>NC_060138.1:951419690-952669690 GCF_021461385.2 Schistocerca piceifrons
TATCTGAACACCTAGAAATTGGAACTTTCCAGTTTCACTAATCATATGCCCATTTTGTGAAATTAAAACGTCAGGTTTTGTTGAATTGTGTGCTAGAAACCGTAAAAACTGGGTTTTACTGTGATTTAGCGTTAGTTTATTTTCTACAAGCCATGGACTTCATTATTTGAAACCGAGCCAATGGTGCACACAACATCCTTTACTGCCAACCAAGAAATATTTTAGAGCTGCCCGTAATACTAGAGGGCATATCATCTATATAAATAAGGAAAATGAGAGGCTCCAAAACTGGCCCCTGCCCCCCCCTCCCCGCCCCCTCCCCCCCAACACTTGACCGTACTCCATTCAGACCCCGCAACACAGCCATTATTCTCAGTTGTGAATAATGACCTTTTGCTGTCTGTTCCTAAAGTAAGAAGTGAAACATTTGTGAGCTACTACAGTTTGAGTAGCTATCTTCTATACGGTGCCTCTTGAAACGCCAGACACTTGGGCTCTC
Source organism: Schistocerca piceifrons (assembly GCF_021461385.2). Classification (NCBI taxonomy): domain Eukaryota; kingdom Metazoa; phylum Arthropoda; class Insecta; order Orthoptera; family Acrididae; genus Schistocerca; species Schistocerca piceifrons. Next base: position 951,420,190 of record NC_060138.1, read on the forward strand.
TTGGTTACGCAACCATCTACCATACGAGCAGCAACAATTGACCCACGTTCGAGTTCACCTAGCCGCTACATTATGCACTCGCAACTATACATAACACGGTTCTCATAACGACTGACAACCGAAAAGGACTAAGGACGTTGCACAGGTGCCATTTATGGCCCAATACGAGGGCTATTTGGAAAGTAAGGTCCGATTGATAGAGAAATGGAAATCACAGTGAAAATCCTATGAAGCTGTACATATATGAGTTGGACAGCGTCTATAGTATTCTCGTCGATCGCGTCACATGGCTATTTTCAGTTCTGAGCACACCGTGAGCACATAAAGACGCCTAGAAAGTAGTGTCTCCCGCCAAGTATGAGTGCCTGGAGATTTCGCCTGATTTCATGCAGCCCACACAACGTAACTGTCATGCATGTCCTTCTTCCTTAGAATTCTCGGCAGCATACTGCAGGGGCAAAGAGGACACTCCTGGCGCGTTTTCAGTGGCAAGTGTTTGATTACGCACCATACTTACCGGACGTGGCTCCCTCTGATTCTCATCTCTGATCACATGAACCAGTGGCTACAAAAACAGCAACAACCGGCAGATCAGCGTAGAGAATCGGCAGAAAGCAAAGACGGTGGCCTTCTGCGACGAGGATATTGGAAAGTCGGTACAATGCTATGGCAAAATTTGTAGTCGGAGCGGCGACAGTGTAGGGAAGTAGCGGGATCATGTAGTTAACTGCTGCAAATAAATTATTTTTGAGGTTCACTGTGGTTTCATTTGGCGTTCGTTCAGGCCTTACTTTCCCAATAGCCCTCGTACAACAGATCAGTCAGCAGGCTTGGCTAACATCTGTATTTATGTTGAAGTATGCATTTTTCGTGGAGTTTCCAAATTTTCTTTCTTGTATCTTGTGCAACTCCTCTAGCTCCATACATCGTTAATGGCCCCGATTTTACCAATGCTTCACGCTAGTGTTATGAAGGTGGAACTGGCGACAAGAAGATACAGTTGCTTTTTGATCAGCAGATGACACCAAAGCTGGGAGGCAATGGTGGCGCAGGTCGGAGAGGTGACACAGCGACCTCACCCGAGGTGCGACCCCGTGGCGCCGAGTTGCGATGCAAGTCGCGTGCCGGAGGCGGAACCGTGACGCCGCACGTGGACGGGCTGCGCTTTCGAGGCTATTATTAGACACGCCGCAGCCACACCGCTCTGCCGCTGTGGTGCGGCCGGTAACCGGCTGTCCGCGGATATGACCAGGGGAGGGGCTCTTCCGGTCACCTTCCCTACACACCTTCCACTACATTTCCAGAAACCTGCTAAACTCCGGAACAGTGGCCACATACATGGAGAACCATGTGTCACTCCGAGATCAGCTCCTCGAACGAACAGGAAACTGGCGTTAATTTCAGTTCATCGACAGGGACTGCGTCTGACGCGGGGAGGAAAACGTATACGTACAGTAGCCAAATCAGTGACAGCTGCTTAAGAGCATGTTGATCCACTTTTGAATGGCAACAGAGCCGCGATTCTGCGTGGCGCCGGTTACAAAATAACTTCTTAGGTATCCTTGGGTATATACCACTAGATGTCTACTCGGACATAACAGAGTTACCGTAAGTTTCAGGCGCCTAGTTTGCGAACTCTGGGCTGGCGCCCAGATCACACGAACTTCGTGGCACAGCGAGAGTGAGTTTATTTTAAAGCTCCTTAAACTTCTGTAGCACGATTGTGACAATATAGCACGGACAGGTACCATGCTCGGGGACGCCGTCATTCTCGCGGAAGATATCAAGCGCGAAGGGGCGCAGATGGTCTGTAACTACGTTCAAGTAATCCACAGTTGACGTCCCAGTATCTTAAACACTCTTCCTAACATCCTTTATTTTTTGAGCACCTGTTCGCCAGATGACAGCGTATCTGGACACGGCCACCCATCTGGCGTAACAAGAGACGTGATTCGTCAGCACAAACAGCAGGTTTCCATTGATTTACTGTCCAATTCAATGATCCAGTGTCGACTGCAATCGTAATTAACGATGCCATTGTGTTGATAATGGTAGACATAGGATTTATCTGATGCGGAGACCCGTGTTCAACAATATGCGCTGAACCGTGTGCTCAAAAACCTGTACCAGCATATTACTCTGTCGTCTCATCTGTCACAGGTCGCCACCTGCCCTGCTTCACAGAGCGAGCAACCCTCCGACTTCTACTTTCTCTGATTAAACATGGACATCGCCTATTCGTAATTTAACCATCCTACAACGTCCAAACAAGCTTCCCTAGTAGCACGCTAACACCGACCCTATTCGCCGTTTTCGAAATGGCCTTTCCCAAGCTCGGAAAATTACCAGTGGAAAAAATACTCCTATGAGAGCACATAAAAGGTGCATATGCTCCTGTTTCAAAGGGCAGTGGGAAGTCAGCTGCTTCATTCTACCTTCCACAGCATCATTAAAAAATTTCCCAAAAATTTTTGCATGTGAATAAATTCGCGCCCTTTTTAATATGTAACTCACCTCTCTGTCCCTACCAGCATTTCTCTCGTACCCACTAGTCCATCCACTTCCATCTCCTTATTCTTAATCACTCATTCAGTACTACTCGTTGTCATCATCTCGTTTTGTCTTTCTGTGTCTCCTCTCTCACAGCCACAGTCTTCTTCGTTCTGTACTACCGCTGCTCTCACTCTCTTTGTCTCCCTCTTACTTTCTCTTACTCCTACTATCTCATTCACTCCTTCCCACTGCTGCTACACTTCTCACTGTCACTATCTCTCCTTTCCTCCTTGTCATTGTCATACACTCTGTCTCTGATTAACACTGTCTTTCACTCACTTCCACTTTTCCCTTCTCTTTATTCCTTTCCCGCTGGTACTGTCTCCTGTACTCTTTTCCTAGCAATGATTTGTCACTATTCACTATATACTGTTGCCACTATGCCCCTCTCTTTCTCTCACTCTGCCATTGTCTCGTTCGCTCTTTCTATAACACAACGACCGTCTAGCATCACCCATTGTCTTTCCCAATGCCACTGCCTCCCGTTCTCTCAGCATAAAAACGTCGAATGCGTTCACATGTCAAAAAATTTAGGAGAATCTTTAAAGGCAATGGTACTCCACTTTTAAGACAGTGTCTTTTGAACAGGAGCATATTCGCCTTTTTTGTGCTCTGATAGTAACATTTTTACGATGGTTTCCTTCTTTTCCCTGCTATAGCAGCATAAAAACGTTGAATGTCTTCACATGTCCAAAAATTTAGGAAAATCTTTAAAGGCACTGGTACTCCATTTTTAAGACAATGTCTTTTGAACAGGAGCATATTCGCATTTCTTGTGCTCTGATAGTAATATTTCTACGCTGGTTTCCTTCTTTTCCGTGCTACAACAGAGCACGTCACTCATATCAAAAGAATTTTATAGGTCAATAAAGTTCAGATAATTTACTTACGTAAAAATGGAGTAAAGCAAAACTAATTTTACACCTCAGATCAGATTTTACGAGCACAAACGTTTAAGACGTGCTTCAGTAATACATCATGGGTTACCAGAACCCTTATAATAACGGAGACACTTCACAGCATATTTTTCCGTGCTACGTCGCTTTATAAACAAAGTTTTCCTCTCACATCGGATATTACGTGCATGTTTCACGTGTACAAGTAGTGTAAGTTTGAACCTCTGTATCTCGTAAACGGATAAAGGTATCAAGAAAACTTTCAAGGTTGTTCGAGATAGGGATCTTCGGAATACATTGTAAAAATTACAGCTATTCGCTGTGCATAGCCATCTCGGAATCCGCTGCTCGATTTTCGTACCTAAGAACCATGTTTACGGGTTATCTCAGTAACTGTTTATGAATTAAATGGTGCCTTCATAAGCCCCTTACGGTGCACCCGACCACATCTAATGCAAAGAGAACCAAATGATTTCCTTCGTTTGCCTAAGCTGGAAAAAGTACGTCGTACTCAAACTTTAACCCCATATTGTAGGTTTGTTACAATAAGAAGATCATTCTGTTGGGTATGCAGCTCAAGGACTACCAAAAGCGCCTGACGCTCCCTTTCTGTCACTTATGAAAAACGAGGTTTGAGCCCGGAAAAATCATGGTTTCATTTACAGCGTTGTCTAACGTGTGAGTAGCGCTTAATGTCGAATGCGTACCGATGTCCTTTGTCAAAGTCTCTTATGACAGTAGATGTCGCCACATGTGCTAGAACGATTGCCCATTCGTCTCTGCTCCGCGTACATAGTTTCCTTGCCACGTCCCGTATCTGTTACGTCACCAGGCTGCATGCAGGATACCGAGGGCAGTGCTTTACATACAACTAGCAAAGTCAAGGAAATTGACGTCATAGAAGAAATAAAGTTATACATTCGCACACCCACTTCACCCCAATAAATTTACAGTGAGCCAGTGGACCTAATTATGAATTTCTGCACATTTAGTTTGAGGTATTTACACAAGTTAAACAGAACATGAACCCCCAACAGTCATAACTCTGAATTTGCGAAGAAATATTGGTCCTCATGGCACCTACACCTCTTAACGTCTTAAGAGTTACAGTAGAAGTAACTGAACAGAAAACAAAATCAACCCATTAGCCATATACTGAAAGCAGCCTAATAAATCATCCTTTTAATATTTATGCTTCCTATAATACCTGAAGTAAACTGTTCATGATGTCGGTGTTAATTAAATCTAAATTGTTTTAGACTACGAAACTCTAAGGATGATTCTAATTTATAACTTGCATTCTGAAGCCCGTGTTATGATTTGGCTAACGTCAACTATTAGTTACTCCCTGAAAACACACACAACAAAAATTCCCTGTAATACTTTTGACTTGTGGTTCTTAAACAATAAGCGTGCTCTATGTAGGTAGCGTATTCTTTCTGTTATTATCTTGACACACCTCCCACACACATTCTGTCCTTAGCGCAGGGTAACTGAGATGTTTCCTTGTCAGGTAATGAGTAATGTCATTGCTTAAAGGATAAGAGAGAAACATATGTAAAATCCCTATCGCAAAGAGCAACTGTCATGAAGTATACTGTGAAATTTTTGCATTTTTGTACTAAAATAATTTGTGCTTTCTGTCACAAATAAATAAGCACAAAAACAAGAGAAAATGCCGTTCACTAGAACAAATAAAGTTGCATATAACTCACTTATTTTATACGTCATCGATTGCATGTACATTAGCATCTTTTTTTTTTCAATAATGCGAATCACCCAAACGACTCATATATCCCTATGCAGCGTAAGAACGAGTGACATGCTGCTGACGACAGAACTGTAGCGAACTGAAGATATCAACACTCCAGTCATGGCAGTAAAACAAAGCTTCTTAAGGCATTTGTGAGTCGTGGCTTTATCCATGAACAATCATTAGGAGACAATATCCGCTCAGTGTTACATCAAGAAGAATAAAGTGCATCATTCCAAACTTCCTGAAATTAATAAAACTGTATCCCATATCGGTCCCGGACCTAGGCTCAGAGTTATTCATTCTGCAAATGGCACATAGTTTTTTGTCACAAGAAATACAAAATTGGTGGCCCGTTGGGTTTAAGTTTTCGTTGTCTCTCTTGTGGATTACTCTTGGAAACGCCGTCGGCAGTACTAGAAAAGACATATTAATTTAAGCAACTTATCGGGTTTCTTAACGGAAGAGTGTTTATGGTCTCTTAATGCTTTCAGCGAGTTTATTGAAGTACACAAAGATTTGCATCGTTTCTAGATCATGAAAGAGAGGGGAAAGGTTATCTCTGGCAAACGTTCTGCATTACAATTCAAATATCAGAATGGCCCATTTCCTAGCTATAACGTTTCCATTTCGAGAATACCGACACTAAACGCTTTTCCAGTTCACCGCCATTACCGTTACCACTAGTGTTTCGAAGAGTATATAATCATCTGTTATTATAAGGCAACTACTCATTCTGCAACTACAAAAACTGTTCATTCCCTGTGTTGTCCTTCTCCATATCTGAGGTCGACGTTGGTCAATGTGGTATTCCTATATTTTCTGTGGCATTCTGAGAACATGTTGGCTGCAGGTATGTCAAGCGCGTCATTCGATGATATGGCTCAAAAAAGTCAGATGAACTACATTTCTTGCTCTTAAACAAGGAATGGGAAACATCAATTTGGGACTCAAACAAGGAATGGGGAACATCAATTTGGGTCCCGGGGAAATGTAGGAACTCGCGAGGCAATATTAACTCAACGACTTCTGAAAGATATGTTAGAGATAGACACGACTGCGTTTACAGCAATTAGAGAAAGCTTTTGGCACTGGTGAATAGACTTCACTCTTCAAATTTCTAAAGGTAGCAGGATAGTATACACGGAGAGAAAGGTTATTTACGACTTGTACAGAAATCATGCTGCAGTTACGAGTATCGAAAGCCATGGAAGGGAAGTAGTAGAGAGTGTTGGTTGAAGCCTATCCCCGATGTTATACCATGTGTACATGTGACGGGCTGTAAAGTAAATCGAGGAGAAATTAGGATAGGGAATTAAAGTTCAGGGACAAGAAATAAAAATTTTGAGGTTTGCTGATGACGTTGTCCACCAGAAATGTCACTGAACTTTGAGGACAAGTTGAATTGACTGAATAGAATCTTTCAAAGAGATTATAAGGTGAACATCAACAAAAGTAAAACATTGGTATTTGAACTTAGATTAAGTCAAACGATGCTGTGAGAATCAGGAAATGAGATGCTACAAGTAAAAGATGGGCTTCGCTATTTGAGCCGTAAAACAACCGACGATGGCTGGAGTAGAAAGGACGGAAAATGATGAATACCAGTAGTAGGAGAAATATTTCAGAAAAATGAGAAATTCGTTAGCGTGATATACAAATATAACAGTTAATTAGTCTTTCTGAAGATATTTGTCTGGAGTATAGCTTCATATGGGAGTGGCACGTGGACGAGGAACAGTTTCGATAAGAAGCTTTAGAGTTATGGTGCTACAGAAGAATGCTACAAATTAAAGAGGACGCAGAATAAGTGGTGAGGAAGTGCTGAGTTGAACTGTAGGAGAAAGAGATTTATGGTGTAATCTGTCAAAAGGAAAGGAACTGGTTGGTAGGACTCATAGTGGGGTAACAGGATACAGTGATTTTGGTAATGGACTTAAGTGTGGAGGATAAAAACTGTAAAGGGAAACTATGCCTCGAATACAGTAACCTAGCTCAAATGGATGTAGGTTGAAGTAGTTATGTAGAGATTAAGAGTCTTGTACATAGACTAGTGTGGGCTGCTGCATCACATCAGTCTTCGGAATGAAGACAATAACTGCAACAACAACAACAGCATTACTCTACAGCGGTATAGTACGACAGTATGTTGGATCTCAAGGTAGCTCCCATTCGAGTCGACATACATCTACATATATTTCTTCCACTATTCGTACTATTTCTGCATGTCGTTTCTGGTGAAACCGCGCAGGAAATTTGATGTTTATGTGGAATGGTAGAGCACGTCTACAGTAAATTTTTCGTCCACCGATATCGATTTTGATTAAACATGTCACCAGTCGATAAAGAGACGATCATTAATACGTAATTCGTTACGGAGAAGTCTCATTTTCGTTATGTCGGAGTGCCGTTTGGGTGTGAGAAGCAGTGCAGGCATTTAAGTCTTCTGAGGATGACCTTGTAACAAGCTATGTGAAAATACGAAGTATAGTATTGAATTTCGTCAGACTGTAATAAAAGTATTTCAGCTACTTTCTGCTCATATTTCAGCTTTTATCTTGTGTGTGGAAGAAGCAGACAAATAAAACTTATTTACACATCTTAGCAAAATGCGGTGAAACATTCATGTAGGCCTACCTTCCGAACAGTCGCTTCCTTCAGTGAATTGGAGATGTTTTTCTGCAGTATCTAGTGTCACAAGAAGGGTATGACACAGTTACGTATACTACTGGAACAATTACAAATTAGCAGAAAGAAATGGTATCTTTTATATGCGGCCATTATACGCAACGGTTAACTTTAGTTTAATTACGGAAGGGTACTGGGGAGAAAAGCAACAGAAGAAGAATAGTCACCGTGAAGTGCAAACGCTTAGTAAACTTTACCAGGCGTTACAGTCTGTCGTAATGAAAAAACTGTAATTTACCGCTTACTTAGGTTTGGGGCTTGTGTTTGTGATGAAGAAAGATTAAAAGCGTCTCCGTCCGAAGAGGAGAGAGGAGTGGGGAACAAGAGTTTCCACTCGGCAGCGACTCGGGAACGTTACGGTAAGGCACTAGAGACGAGAGTCCCTCCCGGCGGTTGGCGTGGGGGAAGGTCAAGTGGACGCGCGCGCGCGCGCGCGCGCGCGCACACACACACACACACACGAGAAAAGGGGTACGAGAGGGGAGGAGGGCAGACTATCGCCGTAACTCACGACGAAGCTTTCACAATGAGTCTAACGAGCTGGCCACGACTTCAGCGGAACGGTTATTGTGCGATACGGAGAAATAACAATCACGGCAAAGCAAACACTCGCTACGCATGGCCAGACAGGGGCGACGAAGCATCCCGAGCGACGATGGAGGAATCCGAGAGGAGGCATCACGAGCCCGAGGGCCGAGATAGCAGGAGATCCAACGCAACAGCGTTTCGTCGAGTGATGTTAGGTCCTCCTGTTTACACACTGATTTACGCCGCACTAGTCAGGTGCCTAGAGTTATTTGTTATAATGAGTTAAAGAATAATCCCGATTTGTGTGACTCGGTGTGGCTTGTGTTTTTTCTTTCTTATGTTACTAGAACTATCAGATACTGTAAAAGATTCTCAGTAGTCTTCTGTATCTTTCGCTGTCAGTCTACGCTTTTCGTCGCTACAGTGTTAGCATCGAGAAATTTGATTTGTGACGACACTTACAGCTGTGAGATGTGAGAAAAACAGCTATCAGGCTACCTGATCAGACCAAAATGAATCGTAAACGCCTGTTTTTGAAACTGGAGCTACTACTGTTACAACTAGCAGCTGTACTCGTGAGGCAAATGAATTTAATTTCGGTTATTTCACAAAAGGAAGAGATTTTTTGTGGTACTGGTAATCTAGCCTTATGCGGCAGTAGAAACTGGAGTCATATATTCAGTTAAAGTCGCGCAAGGTAGCCGTGCGGTCTATGGCGTCTTGTCAAGGTTCGCGCGGCTCCTCACGTCGGAGGTTCGAGTCCTCCCTCGGGCGTGGGTGTGTATTTTGTCCTTAGCGTAAGTTAGTTAGATTAAGTTATGCGTAAACCTAGGGACCGGTGACCTTAGCAGTTTGGTCCCATAGTACTTGCCACAAATTTCCAATCCAGATAAACACAATAATAACATTAGTGTTGAACTTGAACGAAAGAGTCAATATATAATTTTTTAAAAGCATGTAGTAGTCACAAACGTCATGTCTTACGTGTACCAACTACAGTGACGGTTGTCTCTGGAGGTCGTAACTATCAATTACTTTACATCGAGGTCGCACAGCACCCCTCTTCATCCTTAACCGATGATCCACAAGGCTGGCCAAGTAACTTTTAATGAATGCAACTTTTACTGAATGCTGCACTACACTTCAGAGTTGTACAGATACATGCTGCTCCTTTTATCTGTAAACACCGATCGGAACGTTCTACTAATCCTTCAGTTACTCGAACATAGAAATCCGCTCGTTGGTCACGGAGCCTTTGGAGAACTTCTGAGTGTACGTCCTCAAACATCGATAGTCCGTTTCCCCCCAAATGGTATTCCACCTTACCAGAAAGGTGGAATATGTATGATGCAAGATCTGAAATGCATATCGGACAAACTTAACCCACGTTTCTGCGACTTTGATAACCAATGGCATCATTTCACTAGGCGATTTTGCCGCTAGTCCATATACCACAGAGGCTCACGGTAAATCTGCGTGCAATTTAGACGTTGTGCCCACATGAACTGTACTGCCAGACGCACACCTACTTTGGAGTGTGTTTCCAGTGGGCCCTCCGTTTCACTCGTACACTGTGAAGCACCTGCTATCAGTACTACAGCAGAATGTCTGCAGGACGTTCGGAAGATGCACTTTTTTCTGACAATGTGTAACTCCTGTCAAGTAATGGTCTTAGCATGGAGCCACAGCTGTAATTTGTTTCCGGAAGTCCCTATAATTTATCACTCAAAAGACTCCATCGGACGAGCCAGACAAAAGCTGTTCCAAATCTCACAACATGAAGCATTCTAAGAGAATGGAGAGTCCAGCTTTCGTTACCACACCTTGGGCTCAGAGAAATAGGGTGCCGCTTTCTATGTTCATTTCGCCGTAAAGTGACAATGCGGCATTTTCAGTCACTAACAATTAATTCCCACAAACAAATTAGAAGTTTGTAATCGGTAAAAGGGCGGAGCAAAGTTCACTATTAGCTGACACAAGCGTTAGGAAGTGATTTACATTTACATGCGTACTCCCCAGCCTGTTTACATAGTATGGCGGTGAGTACATCTTACAAATATTTTCGATGTGCTTTTCCATTGTACACCGAAGCGCCAAAGAAACTGGTATAGGCAGGAGTATTCAAATAAAGAGATATGTAAACAGGCAGAATACAGCGCAACGTATATATAAGACAACAAGTGTCTGGTGCAGTTGTTAGATCGGTTACTGCTGCTACAATGGCAGGTTATCAAGAGCACTCGAGCGATGGGACACAGCATCTACGACGTAGCGATGAAGTGGGGTTTCCCGTAAGACCATTTCACGAGTGTACCGTGAATATCAGGAATCCGGTAAACCATCAAATCTGCGGCCGGAAATAGATCCTGCAAGAACGGGACCAATGGCGACTGAAGAGAATCGTTCAGTGTGACAGAAGTGCAACCCATCCGCAAATTGCTGCAGATTTCACTGATGGGCTGTCAAGAAAAGTCAGCGATCGAACCATTGAACGAAACATCATCGATATGGGCTTTCGGAGCCGAAGGCCCACTCTTGTACCCTTGTTGACTGCACAACACGAAGCCTTACGCCTCGTCTTGACCCGTCAACACCGACATTCGACATCCTGTCCGATCACTTGCATCCACTCATGTCTGTTGTGCATTCCGACGGACTTGTTCAATTCCAGGAAGACAATGCGACACCCCACATGTCCTGAATTGCTTCAGAGTGGCTCCAGGAATACTCTTCTGAGTTGAAACACTTCCGCTGGCCACCGAAGTTCCCAGGCATCAGCGTTATTGAGCATATATAGGATGCCTTGCAACATGCTATTCAGGAGAGATCTCCACCCCCTCGTACTCTTACGGATTTATGGGCAGCCCTGCAGGATTCATTGTGTCAACTCTCTCCAAGCACTACTTCAGAAATTAGTCGGGTCCATGCCACGTCGTAATGCGGCACTTTTGCATGCACGCGGTTACGCTACTCAATACTAGGTAGGTGTACCAGTTTCTTTGGCTCTTTAGTCTACATGCATATCGAAAGAGAAAAAAATATTGTGCGTCCCATAGATTGTCTTATCTTCTTCTTGCGATCTCTACTCAATACATTAGCAGGTCAGACTGTAACGGTCGCACAATCTGCTTCGAGCACAGGTGCCGTAAATTTCTCCGGTGGCATTACGCGAAAACTACGTCGTCGTTCTTGTAGGAATCCCTATTTAAGTTCCTTGAACACTTTGGTTAGTTCTTATTTATCCTTTTTACAAACAGTTATTTACTATTGACTGTGTAAGTTCACGACAAGCTTGTTTCGACATATGTGCCATTACCAAGTGTTCCTTTTGACATTAGCATTTACATATCATTTTATTCTACGACATTCTACGTCTATTTAATAGTACTAAGAGATTTTAACTTATGTTATACCCACATGTTGATGGAGTGACGTCTATAAGTCACCTTGACTGCATCATGTTCTGGAGAAGGGTCCGGTACTTATTTCCTACAGAAGAGTGATAGGGAAATTTAGTAGTAATTATTTTCAGTGTTATAAAATGGTAGGTCTTGCCAATGTAATAGCACTAGAAGTAAGTATAATGTAAGATAAAATGTCATAGTTTTGTTATATTGACTGGAACGATCTATAATTTTATAACGTGAAGTGCCAACTAGTTTAAATCCGGCAATAGAGATGCACTGCATTTTCCTAGAGCACTTCCAGTAAATGTAAGACTTCCATTCGCCTAACCTAATACTACTTTTAAGCGACCGTCACATTTGGTATTTCTTTTTACTGTAATACTTGGTTCGATTTGGGCTAGATGCTAATCACTGACTGATGACCACAGCAGTTAAGTCCCATAGTGCCCAGAGCCATTTTTTGCTAATCACTTATCTCATATGTATGAACATTTAATAAAAGCTGCCATTCATTGCAGCAAGCGGAAATTTTGTCCAAATCACTATGTGATTCCTCACGATTGTCCAGCGACAATGCTTTCTTGTGCATCGTCGGCTAACAGTCTTATAATACTGATGATATAACCTGAGTATGCACAGAGAGGGCAGTAACGCTCCTTAGGGTACTCCCGACGTTACTTTTATTTCTGTGGAGCCTTTGGCGTACTGTGCAATGTACTGGTTTCCGTTACTCAAATGTTCCTACATTCCTCGAGAGATTTAGATACTTGCGATGAGGATCAGAATGAATGTGCGCAATGTGGACAAGTTTTCAGGTAGGCTGCATGTTTCGGGCAGCCGGGACTGTTTCAGTGAGCTCAGGTTAAGTGGGAGTGCCCGTAGCCGACATATGCAAATCTTAATTCACGCTTTTGACAAAACGTTATTACGGCGCCGTGAATAGGACTGATGTCAACGGCCCCAGCAGCGGGGGCGAGGTTTTAATTACGCCCAGGGGCACGGCTTGGGAAAGGCGCAGCCCGAGACGCAATCCCACGCGGTGACAATAGTGGGTGCGCCTGTCCCCGAGACAGATATTCAGTCACGTGTGAACCATATAAGCTAGCTTCTCTTTAAACTTACGCACAAGGGATCGTTCGGCAGCGACAGGTTTCGTAGAGCCGTGAGAACGGGGCCGTCGTCCGCTTCCTCAGGGACCACCTGCGCAAGCCGTTCCCCGGTCGATCTCCTCTCAATTAAAGCCGACACGTGAGGACGCGCATCAACGGTACAATGGCCCCGCCCGTCTGCAACTCGCATTAATTTTCCGTTTCTGAAAAAGGTAACAAGTTGTTTCATTGTTGTGTCGCAGCAAGGACGGAAGTGATTATAATGCGGCGAGTGCGACGCCGGTCCTAGAGTAAATAGCAGCGGCGTACGTGTTCCCTGGGAGGGGGCGCGCGCCTCGGAGAGTGAGGAGGATGAGGGCCCATTTAACGGCGAGCGCACAAAGACGGGAGGGACCCGCTGCCCGGCTCGTAATCACAGCGCTGGATCACGAATCGCGCGGATTCAATCGGGACGTGGGCGGAACGGGACCGCTGGGAGCAGACAAACTGTGCTTAACAAGACACTTACTTCGACGGCGCTCGTCTGGGCCGCTGAGAAATCGTTCGGGTTGGCGCCAGCGACGTTAAGCGTACGCGCACTGTAGTGACGGCTACTCGTCGACAGTATGTGGAATTCAGTGCTGGGGCTCACTACATTTATTAAGTTGGTGCATTTGTTCATAGTGTTTTTGTTTTGCATGTTGCTGTCCGGTTGCTATGGTTATCTCACGAGGGGTGAGATAGATACTGCCTACAGGAAAATTAAAGAGACCTTTGGAGCAAAGAGAGCCACTTGCATGAATGTCAAGAGCTCAGATGGAAACCCAGTTCTAAGTAAAGAAGGGAAAGCAGAAAGGTGGAAGGAGTATATAGAGGGTCTACACAGGGGCGATGTTCTTGACGACAATATTATGGAAATAGAAGAGGATGTAGATCAAGATGAAATGGGAGATATGATACTGCGTGGAGAGTTTGACAGAGCACTGAAAGATATGAGTCGAAACAAGGCCCCGGGAGTAGACAACATTCGGTTAGAACTACTGACAGCCTAGGGAGAGCCAGTCCTGACAAAACTCAACCATCTGGTGAGCAAGATGTATGAGGCAGACGACATTCCCTCAGACTTCAAGAAGAATATAATAATTCCAATCCCAAAGAAAGCAGGTGTTGACAGATGTGAAAATTACCGAACTATCAGTTTAATAAGTCACAGCTGCAAAATACTGACGCGAATTCTTTACAGACGAATGGAGAAACTGGTAGAAGCCGACATCAGGGAAGATCAGTTTGGATTCCGTAGAAATACTGGAACACGTGAGGCAATACTGACCCTACGACTTATCTTAGAAGAAAGATTAAGGAAAGGCAAATCTACGTATCTAGCATTTGTAGACTTAGAGAAAGCTTTTGACAATGTTGACCGGAATAATCTCCTTTAAATTCTGAAGGTGGCTGGGGTAAAATACAGGTAATGAAAGGCTATTTACAATTTGTACAGAAACCAGATGGCAGTTATAAGAGTCGAGGGACATGAAAGGGAAGCAGTGGTTGGGAAGGGAGTGAGACAGGGTTGTAGCCTCTCCCCAATGATATTCAATCTGTGTATTGAGCCAGTAGTAAAGGAAACAAAAGAAAAGTTCGGAGTAGGCATTAAAATCCATGGAGAAGAAATAAAAACTTTGAGGTTCGCCGATGGCATTGTAATTCTGTCAGAGACAGCAAAGGACTTGGAAGAGCAGTTGAACGGAATGGACAGTGCCTCGAAGGGAGGGTATAAGATGAACATCAACAAAAGGAAAACGAGGATAATGGAATGTAGTCGAATTGAGTCGGGTGATATTGAGGGAATTAGATTAGGAAGTGAGACACTTAAAGTAGTAAAGGAGTTTTGCTATTTGTGGAGCAAAATAACTAACGATGGTCGAAGTAGAGAGAATATTTTATATTACAAATTTAGCATTGGAGGGCAGCGTGGAGGGTAAAAATCGTAGAGGGAGACCAAGAGAAGAATACACTAAGCAGATTCAGAAGGATGTAGGTTGCAGTAAGTACTGGGAGATGAAGCTTGCACAGGATAGAGTAGCATGGAAAGCTGTATCAAACCAGTCTCCGGACTGAAGACCACAACAACAACATGGGGATAGAGCGCAAACCACGGCAAGAGAAGGGTTTTCTCGTTTTAAGGAAGACCCTTTTGACATAACTGACTCACAACGTTCAGGAAGACCTTCCAGGTTTGATGAAGATAGTTTAAACGCGTTAATCCACAATGATCCACGTAAGAGTACTTGAGAATTGGAAAATGTGTCCCTTATCGTGCGACATTTGTATGCAATGGGGGATCTTCAAAAATCACGTAATGGATACGTCATCCTCTAAGACAACATAAAAAAATCTTCGGGGCCATATCTGCATCGCTGCTTGCTCGTCATCAAATGGCTTTTGATTAAAACCGATCATTCCTGTCCACTATCGTTACTGATGACGACAAATGGAGTTTTTATGTTAACATGAGGAAAGGGAGGACTTGCTGAGACCAAACAAAGCAGCAACTTCCATTACAAAGACCTGCGCGCATCCACACAGGATAATGTATTACGTCTGGTGGACAGCGTCAGTGTGGTGTCCTACTAATTGCTTCCTCGAGATTTGGCCAGCACGGCAAATATTCCAGAATGAGTTATCCCTCTGCAGCGGAGTGTACGCTGATATGAAACTTCCTGGCAGGTGAAAACTGTATGCCAGCTCGTGACTCGAACTCGGGGCGTTTGCCTTTCGCGGGCAAGTGCTCTACCAATTGAGCTACCCAAGCTCAACGCGACTCGTCCTCACATCGTTACTTCCACCAATACCTCATTTCCTGGCTTTCAAACTTCACAGAAGCTCTCTTGCGAAACTTGCAAATGGTTTAAATGGCTCTGAGCACTATGGAACTTAACATCTGAGGTCACCAGTCCCCTAGAACTTAGACCTACTTAGCCCTAACTAACCTAAGGACATCACACACATCCATACCCGAGGCAGGATTCGAACCTGCGACCTTAGCACTCGCGCGGTTCCGGACTAAAGCGCCTTGAGCCGCTCGACCACCGTGACCGACGCAGAAATGATATTTTGGAGATAAGGCTTACGATTAGCCTGGGGGATCGTTTCCAGAGTGAATTTTCTCTCTGCAGCGGACTGGGCGTCGGAAGATGAGTTACTGGAGAAAGTAAAGCTCTGAGGACGGGTTGTGAGTCGTGCTTGGGTTGCTCAGGATGTGTAGCACCTGCCCGTGAAAGGCAAAGGTGCCGAATTCGAGTCTCGGTCCAGCACACAGTTTTAAACTGCCAGGAAGTTTCTTATCAGCGCAGCCTCGACTGCAAAGTGAACATTCATTCCGGAAACAATCCCCCACCTTGTGGCTAAGGCATATCTCCACAATATCCTTTCTTCCAGGAGTACTAGACTTGCAAGGCTTGCAGGAGAGCTTCTGTTGAGGTTTTAAGGTAGAATATGAGGTACTGGTGGAAGTAGAACTTTGAGGAACGGTCGTGTGTCGTGCTTGATAGATCAGTTGGTAGAGCACTTGCATGTGGAAGGCAAATGTCTCAAGTTCGGGTCTCGGTCAGGCACACAGGAAGTTCCATACTGCTGACAAAAAAATGGTTCAAACGGCTCTGAGCACTATGGGACTTAACATCTGAGGTCATCAGTCCCCTAGAACATAGAACTACTTAAACCTAACTAACCTAAGGACATCACACACGTCCACACCCGAGGCAGGATTCAAACCTGCGATCGTAGCGGTCGCGCGGTTCCAGACGGAAGCACCTAGAACCGCTCGGCCACAGTGGCCAGCATACTGCTCACGTTTATTGTCAACAACTGAGACGTCTTGCATACACAATAGAAGAAAACGATCAGGAAGACTGTTTGCAGTGATGCTACTCCACGATAACGGCCGCCCGCATTATGATAGCTTGACAAAAAATGCTACACAGAAGGTGGGTTGGGAAGTCATTCCGCACCCATCTTATTCACATGATGTACCACCCTCAGATTCTCATCTTTTCCGCTCTCTGCCGAACAAGCTTCAAGGAACTTTCTTTTCGGATGAAAATATGCTCCGAACGTGGCTCGACAAATTCGTCACCTCAAAACCACGTGAATTCCATGGTCGCGGAATCGAAAAGTTCCCAGCGCTGACAGAATATTATAAATGATGATGAAGAATATATTATTTATGACTTCAGTGGAGAATGTATAATTGATGATTACGTTTCTGTTATGTCTATCTGTTAAGTTTGTTAGACGCATGGAAAAACGCTACCAACTTGGGCGGCCATTATTGCCACTGATGATAAGACGTCACAATACGCGTGCTGTATAGTGGTTAACGCATTAATGAGTAGCTCTTGGTCACTGCACAGTTCGTTACTGTTTTGTATGGGACATGGCTTGGAATTTGTGTGAGAAGGGGGAGGGTGAAGATGGTTATCAACACACCACATATTTAGTCTGAACTAGCACGAAAGAGAACATAAGTTTAAATTACTATCAGACTTACGAAGTAGTAACAACATTGTCCATTTCGTGACACAGATAAACTGCGTAGAGGTTTCCAATACAGTCGTCACTAGTGCGTAGTCTGATATTAGGAGCGACCTCTGATGATGATTATGTTTGGTTTATGGGGCGCTCAAAAGGGCGGTCATCAGCGCCCATACCCACTCCCAATTTTTAAATAGTCAATTTTCTTTTCACAGTCCCATCCAGTCACTCTCACAAATGATGACGACGAAAACTACACAGACACCCAGTCGACGGGCAGAGAAAACCCCCAACCCGGCCGGGAATCGAACCCGGGATCCCATGATCCAGAGGCAGCAACACTAGCACCTAGACCACGAAATGCGAACGCGACCTCTGATCCGACTGTTGTCCAAATACTGGTGTAGACAGTTCATCTGCATCTACATCTTCATGACTGCTTCGCAACTGACAAATGCCTGACAGATAGTCCATCGGACCACCTTAAAGCAGTTTCAATACTGTTCCACTCTCCAAAAGCTCGAGTGAAAAACGAATGGGGTGTAGAAAAATTTCCGCTACCAGTCACGAATACTTAAATCTTTTTGTGCGAGCTTCGACTTCGTTTCAAAAATGGCTCTGAGCACTATGCGACTTAACTTCTGAGGTCATCAGTCGCCTAGAACTTAGAACTAATTAAACCTAACTAACCTAAGGACATCACACACATCCATGCCCGAGGCAGGATTCGAACCTGCGAGCGTAGCGGTCACGCGGTTCCAGACTGAAGCGCCTTGAACCGCACGGCCACACCGGCCGGCGACTTCGTTTATTCTATTAGGGTGATAATTTCTCTCTTCGTAGATCGGCGCCGACAAAATATTTTGCGGTCGGAGGCGAACGTTAGTGATGGAATTTTGACGAAAATATCTCGTCGCAATGATTGCCATCCCAGCTCGTCTGTCACATCCGTGACACTCCCTCCTATATCTCATGATAGTAAAAACGAACTGTCCTTCTTTTATATATCCGATGTCCTTTGTCAATCCTGTGTGATGACGATCCCGCACCGCGGAGCAATACCTCGGTAGAGTACCGGAAAGCGTAGTATTGGCAGTCTGTTTGATTTGACCTGTCACGTTTTCTAGGTACTGTGCCAATAAAACGCAGTCCTTGGTTCACTCTCCGCACAACATGATTTATGCGATCGTACCACTTTAAGTTGTTCGTAATTGTAATCCCTAAGTATTTAGTTGAATTCACAGCCTTAGATTTGTGATATTTATCGTGTAGCCGAATTTCAGCGGATCTCTTTCAGTACTCGTGTGGACGACTTCATATTTTCTATTACTTAGAGTCAATTGCCACTTTTTGCACTATACAGATACCTTGTCTAAGTACTTTGCAAGTGGTTTTGGCCTTCTGATTACCTTACGTGACAGCAAATGACAGCGTCATCTGTGAACAGTCTAAGAGGGTTCCTCAGATTTTGTCTCCCGAATCGTGTATATAAATTAGGAACAGCAATGGACATAAGCAAGGTGACAATAATTAAGCTATATGAAAAAAAAAATGTAACTACAGGGTGTACACATTTTATTCAGCATGTAAATGTCACTACAGATATTCAGATTTCGCTTATTACATGTTCGATATGCCTTCCATCATTGGTAATGACGTGGTGCAGACGAATAGCGAAATTCTGCAAGACCCGCTGAAGTGTCGGAACATCGATGCTGTCGATGACCTGCTGAACGGGTGTTTTCAGCTCGTCAATGATTTTGGGGTTATTGCTGTACACCTTGTCTTTACTATGGCCACACAAAAAGGAGTCGCATGTGTTCAGATCCGGAGAATATGGCGGCCAATCGAGGCCCATGTCAGTGGCCTCATGGCACCCCAGAGCAAGAATGCCGTCTCCAGAATGCTCCTCCCTACTTTTATGGGGTCGAGTTCCGTCTTGCATGAGCCACATCTTGCCGAAATCCGGTCACTTTGTATAATACGGATGAAATCGTCTTCCATAACCTTCATGTACGGTTTGGTAGTCACCGTGCCATCAAGGAATATCGCACCGATTATTCCGGGGGGGGGGGGGGGGGGGGACAATGCGCACCACACAGTCACCCATTGAGGGTTGAAGAGACTTTGTGACGACGCAAACTGGGATCTTTTTAGTTCCGCTCTTGTTCTGCCATCTGCCTCCTCAAATTCGTTTTTTCACTTTTAAGTAATTACCATTAACATAATGTAAGTATAATCTGCATTTTCATAAAAGAGAAAGGTTAGCCCTCAGTTCCAAAGAGTATAACACCAGATCTAGTTCTGTGCTTAGTTTTGTGTATGTCATCAATTTCCTAATTTATTTTTACTATTCCTGGTTAATATTTTTAGTTATAGGGTGAAATCAATAATTGTTTCCTAATTTAAATTCTACTGTTGACTCACAAACAGATATAAATTCTGTAATAATGATAAACATTTGGAAAAAGAATTACTAATATTCTTAAAGTATTTATTTGGCTCTATTCGAAAACATATTAGCAAAGCCAGCTCTTAATTAATTCCAAAGTAATTACCAGTATCGTCGAAACTATTGTTTGTATAACTCTATCTGTTAGTTTCATCGTTTAAACAAATAATTCGGCTTAACTCTCGTAGTAGAAGAAAGTGTTAAAAAGAGAGAATTTTTCTATATATTCAGCTAATTGATTGAGTTTTTATTGTAATTTCTGTAAATTAAACATAAAAAATTTATAACCCAGTACCTGTTGTTGTGATGATATATAAAGACCCAACTTTTGGTCTCGAGACAGTCAGTCCACGGCCGATTTTCAGACAAGGAACCCGTGCTCGTTAGGTTAACAACAATGCATCAACTTAACTCTGAAGTAAGTGTAACACAAATGGGCCGTGTGATAAAACAATGACAGTGTCCATTCAATACGTACCGTATAATTCTGCAAGAACCGTGTGGTTAGGTTTTTACTGCTCGTAGATGTTCAACAGTACACTATAGTAGCACTATGCTGATGTTTGCATGCAAACTTTTAATGAGATTAATCGAAAGTTAAACAATAGTGCATTGGCCATATTAACTGTGTAATATTGGGAGGTGGTGAACAGTGAAAGTAAAGAACTGTGAAACGCAAATGTGCACCTGTCGACTACATCATTTATAGTAGTCAGTGTAGAAATTCCACCCCACATTTTTCAGCCGCTATAACAAAGCGGTACGTCGACACCAAGGACTATCAATGAAGAAATAAAGCAGGCAAACTTAACAATTTCTCGATGGCGAAATGCCGATTCCCTGTCCCCAAAATGCGCCAATTTCGCTTACTGACGAAGCCATCAACATGAAAGTGGGCTTCGTCGGTAAACCGAATAACAAAGCGCGTAGTAATTCCCTTCACGCCTCGCGGCCAACCGTACAGTTTGAACGTCCTAACGCAAACTGTTCAGAAGTTATGACGCTTTTATTTCATACAGTTCTATAATAGTCACCCCGTCTTGCGGAACGCCAGATATGACTTCGGTTTCGAAGTGATATCTGACATGTTTTGTAAATGGTTCATTTGGTAGCTGTTCTAATCTGCACGCACGCGCTCTCATCATAAGGTAGCGAGCAGAACCAGTTGTCTGCTGCCCCTCGTGTTTACGACGTAATCCCTCTCACGCTACCGTTCCGCCGTCAGGCGGTGTAAAGTGCTCCAGCTCCAGGCGGATCAGCGCCGGGCTTCCCCGTGGTCCGCGCACTCGCCCAGGAAGCGGGTCACGTGACAGCCTGGAGCTGGCGGGCGCAGCCGCAGCCGCAGCCGCCGCTCCCGTTCCCCGTTTATTTGCTCGTCGGCCACCACGTGCCGCTATATTAAGCTCGCGTCACTGGACTTCGTTGCAGGGAGCCCGCTTTGTCAGGTCTGGATCTGTAAGCAGATGCTACCGGTTTTTATCCTAGCAGCCCTTGCTTCCTCTTCCTGACACGCCGTTCGCCTCTCTCTCTCTCTCTCTTTCTCGCCCTGTGCCATCGCTTTCCTCTCTCCCAAGGGCTGGAGCTGCGGTAATTAGATACTAGCATTATCAGTCACTCACCACAAATTCCCAAACAAATTGAACAGCAAGGCAAAAAGGCCAGGCTGTACCAATTGCTCGCAGCTGTTTAGTGACTACAAGTTCCATGACAAGACTGGGTGAAATGAATGAATTAGGCATTTAGAACATGAGAAGAATTCCAGCTTAATCCCCTCAAGTCTTGCGCTAACCTCATCCGTCCTGGGGTACTGCACTGTGCGTATTGTGCATACTATAGAGAAATAGAGATCATTCCTATTTATTGACTGCTATATGAACTTCTCTTATCGACTATTTATCCTTGTTAATGTGCAGGCTGCCACACATATACAGAGTGAACATTAAGGAAAGCGACAGACTGCAAGGAGAGATTCCTGAGTGCAAATGGAGGGAAAAAGGTCCTATGAATATGTGTTCAGAAATGCATCGTTGCCACACTAGATGGCACTGAACAATGGCAGTTCTTCTGATTAAGTGCTATGTGGTCAATGTGTGATGCAGGTGAGGATAGTAGCAGTTGTCATGAGGAATACATATAACCGTACTTTGGCTGACACCGTGTTGGCGGCCCACTTGTGTGGAGCTTGTGCTAAAGTTAGTCTCAATATCATATAGATCCCAGTCCTCCAAATCAGATGTACTCACGGTTCGCCGCCACCCTACACGTTCGTCTGCCTGAAGGGACCGATGATCACACAAATGCCGAAAAAGGGCTCGAAATATTGTGTGATGTGATTGTGACTGTGAGGGTACTTGTTTTAGTATAGCAGTACTGCCTCTCGACCGTTTCCATCTCGGCTTGTTCTCGACATGAATATCGGACCATTCTGCTGCTTACAGTACGCTGCGTCCATCATACATCCTGCAACCCACGAGGAACACACGGCAAGTGGTCAAAGGCACTCCCATTAGTCAGCACCCTAACGTGGCAACGATGCATTTCCGAACATTGTTCATAGGATGTTTTTTCTCCTATTTCTAGGCAGCATTCCTTCCTCCCAGTTTGTCGCTTTTATTAATGTTCACCATGTATATGTATCACCACGCAGCACGGAGGTTCTCGAGGGGGATTGTCCTGCGTGCCTAAACGATAAGGATACCCGTTCCGTATGTGCAGCATAACGGAGGGGTGTCTGTGGAAGGTTGACTATTCTACAGCTTTTGATGATGGGCCTTTCCATCAGTTGCTGGCTGACTGAATGTAAAGTAGCGAACCTGGCCTTGTTTACAGCTCTCCATGTTAGTCTAGCCTGTGCAACTCTAATCGCTCTGCGTAAGTACCATACGAATACCTTAATTTTAATCTGCGTACTTCATTCAAGTCTCCACCTACAATTTTTACCCCTCACACTTCCTTCCATTACCAGATCGTCAAATACTTGATGTCTTAGGAAGGGTTCTGCGAACAGATCCCTAATTGGAGTCAAGAAGTCCGTTAATTTCGTGTCTCCCCAATTCGATTCAGTACCACCTCATTTGGTATTAGAGCTAGTCATCTAATCTTAATCACTCTTCTACTGCACCACATTTCAAAAGCGTCTATTGTCTTCAAGTCCAAACAGGGTACGCCACGTTTCACTTCCATATAAAGTTACATTCCAGACAGTACCTTCGGAAAATTCTTTCTTACACTTACATTGATATTACGTTTAAACAAATTCCTTTTCTTCAGAAATACTTCCCGTGCTGTGGTCATTCAACACTTTGTATCCTCTCTACTTCGCCATCATCGGTTATTTTGCTACAGAAACAGCAAAACTCATCAACTAATTTTTAATGTCCCACTTTATATCCCAATGACCTCAGCTTCGCATTAATTAATTCGGCTTCATTATATTCCACTTGCTTTGCATTTATGTATGTGAATTTACAGCCACTTTTCAAGACACTATCGACTCACTTCAGCTGACCTCACAAATCCATTCCCGTCTCTGACAGTTTTACAATCACATCGACGTTCTCCTACTTCAGCTCTGCTTTTCCAAATTTTATCCTATTTTACATTACTGTTAGCATTATGTAAAGACTGGATAACAGTCCGCAGCTCGAGGTCGTGCGGTAGCGTTCTCGCTTCCCACGCCCGGGTTCCCGGGTTTGATTGCCGGCGGGGTCAGGGATTTTCTCTGCGTGATGACTGGGTGTTGTGTGATGTCCTTAGGCTAGTTAGGTTTAAGTAGTTCTAAGTTCTAGGGGACTGATGACCATAGATGTTAAGTCCCATAGTGCTCAGAGCCATTTTTGAACTGGATAACATAGAGGACAGGATAAAGGCTTGGCTCACTCCCTTCTCAACTAATGCCTACCTTTCATGTCCTTCGTGTTTTATAACTGCAGAAAATCTATGGCTCCAGAAGATAGCGAAGAGGACCGCCAAACAGATCGTTCCCATTTGAAACCTCAGTTAAAACCATCGGGCTGGCAGGCTGTGGTCGATAAATGAAACTGTTCAATGTCGTTTCGCCCCCTGTGCGGTACTTATCTTCGGAGTTAAACTGGTGACTGCGTCCAAAGCTCAAGTTGACAGCATTTATAGAGCTGTACTATAGAAGACACTGCCAATCGTCTCGTGAAGCCGAAACCATGATTGGATGGTGACTTCGTTCTCATTTAAAAATAATCGATGTATATATGCAGACTGAAGTGAGGAATGACAATTTGTACCAAGGCCGGGATTCGAATCCGAGCTTCCTACTCACCTGGTACAGTGGTTTTGGTTAACTGCATCTAGATATTCGAACTTTGAAAAGGTCTCTGAAAACAAATAGTTGTATTTGATCAAAGCACCTGTGGCTGGGTTTCAGGCAGGATCGCCGGACGTTGTGGCCGAGCGGTTCTAGGCGCTTCAGTCCGGAAATGCGCTGCTGCTACGGTCGCAGGTTCGAATCCTGTCTCGGGCATGGGTGTGTGTGATGTCCATAGGTTAGTTAGATTCAAGTAGTTCTAAGTCTAGGGGACTGATTACCTCAGATGTTAAGACCCACAGTGCTTAGAGCCATTTGAACCATTCAGGGAGTATCCTCCGTTGCGTTCGATTTTGAGGTGCTATTTCAATACAACTGGAAAGGGTCTCCACTGCTGGTCGAGTTTAGGAGGAATATCAAGTGGACAACGAGTGAATGGGAATTTGGATTGAGTAGGGAAGTGTGCTATGGTAGTCCATGCAGGTGTGCAAGGTATCCACCAATGTATCTCCGACGATATCTCGCACTGATAAGGACGAATAATTTTATATATCGTCCTCGGCTTCCCTGTCTATAGTTTTTAACCGAAGTAAACACTGCCTGTGAAAGCCTAAATGGTATCTCCATCCTAACACTGAACGCTCTCTATCACCCAATAAAGACAGTGTGACGTTTTTGTATTAATTTCGGTAGAGCCCTCTTAAAGTTTTGGTACGAATCCTGACTTATAGGGGATGGCTGACATTATATCTCATGACTTCTGGTGGGCTACAGTTTATCAGGTTCACCGACAGCGCTGAAAGCGCATGCTGAGACTGCCGTTAGCGACGCTGTAGGGGGCGAATTTTAGCCGCGCGACTCCGTCAGCCGTCGTAAACAACGGCAAAAGAGAGCAGCGACGGGGGACTTCAAAAGCGCCCCCGCGGCGGCCCCAAGTAATTACCGGAACAGTAAATCAGCAAGAGCCCGGCCTCCTCTCCGCCTCTCTCTCTCTGCCTCCCCGCTTCCCTGACGCCTTCCACTTTCTGTGCCGTCTGCGACGTCGCGACGTGCGCCTACCAGTCGCGCCCGTGTGTTTACGATCATTCAGCGCCGCACGGAAGCCAACCGGCCTGGCCGTCTACCGTGTGTTTAGGGATATGAGGCGCTTTGCCAGGCGGCGACGACTACATTTCCGCAATGGCACTCCTTTCAAGTTCCGCTCGTCTCTTCATAACATGGACGGATCCAGGTTCTGTTGTGGCTAGCGGGGGGGCAGTTGCTACTGCCTTTATCACCCTCGTAAATATTACTTTTGCTTGCGATCACGCACATTTTTAACATTCCACAGATGCTTACAATTTCAATAACAGTAAAGTATGTAAAATATAATAATGGTAATTTTTTTGTATCAGTACTGTCTAGTGCAGATCTGTTTACCGAACTGCTCGTGCGAGCTGGTTCGCGCTCACGCCTCAGCTGTGACCAACCGGCCGGATCATGGCGAGTGGTGGAATGGGAAAGGGAAGAGGAAAGGAGGGGAGGGCAGACCGAATCGTAACAAGACGGCTCGATATGAGAAACTATTGTCGACGTGTCTGTTCTACGGCCGTTAACTATTCTATGGAGTTCTATCGCTTCACGGTTGCTAATTAATACCTTTCGTGGCAAATTTATTTCCTAAAACTGTTGCATGGATGAGAAACGACTTTCAAATGTAACTTATATTTCCCTTATTTGATTAGGAAAAGCAGGCCGCTGTTGCCGAGTGGTTCAATTAGCTTCAGACTGGAACTGTGCTGCTGCTACGGTCCCAGGTTCGAATCCTGCCTCGGGCATGGATGTGTGTGATGTCTTTAGGGTAGTTAGGGTTAAGCAGTTCTAAGTCTAGGGGACTGATGACCTCAGATGTTAAGAGTCCCATAGTGCTTAGAGCCATTTGAAAAAAAAAAATCTTATGGGACTTAACTGCTAAGGTCATCAGTCCCTAGGCTTATACACTACTTAACCTAAATTATCCTAAAGACAAACACACACACCCATTCCGGAGGGAGGACTCGAACCTCCGCCGGGACCAGCCGCACAGTCCAATGACTGCAGCGCCATAGACCGCCGGCTAATCCCGCGCGGCGAGAGCCACTTGAACCATTTGATTAGGCAAAGTGCATGGGACAGCTGCGTACGAAACATAATGTTTGTTAAGATTGATGTATTCTTATGACAAATGTTCTTGCAGACGAAGCTTACGTTGCCATCAACAAGTATTTCGTGACTATTTTATTCATACACTAAACATAGGAACATTGCAGTCACTGAATACTATTTCACTAAAGCTTCAATGTCTGGTAACGCATTCTGAGCACCGCTAATTCGAATATAAGCTTTTAAAATAAAGTCTGTCAGTGAGCTTTGTGGATAGATTTCGTTCCTTGCGCTGTGGAAAGAAGTTGGGCTCTCAAATATGCAGGTCCAGACATCAACGTAATCGTAAATGCCGACTTGTGAAGTTGTGGAAATTAATGTTAAAGAAAACTTTAATTCTTATCCAGAAGAGTTATTTTATTATGGAACTTATCATCAACTACTGCAGGCTTGTAAGTTCTAACTGTAGATAAGCATTCTGCACTGAAGTGTTAAAAATTGTTAGTTCTTACTCGTGAGTCTGGCCTTCACTTTTAAGCACCTAACTCGGCCACAACGCTGCCTTTCATCGATTTTGAAACACCTGTTCTGCACTTTAAGCACTGCGACATTAATTATATTAGCTTGCGTTTAAAACTACAGTGAACGTAACAGATTGTCACTCCTCCGAAAACAGAAGAGCCACTTTTCACCGCAAGCGTCGTCTACTGAAGTGGTGTTAACGAGCGTGAGCTCTAGGGCTCGCCTTTCTGTTTCCTGAACGGGTTTCATCTAGAGGTTAGCATGGTTTCCCCCAGATGGCGGGGTCCCAGTTTCGATTCCCAGCCGGAGCGGGGATTTTGTAAGCTTGGGGATTGGGAGTCTGTGTTGTGCCAATCATTTCACCACAAAAAAGACGTGCAAGTCGCCGACGTGGCGTGAAACAGAAAGACTTGCTCAAAGCGGGCGACCACTCCACTGGGGTCTCCTGGCCATTAATGCCATACGGTTCCTTTCTTATATAAAGTCTTGGTTCAGCACTTTACATCAACATCCAACAAAAGGCAATTCAGAGGAATATAGCATTGGAAAAAATTCGAAAATTTGAGAGCAGGTATCGTGCATATTAATTCAACAACTGTAACAGTAACAGCCCGACCATGAACCATGGACGTTGCCGAGGCGTGATGGCTTGAATGGTTAAACGTAGGAGCAACCGCAATGGAGCGATGTCTTTGGAGAGGCGAAACATGTGGCTTCTGAAGAGGGGCATCAGCCTTTTCAGTAGTCGCAGGGGC
Organism: Schistocerca piceifrons; assembly: GCF_021461385.2. Lineage (NCBI taxonomy): Eukaryota > Metazoa > Arthropoda > Insecta > Orthoptera > Acrididae > Schistocerca > Schistocerca piceifrons. The sequence continues at coordinate 951,447,765 of NC_060138.1, forward strand.
AACGCTCTGGATGACGAAGGACTAATATACCTTTGTAACATCAGCCAACATGGGCTTGCTGTAATGGTACTGCAAACGGCTAAAAGCAAGGGGGCAGCTACAGCCGTTATTTTTCCCATGGGAACACATCTTTGCTGTGTGGTTAAATGATGATGGCATCCTCTTGGGTACAATATTCTGGGCGAGGACTACTCAGAATAAACTGGTATTTTATTAGTCGGTACGTACAAAGGTGGATCGCTTAATCGGGTAGGTACTTTAGAGAATTTAAAACGGCAAATGGAAAGGTTTAAAGTTTGATGTTACCGAGCAACAATCATACAATAATTTTTAAATGAGCACACAAATATTTGGCTTTATTGTTGTTTATTTAATTACGACCCAGGTTTCGGCCTTTTATGCCATATTCAGGTGATTGAGTCTATGTCAGTAACATATTTTGCAGGACAACAAGCTCAAAATTGTCCATAAATTAACAACAATATTCGCTCACCACGAAATGCCAGATGTGAAAATCATCATTATGTAAATACATCATGCCATATTTAATAAAAACAGGTTTTCTTTGGTCTATACAAGATGAACACACGTTCTTCAGCCGTCATGATAGTGAGGACTCAGAAATGGCCGAAACGTGGGTCGTAATTAAATAAATAACAATAAGTCAAATAGCGGTGTGTCTATTTAAAAAAAAGGTAAAGATCGACGTAGTGGGAACAAGTGAAGTTTGATGCCAGGAAAAATAGCAAATTCTGGTAAGGTCAGTAAGTGTTATACGTAATTATTCCGATAGCTGTAATGCAGGAGAAGCTCTAATAATGAATAAGAAAATAGGAAGGCGGGCAAGCTACTATGAAATGCCTAGTGAACACATTATAGTAGCCAAGATATACACGATATCAACACCTCGCACAGTAGTAAAATTTTATATGACGACTAGCTCCGCAGATGTTGAGGAGATTGAGTGAATGTATGAAGAGCCAAAGGGAATTATTCACATAAAGATGACAGTTTGATTGCGATGGGGACCTAAGTTCGATTACAGAGAAAGGAAGAGTTGGAGAAATAGTATTAGGGCACGGATTAGAGAAAAGAAATGAAAGACTAAGCCACCTGGTCGAATTTTACACAGCATATAATTTAATTATAGGTTACGCTTGGTTTCGGAATCATGTAGGGAGATTGCATCGTTGGAAGACACCTGCAGACATTGAAAGATGGTAGATGTGGATTCCGACCACAGTTTATTAGTTAGAAACTTGAGATTAAAACTAAAGAAATTGTCACAAGGTAGGAAATTAAGGGGATAGGACCTGGAAAAGCTGAAAAACCCGAGGTTACTGTGAGTTTCAAAGAAATCATTAGATAACTTTTGGGTGAAATAAGGGATAGGAGCACAATAGAACTATGGATAGTTTTGTGATTGAATTAGTGAACTCAGCAGGGGATCAAATAGGTAAAACGCTAATACTCCGTAAGAATCTTTGCGATACACTTAATATACTTAAAGGCTTACTTGCAATATACGATAAGTCAATTTAGTCCATTGTCTTTAAATATTTAGCGTACCTATTGCAATATAAAACATCAAATTGGCGTATGTGAAAGTAATGTTACACATTTCCTCTTAATTCACATTTAGGTCTTAAAAATTATTTGCAAACCCTCTTATTTAATGCACTACACAACAGAAATACACAAACGTTTGATGCATACAGTACACTCTGGTGATTATAATAAGAACATCAACGAAAGTAAAATAAAAATAATGGAGAATAGTCGAATTAAATGAGGCGATACTAAGAGAATCACATTAGAAAGTGACGCATTAAAAGTAGTAGGTGAGTTATGCTATTTGGGCATCAGAATAACTGATGATGGCCGAAATGGAGAGGATACAAAATGCAGATGTCTGTGAAAAAAAAAAAAAAAAAAAACTTTCTGGAAAAGAAAAACTGTTAACATCTAATATAAATATATTTGTGTGGTGTGTAACGTTGTACAGAAGAAATGTGGACAATAATTAGTTCAAACGAAAGGGGAACATAAACTTTTGAAACGTGATGCTACAGAAGAATGCTGAAGAATATTCTCATAACTGTGGCAACCTCATACTTTACAAAATGTAAAATCAAAGTGTGCTCTCACCTGTACCAGTGTTTCACTTAGCAAGACGTCTGTGAACTCAGGTCTCAAACCGTGGTTGTGCAAGCGGGCAAATGAATCGAATGCTGTCTCTTTGATTCGTTTCCGCGTGTGTTCGGCAAGTCATTATAAGGGGTCATCAAATGAAACTGAACATCCCCCACAAGGGACCATGAAGAATGGTAATCACCACACCCGCTGAGATATTTATCCCAATAGGTGACGAGACGATTAATTCATGTTTCGTAGTATGCTGTCGACCACTGACGGATCCACAGACGCACCCACTCTTCCATGTTGGACTGAAACAGACGTCCACAGATGTCTTTCTTTAGGTCGTCAAAGATGTGAAAGTCACCTGGTGAATGATCCGAGCTGTACGGAGGATGCTGCAGTGTTCCAAAACCAAATCGTCGAAGAGCAGCCTTCGTCCGACTGGCAAAATGAGGGCGGGCGTTATCGTGCAACCAGATTCTTCCTCTGCTCGTAGGGTTACTCGAGCGCGCAGCCACAATTAGCGCTATAAAGACACTTTGCAGAAACTACGACGAGTCTTAAAATCAAAACGCCCTGAATGCTTTAGTACCTAACCATCATGTTGCACGACAAACATCGTCCCCATCTACCAATCAGACGAAGGCTACTTTTCGGCGATCTTTCACCGGGTGATTTTCACATCTTCAGGGAGCTAAAAAAATACGTATATGCACGTCGCTTTCAGTCAAAGGAGGATGCACAAGAGTGGGTATGGTTGTGGATATGTCAGCGGCCGAGTTCAATCTATGAAATGCAAATTGATCGTCGCGTCTCCCAGCGGGATAAATGTCTTAACGTGTTAGATGATGAAATCTGAACGGAGCCATTCCATGGTCCCGTTGTGGTGGTTGTTCCGCTTACATTTAACAGCCCCTCATTTTTTTCGGTTGAAAGTTTCACTTTTCTGACTCCCCTGACTCAACTTTCTCTGGTTTGTAAGTTCTACCTGCAGACGTACGAGTTGTGTTGGATTTCTGTTTACAGCAGGCGCGGTCAAGCTGGGAATGTGTTTCTTTACCTGACTAGAACATTACGAGTCAGGCCGTAAGCCCGTACACGTGGGTAGGCCATCGCGTAAGGAACTAACATGTATCCTGCAATAAATTCAGCTTATAATGTACAGACGTTCTTGGCATTTTCGAGAAAATCTTCACGCTACTTAATTGTCCCAAATTTATCTGCGAATTTTGAAAATCGATGCCTGTAAAAATCTAAACGCTTCTTCTGAAATGTGTTTCTGGAAGAGAGTCGTATGACCTCGGCATGTCGCACCGCATGTAATGAAACTAACCGTTTCGGGTGCTACTGCAGCCATTCTGAAGGAGGCTGCCGAAATATCAGAAGTGTTCGTAGTCTCAACACTTATGACGCAGTCGCGCAACCACAAGAATTTTATTTAAGTGAGATGCATAGGACAGTAGAACATTTACCAATACAGTAATTTCTTATTCAGAAGTAGCACACGAACAAAGTAAACAGGAAACAGGTTAATGTTTCCTAATTATGGTTAATGTTTTCTAATTAGAAGATACTTGGGCTAAAGAGATGTAAAACTACACAAGAAACTCGACAGCTCCGCATGGTCGTAGATTCCCTATGAAGAAGTATATCAGTAAATATGTTTAATCGGCGATATGCTCTATAACTAGGGATACTGATTTCCGGAACAGATTTAGACTTTCCCGGCCTATTCTTTTCTTAAATCCTCATCGCGTCCTTCCTCTCATCCGTTCGTTGTGACTCCCTGTATCTGATTCGTTAATAAAGAGAGAGAATATTGTAAGCAAGAGTAATTAAGTAGGAAACAGTTCCTGATGTTTTGCAAAATTATACTTTTTTTATTCGGTCACTAAACGGGTCGCTTTGTCCTAAGGCCATCGTTAGGTGACTATCAATAGTCAAAGAAGTCAGCAAAAGTTTCGAGAACAAATAAATATAATATTACAGTACATTAGGAAATGTGCCCTATTTAATAATGCTATAATGTTCTTCGACTACGAAAGATTAAGTGAATTTTATAAATTAAAGCAGCAACCAAAAGAAAACTCCTTTTGTTTTATGAAATTTCGAGTAGGAAAGTATTAGCTCCTTTTTTTTTTTTTTTTTTTTTTTTTTTTTTTTTTTTTTAACAAATATTCTTCATTTCATGTTTCCACAAAATAAAAACGCAAAGTAATAGTAGACACAATACTCTTCTGCCTCAGCATTGATTGATCAAGTACGGCCCGGTAACTGGCTGGTCAGAGAATCTGGGTACTGGGCGGAGGATACGGGTTCAGTTCCCGGTTGTGCCCAGGATTTTTCTTTGATGGGAAACCTCGTGATGTCGGATGAAGAGTTACTTCAATGAGAATTTGCGGCACATAGACTAATTAAACATTAGTGACTGTTCCTCTTTCTCCTCTTTGTTCCAACTGCAAATCTAAGAGAAAAAAACAAACAAAAAAAATCAGATACCGTAATGTGCATTGCTAGATACGTACGCTCCTTACGGTCGATCCATCATTGATTTCTTGTTCTCGACGAAACTCACCGCACAATATTGTAACTTTATTGCACCTGTTGTAACGGAGAACACAAATCGCAGTTTTCTGCTGTTTTATCGCCATCTCGGCACGGCACAAATTCTGCAACGAGCGAACGGGAGAGAGAGAGAGAGAGAGAGAGAGAGAGAGAGAGGACTCCAGGGATACCGCTACTGGCAAACATAGGAACAGGTGACTTACAACTGGCGCCAAAGCGAATTTTTATTTTTGACGAGCTAGTTAAAAGTTTCTCCAAGTTTCTATCGTCATTTGCGTAGAAAATATACCAGATGTGATTATATCTGGTTTTAATTATCACCTCGAAAGTCAGAACGTTTCTTTTTCTACTCTTACATGTCATGGAGTCCTGTCACACATCGAAATCCTCACGCCAGAGACCGTGGCACGTACCTGGAGCAATCCACAGAACATTTGTAACCCTCTGAATTATACTGACACACTTCCAGTATTCCCGCAACTACCGAAAACGAGCTGTCGCACAATAATCCACTTTGCTTACAACTTTTTGTGCTCTAACAGTGCACTACGGAAATCTGGCAGTACTACGCATGAAATTAAATGTTAATGACTACTCTCCTTTCTACCCATTTCTCCAACTACGCATCAGTTCATATACTTAACGACCTCTTCTTACGAGAACCGCAATGGTTTCAAACATGAAAGAATAATTGACACTTGCTCCTTTCCTGAAGCCAGGCTACGGGACTGGCAATGAAACCCATGTACTGACACGTGTTACCACTTTGAACCATAGCGTTCTAATGGTGTGTTCCTTCTTTGCAGGCCGGTTTGCGGTGAGCAGTGCCGGAGTCAGTGAGGATGCAGTTGTTGGCGGCCGTGGCTCTGCTGTCACTCCACGTGGCACTGTGCTCGTCACTCGACGTGTGTGAGTACGCACCTTACCGCTATACTTACTGCTATCACTGATAACAATTACTAGTTAACCGCCGACAATGTGCAATATATTTTTAGCAATTCGGAATAGAACATTGTGTAGCAGACGTTAGTGTTAATACATTATCTGATCAAAAGTAACTATACAACTCTATGTAATGCAGATTATGTCGCGAGAGGCGGAAACCACCAACATAAAACGAGGCATTGATTGTCATCTGAGCAATGCATCCTTTAGCAACCTTTTAACCGTATAAAACGCTCCAAATGGCAAAAATAATGTTTCATCTGAAAAAATTATGTGACTACACCTCATATGATCCAAAGTGTCATTGCGTAGCAGAACTCTGGCTGCACCTGGTTAATAAAACTTTTTTGATCCATGACTGGATTTATAACATGACAAAAAATTATTAAAATCAAAAAACCAAAAAGAAATTAGACATAGGTTTCAGGGAGCGTGGACTGGGCTCACACGGCACAAATGGGTCCTCTGATGGCTGGCTTATAAGTTAGATTTCACCGGTCTTGGATCGGGCGACGCTCGCCCTTTACCTGAGAATAAAGCGAAGTCGCACATTGGTTTCTACATTGGACTTGCTTTCGGGAGGACAACAGTTGAACCTCCCGTCCGGCCATCCTGATCCCCTAAATCGCTTAAAGCGAATGTCAGGATGGTTCCTTTCAAAGGACGCGACTAATTTCTTTCCCGATCCTTCCTTAACCCGAGCTTATGTTCCGTCTCCAGTGGCTCGCTTTCAATGGGACGTTTAATACTAATCTTCCTTCCATCCTTCCGGCTTTCTTTTCCATAGGAGACAGCCCATTTTATCTCTGTTTTTGCACAGTGTAAACGCTCTTTGCTGTTCTCGATGTTTCCTGAATTTTTGGTCGGTTTTTTTGGCCTAACGCTACACTATGGCGCCACGTTCCTTAGAGCAATTGTGTGTGTGTGTGTGTGTGTGTGTGTGTGTGTGTGTGTGTGTGTGAGTGACTGTATACTTAGTTGGTACGAGAACCGATTATACTTGTAGCAGGTCAGGCTACCAGCGTGCTCGCGTCTGTGCCTGTGATTTCCCAGATTTGAGACTAAGCTATTATCTAACTGCTGCAACTTCTCGTAGAGCTATCGAACAGTCAGGTTAAAACGTTCTTGCAGTGACTGGATTCCAGTAAGTTCACGATGCACCACTCACGTGGCAAGTGCAAGTCGAGTCGTAAGACCCTGCCCTGCAGACCCAGAAGCAGACGTATGTGTTTGTTTGCGGCTTTGGCTCACTCTACGGCCACATATTCTATCACTGGTCGGATCAGCGCTAGATTGAACAGTTTGAGGGTACAGTAAAAGCTGGAACCTTTAAGCGTCATAGCGCTTTATCCCTGACCTCAGTAGTGCGTTGTCTCTGCATGAGGTATCCTTCTAAGGTTGTCCACGGCGGATATTACGCAGAGCCCGCGCTGGCTGAACGTCCACTGGCGCTAAAGGCGGCTTGATTGTAACGGTTTAGCCTTGAGCGGTATTAGATGCCACTCAAGGCCCTGGCCCATAACACGTTGCATGTCCTCAACAGTGCACAGCTGCCTTTTTGCGAGCATCGATCCACCGGAGAGTTCTGGGATCTTGTCTTGTCCATCTCTGCTAGCATTCAGTGTTCGGAGGATGATTCACAGCTGTTGGTGGTTGAATGCCTATTATCTGACAGTGATTCACATTCTCCGCCCAGCCTGACTATCGTTAAGGTGAACGCGTCAGAGATACTCGGGCTACGTATTCTGGCTGCAGCCTGCTCCCATGCCAAGCGCTTTCGTCGTTGTCAGCATGTCACGAGGAGCCGGCGCTGGCGAGAATATTCCGGTAAATACGGCGACCAGGCTCCTGGAAGTCTTCGAAGTCCTTAGTTACGCCCCACTGAATAGTAGAGTATTGACCTTGCCTGTATTACATTTATGATTCGGATTGCTCTCTGAACTGTTTCATTAGTTGAAGACAACCTGGCCATTCTCTGGACTTCCTTTCGGATAGACATTCACTTCGTGAACTCCGCTGTCATCGACCTCAGAAAACGCCGTTCGTGCGACCAGTCTGTGCGGTACCGCCAGTGAGTGGGGCCATAAAGTGTGTTCTACCTAGGCAGAGTAGAATAGAAAATAACGGCTTGTCTCTTCGTGCCGGATTATAGAGGCGGCCACAAAAAAATCGGATTTTCAGCAAATGACGTTGCTCAAGAGAATGATTTATTGGGACGAGGTAAATGTTTAGCAAAAGAACGTGTTTAGGTAGTATTTAAAACCGCCTGCCAACGAGTCCCCACTGTCACTCATAAGTAAGATCTCTGGGTCATAAGCAAGGACTATCCTCTGAGAAACAGTGCCCCCCTCAGCCTGTTCACATTGTCAGTGACTCACGTTCATTTTGCGTGTAGTGCTGGTGCATCCCAGTCACACATCGTCATTCACAACAGTTCTGTCAGTCATAAGTAAGGTCTCGCCCCTGGGAAACAGTGCTCTCCTCAGCCTTTTCACATTGACTCACGATCAGTTTTGCATGTAGAGCTGGTGCAACCCAGAAACACACTAACTCTTACTCGTCGCCATTCACTACAGTACTGTCAGTCATAAGTTAGGTCTCTCGCTTGTCCGTAGTGCCAGTGACTCGCAGTCCGTTCTGTGCATAAACTGCAGCATCCCAGGCATGCGCTGTCTGTTACACTTGTTCATTCACTAAAACACAGAATACATGTGGACTTCACTCCTATAGTTCCTCAAAGTTGGAATTTTCTTTGCAGTAGTGAAAATTTGTAAAAAAGGAAATTCTTTTTTGCAGATATAGTAACGATACTTAATGGCTATCCAAAATGAATTGCTGATGTGAATAAAACTCGTAATGTAAACTTCAAAGATGACTTCCCCTCATATCAAAATTGCCGTTTCTATTATTTGCGTTGGGTAGGAGTAACTTTATGTGTCTGTGAGTGAAGGGTTCTGAGGAGCGAGATATGCATGACACTCTCGATCAGAATTACATCGTGCTTCTATTTTGGAAGGAAATTCACAAAAGCGAGAAGCCTGATGTCTCGAGCCACGGCGTCTCGCCTGACGACCTTCGTTGGCTTATAGAAACCCCATAGGTCTCGGTCTTATAGCCGAAAGATTCGTCCGTATTCCAAGCATTTTTGTTCATAAACAGAACGAAATCAAAAAGTAATGCATTGTCACTCAGATCATATAGTGAACTTTCTAAATAGGTTTTTCGTAGCAAAGAATATAAATAAAACTTATAGAAAGAAGCAAAGCAAAATCGATATGTGTTTTATACACGAAGCGAAATCAGAAAATCCATACATTCCTGCCAAGTAAATTCACTGTCAATTTATATTCATAAAGCTAAGATTGTGTCGCTTCGTTCTGTCCCTGACATAAAGTTCAGAAAATATTTCTGCCAATGAGGTATATGAAAAAACCAGCGCCACCTAGTGGTTGTTTGATGTAGTATTTGGTAACAACTAAACATTCGAACTACTAAGCTGGGCAAACGATATTATATAAAAGTTTAAATTACAATATATGTTTTTCCTTGTTCCGATTTTGATGAAGTAAATCCTGTATGTTTCTCCAAACCACGATCAAGTTTCCCCTTGAAAATACCATGAAAATTCGTGTACTAACTTTGGTGATTAGCGTATTCAAACAGACAGACACGGCAGATTTTAGATAAAACATTAAATTGCGATATCTCTTTTTTCATTATCCGATTTTTATGAAACAAATATATGTTGATCCAAGCTACAATCAAGATACACTTAAAGACACCATGAAAATTTGTATAGTAGATTTGGAGACAGACAGACACAGTGATTTTACAGTTCTGTTATTAGCGCAGAAGATACAGGTAAAATCACCTCAGCTGTATAAGTAAACGCGCTACGACCTGTTTCGTGTTAAGAACATCTTCAGGTTGCCAGGCTGTGCTATAGTCATGATACATGTGTGAACTATAAAAATTGGTGGTTTAATTAATGATTAAAATGAAATAAACGATTGAAAACTACATTTCCCGTGTCTTTGCTGGATGAAGATAAAACCATTTTTTGCATTATGTCAAAAAGCGTCTTAAAGCAATGGAAAGAATCAAAAGCGAAATACTTTTAAGAAAATGGTATTAGTAATGGATAACCGACAAGGTTTACTGTTGATGCGGTGGTCGTAGATCTTTACGTCCCCTCCTCCCCCTCCCCCAGACTAGCTGACCGATATTCACAGCGCTTCGTGCAAAATAAAGTGTCTGGCGCAAGTAAATATTATCTGATATACTTTTTCTTTTGAAACTTCTATACGCGTTAAGAAATTACCATTTGGGATTTACACTCTGGTAGATTTATATCGAACTTCTTTAGTTGAAAGCAGCACAATAGTTCCTTCCAGTAACCTACTTCATTCGTTAAAAATAAGTTGTGAAGATCGGTTATACAGTGAGTAATGCAGATCAGTCACTTCAAAGAAATACGTAGTTTTGCGGAAAATATTGTTAGACTGGTTAAGTTTGGAGGCTGAACACAGCTCAAAGTCATTTTAGGTAGTATCGGAAGTACAGAAGATACATGCGAGGTAAGTTTTTAGTTAAAGATAAGATATTTAATCTCTAAATGTAATTTGTGCAAGCTTCTTCTGCCTAACTACGTCGATAACAAATGGGAGGAATGTTGGTGAGCTAGGATCACAAGTGAGTTTCAATAAAACACACACACACACACACACACACACACACACACACACACGCACACACAAATTGGCAGAAAGTGTTGATGAATCATATAACTCAAATGTTATTTGCTTTCCCTTGGTGACAAACAATAAATTTTCTTTCTCTTACTGCCCTGACAGAACACTGCGAAATATAGACGTCAGAGAAAGAGTTGAGTAGTGTCCTTCCAGAGAGGCTTACTTGGTAAGCCACTCAGCGCCGCGCCTGCCTCGGAAGTGTGACTCAGGCTCCATTAACATGTGTTCCTGTGTGTCGCAGCGCAATGCGTCTGGCCTCTGGGAATGGAGTCCGGCGCCATCCCGGACAAAGACATCACCGCCAGCTCCTCCTTCGACAGCGGAAACGTGGGACCGCACGTCGCCCGGTAAGTGTCAAGCGTGCATGGTCTCTGCGCTACGCAACAACTAACTTTCTCCATTAGTATTCAATACTTTCCCGTGGTGTCCCCAGGGCGTGCTCAGACAAATGTCGGATGGTTCCTTTCGAAAGTAAGATGGTGATTTCCTTCCCAACCTTCCATAATCCGAACTTGTGCTTCGACTCTAGTGACGTCGTCGACGCGAGTCCTAATTTACTTCCTTAGTATTCAGTGCACAGCCTATTTACTAATTACATCTCTATCCATCCGATCAGAAATGGAAAGCAAAAATGACAGCTGCGACAAAAGATTTGCCGAACAGTACATTCCGACCATTCCAATGAACGTGAGGAGTGGCACGCGTTTCGTCGCGGGTTTGGACTTAAATGCTATGCTCTATGTTTCTGTCCTCACCACAGCTGTGAACTTGGATTCTTGATCACAAAATATTTCAAACACCCAGTTCCTTGTGAGGATGCTGCTGGGATGAAAAAAGTGTTATGTTTCTGTTGCGGTCATGTATTCCTTATTTTATTGCCGTATCAGTTTAATAAATTAGAGTTTGCAAATGTAAAAATTGATAGTGACTGACACTGAGGCTGATAAGTTTTCATTTTAGAGATACGTAGGCCAGAAGATATGTCAAAGGAAGGGAAACCTACACTTACACAACGTCAGTAGGTTCCGAGAAAGATTTTGACAATGTTTGCTGGAATACTTTGTTAAAATCCAAAAATAAAAGTGATAAAATAGAGGTGGCGGAAGGTTGTTTGCAATTTACATAGAAACAAGACCGAAATTATGACAAAGGACATGAAGGGAAGCAGTGGGTGAGAAGGGAGAGAGACCGGATTGTAGCCTATCTTGGATGTTGTTAAACCTGTATAATGAGCAAGCTGTGAAGGAAAATAGGGAGTAATATGGAAGAGGAATTAATGTTCAGGAAGAAATAATAAAAACTTTGAGGTTTGGTGATAGCACTGTAATTCTGTCACGGATGGCAAAGGATTTGGAAGTGCTGTTGAGTAGGACGGATAATGTCTTGAAAATAGGTTATGCTGTAATATCAGTGCCGACAAAAGCAAACAAGGGTAATTGAATGTAGTCCAGGTCATACTGAGAGAATTACAGAAGGAAATGAGACACAAAAAGCAGAATAACTAATGATGGCCAAACTGGTGACCATATAAAATGCAGACTGACAATAGCTAGAAAAAAAAGAAAATATGTTAACATCGAACGTAAATCTGAATCCTAGTTATTCTTTCTTGAAGGTATGTGTCTGCAGTATAGCGTTGCACGGAAATGAAACATGAACGATGAACATCTCAAAGAAGAGAATAGGAGCTTTTAAATTGTAGAAATATTGAAGAACGTTGATAGGTAGATGAGTAGATCGAATAACTGTTAACAGCTGCTGAAACGAATTAGAGAGAAGAGAAATTCATGGCACAGGCTGTTTAAAAACTGGGATCGGTTTATAGGACATGTCAAAAAAATTTTCAAATGTGTGTGAAATCTTATGGGACTTAACTGCTAAGGTCATCAGTCCTTAAGCTTACACACCAATTAACCTGAATTATCGTAAGGACAAACACACACACCCATGCCCGAGGACTCGAACCTCCGCCGTGACCAGCCGCACAGTCAATGACTGCTAGGACATGTCCTACGGCGTCAATGAACATTCAGTTTTGTAATGGAGGAAAGCGATTGGGATACGAATTGCAGACGGAGACCAGAGGAAGACTACACTAAATAGCTTCAGATGAATGTAGGTTGCTGTAAGCTATGCAGAGCTGTGGAGACTTACCGGACAGAGTGCAATGGAGAGATGCATCAGACCGGTCTTCTGACTGAAGATCATGCCAAGAACCACTTCTTACACAATAATGTTGAACAAACCCTGAAGGCCCAACAGTACTGACCGACCGCCGTGTCGGCCTCAGACCACAGACGTCACTGGAAGCGGATATGGAGGGGCATGTTGTCAGCACATCACCGTTCTCCCGGCCGTTGCCAGAACCGTGACCACAGCCGCTACTTCTCAGTAAAGTAGCTCCTCAATTGGCCTCACAAGTGTTAAGGGCACGTCGCCGGCCAACAGCGCTTGGTAGACGCGGACGGAAATCCACCCAAATGCTAGCCAAGCCCGACAGCGCTTAACTTCGGTGACAGTCTTCACTGCAGATGTGTCAGAGTAGATATACAACGCTTATTTTTATTCGCACATAAACTCATGCTTCGCGTATTAACATAAAAAGGAGACTAAACCATTTTTCTATACGACGACACCAAGAATATCGTCAGCATCATTTCAATGAAGATGAAGACTTATCTACCAGTGTTATTTAGCACATATTTTGCAAATTTTTCTTATATAGGTATTGCTAGACGTTCTACGTCGCCTCTGCAACGTCTAAAATGAGTGTGTGTCCAGTTTGTTTAGGGAGTTTTCATTCAGATTCCAGCATGCTTGACTGAAGAAGTTTTACATGTTCACTGCTGTACATGGAGCTTTTTTTGATATGGTGCTGGAACGATAAGTCAGTATGTTGCAATTTTTCAGGGTCACTTAAATAATACACATAGACTCGTCAGTTGAATCAACATGTACAAACCGAGCGAAACAGCTGTTATACTGCTTTTTAAACTTTTCTGCAACAACTACACGCTGTATTTAAAAGATGGTTACGTAGAAATGAAGTGCATTGTGACATACAAAACAGTCTTTCAGAAACACTTCCAGTAATTTACTCATTGTGGTTTTACTTCAGACGAGATTTTCATTGCTTCAGACGAAGAAATAAAATTCTTTAGAAGTTCCCGACATGATGTACATTTCGAATCAAATTCAGATATTTTGGATGGTACTGATGAACTTTCTCATAAGTGCACTGCATATTTATTTAGATTTAGTTCCAAGAGTCAGCTAAAAATCTATTCTCCTAGAATGTGAAAAGAGTTACCAAGTGAGACGGAAGGTTTGATAGTAACGCACTGTCGGCTCCACCACACAGACCCTCCGTCAACTGGAACACCAACAGCATAGTAACATCACGTGCTGCTCCTCCCAAACCCACAAGGAAACGAGGCGTTCTCGGGGGACACGCTGATGGAACAAATGTCGTTATTCCGGGGTGTGCTTTTATCACCGTGAAACATGGTAATAAGATGGGAGGCGGCGGTTTAGGCCCAGAGCGGGAGAGATGGCAGCTCGCGGAAGAGAGTTGCCGATATTGCGCTAACGATGTAAAAATTCGCACGTAAGCGGCGAGATTAAACCGCGGCAGGGCGCTCCTCCCCCCAACCCGCCCTACTCCCCCGCCCGACCCCCTTACTCCAGCCCCTCTCGTGGGGGTTGCTATGACGACACGGCAGAGTGTGGCGCGCGTGGAATGTGCGCGGAATGTGAGGGTAATGAGAATCTGGCCCTCTCCGTACTCTGTAAGCGGCTGTATACCTCCTGCAGGTGCAGTAATCGCGGCACACAGACTATTTGGTGGACAACATAATTTAGTCAAACATTTCCGGGATTCCTCGCAGTGGCTGCCGTTATTGCTTAGAGAGGACGCAGCGGAACGGACATTTTATGTATCACATGGTTGAATGGATTAACTATTTTAAGGAACTAAAACCTCGATTTAGGTATTGATCATCATTATAGTTCCTGTCGCCTGATACTCACTGTTAAGCTATGTTGTCCTCGTAACGTTCTGTTGATTTTTTTCTTCCCGCACAGCATTAACGCTGCAAGATGGAGAGGTGAGTCTGAATGCATCATTCCTGCTCGGCGTATTGGCAACCACTGGTCCGATACAATGGCAAACGTGAATTTTGGGTGGTTCTGCACATTCTTTTCGGCTACTATCTGGCTGGTGCTTTATAAACACAACACTCAAACAGCTAAAACACAGAAACGAATTCAAGAAGAGTTACACTAAACTGCCCACGGATTCACACACCATCATCAAATGGCTCTGAGCACTATGGGACTTAACATCTGAGGTCACCTGTCCTCTAGAACTTAGAACTACTTAAACCGAACTAACCTAAGGACATCACACACATCCATGCCCGACGCAGGATTCGAACCTGCGACCGTAGCGGCCACGCGGTTCCAGACTGAAGCGCATAGAACCGCTCGGCCACACCGGCCGGCACACCAGCATCGTCGTCTGAGATTAAAGTGACTTGTTTGGTGTCAAGTAGGGCACCAAGTCACACAAGCAGCTGATTCGAGATGGGCAACTCTCATCACACGAGAGCCAACAATGTAAGTGGTATAAAGTCAGCTAGAACAATAGGAGGGGAAGAAGGATAGATTCTTTGCCGTTTTTGATGGAGACAAATACTGCTTTCTTGATGTACCCAGTGTTAATAGCAAGATGTGTATTTCTGTTTGCGCTAAAAAAGGTCACTTTTAAAATCATCAGGACGTCTCTGTTCTTTAAGAAGTACTTCCGAATTTGTTGCTGTTGTTATGGTCTTCAGTCCAGAGACTAGTTTGATGCAGCTCTCCATGCTACTCTATCCTGTGCAAACTTCTTCATCTCCAAGTACCTGCTGCAACCTACATCCTTCTCAATCTCTTGGTCTCCCTCTACGATTTTTAACCTCCACACTGCCTTCCCATACTAAATTGGGGATCCCTTGATGCCCCAGAACATGTCCTACCAACCGATCCCTTCTTCTGGTCAAATTGTGTCACAAATTTCTCTTCTCCCCAATTCTATTCAATACCTCCTCATTAGTTATGTGCTCTACCCATCTAATCTTCAGAATTCTTCTGTAGCACCATATTTCGAAAGCTTCACAATTCGAATGAAGCAAAGATTCGAAAAATGTCTATTTTTAATTATATCACACGAAAAAAATATTTCTTTTATCATTTGTAATCCGATATCAAAGTTGAAATTGAAACAGTCAGTTGTTCTACATTTAGAATGACTGGGTCGCAATGGCAAAAGTCATACACAAGGCAAGATATGACTTTATTGCTCTCTTGACGCGTTTGGGGATTTATTCATCTTCAGATACCCAGGAGCGATTACTGCACGTAGATGTGTCGTTTCAGCAGATGATTTGTCGTACAGATCGAACTATGCAATCACTGCATGCGGCTGTGGGCATCGAAACGGAAGAATTTTTAAACAGGGCATCAAAGCCTATCAATTTCCAGGTTGAAACGCGAGCAGCTATGCGAGGAATTACCGCTACTCTGAGACACGGAGGTGCAAGAGGCAGAAGGTGTGCTGTGTTAATAACAGCTCGATACGATCATGAGTTGATCCTGTTTAGTTTAGGGTATATTCTTACCTTGAACAGCTCTACAAGGCAGCGGTTCCCAGACTGGAGAAGGAATTTCGCTTGCGTAAGTTTCCGCCACATCGATTCACCTATTTTCTTGATGGTGTACTCAAAATGAAACGCACTGAATTTGTGGAATTACTTGGCCATGGAAAGAGTGTATTTTTATATATAACACAAAAATACTGACGGATGAAGTAGGAGAAAACTAAAAAGGAAAATTACAATCAACTGAAGATCGATCATTGGCTAAGAAACGCGTTGCGATCCGTTGTAAAAGTGAAAATCTGTCACTCGTAATGGTTTCCTCTTCGACTGCCCTTTCATTTTAGGCCCACAGCAAAGGATTTGACACTCGTACAGGGACATAACACAAAAAATATAAAAAAAAACAACTAAATTCTGAGACGTATCGCATACAGGTCAATCTAGAGCGAATAAACCCACTTGCGCAGTCCACATCGTTTGAATACGCTTGGGACAGTGGCGTTCGAAATAAGTGGTTCATTTATGTATCTATTTTAATATAAATTGACACATCTAAACTGACAACAGCGATGGCCTTTAGTAATGCACGCAACAGTCTATAACTGTTTCGGTATTTGACTTCACTTTATTTGTTCCTCTGCTTACTTCGATGGCAAAACTGCATGTAACACACACAAATAATCACCCAGATACCCAGCATCGTCACCTGCGCTATTGAGAAACCTGCGGTAGTACTTCTAAAGTCATTTGTTTCATTAAATATAAGAGGGAAATCTTTAATCTGGACATTGGTTCAAAACATAAGTTCTTGCTACACTTTAATGAGCATTGTCACAGTTAATTCTCCCGTTCACATCTAATGTTTGCTTTTTGTGATTAAAGATGTAAGCGGTTAAGTTGCGCCTATGTCGAGACGTATGAAGACTGCGAGTGCTGTTGTAACTTATAAATGAGTATCTGGAATGGATATTCCTGTTTGTTCAGTCCTGAATTGCCTAATTCGCCGCTAAAATAACAGATGAAGCTAAATTACTGACGGATCAGAGTAATATATCATGTTTTCGAAATAAAATACATTTACAACAGTTTAGGGTGAGATATTCGTACAGACAGGAGACTAAATGGTGACAGACACCGGTATCATTCATAAAAGATCGCAAACTCAATTTGCATGTAAGCAAATTGTCGATTTTTATTGTTATTCGCAAAACAGTAGCAGTACTGCGCCCATGCAATTTATATAGACGGCATTCCAAATGTTAACATTCTTTCTCTGAATAAGTGTAACACACCATAAAACATATACTACAGGAGTCAATTTTAAACATGACAACTCGACCTCCGACATTCTGCTCTCACTTGACACCACCCTCCAAACCAGTAAGTATTTCTTAGAGTCTTTTAACGTAGCTTTTTAATTTTTCGCTCATCATACCGCCAACTAGTGCAATAAACGCCATGAGTTATTTCTCCACTACAATTACTGTCTTCGTGTTCCTTTGATTTTGCATTCATTTTATTTTCTCTGGGTGTAGTGGGTCATACAATAGAAAACACAGAGGACAGTATTTTATATGTATGGTTACGTGTGCCGCATTGCATAGATGGCACAAGTAACAGAAGAAAGCTGTAAACAATTAGCCAAAAAAACTTCCGTCAACAACATTTATACAGGATTTTGGATACCTATGAACACCGAGCACAATACAGATGGTCTCATTTACGCTAACCACCACATATAACGTTAGTTCGTGGGCAGAGGCTATATCAACTGAGCTGCCCGACCACGACTAAAAACCAGTCCGCGTGGCATTACTTCCACCAGTACCTAATATCCTGCCTAGCAAACTTCACAGAAATTCTCTTGCGTAACTAGCATTCGTGGAAGAAAGGAGTTGTGGGTGGTAAGAGATGAGGTAGTGGCGGAAGCAAAACTGTGAGGACGAGTTATGCTCGGAAAGCTCAGATGGTAGAGCTACATAACGTGTCACTATGTACCTTTCTCGTAAAAATGACTTTCTTAAACTTCTCAGCAGATTAAAACCTTGGGCCAGACCAGGACCCGAACACTGGACTTTTGCTTTGTGCGGGCAACTGAGCTCCCCAAGCACAACTCCCAGCCTCATTTCCGCCAGTACTTCTTCTCCTACCGCCCAGACTTCACAGAGGTTCTCCTGCGCAATTTGCGGGAATGACACTCCGGGAAGAAAGCCACTTTAGGAAGTAGAAGATAAAGTACCGGCGGAAGTATAGCTGTGGGGGATCTGAGCTGTGTCCCGTTACCTCAGTTGGCACAGCACGCGACCACGTTAGGAGGCAAAAGTTAGGGTTTAGAGTTTCGGTGCGACACACACTTTTAGTCTGAAAGGAAGTTTATGTGAAGAGTGCACTGTGATACGTTTTTGAATAGCTCTTTAGGAGAGACAGTGAATTAGCGAAATAAAAATACGGCGCGCTCTTTAAAAAAGACGTACTGATGTTTGTATCTTCGTAACGAACAAATTCACAAATATGCTGGTTATTTCCCTCTGGTAGCTAAACAACATTTGCTTGACCTTTTTTTTTAATTTTCTCCTCAACAAAAAGTTATTTCTAGTGAGCAAGATAAATTGGACATCCTATATACCGGGTGATCAAAAAGTCAGTATAAATTTGAAAACTTAATAAACCACGAAATAATGTAGATAGAGAGGTGAAAATTGACACACATGCTTGGAATGACATGGGGTTTTATTAGAACCAAAAAAAAAACACCACATTTTCATAGACGCGTGAAAGATCTCTTGCGCGCGTCGTTTGGTGATGATCGTGTGCTCAGCCGCTACTTTCGTCATGCTTGGCCTCCCAGGTCCCCAGACCTCAGTCCGTGCGATTATCGGCTTTCGGGTTACCTGAAGTCGCAAGTGTATCGTGATCGACCGACATTTCTAGGGACGCTGAAAGACAACATCCGACGCCAATGCCACACCATAACTCCGGACATGCTTTACAGTGCTGTTCACAACATTATTTCTCGACTAGAGCTATTGTTGAGGAATGATGGTGGACATATTGAGCATTTGCTGTAAAGAACATCGTCTTTGCTTTGTCTTACTTTGTTTTGCTAATTATTGCTATTCTGATCAAATGAAGCGCTGTCTGTCAGACTTTTTTCAACTCTTGTTTCTTGTTTTGGTTCTAACAAAACCCCATGTCATTCCAAGCATATGTGTCTACCTCTCTATGTTCATTATTCCGTGATTTATTCAGTTTTCAAATTTATACTGACTTTTTGATCACCCGGTACGTAAATTAAGCGTCCTGCATTCTCTAACTGCAAAACGACATTCCACTTCGAGTGAGTCATGAATTCTTTTTCTTTGCAGATGACGCTACTAAATGGTGTCTAAAGAAAATGGCCTACAAATGGAAACAGAAAAACCTAAATTGAATTTATTTTGTCAGAGCAAGAAAGATTCATAAATGACCGCGCTGGTCCCTCTTTCAGCGATTCCTAAAACTTGCGTCTCCGAGAAGCAAATTTGTCTCGTGAGCCAGCGGAAATTGGCCAATAAATGACACACTGAACAAAAATTGCTTGTTTGTGGCGACGGCGGTGCTTCTGCAGGAATAACAGCAATAACGGCGGCGAGAGAGGCTGCCAGGGCGGTGCACCGCCTTTTTTCCTCCCCTCTCCCTTCCTTCCTTCCTTCCTTTTTCTCTCTTTTGCGACGGACAAATTGCTGCGACTCGCGAGGAGGACCGCCAGCCACTTGTGGAGCAGCGGGTAGGACAGGACGCTCGCACAGCGAGGGCTCCGCGATTAGCTTGTCCCCCGTGCCACACGTCGCCGGCAAATAGCCCCACCAGGTACCGAACGTATCCTGACCAAGTCGCTTCTGAATGCTGTTACTAACACTGCTACTCTGAGTGGGGAGGAAATTCGCTTTTTATTTTAATACCGACTTCGTCAACACGGGTATGACGATCGCAGTACTGCTGACAGGTTAATGCAAAAATTTTCTTCACTGAAACTGGGTTCTCAGCTGCAACAAATTATTTCAATGAACTGTTACTGCCTTCAACTGACATGTACTCTATTTGTCTTCTGTCGCCCGATTTCCCATTTTAAAGTATCTGTCCAAAAATTAATCGGTGTCTCATGCTACATGCAGCTACAAGTATGGTATAATGTGCCATCACTGAATGTTATACAGATATTTCAAAAATTGCTGAGACAGACATTATAAAAAGAAAGTAAAAATAACAGCTCCATGTGGTATCAAAGTACTATTAAATACACTACTGGCCATTAAAATTGCTACACCACGAAGATGACATGCTACAGACGCGAAATTTAACCGACAGCAAGAACGCGGTGAACGCACATTGGAAGTGTGTATTCGTCGTCGCCATACTGGCGTATCACCCGGCGTGATGGTATGGTGTGCCATTGGTTACACCTCTCGGTTATCTCTTGTTCGCATTGACGGCACTTTGAACAGTGGACGTTACATTTCAGATGTGTTACGACCCGTGGCTCTACCCTTCATTCAGTCCCTGCGAAACCCTACATTACAGCGGGATAATTCACGACCGCATGTTGCAGGTCCTGTACGGGCCGTTCTGGATACAGAAATTGATCGGCTGCTGCCCTGACCAGCACATTCTCCAGATCTCTCACCAATTGAAAACGTCTGGTCAATGGTGGCCGAGCAGCTGGCTCGTCACAAGACGCCAGTCACTATTCTTGATGAACTGTGGTATCGTGTTGAAGCTGCGTGGGCAGCTGTACCTGTGCACGCCATCCAAGCTCTGTTTGACTCAATGCCCAGGCGTATCAAGACCGTTATTATGGCCAGAGGTGGTTGTTCTGGGTACTGATTTCTCAGGATCTATGCACCTGAATTGCGTGAAAATGTAATCACATGTCAGTTCTAGTACAATATATTTGTCCAATGAATACCCATTTATCGTCTGCATTTCTTCTTGGTGTAGCAGTTTTAATGGCCAGTAGTATACGTATGACTGGTTGCAATGCCTAATGCATCAGTAGCAGATATAAACCCTGTGCATTGTAGGATCGATGTAGTAAGGATTTTGAACTAACTGCACCAGTTTCCACCAATATGATGTGAGGTGATGGCATAAGAGTGGATGTACCGCACTTGAGCTATTTTCCACCAGGAAGAAGTCTTTCTCCTACAAAATAGATAAATGAAGAATATGCAAAGTAAACTGAACAATATATGAGTACATCAACTAACTCTGATTTGAATTTTGTGCCATGAGCTCCTTTCTCTCCAACCATTTAGCACAGATTGAGTCTTTCTACCGCCAATTTCAAGACGGGGTGGGGAGGGAGAAAGTCGAGGGAATGGACAGAAGGCTGGGGGTTTCCCAGGAGAGGATGGGGGTAGTTAATTGGTCAATTTAATAAATTAGTCAAATAATCTGAAATCAAAAGTGCGCTTGTATGAGAGAAGTGAAGGAGTGGAAGGGTGGGTATTTCCCAGAGGGGATGGGGGAGGGGAAGAGGTGAGGATTTCTGAGGATGGGTTATCTGCAAAGGTCATAATTCAATGCCAAGGTGTCATAAAGCAATTACCACAACAATAGATTAATGGGAATGGCAGGGAGGATAATTTACCCGTTAATGTATGCAGTCCACACAAACAAAATGGCTCAGGATCGGTTTCATCTGACTACTATGAGCCAGTAGTCGATATAAAATGTTTGCCTATGAACAGCATTTCAGTATGACTCGCTGCTTATGGTACTACAGTTCAGACTGAGTACTATTCACATCCAAGCGTTTTATAACAGATGCTGCATAGAGCATTGAAATTGGAAATCATCCTCTTCTACATGTCTGCAAACACAGGGTTTTTCTATTGGGGAGTACAGCTGAGTGATTGGTCTCAGAGAATGGAGAGCTACGATATCGTCGAACGTGAGCATCGTAAAATCGCTCTTCGGCGATTTTTCGTAAGCCGTATGTCTACGATGGAGATGCAAAGTGACTTTGCGCGAATTTTGATATTCCCGTATCCTAATCTGTTCCAGACCCCCAACATCGTTTTGAGAAGGGTTGAAAACTTCAACACAACTGTAATGAAGCAGAAGCTACCTGGCGCTTTCAGTACAGCCCATAATACGTCGAGCGAGTTACGGGAGTCGGCAATACATAGCCATAAATGGCCGGTTTGCTAGGATCCTGCGAGCGCTACATTAGATACACCAAACCATCTTCTTCCCAGTACTTCGCAGTGGCAGTTGGACAACGAGGAGAGCATACTCCCAACAAAACGGTGCAACTGTATACATAGTTCTTAATTCAGTGGTTCATTTACGGAATCAGTTTCCAGGACACAGTATCTCCAGACATGGCAACTTTCACTGGCCTCCTCGCTTCCCATATGTAAGCTTAGTTGGCTATTTTGTGGTGATTTAGAGGAAGAGAGCGTTCGTATTCCACAACAGATGTCAATTACTACTACTACTACTTCTCAAGACCAGTTAAAATCAGCCATAAACGTAAACATCCAACATCTGAGCGACGTGATCTTCAAAACATGAATTAAACAATGCAATTACCTACATAAACAATGAATTGTCACAAATAAAAATATTCTTTAAGCAAAACTGTTAAGTACATCTTATTTGAAAGACATGCTTTTCCGTTGAAGGAGCCTCTGTGTGCACTTTTAGTATCTGTGTTTGGGCTGAGATCAGGAACTACTGTAGGGATTTTGGTACAATTGTTAGTAATAGACGACTGATTCATGAGGATGGTTTGTGTGTATAATTTATAAATACTTCGTGCAAATTGGATGAACTATGAAGAATTAAATTCCACAGCACTGTGAAAAAGATGTCATTGTCATCTACTGCCGAATGACAGATATTGTTTTAAGGACGATCACAAGCCAAGACTGCTGAAAAAGCATTCTACTGGGTGGCCTGTCTTCTGTCTTCAGTGGATCTTAAGCTTTAAAGTTGGATTAAACACTGGTGGACAATGCGCAGTAAACATTTTAAAGCACCAGATCCGTATTGTTCATCAGTAATTAATTTAATGTTAAAGCAAAGAATCTGATATAAAAACATAGTTGTGTCGAAACCAGTCATCCAATAAAATGTTTTTTTTTACCGGTCACAGTTTGTGAAATTCAGTTATCACACACTGGAGATCGCTCCCCAGACTTGCAATGTCAGCAACATGTGCTCGGAATGATCCGACAGGCGTAAGGGTGGTTGATTACAGCCCTAGGTTCCACTACCAGATGATAGACGCGAGCTACAACCTACTCCGTAAACGGCCTGCCATACCGGACGTGGTAGATAGTAAGGTGATAAGATATTTTGGTACAGAATTAGTATTTAAGGAGTGCGAAGGGAAATCCGGGAAATGAGCATCCAGAAAACTGAGCTCATCTTGCAGTGGCGCTATAGTCGCACTGCCAGATCTTTGTTCTCTGAATGTTAATAATAGCTCTGAGTAGTGGGATCCGCAACAGGTCGAATTAAAGAAAGGTATCGAAACAATTCAGAGGCGGGCTGCTAGATTTGTTACCGGTGGGTTCGAACAACACCGAAGCGTTGCGGAGATGATTCGGGAACTGAAAAGTGAATCACTGGAGGGAAGGAACGTTAGTGAAAAAATTTAGGGAACAGTCATTTGAAACTGACTGCAGAACGATTAAGCTGCCACCGACATACATTTCGCGTAAAGCCCGCGACGATGACATTATGGGGGTACTGAGGCATACACACAGTCGTTTTTCCCATTTCTGCGTATAACGGTAGGGGAAATGACTGGTCTTGGTACACTCACCACACGGCAGGTTGAGGCGTATGTGTGTAGATGTAGATGAGATCAATATTTGGAAGGAAAAAAAATCTCTAGAACCAAGTTGGAAATCTGGAAATCTGAAAACGAAAAGACAGTAAAAAGCAGATATGTTATAAAAAAAGTCTGTGTAACTAAGAAAATGAAAAATGACCACAACTGTATCTACGTGTAAACTTTCTTGCTTCTTTTTAAGCCCTACATCCATTCCTAGATGTTTCCAACATATTAATTAACACCCTGTATTACTAGGACTTCCATGGATTATCTTAACCCCCTGATTTAGTGTGTAGACAGCATGTTTCTCACTATTCTTCAGCTCTATACGGGCAAATACGCGATCGCAGGACAACTGAGTGGCAATAGTTCATGGACCTGCGCTCTTATGGATGTCATTGCCCCTACAAAACACCTGTTCGTTGACAATTTTGTTCTATTCTTACTACCAATGATTTGCTTAGCGTCGAGTAAAATATTGGACTCCACTGCTGCAGTTGTTATGCTACTGAGAAAGTAGCGGTGCGTCCCTGTCTTCTTCCTTTCCAGGAACTAAAGAACGAAATTTATCAAGATGTAGCAGAGAGGAGAACGTCCTCCAGAAAAATAACACGCACCAGAAATAAAATGTTTGTGCTTCGCTGAACAAACATACTGCCATCGCCCCTTTGTGCCGTAAATTTGCCAATCAAAGAATCGAAGGTTGGACTTTTGTGTTCCTTTGAAGCGTTCGCTTTGTTGTCAAAAAATGTGCCCGGCTGGTGTAGCAGTTGAGTGACGTTTGATATAATTCCATTTCAGAAACGACGTATTTACCATAACAGATAAGGACTAAAATCGCACGTCGACGGTATCCGGTATTCTTTCGCCCCTGTCGGTCAGCCGACGAACCACACGGTCATTGTGTCTCTTTTGGCTCTTTCTCCCTCTGG
This sequence comes from Schistocerca piceifrons, assembly GCF_021461385.2. Lineage (NCBI taxonomy): Eukaryota > Metazoa > Arthropoda > Insecta > Orthoptera > Acrididae > Schistocerca > Schistocerca piceifrons. The sequence goes on from NC_060138.1 coordinate 951,472,564, forward strand.
CGAGGACTGTCGAGCAGGGTGTGGGAACAATAACACTCAAGCAGCTCGCGCCGCAAAGGCGGAGAGCAAACAATCAGGCAGCCACTCAGCGGCAGACGGACGGAAAAACTAACAGAGCGACCGCAGACCGCAGGCCGCAGGCCGGCGTCAGTCTGCCCTGGCGTGGCCGGCGCGCCTCGCCGCCGCCAGCAGCAGCGTGGGAGGACGCTGAGCCGGGCACACAGTGTTGTTGCAGGTGCCCCATCACGTGACTCACCCTGCGCAGGGCTCGTCTTCGCGAATCTTTCCCGACGGGACGGGAGACGGTGACGAAAGGGCTGCTTCCTGCGTCGTTGCGATATCCGCATTTCCAGCTGCCAGTCCTCTTCTTTAGACTTTGGTCGCATTTACCGCGTTCATCATAAGCATAAGCCTGTTATAAACATTACATGATGTATCCTCCCACTGGGAGCTCATTGGATTTCATTTCACGTGAAGCAGAAGCCACGCTGTCTCGGGTACGGTCGACTACGATAGTAAGGATGCGTTTTGAGTTGTGCGCTACACATACGTAGGCACAGTGATAACATGAGACAATGGCTTTCTGGTGCATTTCAAATGGTTCAAATGGCTCTGAGTACTATGGGACTTAACTTCAAAGGTCATCAGTCCCCTAGAATTAGAACTAGTTAAACCTAACTAACCTAAGGACATCACACACATCCATACCAGAGGAAGGATTCGAACGTGCGACCGTAGCGGTCGCGCGGTTCCACACTGAAGCGCCTAGAACCGCACGGCCACACTGGTTTTCTCGACTTATCCATTTCTTGGCCCCAGGTCAGTTCTGCCGGGTTCAGATTGCACAGATTCTGTGGTAACTGTAAAAAATGCAGCATTTGTACGGTGCGGTAAATGGCGTAAAAATTATCATTTTCCGTGTTTCTACGACGCTTATCAAATGGCTCTGAGCACTGTGGGACTTAACATCTATGGTCATCAGTCCCCTAGAACTTAGAACTACTTAAACCTAACTAACCTAAGGACATCACACAACACCCAGCCATCACGAGACAGAGAAAATCCCTGACCCCGCCGGGAATCGAACCCGGGAACCCGGGCGTGGGAAGCGAGAACGCTACCGCACGACCACGAGATGCGGGCGACGCTTCTCACTCGCTCGTGTGACGTCAGTCCTGTAGTATAATACAATGGACACAGCCCAGATAAACAGTATTTCATTTCTCACTTTCGCAAAAAAAAATTTATTTGTAATGTTTTCTTCAGCCAAACACTCTTTTACGATCTTTTATAAACTATCGGTAGTTAATAATTTATATTTGTAGTGAAAACTAAAATTTTGCATGCAATACGCAATTAGAAATAAGAAAACATTAATCTGTCAGAAAAACATGATTATGTGTGTGTTAATTAGCATGTATTTGATGATTTCTTTGTTTCAATTATGTACGTATATGCATTGGAGAAAAAAAAGATATTGAAAAATATCACCTCAGCGTTCTTAGAATAAGCCACGCACCCCACTTAAATAAAGGCTTTAGATTTAGTAAATGAAGCTCCTGGGAACGTTTCAAAACCTGGTTTGCCTATAAACTTGTGAAAAACATTAAAAACAATTTGTTTCTCACCTCTGTTTAACGGTGTTCCACACGGATTTCAGTACGGAACAGGAAGCGTTGTCAGCCATTTTCACAGTACGCATGAACAGCACGACAATCAGAGCAGAAGGAGCGGTTGTATGGATTGCGACTGTTCACTGCTCTTTGAAATAAGAAACGCATATGTGAAGTGATTAAGAAAAATGTTGACGGCTGTTAATGCATTGTAATGTCTCCAAGTTTCATTTAAAGTAACAAAGTAATAAGATATCTGACACAAGTAGGTCCTACTTCCAGCAGCGTAACAACCCCAGTGTACATGTACTTCGACTGCTGACCAATCACCGCATTTGTGTACATCGGTTTTATTCTCAATACGTCGAAACTTCCTGGCAGATTAAAACTGTGTATCGGAGCAAGTCCCGAACTGGGACCCTCGCCTTTCGCGGCCAATGCACTTATGGACTGAGCTGTCCATCAACGATACAAGTGCCGCCCTCACAACTTGATTTCTGTAGTATCTTTCTTCTAACTTCCAAACTTCGTAACATGGGGGATCGTATCCAGAACGTATGTCTTACTCTGTAACGGAGTCTGCGCTGCATTGTCAGAATTGAAACTGCGAGGACAGGTCATGGAATGTGCCTGGATAGCTCAGCTGGTAAGAGAATTGCTCGTAAAAGACATGATGCTGGGTATGAGTCTCTGCCCGTCACACTGTTTTGGTCATCTGGTAAGTTTCAACCCAGCACACGCTTTTTGCAGAGTGAAAGATTCATTCTGGGAATTTAATGCAGTCACTCATAACTTTTCTCCACTTTCTCTCGTCTTTCATTTCAATACGAGTATCATTTTCATCTTTCGAATAGTTTCGTGTTTTTTCTTTCTGTTCAGCTGGAAACCCTTTTGAAATTTGATATCAAATTCGTTGACGTACTTTTGCATAATGTCTCTTGTTTCTACAGAATTCCTTCAATTTCATTCTTTTTTCGAGATACACTGGCTGCAATTTTTATCTGTTGCAAACTAAGACTGAAGTTTGACGTGTCTATCACTGCTCATTTCCTATACTTTACATAAAAGCCTAGTTAGATTCTTTCTTGTACTGTGAAACCCTTTTCATTTTTTCGAATGATCTCGAGGTCTTCAATCCCTCCTGATCTAAACTCTTTACTGTCACTTAACTCTTTTTAGAAAGACTATCGTCACTTCTCTTCCAACCCATCCATTACTCCCAAAGCTACTCGAAACACATACTATTAAGTTAAACAGTTTTTTTATGTATGGTTAGCATTTTCGAATTTCTGATTTTCATATTGCTTGAAAGTATCTCGTTTGACTACGTGTATCTTTAGTCAGGTGGGAACAACTTCCAGTTTCGCAACTATATCTCCATTCGTTTCAATTTCAGTCCATTCATTTATGTAACATATTATTCAAGTTTACCAATTTATCAATTTTCCATGTTATTTATCAACAATATAGCTTAGATTTTCTCACTCTGTGATATCATTCAAGACGATTGTTTGTTCCTTTTTTTGTGAAAACTGTTTTTTTCGTCACAAACTCTAATCCAGGGAAGAAATCAGTAAGTGTTCTGTGGCATTACGAACGCAGGAGAGAGTTCCTGGCAGAAATCGGATTGTAAGAGCAAGTTATGAGCCTTATCTGGGTAGCTCACTTGTTAAGAGCATTGCCTACGAAAAGTAAGAATCTGATTTGAGCCCCGTTCCAACATATAGCATTAATCACTTTAAATTTATAGTTAAAGTACTCTGCTTTATAGCGAAAGATCCACATAGCAAGTTCCCAGCTCTAGTGGTATTTCCTGTTATTCTTAATATCAGGCTTTACGCATAAGCAAGTCTATTTTGGAAAATTAATTTCAATATTTTGTATACAATTTTCAGTAATAGTTACCTATTAAAATGATACACTAATTTAAAAAGCATTTTCTGAAATCGCTCCATTTCTTCACTTCACTGTTAACATTACAGGTTGACACTCCCTGAATGCTTCGTAGGGCGACTTCAGATTCATACTTGGGCAAAGATAGTGGCTATCGTCAGTTCGGGGTGATTGCTTCAACAAGACCATGGTTGATTTACTTACTCATCGTTGTCCTCATAAACTAGTTCTATATTTCTAATTCCCTAGGTGTTTCTCTGTTAATTTACTATCCAGAGAGCTAGTCTGGCGATGCGCTGTTTTATGTGTTGTGGCCGTCTGTGGCAGCTCACCCATTAAACTCTTATTTTTCAGTGAGATTACGCGGGAATTTTCGATAACATTGTTCAATCGAAGCAAATTACTACCCTGCAGACGACCCCTGGTTAACCACTGGATTTTGCAATCATACACATTGTAGTTCATTTGAATATTCTGCCAGTGTAGCTACCCTTTAAATTCGTAAGTTCATGTGTCCTTTTGCAGTAGGAAATATCTCTGTTCACCGAAGGACAGAAAATAATAATAATAAAAAAAGAAACAGAAGCTGAGGCGGCACAGTCTGTGAGACACTTGAGTCCTGTGAGAAAGAGTAAGACTGAAATTCCTATCCTGGCGTCCGGAGTTAGATGAACTAAATTAAAGCAATGTTTTATGCCCGAATATTCGTAAATTATATTAACATGATTCTCATACCCCTTTCATTTTGTCCAAGTTCTAATATCAGCTGTTTTGATTTCCTCCGTTATTATCTGTAAAACTTATAAGTATGTACGAGCAGTAGACTGAAACTACAAATATACATAAGTATACCCCAAATATTGTCCAGAAGTCCAGGTATTTTATCTCGCTTCATATATTAAATTTCGCCCCTTCCAGGTACATTTTTATTTTGGCACGTTTCAAATAATATTCCAGTTCGAAGTTTCGTTCCGAAGATCAACTGCCTGCCTCAGGAGTTTTCGTTGTTGTTTCTGTTCTGCCACTTACTCTTTAAGTAGGTAGAAACAGTTGGACCTATGAACTGAAGGGAAGATACGGTCAACAGCTCAGACCTGTGCGTAATGTACAACGACTAACGAGAATGCCTACACGCACAAAATTTGGTTATTAAACTTGTAACGCTGGTTTGTTCATTCTTGGTGGTCTGCACGATTCTTAGAATTTTTCACTAGTTTTAACTTTTTCTCGTTAAAATAATACAAGTTTAATCCAACAACCATGGATGTGTTGATCCCTGTTTTCCGTGGGTCGGTAGGTGAGTAGCAAATATGAAGCAAATATCGCCACTGGGAATTTTGAAGGCAAGTGAATGTGATTCGCACTGGAAAACGAAACAGTCAATGAATTTCGAAGTTTTCCCCCACACGCTTAGGTATGGTTCCGATCTAAGTTTGTGGATGGCTTGGTTCAAATGGCTCTGAGCACTATAGGACTTAACATCTGTGGTCATCAGTCCCCAAGAACTTTACTTAAACCTAACTAACCTAAGGACATCACACACATCCATGCCCGAGGCAGGATTCTAACCTGCGACCGTAGCAGTCGCGCAAGTTTGTGGACTAATGTATGAACAGGAAAAAAAACTTATTTACAACGACAAATTTCAGCACCGTTCACTGTTAAAAAACAACAACGAAAATTTTATCGGTAGTTCACTTTCCCCAACTATCTTCCTACACCAGTGGTCATTTATGAATCAATGTGATTTAAACGGTAATATTGTAATTCGAGGAATCGTGATCTGTTCAGCAATTACTAGAGGGAGCTAAACTCGTCGCTACGTAACGAAATAAGATAAGCTAAAGATTTCAGTCGAGGAAACCATGAGGGAGAGAGTAAACGTCAGCAATAGATATGATTTCTTACCGCTTCCGGGTAACCAAAACCTGCTAGCGGTAATTTTGGTATACAAACAATAATAATAATTCAATGAAATTTCCTGGCATACCTGAGGCACTCGTACAACATCTACATAAGATTTCGTGTTTCATTTAATGAAGTTTATTCAGAGGTTATAATTTATTTGCAGTTATTATTGACAGTGAGAGTTAATTTTCAAATTGCTATGTTGTGTTTTTAGACGTTTTACTTGTAATACTGGAAGTTAAGAAAGGTATAAATGGTAAACTAGTTCAAAGTCTTTGTCACTGAATACTGTTGAACTACCACTGCCGGCCCGGGTGGCCGAGCGGTTCTAGGCGCCATAGTCTGGAACCGCGCGATCGCTACGGTCGCAGGTTCGAATCCTGCCTCGGACATGGATGTGTGTGATGTCCTTAGGTTACTTAGGTTTAAGTAGTTCTAAGTTCTAGGGGACTGATGACCTCTGAAGTTAAGTCCCATAGTGCTCAGAGCCATTTGAAACTACCACTGTAGATGGTGCACCTAGGTTGAAACGTTGAGGACAGTGATAGAAATTGAACTTCTATTACGTGCGTTAAAGGTTTCTGATTAACATTTCACAGCATTTCAGGTATTTCTCACATTTCACTGCAGGATGAAAGATTAAGCACAGAAAAAATCGTAGGCTGTGGCTAAATCGCTTCGCAGCAATATCCTCCCTTTCAGGAGTTGTTGTCAAGCGATGTGCGCAAGAGAACCGAGAAGTTTCGAAAGTATGAGAGACGTATTGACAGAAAAGAGGCTGTGAGGGTGGGCCGTGAATAGCGGCCGAATTGCTTAGTCGGTAAGGCAGGGTTCCGTGTTGGGGTCACGGTGCGGCACCCAATTGTTATGTGTCACCAATATTTAATGAATGAAATTCATTCTTACTGCTTCCATGGTTCTAACGTTTTGGGTATCTCTTAGCTGCCAATTAGCTTTCCCCACTAGATAGGCTGAAATAAATAGTCGCGAGATGATGTACTACATCATGCAGCTGGAACATTACGGATCATGTACATTAAATCACTAGAAGAATCTTCCTTATTGACTCAGAGCTTTAAGAGTGTAAACGTGACGCAACGGGGAGTTTCAACGTTTAATGCTGAATAACCCTGTGGTACTGCGTAGAAAACACATGCAAATAATCCCTAGACAAAGAAATGGCAACATCTTAGATTACGAGTTTCATAACAAATTATTAACTCGCATCTACGAGGCAGGCTTACGTTTCTGTATTGTATGTTTACATAACTCAGTAATTCACATATGTTTGATGCTAACTTCTTCATCTTTGAAAATGTGAATAATGCTTTGCCCCGCATTTTAAACATTAGGCTGGTTTTTCGACAATTTCTTTCGGTAACTTAATTTCGCTCGGTAATTACCTGGCAGAGACCACAGTAACTCTTCAGAGCTCATAATACGGTCTTTAGTATAGATATCTTAATGAAAGGCATCATTACCACCACCTTGTGGGATGTTTTTTTCATGAAATTGCCGGCCTCTGGACTGCTTACCACAACGTTCCTTGACAACACTTCCGTCTGTCTCCTGTCCACTATTTGTCTTTCAATGTTTCAAAACAACTTTACGTTTCCTTTATATTTTTTTCTCACAGGTTGCGCGGAAGGCGTTATTAGCACGTAAAGAAACCACAACGGCCGCAAAACTTTTAGTCACGGTTTTTAACGGTAATTGTTGCGCGCAGAGGTCAACGACTTCCTCAAAACATCGAGGAGCGGCAGATAAAACGTCGGTAAACATTAGTTCAGCTTGGCCGAGCGTATAAGCACCCAGGCGGCCGTAACATTAAAGCCACGAGGAGCGGGAAAAGCAGCAAATCCTTCCAAGAGAAACGGCCTGCGAGCTTACACATTTTACCGTGGCGCTAAAACAAGTCCTGTCTGGAAACATGTATGAAGATATCAAGATTCTCTTACCAGCCGTATCAGATTCACTTTATAGCTTAATTAACTTGCCCGTATGTGGGTCTGAGACGGCCAGTTAACAGGTTTTAAAAAAATGGCCCGTGGGTAACAACTTGTTTTGCTCGTGATCAGCATTTGTTTCGTACTACTAGACTAGCATGTAATACGCTACTGAAAGGAAAGAGTTTCCGAATGGAATTTCTCGACGGTCACGATAGTGGCTGTATGTTTCAACTACCTGTCGATTTTTATATGAATAAAAGTACTTTGAAGTCCACTTACGAACGGACGAGGATTACCGTTCTTCTGTTGAACTGAAAAACTAAATGTAGCAAATGGAGTAATGGAAATTTGGACAACATTTATTTCTTTTTAGTCGTATAAAATACATACTTAAATGCTGAAAAGGAAGGTAGAATTCTGCTTCATTCTAGGCTTTGCAAAGGGACAGTAAATAATTCACACGTAGGCCCACTATAAAGATGATGGTACCTCCAAAAATTGTGCTGTTCAGGATTTACAAGCATTGTGGATGGTTTTTTATTTTCATGTCTTACCACTCTATTCCTACTTTTTTCTTAGCTTCAAATTAAAAGTTTTTATCTGTTATGGTGTGTTTTTCAGTTGTGCGTGTATCCTTCTTCTAACTGCTACGCAGTTACCACCAGCACACCAATTACCCAAAATTCTTAGCGTTCAGAAGTATCACCTTGGCTAGTTTGTAACAATAATGTGAGTCTACACAGTTAAATGTTCGTTATATGGATGTTTTATGTGGATGTTTCTTGTTGAATTTTCATTCGTTTATTATATTACTGAGTGACGTGACAACTCATGACACTTACAAAATCACGCTGTACAGAGCCGTTGCATTGCCTTGTAAGTAATGAGTAAAACGCAGTACTGTAATATGAGAGGCGAAACCAATCATTACGAGTTACATTTGCTCACCTGTCAGATTATTTAACAGATGGACACGCATGTAAACTCTGGTTACACGATAAAAATCCAAAGGCCGTAAAATCAAATAAATACATAGGAATTAGAATTATAAACAACTTAAATTGGAAGGATCACATAGGAAATATTGTTAGAAAGCTTAACCAAAGACTGCGTTTCATTGGCAGGACACTTAGAAAAGTAACACATCTACTAAAGAGAGTGCCTGTATTATACTTGTCCGTCCTCTTTTAGAACAGTGCTGCACGGTAGGAGATCTGTGGGATCCTTACCAGATACGATTGATGGATTACATCAAGTTCAAAGAAGGGCAGCACATTTTGTGTTATAGCGAAACAGGGGAGAGAGTGTCACTGAGATGATTCAGGATTTGGGGTGGCCATCATTAAACAAAGGCGTTTTCCGTTGTGATAGAATCTTCTCACGAAATTTCAGCCACTAGTTTTTCCTCAGAAAGCGAAAATGTTTTGTTGACGCCGACTTACATAGGAAGAAACGATCATTGTAATAAAGTAACGGATATCAGAGCTCGCACGGAAAGGTATAGATGTTCGTTTTTTCTGCGTGCTGTACGAGATTGCAATAATAGAGAACTATTGTGAAGGTGGTTCAATGAACCCTCTGCCGGGTACTTTTAAATGTGATTTGCAGAGCATCGATGTAGATGTAGATGGTTCATAGGGACTGTGACCTGTAAAGTGTAACACTATAACCTTTGAGACCAAAAATAAGTTCTATCGTAGATACTGCTTGCAGTTGTAAGATGTTATAACATTGCTAATTCTAAAGCAATACGAGAACAGAAGCGGCAGTTTCTTCAGGGCTTAGAGGTACTCGTCTACTTAATCTTCAATAGAAATGAAAAGTTCGTGTCACGGGCCGGCACACAGTTGTGGCCAATTAATATAATTACAGTGGAGCACTGCCGACAATACAAGCATAGCTATCAGACCCAACAGAGAAGAATTAACTGGTGAAATTGTAAACGATGTTTTTCAGAAAATCATTAAGTGGTTCTCTGCAAATGGGCTCTTATTAAACTTTGAGAAAACACAGTATATACAGTTCCACACAGTAAATTGAATGTCACCATTAATAAATATAGACTTCAATCAGAAATCGGTAGCTAAGGTAGAATATTCAAAATTTCTAGGTGTATGCATTGATGAGGGGTTGTAATGGAAAAAACACACTGAGGATCTGCTGGAACGTTTGAGTTCAGCTACTTACGCTATTAGGATCATTGCAAATTTTGGCGATATACATCTCAGTAAATTACCTTACCACGCATATTTTCATTCTCTGCTTTCGTATGGCATCATATTCTGGGGTAACTCATCATTGAGTGAAAGAGTGTTCATTGCACAAAAGCGTGTAATCAGAATAATTGCTGGAGCTCATCCAAGATCATCCTGCAGACACTTATCTAAAGAGCTAGAGATCTTCACTGTAGCCTCACAATATATATATTCACTTATGAAATTTGTTATTAACAATCCGAACGAATTCAAAAGTAACAGCAGTGTACATGGCTACAACACTAGCAGAAAGGATGATCTTCACCACTCAAGGTCAAATCTAACTTTGGCTCAGAAAGGGGTAAATTATGCTGCCACAAAAGTCTTTGGTCACTTACCTAATAGCATCAAAAGTCTGACAGATAGCCATATAGCATTTAAAAGGAATTTAAAAGAATTTCTGGATGGCAACACCTTCTACTCATTAGATGAATTTTTGGATGTAGTAATTGGGTAATTTCCCCAACCCAATAAAAGAAAAAAATTAAGTGTCATGTAATATTTTTTGTAATATATCTTGTATGGACACGTTTTATTAACCCGACACGTTCCACATCATTACGAAGTGTCGTATTCATGATCTGTGGAACAAGTACTAATCTAATCCAATCAGGTTGGCAAGCCAGAATCTCATGGTAATCAAGTGGAAAATCTGTTATATCTTAAATGGAAAGATGCTACCTCAGGGAATCTGTTGATGTGTGTTGCTAACAACACTTATCCTTACCCCCGGAACGTTCAGTCTGTTGGTAATACTGGAGGACCTTACCAAACCTGGTCTGGAGCTTTCTCTAAGCCCTAAAAGAGACTTCATCTGAAAAATTTTTGTTCAAAAATTAAAGACTTAAATTTTGGCAAATAGTTTTAATGATCTCATCTAGTGCTATAAGGCTCCTATTAGGTGGTATGCGCTATACGTACAGGACTACTAGTTATTGCGCTGTTTGTGGGAACGGACGGCAGACGAGGCTGAGAGGTTGTGGCGTTGTCTGTCGCCAGGGTGCGGACGGACCGGAACGGCGGCGCGTGGTGTCCGAAGCGGCAGGTGACGTCGGAGCCGGTGGAGTGGCTGCAGGTGGAGCTGCGCGACGTGCACCTGGTGACCGCCGTCGAAACGCAGGGCCGCTTCGGCAACGGCCAGGGCCGCGAGTTCGCCGAGAACTTCCTGCTCGAGTACTGGCGGCCCGCGCTCAACAAGTGGGTGCGCTACCGGCCCAGCAGCGGCAAAGAGGTAAGTGCCTTCGCTGAAGCTGCTGCAGCTGCTGCCATCTACCGCCGCACAGGGGCGCAGCCCGGAGAGAGAGAGCACCCACCTTTCAGCTGGCTAGACTGGACGAGGGGGGAAGAGTTGGGGGGGGGGGGCTGAACTGAGAGATAGCGGCTTTCATTTGTGACCTGTTGCAGCGTGCGACATAAAGTTCTCGCAGAGACAACGATTTCATATATATAAACTTACTTTTTGCGATGTAGTTTATGATGTAAGATTGATCTGTACTGTAGTCGATACGATCGATTACGTTGAAAGGTAAAACTATGTGCTGGACCGAGACTCGAAATCGGGACCTTTGCCTTTCGCAGAAGAGTTCTCTACCATCTGAGCTACCCAAGTTTCATATCAGCGCACACTCCACAACAAAGTGAAAATTTCATTCTGCAAACGTCCCTCAGATTGTGGCTAAGGCATGTATCCGCAGTATCCTTTCTTCCAGGCGTTTGTTCCGCAAGGTACGCACTAGAGCTTCTGTGAAGTTTGGAAGGTAGGAGACGAGGTACAGGCGTAATGAAAGCTGTTCTATGTGTCGCCATCTTATCAGGGCAAAAGAAGACGTTACCCTCTACTTGTAATGTGTCTTGAACTCAGCTTCTCGAAATGCACATCACACGTAGACACAAAGAGTCCGTTTCAGTGCCGACGGATTACGTGGGAAGATAAACATATGAATGTTCCATGTTAGATGTAGTAACAATTCACGTTTTCTGTCGTAAGCGTAATAATTTAAAAAAAAATATTCCAATTTAGAAAAAAAATTTTCATTAGTGTTCGTCAATCAGCGACAGACAGCGACATATGTGTCCTTTCTAGCACAACGTTTAAGAGATACTTGGTACCGACTGTCTCTTTGCTCTAGTGCTTATTGCCGATGGTTTTTGTTGCGGGGGACACGTGATTCATTGCCGGTGGACCATTTGGATTCTGAAAGGGCAGCGAGCTGTAGAATGGAGTCCATTAAACTCATATGAGGCCAACGTAAAACTTCTTGAATTAACAGGAAGTAAGGTTGACACGTAAGTTCGTACGTGGCACTTGTACGAATACGATATTAATTTATTTAGGGGTAGATGACAACAAGCTTTTGCAGCACTCTCAAACAATCCGACATATGAAACAAACTGAGAGAAAATATAAAGAAAGGATGGAAGTCCCACAAGGATCATTCTGGCGTAAACTACTGTTCTACAACTCAGCTTTTATTGATAGTGGCAAAACAGCGTTCATGGATGTATTTCCTAAACTGTGTAAACAGAAAAACCATCGAAATCGAGCGTCAGTCTACATAAAAGGATGAAGATGGAGGCTCAGTTAACATAGGACGACATTCGTATTCACTGGGGGCGTGGGAATCACATTCTTGGTCTCGAAACCAATACTTTTTTGCCATTTAACTTAAATTATTTAAGGAAAGTGCTGAACTGGTATTTCCATAAACGTTAGAAGAATGACATACTCCGCTCGTGTCGAAACTGAAATTGCCAAATTCATATTTTATTTATTTGATTGGATGCTAAGCTGGTGTCAGACAAGAATATCGAAGATTTCAGATTCAATCTTAGTCTGCTTTCTTTCTGTCACTTATCTCGTCTGCATAGCCTTGCGTGTAAAGGCGTTGCAACGACCCTGGATTGAATCCTCCCGGAGGATTAACGACGAGGTTCTGTGTACCGGCCAGCCTGCATGTGGTTTTTAGGCGGTTTCTCCCACTGTACAAAATGAGTAAAGGGTGGTACCCAAGTCCCACCAAAGGTACACAATTCTCCTACGGTATTAATTTGTATAAATCAAAGATACCAGTTATTTTGCCATATGGACAGCAAAATAGCTGTCGACTGTAGAGATAAACAGGATATACAGAGCTGATTGGCAGAAGTAAGGTTTTTCTGAAAAAAAGAAGTACATTAATATCGAAAAATATTTTAATTCTAGGATGTCTTTTGTGAAGGAGTTCTTCTGCAGTACTGCTTAAGACGGAAATGGAACATGAAGATAAACAGTACAATCAAGGGGAGAAGAAAAATTTATTAAATGTGGTGTCACAGAAGAGTGCTGAAGATTAGGTGAGTGATCAGATAACCAATGAATAGATACCGTATGGAATCTGGAAGAAAAGATATTACGGCACAACTTGACTAAAATACTAATCTTTTCGTATCTCACTAACAAATTCTACGGCTGAAGTCTTACAATATTCGCAGTTGCGAATACATTTCTCCTGTTGACTAAATTAGGGTACTGCTTATGGATTACATGAGGCGTCAAAGAACCGTTAAATTAATGACGGAGTGAAACGTTAGCGATAAAAGCTGTAGAGGAAGACCATGGATTAAGAACGGCAAAACAATTCCATGTGGATGTCAAGTTCCGTCGTACTTCAGACTCCATCCTAAACTATAAGCCTCCGTAATAACTTTTTTTTCATGTTTAGTGCACAGCTGACATTAATGTCAATGATTTCAGCACAGCTCAGCTCCCTGAAGATGTTCAAAAACGAAACAGGTCATGACACAATAAATGTAATCATTTATTATAGTAACAGGAAGGCTAAATCATTTCTAAGGTCAGAAAAATGCAACTCTCACTGAAATTTTTAAGGCTATTTTTGCATTGAGGACAATTTCAGCCCAGTAAAACCTTTCCTTCGAAATAGTAGAAATATGACAGACGCAACTTACAAAACACGTTGTACCTACGTCTAACAACTACCTCCCAAAAGTCTCCCCATGTTGGACACCTCCACAAATAGGTTGAAAATAATTTCTACAAATCACTGACACATAAGTATCATTTTTACGTTGATGTTCTGCAAATCACCGTGAAATGCTTGGCAGACGTTATGTACCATTTTACCAATTCTTAGGTTCTTTTTCATTTTATTCACGTATGGACACGTTAAGAATAATTTCTTAAATGCCTCTGTGCGTCCACTAATTAGTCTAATCTTGTCTTCCGGATCCCTGTCGGAGCAATACATTTGGAGTTTGTAATATAGTCCTAGTTTGTAATTTAAAGCTGGTTCTAGTAAGTTTTTCACGGGATGGTTTGCGTTTAATAGTTCCATTCTTTCAGCACCTTCGAAACACATCTCCCATGGGTCTAACAAACCTGTGACCTTCCGTGCCGTCCTCCTTCGTATCCGTTCAATATCCCCTGTTAGTCATATCTGGTAAAAGCTCCTCAATGTTTTAGGACGGTGTTTTCTATGCAGTTCCACTGTAGACTGATTCCATTTCCATAGTATTTTGCCAGTGAATCGCAGTCTGCCACTTAGTTTACCAGCAACTGAGCCTATGTGATCTTCCCGTTTCATATCCCTACAAAGTGTTACACACAAATATATGAATCAGTTGACCTATCACAACTGTGACTCATTTATATTTTCATTTTGTGGCAGTTCTACATTTCTGAACACTTGAAGCAAGTTGCCAACATTTGTATCACTTTGAAATCTTAACAAGCTCTAACTGAATACTTATGCAGCTCCTTTTAGACCGTACTTCATTATAGATAATTGAATCGTCTGCAAAAAGTCTGACGTTGCCATTAGACTAATATCGTCAGCAGTATCATTAACATGCAGTATGAATAGCTAGGATCCTAACACACTTTACTGCGGCAAACCTCAAGTTTCTTTTGCAGCTGTCAATGACTTTTCATTGAAGATAAAATGTCCCACATACCAAAAAATCCTCAACCTAGTCATAATTTTCGCTTGATACCCTATACGATCCTACTTTTGATAATAAGCGCAGGTGAGGTACTGATTCAAATGCTTTGTTGGATACGGGGCACTACTGGATCTACCTGATTGCCTTGATACATTGCTTTCAGTGCTTCACTTGAGAAATGTGCGACCTGATCTGCACTTTTGGATTCCATCCTGCTTGGAATTGAGGAGGTCATTCGGTTCAAGATACCTCTAATGGATGTCAAGGGTGATGGATAGTAGGATCTACGTGATAGATTATAATTAAGAGATTAAGAGCGTGGCTGGCTCCGTGGCATTCGACATAGAACCTGACAGGGATTCAATTGGGCCCTGGAGCTTTGTTCGGTTTTAATCATTTCAGCTGTTTCCTTACGCCATTGAGAATAGTACCTATTTCACCCATCTTTTCAGTGGTACGAGACTTAATCTGAGGCAATACACCAGGGTTTTCCTTTGTAAAAGAACATTTTAAAAAGTGGTTAAGCATTTATCCTTTTTCTTGTTACCCTCATGTCAGTTTCATCCGTGAGTGGCCGGGCTCTATCTTTGGTGCCACTAACAGCACGGAAGTGAAAAAAAGACAAGAAGCAATTTTAAAGAGACACGAAAAATGTAGACAACTACTGCGACAAAGCCGAATAAGATGTAACCAATATAATTAGGAGATTACTTGCTCCAAACAAGCTCTGCATCGTTCTAGGCGGAGAATGTGATAAACATATCGGTATCGTGTGTAGTTACTTCCTTGTACAAAGAATTCGGCTGCAATGAGTAGAGGAAGTGTCCAAATTCGGATCTTCATTTCGTTTTTGATTTTTAAAAAGTACAAAAAAGTACACAATTATATTTTAAAACATGTAATAATTACTTTATAATGTTATAACAATTTACATTTTACTCCAAGGAAATATCATTGAAAGTTATAATGAGAAAAATTACTTTCAAGAACCTTACACTTTGAGTTTGAATAAAAGTCGCCGAAATCGGATTCCTTCTAAAAATAAGCAAAATAGCAGTAAACAAAATTGGAAAATAATATTCAGTTACAGAAAACATCATTTAGTTTCAAAGTTGGTGTAGTATAATTTCTTCCAGAAAGTTATAGAACTTCTCTTTGGTTCCTTTGCTGAAGGCAAGAACCCTGCTATAGAATATTCCTGCTGGCTTTCTTTCGAACAATTTAATTTTGTGACGTTTAAGGAAAAAGACTAACTTTTCACCAGGAATTTCATCTTTTAAAGGGCGTTCAATGTTACATGTCTCTTCCAGCTGCATGTTCATTTTTCACTAGTCACAACGAGTAAGCCCAGGGAAGAAGCTTCCATAGCAAGACAACAGTAAACTTCATCAAAATCTTTATTCAGAATTGTAGGTCTGGTTGTTTTGTTCTTCCTGCTTCTTCTGGTGTAATGTACTTCATTTTGGTAGATAAAACTGTTTTCTAGCATTCTTCCACTAAATCTTTTCTTTCTGAAGTCCATCAACAGCTTTAGTGATTTAGGAAGGACTCCACATTCTTTGATTAACATTCCTCATTATCCTCTGCGAATTTGCAATAGGATTTCAAGATAACAAGGGTTTGTACTAATAGAAGCAAACATTAAACATGATTAGGTAAGTGTTGTGTACATAGTTCCGCGTAGTAAGCGCGTACACAACTTTCGCAATAGAGCGTGCCCCGCTAAGCACAACAGCGCAGGCGCAGCGCTCGTTCGTCTCCGCACTACGAGATGGCGCTGTCTTAGAGACTGACCAAATTCTGCTTCCGCCGATCCGCCTATTAATATGTAACGCAGCCCATGAGATTGCTGCTAACGTAGAACCTTTCTTCTCGCGGATCACACTCGCGCAGTGATACCTGAACGCTCGAGCTATTATAACGAGTGTACAGACCTCCGATTAGTCATCACCGCCATCAGTGTTTCGTGTGTGTCGTCGTGTTTAGTGTTCAGTGTTCACCGTCACACTCCCTCGTTCACCAGTGCCATCGTCATCTTCAGTGTTTGTGCGTCGTCTCATCAGTTAGCAGTGTGGATTATCGACGAGTGTGAACGGCTCCGTGTTTGTCTCTATGTGTCTCCTGTTTTATTGCCCACCGTTCTGTAACTTATGTGTCTTCTCCTGTTTTTGCTGCTTGTATATTCTATGGCTGAAGAGCAGCGTAGTGTGCTGCTGACAGCCTGCCTGTTGTACAGGCTTTAAAATAACAATAAAGTAAAAAAAAAGACTCCGATTAGTCAGTCTGCATTAGTCTGCATTAGTCTGTAGTCAAGTTTCAGTCTGCGCCTAATAAGATTACCATATTCCTGTACATAGCCATGAAGATAAATGAATAGACACTTTTGTCATGTATCAGAGATATGTGAGAATAAGATTAACGTACCAAGACCAAATGAACTTCAGATTGTCAATTGTAAATAGCATCCAGAGCCAAGTTAAGTTATTTTTATGCTTGTTATTATTTTAATAAATGTGTGTGAAAATTAATCAAGTTCTGTTTAAAGTTGGTCACCGTCAATCTGCTACTCTAAGCGTGCTTGTGGCATTTCTATCGTCTGACCTAACGGCAGAAGATAAACACGCCACGATAAGACCACGAGACATATAGCTGACACTCGCCTACTTCGTTAGAGCGACAAGTCAAATAATCTGATGGTGTGTGTATCGAAGGTCTTACAGTACGCACACCACAGTAGGGTGTCATGTTGAAGAAACGGAAGGGATCCAGTTTATGCAGCAGCATCGAACATGTTGTTAACCTTAACCAAACATCCAAACAAAACGGTTTAACTACAAACCCTATAGTGGAGATGCTGAGTCGCAGACAGGCACGACAAAAACACTGTTAAGCAAGTAAGCTTTCAGTCAGAAGTTCTTCTTCCGAATTAGACGACGTACGACGTACAGACACCACATTAACGTAAAAAAATTTTCAAATGTGTGCGAAATCTTATGGGACTTAACTGCTATGGTCATCAGTCCTTAAAGTTACACACTACTTAACCTAAATTATCCTAAGGACAAACACACACACCCATGCCCGAGGGAGGACTCGAACCTCTGCCGGGACCAGCCGCACAGGATTAACTCAAACGCAACTCATACACGCATGACCATTGTCTCTGGCTGCCGAGACAGTGGAAGTGCATGAGCTGCGTTTGCGTGAATGAGTGTGTTTGTGTGTGTGTATGTTATCTAATTCAGAAGAAGGCGTTTTGTCCAATTGATTGAAAGCTTCATTGGTTTTTTTAAGTCCGTCTGCTACTCAGTACCTCCAGTGTCACAATATTGTCATTATTGCATCCTGCATATTGCATTGTTCAGTTTAACGATGAATATTTATCTGAAACCTTAATATTCAAGAACGGGTAAGTAAAGGCTTACCTGATAATACGTAGAAGAAATAACGAGAAATTTTGCACAATGTAAAACCTTTCTCCACCATCAAAAATATAATGGCCAACTAATAAACAACAAGTGAAGGGGGTGATTGGTGCACTCTGTTACACGGCGTTAGACACCTGAATTAATACGCACAATGGGTTCCACTAGAGTTCAGGAGCTGCAGAGCCAAGAACCAAGTGTTCCTCTTTGTAGGGGGTGGGTAGTGGGGGAGGGGGGAGGGCGGGAACTTTCCTCTACTTATACGCTGAGCTGATACATACTGTTCATATTCCTGTCAAAGTGTGTTTTATGCTCCACAGACTGCTGAAGAAGAAACTGTCAGAAGACACTAACCACGTCCTTACTGTGTAATGATTCCGCAGGTGCTCCCAGGCAACACGAACACGTACACGGAGTCGCGGGTGGACCTGGAGCCGGCCGTGTTCGCCTCGCGCGTTCGCTTCCTGCCCTTCAGCCACTACCCCAGGACCGCCTGCATGCGCGTCGAACTCTACGGCTGCCGCTACACAGGTCAGTCTCGTAGCGATCAGCAGTCATAGCGTGAAGCTATCACTGCTTCACTTTCAGAGGGTTGTCTGTTGATTAGCAATGCCATCAAGGTGTTATCATTGGCCATCTGACCTAGAAGGGTGCTGCAGCACTTAGTACAAGTTAACGTCGGTCTCCTGAGAGGACCACACGGCAGTAGGATTTCTGATTCTTTTTTAAATTTATTGTACTGATATTGTGAGCTCTCCCAAAGCGGTTCGTTGTAACTCTAAGAAATTCTCGAGAAAATCGACTTCGAAGATTTCCGATTATGTTTAATATGTTAAAATAAGGTAGACGTCTTTCGACAAGCAATGTGGTTCTGTTGTGGAGTGGTCTCTCGCTGATTGGGAGATATGAGTGCGATTCCAACTGTAATCATATTTTAAAATAAAGGAGCTTGTTCCACGAGGACTCACGTGAAGTATAGAACTCATAAGACGCACAGGATTGGTAATCGCTAGAAACAGTCTCGTTTAGATATTTTTTCCCGTTTTTCCCATTCAGTTCGATTAACTAAGTGATTTAAATATAAAATTCATCAGTTATATGCTAATTAACACAACTAATAGTCACTTTACGAAAAATGTTCGCCTTCTTGTTTACAATTATACACTCCTGGAAATTGAAATAAGAACACCGTGAATTCATTGTCCCAGGAAGGGGAAACTTTATTGACACATTCCTGGGGTCAGATACATCACATGATCACACTGACAGAACCACAGGCACATAGACACAGGCAACAGAGCATGCACAATGTCGGCACTAGTACAGTGTATATCCACCTTTCGCAGCAATGCAGGCTGCTATTCTCCCATGGAGACGATCGTAGAGATGCTGGATGTAGTCCTGTGGAACGGCTTGCCATGCCATTTCCACCTGGCGCCTCAGTTGGACCAGCGTTCGTGCTGGACGTGCAGACCGCGTGAGACGACGCTTCATCCAGTCCCAAACATGCTCAATGGGGGACAGATCTGGAGATCTTGCTGGCCAGGGTAGTTGACTTACACCTTCTAGAGCACGTTGGGTGGCACAGGATACATGCGGACCTGCATTGTCCTGTTGGAACAGCAAGTTCCCTTGCCGGTCTAGGAATGGTAGAACGATGGGTTCGATGACGGTTTGGATGTACCGCGCACTATTCAGTGTCCCCTCGACGATCACCAGTGGTGTACGGCCAGTGTAGGAGATCGCTCCCCACACCATGATGCCGGGTGTTGGCCCTGTGTGCCTCGGTCGTATGCAGTCCTGATTGTGGCGCTCACCTGCACGGCGCCAAACACGCATACGACCATCATTGGCACCAAGGCAGAAGCGACTCTCATCGCTGAAGACAACACGTCTCCATTCGTCCCTCCATTCACGCCTGTCGCGACACCACTGGAGTCGGGCTGCACGATGTTGGGGCGTGAGCGGAAGACGGCCTAACGGTGTGCGGGACCATAGCCCAGCTTCATGGAGACGGTTGCGAATGGTCCTCGCCGATACCACAGGAGCAACAGTGTCCCTAATTTGCTGGGAAGTGGCGGTGCGGTCCCCTACGGCACTGCGTAGGATCCTACGGACTTAGCGTGCATCCGTGCGTCGCTGCCGTCCGGTCCCAGGTCGACGGGCACGTGCACCTTCCGCCGACCACTGGCGACAACATCGATGTACTGTGGAGACCTCACGCCCCACGTGTTGAGCAATTCGGCGGTACGTCCACCCGGCCTCCCGCATGCCCACTATACGCCCTCGCTCAAAGTCCGTCAACTGCACATACGGTTCACGTCCACGCTGTCGCGGCATGCTACCAGTGTTAAAGACTGCGATGGAGCTCCGTATGCCACGGCAAACTGGCTGACACTGACGGCGGCGGTGCACAAATGCTGCGCAGCTAGCGCCATTCGACGGCCAACACCGCGGTTCCTGGTGTGTCCGCTGTGCCGTGCGTGTGATCATTGCTTGTACATCCCTCTCGCAGTGTCCGGAGCAAGTATGGTGGGTCTGACACACCGGTGTCAATGTGTTCTTTTTTCCATTTCCAGGAGTGTATATTGCTCACAAAAAACTAATTTTCATTTGAAAGAAAAAAAATCGTTCAAATGGATCTGAGCACTATCGGACTTAACATCTGTGGTCATCAGTCCCGTAGAACTTAGAACTACTTAAACCTAAATAACCTAAGGACATCACACACATCCATGCCCGAGGCAGGATTCGAACCTGCGACCGTAGTAGTCGCGCGGTTCCGGACTGAGCGCCTAGAACCGCTAGACCACCGCGGCCGGCTTGAAAGAAAAATTCTTACTTACCCTCTCCGTATAGAAGACCATTAAACAAGATTGTATAGCTTTTTTGTGCTTCACGTAATTGCTCATAGATCATGCACCTTTGTTTCAAAATTCGATTCCATCAAGACTAAAGTCTCAAATCAGCGGGGATGCGCTCCACCACAGAGCCACATTGCTTGTCGAGAAACGTCTACCTTGCATTAGCCTATTAAACGATGCCGGAAAAGTCGAATTCGATTTTATAGAGAATTTTTTACAGTTGCGTCTGCGTTGTGAGAGATATATTTTAGTTCTGAACTGCACGTAAGATAAATACAAAAAAAAAAGAAAAAAAAACACATAAATCCGTCTTTCGTTTGATCCTCTCATCGGTTCGAACAAACTTAGCGTGTAATACCTAAAGTGTGCGAAGGCCGTAGAAAATATAACTGTAGTTAAAAGTGATATGGAGCTTTAATCGAAAGCCCGAGTCTTTTATTTACAGCAGTGTAGTGCTGTATCCATTTTTTCGTTTCCTGGTGATTCCTTCATGGCACTACAGATAATTTTGTGCAGTATTCTATGCAGTAGCAGCTGATGCTCAGTTAGGACTGCCAAGCCTTGGGCATCTTTAGTGAGCGTTTAGTGAAGAGTTTGTCTCCCGTGGATTATTACGAGTTTATTCCTTGTACTCATCACATTTGCGAGGGGTCAAAGATGGATTACAAAGGTGCCACCTAGTCTTAACGGGTGAGAAAGATCGACCTTAAAAACGCAGTTTTACGAGTTGTTATCTAGGTCGTTGCAGTTGCCGTTGTCGATGCAAGAAAGAACTTTCGGCTTCGGTCGACCTCTTTGGCAGCTGTCATCAGTCAGCATGTGAATGCCCTCCATTAACCCATATTGGCTGTAGACAGAGAGTGCATGGGGCACAGATTAGTTGTCAGCAGTGCAGAGGAACAACCTACTTCCGCTGAGACGACGATCATACCTCGCAAGTGGGCCACAACGAATTACAACTGAACAGCGTTACACGTTTAAAAACGATACGATACGATAGTTCGCCTAACTGGGAGACTGTAAGATCTACATGTGACTGCTTCTGATTCCTTCTATTGTTCTCTTGACGGGACATCCACGTCTATTGATATTCATCATCAACGATAAGATCCGCTACAGCTGCAAATCTTTTTTATATCCTAAAAGGACAGCACAACCCAGTTTCGTCCGCAGCTCGTGGTCTAGTGGTGTGTGTTTCTGCCTCTGGATCACGGGGTCCCGGGTTCGATTCCCTGTCGGGTTGGGGATTTTCTCTGCCGTGGGACTGGATGTTTGTGTTATCTTCCTCATTTCATCATCATCATCATCATCATCATCATTTGTTGCAGTGGCTAGATTGGATTGGGTGAAAAAGTTGGACTGTGTAAAAATTAGGACTTTGTACGGGCGCTGATGACCGCGCATCTGAGAGCCCCACAAACCTAAAATCATCACAATCCAGTTTCGGGATCAATGTGTCACCTTCAGGTGCATGTAATATGTGAGTCCATACAATTCGAATGACAGAGATAAAAGTAGGTTAAAATAGTGCGTCCTGGTACAAGGCATAAAACATGAGACCCTTTCTATTCCTAAGCTTGCTGGAAAGGCTCTCGCAGAGTAGGACAGGAGTCCGGGAATAAGGTCGTGCCAAATATGGATCCGTATCAAGTTTGAAAGGCCCTCTTTCAAACACAGTGCTGCATTCACACCTACCACGCCGTGCCAAGCATTTGGATACGGCAGCACAACCTCTCCAGCCGGTATTTCACCTTTGGTGTGTGCTTGGCACGGACTTGATGAGTTGTATTTAGACCTTTGTTTGAAAGACCACCTATGTTATTCCACAGTTGGCACGCCCTTAAATCTGGACCTTTCTCCCTTTCTGCTAGAAACTTTTGGCTGCTTAGGAACTGAGACGGCCTCCTGTGTTACGCCACGTACCAGGGATGCACTATTTTAACCTAATTTTATCTCTGTTATTCGACTTTTATGAAATCAAATTTGATATGCATCTAAAGAAGGCACCCAGGTCCCGAATCCAAGTTGTGCTTTGCGCCGGAGGTTCGAGTCCTCCATCGGGCGTGGTTGTGTGTGTTATTCTTAGCGTAAGTTAGTTTAAGTAGTGTGTAAGTCTAGGGTTCGATGACCTCAGCAGTTTGGTCCCTTAGAAATTCACACACATTTGAACATTTTGAAAAGTAAATATCAGTATTTTACATCAATTGGTGTCTACAATTCCTTAGCTGTACGCCGACTTTTCTCTGTGTGTTCCGTATGTGTGTGTACCTGCATAGACGTATGTTTGTGTTTCGAAGCGTGGTCTTGATTGAATGATTAATTATTTGTCTTTTAAGTTCCAGTTTCAGCAACAGCAACAGACAATTGCGAAGTATACACTAAAACACATTAAGTTCTATGAATGGTCTTACACCGGTCAAAAGACCAATATTTCCATCTCGGCCCCCTTCAGGATTAATTTTTACGAAGCTCAAGAACTCTTGTTAGGCTTTTCATGGAAAATGAATATTTGAAATTTAGTAAGGAAGGAAATGAGTTAACTGATTTCTTTCATAGTATTTACTAGCACAAGTGAATCACAGTTCCCACAGTCACATCCTTAGATCTTCGCTTAGTTGGTTGACAAATGGTTCAAATGGCTCTGAGCACTATGGGACTTAACATCTTAGGTCATCAGTCCCCTAGAACTTAGAACTACTTAAACCTAACTAACCTAAGGACATCACACAACACCCAGCCATCACGAGGCATAGAAAATCCCTGACCCCGCCGGGAATCGAACCCGGGAACCCGGGCGTGGGAAACAAGGACGCTACCGCACGACCACGAGATGCGGGCAGTTGGTTGACAGAGTTATAGGAAACTTGGGTTCCAAGGTTATGGCTATTTGTTCCCCGTCTTACAGATCAGTGGGATGTACTGTTTTTGTAATCACTAGCAATTACTTGCTCGGCAAGAGTCACGTGATAGTGCAATATGCATTACAAAGCCTATATGAGATTCCGTACGGAATCAGTACTAGTTTCTTAATATTTTTGATTGCACTTTTTTATTTAATTTCCAGGCATACAGGTAGGCCATCAGCAGCTATAATTACTGTTCTTGCTCAGATAAAGGTTATTAAATTTACTTTTTTCTGAATAAAATTCTATATGTATGCAGTAATGTATGCAGTAATTAACATTAATACTATTACATTTTATATGAACGTTTGTCGGAAGTTAAAGTTGATAGTTTATTTTTTATGGTGCTGCTGCTCACTGCTCTATTGTCAATGATACGATTATGAAAAGTGATAGCGTGTGTGGAAGGAAGCACCTAAATGAAGTAGGATATGGTAGTGACAGACGTTTCGTGACAGTATTACAAGTATATTTATTAAGTCATAGTCGGACATGATAATATGTAACTTGTGGCAGCTGGTATACGGTTGCTACATTAGACGGTCACTGTAACGAGTCGAAATTGGCAAGCTTGCGCAGTTGTGACTGACTAAAAATATTTTTAAGTTGATTTTGTAGGTACTGTGCTGAGCAGATGGGTAAATATAGCATGGCACCGTAATGGGATTATAAAGTTAGAGGAAACGGGAGGAATGGTGTTATTGGTGGCAAAAGCTGAATGTGCGTGAGAAGGAAGAAGAGAGGGTAACTGGAATGGTCTTCAAGGATTTGTGAGTGAGAGAGAAAGTGAATACACAAAGTGAGGCAGAATTTCTAATGTTTAAGGATCTACAACGAATATTAATATTTTGAGAGAGCGGAGATCTAGGCTATATCGGAGTAGACGAGAATTAAAAAGATGAAAGGTTTTCGGTGATTAAGAGTTGCACTAATACAATCGTTAGTAGTTATGTTTTATTTTGCGTCTGCTAGGTGAGAGTGCTTGCAGTAGAGGAGGCGTAAGGTGCTTTGGCGTCTTACTTGATTATGTACAGGGTTGAAAATGTTTATCTACATCTACATGATTACTCTGCAATTCACATTTAAGTGCTTGGCAGAGGGTTCATCGAACCACAATCATAGTATCTCTCTACCATTTCACTCCCGAACAGCGCGCGGGAAAAACGAACACCTAAACCTTTCTGTTCGAGCTCTGATTTCTCTTATTTTATTTTGATGATCATTCCTACCTATGTAGGTTGGGCTCAACAAAATATTTTCGCATTCGGAAGAGAAAGTTGGTGACTGAAATTTCGTAAATAGATCTAGCAACGACGAAAAACGTCTTTGCTTTAATGACTTCCATCCCAACTCGCGTATCATATCTGCCACACTCTCTCCCCTATTACGTGATAATACGAAACGAGCTGCCCTTTTTTGCACCCTTTCGATGTCCTCGGTCAATCCCACCTGGTAAGGATCCCACGCCGCGCAGCAATGTTCTAACAGAGGACGAACGAGTGTAGTGTAAGCTGTCTCTTTAGTGGACTTGTTGCATCTTCTAGGTGTCCTGCCAATGAAACGCAACCTTTGGCTCGCCTTCCCCACAATATTATCTATGTGGTCTTCCCAACTGAAGTTGTTCGTAATTTTAACATCCAGGTACTTAGTTGAATTGACAGCCTTGAGAATTGTACTATTTATCGAGTAATCGAATTCCAACGGGTTTCTTTTGGAACTCATGTGGATCACCTCACAGTGCCAGGTTTTAGGAGCGTCTATCATAATATGAACTGGTTGCCGTGTAACATGAAAAATTGTCGGGATTTCTGTAATGTAGAGTAAAGGATTCGAGCGGAATCACTTATAGGTAACTGAAGTAATAGTTTGAGTAGATGTTAACACTTATGGCTAAAGTTAGTTACACATACTACTCGTACTCTTCAATGGAAGTTTTACTGCTGGGTTTCACCTGCAGTGAACCCATTTGTTAGATTCTGATAAAGTGTTGCCACGGTCGATGGCCTTTACATCAGGAATAATAGTATCTAGTCTTTGTACAATAGTTGTAGCGTGAAAGAAGTCAGCACGGAGCGGTTATACCACCACTGTGCAGAGTGGTTGCCAGCGTCTTCCTGTTTATGGAAGCGTCTTCCGGCGCCCTCCATTGTACTTTGTAGGAATGCAGCTGCTCGCTTCCGCTGACCCTCACCTCACGCCAACTGCTTGACAGTTGAGCGTTTCCTTCTTTCGTTCCCCCATGGAAGACAAAACAGAACTTATTTCGGGCAACATATTAAATACTGTAAGCGTTGGCAGACAAAATACTGCAGACAGTTGTTTGGGCTAGACAGATATAACTGTCTCGTAAATAATAACTTGAAACCTCATTTTTATTCCTGTTATTAGCGGCACACTTGGCCGTGACTGCTTGACACGTTACTGCTGTTTTGAAGGATATGTACGGTTCATGTGCTCCAGTGCTGCCCCGGCAGTTATTTTCACTCTGGCACCCCATCTCATTGTTTACACGTAAATAATATGATCACTATTAAAAGAACGTCTATTTCGAATTATTCATATTCCACGGTGTACTTTTAAGTTCCATGACTTTTTCCTAGCGTTTATTTCTGTAGACATCGACATCTGTCTGCAGGAACCCATGCTAGGGGATGAGGCGGTCTGGATGACTAATATGTGTCATATGCCTTAGGATACAGATGTTTGTCGTATTGGATCGAGTTACCAGGAGGGGGAGAAAAGACATGAAAAGGGACAGACCGGTCTTGCCGGGGGCTTAAAAACGCTTCCACACCACGGAAATAGAACTGAAGCAAGAATCTGAGTCAACGGATCTGAATAATACAGGCGTGTTTAACTTTTCAGTAAGGTACAACTTACCCAGAAATTGTTCATAAAAACCAAGTGTAATTTATGAAAGAGTTCGACTTCCACTTGTCGAACACGATCTTAACTTCCTTAACTCCTACTTTTATTTGCATTGCATTTTATACTGTATGTGTAAACTCCGTTTACATTCCTCGTCTTTTTATTTTGACTGTATGGGTGAGATTACGTAAAATTCACCACTTGTCTTTAGCAGAAAAAGTTATTTGATTAGTAATTACTGAGAAGGAAGTTATAAACCACAGGTACAGATGCTGTAAGGAGATTTTACGAACTGCGTCACACAGTTAAGCGTGGAAACACAATGCACAATTGACAACTTGCTTTAAATGTAAGACTCCATGAAAAAGCATTCTGTGGAAGATTCTTTGGCTTAAGTAAGACGCAAAAACGAGAAATTACTGTAGATTACTGGTCTCCTACACTGAGAAATTCAGGAATTACTAAGCATCTGTGTGCTAGTGCACTTTGCATGTGTGACATATTGCTCGGTAGAGAGTGATGCAAGTGAATATGTTGTGTGTGTATGC
Organism: Schistocerca piceifrons; assembly: GCF_021461385.2. Taxonomy (NCBI): domain Eukaryota; kingdom Metazoa; phylum Arthropoda; class Insecta; order Orthoptera; family Acrididae; genus Schistocerca; species Schistocerca piceifrons. The sequence continues at coordinate 951,499,731 of NC_060138.1, forward strand.
ATATGCGTGTATTAAATCGAAACCAACACGAGAGAGTCATGTATATGTTCTCTCAAAGCTCGCCTAACCGTCACAAAACGGTCGTTCTTCGCCATTTCGTAGTATAAAAACTATTTGATGTTAAAAGTGAGTTTCTCCAACAACAGGCGATCAAACTGTAGGTGACATGCTATATGAGACAAGACGGTATGTTAAGGAAATAAAGAAGTATCGTAGTCAAGCTTCAGCATGTAACTAATCAGAACAATATGGTAAAATGACGGAATATAGTTCTTTTTTACTTCTAATTGAGAGTGATTTGGCCGGCCGCGGTGGCCGTGCGGTTCTAGGCGCTCCAGTCCGGAGCCGCGCTGCTGCTACGGTCGCAGGTTCGAACCCTGCCTCGGGCATGGGTGTGTGTGATGTCCTTAGGTTAGTTAGGTTTAAGTAGTTCTAAGTTCTAGGGGACTGATGACCACAGCAGTTGAGTCCCATAGTGCTCAGAGCCATTTGAGAGTGATTTGAAACTGACGTGAAGTATAGATGTTACAAATGTGCTTGACAATGAGGCGTAATCCAAATTAGCTCGAAATTAGCTAATTGCACGATTAAATAAAAATCTCTTTACAGCCTACTGCGGCCCATATTTACGCTAATTAATCAGAGCAACGTCTAAAAGTGATGCAGTGTAACAGAAATCATTTGATATTTTCTGAATAAATGAACTCTAATTACTTACTTTAGGAATAACAGATAAATGCTTTGGATCAAGGCAGGCCCAAAATATCCGTATTATGGAAACGCACTGACCTCTATGGTTTCAAACACTGGTGACGAGCATAGGTAAGTTGAAAGTTCGAAAAGTTTTGGTACTATGTTCATATGCTGGAAAAGTAATCTTCAACTTCTTTTTATTGACGCACAATCGATTTCGGGGCTGTCAGCCTCATCCTCGGCCCCAAAGTCGATCGTGATACAATAAAAATAAATTGAAGGTTTTTTCGTCAGTCATAAGAAATTTATTCCTCCTTTCAGCTCGTCATACGACTGATTTCCCGTGTTCCATCACTATAGAATAAATAAACTTATCAGACGCTCAGCAAGGAAAACAGATCGCAGGAAACTGCCGACTCTAGTCAAAAGGTCTAGTCGGCCGAAAGAGCATGAATGCATTCCATTTCAGAAATGAAATGCCTGCATTAAAAAAGGTACTTCCAGTGGTAAGTAGTAAGAAAGTAGCGCCTACAAAAATAAACAGCCGCTACAAATAAATGAAAGATTAGGCTCCCAGTACGAAAATAGGATACGAAATGATACTGGACGTTTAATGCATATTAACGGTTCATTCTCCGTATAAATTGTACTAATGGACTTTGCGGTTTTACTGTCTGTCACTGCTCTAGCGGGAAGTGCGACCGCGAGGATGCAATGTAAACGTACCTTCATATATTCCCAAAAATTTCTTCCAGAATGAGCAAGTAATCGCCTTTCCTCGTTGTTCCGTACACCGACTGACTGGCCACCTCCAGAGAAACACTCACGCAAAAAGAGAGAGAACGACAAGGACCAGAAAGTATAGCCAACCTTTGACTTTGGCCTGTTAGTCCAACCTAGGTGATAGCGGCACAAACGGTACTGTTTATCGATGGGTAGTTGAATTTCGAAGCACCTGAATGGTGGACCTGCCGTGACGGTCTTTTCCACAGGCCTCCACGTTCACCTGACGTCATGCCATGCGATTTCTTTGCTTTGGGGTTTATAAAAAATCATGTCTACGTTCCGCCACTAGCTAATCATTTGTTAGAGCTGAGACACAGAAATTAAGTTCAAAAATGGCTCTGAGCACTATGGGACTCAACTGCTGTGGTCATTAGTCCCCTAGAACTTAGAACGACTTAAACCTAACTAACCTAAGGACATCACACACACCCATGCCCGAGGCAGGATTCGAGCCTGCGACCGTAGCAGCAGCGCGGCTCTGGCCTGGAGCGCCTAGAATCGCACGGCCACCAGAAATTAAGTGGCTACTGCTCTATTATTATGCATTTGTTAACAAAAATGTGGAAAGACGTGTTTTCACGAGCTGTGTTCAATAAATACCGGTAATGGAACACATTTCTCCTCGGCCAATTTCGGTCGATAAGCTTGCGGAATTTCTTGTGGGACACTGTGGAACATTCCTGCCTCAGCCCTTAGGCGTATAGTTTCATGAAGTTCCGGTAGTGGCGACTGTAAACGTAGCTTTCAAAATGGCGTCTGTAACGGATTTGCGTTCCAAGCAGCGAGCTGTCATTATTCTTTTGCGGAAAACCAGAGCATCGCAGACATTCATAGGCAATTTCAGAATGCCTACGGAGACCTGACAGTGAACAAAAGCATGGTGAGTCGTTGGGCGAGGCATCTGACATCATCAAGCAAACCTGTCCGATCTCCCGCTCACCGGGCGGCCGCACACTGTTGTGAAGCCTGGAACGTGCGGACACTCTTATTCGCTGTAGTCGACGGATCACGGGCAAACGTCTCGGTACTAAGCTGGCCTCGCACATGTCTTTGCACCCGAGAGAAGTTCACAAAAGTTTATTGGTCTTTTCTTCTCCATCCAACTTAGATTCTGTATCTTGCAGCTTCCAGTTTTCTTCCGTTTGGCCCAATGTAGGATGAACTGCACGAGAAGCTGTATGTGGACGCAGCAAGATGTTGGCACCGACCAGTAGAGTGGTATGATGCGGGCATTCAGGCATGCCTGTAAGATGGCGTAAAGCCGTCGCACTGAACGGTGTTTGTGTCGAGAAATATAATTTTGTAGTCAAAAGAGTGGGAAAGAATATGGTGCATTGGAATCCTAAATAAAACCAACATGCTTACAGAAAAAAAAGTGTTGCATTACTTACCGAACGCCACTCGTAGTTTGGATGTGTGCCGAATAACTGAAGATGCCCATATTGAACACTGGCAGGAAAAACTAGTTTAGTTGGTCTTGGCGTATAAGAAGTTGTAAATAATGTGAATTAAGCTTTTATAATGTACCATTGACACTAGGACATTCTTTTCTGGACACACTGATGTTATTGCTGTTGTGTATGGACTAAGTAAGCGTGAATGTGAAAACCAGCGCGTGTTTTGGACACCGTTACAGATGGCGTGCTGCGGTACTCGATGCCGCAGGGCGACAGCGAGGGCCCTGGAGGGCGCGAGTTGCTGGACGCGTGGTACGACGGTCGCTGGGAGGGCCAGGGAAGGCTGCACGGCGGCCTCGGGCTGCTCACCGACGGCAGCGTACGCGCAGACCTGGAGAGCCTCGCCACTGGTGAGTAGCGCACCTCAGTAGCAATCCAGCCCAACCGAGCCAAGAGTGCGCTGGCGATGTAGGTGGGAAACAGGCGGAGATATTCGTTCACTCGGGTGAAGCATCTAGTGGGGTACTTATGCGCACTGGCCAAAAAATTACCCACATGCATGGGATATCCCAAGATAAATGAACCAGATCAATCGGTCTCGCCGAAACAGGGCATCAGCTTTGACTCATGACGTAATGGGGTAATTGTGTGCGACGTAGTAAGTCTGAGGAAGAGAACACCACACAGACAAATTTTTATTTGCGTCTATACTATTATTTCTTAACGTTTTGGTGACAGACTGATCTACGGCGTAGATCGAAGTGTAAGTTAGGCTGAAAAATAACATCTAGTTGTTAGCTGGCGTAACCAACTATCGTAAATACGTAGTGTCGTCACATGAGATGTAGCGTTGAAACGACTTCTTCTTTACGCTGAAAAGTAACAGTACGGTTGTGAGTAGGTGAAGCCGTACGAAGGCGTTAATTTGGAGTCATCCTATTACCGTATGAACCGCCATTAGCCTTTATAACGGCCTCAATTCAACGAGTAAGAGAACCCAAAAGTTTCTTCAGGTACGCTATATCCTGCTGAACCTACTGGTTGACGATTGGATCCCATACAGCCACCAAACTTGTGGGACGCTGACTGCTACGTTTCACTAGCGCAACGAATAGTTCCAGGCATTTTATATGTGATTAAGGCCGAGAGATTTGAATAGGACTTGAGATTAACTTACTTTCATTTATTCCACTTCTAACAAGAAATAAAAATATAATGATAAGTGAATCATCAATTAAATATTTTATTGTCCAAGCAATAGCATCCAGTCGACTTGTGATACGGCGTGTTAGTCAAGTTATAAATTTATACGAGGGTTGCCCAGAAAGTAACGCACCGCATTTTTTTTTCTCAGCCGAAAACAATGCTTCGAATGCGAAACGTTACGTACGTATTATTTGAAATCTCCTAAGTGAGCGCACCGAGTTTCCGTCACTTCCGACACATAGCGTAGCTGCAGGACAGTTTCAAAATGGCGCCAGTAGGTTATGTATATTACAATGTGCCGTCACAGAATTTTTCACTGCAGAGAAAAAGAAAACTTTAGGTAATATAAACGCTTGTGCACAGTCTATGGAACATCTGCTGTCGACAAAAGTACAGTTAGTCGATGGTTACGGAGGGTGAAGTCATAAGAAGGCAGTTCGGCGGAGTTCACGATTTTCAGCGGTCGGGGAGACCATTCACGGCTGTCACACCTGACACGTTGCCACGAGCAGATGTCGTCATTCGCGAGGACTGACGCATCACGACTCGGCAATAGGCGGTGCACCTGTCAGTCAGCAAAGGAAGTTCACACAGTTAAGCAGTAGCTCCGTCACCATGACAAGAATAGGTCCCGACAGGGCACACACATCCTTGCTTCGCGCTGGACGAAGGCCATAGAACGGAAAAATAGGGTTGGTAGCTGAAAACACCATTCTTTCGTGTGTGTAGTTCTCATTATGTTCAATAAGGAACTGTTGCAGGAAGAAAATGTGGTGCACTATTTTCTGGGCTATCCTCGTACATACAGCCGTGGGGAAACTGTCGTCTAGAAGATGTCGGGGGTAGGGCAACGACTTCTCTCCACAGCAGAGTCGTTCTTGGGTAGCTCAGTCAATGAATAGATTTCCGCGAAAGGCAAAGGTCCCGGATTCGAGTCCCAGATCGGCACACAGTTTTAATCTGCCAGGAATTTTCATTCTGGCTCAAGTCACCTTAACCCGAATCAAGTCATTTACGAGAAACGCCCACAAAATTTTATGAATGACGGGCTGCCTGAATTAAGTCGCTCCACGCTGTCAGTGCAGTCAACGCCCTGAAATGAGGCATAATTGGCCTATACGGACCGCACAACGCTCCTCCTGTCAGATAATGTCCAACTGTAGTATTTATTGTCCTCTGGAAGAAGTGTAGCTTAATCTGCCGGTGTGAAGTACCCTGCTAAAAATGACCACTGCACGCAGCTCTCTTCGCAGTCTTCACTCGGAAAGTGGTTGACATGGGCCGGCATCCACTGACAGCAATACATTACTATTTGGTTTGTAACCGACTGTCATTGCCAAGGCCTAACATTAGCACACAGGCCCTCCTGATTGGTATATTACGACGACCACTGCTCTTACGCCGTCTTACGTGCCTGAGTGTGTATCGCCATGCCTTATAAACATCTGTCACAGACCGCGCTGGTGTAGCAGCTTCATTCTCGGTGTGGTCATGGACATGTACAAATACAATATATCCTACCAGTCATTCTGTTACGTCTCCACTGTGCAGATTCCATACAAGCGATTGACACATACACACTTCATTGCCAAGACTTAAGGTGGGCAGAGAAGGATCATCTGTCCATCTGGTACCAGTGCTATACGATGTACAGCACTGCAAAGGAATCAGTGCCTAATATTCTCGCCGATCAGCTTATTACCCCTTTCAAAAAACGGTGTTAAGCTCCATTCTGATGGGTAATGCATGGGAAGGAAGGGAAACGTCCTCAGCGTACTACGTCACATTTACTTCCCAAGGCACTGCAGCCCTTGGTCGGGCCGCAATTACGAATACACCGAAACCGAAAATTATAAACGTCTGGTGTCGGCGGGGCACCCTGTGTTTCTATGCGCCTGTTTTCATTGTAATTATGTCAACAGATTAGGCAAAATTCCTTTTTTTGGGATGGGGGTGGGGGGGGGGATACATAGAAACTAAAATATATTTTTAACATGGGAAAACGATTTATTGCCTGGTACAAACCAAAAAATGGTGATCTGAGTGTTAAAACCCTGTAAATATGAGCATTTTACACTAGATGAAAGTGGAAGTGTACACATACGTTAAACGTACTGGATGACACGACAAACTAATGACTCAACAAAAATGGCATTAGTCGGTTAAAATAGTAAACGTTTTGCCTGTATTTCTTTTCATATAAACCTTGCCTTCTTCTGAATCGCTGTGCAAATTATGTGGGCCATTATCAATACCTAAATATTGTTAATATTGAATCTTTCATTTTTTATTACTTTCAGTCAATGAGTAGAGCACCATAAATTTTCAGGCATTTCATTCACATCCTGTTGGATCGTGAAAATCTCATTGTCACTTGTTAATTTATTGTAGTTATCAGACTTAAGAAGCTAGTTCTATAACAAGTGAGAACGCGTTCGCCGGGCTCATTGCTTCAGTGATCAAATCATAGCTCCAGGCCACGCAGATTCTGAGTTTCAGTACAATACAATGTTCTGTGAAAATTATTTATTATCTGCTTCGTTCAGACAACACGAGTCTCTGTGTACAGAGTCACAGACAGAGTATCAAACGGATGTAGGCCCCTCGGTCTCTTCCAGCCACTGCTCTGAATGTTTCCGGAAAGATGACACGAATGGTGTCAATGGTGAATTCCGAGCACTGAAATAAGGATTTTTGTTTTGCACCTTCTAAGTGTACTTTTGCTATGAATTGTTATTATGCGGTGTTGGTCGAAGCTCTACAGCTTCAGTTAGATAGCAAACAGTTTGGTTTTGTTGTTGCTCCAGGCTACGGTTGGGTTGGGTGGCGGAATGAAACACGCGCCGGCCAACCAGTCGAGATTATCTTCGAGTTCGACAAGGTGCGCGAGTTCACAGGCGTGCACATCTTCACCGACAACGAGTTCACCAGGAGCGCGGAGGTAAGAACATCGCATGTAGACTTACAGCACTTCTGATGAGAGGATACTGGTAAAATTGTTCAGGCTGCCACGGCCAGCTGTTAACAGTGTTGCCTACTGGGGCTCGATTCGGTATCCACGGGCAGTGGTCATTTAGAGGTTTCGCCATCGCAAATGGCTAGTGTTGCCAGACCCACCCTCCTCTGCTAGCTGCGAAACGGGGCACGCTGCCACAGCTTCTAACTGCTTGCCGCACAAATGCTGGAAGCCCTGATCGTTAGGTTTCTTGACCACAACACAGTCTGGATTCTCCCGCTAGAACCAACAACAGTTGCACATAACAATGGGAGAAGTACGTTTTAGAGACAAGGTAAAAGCCCTGGATCCTCACTCAGTATCAATGACGGATGGATCATACATAATGCTAGCCACTCGTGCTGGCGAAACGTCAGAAAAATCACCAAACCATTGTCGGTCGAAGAACCAGAGACGAGTGCTAATAGGCAACATGTTAGATGATATGAGTGTCTAGCTCATCAGTGTATTCTTGTTCTTCAAATTTAATTTCGTCATAGTGTATTTAGTGACATACGGAAACAACACTTCGATAGCTATGTAACAGTTCGATAAGCATGTTATTTTAACAACAGCACACAGTCTGGGATAGAAACCAATCTATCATACCATATATGTCTCATGATAAAAATTTTGCTTGAAAGTAACTGATTCATGCGAGCATGTTGCAAAAAGTTTCATTTAGAGTTTCAAGAGAAAATGTATTTACAAAAGACTCTACGTTCGACACTGTTGATGAGATACGAGTTTCTCAGTCAATGTAAAAATTTAGCATTATAACTATTTATCAACTAATATTGTGTAGTTTAATTATTTATTGTACTTGACATTGTAATTTTAACGTTAAAAACAACTTTGATGCACATCACTCTACGCAAGTGGAGTACATCTTTGCTTAAAACGTTTGGTTACCGAAGAACTAATGTGCCTTTCAGACAATAGTCGGTTGTTTCCTGAAGATGGCCCAATAAGCCGAAAGCTAAATTGAAACAAACAAAACTCAGTATAACAAAAACATTATACTTGTTATTAACCTTTAAAAATAAAGATACGAAGACTATTCGACTATTCACAAAATAACCGATTGGCCATTAAAAGCAAATGCCTGTAGCTTCACAGCACTTGTGTTGTTGGAGGAGGAGGCCGTCACGGTCACATTGCATCAATGCGCTGTCTGTCGCGTTCGTCAGTGTGCAAGTAGTAAGTGAATGTGTGTACCACCAATTGCGAGATACGTTCTACCATTTGTTTCCTGTAGAGAGAAGGAGTCAATACAACCGAAATTCATCGTCGATTGTGTCCTGTATATGGATTTGGGCTTATGAGTGATGTTATGAGGGCATTATGCAAGTGGCTGACGAAGACTTCCAGATGTGACTGACGTGCTTACGCAACAAGCTGACGCAGATAGGGCATGCGAGACGTCACTTGACGGTTTCCAAAAATTCTGAACACTTGTGTCAGGTGTTATTTAAGCAAAGGGGGGTTACATTACCGAGGGTCTTTTGCGCCGTGAGTACCAAAATGTCTAATCTATGTTCACAAAACTGAAAAAATGGGTTCGACCTTGACATTTCTTGAGCGCTACCATGAAGAGAGCAAGAAATTTCTGAAAAGAATCGTGACTGGGGATGAGACATAAATGCAGTACATGAACTCTGAAAGTAAGGAACCCTTTAAGCAGTGGATGCACCTTCGTTTTCTCAATAAACACAAAATATTGAAGCAGATGCTGTCAAACCGCATAATGATGGTTCCAGTTTCTTGGAATCCGATGGGATTTTGACAACAGATTGCATCAGAGTAGTGCTTGAGAATACTGTGACATAAATAGCTTTATTGATGGATTCGTACGAATATCCGATTGTCAATTCATAAACAAACGTCACGGGTTGATAACGAAAGGAATCGTTCTCCTCCATGACTACGCCTGAGCAGAACGAAGGAAAAACTTGGGCTTTCTGGCTGGGAGATTTTCGACATCCTCTATAGTCCGAAATGACACCAAGCGACTATCATCTCTTCCCGAAGATGAAGGCCTGGCTGCATACTAAACACTTGACAACCTTCTATGAGGTCAAGGATGCAGCCAACAACTGCCTAACCACCAAGCGGCATCGTATTTTGACGAAGGGGTAGAGAAGCTGATGTCACTGTACGGCAGATGCTGAAATTTTGATGGCGACTTTGTGGAGAAGTAATGTAAATTGCCAATACATTTTGCATATAAAATTTTTACCTATGCTTCCCTTTTTTAGTAGCTAATTGGAAGTTTATTTACCTTATGAACAACCTTCATAATTCAGGTTTGACCCTCATGTCATTTGATATCGCTGAAACAAATTTAATGAACTGATACAGTTATCACAATATATCAGGAGTTTTTTTTGTTTTTCTTCGTTCTGTTGTGCATCCTAATTTATTACAATGGCATCCAACTTTTTCTCCTGCAATGTTGTCTTCTATGTTTATAGATTTTACTCTCTGAATAAAATCTTCCTTCTCGATTATGCTGAGCATCACAGGTGACGCTAACGCTAATGATTAATAAAAACCACATCAAGTGTATTATTATGCATTTATTGTGTTACGACGGTTTTGTCCGTTGAACAGCTTCAGGTTGCGCAACTCGGCAATCTGGAGATGTGGAACGAACGAAACCGCTCACAACGCAATTAATGTCTAGTATTACACCTGAGACGATTTTTTATTAATCATTAAAAATCTTACTTGTAACAGAGATGCTTAACTGAAGACCACATTGCTTCTTGAATTAGCATAACATATCTGCTACTTGATAACCATGAGCTGACGTCTGAATTACGTTTGAGTACTCGATGTCTCTAGGGACTATTATTTTTTTTTTTTTTTTTGACAGATGTAGCACTTAATACTTACGACTGCAGTTGACGACCCCCTTAATACATCGCTGCTGGTTTTAGTCGAGTATGAACACATTCACTCTGCGCTGTGTATTCTAACAAATTTTGTGTTAGTTTTGGCACGTTGTTCTTACTCAGCGCTAAGAAGACGCCGAAAACTCACAGTGGTCTCTTGGCTTTATCTTAGCGAAGTGCCTTACCAGTGGCTTCCATCAGATTAGGTGTGCAACTGTGCAAACAATTGTTACAGAGCGTCTTAATCCAGCACACGCCACTACAAGAGCACGTCACGTGCCATCGAGCAGTCCTCGTCACAAGATACTCCAGGCGTGGTTACTGCACGCTCTGAGACGACCTGCTCCATTTCACAGAACGTGACGTGCTCTCACCATGATTCGCGAACGCAGCGCGCTCTAGTGGCAGTTCTCGGCTGCAACCGGCGCTTAATATAATGCCATTAATTTTTAGCAATTGTCGAAGAAGGTCGGAGAAAATTCTCGAAGATGATTCTAGAGTCATCAGTGTCTTGAATAGCACACTGCTGGTCCAGTGCACATAATTTTGTACAACTATCTGAGATACGTACTAGTAGAAATTAGTTAATCAATTTCATTTCGGTTTTAAATTGCGAACATTTCCCCTCCAAGTACAGTGTCTAATGTCAGTCAGCGCACGCATGATCTCCATGGATGTACCGACTACAACTACGGTTCTAGGCGCTACAGTCTGGAACCGCGCGACCGTTACGGTCGCGGGTTCGAATCCTGTCTCAGGCATGGATGTGTGTGATGTCCGTACATTAGTTAGGCTTAAGTAGTTCTAAGTTCTAGGGGACTAATGACCTCAGAAGTTAAGTCCCATAGTGCTCAGAGCCATTTGAAGTACTATCACTCTCAATAACGTTCTTTATTTAAAGGTTTCAACAACTAGATTCATTTCGTAATTTTGAACATTATTTTGTAATAAAGTAAAGTAATAAGAACGACGCAGAATGTTTTAGTACACAAAAGGTAAAAAGAATTATGAATATAGCTAGACGAGATCCTGTTGCATTTCTCTTAACACTTCACTATGCTTTCATCTATGCTATCTGGCTTACACCATGTAGAAGCTCTGTCAACAAATGTCATTATTGGATATTTAGTTTTCACAAACTGAAACGATATACTTTCATGGCACACCAATTATAGTACTAAAAGTACCAAATACGGAAAGCCTTTAACAGCAGATATGTAGTTTCCTATCATTTTGTTATAACAGCTCCTACCTAAAACGACGCTTTTTGAGGGATCCTCAGTGTGCTGATGCTTTGAAACAATTAATATTCATAGCACGTAGTCTAGTCTATAATAAAAAACAACACCAAATACAAAGTCTAACTCCATATAATATGGCGTCTCTTAAGTTCTAATTGTGACGTTATACCTTTCTTCTCCCCGAGATAAAAATCTGACGTGCAAAATTGTTCAATTTACTCCTCGCAATTTAGTTACCAGGTCTTCGTTCACTTACGATTCCACGCCCCTTGAGCCGGCGGCTTTAGGCCATGTAACTGCACATCGAAAATCCCTGGAACACAGGATGGTGACCAAGATAAAAAAAAAGTGGTTCAAATGGCTCTGAGCACTATGGGACTTAACTTCTGAGGTCATCGATCCCCCAGAACTTAGAACTACTTAAGCTTAACTAACCTGCCCGAGGCAGGATCCGAACATGCATGCATAGCGGTCGCGGTGACCAAGAGCAAACAGTAAATACTACTTGCTCTCCTCCCTTTGGCCGTGAAACATATCCTGATTATAGAAATTCCTTTTACCCTTGCAATCCTAAACTGCCTAAGGTTTGTCGCTATTATCCCTCGGCATTGGAAGCGTGTACCAGCAAGTTTTTGTATGGAATTTACGTTACTGGTGTACTTACACAAAAGGTTAGAAATTCCTTACGTATTTCAAAAAGTAGGAGCGTTCATTTCAGTTGTAGCACATCCTCAATATCTGTGAGGCGCACGCCCAGTGTGATGCAGTAAGCAAGAGGTGCGCACTTCCTGTAGTAGTGAAGCGTGGTAACAAAGCCAGCATTGTTAGCAGTCCACCGACGTGGGCCGTCGGGCCAGAGGCAAGGCAGCGGGGTTGTTAATGAGCAGCGTAGCTGATGAGGGGCCGCTCGCACAGGTGTTCGCCGAGGCGCGCCTGCTCTTCAGTGTGACCGGAAGGGAGTTCCCGGGGGAGCCCATCTCGTTCGTCTACGTGGCCGACCACATCTTCGAGACCCCGCGCAACGTCTCCATCAAGCTGCACCACCGCATCGGACGCTTCGTCAAGCTGCTGCTCTTCCACGCCAGCGAGTGGATCAGAATCAGCGAGGTCACCTTCGACTCAGGTGAGCATCTGCTCCGCAAACAGGTACATAATATCGCACTGTGTTCAACCTGTTCATGCAGACCACAAAATTTTAATGTTTCTTTGTTTACCCATAAAAGTATTTCGGTACATTTGTGCCACCTTCAGTGGGTTTTTGGTTTATTAACGTCTTAATTACGAATAGGGCCTTCTTTGACCAGTCGGGCTCTACAAAGCCTAATCAACCAACAATTAAGATGTCCGTAAAATGCGGACTAACTGTGGGTCCAGATACGCTGAAACATCTTTGGGCATGGAAAGGATTACAATACGGATTCTGTGGTTTCCATAAATAAGCAGAACCTTTTCCTATAACTTTTCCTGCAAATACGGCTGTCATGGAGTTTTAAAAAAGTAATGGCTCATTAGCTAAAGAAATAATTCATCACTCTATTTCCTTCACGTCTAATTTCTAAGAAGACCGTGGTTGTTTTGCAATCCAGTGGGGGAGGGGGGGGGGGGAGGGCGGAGGGAGCACATCACTGAGTTTCTTTCTTTCCCTTTTAAACACAAATCACTTTTTCCAAGTTCGTAAATTTATTTAAGATTTTATAAAAACTGATAGCAACTACTAAATTGATGACATTTGTCTTTACCACATTTTATTGTTCCTTGACATTACCGATTTGGAAAATTTGTTCATCATCAGATTCCTGTATTATATTTAAAGGTCGAACTGTTAATCACCTATTTAGTGAGTGATAAAATTCGAGATTACAGAAGAAAATGGAACGAACATCAACAAAGAATGAAGAGTGAGAGACTTCCCTTAAAGGCAAGAAATTATAAGTGCCATGGGAGAAGAGACAGAAGAAGTCCCCTACAGAGATGGGTACCGTAACAGGCAGTTCCTGCCTAATACCTGAATAGAAGATGAAGATGAAGTGAATGTCATGGTGCCCTGTAGTGAAAATAAATCAGACTGAAACGTGAGGTAGCTTGGAAGTCAACATGGAGATGAACAAAACTTTCGAAACCGATAACTGCAAGACACAGTAAAATAAGCGGAAGAAAAGTTTTGTTTTTTGTTGTCTCAGTTTATCAGGGATGATAACACGTGTTAAACAACATGAATGAAACACCAAAATTTAACTGCAACTATGTTATCTATGACTATCATTGTTATTTCTTTTTTTGATGCAGGCAACCGATGCAAAATGTCACTGGCTACAGATGTTGAGGGATCGGAATAGAACTATCGTGCAGCACACAGGTGTAGTCAGAATACTGCTGCACCACTCCACTGCAGTACGAGAGATTGGTTCTGGTTTTAATCCCTTTTCAGTGTCCAAACAGACCTACGCTATCAGTCTTCGATGGCTCACTTGAAGACGATTGCCAAGTGCCGAGTCGATATATTGTGTGATGAATTAAACGACGACCGGCTGCAACCCAGAAATTTGTTTGAACATTAACTTCGCAGGGAAAAAAATTTTAGAGTTCACATCAGACCCCTGCCATGCCCCTTCGCTACTCAGTGGTAATTAAAGACACAAAATCATCAATGTTAATTGCCTATCTCTCTTACAGATGTCGCCCACGGTAATTTTACCGACAACGACCTGGGCACGTCGCTTGTCCATCCCGTTCTTGCTGGCTCGACGGAGAAACCGAAAACCAAACCAAGTTCCAGTGAACTTCCTGGTAAGTACCTGGAATATCATTTTCTCAGAAATATATGCTTAATGAAGTTCAATTCATATTAAGTTACGTAAGACAGTAGCTCTTTTTGAGGAGTGTATTAATTTTTGACTCTTCGGTATCCGAGAACAGGTTTCCCATGTTAGCCAGTTGTCTGTGAACTAAGATTCTGTCCATTTCTCCTAAATTCTCTTCGCTTTTTCTATTACTGTTTTGAAACTTTCATTTCTATCTTTTTCCTGTATTTACACCATTCAGGTAAATTTAGACTGTCAATGATGTACATCACACAAGTGAAGGAAACCTCACTTCATAAATTTTACTATTGTGCAACTGTTTGTAACTGCATCACTGCACTCTGTTGCTTTAAGAACCTAGCTAATTAAGTGATTTTAGGGATGCTCATTATTATAACTATAGAGGAGACCACTTCTGTCTATTCTACACCAACGAAAATACGGCTATGAATCTATGTAAAAAATTAGTAGACATGTGTTGAAATCTGAGTCTCACTGAGAGATGAAATTCTTCTAGTTGCCAGAACCTCTACACTTTGTGAGAAATAAAAAGATGATTCGTAAAATGAGAAAAAGAAATTGTTGCCATTTTACTCGTTAATATGGCACTCGAGATACAACTACATCAGGAAGTCTTTATTTTGATATCACTGATCACAATTAGGTCTAGGCTCTCAGATGCTATCATCACTGATAGTGTATCGCAGGCGTTTAGCTAAAGAAAACTTGAGATATATATGATCCCCAATCTTTCTGCGGTATGTAAGCTGCATTGACAGCTGAATTCTCCTTCATGACACTGGAGTGCTTGCGATGCCTGTGTTCGTGATCTAACGCGACACACAATCTTGTATCGTTGACTGTTGTGCGCCCTAAAACACTAATCATCATCATCATTGTATCGTTGTGCAGTTAAGGGACAGCTCTCACAGTATCTAAAAACATGTATGAAGCACCAATCAGCCATTTCCTCTGCACTGAGACGTTCTTATAGTGGCTGCCTCATCTCATTTACGTACCAGTAAAATATTAGTAAATCAAATGAACTGATCGTATAGCATTTTTGGGCCTGTAGATCAACCTCTAGGGTTGTTCGGCTGCGTAGTGTAAGTACCTTTATTTGATTCCATTTCGGCAGCTTGTGCGTCGATGATGAGCACAACACAACACCCAGACCCTGAGAGGATTATATAGCTGCCCGGTCGGCAGAGCATGGATGTGTGTGATGTCCTTAGGTTAGTTAGGTTTCAGTAGTTCTAAGTTCTAGGGGACTGATGACCACAGATGTTAAGTCCCATACTGCTCAGAGCCATTTATTTTTGCTATCAGTTTCGGCGTTGCACTACGTCATCTTCAAGCTCCTGTGTAAAGACAACAATAATAGCAGTGTAAACTACATAACAAAACGCGTGGTGTAAAATTTAAGAAATCGAGTTATATACAGTAGTCTACTGAACACATAAGGTCTGAGTTGCTTATCGTCCACGTTTTACTTCGATAAAATGCTGCACTCTATATAAGTACCTTCAGGCAAGACTTTCTAACACTGAAATTTATACTCGATGGTAACAAATTCCTCTTTTTCAGAAACTCTTTTCTTGCTGTTGGTAGTCGGCAGTTTATTTCCTGTCTTCTTCACCCGACCTCACTTATTTTGCTGCTCAAATAGCAAAACCCAACCTTCAGCATCACCTGATTCAGTTCACATTCATTCCGTTGCCCTTGCTTTACTTTTGTTGATGTTCATCGTATAACCCGTTACCAAGACGCTGTGTTTCATTTAACTGGTCTCTGAAGTATTTTGCCGTCTCTGACAGAATTACAATGTCATCCGCAAACCGCAAAGTTTTTATTTCTTCCCCCTTAATTTTAGCTCCTACTTCATTTTTTTTTTCTTTTACTGTTTGCCATTGTAGAAATGAGCATCATTGAGGGAGAGGCTACAAGCATCACACCATTGTCCGTTATTGCTACCCTTTCACGCCCTTTGATTTAACTGCAGTCTCGTTTCTGTACGAGTAGTAGAGAAATTTTGGTACCTGTATTTTGCCTCATTTATTTCAAACACTGTCAAAAGCTTTCGCTAAATCTATAACGCTGTATCTGTGGGTTTATCTTTCTTCAGTGTAAGATTAGTCGTACGTTCGGCATGGCCTCGTCTGTTCGTATAAGGTGTGCCCTATTAAAAAGGAGACCTTCGCTCTAGTGGCGTTGAATGTAATCCCAGTGGTCGAATGTTTTTACTGAGAGATGATGTCGTAGTATTTCCAGTTGCACAAGCTGAGTTAAGGACTTTGTAGCAATTTCTTCATTTCTGGAGAGTTTTTCCCGCAGTTTTTTGTATGATGGATTCCCCCTGATCAGCTCAAAGAGCAGTTGTCCAGTTTCTTCGCGCAGAAGGGTATCGTTGTTCCAAACTCATCGCAAGATCAAAGAGGTTTGCGGAGAGCAGTGAGTCTCACGTTGCACAATATTCCGTTGGTGGTAGCATTATGAGGCAGGATGTATGGCCAACAAGACCATAGACCTTCCTGAAAAATTTCTATGGGAGATCTCGGAACATTCTCCTTAGAGCCCCGATATCTCCATGCGACTCGCTTACCTTCGGCCCCTTATAACAACCAGTGAATGGTCAGAGATTCATTTGTTACAAGGGAGTGCAGGATACCGTGGAAAACCGTATCCGCTCCGCGGAAACCATCCACTCCTTTCCTATGCGCTGGGATCAGTGGATTAATATCAGTGGCAATTACGTGTAATTGTATTCTTCCACATGCAGTCACATCAGTGTGACCGTCACCTTTGTTCGACATCAACATGCAACCTCCAGTCACAGATGGCAGGTGGGGACACTAGCAGTGGAGAGTATAGAAAACGTATCCTGGGGACGGGGAGAAGGGGAACGTGGAAAACAGTGCCGTCGTTATCATAATGCTATGATGCTATGATGGTATGTGCGGGCGAGTAGACGTGCAAGTGCTGAGCAAATGACCACCCACATGCGCCAAGGGGCTACCGACAATCCTGAGTGAGCGTTGCTGTGTATCTGCCTCCGCAGCAGGCGACAAGTTCGTGTACCCATGCTAACAGCCAGCAGGGGTGGTCGAGCGGTTCTAGGAGCTACAGTCTGGAACCGCGCGACCGCTACGGTCGCAGTTTCGAATCCTGCCTCGGGAATAGGTGTGCGTGATGTCCTTAGGTTAGTTAGGTTTAAATAGTTCTAAGTTCTAGGGGACGGATGACCTCAGAAGTTAAGTCCCATAGTGCTCAGAGCCATTTTGAACCATGCTAACCGCTGTTCGGTGATTAACACTAGAAACTCAACGCCAATATCGAAACTCGACGTCCACTGAGTGGAGACAGGTGGCCTTTTCAGACGCACATTTTACGTGTCAATCGGACTGATAGACGTTTGTGTGTATGGCGTGAAACATCTGAAAGCAAACACTCTGCAACGATGTGGGAGCGTTATGGTCTTCGGAATGTCTTCCAGGCTTTTCATAGGCGATCCCGTTATTCTCGAGGGTCCAATGGATCAACACGAGTATGCACGTATCCTTGGGGAACATGTCCACCTCTACGTGCAGTCTGTTCTCCCTCGGCACTTTGGTGTCTACGGGAAGGACAATGAAACGTGTCACACAAGTCGCAATGTACGTGCGTCGCCCGAAGAGCACAAGGATGGGTTTCCTTTACTCCCCTGGCCACCATCGTACCAAGATTTAAACCCATCAAGAACATGTGGCACTAACTCGATCGGTTTGTTTGTGCCATGGATCCTCAATCGAGAAGCCACGGCACTGGTGTCTGCATGGCTCCACACCCCTGTCTGTAGCTTCAGGAATCCCATTGTCTCTCTTGTTGCTCATCTCGCACCGGTACGCGCTGATAAATGTGGTTACTCAGACTTTTGGCACGTGGTTCCTTAAATGTGACTGGTGAGTGGGTAATATTGTTATTGAAGTTTCCTTACAGGTAACCTTTTCATCTGGGCACACCTGGTGCGCATACTGTTCTTCCCTGGGGTTGGTCTTCAGCAGTTTCTTCCATAGGCAACGAGAAACATCCCTGACAGTGGCTTGAAACGCAGCGCGTTGCGCGACGCTCAGATGAAGCAGTAGCTCGTCCTTTTACACGAGGTGTGGCGCTGTCGGCAGTGACGACCGCGCGCGAGGAGCCGACCAGCTACCTGGCGGCGGTGGTAGGCGTGCTGTCGGCCGTGGCGCTGCTACTGGCAGCGCTGGTGTACGTGGCCGTGGCGCGCCACCGCCGCCGCAAGGCCTTCCCGTCGCCGCTGCCCTGCAAGGTGTCAGCCGCGGCGGGCGCCGGCGCCGGCTCTGCCGCCGACGAGGCGGCGGCGTTCCGCGGCGACGCGGTCCGCGACTGCGAGGCGCTGCGCGGCACGCTGGACCCGCTGCTGCGGCCAGCGCACCGCGACTTCCAGGACTACCAGGAGCCCTTCTACAGTTACAGCAGCGTCATCGACAAGTGCCTCGCCACGCAGTCTGGTAAGCGAGCCGCTGGGGATCGCGTGTCCGCCTCGCTCCAATTTCACCTCATTCCCACTGCTGTCCATCTCGTCCCGCAGCTGCAATTCACCTCCCAGAAGTATAGTATTTCCTCACCCTCGTCGTACAGGCGTCGAGGGAGCTGGGAAGTAGCTCGGAAGTGAATGACGTAATACGGGATACTGGTTGTTTCAGTTGTAGTAGTATTCGTTCGGGCTTTCTGACACACACACACACACACACACACACACACACACACACACGCACACACACACACACACACGTATACAGGGTGTTACAAAAAGGTACGGCCAGACTTACAGGAAACATTCCTCACACACAAATAAAGAAAAGATGTTATGTGGACATGTGTCCGCAAACGCTTGATTTCCATGTTAGAGCTCATTTTAGTTTCGTCCACCTACGCTCAATGGAGCACGTTATCATGATTTCATACAGGATACTCTACCTGTGCTGCTAGAACATGTGCCTTTGCAAGTACGACACAACATGTGGTTCGTGCACGATGGAGCTCCTGCACATTTCAGTCGAAGTGTTCGTACGCATCTCAACAACAGATTCGGTGACCGATGGATTGTTAGAGGCGGACCAATTCCATGGCCTCCACTCTCTCCTGACCTCAACCCTCTTGACTTTCATTTATGGGAGCATTTGAAAGCTCTTGTCTACGCAACCTTGCTACCAAATGTAGAGACTCTTCGTGCTCGTATTGTGGACGGCTGTAATGCAATACGCCATTCTCCAGGACTGCATCAGCGCATCAGGGATTCCATGCGACGGAGGGTGGATACATGTATCCTCGCTAACGGAGGACCTTTTAAACATTTCCTGTAACAAAGTGTTTGAAGTCACGCTGGTACGTTCTGTTGCTGTGTGTTTCCATTCCATCATTAATGTGATTTGAAGAGAAGTAATAAAATGAGCTCTAACATGGAAAGTAAGCGTTTCCGGACACATGTCCACATAACATGTTTTCTTTCTTTGTGTGTGAGGAATGTTTCCTGAAAGTTTGGCCGTACCTTTTTGTAACACCCTGTATATGTATATAAGAGAGAGAGAGAGAGAGAGAGAGAGAGAGAGAGAGAGAGAGGGAGAGAGAGAGAAATCGAGAGAGAATTAGACAAGAAACAGTGCCCACTGCGTAATAAAGGTTGTCTAATTAAAGTGCAGCTACTCACAGAGGTCCACTGCGTGCTGTAAATACCGTATAGCAGCGAAACTTGGTAGATATGGTGTAAGTGGGCTGTTTAGGTTTTTATGTTGGTAACGCCACGTAGCGCTCTGCATCAAAATTACTGACGGCAGTCTGTGGCTGGTTGTTGGAATATTCGCTTTTGTAGTGCTGGGCAGTTGGATGTGAAGAGCGCGTAGCATTGGGTAGTTGGAGGTGAACCGCCAACAGTGGTGGATGTGGGGAGAGATATGCCAGAGTTTTGACAGGACGACCTGGACGTGTATCCGCCAGAAAAAGGAAATTTGTAAACATGGATGTCATGAATTTCTCATGAGTTGATAGATAGATATATGATGAATTTTGAACGTTATTAAGGTAAATACATTGTTTATTCTCTATCAAAATCTTTCATTTGCTAACTATGCCTATCAGTAGTTACTGCCTTCATTAGCTAGAATCTTTTATTTAGCTGGCAGTATTGGCGCTCGCAGTATTGCAGTAGTTCGAGTAACGAAGATTTTTGTGAGGTAAGTGATTCATGAAATGTATAGGTTATTGTTAGGGCTATTCTTTGGTAGGGATTATTGGAAGTCAGATTGCGTTGCCCTAAATATATTGTGTGTCAGTTTAGTGATGATCAGAATGAGTAAAGAGAGAAATGTCTGAGTACGTTGAGGTTTACTCAGCAGTTTCTGTATCAAATAACGTAAGAGTTTTATCAGCACCGTCATATTTAATTTTTTCTAAGGGGAGACTTCAATGCTAATGCGTTAGGGCAGGACCGATTTAGGGTAGAAAAGATTTGTTCCAGTTTTGGCCATCAGGTGCAAATCTGACGCTGTGAATGCGAGGAAGTCATTCCACGTGTAATGGACTGGGAACAGGACGTGTGCAGAAAAGGTCAAACAAATGAGAAAGGCATAAGCTGATTTTCTTACTAACCGTTATGGTTCGTCAAAAGACGGCGTGGTTTTCACACCATTATGCAAACAGTGTACAGCGCCGGATTTGCACCTGGTGGCCGAAAGTGGAACTTGTTTTGTTCCAGTGTAAATCGGTCCCGAGTCAACTCATCAGCGTCTCTATCATAACGTTTCGCTACTATAAAATAATTACAGCGCGCACTAGACCTCCGTGAGCAGCTGCACTTTCATTGTAACCATCCGATACTAGTTAGTCACGACCAGTGTTGAACGTTGAACTCCATTGTCAAGTGAAAATGACAACTCTTGCTGCAATGTAGGAGCAGTTGAACTTTATCACTATTTATTTACAATACATACAAAAAAACTGGTTCCCGAAGTTTTATTGCTCTGCAGTCACCAGCATTGTATATAGCCAATTGCCAGCGATGCGGAAATCGTAGGATGCCCGTAGCAGCGACAGTTGCGTTTATAGTGCGACTGGAGCGACCCGTTGCTCAATGAATGTCTGTAACTGTTGTGAAGTCAATGCCATGAAGTGCTACCTTCAAATTAGGAGTCATATTGTAGCTACAAGAACGTACTTCCTGAGTGTGCGGTGGGTGGTGAAACACTTCCCAGCACTACCGATCGAACAAATTAGCCACAACTTGTGCCATATGCGCCCGAGCGTTTTTGCTACAAAATGATGGGAGGATCCTGCAGAAGGTATCGCCCTTTATTTCTCTTAGCTGTTCATTTTCTTAACACGGCCTGCGAAAAGTCTTCCTTCAGACTTTAATGATTCCTAAATTGAAGGGAAACTGTTACAGAGATTCGTTTGTAATACACCGCTTCACTCGCACTGCCGAAGCCGCTAACGGTATCCTATGACTTCATCATGGCTGGAAACATGTTATGCACAATGCCAGTGACTACTTTGAAGGTGAGTAAAACCTTGAAACATGTATCTATTTTGTTTAGGTTCTAAATAAATAGTTGCCGCCCTTAAAGTTCCAACCCTATGAATCATTTTAGCGAGGATATGATCTGAAAATGGAGAAATCCTCTGACATAGAAACTTTGACTGAGAGCATATTATTATGGCCCGGCACCTGCGAAAGAGCATATCGAAAACGGCGAACTGGTCGGCTGTCGCATGCTACGGCCGTCAGCGTCTGTAGAAAGCACAAGTGTGCAGTGTCTGTATTTTGCACCGTCATTAATATGTAGTCTCCTTCAGACATGCACACAGGTCAGGAGGACATTGCATACTACAATAAGACACTAAAATAAAAAAACGTTGTACAGTTGTATTTCATGCCAAGAGTAGCCAGAAAGTCCATACTAGGGATGTCCCTCCCGGTGCAGGAATCACAGAAAGTGTGCAAGCAACAAAGGACGATAAGAGGCTCGGATGGGTCCGCTAAGCGGCCTTGCATGGACAGCCGTAGTTGTTAACAGGAACGCTCTTATTAAGTAGGTAATCAAGGTTCAAGTCCCGGTTCAGTTTAAATTTTGACTTGTCACTAATACACTGTAGATCTGAAGCCTAATCGTATTCGCAATTTGCGAAAACTGTCGTCTATCTATGGGAAGTGGTTAAAGGACGGTGAAATCATGTGCGGGAGACGAGGCATTGGATGTTCACGCCTCACCATTGAACACAGAGGTGAGAGATTTGTCCGGCCTGTAAAGCACGACACACGGCAATCTCACACAGGGCACACTGCTAGTGAAGGCACATGTGATTCATGGGGCGCCGTTTACATATGGTGCTACGTACCTCCGAAAATCTTCCCAACAATTGTCGGAATCGCTGCTGTATTGCGTTCAAAAGATGGTCCATGAAGTTGCTAAGCAGATGATCCCACTGTCTCAGCTCATCACTGTCTACACATGTCATACCTCTCATTTTAGCGTTACTCTCTCTACAGGAGAGTTTGCTATGCGGTCAGGATATGTTTTCCGTGAATTCTATACTTCACACGAGGGAAACGCTATGATAGTTGTTTTGTGAGGACCATGACCGATCCCTTTCTCTACACTGCTCCTCGCAACAGGATGTTTTCCTTTACCTATATTCAGCTGATTGCATCGCACCATACGACAGAAATATTTCACCGGAAAACATTTACTTACTCAACTAGCAAGTCGTATATCCTAATATAACAAACTTTAGTAAATAACAACATGGCGAAGGCGTCCCTCAATTCCAAACTATCACAGCCTCATTTTCAATTTGATGGGAAAAATGTGAAAACGGCAATAATATTGAAAGAGTGACTTGTAATAAAGCAGATCGACATAGGCTGTTAATATGCTTGTCCTGCTCCTGTTTCTAGAGCAAATTCCTTTACCTTTGCTGCTTCCATCGTTTTGCAGCTTCACTTATCTATCCTACTCTGTTAACGCAGTTATTCACTCTGGAATCTCTGGTGAGCCGTTTCTGAACGTTTTGTAATTGGTACCCGTTAGTTAAGTGATGGATGTGCACTACTCTTTCGTCATATATATGGCTACATAAATTATTATGTGGACGTAATCAACATTTTACCATAACAAAACAAGCAAGATAAAAGTTGTATAGAAGAGAATAATTTTATCCCCATGTCAGTGGTCTGAAAAATTCTTGGCGTGATAGCGAAAACGAGAATTCATGTTTTAAAAATCTTTTATTTTTCGACATAATCTCAAGTCAGTCCAGTGGAGTTATTCCATTTGTGTTGTCCCTCTGGAAGTGCTGTAAAATAATGGTGTATAGCTCTAATCGATTATTGTTTGGATGAAAAACGCAAACCAGAAAGGGAGACTTATGCTTTTTGGAAAAGATGGAAGTCTGAGAGAGTCACAGCTGGGAAATAGGGTGGGTTTTCCGGCACTGTCTTGAAGAAAGATTTTTCTTCTCTGTTACGCAGGTCCTTTTCTGAATATTTGCATCCTTTATGTAATAAGTTTCGAATAATATCCCCAAATTATGCAATTAATTGTGAAAGTTGTTGAGTGGTGCGTCCCAGATCAGACTCATACAGCGCAATGCTCATTATATGATAAATCTTTGATCATACAGGATGAGGAAGGGAAATGTCCGTTCTTTTCTTTGAATTATCTATATGACTGATCGTTGAGTTTGGCCATTATAAACAACTGAAACACTGTCACAGTGGGAACAACAAATTGGTTGTACATCAGGTTATATTTATGATTAGTGGGTCGCCATACCATAGAAAAGTTGTAGGACAATGTAAAGGGTCTTAGAATCTAAGTGGAGACTAAGATCGGCAGATATTTATATGCTCTACTTACTGATGTAAATCGCAATAAAATTACCGGAGAAAAATCTCTCTAAAACTCACATCCTATTTACAAGATTACTGTAGACTTTGGAATGGTATCAAAAGGTGTGGAAGACTGTATGGAGAAAATGCAACAAGATCTGCTCATCTGTGGAGCTCGTGAAATAAAAGCCAACGGTATAACAGTATGCCACGAATTATAACCAAACTAAACAACACAAATTGTGTGACAGAATAATCAAGTAACGAGCTGCTCAGAATGTAGATAGAGATACCTCAATTTGTGACACTTAAATTTCTCCAAATAAGCTAGTGTGTGCCAATTACCACCAGAGGGCGGCTTGGGATGACTCTCAGTAGTGGCCAGGAGCCAAATGCCCAGAATCGAAGTACGCCGCCCTCCACTGTCTACTGTCAGAAAACGCCTCATGGAGGGAATGACTCAATGCAGTTACCAATCTCGTGGACAATAATTTCGCTTATTTCACCAAAAAAGAAAAAAAACAAGAGGAAAGCAGGACAAACCTCCCGCTCTTATGATACAAAACGTAAATTAACAAAGAGAAAGTTGGTACCAGCTTGATGAGTGTTGCCTCGTTGGACAGGCCTCATACCAAGTGCAGCGGCGAATTAACCCAAACAAAATTTTGAAGTGAATGGAACTATGTTTCTCATACAGGCCTGAGCTGTGTCGCTGTCTTGGCCTTTAATGTTCATGCAGGAAAGACAAAAAAGTTAAACACAGTTATTCTCTACGGACATCTGTGACGACGTGACGCCCCTTGCCTACAGCTAGGCCGATATTCTGTCCAAAATAGCACGAAGCCGGTGGCAGCGTCATGTCCACGAAAACTGTCCCTCTCGCTCTTCTAGTACTGAGATTCATCGAGCGCCTTCTGCCAACGACAACACCCTGAGACCACACTGGTAAGCACAGTCCCAGTGCGAAAAATGGAAAACTTTTTTCTCGAGCATACAATCCCAGTTCCCAGAAAATAACAATCATGAAGTACGAGTAGTTGCAGAGAAATGAAACAACATCGCATGGTGATAAGTGACAATAATGTCACAACAGAATCATTTTGACATGGCCTTTCTCGCTGATGATATCTTGTCTCCTTGGGAATTGAAGAACCACCTTAGTTGAATTGTTTCTATTGTTTTTTGGTTACGGTGTGCAATAGTGAATCTGTGTTTCATCTATTGTCACATAAAATCACAGAAAATAATTCTTGTCTTTAGAAAAATACGCCAAATACTGCGCGGAAGTTGTCATGCCGTCGGCAGGCGGGGGCACCCATCTTGCAAAAAACCTCCGCCTTGGAGTTCATCATGCAAAATATGGCGAGAACTTTCATTGAAATCCCTGTAGTTTTGACAATTTTGCGCACCTTCATACGCCGATCGTATGGTTCAATTTCGCGACGATATTTGGCGTGGTTGGGCTTTTCAGGCTTTCTTCACGTGGATGATAACCTTGGACACTTTAATGACATCGTTTTAATTTGACAG
Organism: Schistocerca piceifrons; assembly: GCF_021461385.2. Taxonomy (NCBI): domain Eukaryota; kingdom Metazoa; phylum Arthropoda; class Insecta; order Orthoptera; family Acrididae; genus Schistocerca; species Schistocerca piceifrons. The sequence goes on from NC_060138.1 coordinate 951,525,160, forward strand.
CATGTGTGTTGCAACTGAAGAGTCACTATAAGCAATACTGTTTCTCGAATGAATTTTAGTTCATGACGGCACAACACTTGATTTTCACCAATCTGGAGAACTCATGCCGTGGCCCTAATACAGACAGCTCCCTGTAGCCTACTGTTGAGTGGAATAACTTGTAATTTCACTCGAATCCTGGAAGAGTAAAATCTCCCATCTAGTGCTGCCATCTACGAGCGAGGCCGAGAACTTATCAAAACATCCTCGTAGTATACATTACGTAGGTCAGATAGAGTAATTCCTGCCCCAACCGCCTGATCTGGTCCCAGTCACGGGTAGCCCTTACATATTGACCATTCACAAACATTCTTGCAGCCGTTCTGTAGCGCCACTGTGCCTCTGTGCCTGGCAGAGACGTCGCACGAGTACGCGGTGCCGGAGCAGGGCGGGCTGTCGCTGCCGCCGTTCCTGGCGACGCCGCCGCCGGCGCGCAGCGACCGCCACACGCCGGCCGCCTCCTCCACCAGCCGCAGCACTACCTCCACCGCCACCAAGTCGGACAGCTCCGCCAGCAACAAGGTCGGTACCCTCTCAGTCAGCTCCTCCTCACGCACGTAATCACAACAAAATACACTACTGGACATTAAAATTGCTACACCAAGAAGAAATGTAGATCATAAACGGGTATTCATTGGACAAATATACTAGAAATGACATGTGATTACATTTTCACGCAATTTGGGTGCATAGATTCTGAGAAATCAGTAACCAGAGCAACCACCTTTGGCCATAATAACGGCCTTGATATGCCTGGGCATTGAGTCAAACAGAGCTTGGATGGCGTGTACAGTTACAGATGCCCATGGAGCTTCAACACGATACCACAGTTCATCAAGAGTAGTGACTGGCGTATTGGGACGAGGCAGTTGCTCGGCCACCATTGACCAGACGTTTCCAATTGGTGAGAGATCTGGACAATGTGCTGGACAGGGCAGCAGTCGGACATTTTCTGTATACATAAATGCCCGTACATGACGTGCAACATGCGATCGTGTATTATCCTGCTGAAATGTAGGCTTTCGCAGGGATCGAATGAAGAGTAGAGCCACGGGTCGTAACACATCTGAAATGTAACGTTCACAGTTCAAAGTGTCGTCAATGCGAACAAGAGGTGACCGAGACGTGTAACCAATGGCACCTCATACCATTATGCCGGGTGATACGCCAGTATGGCGATGACGAATATACGCTTCCAATGTGCGTTCATCGCGATGTCGCCAAATACGAATGTAACCATCATGATGCTGTAAACAGAACGTGGATTCATCCGAAAAAATGACGTTTTGCCATTCGTGCACCCAGGTTCGTCTTAGAGTACACCATCGCAGGCGCTCCCGTCTGTGATGCACCGTTATGGGTAACTGTAGCCATGGTCTCCGAGCTGATAGTCCATGCTGCTGCAAACGTCGTCGAACTGTTCGTGCAGATGGTTGTTGTCTTGCAAACGACCCCATCTGTTGACTCAGGGATCGAGACGTTGCTACACGATCCGTTACAGCCATGCGGGCCGGCCGCGGTGGCCGTGCGGTTCTAGGCACTTCAGTCCGGAACTGCGTGACTGCTACGGTCGTAGGTTCGAATCCTGCCTCGTGCATGTATGTGTTAGTTTGGTTTAAGTAGTTCTAAGATCTAGGGGACTGATGACCTCAGATGTTGAGTCCCATAGTGCTCAGAGCCATTTGAACCATTTGAACCACAGCCATGCGGATAAGATACCTGTCATCTCGACTGCTCACTACGACGCCGTTGGGATCCAGCATGGCGTTCCGTATTACCACCCTGAACCCACCGATTCCATATTCTGCTAACAGTCATTGGATCTCGAGCAGCAATGTCGCGATACGATAAACCGCAATCGCGATAGGCTACAATCCGACCTTTATGAAAGTCGGAAACGTGGTGGTACGCATTTCTCCTCCTTACACGAGGCATCACAACAACGTTTCACCAGGCAACGCCGGTCCACTGATGTTTGTGTATGAGATATCGGTTAGAACCTTTCCTCATGTCAGCACGTTGTACGTGTCACCCCCGGCGCCAACCTTGTGTGAGTGCTCTGAAAAGCTAATAATTTGCATATCACAGCATATTCTTCCTGTCGGTTAGATTTCGCGTCTGTAGTACGTCATCTTCGTGGTGTAGCAATTTTAACGGCCAGTAGTGTATCTCTGGCAAATACGAAAGGTTTTCATTTAGGGCCTTCATATTTTTGTGTATATCCTCCTTTATTCACTTGCAGCTGCCAAAAAGTAAAGTGATACTGTGCCGCGTCTGAAATCAGCACTCTTCAACATTTATTTAACACATGTCCAGTCCTACACAGTTAATTTACACGTTAAAATATCTCTAACTCCTAATGTAAACTGACATAAAAAGTCTCCTGCTAAACGTCCACAGGCGGCCCACAATTGGCTTAAGCTAATGACTGATTGAACTATCCATTGTATTCGTCCACCATTCTTCAGATTTGCAAAGTCTAGGTCCAACCCATAATCTGGTATACTTGTAATGCCCGTATATCTGCTCTATCCAGTTTGTATCAGTCTCCCCAGATACGTCAGCACCATGGTCCGTTATGTTTACCGTATCTGCTTACACTCTCCTACTCTTATCCTGTAAGAAATTATCAAATTATCTTCCCTCCACATTCGCGTTTAACTTCTCCGTAACCCTGTACACCCTGTAAACTTCATAACCCTTTACTCCACAGTAAACAGCCGTGATATGTTGCTGAATCAATATCCAAATAACCCACCAGATATACACCTTCACATACTACCAACACAACTGCAAGGTCCTACTGCTCCCAGACAATTAAATTCATTCTGACATAGATCGTTACCATCGAATCTAATCCACTTATGTTAACCTTTCTCGCATCTCAGTTCTCTTTCCCCATACCTTTCTGCTCTCTCCATAAACATGGTCTTCCCTCTATCCTAATTACTCCCTTCCTAAAATTCCACTTTTCCTGCAACCCATTGTCTCACATAATACGAGGGTCATTTAACAAGAGACAACTAACTATAAACCAAAAATTGTTTACTAAGTAAGTACGAATTTTGGTCTACTTTTTCACGTAATCCCCACAAACTTCTAAGCTATCGACCCATCGTATTACGAGACTTATCCCCTCAGTGGAAGATTGCAGAGTCTGAATTTTTCTTTGGATTTTCGTTGCCTTTGAACTTGACGCAATGCAAATATTCTTTCATTGGACCAAACAGATAAAAATTCGAAGTAACAGGGTCAGGCCCTTACGTAGGGTGAGATAGAAGCTCCAAACCGTATTTGCTAATTTTTCCTTCCTCAGATGTGCTGCATAATTTCGAGCATTGTCTTGAAGAAGCAGCACGTTTTTCATTTAACATTTCAACAAGGACGATTAAGGTGCATTGTTCGTGCTTCGCCAATAAATCACAGGAATTTCTTACGGACAAGCCTTGGGATGTTTCCTCTGTAAGCTGTGAAATTTGGACTCTGGCGCAAAATTGTAAATCCATGTTTCATCACAGTTCGATGTCACGTCCAAAACCACATCGCTACTGGTAAGATTACTGAGCTCGTTCCAAATGAGCAGCCTCTGTACTTTGTGATAAATGGTAATCTCTCTGCGTACTCAACCAAGTATTACGGCAGTAAATGTTATGATGGAATCAATTGTACCAACATCTACTGGACATTTCTCTGCAGATTGTTCAAGTGTAAATTCTCAGACTTCATGGATAAATGAACATGAGGTTGCAAATCCAAAGTAGATACTGCAATTGGACGGGGAGCGGGATTGACGAAATGTCCATGAATAGTGCGCTGGACAGCTATCGTGTTGGAACCAGATATCCATTCTTGTAAGAAGTGGGACCTCTTCCAACATTATTGGTGAAATATTATCTGAAAAATCGACATACATTCGACCTATTACATTACCATCTATGAAGTGTAGGCCAGTTATCCAGGTACGCAACACACCGCACCAAACACTGACACTTCAGAGTGCTGAAGCTTCGCTTGCCTTAACCAGTGGGGATTCTCCACTGCCCAATAATGCATATTATGCCGATTCACGTGACCGCGATTCGTTAACGTTGGTTCATCAGACAAAATTACCTGTGAATGAAAATCATCATTGGCTAGTTGTTGTAGCCAATTGCGAGTGTTCAAGCGGCTTTGAAAGTCCCCCCATGTAGGGCTCGCTGCAACGACGGGTGAAATGGGTGGTATTTGTGTTCATGCAGCGCACACGAAATTCCTGTATCTCGTGCGATTTGGCGCCAACTAATGTGAGAATTTGCAGCAGTTACGGCTGAAACATCCACAGCTGTCGCAGGCCGTGGTCGGATTCTTCGTGTGGGTTGAACACGTCCAGTTGTAGTAAACAGTATGATAATACTGCGAAATGTCGTTGCAGAAGGAACATTCCTCTCAGGAGATAGGTTCGCATACCGTCGACGATCTTTTCCTACATGCCTATTTGATGCAAAATGCGAAGCAATGATATCTACTCCCCCCGCAATTGTCAACTTCATTGTACGTGTAAGAGGAGATGTTTTCGGTTCGAATGTTCGCAGTAAAGTAAACCGCGACTGCTTCATTGTGCCATTTCCCTGTTCGTCGTTCGCGGTGCAGCCACAGGCGGTCTCGACACAAAGGAACTACCCGAATTCCATATGCATAACATAACAGTCAAAACATAATCACCTTTTTTATCCACAATTTTTCTCCACAACGAAGGAAGAGCATGTAGCCCGTGCTTCCTTAGCAAGGTTCATAAAAATCAATCCGAGTCTCCAGTTACAATTTTCGGTAGAAACTCCTCTCCTCCCACACTGAAGCGCTGCAGTAGATTGGAGGCAATTGTTTTCCTGTCGTCTCTATTCTGGTCGGTCACCACTTTCGGTACCCAACGTCCACAAATATTGGAGTAGATCAGTCTTTCAGTTATGACCACAACACTGCTTTTACTGATGCATAACTGCGACACAATCCATCTCTTGTTACCCGTTGGTCGTCACGGATGAATTGGTGATACGCTGGATACTGTGTGAAGTCATTGTAACCCTGGCCGACCGCTCTGCGTTGCATCACCCTACTGTGTACGCCCTCCAGCTTCTGTACAGCGACGAACCGTGACGTTCATGTTCTGACGCCCTCTGTAGCGTCCCTATACACCTTAATCACGTCTCATGATTCCACTGGTAGTTCCACCGTCTGCAGTAAGGAATTCAACCACAGAACGCTGTCTTGTACGTACATCAATGTCGACGATTTTCTAAAATTAAACGACGCCGCCGTCGACGTATGACGCTGTCACTGGAGTGGGTTTTAGAAAAAAATTCTGCGGCAGTGCGCTTAATTCAAGATTACTACGTTACCAGCTGAATGAGGGAAAACAAGGAGCATTAGTTTCTCACTGCCACACGTATTTACTGCTGGGCCAGTGTCACGTACAGAATTTATATAGTTTAATTCAGCATACGCTTGGAGTCCTGTCAGGACCGTCGTTGAACTCAAATTTGGCTGTATGGATGGAGAGCGGACGGGGGAGTGAAATATTTTATTTTTAGATTTTTAAAAAATTCCTATTGGCTGATATCGGCGGATATAATAAGGGAGACGACTGAATTTGTGAAGTAGTCGAGATGAATCGCGACGACGGTATAGTCTCCCGTCACCCTGCCTGGCAGCAGTGTGCTGGCCTGCGAGGCCAACGGTTTATGCGAGTCTGCCATCAGGCGCGGCAGTAAACATAGCGATCGAAGGCATATGGCGCTCTGTGGAATCTCGGCCGCTACCGGTCAGCGCGGGAGGAAAATATTACACGCAGTGGCCCCTGTACTAGCTGAATGGTGAACTCCGGTCTCTGAGCACGGAACTTCAGCGTGAATTTGCTTCCAGTCTGGGATCTCATTGTTCGTTTGTAATAAAAAATGTTCAAATGTGTGTGAAATCTTATGGGACTTAACTGCTAAGGTCATCAGTCCCTAAGCTTACACACTACTTAACCTAAATTATCCTAAGGACAAACAGACACACCCATGCCCGAGGGAGGACTCGAACCTCCACCGGGATCAGCCGCACAGCCCCTGACTGCAGCGCCTTAGATCGCTCGGCTAATCCCACGCGGCTTTTGTAATCAAGTTATTAACCGTGGTCGGTAATGACCATCTTCACACCTGAGTAAAAACGTATTCGCCGGCCGGTGTGGCCGAGCGGTTCTAGGCGCTTCAGTCTGGAACCGCAAGACCGCTATCGTCGCAGGTTCGAATCCTGCCTCGGGCATGGATGTGTGTGATGTCCTTAGGTTAGTTAGGTTTAAGTAGTTCTACGTTCTAGGGGACTGATGACCTCAGATGTTATGTCCCATGGTGCTCAGAGCCATTTGAACCATTTCGTGCCTTTTCGTTCCCGCCGTCTGTATCATGCATAAATTGCAATTAGGTAAAAGGCCTCCGTCAGCGTTCACACCATTAAGAAGTAGTTGTTTATGAGTCTTTCAAGTTGGCATATCCGAATAAAATTTTTTCGGATATTAAGTTGCTTCAGTTCGACTACACTATAGCTTTCAACAGCTGTCTCCCCCGTAGTCTCCAGGAGTAATTAGAAAGAAAAACATTGACTATTGGTACTGACATGATGCTGTGTTTAAATAGGTGCGGTAGCGTTTCTGCAATCTTTCAGAGAAGACCACAGTGATGCTTGCCCAGGAGTGCGTGTTGGGCAGCTCATAGCAGCTCCGGGTTGCCGCGATACCGAGTAACGTGAGGTGGCGCTTAGGGCCGACGTCTTCTTTGGGACAGTCATTCCCGCCTCCCCACAAGAGTGAAGCTTTCGTCTTCGCTTTTACTAGATATTCAAATCCCACACCCCATCCGCTACCAAGTATGTTTCCCAGGTCTTTGCTGAAATTGTAGTGGTTTATTCTAATCTCAGTCGCTTCCTTTCCCAGGTCTCGGCTGAAATTGTAGTGGTTTATTCTAATCTCGGTCGCTTCCTTGATAATGTAGTCCCAATATGATGACACTCGAGCCAAGACGCCATTCTTACCTAATTTTATTTTGGGTCGTTTCCCCAGACAATGTTTAAGTACGGCAATTTCTAAATCTCCCGTTGTTTAATATGTCGCGTATGCTCATCACAGCAGTAAGCAACAGTGCGAAAGTCTCTTCTGTATACATGCAACGGCATTCAAAGATGAGACCATGCACACCGGACACTGGAAGGCTACGTCGTTCTTAACAAGGCGTAGCATATCTCGTATGTTGAAGGCGGACCAGAACCTTGGCCTCAGCGCATGTCCCTGAAGTGCGCATCCTCTCTTGCTGGTTGTTACCTCACAGTACGGAAGGAATCCTGCCGGCTTGGCCTCTTTTGGCTGTTCACTAGGCCTTCGTTGGTGGCATATGAAAGCGGTTTCAATGACTCCCTTGTTGTAACCATTCTCTCTGGACATGCGTCTTAGCTGGTACATTTCAGCTTGTAGATGGTCACCACCAGAAACAATCTTTGCTCTGTATACTAACATGTTCAGGACCGCTTTCTTGTGTAGAGAATGGTGAAAACTACTGCGTTCAAGTACCAATCTGTGTGCGTTCGTCTCCTGTACGCCGGCCTCGTGCCTTCCGCTCAACTAAAAGATTCAGCAACGGTAGCTTGCCACTCCTCGCCATCTCGACAGTACATTTAATGTTTACATAGTCAGCATCTATGTGATGGACGCATTGTTGCAGTATCAGCAAGCTACTGTCAATTTACCATAGAAATCAAGAAGGACGCAACGTCGCTGAGTTAAGAGCTTGCTCCTCATCGTGCTCCATGAAGATGTTCACTGCGGCCGGAAACAGTGGGATCCTATCACCATGACATCCGCCATTACATAATTATTTACATATTTCTATTTATGAACCTTTTGTCATTTACCGCAATGGTGTCAAAAAGGAAACTGACAGATCGCCACGAGAGGGCAATACCTTATCAGAATACGCCCTCTTAACGTAACAATTGCTTCCCTCACATAAGCTTTTGATTTTATAGTCTGTATTGTGATTTTGTTCCTGGAAGTGGAAACAGGAAATGAAATGCTCTAGAAATATTTTCAAATGGTTCAAATGGCTCTGAGCACTATGGGACTTAACATCTGAGGTCATCAGTCCCCTAGAACTTAGAACTACTTAAACCTAACTAACCTAAGAACATCACACACACCCATGCCCGAGGCAGGATTCGAACCTGCGACCGTAGCGGTCGCGCGGTTCCGGACTGAAACGCCTAGAACCGCTCGGCCACACTGGCCGGCTAGAAATATTTCGTGCGGTTTATATATTTGCTGTGTGCACTGATAGGCATTTGCAAAATGATCACCGAAATCTGCTGTCTGTCACCCAGTACATGTACCTCATTTATCAAAATTGACACCACGTAGCATCGAGAACTGTGGGAGAAATGCGTTTTGGCACTTGCAGTGAGTGTCTTTAAAATATTCACTGGCAGTATAAATGCTGGCAGCCAGTTCATCACTTCATATACAAAGTACGTAAAAATTTACAGAGTGAGCATAAAGTTTTTTCTGTGAAAACAAAAAAATATTTCTAAGGAACTATGCTAGATAGAGCTATGCAGTTTGGAAACGCCAGATTAGCTCAGAAATATTTTTGTGGATACACTTCTACGTGTGCTACGTTTTGTAGTCCATAGAACGTCAAGGAGATATTCAGATTTTTTGCATGTCTTTGGCAATATCTCTTGCCGTACCGCCTGTACTGCATCTCGTATTCATGCCGTAAGAGTTTGTACACCAGGAACTGGTGAACTGAACGCTTTATTCTTAGCGACTCTTCCAAAAAATGCCATATGTCTGGTGAATGTGGTGGCCATCATACTGGACCGTGTCTACCGATACATTTGTCCGGAAAGGTTCCATCGAAGAACGGGCGAGCAAATAACTCCAGTGTGGCAATGCACCATCTTGTGGAAACACCACCAGTGACTGAAATTCTTGTGATTGAGGTATCAGTGCGCATGTAGAAGTGTATCCGTTAAAACCTCGTGTGTTAACTTAACATTTAGAGAAACCTGCTTATCTCCATCTAGCATAGTTCCTTAGTTAAACGTTTTTATTCCCAGGGAAAGACTTTAACGAGTATTTGTTTGCTTCATTCGTGATTTTTATCATCAGTAGCGACACCTCTGAGCAAAAGATGTCAATCCGTTCCTCGATTCTATGAATCAGACGTTGTTAAACGATCGGATGACGTAGTACCTAATTTATTGACCTCTACTGCATCTCACAGCGTTACTTTGCACAACAGAATGTGGCACTACAGCGTAAGTGTTGTAAGCAGAAAAGGATTTTCTGATCGGTGTGCCAGACATAATAGATTCTAAAATGCCACAACAGAACAGTGACCGTTCCTTGCAGCAATACTAAAACTAGTTTAATTTCATCCATGGATTGGGAACATTTGATGTATTAGGTTCGTGTTGGCGCAAAATCGGCTTTTTTAAAAAGTGGCTCTGTTAATAAATGATCATAGCTACGCCTCTTGTCTCCTCTCATCATCTACGCAAATGTAAAACGACGTTCTTAACGAAGTGACACTGCGACCAAGATGATATTACACTAGATAAAAGAATTATAAATAAGATCTTAATAATAAACATATTTTCAACCACCAAATACGCTACTTTCACAATTGCCAGGTTGTTACTGCCCGCCTCCTGGGAATGATAGTCTAATAAACGGCGAAGCTAGTTCCGTTCGCGAGTTACTGTCGTAAGCGGCTATTGATAGTGGTCTAAGCATGGTGAAACCAAGTGTACGCGACAAGGACCTCTACGTGTCACTGGCTCAGTTAAATACAGTAACCTGATGAAGGACACTTGCAAAAGAGTCTGAAACGTGGGTCTACGAACCAGTGACATATCGGGAAAAGTTGTATTGAACAATATTTTCTAGTGTTTAAAAAGGTATTACCAATTAGTACTGTAGAGCGCATTTAAAGACTCTAAGGACTCTATGGAAATCCAGACTAAAAATGAATGGTAATAACGTTGTCAGAGAGTATCTTACGTTTACATCACATGGTCTTTGTGCCGTGAGGTGGTGTTCTCCTCGCTCACGCTGTGCTTTCGCCTACAGTCCAGCAACCTGCAGGAGGCACTGGCGGCGCTCAAGATGCGGCTACAGCAGGCCACTCTGCCGGAGTTCCCCAGGCACAGGTTGCGCATGATCTCCAGAATATCCGACGGCGCCTTTGGAACCGTAAGTACTCCATTGTCAGACTTTATCTTAATACCATAGATATTATTGCTACAAACATCATGCATAACCATGCCTTACTCACTGCAGTGGGTAATGCTTCTGTGTATGATCCGTACTTGAAAAATGCAGAAGGGCTATACACTGATGAGAAAAATATTAGACCCCTGTCCACCGCAGAACCGAATGCCTGATGGCATCGCACACGTGACGTGGTAACGAGTACGGGCGAACCGAGATCAGTTATACACTCATGCTCATAAATTAAGATAATTGCACAATGTGGTGCCACACAACGTGGCACTACACAAAACTGGAGCTAATAGCATCAGCAAATAGGGAACACAAATGACACAGATCTGTAAGTTCACGGTATTGGTGATAAGTTGAGAAAACCGTCCCGAAACACATGTGCTACAAAACGCCACTGTTTCCTGCGCATCAATATGGGATATGATCACCGTGCACACGTACACAAGCTGTACAACGGGTTGGCATACTGTGGATCAGGTGGTCGAGCAGCTGCTGTACCAGTGCCTGTCGGAGCTCCTGAAGTGTCGTAGGTGTTTGAAGAAGTGCAGCCATACGTCGACCGAGAGCATCCCAAACGTGCTCGATGGGGTTTAAGTCTGGAGAACAGGCAGGCCACTCCACTCGCCTGATATCTTCTGTTTCAAGGTACTCCACCACGATGGCAGCTCGGTGGGGCCGTGCTTAATCATCCATCAGGAGGAAGGTGGGACCCAATGCACCCCTGAAAAGGCGGAGATACTGGTGCAAAAAGACGTCCCGATACACCTGACCTGTTACAGTTCCTCTGTCAAAGACATGCAGGGGTGTATGTGCACCAGTTACAATCCCATCCCACACCATCAAACCACGACCTCCATACAGGTCCCTTTCAAGGACACTAAGGGGTTGGTATCCGGTTCCTGATTCACGCCAAACGAAAACCCGGCGAGAATCACTGTTCAGACTTTACCTGGACTCGTCCGTGAACATAACCTGGCACCACTGTTCCAATGACCATGTACTGTGTTCTGGACAAAAGGCTTTGCGGGCTCTCCTGTGACCTGGGATAAGTGAAATGCACCTTACAGATCCCCGGGCGAATAAACCATGTCTGTTCAGTCGTCTGTAGACTGTGTGTCTGGAGACAACTGTTCCAGTGGCCGAGGTAAGGTCCCGAGCAAGGCTACCTGCAGTAATTCGTGGTCGTCTGTGGGCACTGATGGTGAATATCGGTGTTCTTGTGGTGTTGTACACTATGGACGTCCCGTACTGTAGCGCCTGGACACGTTTCCTGTCTGCTGGAATCGTTGACATAATCGTGAGATCACACTTTGTGGCACACGGAGGGTCCGTGCTACGACCTGATGTGTTTGACCAGCCTCCAGTCGGCCTAGTATTCTATCTCTCATAACGTCATTAATATGTGTTCTTTGAGCCATTTTCAACACACAGTCACCATTAGCACGTCTGGAAACTTTTTGATTGGCGACTCCATATTGTCTTGTGCACTACGACCAGATAACAGGTATACTTGAAAAAAGAGACAGCATTGGTCGTATATTTGCAATAGTAAAAAATATACGACCAATGCTGTCTCTTTTTTCAAACGTCTGGAAACGTCTGCAAACTTACTCGCTGCACCGTACTCTGACATGCACCAACACACCTGTGCATATGTGGACTGCTGCCAGCGCCACCGTGCGACGATCACAGGGCAAATGTACCGCATGGTAATACCCCGAGGTGATTTAAACCCGCAAACCGTCCACCAGAGTTTGTTTCACCACGTATCAGCATCTTCCTTAATTTATGAGCATGAGTGTAGCTACAATACGAGCTGCGATAGGAGAAAACCACTGACGTAAACGACTTCGTGTTTACCTGAGATCTTCAGTGAACGCAGGTGGCGATATTCTATATTTGAATTTCTAGTATCCTTTTGGAACGCTTCAATGCCTAGATAGCATGTGCTGAGCATTCTGTACAATGTCGAATATGTGGCAAGTTCTGTGATTATGAATCTGAAGGTGGTAACTCAACTAGATGAAACCGGTTAACTACATAATAAAACTTTCCATTTAGACATAAAGTGCTCTAAAAGGATACTAGACTGTCAAATACGCGTCTTTTACAATTGGCAGACTGTTACTGCCCGCCGCCTGGGAATTATAGTCTCGGAAACGGCGAAGCTAGTTGCGTTCGCCAGCTACGGTCGTAAGCGGCTATGGGAAGTGGTAGAAGCATGGTGAAACCACGTGTGTGCGACAAGGTGTTGGCTTTCCATATTTTATTATTACATCCTGTCCTGATTAGCCTTTATCTAGGTTAACAGCTGGTAGAAACATGCACCGCACCTCTGACGCAGACCAATGACAGCAGTATTATGATGTGAGCGGCATTCACCTGGCCTTGCATGACGCTTGTGGTAGTAAACGAAGGTACAATGACTGCTGCGGACTACTTTAACGTTGCTGCAGAACACCTCCATCCCTTCATCCTTGATGCCTTCCCTGACGGCGTTGGCATCCTTCAGCAGGATAAATGAAGGAAGTAAGTAATACAGGGGGTTAACGTCCTGTCGACATCGACGTAATTACAGGCGGAGTACGAGCTCTGTTCGTTTCGAAGATGGGGAAGGAAATCGGCCATGCCCTTCTAAAGCAACATTCGCGGCATTTGCGTGGAGTGAGTGAGATCATGGATAACATCAGATGGCCAGATGAGAATCCAAAAGCATAACTGCCTGTGTCACAAAGCGAGAATCGGAATACAGTGGTTCGAGATGCATGATAGTGACCTCACTCTGATTTCTTGGCCACCAAATTCGACTTATCCGAACCCAACGAACATCTCTGGACACCAGCTCCATCCCTAATGAACGTGTGTTGTGTGACGTGTGTGTAGACATTTGGTGCCAAATACCCCAGAAATCTGCCAAGGGCTTGACGAATTCATGCCAAGTAGACTTGCTGCTGTACAGTGTTCCAGAGGAGGAGCAATAAGCTTGACAAATTCACACCAAGTAGATTCGCTGCTGTATGGCGTTCCAGAGGAGGAGCAATAGGCTTGACAAATTCATGCCAGGTATACTTGCTTCTGCAAGGCGCTCCAGAGGAGGGGCAATAGGCTTGACAAATTCATACGAAGTATACTCGCTGCTGTATGGCGTTCAAGACGAGGAGCAATAAGCTTCACGAATTCATGGCAAGTAGACTCACAGCTGTATGGCATTCCAGGGGAGGAGCGATAGGCTTGACGAATTCATGTCAAGTAGACTCGCTGCTATATGGCGCTTCAGAGGAGGGGCAATAGCCTTGACAAATGCATGCCAAGTAGACTCGCTGGAGTATGGCGTTCCAGGGGAGGAGCAATTGGCTTGACGAATTCATGCCAAGTACACTCGCTGCTATATGGCGTTCCAGGGGAGGAGCAATAAGCTTGACGAATTCATGCAAAGTAGACTCACTGCTATATGGTGTTCCAGGGGAGGAGCAATAGGCTTGACGAATTCATGCCAGGTAGACTCGTTGCTGTATGGTGATCCAGAGAAAAAGCAATAGGCTTCATGAATTCATGCCAAGTAGACTCGCTGCTGTATGGTGCTCCAGAGGAGGAGCAATAGGCTTGACGACTTCATGCCATGTTACTCGGTGCTGTATGGCGCTCCAGAGGAGGAGCAATAGGCTTGACAAATTCATGTCAAGTAGACTCGCTGCTGCATGGCGCTCCTGAGGAGGAGCAATAGGCTTGACAAATTCAAGCCAAGTAGACTCGCTGCTGTATGGCGTTCCAGGGGAGGAGCTATAAGATTGACGAATTCATGCCAAGTAGACTCGCTGCCGTATGGCGTTCCAGGGGAGGAGCAATAGGCTTGATGAATTCATCCCAAGTCGACTCGCTGCTGTATGGCGCTCCAGAGGAGGATCAATAGGCTTGACGAATTCATGCCAAGTAGACACGCTGTTGTATGGCGTTCCAGAGGAGGAGCAATAGGCATGACTAATTCATGCCAAGTAGAGTTGCTGCTGCATGGTGTTCCAGGGGAGGAACAATAGGCTTGACAAATTCATGTCAAGTAGACTCGCTGCTGTATGGCGCTCCAGAGGAGGAGCGATAGGCTTGACAAATTCATGCCAAGTAGACTCGCTGCTGCATGGCGGTCCAGAGATGGAGCAATAGGCTAGACAAATTAAAGCCAAGTAGACTCGCTGCTGTATGGCGTTCCATGGGAGGAGCAATAAGCTTGATGAATACATGCCAAGTAGACTCGCTGCCATATGGCGTTCAAGGGAAGGAGCAATAAGCTTGATGAATTCATCCCAGGTAGACTCGCTGCTGTATGGCGCTCCAGAGGAGGAGCAATAGGCTTGACGAATTCCTGCCAAGTAGACTCGCTGCTGTATGGCGCTCCAGAGGAGGAGCAATAGGCTTGACGAATTCATGCCAAGTAGGCTTGCTGCTGTATGGCATTCCAGAGGAGGAGTAATAGGCTTGATGAATTCATGCCAAGTAGACTTGCTGTTGTATGGCGTTACAGGGGAGGATTAATAGGCTTGACGAATTCATGTTAAGTAGACTCGCTGCTGTATGGCGTTCCAGGGGAAGAGCAATAGGCTTGACGATTTCATGCCAAGTAGTCTCGCTGCAGTATGGCGTTCCAGGGGAGGAGCAATAGGCTTGACGAATTCATGCCAAGTACACTTGCTTTTGTATGGCGCTCCAGAAGAGGAGCAATAGGCTTGACAAATTCATGCCAAGCAGACTTGCTGCTGTATGGCGTTCCAGAGGAGGAGCAATAGGTTGTCAGCAAGACAGTCACAATGTTTAGGCTCATCAGTGTTTACATTGTGGCCATCGCCTCACTTTAGTTTTCATACATGGCAGTGGCTAGAATTTAAGTATCGGAATTAGAAATTTTTCTAGCTTTTACTGGACCATAGATTTAAGTCAAATTTTTTAGCTATAAAACTCAATTAAATTATTAGTGGCCAACAAGACAGTAATCTGCTCCATGAAACGTGTGCAAATGGCACTGATCGCCAAAAGGCGAGCTTCAAATGAATACTTCAAACATGTATGACGACGCTTTCTAATTAATATCAAAGACTCACAACCTTCTACTTCATTCCAAACGTAATGCAGCTTCGGGAGGCACTGTTACTGTTACGAAGTTTTATCACACTTCTGCATTAACAAGACGTAAGGTATTTCATAGAACGCGATCACATATTCAGACACCGTTATTTGATGATTTTTAGTTATAGCAACGCAATAGATTTACAAGGAAACAGTGCACCTCAGATATCATTAAATTAAATTCAAGTCCGTGAAGAGTTGTATGTACGTAAAAAGCAGAATAGAGATGTCTGAAGTTTAATCTGTAGTTCTTTCCACTTATATTCATTTGGTATTGTTGAAAATCAGAGAGCTACAATGTTCTCTTTTGAACAGTGTTATGCTGACAAGAGGTAGTATCACGTGATATTATAAAACTCTGAATGTTACGTTTTGAAACTCGAACGTAGATACAAGTCTGACTTGATAACAAAAGTAATTAAGAACTCAAGAGCCTCCACAGGTCGTGGACCTTGCCGCGGTGTGGTGGGTTGCGAGTCTCAGCGACACGCGTAGTCGTAAGTGAACACATCAGAGTGGTATCTGTGGGGGCAGACATTTTCAATAGCTACAGGTGCAGTAATCTGGCTGACTGACAGATATGGCTTTGTACCATTAGCCGACATTTCGTTGATGTGTTGGTACTGCGAACGTCTGAAAGCAGGATGAACAACGGTAGTTACATGGCTTGGATAGAAGTATGGAAACACCGCGAGAAATGCATGCTTGAAGATAATTGTAGATACTGGATAAGTATGCAGGTTACGCTGTTGTATATGACAATATATGACAACGAACGGCACCTGTTTAATTTTCTAAGCACGTTGCAAATGTCAGTCGCGGTCAGAATAGTGTTCTGTGCAGTTGGGGAGGCACTATGTCGGAGCTAACTGGTTTCGAACGCTGCAGATAATTGGTGCTCGTATGGCGGATGCTTCCGTAACCTACGTACCCGAAGAGTTTGGTGTTTCAAGAAGCACAGTATCGAATATTTATACAGTATACAGAGAAAGCACAAAAGCATCATCCGCTGTCACAACGCTAAGTAAGTCTCGTGTGATCGTGACGGCCTGTCATCGATGACGACTGCGACGAAAAACAAGGGAACGACAGCTGCAAAAGTCGCAGCAGAGTTTAAAATCACACTCGCGAATCCTCTCAGCACCACAGCAACATGACAGGAGCTCCATAAGAAGGGAATATTAGGGCGAACTGGAATTCCAAAACTGCTCGTCAGTGACGCAAATGCACTTAACAGGAAAATATGGTACCGGAACCATAATATTTGGACTATGGAGCAATGAAAGGGAGTCATTTGGTCGTATTAGTCTTATTTCACAGTGTTTCATACTTCTGGCCGACCTTACCTTCCAAGAGCGAAACATAGCATGATGTGGTGATCAGTTAGGCAGCCACATCATGGTATTCCATGGGCCCAAGGCTTACTCTGTAGGATCACGTTAATGCCAAGGATTATGTGACCATTTCGGCTGGTCAGGTAAATCTGATGAATGTCAACGGTTTCGTTACACCGTATTATGAACGGTAATGCGTTTTGTTTTTGGTGTTTCCATAGTTTCGTCTACCCTTTGTATCCCTATTGTATAAGCATGGAGAGCTCCACCAAACCAATCTTCGGACTGAAGACCACAACAACAATTAAGATGAATTCACAGCTCACGTAACTAGAGGCTGAAGTAGTGTAGTCTGCGATACTTCTGTGGATATCATAGTTTCAGCGTGTGGCTGGATTCCATGAGAGTCGTCGCTGCACGGCGTGTTCTAATTTTAGCGCCTTGACGTTGGCCGGCAGGTGTACGTGGCGGAGGCCGACGGCATCATGGAATTTGGCGGCGCTCCGACTCTCGGCAAGCGGCTGGTCGCCGTCAAGTCGCTGCCCATCGGAGCGGCCGAGAAGTCCAGGTAAGTGAGGGGCATCGCACCGTGGCCATTGGGGGTTGTCACACTGTTCACTTACTGAACAAGTGGAACATAATGTAATGTTGATGGGCTTTTCTAGCTCTCGTCTCTGAATTTTCTGTAAAACTGATTGACCAGACTGCTACGACATTACCTGGGATGCATGGCACTTTACAACCTCGCTTACAGTAAAATGCTTCTAAATTTACGCCTGCACTCATGAGCTACCGAGCATTGTGTGATGAGAAATAAGGGGGGCACTCACTAAGTAATGCAACAATTTTTTTTTTGAAGATGATTGATTTTAGTTAGGATTCCAATACATCATATAGCTCCTCACTTTTGTTTACTCCAAAACCATATATTTTAACGTAATCACGTAATTACTGGAATAGTCTATATGCCCGCATGGTACCACTCTATCTGTCGACATCTTAGCCCAGGTCTTGCTGCATCCCAATCATCGACGTAGTACTTCCCTGAGGGCTACTCCTCCATTGGGACAGACACGTGGAAGTCAGAAGTTGCGATATCCGGACTGTAGGGTGGATGAGGAAGAACAGTCCAGTGGAGTTTTGTGAGCTCCTCTCGGCTGTATAGATTTGTGTGCGGCCTGGTATTGTCAAGGAGGAGAGTTCGTTTTCATTTTTGTGGTGGATAACACGCTTAAGTCGATTTTTCAGTTTCCTGACGATAGCAAAATATATTTACGACTTGATCGTTGCATCATGACGGATTATATCAAATGGAATAACTCCTTAAGAGTCCCAGAAGACAATCGTCATTATTTCACCGGCTGAGGAAGCAATTTTGTTCTTTTCTTCGGAGGGGAGTTGGCGTGGCGTCACTCTGTGGATTGCCATTTTCTTTCCGATCCGATGTTATGAAACCATGTATCATTGCCTGTGACGAAGTTCGACAAAAATTTGTCGTGATCAGACTCGTAACGCGCAGGCAACTCCGCATTGACCGTCCTTCGTTGCTCTATGTGATCTTCTGTTAGGTGGCGAGGAACCCAACGGGCCAACACTTTTCAGTACGTGAACTGGTGGTCGAGTGTGTCAGCACCACCAACGGAGATGTCAGTTGTGCATCGAGTTGTTTGACTGTGATCCGTCGATCGCCTCTAGTGGTTCCCCACATTCCAACAGTGCAGGAGTTACAGCTGTGTGAGGCCGACCGGCACGTGGAAGATCGGACAGTTTTGCGCGACCTTGTTGCGAGATGGCACACGCCTCGCTTAACAACTCACCGTACTTTTGTGCACTGCCAAATCTCCAGACATTCTCCAAGCACCTATGAGTATCTGGAAAGCACTGTTTCGCCAAAAGCAACTCAATGGCAACTACCTGCTTGAAACGCACCACCGTTACAGACGCCATTTTGAAAGCTCCGTATACTTCCGCCACCTATCGCAACTTTATGAAATATAGGGAATGACGCGCGAATATTCCACATTTCCCTCAATAAATTCCGCATTCTTTCGACCGAAACTGACCGAGAAGAAAAACGTGTTATATTTCTTATTCAACGCCCCTTGAATATTTCCCTCTTACCGTTGGCTATTGGGAAGGAACAGGGTCCGCCCTTTCCTGTACATTTCCGAATTAATCTAATTTTACGCGATATGCAAGTTCCATGGTATTACGTTTCTTCTCTCTTATTGGAACATGGGATTTCTAAATGTAAAAATTCAGGCTCAGCGCCTTTCTTGTAGCGCATCTGCTAGTTTCTTGAGAATTTCTGTCCTGACTAAACACACCAGTAACGGAGCTCGTATGTATCCCTTGGATCTTTTTCATCTCTTCCGTTAATTCAGGTTGATGCAGTTTCCATTATCAGTCAAAAATGCTCAGTAATTGGATGGATGAACGAACGTTTTTATAGCGACTTCTGTCTCGAGCGAATGACACTTGCTTAGCAATCTCCCAGTCAGTTTCATTCTGACGTATGACTTTCCCACTGCTATATTTAGCAGGTCGTCCCATTACAAACCTCCCCGTTCGATGAAAGGAACGAGAAGTCAAAGTGAAAGCTGGTAAAGTGTCTGAAGATCTAAATTTGAACACGTGTAACTAGTGAATGCCGGGGTTATATTCGAATGTCAATAATGACATTTTATCCGGTCCCTAGTCAAGCGGCTGCGACTAACCATATATTTCAACGGAATTCCTGCTCATCCCCCTCATAAGCATTAATCTTTGCCAGGAATCGAAACGTATACTAGATAGTCAAAACAGTCGAATGTATTTTCATAGAAGAAGAAGCTCGGAAGAATACTACCATCGTAATACCAAAAACGAAAAAAATTACGAACGATGTATAATACACTCCTGGAAATTGAAATAAGAACACCGTGAATTCATTGTCCCAGGAAGGGGAAACTTTATTGACACATTCCTGGGGTCAGATACATCACATGATCACACTGACAGAACCACAGGCACATAGACACAGGCAGAGCATGCACAATGTCGGCACTAGTACAGTGTGTATCCACCTTTCGCAGCAATGCAGGCTGCTCTCCCATGGAGACGATCGTAGAGATGCTGGATGTAGTCCTGTGGAACGGCTTGCCATGCCATTTCCACCTGGCTCCTCAGTTGGACCAGCGTTCGTGCTGGACGTGCAGACCGCGTGAGACGACGCTTCATCCAGTCCCAAACATGCTCAATGGGGGACAGATCCGGAGATCTTGCTGGCCAGGGTAGTTGACTTACACCTTCTAGAGCACGTTGGGTGGCACGGGATACATGCGGACGTGCATTGTCCTGTTGGAACAGCAAGTTCCCTTGCCGGTCTAGGAATGGTAGAACGATGGGTTCGATGACGGTTTGGATGTATCGTGCACTATTCAGTGTCCCCTCGATGATCACCAGTGGTGTACGGCCAGTGTAGGAGATCGCTCCCCACACCATGATGCCGGGTGTTGGGCCTGTGTGCCTCGGTCGTATGCAGTCCTGATTGTGGCGCTCACCTGCACGGCGCCAAACACGCATACGACCATCATTGGCACCAAGGCAGAAGCGACTCTCATCGCTGAAGACGACACGTCCCCATTCGTCCCTCCATTCACGCCCGTCGCGACACCACTGGAGGCGGGCTGCACGATGTTGGGGCGTGAGGGGAAGACGGCCTAACGGTGTGCGGGACCGTACCCCAGCGTCATGGAGACGGTTGCGAATGGTCCTCGCCGATACCCCAGGAGCCACAGTGTCCCTAATTTGCTGGGAAGTGGCGGTGCGGTCCCCTACGGCACTGCGTAGGATCCTACGGTCTTGGCGTGCATCCGTGCGTCGCTGCGGTCCGGTCCCAGGTCGACGGGCACGTGCACCTTCCGCCGACCACTGGCGACAACATCGATGTACTGTGGAGACCTCACGCCCCACGTGTTGAGCAATTCGGCGGTACGTCCACCCGGCCTCCCGCATGCCCACTATACGCCCTCACTCAAAGTCCGTCAACTGCACATACGGTTCACGTCCACGCTGTCGCGGCGTGCTACCAGTGTTAAAGACTGCGATGGAGCTCCGTATGCCACGGCAAACTGGCTGACACTGACGGTGGCGGTGCACAAATGCTGCGCAGCTAGCGCCATTCGACGGCCAACACCGCGGTTCCTGGTGTGTCCGCTGTGCCGTGCGTGTGATCATTGCTTGTACAGCCCTCTCGCAGTGTCCGGAGCAAGTATGGTGAGTCTGACACACCGGTGTCAATGTGTTCTTTTTTCCATTTCCAGGAGTGTAATAACTTCCGGGTAAAAATGTAACGAGAAAACTGAATTTTGGTGTCTATTGAAAAAAGAAAAATATACTAAGAACTGAAGAAAGGTCTTCTCAGATTATGAAATTATTCATAAACAAAAACGAGGCAATGCACCGTAACTACAGAGGAAATACAGAGACAGCTCAGTTATTAACAGTGTGTTCGACATTTTAAATACTGACAAGTTTAACATACAAACAATTGATATAAGCGAAAAAAATAAAAATAAAAATAAAACGAGTCAAATACAAGGAATTAATAATATCTTTGTGAAATTGTCATTATTTCATGACTTTTGTTCACATTAAACTACCGGAAGGTGAATACACTGGTAATAACCATGCCAATGTATGTATGTAGTAATGGGGAGATTATGATCAAGCAAAGCAGTGGAGAAAAGTGTCTGAACTAACTGACATGATGCAGGAAATCTGAATTTTAACAGTATAAGATGACAATTACTGACACAGTGATGTACCATTAACGGTACCAATAATAAGAAATGTTGTGAAGAAGGTTTTTGTTCGATATCATCTTATATCCCTGGTACTGTTTGACGCCAGACGACAGAATATTCCTCACGAAAAACAAGGACAGGATTTCCTAAGGAATCTTTAATAAGAAAGACTCAAATGTTGTTGAAAGGTGTATCCTAAACTCATAATCGGAGGTTTACTAGCACATAAGATGTCCTGCTTTCCAGTCGACCAGACATCCTAGTAAACCATTCATCCTAATAAGCCGTCGTTATTTTTCCGAAAGCTGTTAAGAGTGAGCCGATTATTTACAGGAATCTTCTCGAAGTCACATAACTCGAACCAAAGTTTAGTATTATTGAGGCACTTGATCAATCACTCAGTGGAAATAACACTGAACAAGGTGCCGCATTGGTTATGATACAGGACTTTTCATTCCGGACGAGTGTCGCCCAGATTCACATCCGACCATAATTATTTGACGAGAAGAGGCGAATCGAATTGTGGTTCGTACAAAAATGCCGCTGCCAGTCCATGTCCAGCTGAAAAAGTGTGTTTTTCCTTCGCCATAGATCACATTTATGATTCCACCAAATCATATACTTGCTACAATTTAAACATCTTAGTTGGTTACTTTTAAATAGTGATTTAAATCAAGATGGAAATTCAGAAGACAGTCAGCCAGATCATTTCTCTGTCTCCAAATAATGAATCTTTTCTCATGCACAGACTAGATTTCATGCGGGACGCCCGAATCCTCTCGGCGCTGGACGAGCCGCACCTGTCGCGGGTGCTCGGCGTTTGCACGCTGGAAGAGCCGATGGGCGTCGTGCTCGAGTACCTCGACCACGGAGACCTCAACCTGTTCCTCAGGCAACACCACCACGAAGACGACCCGTACGTCACCGGCGCTAACACCATAAGGTGAGATCAGTGCATCGGTTTTTCATCTCTCTGGCTTTCCCTTCCCTATTTTTCAGTTAATTCGATCATGTACCACGTAATATGACATACATATTGATTACCGCAAATAGCGCTTTCTCCAGAACCAGAACAAAAAACAAATCAAGCAAGACTCGTTCAGCAGCCGGGGCTACATTAACAAGCATGTTTGCCTTCCATGTCACTTGATTGTTACGAAGATATGATGAACAGTACCTCTGTTTTCCATAGCAAATTATATAATTTATTCGGTAATCCATTTCCTCTCCTCAATTCTTTTGAAAGAGTACCAAAGTAGCCATTCCCGTAATCTTTACGCTATTAAATACATAATACAAAACTGACTTTCACTTCTATACTAATAAGCAGCACACATACGTGGGTTAAAGTAAATCGTCCAGTTGTGAAGCTGACAGTACACAAATGAGAACGCAAGGAAAATGCCCTTAGGCCATTCCGTCAACTTCCTTTAGCTGAAGGTGTGTGTGAGTACAGTGTGCACCAACGAGGAGAAACTAAAGAAGCTACTCATCTAAGGAGAACACGAAGTGGCCCTCACACGCTGAATATTTAGTGCGCAATAATATCGTGTCAATATATTGTGTTGAAGTGCGAGGCCATGAGCTTCACAATATTACTGCGTAATATTTACGCCCGGGCAGCGTCAGTTTGAGCTGTCTCATCGCAGCAAACATTTCGGCGTGTGATGATGTAGAACTTAACGTGTACTGAGATCGCAGTCGCTACGTACCGCAAGAAGGAGTAAGAGGATGCGGCGATGGGCGGAAATGCTGTTTGTAAGGCATTCTACGCACGATCGTAATAACATGCTAAGAGAACTCGCCGCAGAGGTAAATAACTGTCGGAAATTTTTAAGGATGAATGAGGAATCTTTCAACGATTTGGTGAAACTCGTTACACCTTACGTACGCAAAACAGGTATGTGCATATACACCTCGGATTTTACTTTCCACAATGCTGGACGTGATCTATAGACCTGAAAAGAGTAAGGTACATTATTGTAGAGGATCGGTATGTAGAGCTATTGTGCATCTCTTTAATAAATAATTAAAACTTCTGAAATGAAAAAAATGGCTCTGAGCACTATGGGACTTAACTTCTAAGGTCATCAGCCCCTAGAACTTAGAACTACTTAAACCGAACTAACTAACCTAAGGACATCACACACATCCATGCCCGAGGCAGGATTCGAACCTGCGACCGTAGCGGTCACGCGGTTCCAGACTGAAGCACCTATAACCGCACGGCCACACCGGCCGGCTCTGAAATGAAGAAATAAGCTGTTACTGTGTTACTTCCATGTACTTTACACTTCTGTCAAAAATTTCTACAACTAGTTACTGAATACATATTAAGTATGAGCTCAAACTATTTTCATGACTGTACTTCAGCAAAATTCCCTTTCATCTTTCTTGCTTGTGTTTCCTTATTTATACAGAGGCGTTGTATGAACTGTTTGCATGTCTGCGAATCACGAAGTCTGCACAGGAACTGCAGTATAGTGCATAACGCCACCCTTACATAGTACAATATATTTTGCAATACAATGAGCGAGTGTTAGTATTTTTAAAGATCTACAACCCCTACAACACATTGCGAAAACCTTCAATACCACTCTCAGACGGTCAATAGTATTGCGCAGTTCTCATTATTATACAATAAATATCGAGCCTAAAGTTAGCAGAACAGTAATTGCAATGGTATTTTCTTCGTTACATACGGATACATATAGTACAGTACCGTAGCACTTTTAAAACGTATGCTCCGAACAGCAAAGGCAGGCCTTGATTAAACACTGCACTTTTATTACTATTTTCTTAGTGCATTTACCGTGCGTTTTTATTTAATTCCTCTGAACTCCAGCAAGTGGATACGTTACACACCTGCGCACCTACGCACCTGCGCTGTGTACTAGTACAGGAGAGTGAGAGTCAATTTTGTGATACTTTTTTAACGAAGTGATGTTTCCGGGAATAATACGCTGTGATAAGAATAAACCTAAAAACTGGTCCGGGGTAAGCTGTAATGCAATTCTTATTTAATCGTGCGATTAACTAATTTCGACTAAGCGTCGTTTCCAAGCACATCTGTAACATATGTATATCATGTCATTTTCGAAGCACTCTAAATTACAAGTAAAAAGTAGCCATAATACGTTATTTTACATATGGCTACTTTTTACGTGTAATTTAGAGTGATTTGAAAATGACGTGAAATACAGATGTTACAGATGTGCTTGACAATGACGATTAGTAGAAATGAGCTAATCACACGATAAAATAAAAATCGCACTGTAGACTACTACTTACCGTGTTTACGTTTATTAAGCATCTAGAGGCTGTAGATCCCCACAAATACAAAACGCTGTGATACGTTCTTGAGCTGGTATTGACTTCAGAATGTGGGTTGTTGAATAGATCATTTAGGGTGCTGTTTAAAAAAGACAAACGCGGTTTATATCTTCGTAAAAAATTCACGAAATAAGCAGTTATGGTGACTAATTTCCTCCTGGTATCTAAATAGAATTTCCTGGTACATTTCTCATGTTGCTTCTGGACAACAACTTATTTCGGAAGCTCAGATAAATGCGACACGCTATTCCCTTGCGATTCTTCTAGTACGGGTTCGGCTACTTCAATACATGGAAAATATTATTTTATTATTCACCTTCATGAAAAGATGTCTAAGCCGAAAAACTGAATTAATAGAAGGGCAAGGTAAATATATCATTTGCAATAGCGTTCTGCAAAGGTTTGTAGAGGGTTTCTAGGACATCGCTGTGAGAACAGGAACTCTTGTTACGGGAAATGAAATTTACAACATGACAGGAGTAAGCGATTGCACAGACAATACTCCAGTGGTTACAAGAGTGTGCCTGTACTTGTGTTGCTACATACAATGAGTCCTCTGTTCGGAGTCACCTCGCACGTCACTTAGAACACTTAATGAAGTTTCCTTCTCGCGGAGAAACACTCATGTGACGATGACGACTCATGAATGAGTGTCCCACGCTCACTGTCTTGTGTGAAGTTCAACGTGTTGAAGGTCGCAACCAATGTCGTCAGGACACCAGCGTAGCTACAGTTGCAGGACTGAGAATAACACATAAATGCGACTAATTTTTCGCAGACATTTTCATTGTCGCCAGTGTGAAAATATGCTATCCATTTAAAATTCTGAGTCTGTCACTATTACAATTTACACGTCCATGTTTCTACTGATATTATTTCACGAAGCAACTAGGAAAAAAAACACTGAGAGACTCTCTGGCTTTTGTTTAAATATTGTAATTTACAAAGATACACCACAAAATAGTCGTCCACAACGCCAGTTATGGAAACTTGTTATTTATGCTGTTATAAGCTAGCTACAAATTCAACCACCTCTGTTAATTTATTCAATCTGTAAATTGAGCAAGCAATAAAGGAAACAAAAGAAAAGTTTGGAGTAGGTATTAAAATCCAGGGAGAAGAAATAAAAACTTTGAGGTTCGCCGATGACATTGTAGTTCTGTCAGAGACAGCAAAGGACTTGGAAGAGCAGTTGAATGGAATGGACAGTGTCTTGAAAGGAGGATATAAGATGAACATCAACAAAAGCAAAACAAGGGTAATGGAATGTAGTCGAATTAAGTCGGGTGGTGCTGAGGGAATTAGATTAGGAAATGAGACACTTAAAGTAGTGAAGGAGTTTTGCTATTGGGGGAGCAAAATAACTGATGATGGTCGAAGTAGAGAGGATATAAAATGTAGACTGGCAATGGCAAGGAAAGCGTTTCTGAAGAAGAGATATTTGTTAACGTCGAGTATAGATTTAAGTGTCAGGAAGTCGTTTGTGAAAGTATTTGTATGGAGTGTAGCCATGTATGGAAGTGAAACAAGGACAATAAATAGTTTGGACATGAAGAGAATAGAAGCTTTCGAAATGTGGTGCTACAGAAGAATGTTGAAGATTAGGTGGGTAGATCACGTAACTTATGATGAGGTATTGAATAGGATTGGGGAGAAGAGAAGCGGCACAACTTGACTAGAAGAAGGGATCGGTTGGTAGCACATGTCCTGAGGCATCAAGGGATCACAAATTTAGCACTGGAGGGCAGCGTGGAGGGTAAAAATCGTAGAGGGAGACCAAAAGATGAACACACTAAGCAGATTCCGAAGGATGTAGGTTGCTGTAGGTACTGGGAGATGAAGGAGCTTGCACAGGATAGATTAGCATGGAGAGCTGCATCAAACCAGTCTCAGGACTGAAGACCACAACAACAAGAGTATCAAAAAGGATTTCTGTGTAACGTGAACAAAAGAAACTAATAATACACAGCATCTTCATTAGATTCAAATCCGTGCTGACGTCCACATCCTACTACACATTTGCACAGGGTGTGAGGAAACTATGTACACGAAATTTCAGGGTGTTTACTGGGGATTACTTTGATGTCACAGAACATGTAGAAAACTTTTTCCCGGCTGTTGGATTGGGGGTGGTGAGCCATTACTGTGTCCATCACGTTCTTGGGACCTCACGCATACGGATTCTCTTTTGACAGGGAAGACGAAGCATTTGGTGTACGAGACACCTGTAGGCAGTTAAGGAGAGCCAGTTGCCTGTTTGGCTGAAGCTGCAGCTGTTATTCGTGAAACACCTAATAGTTTTGAGCTTTTTCAGGAACAATTAGCATCTAAATACAACATTTTCTGCATCACCTCTAAAACAATATTCATCACGCGGCAGATTTAGCTTGTCTCTGAACATCACTAGTGTCAATATATTCATGGGATCCTAGAGGCGAAACAACACACCTGTGACATTGCTGTCATATAAAAAGTTTTCCTTTTATTCACTCTGAACATTCTAAAATTTTATATATGTACTGTTTTTGCGCTTTGGAAATATTGAAAATGATTATCATGTGGATAAAAGATCGTATAAAGCGCAGCATTTCAACGAAACGAACATATTTTCATAGAACAGGCAGGTTACACATATGCTTTCATTGTCAACACATTATGAAACATCACCCTTGCAGCAACAGAAAACAAAATGATTCGCTGTAGGGCTATGAAATTTACTGGCAGTTAAAAGGAAAGCAAATGGCTTTTTTATCAAGTTTATTATCCTCGAAAAGATGCTATTGTTTTTTAATCTTTGTTTTGATATTTACAGGTATTTGAACCTTATCAAAAATAACTAGAAATTACATCACTAATTGTTTCGTTTACAGTTCAACGTGCCTACTGTACATAGCCTCGCAAATAGCGTCCGGGATGCGTTACCTGGAAACTCTCAACTTCGTACATCGGGACCTCGCTACGAGGTAAGCATACCCTTCACATAAAAGACATGTATTAGCTGTCGGTGTTCAAACAGTAGATTGCTTTACAAATTCAAGCTCTGCTTTGCAGAAACTGCATCGTGGGCAAGGCTTACCACGTGAAAATCTGCGACTTCGGCACCAACAACGAGCTGTATGCTGCCGACTATTATCCGATCGACGGATCGAGGGCACTACCAGTCCGGTGGATGGCCCCAGAGTCCGTGTGTCAGGTATGTGTCGCATCTACACATAAGCTAAGTGGCGCTATGAGTGAGGGAATCCGCGTTTGGAAGGGGTGGGGACGAAATACTCATCCGATATTTAGATTTAGGCTCTTCGGACGAATGCTGGTATGACTCGTTTTAAAGGATTCGGCCGATTCCTTGTTCCATCTACTTACATCCAAACCCAAAATAAATGCAAATTCATCTCTTTAGAAAAACAGATAAAAATTCGCTTGAGGCCTTCCTAAGAGGTAGTCTCTGCTCCTTGCAATCTGAGTATGTAAACGTAGAACAAATGTGGCTTAAACTCAAAGAAATAGTACAGATGGCAGTTGAGATATACACCAAATAAATTAATAACGACCGTAGGAAGACTATTGCAGAAGCCACGAAAAAAACGTAGAAAATTTAAAAGAATGCAAAATCCACAAGATTTACAAAATTTTACAGAAGATCGAAATGTAGTGCGAACTTAAAATTAAGATGCTTTTAATACTTTACGCAACGAAACCCTGTCTCGAAATAAGGCAGAGAATCAAGAGAGATTCTGATCGTATATAAATTACACTAGTGAAAGGCACTAACAGTAACTTCACTGCACAATGATAACAGAGATTTACAAATTTCCAGTATGCTGGACAAATTGCAAGTCAGAAACTTCTGTTATCAGTACAACGAATAACCAGCCGGCTGAGCACAGTATCATCAGCAAAGGACGCGCGCAAGGGATCTTTCACGCGTCTAGCAATATGGGGTGGAGCGCCATCCTGCATAAACAGCGTACGTTCCAGCAGGTGTTTATCAGCCAAGCTGGGGATGATGCGATTCTGTAGCATATCGGCGTACCTCTCACCCGTCACGGTAGCAGTTACAAATCAGAATCGCAAATTCTCTTGAAGAAAAAAGGCCCGATAACTTTGTTTGTTTATTTGTTTGTTTGTTTTTTTGTTCTAATAAAACCCCATGTCATTCCAAGCATGTGTGTCAATTTTTACCTCTCTATCTACATTATTGCGGTGGTTTATTAAGTTTTCAAATTTATACTGACTTTTTCCCCCCATGAACCATGGACCTTGCCGTTGGTGGGGAGGCTTGCGTGCCTCAGCGATACAGATAGCCGTACCGTAGGTGCAACCACAACGGAGGGGTATCTGTTGAGAGGCCAGACAAACGTGTGGTTCCTGAAGAGGGGCAGCAGCCTTTTCAGTAGTTGCAAGGGCAACAGTCTGGATGATTGACTGATCTGGCCTTGTAACAATAACCAAAACGGCCTTGCTGTGCTGGTACTGCGAACGGCTGAAAGCAAGGGGAAACTACAGCTGTAATTTTTCCCGAGGGCATGCAGCTTTACTGTATGATTACATGATGATGGCGTCCTCTTGGGTAAAATATTCCGGAGGTAAAATAGTCCCCCATTCGGATCTCCGGGCGGGGACTACTCAGGAGGATGTTGTTATCAGGAGAACGAAAACTGGCATTCTACGGATCGGAGCGTGGAATGTCAGATCCCTTAATCGGGCAGGTAGGTTAGAAAATTTAAAAAGGGAAATGGATAGGTTGAAGTTAGATATAGTGGGAATTAGTGAAGTTCGGTGGCAGGAGGAACAAGACTTCTGGTCAGGTGACTACAGGGTTATAAACACAAAATCAAATAGGGGTAATGCAGGAGTAGGTTTAATAATGAATAGGAAAATAGGAATGCGGGTAAGCTACTACAAACAGCATAGTGAACGCATTATTGTGGCCAAGGTAGATACGAAGCCCACACCTACTACAGTAGTACAAGTTTATATGCCAACTAGCTCTGCAGATGACGAAGAAATTGAAGAAATGTATGATGAAATAAAAGAAATTATTCAGATTGTGAAGGGAGACGAAAATTTAATAGTCATGGGTGACTGGAATTCGAGTGTAGGAAAAGGGAGAGAAGGAAACATAGTAGGTGAATATGGATTGGGGGACAGAAATGAAAGAGGAAGCCGCCTGGTAGAATTTTGCACAGAGCACAACATAATCATAACTAACACTTGGTTTAAGAATCATGAAAGAAGGTTGTATACATGGAAGAACCCTGGAGATACTAAAAGGTATCAGATAGATTATATAATGGTAAGACAGAGATTTAGGAACCAGGTTTTAAATTGTAAGACATTTCCAGGGGCAGATATGGACTCTGACCACAATCTATTGGTTATGACCTGTAGATTAAAACTGAAGAAACTGCAAAAAGGTGGGAATTTAAGGAGATGGGACCTGGATAAACTAAAAGAACCAGAGGTTGTACAGAGATTCAG
Organism: Schistocerca piceifrons; assembly: GCF_021461385.2. Classification (NCBI taxonomy): domain Eukaryota; kingdom Metazoa; phylum Arthropoda; class Insecta; order Orthoptera; family Acrididae; genus Schistocerca; species Schistocerca piceifrons. The sequence goes on from NC_060138.1 coordinate 951,555,540, forward strand.
GGAGAGCATAAGGGAGCAATTGACAGGAACGGGGGAAATAAATACAGTAGAAGAAGAATGGGTAGCTTTGAGGGATGAAGTAGTGAAGGCAGCAGAGGATCAAGTAGGTATAAAGACGAGGGCTAGTAGAAATCCTTGGGTAACAGAAGAAATATTGAATTTAATTGATGAAAGGAGAAAATATAAAAATGCAGTAAGTGAAACAGGCAAAAAGGAATACAAACGTCTCAAAAATGAGATCGACAGGAAGTGCAAAATGGCTAAGCAGGAATGGCTAGAGGACAAATGTAAGGATGTAGAGGCCTATCTCACTAGGGGTAAGATAGATACCGCCTACAGGAAAATTAAAGAGACCTTTGGAGATAAGAGAACGACTTGTATGAATATCAAGAGTTCAGATGGAAACCCAGTTCTAAGCAAAGAAGGGAAAGCAGAAAGGTGGCAGGAGTATATAGAGGGTCTATACAAGGGCGATGTACTTGAGGACAATATTATGGAAATGGAAAAGGATGTAGATGAAGATGAAATTGGAGATACGATACTGCGTGAAGAGTTTGACAGAGCACTGAAAGACCTGAGTCGAAACAAGGCCCCCGGAGTAGACAATATTCCATTGGAACTACTGACGGCCGTGGGAGAGCCAGTCCTGACAAAACTCTACCAGCTGGCGAGCAAGATGTATGAAACAGGCGAAATACCCTCAGACTTCAAGAAGAATATAATAATTCCAATCCCAAAGAAAGCAGGTGTTGACAGATGTGAAAATTACCGAACTATCAGCTTAATAAGTCACAGCTGCAAAATACTAACACGAATTCTTTACAGACGAATGGAAAAACTAGTAGAAGCCAACCTCGGGGTAGATCAGTTTGGATTCCGTAGAAACACTGGAACACGTGAGGCAATACTGACCTTACGACTTATCTTAGAAGAAAGATTAAGGAAAGGCAAACCTACGTTTCTAGCATTTGTAGACTTAGAGAAAGCTTTTGACAATGTTGACTGGAATACTCTCTTTCAAATTCTAAAGGTGGCAGGGGTAAAATACAGGGAGCGAAAGGCTATTTACAATTTGTACAGAAACCAGATGGCAGTTATAAGAGTCGAGGGACATGAAAGGGAAGCAGTGGTTGGGAAGGGAGTAAGACAGGGTTGTAGCCTGTCCCCGCTGTTGTTCAATCTGTATATTGAGCAAGCAGTAAAGGAAACAAAAGAAAAATTCGGAGTAGGTATTAAAATTCATGGAGAAGAAATAAAAACTTTGAGGTTCGCCGATGACATTGTAATTCTGTCAGAGACAGCAAAGGACTTGGAAGAGCAGTTGAATGGAATGGACAGTGTCTTGAAAGGAGGATATAAGATGAACATCAACAAAAGCAAAACAAGGATAATGGAATGTAGTCTAATTAAGTCGGGTGATGCTGAGGGAATTAGATTAGGAAATGAGGCACTTAAAGTAGTAAAGGAGTTTTGCTATTTGGGGAGCAAAATAACTGATGATGGTCGAAGTAGAGAGGATATAAAATGTAGGCTGGCAATGGCAAGGAAAGCGTTTCTGAAGAAGAGAAATTTGTTAACTTCCAGTATTGATTTAAGTGTCAGGAAGTCATTTCTGAAAGTATTCGTATGGAGTGTAGCCATGTATGGAAGTGAAACATGGACGATAAATAGTTTGGACAAGAAGAGAATAGAAGCTTTCGAAATGTGGTGCTACAGAAGAATGCTGAAGATTAGATGGGTAGATCACATAACTAATGAGGAAGTATTGAATAGGATTGGGGAGAAGAGAAGTTTGTGGCACAACTTGACCAGAAGAAGGGATCGGTTGGTAGGACATGTTCTGAGGCATCAAGGGATCACCAATTTAGTATTGGAGGGCAGCGTGGAGGGTAAAAATCGTAGAGGGAGACCAAGAGATGAATACACTAAGCAGATTCAGAAGGATGTAGGTTGCAGTAGGTATTGGGAGATGAAAAAGCTTGCACAGGATAGAGTAGCATGGAGAGCTGCATCAAACCAGTCTCAGGACTGAAGACCACAACAACAACAACTGACTTTTTGATCACCCAGTATATGCCTTGTGTTCTTCTGTAAGCTCTGTTCATTTTTTTTTTGTAGTCAAGTCTTCTATGAGATCTTTTCTCCACTTGTAGATTCGAGGATTTCACCTACATATTTGAAATGTGTAGTAACTCTGTTTATATTGCCGTTTTTTTGTGTAACTGAGCAGAAGAATTCAGGCTAATGGAAATAGATTTTCAGGCCTACTTTTTCTGCACATGTTTTTAGTATTTCTGTTTGTTTTCTTGTCGTTGCTTTATTATCAGAGAGTATGGAAAGGTCGTCTACGAAAGCTACATTTGCTTTTTCCATCTTGCCCTGGGATCGTCCTAGTCGTTTTGGTTTCCAGTGTTCTCAGATTTTCGGTCCTTTTTCCACAGCAATTTTTCCAGGACCAGGCTGAACAAAAGAGGGGATAATCCGCTGCCTTTGGGTATTCCAGTTTTGATAATGAAGTTTCATCCATGAATTTAACGTTCATTGTCGTGCAAGCAAATGCCTGTTTGATTAGTCGTAGTGTTTTTGGGTCGAGTCACTGTTCTTCTAAGATGTTCACTAAGGATTGTGTCAACAGAATCGTATACTTTCTTGAGATCTATGAAAGTGCAGATGACTGAAGTATTCCTGATGGCCTTGTATTTCAGAAAAGTTTTCAGATTGAATGTATGTTCTGTGCATAATCGACCAAGACGGAAGCCTGTCTGATATTCAGAAATTTTTTACTGTAACTGTGCTTGTGTTCTCTGAAGTAAGCATGCTGAGAAAATTTTGTTGGTGACTTGTAGCAGGGAGATCCTTCTGTAGTTGCTCACATTCACCCTAACTCCTTTCTTGTGCAGCGGGTGGATGAGCGAACATTTTCAGTTGTCAGGAAGTTTTTCTGTTTGTTAGATAATTGTGATTATTTGTGTAAGTTCCTGTAAAGAGTTGGGTTTGACATTCTTAACTTGCTCTTTATTGATGCCATATTCATTGAATGTCTTGTTATCATTTTGTTTGAGACTATGTTTGTGGACCTCTATTTATATTGGTGCGAGTGATACTGGATGAGTGGAGGTGCAGTCCACATTTAAGCTTTCTATTTTTTCCTCAAATCGAGAATGGTGAATGCTTGAATGGTTCGTACGAAAAGGACAAATCCTATTTCCTTTCTCATTATTTCCCCGTCCGCGCTTGTACTCCATCGAGCTATTCGTCTTTGTGGGGTCTTAGAACTCTCTTGCCCTTTCCCTTCTTTGTCCTATACTAGTTTGTGTTCCGTCTATAATTTGTCGTCGGCGGGATGTTAAAACTTTCTTTTCGTCTCCCTTATTTGTCGTATCCTAATTTATGCTCGGTCCTTAGTAGCCTCGCCATCACATCGTGGGCTTGTAGTTGGCATTGCTGACTCTAGTTAACGGTGTTCCAAGTTCGATATCTTTCATCACTACCGATACGCAAACTGCCGAAGGGTTGTCATATAACAAGACTTGCCCCATGAAATGGAAATTAAAATACCAGCAGCCGTCTCTTTTTAATTTAATTTACTCACGCAGCCAGTTTTGGTGTTTCAATACACCATATTGGGGCCCCCTGAATAACGTAAACAGAGAGTTCAAAGGGCCTGAAATTGGTGTAATGGAAAACCGAAACTGGTTGCGTGAATAAATTAAATCCAAGAGAGCCGTCTCCAGATGCTTTAATTGTCACTTCCTACCAAAAGAACGCCCTGTAACCATCTACTACAAGAATGGACAAACAAAAACTTTCACTATATGGTAGATTTCCCCAGATGGAGCGTCACGTCCCAGTATGTCATAGGCACATTTCATTTAATGTGTAATGGATTCGTGGATGACGTGACGGTGAAACTTGATCTTCTAAACCAGTCTGGATTTTTTGGAGCCACTGTTCTGCCTCTACGGATCTTACATCTACAGCGATTTCTCTCGCTTTCTCTTTCTTCGTCTCGGTTTCTGTATTCCAACGTTCTGGCTACAGCTGGTTCCATCAGGAGGTCGACATTTTTGTTCAAACTGACTCCGTCTGCGCTCATAAGACCACATTTTGTTTCCAGGGAAAATACACGACCAAGAGCGACGTGTGGTCGTTCGCTGTGACACTGTGGGAGATCTTGACGTTGTGCCGGCGGCGGCCATACGAGTCGTTGTCGGACCAGCAGGTGCTGGAGGCGCTGCAGCACTGCTACGGGCTGGAGCGGAGCCACTGCCTCGAGGACGCCGGCCTGGAGCTGCTGCCGTGCGATCCGTGCGGCCCGCGAGACGTCCAGGAGCTGATGGCCGAGTGTTGGCGCCCCTGCGACGCCGACAGGCCCACTTTCCGCGAGATACAGCTTTTCCTGCAGAGGAAGACGCTGGGGTACGCACCGCTCGGCGCCACCGTCTAGCCGCGGGTCGTGCCTGATACAATCACGGAAGCGGTCCAGTAGGGACACTACGCGATACACATGGTGTCTAGAAAAGAGGACTGCTCTGTAAGCGGTGCCAGTTTTAAGCTTCAAGACCACATGTGTTCTTATTGTGCGTCCTGCATTACCTGTGAACATATTGTCAAGTCGCAATATGAATCTATATAAACCTCTCGGGATTAAAGCCGTGTTAGATCGTTTTAAACATATATGCTTGCAACAGTGTTCGTCACTGTCATTTGACCGTCCCTCTTTTTATGCAACTGTCCTACGAAGTGTTCGTGTTAGTACTTTCCTGTACCTCAAACGATCTCACACATCTTTAATTTGAAGATTATTTGCTAAGTCTCTAAGCACTGCCAATACTGTTACGTTACCTCAGAGACGATGTGCATAATGGGACACAGTAGATGTCATCGGGCATACGAAATCGCTTTGCAGAACTTATATAAACATGTTACTTTCATTTACAAGTACTATAAAATGTGAAAGATCATAAGGAGGATGTTCAATACCGGAATGTATAAAAATAGTGACACCATTTCGTGAATATTAATTTGAGCGATGAAATAGACTGAAATAACGTGCACTGTAATAGCAGTCTTTAGCAATCGACGAATTACTGATAGCTGAAATTATAAATTTCATCGGGTGCTGCTAATGGTACTGAGCTACAACGTGTTCTGTAATTGAACTTATCTAATCGTTATGCTTGTTTTAATACATTTGTGTTGGAAGTTAGCTGGCGTGCTTCGGAATTTCAGAAGAGTGAAGTGCTGCATCTGCAAAGGAATGTTGGCGGAACGTGATTTAATTTCGATTCTGTAACCTTATCGAACGATGTTCTTGCGTGAAGCAAATATTTTGTGAAATTTACGACGTCCATGCCATGAAAGTGTAATTTTAAGAAATCTTTTATGTAGATACTTACAAATTTGCAGCACACAGTTAGATGTTCACCCTAAGTGTAATTGTGAAATTTCTGCTTTCATAGAAGAACCTATTAGATTACACAAAGCACAATTTTCAGAAATATAAGACTGAATAATTAGCTGCAAAGAATAACTTTATTGTATTCTTTACTACACTGACAAATGTTTTCTCAGTATCCTGAAAAACTTTTAGTCATGAATCTATGATACACCAAAACACTTTGTCATCTGCTTCATCACTATGGATTCACTAAAGTTCTAATAGAGAAATGACAGTTGAAATCATCCATTTTCGGGCAAGAATTAATTCAATGTAATTGTTAAAGAGAGAACCAAGAAACATTTTTATTCACTTATTTTGCATTGTTCATGGAATTTTAATGATGATTCATTAGAGCCATTACCATCTTTAGAGAGGATAAATTATCTTTGCACTGGTTACAAGGTTCTCTTTATGTGTGACACATCATTACAAGCATAATATAGAACAACATTCAAAAAATTAAAGTAACTAAGAACATGCAACATCCTAATGTACAATAGTGACTATTGTGGATCTACCTTTCTATTCTAACTACATGAATTTATAACCAGATCACTTCAAGTCCAATTTCAGTTTTGGACAAAGCACTCTTGATGAGTATATTAGATTTTACCACATCCTAAGTACTACTTGCTTTATGGAGCAAAATGCAAGTCCTTCCTCTAAAAGAAAACCATTAAACTGAAGATATCATACATCATTGCAGCAGATATTTAGGAAAAAATTATTGTATGCCTTATAAAAATTAAAAATTGCAAATTAAAAATATTTTAAATGTTAAATCCTGTTTTTAAAGATGCTGACAGAAGCTATTTATTGTATTTTGTATTAAAGTGTATATATTTGTAACTTATGTGTATAGTAATAAAGGTAATATTTTCATCAAACTGTGTACCATGTAGAAATTATTTTTTCAGGTATTTCACTCTTTGTCCCATTTGATAAAGACAAATGACACTGGCACTTCAAAGATGACTGCGTGGGTCATTCGCCTTTAGAAACATATGCCACATAATTTATGCGGTGTACTTTCCTCTGAAATTTGTCCTAGAAGTGTTGGATTTGACAGCACTGTTATATTATGTATCAGAAAACTCTTTCTTCAGCATATTTCCTTAGGGACTGCTCAGATTACAGGCCAACACATTGTTTCATTAAAAAAAAAAATGCGATTTTTACTTTGTGCACACTGTTAGTTACTGTCCTTCTACTTATTCCTGATTATTTTTAATATGAATATGATAAAATATGGCTTTCAATCAGGGAAATACAAAGAATAGGAACAACAGCCTTAAATATTCAACAAAAATGGAATACATTTAAATGATTCTTAAAATTAAGGCTGAATCAAAGAAAAGTCAAATAATCAGTGCACGTTTTTAATAGCCCCTCATTTTGGTGTCTTTGCAGAGCAAAAAATTAAAAAGAAGCCTCCCAATGAAGAGTAATAGCTACCTTCTTTCCTGTAACTTAGCTGATTTGTGTTCCCTGTCTCTGTTGAATAGCTGTTAGACAGTCTGCCAATATCTTTTAGCAATTTAACTGAAGTGGAGAATAATTCTTGAATATCATGCCCTTGATCAATACATTTGCTATACAATAATAAAATGCTGAAGAAAAATACACTTTTCTGTTTTTGTTAGGAAACTGGTCTGCTGGCAAATGAAACAGTTCATATTGTGTATGTCTTATGTTTTACAAATGATTGTCAATAAAATGGTGAGATTAATCAATTCATAATTGCACATGATTTAAGGGACTTATCTGTTGGAGTCATGTTACTTGCTCCATTCAAAATGTTAGCTTGTTCTTGGTATTACATTCATCAGAAGTACTATTAATGCAGTATGAGAGCGTCGGCTTTGACACCTGGAGTCCTTTTCAATAAAATAAAAAGTGATGTGTAGAGGAGTGGTGTGCTGAAAAGGCTAGTACATTGGACGTGCAACTCTTCAAGTACAGAGGGTCTTCCCTGGGAACTCGAAACACCTCAACATGGTGTTGCAGGCAAACGGTTACTAAGAATGGCAGAACTGGCACGCCCTGAACCGTAACACTGTGGAGAAAGAGACAGCACAGCCTTCATACTGTACACTGGGAGCTATCGGAAAAAATCGGGTGAGTACTGAAAAGCGCTGGGTAAGAATTGTCTTCTGGTAGCCCTATAAAACACGGGCGTGATAGGGGCGCATGAAAGATGACCTCAGATTATGGAATGCAGAGGTATGATTCCATGCCACTGTGGCAAGACATCGGAGATCGGTGCCAAGAACACCAGCGGCACTCCCGACTAATGTGTCCCGACAAGTCACAGAGCATAGTTTATCGGAGACTCATGTAATGGAATGTGAATTCACCAGAATTTTAGCACAAATGTCGAAATACGGAGACAGAGTCGTTAGAATAACCATCGAGGTACGCACCAGGGACAATTTTATCAACCGGGGCTGTGGCTATAGTCACGGCCAGGCTTGGGAACCAGCTCCGGATCTAGTTAATGCTTTATTTACTGGCTGCAGTTACGAGTCCCAGTATATTTTGCGTGGAATTGTGTAACTCAACAAGTCATTAGATCTGCAGGAACAGACAGTTCCACTCCACAGAAATTGTGCTTTCAGCAGTAGATGTTAGCACTGCCCAAATGACATTCGGAAGCGTGAACGTCAGCCCAGAATATGAACAGCTGTCTTGCGAATGGGTTCTTTGTGTGTAAAAGATGGTCACAAAGTTACTTACTGAAAAATAAGGTTGATATAAGACCTAAGGTGAGTGATAATATTCATATAGTTACCTTTAAACATACTTTGGTTAATTTTCATAAAATATCACATAGCACCCTTGTAATATTCAATTCTAACATAACATTTGATTGGGACTTGGTTGTCTCTACAGGTACAGTGCACTGACTTCACAAGTTGAGGTTAGATTGAGTTTTGCTTGCTTTTCTTCGATGTTTATAGCTTTTTCTGCTTTCAGGACCCTTAAAAAAAAACGTATTCTCGCTGAGGACGATATGGTGTTTCATTACACAAAAAAAGACAGAAATAATGAGTGACTAGTAAAATTTTAGTGATGTCAGCAAGATTCTTCTTTTGTTTCGGACTATGCCTAGCTATTTCATAACAGGTCTTACATACGAACAAATTCTTACTGAATTAGTAAATATTTAGATGCTGTTGAAACAAGACTTGGATGTTGTATTAGTAGTAGTAATAGCTTTATTAATCCATAGATGTCGTTTTACAAGGATATAGAACATGTCAAAGTATTTGCAAGCTACAACAATTTAAAATATGCTAATTCCTATACAAATACATTTAACAACAAGTTAGAGACAATCATTAGGTTTACTTCTGGTATACAATACTTTTTTTACAAATAAGTTATAAAATAATGTAAGGCCACACTGTTCACTGCCATGTCACTACCAGTCACTGCCCACACGATACACACACTATTTCAGAACACTTCACTCACTAAATGCACAAAAACACACACACACATTGGTGATCTCTGGGCCTCTTTCTGTACCGCAACTTCCCATTTGCTATCTTGAAAAACTGAGTCAGCGTCCCTCTATAATAGGTGAGATGTTGAGCTCAGAAAGAGGAAGAGGTGTTAGTATTGTGCTTGGGGGTAAGTTTTTCTAGAAAAGGGAAAAGGATGGGAGAAAACCTAGTGTGAAGCAATGCGATTGCAGGCTTTCTCCGCTTATTTCAGCTACGAAATCTTCAAGGGGTTATCAGCCGAGTGTCGTCGTCTTCTAGTCGCACCTTATCAATGGACTGCATACCCATCATCTTCAGGCGAAGTGTCGGGATGTTCCTCCTCCTGCTCACTGTGAATGACAGCCTCCGAGAGGTTGCCTAAAAAAAGAGGAGTCTTTGTCCTATGACATTTACTCCAAAATGAAGGGCTGGAATTTATAACTAGGACAAGGGAAAACTGGACTTGCCCAAGCAAGGAAGGATAAAATAACTTATATGTGCTAGTAGATCTAGTACATCTATGATGCATTGCCAATCCTGGGGCGTGAAGATCGGATGGAAATTAATCAGAGCTAGGTCTTTTTTAGAGATGACGCTGTGCAGGTTTGCAGCTGCCCAAACAGAGTCATATGGTTGATGGGGGAGAAGGGGGTTTGGGAACATCGGGATGAGTAAAAGGGTGCGGATGGTAGAGGTACAGATATGTACCACCTCGCAGCGTCTCCGCTAGCATGACCATCACCAGCTTAGCCGTTCTCAGGTTGTCCGGCAGCGGAAGGTGGTCATGTTTGGCAGCTTGCTCTTGGACCACAGCAGTGACTTGTGCTGCCTCTTCGTCGTCCTCTTCTTAGGGCTGCTGTACCACCTCCTCCATTTCCTCGACAACCTCTCCAGCTACCTGCCTTTCCGCGTCGGCCAGAGAGGAGGTCGTCTGAGTTTCTGCATATATCCCCTTCCTAATGGGAGTCGGCGTCTCTTCTCTGCGAGTCGCAAGGGTCAAGGCCTCCGCCAGTTGCCACACCTGACGGCGCGCCTCATCCAGTTCCGCCCTCAGGGACGCCCTCTCCTCCGCCATGGCGGATTTTAGCGCGGCAACGGCTTCGTCCGTGGTTTTCTGTAGCGATTCGCGGAAACTATTGGAGTCGTCTTCTTAGCGGCGGCGCGGCCCGCTTCCCCTTCCTGGACAGGGGGCGGGGCGGCCGCCTTGTCTTCCTGGGCCACTTCTCCAGGTTGAGCGGCCTCAGTCTTCTTATTCCGCTTCTACTTGCTCCAATTCTTTATGTAGCTGCAACGACGATGGTTTGCAGCGTGTGCGCCGTGGCAGTTAACGCACTTCGGAGCAGCATCTCGCTATTTATTACAGTCAAGTGCATTATGTGCCTTCGTACAGTTCATGCATGCGATCACAATGCTGCAGGACTTTGCTACATGGCCAAGCTGTTGGCATTGGTAGCACTGCTGCGTCTTCATCTTCTTCTCGCTCTTCTTTCCGCTTCGTACTTCGTCGGCCAGATGCTCCAGTAGGAAGGCGAGAAGGCGATATCTTGACTTGCCCTTGGCTTCGCCTCCCTTGCCACGTCCAGCCATGTTTGCGCCGTACAACAGCGACAGCGACGAAGTTAACTGCAGCGAGTCCAGCAGCGGTCTCCCGTCGGGATGTTCCTCTCTCTTCGCACTTTAATTCCTCTTCTTGAGGAAGGTAAGGAGGAGTCTGTTGTCGTTAGACATTTACTCCCCTTAGGATGGATTTATATGTACTGGTACGTTTGGAATAACTGGGATAGTTGGGCGGAGGAAGTACTGATGATTGGTGGTCAGGGACTGGTGGTAGGTTACAAGAATAACAGCGATGCGTCGGCTAGGGACCTTTACTTGACTGACTATGTTAACGCCCGGGACTGCCAGTCGACGACTGACAGGGCGAGTGGTTGTTGTTGATGATGATGATGATGGGTGTCCGGCGCGGTAAGGAGGAAAGTCTTCTAAGTCCTCCTGGCGTCTAGGTGCTTCTGCCTGTCCTTCTTCTTCTTCGTCTTCTTCTTCTTGTATGTGTCTACTTGTGACACTTTGGGAGCCGTCACGTCCTCCGAGCTGGCGGCTTCGGCGTCTTCAGCGGTCCTCGCCCCTTGTTCTTTGCTTGCGTTCTCGGCTTGTTCTATCGAGGCAACGAGAACTTCCAATTCGACAGGAGTGAGAGGAGGGCGGGCGTTGTGGGACCTGAGAGTGTCGAAGTGGGTGGACACTATCTTCTGCAGCTGCGTCTTCGAGAGGGTGCAAGGAACTTCCAAGATGATGACATGGGTTGCCTTGGTCTACGCCGTGACGGTTGTCTGTACGGTTGCGTCTTGTGTTACCACCCCCGTGGCTTCCTGTATTACTACAGGCTCCAGAGGGGCGGCAGTCTGCGGTCTGCGTGTTGGCGTCCTCCTCCTGTGCTGGACGGGGCTGTCTGGCCAGTGCATAAGGGAGACTATGCACCAGCTGCCATGTCTCGGCTAGTTTGGCTTGGAGTGTAGCCCTCTCTTCCGCCATTGCGGCTTTGAGGGCAACAATTTCCTCGTCGTCGGCGGCGCGGACCCTGGCACTCGCCTCGCTGACTGCGTCCAGAGGAACAGTCGCATCATCGACTACCCCGCATCCGTCAGAGGCGGGGAGTGGCGGCGATGCAGTGGCCGCGGTTGTGTCCGCCTTCTTCGTTGTCTTGAGCCTCAGTCTTGTCTTCTCACCGCGAATCCAGCTCTTAATATAACTGCACCCTCGGTAATTCGCTGCGTGAGCGCCGCCACATTTGGCGCAGCAGCGTGTAGCGTCCTTCGTGCAGTGGCGCGAATCGTGTGCTTGCGCACACCGAAGGCGCGCCACTGGATTTCGACAGTACTTAGCAACGTGGCCAAGTTTTTGGCGGCAGTAGCACTGCTCCTTCCGATCCGTCGTCTTCTTGCGTCCCCCATCTTCTGATGTGCCAAGCACGAGGAGCAGCAATTACAGCAGGGCGGCAGCTTTGTCTCCGTTTCCGCTTCGTTCAAGCACGCAGGGGAGTGACGGCGTGAGTAGCTGGTTCAAATGGTTCACATGGCTCTGAGCACCATGGGACTTAACTTCTGAGGTCATCAGTCCCCTAGAACTTAGAACTACTTAAACCTAACTAACCTAAAGACATCACACACATCCATGCCCGAAGCAGGATTTGAACCTGCGACCGTAGCGGTCGCACGGTTCCAGACTGTAGCGCCTAGAACCGCTCGGCCACTGCGGCCGGCTCGGGAGTAGCAAGCGAGCACTTAACGTGCACGATCCGCTCACATCGGCTGCCTGAGCGGGAATCCGTCGGGATGTTTATCTAATACTTTCCCCTCTTTGGGGAAGTGTGTGGGAGAGTTTGTAGCCTTGCTGCTTTTACTCCACTTTGTACTTGTGTGTGTGTATTTCTGCGATTTTTTGGTTGTCTGTATGAGGATGATTGGTATTTTGGGGGAGGGAGAGGGATTAGGAATTGGATATAGGGATGTTCTCTTCGACTTAGTCGTTGAAGGTCGTCATTGGGCGTTTGTACTTGTGGTGGGACATGTCATACCGACCTAAGGAGTGGATGAGCTTATTTCTAGATCTGGAAGATGTCTTGTAGGAAGCCCTTGCCAGATCCTGGAATCTTTCTTTGAGGAGTGGGATTTCGGCATCGGCGTGCAGATCGTCGTAGGGGAAACCCATTGGTAGGTGCAGAGACCTTCTGAGGGCGCGGTTCTGCAGCCTCTGGAATTTGTCCCAGTGCTGCTTCACTGCGTATCCCCAGACAGGGCATGCATACTCCATTACTGGCCATATGTGGGTCTGATAAACGTTCACTCCTACAGAGCAGGGAAGGGAGCTGGATGTGTTGAGGACAAAGTATAGAATGGACATTCTGGCACAGAACTCCCTGTGGACCTCGTCTGTGTGGGGTTTCCACGTAAGACGAGACTACAGGATTACGCCAAGGTACTTGGCGGTTCTGTGCCAGGGGAGTTAGGTTCCGTTTAGGTGAAGGTGGGGGGCTTGAGGAGGTCCGTGCCTTCTGATCCTACAGGTGACCAGCATAGCCTGCGTCTTTTCAGAGTTGATGGTGATGCGCCAGCGACGGGCCCAAGTTTCTGTGTCATGTAAAACCCTTTGTATTCTACGGATGACCAGGTTCGTGTTCGCATTTGGAGTGTATAAGGCTGTGACATCTACGTACTGTGGGGTGTGCTCCTGGGGGCTGCTGGTGCGTCCGCATTGTACAGACTGTACATCATGGGTCCCAGGTCCGATCCCTGTGGCACCCCGGCACGTATACGCCTTTTTGGTGGAGGTGGAGGTTCCTACTTTGCCAGAGAAAGCTCTATCTGTGAGATAGCTTTGGATCTGCTTGACTATTCTCCCGGGGAACCCTTGTGTGTACAACTTGTAGAGTAACCCTCTATACCATACTGAGTCGGAGGCTATGGCTACATCTAGTAGCAGTATCCAGTAGTAGCCTCTGTGGTTGAAGCCCTCTGTGGCTGCTTCAACCACTCTCATGATCTATTGTGGGACAGAGTGGTTCTGCCGGAATCCGAATTGGAAATCGGTGTCGTTCCCTGGTTTGTATATCGCGACCACTTTCGTGGTGTTGCTTATCGAACTCTCATGTGCTAGGACCATTTGTTCTTCGATGAACATATAATAGGTGAGACTTATCTGGACTCGCTGAGACACAAACTGACGCCTCAGACTGAGCGTTTAGGTGACGGACTTCCAGACTGGTTTCAGCAGGATGGGATCCCTGCTCATTTTGCTGCAGCTGTTACAGATTGGCTTGCACCCATGGTCTAACGGTAGTGTCTTTGTTTAGTAATCAAAAGTTCCTCTGTTCCGGGTCCGAAAAAAGCCACCGCTCGCATTTCGATTAATAATCAGCACTGGGAGCTGAAAGACTTCCGGCACAAGAAGTCACCCTCATTCTGCCAACGGCCTTGTCAAAGAGGGCTGAGAAGCGGAAAAAAGGTTCAGGGCACTCTTTTGTGATTGGGGTGGAAAACTGCCCCTAAAGGAGGAAGAATCAGCAACGATCAGTGGCATGAGGATGCAAAGGCAATGGAAACAATTGCGTTAAAGCTACATAACGTGTCTCTACAGAACTGAAAAAGTGTCGTGATGATCAATCTATTAGCAAAAGATTCGGGAATAGTCCCCCATTAGGATCTCCAGGAGGAGATTGCCAAAGAGGAAGTAACCATGCGAAAAAGACTGAATTACCAACGACAGGACAACGTTCTAGGAGTCGGAGCGTGGAATGTCAGAAGTTTGAACTTGGTGGAAAGCTAGAAGATCTAAAAAAGGCAAATGCAAAGGCTCAGTCTAGATATAGTAGATGTCAATGAACTGAAATGGAAAGATGATAAGGATTTTAGATCAGATGAGCATAGCGTAATATCAACAGCAGCGGAAAATGGTATAATGGGAGTAGGATTAGAAATGAATAGGGAGTTAGGGCAGACAATATGTTACTGTGAAAAGTTAGCAACAACGACAACGATAGTTAAGGTTATATGTCGCTGTCGCAAGCTGAAGATGAAGTGATAGAGAAAGTATATCAGGATACCAAAAGGGTAATACAGTACATAGTAGTCATGGAGGACTGAAATGCAGCTGTAATGGAAGAAGTAGAAGATAAGGTTACGGGAGAATGTAGGCTTTGGACAAGGTATGAGAAAGGAGAAAGACTAATTGAGTTCTGTAATAAATATCAGCTAGTAATAGCGAATACCCTGTTCAAGAACCACAAGAGCAGGCGGTATACGCGTTATATAGGATGATTTCAGTTTTATCATGGTCTGACACATATTCCGAAATTAGATACTGGATTGTAAGGCGTAGCCAGGAGCATATATAGACACACCACAATGTAGTAGAAACGAAGAGTAGGCTGAAGTTCAAGAGATTAGTCAGGAAGAATCAATACACGGTGAAGTGGGATACACAAGTACTAAGGAATGACGAAATACACTTGAAGCTCTCGAAGGCTATAGATACAGCAATAAGGACTAGCTCAGTAGGCAATAGAGATGAAGAGGAATGGACGCCTCAAAAATGGTCAATCATAGTAGTTGGAAGGAATTGCTAAAAACCATGGGTAATAGAAGAAATGCTTCAGCTGATCGATGAAAGAAGGAAGTATAAAAAAGTTATGGGAAATTCAGAGGTAAAGGTCACTTAAGAATGAAATAAATAGGAAATGCAGGGAAGCTAATGCATGTATGAAACATATGAAGAAATGAGAAAAGAAATGATCATCAGAAGGTCTCATTCAGCATATACAAAAATCGACACAACTTTCGGTGAAATTAAAAGCAAGTGTAGTAACTTTAAGAATGCAGCTGGAACTCCACTGATAAATGCAGAGGAGAGATCGGATAGGTCTAAAGAGTACATTGAAGGCCTCTGTGAGGGGGAAGGTTTGCCTGACGTGATAGAAGAAGAAACAGGAGTCGGCTTGGAAGAGATATGGGATCCAGTATTAGAAACAGAATTTAAGAGAGCTCTGGACGACTTAAGATCAAATAAGGCAGAAGGGATAGGTAAAATCCCATTAGAATTTCTAAAATCGTGAGGGTAAGTGACAACAAAACGACTATTCAAGTAGGTATGTAGAATGCATGAGTCTGGTGACACACCATCTGACTTTCTGAGAAATATAATCCACACAATTCCGAAGACTGCAAGAGCAGACAAGTGCGACAATTATCGCACTATCAGCTTAACAGCTCATGCGTCCAAGTTGCTTACATGAATAATATACAGAAGAATGGAAAAGAAAACTGAGGATGTGTTAGATGACGATCAGTTTGGCTTTAGGAAAAAAAGGCACGAGAGACAATTTTGACGAGGCGGTTGACAATGGAAGCAAGGTGGAGGGGGGGGGGGGGGGGGGGAACCATGCACAAGACATGTTCATAGGATTTGTCGACCTGTGGAAAAAGTGTTCGATAATGGAAAACGGTGCTAGATGTTCGAAATTCTGAATAAAGGACAACAGCCAAGAGGGAATAATAAGAGTGGGTGACCAAGAACTAAGTGCTCGTATTAAAAACGGTATAAGACAAGGACACAGTCTTTCGCCCCTACTGTTCAGTCTGTACACCGACGAAGCAATGATGCAAATAAAAGAAAGGTTCAGCAGTGGAATTAAAATTCAAGGTGAAAGGATATCAATGATACGATTCGTTGACGACATTGCTATTATGAGTGAAGATGAGGAAAAGTTATATCATCTGCTGAATGGAATGAACAGTTAAATGAGTACAGAATATGGATTGAGAGTGAATCGAAGAAAGACGAAAATAATTAGAAGTAGCAAAAATGCGAACAGCGAAAAACTTAACATCAGGACTGATGGTCAGAAAGTAGACCTGGTATGTAGGCAGCAAAATAACCAATAATGGACGGAGCAAGGAGGATGAAGTACTTTCTGCTATGTAGGCAGCAAAATAATCAATTACGGACGGAGCAAAAAGGACATCAAAAGCAGACCACCTCTGGCAAAAGGGCATTTCTGGCCAAGAGAATTCTACTAGTGTCATACATAGGTCTTAATCTGAGGAAGGGCCTACCGGTGTGTCCGAACGGTTCTAGGCGCTTCAGTCTGGAACCACGAGACGGCTACGGTCGCAGGTTCGAATCCTGCCTCGGGCATGGATGTGTATGCTGTCCTTAGGTTATTTAAGTTTAAGTAGTTCTAAGTTCTAGGGGACTGATGACCGCAGATGTTAAGTCAGATAGTGCTCAGAGCCATTTGAACCATTTGAATCTGAGGAAGAAATTTCTGAGAATGTACGTTTGGAGGACAGCATTGTGTGATAATGAAACGTGGACTGTGGGAAAACCGAAACAGAGGAGAATCAAAGCATTTGAGACGTGGTTCTACAGACAAATGTTGAAATTTAGGTAGACTAAAAAGGTAAGGACGAGGAGGGTATGCACAGAATCGGAGAGGAAAGGTATATGTGAAAGGTACTGACATGGAGATGTGACAGGTTGGTGGGACATCTGTTAAGACATAAGGGAATGACTTCCATGGCACTGGAGAGAGATGGCTGTAGAGAGCAAAAATTGTAGAGGAAGGCGGAGGTTGGAATACATGCAGCAAATAATTGAGGACGTAGGATGCAAGTGCTACTCCGAGATGAAGAGTTTGGCAGAGGTTTCGTGGAGGGTGGCATCAAACCAGTCAGAGGACTGATGATTAAAATGAAAATTAAGGAAAGGCGTGGTCCCCTCGTTCGACAGCCCTTTCTCCCCTTGATATCTTTTTATAGGGTATGGCGAAAGAGAAAGTTTACTCGATGAAGATTACTAATTTAAACCACCTGGCAGAATGCATTACTAGTCTGTGTGCCTAAAGCGACGGCAGTTCGGACCTATTCCAGTGACTTCACCTTAATCTTGAAAAATGCATCGAATTATGCGTTGATAAGTTCGGAGAACTTGTTGAAAATATTGTTTACTACCGTTAAGTGACTAAACTGTGTTTTATTATTATTTATTAGAATTCCCCATATAGGCAGACTTTTTGGACACCCTGTATAGTCAGACGATTCAACGTCTACAATTTGAACAAACTCTTGCGTTGCCCGTGAGTCTTAAAGCACCGGTCGCAAAGCTGTTGGTGAAGGAAGACTCAGTCCCTGTTCCCACGCCTCTGCCCCAGAGATGAGCCGAATCAGTGCGCCTCAAATCACCGACGTGCTTGCTTGCAAATACCAGCACATTTGTACAATCTAACAGTCGTCTACATTTAGGAAAGGAGATTAAAGGTACGTGGTGTACTTAAAGTCAAACGTAATAAATCTGTTAAAGTAAATCTCCGTTAATTCGGTTCTTATCAAACGCAATAAAACTGAAAATAAAACTCTGTTATTTGGTTCCCAACGTGATCGATCCCCGTGGCATGCTAAAAATTTCAAGAAAATAAGGAAATAAGAAAGATCCTGGGCAGAAATTGACAAAACTACAAAAATGACATGAAATGTGGACTGATCGTCAGAAAAGTAATATGAAAGTACACACATTGCGAAATCGAAATTCAGAGAAAAGCCACCTGACAACTCTTAAGAGGGACACGCTGTACACATCATGAAAACAATTAAAAAAAAATGTGTTTGTAAATAACACACTGATGGAAAAAAAATCGCTGCACCAAAAAATAATTAATGTAGGCAATGACAAAAGCTAAAGAAACGAACTAAACTTTCTTCCCAGGCCATTACTTGAACCCGGGTCTC
The DNA here is from genome assembly GCF_021461385.2 of Schistocerca piceifrons. Lineage (NCBI taxonomy): Eukaryota > Metazoa > Arthropoda > Insecta > Orthoptera > Acrididae > Schistocerca > Schistocerca piceifrons. Next base: position 951,573,749 of record NC_060138.1, read on the forward strand.
CTAGCAAGGAGACCCGAGTGCGAGTCCTGGCCATAGCACAAACTCTAATCCGTTTCTTCAGTTTTGGTCATTATCATAAAGATGAGACTCAAATGTCTCAAGAAAAAGTAATGAAATTTCGGGAATGCATTTGTCTAGGTAACTATTTAAGTGATTAACATTACAAGACCGCAGAACTTCTGACATGGCATCAAGACAGAATGCATAACAAATACTCGAGAAATATCTAGCGATAGCGTGAGGAAATGAGGGAGTTGCAAATACCGGCTTCATCCCACATTCCATAGCCGAATCACTTTCTAAAATCGGTATTTTTATTACAAGTCTGCACCATCGGTGACGTGTAACTGCACTGTTGGTCTGATAACGTACCCTTCATCGATCACCATTTGTATTCAGTGTTGTGGTATTTGTCTGGAAAAATCACTTCATTCGGAGGCGATGCCACACCTCGATTTATAAGGCTTGTATAGTTTTTAGTATGGACATCGATAGCAACACCTTCGAGCACCTGTAGAACCCAGGCCGACTGTGATAGTAATATGGTGGTTGCGATCGTGTTCTTAACATCTGGCGGCGTGTAATGCGATTACGCCTCGCTTTATAAAACCAGTGGCACCACTCGCAGGGAAAACGTATGACACATGCCCACCCATCGCTGATTTTCGCTCTGTATTGTTTCGTATCGCGAGCAATTAGTTCTTCGTGACTTATTATACTTTTTGGGCACGTGTGACAGATTCGCCTTGAGCGTCAGGCTTATAAAGTATGTTTTTGTGTTTTCCAACTTGTGCAAATAGAATGACTATGTCCAGTCGTAAGGAAGTTATGGGTTTGATGTGGAATGCTTCGATAGCCGCAAAGTGACTGAAAGACTTTTTTATTACTTAGAACAGTATATCGTGTCGTAAGAATGGTACAGATATTTCTACTTCGAGGGCCACAGATGTCAGGAGGGGCTATTTCATATACTTCGCTCATTGAGAATGTCATTCAATTGAGACCGAAATCGTCATATGTAACTGATCAAATATATATGTGGTCAGTTTCCTAAGACGATTCTGTATGGTGTGCGAGAAATACGTCACGGTCGTGGCCTGTGGCGGGAATGATTCACGTTTCCAGCTAATGACAAGATCTATCTGAATGTAAAGAGTGGTTGGGACACAGGATTGTAGCTGACTACACTGTGTCGTCCTTTAGACAGCTGAATAGTGAACTAAAACTCAGTATGTGTTGGACAGCCTTCGTGATCGAGATAGGGAAAGGTATCTAAGGAAAGTTCGGATAGTAACATAATGTCTTCTTTTTTGTTCAAGTGTTCAAAGACAAGTTGAAGTAGACCACCATCTCTAGTGAGAAGCTCTCCCTCATCCACCATTGTGGCATTAGGACATCTCCAGACCAGCAGCTGTAGGACACCAACCGTTTCAACCTTTTTTGTATTCTGTAGGACAGTGCTTCGGATTCTGTTTGCATAATTGTTGTGATTTTCCTGTCTGTACTTAGACAGTGCCCTCTTTCCAAACAGCAAGAATGTTTTTTTTGCTTAACTGTGTTTTCACAAGCATGCACAGACATGAAAAAGGCTTTTAGCGATGACAGCCTTCACCATTTCTGATATGTATGTTGAAAGCAGGATGTTACGATTTATGGGATGGATGGGGTGCATGCTTAGGACCATCAAGGAGAATTCAATCGGTGTTATTCCAGGCTATTTCTGTATACAGGTCCCGTTAGGACAAGAATTTCCATGCAGACGGGCTGAGACATCAGAAAAGCTCCTACAACAACAAACGCATCCGTTAACTGTTTCTGCAACACTTTACGATTTCCAAGAGGGAGACTTGGCTCTCATTTACAGGGACAAGGCATCAGTATAGCACTGACAACGATTTAGCTGCGCCTGCGAGGGTGGGCCGATATGTAAACATCTTGCTTGGCGTTGGACCCGCATATATGAAAGCTAAGCGTCAGCCCCTGTGGATAGGTGAACATATGTGCAAGTGGGAAGGGCTGTCCCATTAGGATCGTTAGGAAGAATGCATCCAGTCATCATTCCGCTTTGGAATTCTGTAGGAAACAGTTCGCTGATATGCCACTGTCGAATTTCCTAACAATAGTTTGAAAGCATTTTTACATGCAATGAGTGTTTGTCCACTGCATTATTTCGGCTATTTAAGCGTTGTGAACGTGTTTTCAGAGTATTGTATATGCATCATTTTGCCAATTTTATGCGTAGTGAACGTGTCTGTGCATCAGTGTGATGTCTGTAGGCTGTGCAGTATTTCGACAGTTTACAATTAGTTAGCTTGTTAGCAGAGCGTTGTACATGCATTATTTTGACAATTTACGAGTTGTTTTCGTGCCTGTACGTCAGTGTACTGCATTATTTCGGTGATTTACGCGTAGTTTGCCTTCTGTAGACTGTGTAATGCATTATTTCGACAATTTATAATTAGTGAGCATGTTTGCATGAATGCATTATTTTGACAATTTATGAGTGGTTTTCTTGTCTGTACATCAGTGTACAGTATTATTTCGGCGATTTACGCATAGATTTTAGGTCTGTAGGCTATTTATTATGTGCCCAATCACATCAGGGCGAGTGTTTTGTATCAGCGTAATAAATAAACTACATTAAATCCATTTCTAAATAAATTTCTCCAGCTTCCCTCTCAAATTAAATAAAGTACACTCCTTCCCCTCTCCGTCAGCTGGACACAGACTGAGTCCTTTTCCCGCCATTTTTCCTTAGGCCAATATCGTGGTTAACGTCTCACGAGAGACGGCAGTTCCCTCTAGTAGTGGCACTGTGTACTAGCACAGTTGGACTCAGGATGTCATGCTGAACACACTGGATGGAGCTATTGCCTACAACAACTCGAATTGTTTAAATAAACAATGCTTGTAAAATAAAGACTTATGTCCATCCTATCCAGCAGCCCAGCACAGGATGAACACTTTTTCAGCCAATTCTGACAAATAGGTGGTGGTTGGATGAGTTATGTTAGTGGAAGTAGACCCAATTGTCCTATTTTACTGGCAAATTTTTCCCGACATTTTCTGTGGTTGGGAGTGGAAGGGAGAGGGGAGTGGAGGGGGTAATTAGTGGAGGTATCCCACTTTTCCTCTCTTCCTGCCAAAATTTGAACTTCCTGCAAAGACATTATTGTAACATTGCCACATCTATCGCAGCCTTCTTTGATCCCCATCTTGAAGAAATTTGGCAACAATGCATAATGGGGCAGAACGAACTTTCTTCTACTAATTGCACCACTTGGGAAGTGCCCTATTAATACGATGTTATACCTGTGCCTGCCCGTGCCTCTTCACTATTCTGTGACCGTAGTAACAAATACCAGTTAAAAAAAAGAGACATATTTGAAAGAGATGAATCCCCAAGTACCTAAGCACAGAGCCCAGCCAAGTTTCATAATCATAGCATTTTATTTCGTCCAATTGTTAACGTCATCAGTTGTACTTCTTCTGAATTAAACAATATTTTAAAGACATTATGCCTAAATGATCAAAATTTCAGTACCAAGAAAATCCAGAATGCTATGACTACCCATGGAGTATAACGAGATTAAAAAGGAAGTGTATATTTTAAAACAAATTGCTAGGGCAGACTACTATTGAACTACTGAGTGTGCTGCAAGTTTTAATAATTTCAGATGGTGACATACAAGCATTTCACGCATAGTAAGACAAAGTTTTGTCTCGACGACCTACATGGGCTACGTTTCTAATACAATACGTAGACTATTTAAGAAAAAAAAAGTTTGCTTATAGTGCTACAGATTCCCTTCCAGACTTTTATTCAGGTTATGTATCACTGATGCTGCACTGAGTACCGCATTTGACTAGCGTGAGATACCACGAAATCATAGACCTCAGTCGTTATCTGAGTTGTTCGTATAAGATGATTTGTGACTTCGTTCAGGTGTATAAGGGACAAGGCAGCAGAGAATAACATCAGATATGGTACTTTGTTGGTCTCTCTGAAACATTGTCATCATGTACAACGATGTGAATTTCTTCGCTGATCGTCATCTACTTCCAACTTCTCCACTACTTCGAGACTGAGGCCTTCCTCACACGGAGTTAGATTAACTTTAACTTGGCCTGCTGGCTTACACGATGGTTCCGTCGTCTGTCAGCTGGCTGCCTAGCAGGAATCTGTGTGTGTTTTCTTTGACAAGTATAGTGCTGTTTTGCTTCTAAGGTTGCCTCAATGCTATCTGCGCTGGCCAGTCAGAAGTCTAGTTCGACGTTTGGTGTCACTGTCTACAGGGCGAGATCACAGACTTTGTGACTATACAAAAAGTCACGCACCCATCAGCCAATCTCCAATTTTTCTCAAACGATTGTAAAGAAGCTATTAGGTAAAAAAAATTTGAATGTCACGCATCTCATACCTTAATTTCTCAGCTTCATGATGAACTGCTTATTATCTCATTAATAATCATTGTTATTGTGACATTTTGACAGTAAGTAAACTACTGTAAGAAATGCGAAAGTTTGGATTGACCCCAAACAGATGTCTCTATGAATTTGCGTTTGGTGCAGGTTAAGTCAAATAGGTATGAAACGTAGCTAACATATTGACTTACTTTCAAACTTAGAAGGATATCACTATCATCAATCTCGAGAAAATGGATTGCATGGGAGCGCTTCACCCTGAACTCGCATGTCAGTGAAGAGACAAAATGAAATATTTGTAAGAGTCACCGTATCTCATAAATGGTTTCAGATATTGAAACAAGATTTTGGCAAATTATAACACGCTAACTATTTCGACATTTGGTTAACATGTGAAACATCCATATTTAGTACGGTATTCAAGCAACCACTGTAATTTATAAAGGCAATCGATAGCTGGTAAAACAGGAGTAGTGCAGGGTTTCAAATAATATATGTAAAGAAATTGCTGTTTACTTTTATACCGAGAATGGATTTTTCATAAATTACTGACTGACCTTTCCCTGAATGACTACTTTAATGATGTACTGTTTCAGAGTCCTGTAGCAATTTCAACTGCATTAGAATGTTAAAGTGATGAATATTTATAAACTCCACTGTGTTTAGGTAAAATAAGCATATTTTAAAGTGGCACCAATGAAACTGGGGTATTATTCATAACTGATAACCTGTCTCTGTAGAAAAATATACGAAATATGTAGTCTGGGGAAAATAAATCGCCAATTCTGTTGAAATTTCGGAAGAATCCTATACACCAGTGTATTTTTAATAATGAATGGTGTGAACTGAAAGGGACCAAAGGAATTTATTTCTACATCTCAATTATTATATCTCAGTTATATCTCAGTAACATGAAAACAATTAACAGCACATAAATGCGCATCTGTTACCTCCTATGCCTATGCAGAGTGGAGGAGCATGGTTTAATTCGTCAAAGATATTGATAAGCTGTTTACACCTTGATGCACAGTCCACAAGATTCCGCAAATCTAAATGATTTCATGTTTCTCAGATCACTGAGATACATAAATAAAATCCTTTGGTCAGTTTCAATCCATATCATTCACCATTAAAACTACAATGATGTATAGGTTTCGGTTAAAATTCCAACAGAAGCAGTGATTAATATTCACCAGGTTCCTTAGTCCCTTTTGCATACAAAGAAGCCCTATCAGCGACGAGATATGAGTAATACCTAAGTTCCCTTGTTGCCACATTAAAATATGCTTATTTTGTCAAACCACAGTGAGTTATATAAATATTCATCGCACTAACATCATAATGCAGTTGAAATAACGAGAGAATCCTGAAAAGGTGTGTTTTTAAATTAGTGAATGAGGGAACGTTAATGTTAATAGTTTATGAAAACGTCCTTTCTCAGTTTAAAAATAAACCGTAATTTCTCTACATATATTTTTCCAAATCCACCGCAATTCTCTTTTTACCAGCTATCAATGGCCCTTAAAAATTATATTATTTCACTGGAAAAAATCTGTAGTTACTTGAATGTATCGCTAGACATGGATGTTTCGCATGTTAATCATTTGTCAAAATACTCGTCTCTTGGCGTAATACTACTTCCCAAAGTATTGTTAGGAAATCTTAAACCATTTATGAGATTCGACGAATGTTAAAAATATTTCATGCTGTCTTTTTCACTGGCTAGTGAATTCAGGACGAAGTACTTTACATACCAAGTATTGTCTCGAGACTGGTGATAGACAGCGATATCCTTGAAAGTTTAAAGAATAATTTGATCTGTTAGCTACATTTCACCAAGAAACATATGATCAAACATGCAACAAATGAAAATTCATACAGACCTCTTTCTTCAATGCGAACTTTCCGAAATTCTTGTCTTAATTTTCTTAATCATGAAGTATCACAATAACTATGACTGTTAAAGAAACGATAGGCAGTTCATCATGAAACTGACGAATTAAGCCATGAGACGATCGAGATTATCTTTTTTTTTATCCTGAATAGTTTGTTTACAATCGTTTGAAGAAGACTACAGACTGGGTGGCTTGTGCGCCTTGCTGTTCACGTGGTCCAGCGATCTACTGCCGTTCACACTTTCTCACACCGTATGAGAGCTCGGGCATGCGAGTTCGCCGTCTACCTTCACTATAAGCCAACAGTCAAGTGCGCCATATAACGAACTTTACAACGAACCTTTCTCCTTTTCAAAATGAACAAACCACTATATGACAGTACTATTATTTATTTAATTACGGCCCAGGTTTGGACCTTTTATACCAGTTTCAAGTGATTGGGTTTACGTCATTAACATATATTGCAGCACATCAAGCTCAAAATTGGCCATAAACTAAGAAAAATATACCAAAGTAAATCTGTTTTTACTAAATGTGTCGTGTTCCCACTATTATTTACTAATGTTTTTAGAAGCTGGTGATTTTACATCTGGCATTTCGTGGGGAGCTAACATTTTTGTTAATTTATGGCAAATTTTGAGCTTGATATCCTGCAATATATGTTAATGACAAAATCACTTGAAAATGGCACTAAAGGCCTAAGCCTGGGTCGTAATTAAATAAACAACAATAAAATCAAATGGCGGTGTGTTCATTTAAAAATTATTGTATGACTGTTACTCAGCGACATCAAAAACTGTTTACTTTCCCCTTTTCACTCACTGAGGGAGGCCTGGCCCCTCAGATCTGATGTTGCACAGGCTAAATAGTCTGGTGTCCTCCGACGTTAGCTTGTGAAATCACGTTGTGGACAGGCAGCACTGGATGAGTCGTCCAAGTTGTCCTCTGGTGTTGCGTATCTCCCGCACACGAGACGTAAGTGCGGCCAGCATGAGGTCCCCCGAAGATGGAGCTGATGACCTGCTTGTCGGATGTGGATGTCGTCAAAGCTGCGCTTTCTTGTAGACAAATTGATCTGAAATAAAGCATTACCTGCTGTACCAGTATCTCGATTTTTGAGAAAATGTGTTAGTTTGGATTTGATTTTTCCCTGCGTACTGTAATATCATAAACTACACTATCTGATAAAAAGTATACGGCCCCCCCCCCCCCCTTACCCGCCAACATAGAAAGGGGGTGGGAAGTATTGTGTTAGTAGAGACACACGAACAGCAGAATAAGATGATCAGGAGGAGTCAGTGACTTTTTTAGTGACTTTTGACTAGTCATTGGATGTTACAAACCCACCAGGCACAATTCAACTCTTCTAAAGCTGCCCAAGTCGATTGCTGGTGGAATCACTGTGAAGTGAAAACATGAAGAAACAACGCAGATAAACCAGCAGCAGTCAGACCTCACGTTCTGACTCACAGGGACAGTCGAGTATTGCTAAGGGTGGTAGAAAATCGAGTATGAAATCAGCGCACCGTATCTGGCGTAAAGTGCTGATTGAGCCAGCGTAATGTCTGTGCATAGCGAGCTAAAAGGAATGCTGAACAGTGGTCAAGCAGGTCTTCATAAACCACACATTTCTCTATTCCGTGGTAAGCGACACTGGTGGCATAAACGGTGACGCCACAGGAGATGACTGGAAACGAGTGATTTGGAGTGATGAGCCACGCTGTACCCTGTGGCAAAAAGATAAACAGGTTCGGGTTTGACGATTGTCTGGTGAACGTTATCTGCCTTCATGTTTTGTACCACAGGGAAATACGGAGGATGTGGTGTTGTAGAATGGGAGTGTTTTTCTTTTTTAGGGTTTGTCCCCTCATTGTGTTTGGGATATTGCTAAGTACGGAAAGATATGACCACATTTTACAGCATTGCGTACTTCGTACAGCAGAGGAACAGTTCGGAGGCGATGACTGTTTGCATCAACATGACAGTGCACCCTGTCTCAAAGTTGCAATTGTGATGCAGTAATTTGTGGACTGTAACCTTCCTGAAATGGACAGGCCTGCTCAGAAACCCAATGGAACGCCTCTGGGACCTCCTGACCCCAACGTTCAATATCACTTACTGCCTTCTCTGGTATCGGTTCTTGAGATAGAAGACGTTGAGACACAAATGTCACCAGCAGAGTTCAAGTTGACATAAAGGCGAAGCGTGGACAACCCCACATTAATCACCGTTAATAGGTGTGGACATACTTTTGGCCATATACTGTGTTTCTTGTAGCAGGAGTAACTTCTTCTCCCTCTAGCGGAAGTTGCCATATTGCAGCTTCAACACGGCACGTTTGGCTAGCGAACAAGGTCTCTATTTTCGCTACCAACAACGAACAACAAATCTCCTAAAAAGTCAATCGAGTCGATCCCTCTTCATTTGCTGATCTTTACTACAACGGACGCTCCTTGCGAGAATATGCAACTTCCGCGCTCTACAGTGACGTACTTAATTTCCAGACAGCTGTGGCACATCACTAACCTTACTACGGTTGAAGCTTACACTTCTCCAGGTAATTTGTAGCGTTTCGTTGCCGTTTCATGGATACTCGGCGGTAAGGCAAACCCTTTCATTCTGGTTCAGGAGCCCCCTCTTGATGTTGGACCCTTTTCTTTAAGAAATCAACTATTTACTGTAAAGTCACTGCCCTGTTATTGCCAACTTTCTATCTGCTCTAAAGTCCTCGGAAAATTGTGTCAGTAAATAGCAATGTTGACTCCTTGCTGTGAGGCAAGTACGTACGTTAAGAGCCCAAGAAAAATTTTAAGGACACTGTGCTTCGATGGACGCCGACACAGGGACTGGAGGCGATGTCTGTTCAGTGTATCCAGTTTGGTACCAGGAAGACGGATAACAGGTTGACGAGGCTTCCGAATGCGCTGTGCTGCTAATAATAGCACACCTGTTACTGGAACGCCTAACGCGACACTGATTCATGAATTCCATATTTCAGGCGGCGCAGCGCGGCGCAGTTTAATATCGCGAGCCGTCCCGTTAATTAGGCGCGGGCCGGCAGGTCGGGACGCGGAATGCCGCCTGATTTATACCCAAGACGCCACCCACCCCAGCCCCGTCCGCCCCCGAGACGCCGAGGCGCGAGGCGCGTGTGGCGCACGTGCCAGGGACAGCCGCTTCCGCACGCCGCCGCGGTGGAGGCGTTCGCTCGGCCACAGTATTTAGACCAGCAGCCGCGGCTCCGAGGCCCTGGCCTCTCTTGACTAGACACACACACACACACACACACACACACACACACACACACACACAATCTCTCTCTCACATACACACACACATATGCATGCACGTATGCACACACTGCCATCAGTTCACAATACCCCCCCCCCCCCCCCCCCACCCCCACCTCCCCGCCTCCCCACCAGATAGTTGTTGTGGTCTCCAGCTTTGATGCAGCACTCCAGTCAGATAGTTCATCCTAGCTAAGGAACTTCATCCATGCATAATTACCGAAATCTACATCCACTTACCGTATTCAAGGCTTGGTCTCGCTGTACACTCAGGTGATAAAGCCATGGGATAGCGACATGTACGAATACAGATGGCGGTAGTATCGCGTGGCAAAATATAAAAGAGCAATGCATTGGTGGAGCTGTCAGTTGTACTCTGACGATTCACGTGAAAAGTTTTCCGACTTGATTGTGGCTGCACGACGGGAATAAACAGACTTTGAACGCAGGCTGATAGATAGAATCAGACGCATGGGACATTACATTTCGGTAATCGCTAGGGAACTCAATATTCTGTGATCCACAGAGTCAAGAATGTGCCGAGAATACCAAACTTCAGTGGTTATCTCTCATCACGGACAACACAGTGGCCAACGGCCTTCATTTAACGACCGAGCAGAGGCGTTTGCGTAGAGTTGTCAGTGCTAGCAGACAAGCAGAACTATGTAAAATTACTGCAGAAATCAAAGTGGGCCGAGCGGTTCTAGGCGCTTCAGTCCGCGCTGCTGCTTCGGTCGCAGGTTCGAATCCTGCCTCGGGCATGGATGTGTGTGATGTCCTTAGTTTAGTTAGGGGACTGATGACCTGTGGTATTAAGTCCCATAGTGCTCAGAGCCATTTGAACCATTTGAACCAAACCAATGTGCGACGTACGACGAACAAATCCGTTGCGAGAGCGCGGCCGAGTTTCGCGTTATTCGGCTTTGGCAGCAGACGACCGATGCAAGTGACTTTACTAAAAGCACGACATCGCCAGCAGCGCCTCTCCTGGGCTCGTGACCGTATCGGACCAAGCTGCCAACAAGGCAATGTGGCAAGGTAATGCTTGCTCCAAAATGGTGTAGTCCATGTTTAAGTGGAATTGACTGCGTCTTCTGGTCAAACTGAACCGATCGTTGACTGGGAATGGTTACTTTCGGCTACTTGGAGTCCATTCTTGGACTAGTTCCCGAATAACGATGAAATTTTTATGCGCGATAATCCACCATATCACTGGGCCACGGCCACCCACATCGCCCGACATGAATCCTATGGAACATTTATATGATATAATCGAAAGGTCAGTTCGTGCACAATATCCTACACTGGCAAATTTCGCACATACGGACGGCTTTGAATCGATATTAGGAGGTATCGCATTCACCTCAGTGTACCATATTTATCCTTCATCCTTCTTTCTATTACCAAATTGACAATTCTTTGATGGCTCCGAATGTATCGTATCAACCGATCCTTTCTTTCCTTCACATTGAGCCATAGAATTTCCGTCAGTTTGATTCAGTGTTCTTTACCATTTCCTGTCTTATGCGGGGTTCACGTTTCTGGCAAGTTCCTTTAACTCTGCCCGGCCCTGAGTGCCGTACTCTGACAGCTGTTTCTCCCTATGGACCTCTCGAACACAGTCCTCCCCCTCTCTTTAGCCTCTGTCTTTCCCACGAGGGTTCCACTACTATCAGCTCCTTGCAGCCCAATGTTGATCTCTCCTTCGACACTTTAGCAACTTTTATGCTTCCTCGGATATCCTCATTTGGAATCCGGTCCATTCTGCTGATTACACACATCCACTTCAATATATTTATCTCAGCTACATCTAGCATGTTGCACTAGTTCTTCTTTGTTGTTCGCGTCTCAGCTCAAAACACTAGTGCCTGCTTTACGTCTGCCCTATACTCCTTGTCCTTGACTCTGACACTTCTATTTTGGCCGCAGAGGATTTCTGGCATCCCTTTCTAATTCCTGCATCCAACTTGCATTCTGAGTTCTATCTCTGAATCCAGATTTCCATTACTTGCTTTTCTTGATCCGAAGTGTTTGAAACGATCTATTCGCTTTAGGTTCCAAACATTCATTGTGACTCTGTCACCTTCCCTGTTTCCCAGACTTAAGTATTCCATTTTCCTTCTACCGATTTCAGCCCTTTGAGAACCAGTTGTTTTTGAATTACCAGCACCTTTCTCATGAAACCACCTTTCTCATGAAACCACCGACGTTATAACAGGGCAGAGATATGCAGCACACCAACGAATGTACCACATTGCAGCTGTCAGCTACAGTGTTCAAAGTAACATTTGACACTGAGGATGTGCTACGTGATTCTAGGAGACTGTGTCGTTTGGTTTTTTTATAGTGGTCGTATTAAGTAAATCACTGACACCGAAAGAAAGCATATGTAAAGGCCTTGCAACTTAAATTCGAGTGTAACCACTGGAACAGTATGTACTTTTGATACAAATTTATTAAATTTTAAGGACATTTTTGCTCGTTATTTAGGGCTGTAATAGATTTAGACATTATGATTCCTTGGAAGTTTTGAGATATGGTATCGTATCTAGGAGAAACGTGAATTTTCTTTCAAATATATGTCATGAAGTGATGGGTAATTGAAAACTTTATGACTCTGTGGTTCACGAGTGAAACCATCTTATTAAAACAGTTGATTTTTTTACTTTATTGCCAGTTTCCTGTTGTATTCGTTGCTTACTATGAAGCTAAAGTTCAATTTTGCGACAAATTTTAAAATAAATTGTTTAGAATTGTTGGGACCCAAAAGGTTAAGTCCTCTGTACTCTAGTGTCCACGTCCAGTCTTCCAGTTTGCACTCCGCCCTGTCTTTGCTGATGTTGCACAAAAAATATCATTGCAAACACCATGAACTGTACCAATTTCTTTCTAAATCCTTGTGACAGGAGGTCCATAACAAGATCAAATATGAACGGGCTGCAGACTGTTGGGGTGAACTGGTATCCCTTCTGTCATGCCTACACTGCTTCTTATCGACGTTGTTGCATATTTGTACATACCTAGTTGAGGCGTACTTACTTTTCGGGTATTAGCTTCTTTCTCATAAGTCTCCAAATTCCTAGACGGGGCTATCTGTCATATACTTCCTCTAGGTATATGAAGAACACAAATAATTCCTGATTCTTCTCTCGATGGTTTTCCACCAGCTACAGGACTGCCAATCCAAACTGCTGTTTTCCTACTGATGTTTCATATATGAGCAGTTTTCCCGTGCTCCCCTGTTAGAATTTCAAGGCGTGTGACATCAGTTTAATTGTTCTTTAGTTAGCACAGCCTTCTAATGATCTTTGCCCTCGTATAAGGCCACATTTGTACAGTGGCCATCAATCTAGAATCCACTCATCTTTACAGACCTGTCTCATCCAGCGCCACAGTAAGGGTAGTTCTATAGCACTCAGGCGCTTCTGAGTTTCTATGGATATTTCATCTCACCCACCTGTCTTCCCTGTTTCGGTTTTTCTCAGAGCTGATAGACCTATTTCCCATGATACACTTTTTCTCACGTTCTGGCTGAGATGCTTCGGAGCAGCTTTCAGGTTTTGTTCATTCAGTAGTAGCTCAACGCTGTTTTTTTCATCGTTCCTTAGTTTTATCTTTATTCGGAGTATGGATCCCCATTTATTATTTACTTGTGTAGGTAAAATCCTTGATTGCCTAGTCTCTGGCCTTCGGTTTGCTTCTTCCTCTTGCGGCTTCAGTGTCTCACAGTCTACCTTCATTGCAATTACCATCGCTTTTTCATTGTGTATTCTGTTCCTTGTTTACGAACTTGTATAGTTTTTCGTCCATAGCTTTCCAGTATCACCCCTCATCTTCGTGGCTTTCCATTTTATTGTTATAGCCTCATCTATGTCACTGTTCCACTACCAGCGGTCTTTATCTGTAAGGCTACCCTTACAATTCTTCAGCCGCTCATTTAACCACACGTCCGTTTACTTTCCGCCTTTCTTGTACACTCCTTTTCCGTCCCTAATATCCTCGACGTCGAAAGGACGTTAAACCCTTTACTGGCTGCAGTTCCTTTAATACCTGCACCTTGATAACTTTGCTGATTCCGGTGCTGGTCTCCGTCACTCGTTTCCTAGAGTTGCTTTCTTTATCTTTCTGTTTCTTTCATAAGTGCAGTCATAGACAGTTACTACTAGCCTGTGTGGAGTCGACACATGTTTCCCCCTTGTAACTTTACAGTTAGTCTTCCGTGTATTCATAGTCAACACCATTAATGCCTGTTGAACCAATGCATGTTCTCGCATTATAAATTTCGAGTTTGTATCTTCCTTCCAAGTGTAATCTAACGCACTTTATGAAATCTATCTCGCTTTCTCTTCCGCCACTTTTGGTGGTAACTAAATGACTTCCTGACTTATGAAAAAGGTGTTACATACTGACTCTATCCCCCAGTTTGATTAATCCTCACAATTATTCTACGTACCCATCCAACCTTCAACATTATTCTGTGGCACCTCATTTCCAAATTTCTATTCTCTTTCTATCTGAAATGTTTACCATTCACGCTTAACTTTCGTACAATGGTACATCCGGACAAATACCTTCAGAAACGCCTTCCTCTCAGCTACATGTACATTCGACGTAAAAAACTCATTTTTCAGAAACGCTCTTCTTGTTACTCTCAGTCTGCCGTTTGAACCTCTATCCTCCCTTCATTGGCCATTGTCTGTTAACTTGCTGTTCAAATAGAAAAACATATTGTTTACAGTTAGGGTCTCAATCTCCAGTCTGATTTTGTTAGCCTCACCTCTTTTAATTCAACAAAGTTGCATTACCTTGTTTTATTATCGTTGACATTCATCTTGCAACTACGTTTCAAAAATCCATTCCTTCCGTCCAACTGTTCTTGCGTTTTTCGTCTCTTACAAAGTTAGTGTCACCGGTACCCCCAAACATTTTATTTCTTCACCATGAATTTTAATTCTCTTTCCAAACTTATTCTAAGCTTACTGCTTGAGTAATGTGTAGACCGAAAAAAATTCGCTCCCTTCTGAACAACTGTCCCATTTTTGTGCTTTTCCGCTCTTATAAATGCTGTACGGTTTCTGAACAAGCTGGCGGTAACTTTTCGCTCCCTGTATTTTATCCTTGCCACCCTGAGAATTTCAGAGTGTGTACCACTCAACAGTGTCACAAAGTTTTCCTTTAAACACTTTGAGTCAGTATCTTGAATCCATGATTTATTAAACTGTTGGTTTTATATTATTCACAACTGTAAGCACATGCCTCGTAAGGCACAGAAATTATTACATTTTTCTCGAAGTCTGTAGGTATTCGCCCTTCTCATTTTCATTTACTCACTCTTCCCTTACTATAATATTGCCTTCAAGTTTATTTCCCGTGTGTAGCTTTTCCATATACGCCTTCTACCCTTCATCTTCCTCTTTTTTGCTGAACATTATCTTGCCATCTAAGCTCATGGTATTCCTACAGCTGTTTCCTTTCCCTCCGAAAGTTTCCTGAATTCCAGCTCGGCAAAAATTTCGTTCTTTCCAAAACATGCTAAGTACCATATTTGTGTTCCACTTATTTCCCCTCACCCCCTTCTCTCTTCTTGCCATATAATGACCTAAAATGGATAAGATAAAATATAATGTAATTGGAAAGCATCTGTGTTTAGGTCAGAGTACGAGAACGTCCAGACTTACGCAATTTATTGGTTATATCGTTTAAAGCGGTGGCTAATCAAATCAAATCACGAATCCAGTATATCTGGGAATCGTTTTTAAATTAATCTAATCTTATGCCTCGTAGTGTCTCCCGCGCTTTTTTTTCAGCTCTTGTGTGACCTGAAAATATTTTCCTCGCGTTGATGCCTTAGAAAACAAAACTTCTTCAGGGATTGAGATCTTGCGTGAATGTTAGTTGCGAACTTGATGTGTATTTGTTTTTGTGAATCATAGCCTAACACTTAGCACGGTCTGACTGATCAGAAATATCTTTATGATAGAGCCAGTTATTTGATCGCCACAATGCAGGATCTGTTTTCTATAATATATCAAGAAATCGGTTTACCACTTGATGGTAGTAATTCACGGTGGCTACCCGAGGAAAAGGAGCAACATTGTATTTACATTGGTTCTCAACTGCCAGCCGGAATGGCCGTGCGGTTCTAGGTGCTACAGTCTGGAACAGCGTGACCGCTACGGTCGCAGGTTCGAATCTTGCCTCGGGCATGGATGTGTGTGATGTTCTTAGGTTAGTTAGGTTTAAGTAGTTCTAAGTTCTAGGGGACTGATGACCACAGCAGTTAAGTCCCATACTGCTCAGAGCCATTTGAACCATTTGGTTCTCAACTGTTTTACTTTCTTTGAGCATGAGGATGAAACAGATGGCTCAACGTTCTCTAGACTTATCGCAGCGAATACAGAACGACGGTCTCTATTACAGACTTTTACACAGAAAATGGAACTCGACATTAGTACATTTTCTATTAGGTCTACAATGGCAGCAACTAATTTTTTTAGGTTCTTTCCTTTTTTCAGATATAGATAATTTTATAATTATATTAGCCATGTTCACTTAATAACAATGAAACAACAATGAAACATAGTTAAAAGTTAACAGACATAGGAGCACAGAACTACTTACAAGCCTAGTTAATCTGAAAAACAATGTTGCTCTGTTTATCGATATTCTCAATTGATTCACGAAAATGTACAGTACAGGCACCTGCAGGGATAATCTATCAACAGCACCCCTCACCACTTGCACGGAAGTAATTATCATTATCAACTTCACACCTCTAGTTTATGCTAGAACTGAATTCGAAAGTGAATGGTATTCCGCTTTGAAGGCGCTGTTTATCACTCCCATCAACGGAAATGAAAGGAATATATCGCAGCTGTCTTATCTTCCTTAGTCAGTATCTCTGACAAGTATATACAATAGAGATAATGCAAAAACGGCTGTATTTATAACATTTTGGCCTAGCGCCATGTTATTTTCTATAAAATTGGCAGTTAAGTCGGGTTGTAAAAGTACTGCCAAGAAAGGCCTCAGTCACATTTCAAGTTCGAGTCTGGAACAGATTTAAATTGTCCTCAAGTTTCAGTATTCAGCTCTGTTAGCCAGTATGCCGACTGCCAAACACATGTTCACAAACCGTTGCCCATTCCCGACTGTCTTGCTGCATCATGGCAAGGCGATTGACAACATTACATCTTAAGAATAAGTACGATAGAGATACATAACAACCTAGAGAATTATATGAGCTCCTATCCATAAGGAAACGTAGTTTTTTTCTCTTTCAGTTTTCGTAATCAGAAAGCCATTTAAGTGTAAGGCTATTTGTAGGTTAACGATTCCGTCCTAAGTGATGTCTCTCTCTTAACATCGCTGTTTTTGTGTGTAGTATTATCAGTGGGCTACGTGTAGTCAGAGGGATTTAGTGAGATAAAGAAGGACCTCAATCGTGGCTTTTGGAACCGCGAATGAAGATGAAAAGATGGGAGAACTCAAAGACTACAGGCTGGAAATGTTGCCGGTAATTAAAAGATCAAAGCTAAGGCAGCTGAGAAAATTAATATAATGGCCGCCACGATTAACGCTGAGGGAATGAGAAACCTCTTTCATAATAAAAATTTAATGTGTAGGAGGGGTTTGAAGGAAGGGTTCGCTAGGCGGAGGGGAGGAGAAAAGTTGCATTAAACGTAAGTGATGAGAATACCTAAGTAGCATCTTTGCCGTCAAAAGTGTCCCTCTCTTTCTTTCCTTTGCTGTGGTTGGCGAATGCCGCTAGAATGTACATCGAAAGGCTACAGATTTTCGTAATATTTGAATGACGAACTACAGTGTTCTGCTAGAGTCATACCCGACAACAAATGTTTCAGGTCGAAGGGACGGATATGTAAACTTTTAACGCAGGCAACAAGCTATTACGTTTGCCATTAAGTCTGGAACACGGATTTAAATTGTCCTCAAGTTACAGTATTCAGCTCTGTTAACCATTTTATTACATTCTGTGCACTGCACGACGTATCAAGTGGAATAATAACCATTTGTAAGAATTTTAATGTATGCAGTTTCAATAAGACAAACCTTACACCAGTAAATGCTCACTGTCCAGTAGCAAACGAGCTAGACTTTGTATCCGGGACTGTTAATACACACTGATGTTCTAACGCTCGACTTCATGGTAATCGGTTTGAGTCGTGACGGTGGAAAAAATCTCACCGTCAGAATTTGGGCAGTAAAAGAAGATTTGGTAGCTTAAACCCCTAATCACCTGACTCTGTTCAAATAAACTGTATTAAGTTTGGGACCTCTTCATAATGTTTTATACAGTGAGAGCATGTGGTGACTTGTGTGTCTTATGCGGGTGTTAAGCTTGGCGGCTCTCTCTGTGCCATGCGAGAAAAGTCTATGTGCCGGTAGTGGCTATCATTCCCTTCCTATAAATCTTCTAGAAAGTACTTTCTGATCTCCAATATAAACAATATTTGTACACCTATTTTCAGATCAAGTAACAAACCTTTTAATATTGTATATATCCACAATAGTCAGTATTTTTTATGGCACTAAACACTCATAAATTCTAATGAATTATCATCACCGTTGTTCAAATAGCACATAAGAGTTCGCTCACTTCTTGCCCACACGTCTATCTCTATCGTTCTATAAAATAAGTTTGTAGAGCTGTAATTCACAAATTGTTATGTGTTTATCCTTTCTGTCTGCATTTAATGCCCTAGATTCAATGAAAAAAGCTGTTTCAATGTAACATAACAGTAGTTTGCGTTTCCTACCCCCCACCCCCTCCAAAAAAATTCCAATCTAATATCATTGCATTGTAGCATCTTTGACACTCATGTACTTCGCAATATGTCTATTAGGTGTTGTATACTATCAATCAAAACATGTCGTGTACATGGAAAATTCGTTTTGTGAGCGAAAGTGGTTTACAGTGAAACGTTTGCGACTGTGAAAATAGAAACTTTCTTGGGACTTTATCTCGTTGCAAGAAAACTGCTAATAGAAATGCGCAACATGGACATTTGACGTAGGTTGCATTCCAACACAAATACGTAGCGCAGTTATTTTGGTTACACGTTTGTAATTTGTAAATTATTGTTTATCCTAGTGCAACTCATAGGAAACGGATGTATAACCTGTGTTGATGAAAGCATGAAAAAATGTCTGATGATGCACCGTAAAAATTTCGAAACCGGTAACGGTACTTTTTGGATAAAGTAACCTAAAAAATTGTGGCTGGTTGCTGTACATTATCAACAATTTATTTTATGTAACAGCCATGTCCATATGTGACAAAATTGCTTTCAGAAATAATTTGTGGTAATATCTGAATCCAGTATACCTTTATAAGGCAGGGAAGGAGCTCTTAATACTACAGACCAGAAGAGAACAGAAACTATTCAAATTTGGTGCTGCAGAAGTATTCTGTTGATCAGTGGGTAGGTAAGTAAGGAAGACGTATTGAATCGAAGAGAAATTTATAGCACAAGCTGACTAAATAAGGTATCTGTTGATAAGACACATCTTTAGGCATGAAGGAATCAAAAATTTGTCGGTGGAAGAAAATTGTGGAGAGCATGGCTCGCTTACAAGCAAATACAAGCGGATGTAGGCTGCAATGGTTATGCAGAGGTGAGGAGACAGATCATAATAGCATGGAGAGATGCATCAAACCAGGACTGGGACTGAGGCGCACAACAATATTTTTACGATAACTCTTCCACTCTAGTGTAGCCTGCGTCCACTGTAAATTGTGTACGTTCTTCGTAAGAGCACTAGGAGAGAATCTACCTTTGAAACTGGATATTTAAAATAATTCTTCACATCGAAATAAGTGACTAATTCCTCCGTCTTTGAGTTACCCTGCTGAATTCTACACCCACAGGGGGGCACACCTTCTCTCGATGTTACAACAAAAAAGGTACATGCAGTTATATTTAAATCCATTGGCATATGTTTCTGTAACGTCGGCAGAAATAGTGCCTCAATAAATTTGCCTTCCCGACGCCCGTTATATTAACAGATGTAAAAAGACATCTATCTTGTGTTTTTAACTTGAGTTCAGAGTAAAACTATTCCTGATGGAGAGGCATTAATGCAATATTTTACGTAGCGAGTCCTATTCGAGCGACACGTTGGCAGTGATTTTTCGTGAACTTTTCTTGGCCCACTGCTGCAGGCGTGAGACGGTCCCTTTGCGCTGCGCTGCTTCTCGAGGCTGCTTCGGCCACGATGTATCGAGTTATAACTTTGGTTGACTTCTGCCCCAATGCATTCTGACTCATAAAACTTCGTGAAATAGCCTATCGAAAGAGAAGTCGTAAACAAGAAGTACTATTCGATAAACTACCTCGTACCGGCCTAATAATCCTATAAGCACCGAAGCGTCTCTCGCCGATGAAGTTCGGTATGCAAAGAGGAGAAGACATCCAGATCTGAATACGGATAAGACACACCGCTTCCGCGTTCTGGAATCACAGTCAAAGGCAAAAGTTTTCTTAACGTTTTCTGCGGGAACGGTCTTTTGTTTTCCTTCCAACGTTGTTCCAGATGCATAATAATCGAAGCAGTATTTCTTATCTCTAGAGTTTTGAGGCAACAAAGTTCACGACGAAACTTCCTGCTGGTTGCTCTTTCATGAAGACGTGGGTTAAAGTCTTATCTGAAAAATAAATGAAACATGAACCAGCAGGTGCATTCAATCGATTTATTTCGCGAATACGCGGACTCTGCTGTAAAATCATTTCAACAGCAGCAGCAGCACATTGTGAGCGACGTGTTTTAGAGCAAGTTTAGTGTGGAGTGGTATTTTGGCTAAGGATGGCGTGGGATTATTTTGTAAATCTTTTATAATCAACATAAGAAATTTATTACAAACACAATGGCATCAATACAATGATAGGTAATTAATAACATGTTAATAATATTGTGTCCAGAACCAATGCTAACGTAAATATGGGCATAATACAATAATGAAATAAATATAACATTTTCCTAAGAAATTCAAATGTGTTTCAGACCTTGCAACACACATGCAAGCACCAAACAAGAAAACAGAATAGGAAGCAGATGATCCACAGGCTCCGCCCATAGCACAATGCAATTAGAAAAATGTGTGCGTGCGTGTGTGTGTATGTGTGTGTGCGTGTGTTTAACATCCCCTCCTAAACCATCGAAGCGATTTCAACCAAGTGCACTACAAATCTCTTTACTGGTTCAAATGGGTTTGAGCACTAAGGGACTTAACTTCTGAGGTCATCAGCCCCCTAGAACTTAAAACTTCTTAAACCTAACTAACCTAACGACATAACACACATCAGTGCCCGAGGCAGGATTCTAACCTGCGACCGTAGCGGTCCCAAGGTTCCAGACTGTAGCGCCTAGAACCGCTCGGCCACCCCGGCCAGCATCTCTTTACTGGCAGGCAACAATCGTTGCAGGATAAGAACCACCTACATAACGTATTTCAGGAGATACGACGTCATAAGACGGCCGATGTGGCCGAGCGTTTCTAGGAGCTTCAGTCTGGAATCTCGCGACCGCTGCGGTCGCAGATTCGAATCCTGCCTCGGGCATGGATGTGTTTGATGTCGTTAAGTTAGTTAGGTTTAAGTAGTTCTAAGTCCTAGGGGACTGATGACCTCAGATGTTAAGTCCCACAGAGCTCAGAGCCATTTGAACCATTTTTTTTACGACTTCATAAACAACGAGATAGTGAGAACTACCGCATCATTTGTGAGGTTTAAATGTATTGCTTCTGAGATACTAAATGTATTCGCAATAAATTTTGAGTACAGTATCTACATATGTCACTAAATGCACCTACAGTATTGTATCATGGTCCCACACGTAGAACAGGAGATGCGTGAAAAACTACCGCATTGTGCGTGAAGTTTAAATTTATTATTTGTTTCCTACAAACTGTACTGTCAACAGATTTTGCAGACTGTATCTAAATATGCAGTTGAATGTACCTAAAATAATTATATCATTGTATGCACATAGATCAAGAGATACTTCACTACAAACACAGTTAATTTTTTATTTTCGTTTCTAATAGAATATTGGCAGAATGAATACCCAGACAATGCCAGGGTTGTTAGCTAGCAAATGAATGAAGTGTTAACAGGATCTGTCTCTGCTGCCGAGGTTCTCCCCCAGCAACTTACCGCTGCTACCTACAACGGGGCTACCAAGCTTGCCTAATTTACGGAACAGCACAGCAATATAAAAGTCAGAAAACAATAGTAGAACACGTCTTCAGAGTGATTGGAAACAGAATAGAGAGCTCTCTCTTGTACAACGGTATGCCGCACCCTCAGCGTGGAGACAAGGCACAATAAAAATATACCTTTGCGCCTCCACGTGAATGACATGTGCTGTTGGAACTTGTAACGAACACTTCACACATACACCAGCCACTGGCTGTCTTCACTGTACACAGTACCAGCTATACAATAATCACTATCTGACGGTGGTTGCCCGCCAAACCCTGCAGGCTCCATGTCTTACAGCAATAACAAAACCACTCTTCTCAGTGTCTAGATATGGCTGACATCTCTCCTCGGCACCAGACAGAGATACGGCCACCCTGCAGGTAGTCGATATTCACGACGTGCTCCACACTGACCGTTGGCTGCACACGCTGCCCAGCTCCTCGGCACGCCACATTCCAGTTAGAATTCTGTCTCGGCTGCTGGCTTGCTGGTCACCAACCAAATCTGTGGTCAGCTCCAAACTGTGACCTGGGACGAGAACTAGAGCCCGCCACACCTTACACAAAACCAGTCCGAAGAACGTAGATCCAGGACCCATCGGTATAACAGTTGTAAACTGTCGTAGCTGTGTTGGTAAAGTACCAGAGCTCTAAGCGCTAATAAAAAGCACTGATGCTCAAATCGTTAAATGCACTGATAACTGGCTAAAGCCGGAGGTAAGCTCACGCGGAATTTTTGCGATGGACCTAATGGTCTTCACAAAGGGTAGGCTAAACGTAGTTGGTGGTGGCGTGTTTGTTGCTGATAGAAATAGTTTACCCTGTAGCGAAACTGAAGTAGATAGTTCTTGTTTGTTCGTATGGGTAGAGGTCATTGTTGGTAAACTGAATAAAATATTTACTGGGCCCTGTTCCGGACCTCCCAACTCATTTGATACAATTTCTGAAATTATAGTTGTGTTGAGAGGCCAGACAAACGTGTGGTTCCTGAAGAGGGGCAGCAGCCTTTTCAGTAGTTGCAAGGGCAACAGTCTGGATGATTGACTGATCTGGCCTTGTAACAATAACCAAAACGGCTTTGCTGTGCTGGTACTGCGAACGGCTGAAAGCAAGGGGAAACTACGGCCGTAATTTTTCCCGAGGGCACGCAGCTTTACTGTATGGCATGGAGAGCTGCATCAAACCCGTCTCAGGACTGAAGACCACAACAACAACAACAACAGTTGTGTTGACTTAAATTTACGCTCAATATGTTGGCGAAAATATATGTTTACATCCTGAGGTACGCATAAAATATCATCCGAAATTATGCTAAGCGCATTCTCTGAAAATTGTAGCAAACGGTTGTGAAAATGCACTTGACGTCTTTAGTAACAAATAACCCCGAGCTAATAAAGAACATGAAAACGGTTACCTAAATTAGTGAACCCATGGCTATCTTAGACAGACTGAATATTTTAACTCCCAAATCATCAAAAAATAAACGAAAAATATACGTATTCAAGGAGGCCTTTCTGGTAGACAATCTCCACTCCTTCTAAATTAACAACGTACTGGTAAGTGTAGATCATATGTGGCTTGAATTCAAGAAATAGTATCAACAGCAATTGAGAGATCTGTACCAAATAAATTAACAAACGACAGAGCTGGAACCCCTTGATACACAAACGGGTCACAATATTGTTGCAGAAAAAACGAAAAAAAGCATACAAAATTTAAACTGAAGGAAAATCTCCAAGGTTGACGATCTTTTGTAGAAGCTTGAAATTTAGTGCGGACTTCAAAGCGAGATTTTTATAATAGTTCCACAACGAAACTTTGTCTCAAAAACTAGCAGAAAATCCAAAGAGATTTTCGTCGTTAGTGAACTCATGCCTTCTCTGCTCGACAGCAATACAAATACTATCCATTACAGTGCTCCCAAAGCGGAGTTACTAAATACAGCCTTCCGAATTTCCTTCACGGAAGAAGAGGAAGTAAATATTCTAGAATTCGAATCAGGAACAGCTGCCAAGTAGAGTGACGTAGAAGCGGATATCCTCGGAGTAGTGAAGCTACTTAAATCACTCAACCAAAGCAAGTCTTCCGATCCAGACTGTATACCAGTTAGGTTCCTTCCAGAGTATGCTGATGCATTAGCTCCTTACTTAATAATCACATACAACCACTCGCCCGACTGAAGGTCCATGGTCAAAGTCTTGAAAGTGGCACAGGTCACACCAATATTCAGGACAGACAGTAGGAATCCACTAAATTGGACGTAAATATCATTAACGTCGATGTACAGTAGGATTTTGGAACATATATTGTGTTCAAACATTATGAATTATCTCTAAGAGAACGGGGTACTGACACAGAGTCAACACGGATTTAGAAAACGTCGTTCCCGTGAAACAAAACAAGCTCTTAATTCAAACGAAGTGTTGAGCGCTATTGATAAGGGATTTCTAACTGATTCCGTGTTTCTAGATTTGCAGATGGATTTTAGCATTGTACCTCACAAGCGACTTACAGTCAGTTTGCATGCTTATGGAATATCGTATCAGTTATGCAACTGAACTCGTGACTTGCTATCAGAGGGGTTAATATCGTAGTAACTGACGGAAAGTCATCAAGTTAAACGGAAGTTACTTCTGGCGTTCCCCAAAGTAGTGTTATAGGTCCTCTGCTGTTCCTTATCTACATCAATGATTTCGGAGACAATCTGAGCAGCCGACTCAGGTTGTTTGCAGGTGACATGCCCTTTGTCGTCTATTAATGTCATCATAAGTTCGAAACGAATTGCAAAAAGTTTTAGAAAATATATCTGTGTGGTATATTTTCTAAAACTTTTTGCAATTCATTTCGAACTTATGATGACATTAATAGACGACAAAGGCATGTCACCTGCAAACAACCTGAGTCGGCTGCTCAGATTGTCTCCGAAATCATTGATGTAGATATATTGATGTATATATTGATGTATATATATCTGTGTGGTCCCCCCCCATGAACCATGGACCTTGCCGTTGGTGGGGAGGCTTGCGTGCCTCAGCGATACAGATAGCCGTACCGTAGGTGCAACCACAACGGAGGGGTATCTGTTGAGAGGCCAGACAAACGTGTGGTTCCTGAAGAGGGGCAGCAGCCTTTTCAGTAGTTGCAAGGGCAACAGTCTGGATGATTGACTGATCTGGCCTTGTAACAATAACCAAAACGGCCTTGCTGTCCTGGTACTGCGAACAGCTGAAAGCAAGGGGAAACTACAGCCGTAATTCTTCCCGAGGGCATGCAGCTTTACTGTATGATTACATGATGATGGCGTCCTCTTGGGTAAAATATTCCGGAGGTAAAATAGTCCCCCATTCGGATCTCCGGGCGGGGACTACTCAAGAGGATGTCGTTATCAGGAGAAAGAAAACTGGCGTTCTACGGATCGGAGCGTGGAATGTCAGATCCCTTAATCGGGCAGGTAGGTTAGAAAATTTAAAAAGGGAAATGGATAGGTTGAAGTTAGATATAGTGGGAATTAGTGAAGTTCGGTGGCAGGAGGAACAAGACTTCTGGTCAGGTGACTACAGGGTTATAAACACAAAATGAAATAGGGGTAATGCAGGAGTAGGTTTAATAATGAATAGGAAAATAGGAATGTGGGTAAGCTCCTACAAACAGCATAGTGAACGCATTATTATGGCCAAGATAGATACGAAGCCCACACCTACTACAGTAGTACAAGTTTACATGCCAACTAGCTCTGCAGATGACGAAGAAATTGAAGAAATGTATGATGAAATAAAAGAAATTATTCAGATTGTGAAGGGAGACGAAAATTTAATAGTCATGGGTGACTGGAATTCGAGTGTAGGAAAAGGGAGAGAAGGAAACATAGTAGGTGAATATGGATTGGGGGACAGAAATGAAAGAGGAAGCCGCCTGGTAGAATTTTGCACAGAGCACAACATAATCATAAATAACACTTGGTTTAAGAATCATGAAAGAAGGTTGTATACATGGAAAAACCCTGGAGATACTAAAAGGTATCAGATAGATTATATAATGTTAAGACAGAGATTTAGGAACCAGGTTTTAAATTGTAAGACATTTCCAGGGGCAGATGTGGACTCTGACCACAATCTATTGGTTATGACCTGTAGATTAAAACTGAAGAAACTGCAAAAAGGTGGGAATTTAAGCAGATGGGACCTGGATAAACTAAAAGAACCAGAGGTTGTACAGAGATTCAGGGAGAGCATAAGGGAGCAATTGACAGGAATGGGGGAAATAAATACAGTAGAAGAAGAATGGGTAGCTTTGAGGGATGAAGTAGTGAAGGCAGCAGAGGATCAAGTAGGTAAAAAGACGAGGGCTAGTAGAAATCCTTGGGTAACAGAAGAAATATTGAATTTAATTGACGAAAGGAGAAAATATAAAAATGCAGTAAGTGAAACAGGCAAAAAGGAATACAAACGTCTCAGAAATGAGATCGACAGGAAGTGCAAAATGGCTAAGCAGGGATGGCTAGAGGACAAATGTAAGGATGTAGAGGCCTATCTCACTAGGGGTAAGATAGATACCGCCTACAGGAAAATTAAAGAGACCTTCGGAGATAAGAGAACGACTTGTATGAATATCAAGAGATCAGATGGAAACCCAGTGCTAAGCAAAGAAGGGAAAGCAGAAAGGTGGAAGGAGTATATAGAGGGTCTATACAAGGGCGATGTACTTGAGGACAATATTATGGAAATGGAAGAGGATGTAGATGAAGATGAAATGGGAGATACGATACTGCGTGAAGAGTTTGACAGAGGACTGAAAGACCTGAGTCGAAACAAGGCCCCCGGAGTAGACAATTTTCCATTGGAACTACTGACGGCCGTGGGAGAGCCAGTCCTGACAAAACTCTACCATCTGGTGAGCAAGATGTATGAAACAAGCGAAATACCCTCAGACTTCAAGAAGAATATAATAATTCCAATCCCAAAGAAAGCAGGTGTTGACAGAAGTGAAAATTACCGAACTATCAGCTTAATAAGTCACAGCTGCAAAATACTAACACGAATTCTTTACAGACGAATGGAAAAACTAGTAGAAGGCAACCTCGGGGAAGATCAGTTTGGATTCCGTAGAAACACTGGAACACGTGAGGCAATACTGACCTTACGACTTATCTTAGAAGAAAGATTAAGGAAAGGCAAACCTACGTTTCTAGCATTTGTAGACTTAGAGAAAGCTTTTGACAATGTTGACTGGAATACTCTCTTTCAAATTCTAAAGGTGGCAGGGGTAAAATACAGGGAGCGAAAGGCTATTTACAATTTGTACAGAAACCAGATGGCAGTTACAAGAGTCGAGCGACATGAAAGGGAAGCAGTGATTGGGAAGGGAGTAAGACAGGGTTGTAGCCTCTCCCCGATGTTGTTCAATCTGTATATTGAGCAAGCAGTAAAGGAAACAAAAGAAAAATTCGGAGTGGGTATTAAAATTCATGGAGAAGAAATAAAAATGTTGAGGTTCGCCGATGACATTGTAATTCTCTCAGAGACAGCAAAGGAGTTGGAAGAGCAGTTGAAGGGAATGGATAGTGTCTTGAAAGGAGGATATAAGATGAACATCAATAAAAGCAAAACAAGGATAGTGGAATGTAGTCGAATTAAGTCGGGTGATGCTGAGGGAATTAGATTAGGAAATGAGGCACTTAAAGTAGTAAAGGAGTTTTGCTATTTGGGGAGCAAAATAACTGATGATGGTCGAAGTAGAGAGGACATAAAATGTAGGCTGGCAATGGCAAAGAAAGCGTTTCTGAAGAAGAGAAATTTATTAACATCCAGTATTGATTTAAGTGTCAGGAAGTCATTTCTGAAAGTATTCGTTTGGAGTGTAGCCATGTATGGAAGTGAATCATGGACGATAAATAGTTTGGACAAGAAGAGAATAGAAGCTTTCGAAATGTGGTGCTACAGAAGAATGCTGAAGATTAGATGGGTAGATCACATAACTAATGAGGAAGTATTGAATAGGATTGGGGAGAAGAGAAGTTTGTGGCACAACTTGACCAGAAGAAGGGATTGGTTGGTAGGACATGTTCTGAGGCATCAAGGGATCACCAATTTAGTATTGGAGGGCAGCGTGGAGGGTAAAAATCGTAGGGGGAGACCAAGAGATGAATACACTAAGCAGATTCAGAAGGATGTAGGTTGCAGTAGGTACTGGGAGATGAAAAAGCTTGCACAGGATAGAGTAGCATGGAGAGCTGCATCAAACCAGTCTCAGGACTGAAGACCACAACAACAACAACAACAACATCTGTGTGGTGCAAAAACTGGCAATTGAACCTAAATAACGAAAAGTGTGAGGTCATCCACATGAGTACTAAAAGGGACCCGTTAAACTTCTGTTTCACGATAAATCAGTTAATCCTGAAGGCCGTAAATTCAACTAAATACCTAGGAATAACAGTTACGAGCAACTTAAATTAGCAAGAACTCATAGAAAATAATGTAGGGAAGGTTGAACCAAAGACTGCGTTTTATTGGCAGAACACTTATAAGATATAAAACATCCTCTAAAGACACTGCCTACTCTACTCTTGTCCGTCCTCTTTTGGAGTACTGCTGGGAGGTCTGGGATTCTTACCAGAAAGGATTAACGGGATACATCGAGAAAGTTCGAAGAAAAGCAGGTATTTTTTGTTGTTTGTTGTTGTTGTCTTCAGTCCTAAGACTGGTTTGACGCAGCTCTCCATGCTACTCTATCATGTGCAAGCTTCTTCTTCTCCCACTACTTACTCAACTTACATCCTTCTGAATCTGCTTAGTGTATTCATCTCTTGGTCTCCTTCTACGATTTTTACCCTCCACGCTGCCCTCCAGTACTAATTGGTGATCCCTTGATGCCTCAGAACATGTCCTACCAGCTGGTCCCTTCTTCTTGTCGAGTTGTGCCAGAAACTCCTCTTCTCCCCAATTCTATTCAATACCTCCTCATTAGTTATGTGATCTACCCATCTAATCTTCAGCATTCTTCTGTAGCACCACATTTCGAAAGCTTCTATTCTCTTCTTGTCCAAACTATTTATCGTCCATGTTTCACTTCCATACATGGCTACCTCCATACAAATACTTTCAGAAACGACTTCCTGACACTTAAATCTATACTCAATGTTAATAAATTTCTCTTCTTCAGAAACGCTTTCCTAGCTATTGCCAGTCTACATTTTATATCCTCTCTACTTCGACCATCTTCAGTTATTTTGCTCCCCAAATAGCAAAACTCCTTTACTACTTTAAGTGTCTCATTTCCTAATCTAATTCCCTCAGCATCAGCAGACTTAATTCGACTACATTCCATTGTCCTCGTTTTGTTTTTGTTGATGTTCATCTTATATCCTTTCAAGACACTGTCCATTCCGTTCAACTGCTCTTCCAAGTTCTTTGCTGTCTCTGACAGAATTACAATGTCATCGGCGAACCTCAATGTTTTTATTTCTTCTTCATTGACTTCAATACATATTCCGAATTTTTCTTTTGTTTCCTTTACTACTTGCTCAATATACAGATTGAATAACATCGGGGACAGGCTACAACCCTGTCCCACTCCCTCCCCAACCACTGCTTCCCTTTCATGCCCCTCGACTCTTATAACTGCCATCTGGTTTCTGTACAAATTGTAAATAGCCTATCGCTCCCTGTATTTTACCCCTGCCACCTTTAGAATTTGAAAGAGAATATTTTAGTCAACATTGTCAAAAGCTTTCTCTAAGTGTACAAATGCTAGATATGTAGGTTTGCCTTTCCTTAATCTATTTTCTAAGATAAGTCGTAGGGTCAGTATTGCCTTACGTGTTCCAACATTTCTACGGAATCCAAACTGATCTTCGCCGAGGTCGGCTTCTACCAGTTTTTCCATTCGCCTGTAAAGAATTCGCCTTAGTGTTTTGCAGCTGTGACTTATTAAATTGATAGTTCGGTAATTTTCACTTCTGTCAACAACTGCTTTCTTTGGGATTGGAATTATTATATTCTTCTTGAAACCTGAGGGTATTTCGCCTGTCTCATACATCTTGCTCACCAGATGGTAGAGTTTTGTCATGACCGGCTCTCCCAAGGCCGTCAGTAGTTCCAATGGAATTCTGTCTACTCCCGGGGCCTTGTTTCGACTCAGGTCTTTCAGTCCTCTGTCAAACTCTTCACGCAGTATAGTATCTCCCATTTCATCTTCATTTACATCCTCTCTCATTTCCATAATATTGTCCTCAAGTACATCGCCCTTGTATAGACCCTCTATATACTCCTTCCACCTTTCTGCTTTCCCTTCATTGCTTAGAACTGGGTTTCCATCTGAGCTCTTGATATTCATACAAGTGGCTCTCTTTTCTCCAAAGGTCTCTTTAATTTTCCTGTAGGCAGTATCTATCTTACCCCTAGTGAGATAAGCCACTATATCCTTACATTTGTCCTCTAGCCATCCCTGCTTAGTCATTTTGCACTTCCTGTCGATCTCATTTTTGAGATATTTGTATTCCTTTTTGCCTGCTTCATTTACTGCGTTTTTATCTTTTCTTGTTTCGTCAATTAACTTCAATATTTCTTCTGTTACCCATGGATTTCTACTAGGCCTCGTCTTTTTACCTACTTGATCCTCAGCTGCCATCACTACTTCATCCCTCAGAGCTACACATTCTTCTTCTACTGTATTTCTTTCCCATTCCTGTCAATTGTTCCCTTATGCTCTCCCTGAAACTCTGTACAACCTCTGGTTTAGTGAGTTTATCCAGGTCCCATCTCCTCAAATTCCCACCTTTTTGCAGTTTTAATCTACAGTTCATAACCAATAGATTGTGGTCAGAGTCCACATCTACCCCTGGAAATGCCTTACAATTTGAAACCTGGTTTCCAAATCTCTGTCTTACCATTATATATTATATATCTGATACCTTCTAATATCTTCAGGATTCTTCCATGTATACAACCTTCTTTTTTGATTCTTGAACCAAGTGTTAGCTATGATTAAGTTATGCTCTGTGCAAAATTCTACCAGGCGGCTTCCTCTTTCATTTCTGTCCCCCAATCCATATTCACCCACTATGTTTCCTTCTCTCCCTTTTCCTACTTTCGAATTCCAGTCACCCATGACTATTAAATTTTTGTCTCCCTACACTACCTGAATAATTTCTTTTATCTCATCATACATTTCATCAATTTCTTCATCATCTGCAGAGGTAGTTGGCATGTAAACTTGTACTCTGTAGTAGGCATGGGCTTCGTGTCTATCTTGGCCACAATAATGCTTTCACTATGCTGTTTGTAGTAGCTTACCCGCACTCCTATTTTTTTATTCATTATTAAACCTACTCCTGCATTACCCCTATTTGATTTTGTATTTATAACCCTGTATTCACCTGACAAAAAGTCTTGTTCCTCCTGCCACCGAACTTCACTAATTCGCACTATATCTAACTTCAACCTATCCATTTCCCTTTTTAAATTTTCTAAGCTACCTGCCCGATTAAGGGATCTGACATTCCAAGCTCCGATCCGTAGAACGCCAGTTTTCTTTCTCCTGATAATGACGTCCTCTTGAGTAGTCCACGCCTGGAGATCCGAATGGGAGACTATATTACCTCCGGAATATTTTACCCAAGAGGACGCCATCATCATTTAACCATACAGTAAAGCTGCATGCCCTCGAGAAAAATTACGGCTGTAGTTTCAACTTGCTTTCAGCCGTTCGCAGTACCAGGACAGCAAGGCCGTTTTGGTTAGTGTTACATGGCCAGATCAGTCAATCATCCAGACTGTTGCCCCTGCAACTACTGAAAAGGCTGCTGCCCCTCTTCAGGAACCACACGTTTGTCTGGCCTCTCAACAGATACCCCTCCGTTGTGGTTGCACCTACGGTACGGCCATCTGTATCGCTGTGGCACGCAAGCCTCCCCACCAACGGCAAGGTCCATGGTTAATGGGACGAGCAATAGAGGAGAGAGTGTCACTGTCATGATACTGGATTTGAGTGGACATCATTAAAACAAAAGCGATTTTGTTGCGGCGGTAACTTCTCATGAAATTTCAGTCACCAACTTTCTACTCTCAGCAAGAAAATACTTTGTTGACGCCGACCTACGTAGGGAGAAGCGATCATCATAATAAAATAAGGGAAATCAAAGC
The DNA here is from genome assembly GCF_021461385.2 of Schistocerca piceifrons. Classification (NCBI taxonomy): domain Eukaryota; kingdom Metazoa; phylum Arthropoda; class Insecta; order Orthoptera; family Acrididae; genus Schistocerca; species Schistocerca piceifrons. Next base: position 951,605,721 of record NC_060138.1, read on the forward strand.
TAGCACGGAAATATATAGTTGTTCGTTTTTTCCGTGCACTGTTCGAGACTGGAATAATGGAGAGTTATAGTGAAAATGGTTCGATGAACCCCGTGCAAGGCACTTAACAGTGATTTGCAGAGTATCGATGTAAATGAAAACGTAAATGAGTATGTAAGTAGGCTGTTTAGGTTTTAATGTTGGTAACGCTATGTAGCGCTCTATATGAAAATCAATGACTGTGCTTTGTGCAGTTTGTGGCTGGTTTGCATTGTTGGAATATTCGCCATTGTAGCGTTGGGCAGTTGGATGTGAACCGCACGTAGCATTGCGCAGCTGGAGGTGAGCCGCCAGGATTGGCGGATGTGGGGAGAGAGAATGCGGAGTTTTGAGAGCGGATGATCTGGACGTGTGTCCATCAGAGACAGTAAATTTGTAAGACTGGATGTCATGAACCGGTATATATATATATATATATATATATATATATATATATATATATATATATAATGACTTTTGAACACTATTAAGGTAAATACATTGTTTGTTCTTTATCAAAATCTTTCATTTGCTAACTATGCCTATCAGTAGTTAGTCTCTTCACTAGTTAGAATCTTTTATATAGCTGGCAGTTGTGGCGCTCGCTGTATTGCAGTAGTTTGAGTAACGAAGATTCTTGTGAGGTAAGTGATTCATGAAAGGTATAGGTTATTGTTAGTGAGGGCCATTCTTTCGTAGGTATTATTAAAAGTCAGATTGCGTTGCGCTAAAAATATTGTGTGTCAGTTTAAGCAGTCATTTATAATTTTTCTAATGGGACCTTTCAAGTACCCAATTGCAGGACCAACACGAACCATTCAGCGCGTCTAGGGCGTCTTGTGTAAGCTTAGGGACCGACGACATCAGTAGTTTGGTCCCATAAGACATTACCACAAATTTCCATGTTCCATAATTCAGCGGTCGATAGTCACTGCGGGTTCTGGTGTAAGTAGGCTGTTTGGGTATTTATATTGGTAAAGCCACGTAGCGCTCTGTATGAAAATCACTGCCTGTGCTGTGTGCAGTCTGTGGCTGGTTTGCATTGTTGTCTGCCATTGTAGTGTTGGGCAGCTGGATGTTAACAGCGAGTAGCGTTGCGCAGTTGGAGGTGAGCCCCCAGCAGTGGTGGATGTGTGGAGAGAAATGGCGGAGATTTGAAATTTGTAAGACTGGATGTCATGAACTGCCACATACATTATCACTTTTGAACACTATTAAGGTAAATACATTGTTTGTTCTCTATCAAAATCTTTCATTTGCTAACTACGCCTATCAGTAGTTAGTACCTTCAGTAGTTTGAATCTTTTATTTAGCTGGCAGTAGTGGCGCTCGTTGTATTGCAGTAGTTCGAGTAACGAAGAATTTTGATGAGGTAAGTGATCTGTGAAAGGTATGGGTTAATGTTAGTCAGGGCCATTCTTCTGTAGGGATTTTTGAAAGTCAGATTGCGTTGCGCTAAAAATATTGTGTGTCAGTTTAAGCACAGTCATGTACAATTTTTCTAAGGGGACGTTTCATATGTCGACCCTTAGCCGAGGATACCTCACTGGAATCTTCTGATTTTTTCTTGTAGTTTGTTCAATTAGTGCAGCCTTTGTTTATCGCTAGCGCGTAATTGTAGAAAGAATTTCCTTTGTAGTTGTAGTTTTTCATTCTTGTACAGTAAACAGTTGTGGCATGCATGTAGATTTGCACCAAGTATTTCGCAGCTGCGCTAGCAATTAACGAGATATTATTTTGAATGCTATGTTAATGTATTTTCTTATTTTTCTCTTCAAATTGTGCTTTTCTGTGTTGTCGTGTGAAATATTGTGACAATAATGGCGTGTGAAAAACGTAATACTAGGCTCCAAAGGAAACTGAGAAATGACAGTGAAGACGAAAGCACTGTGTTAGCGCCACCGTGTAATGAGTTAACTAATGTTCAAAGTAGTAATTTAGTAATCGTGCATAGGGAAATGGAGCGGCATGCAAATAACAGTGTAGGCAGTGAAACAATTAGTGAACAGGGAAGCATTATCGATCCATAGGTCGGCAACAGCTTACCTCAGGAATCCAAAATGACAGGACACAATCTTGCAAATACTGTTGATTCAGGTTTTGCATCCTCGCAGTTTTCTCAATATAAGTCAGGACACATTTTCTGCTTTTCAAAATGCGAATATTGCCGGTTCAAATGCATTGCCGAATAGCACCGAGGAACATGTTTCAGACACCAGTGCATTGTTATTACAATTAATGCAACAAATGGGACAAAAGCTTCAAAAGTTAGATACAATGGAACAACACCAGAGACAAACACAGCAACAGTTAGAAACAGTGGAACAAAGTCAGAGACAAACACAGCAAAACCTTCAGAAGTTAGACACAATGGAACAAAATCAGAGACAAACACAGCAAAAGCTTCAAACGTTAGACACCACACTTGATCAAACACGTGAAGATTTAACTACTGAGTTACATAACATTGAATCGAAATGTCAAAAAGTCTGTAATGACGTAAAAACACAAATTTGTGAGCATTTTCAACCTATTTTTTCGCGGCATGAAAATGCATTACAGAATCACGAAGCAGCCATAAAAGAACTGCAAACTATTGTTCATGAAAATCACGATACCTTGCAAGCTAAAATTGACTCAGTTGCATCTACCGATTCGGTTACGCAACTTGCAAAAACTCAAGAAAACTTAAAGGACACAGTAGATACGATTTCAACACAAATGGACACTCTGAAACTTGGTTCAGAAAAACACACTGAGGAAATAGGTACACTATCGGAGAAAATAGCCGAACTTTCGGATCAGTTCACTAACTTATCTGCAAAGGTAGATGATGATCTGGATGACACAAGACCTGTAGCCACCACTGACACAGAAGAGTATCAACAAATTAAGAAATTCAAACAAAATCAGAATCAAATTAATACGCAATACAGAAGAGAAATCCGGGAAGTACAAGATCAGTTGGCACAAGTAATACAAAAATTACATATTTCAGAGGACACTCGCGCTCCAACACAGGAAGAGGAACTTAGAAATACGGAAAAGCCACAAAATAATAACACAGGGCATTTCGGAAATTATGAAAGAAATTGGCAAGGTGCACCGAAATTTGAGATGGAACCGCCGACACGACGTAACAATGACCGATGTGCTACTCGCCGACACGATGGTTTTGACTATAAGCTGTTCATTACTACATGTAAATTCAAAACATTTAAGAATTCTAACAACGACATTCATCCACAAGTGTGGCTCCATCAATTCTCTCATTGTTTTCCTCCCAACTGGTCATTAGAGCACAGATTAGAATTAATGTGTGGCTACTTAGAGAATGAACCAGCTGAAAGTATGCGATCGGTCATTCACGATTGTCACAGTGAAGGAGAATTTTATCATGCCTTCCTCTCAGCATATTGGTCTCAAGCTACACAAGACCGAGTAAAACATAGCATCATAATGATGAAACATTTCGAACAATGTGAATTTTCCAGTCTTATGAAATATTTTTTACGGCCTCTCAGAACTCACCCGCATTTGCTTAATCAAATTGCCTGAACATTTATGACATATTGTTTTGGAAGGAAGTTGCAAAGATGACGTTGAAGCTTTTCAGGGACTCTAACAAGAATTGGAAATTGACACTGACAATCGCGGAACGTGAAAACAGGAGCACAACGATTACAGGTCACATCCGTCACCATGCTGCGGTGACAGAAATAATAAATGGACATGACAAGGCTATTCTTACAAGGTAAATCGTGATCAAAACAGACACCACCCGTATGACAACCACCGGCAGAGTAACAGTTGCAGAGAAAGATCACATTTGCATAGTAATGAATGTGACAGAGACAACCATAGAAACGGACAATATGCAAACCAAAATAATTATTATCAAGGAGACAGAATAACGTCAGACGCAACGGTCCACCACGCAGTTACGATTCCAGGAGAAATTCTCCACCACATGAGCGACAAATAAGAAACAATGGAAACTACCGACTTGACGACAGTCGATATTATCGTAACGACAGACCTGAATTTCATCAGAACTGGCGGGATTCAAACAGGACAGGGCCCTCTTGGCAAGGTGAATTTGTAGAAGTTAGGCCTCTTAATCCCAATAACGAAGCGCGCCAACAAAGAGACAGACAATGACTCGCACTGCAGGTAGCCACGTGCGTCGGCTAGCTCAGGGAAAAATTACATAGACACTAACCTTGAGAAAAATTGCAGTATTCTTTGCCGACGTGTACGACATGATAATGCCGTTGAAGCTCGAGCTTTGCATAGTAGGAAGAGTAAAGGCCTGCACCACATTTCACATGTAAAACCGTTTATTGAGAGATAATCCGCTTTTTAACTTAGTCTTTGCCATGAAATTGTTCACTTAACGCTACTAGTACAATTTGTCACACTGAAAAACTGTTAACATGTAATTATGTTCTTAAGTTAAATATCCAGTCAAGAACCAAGAGAACTTATTTAAACAGAAATTACGAATGCATTGTTATAGTAAACAGACGACACAGTGTTGTTATTTGTACATTCTTGCCTGTTAGTTGCACGATTATGCAACGACTATAAGGCTTACATACTTAGTAGATATACAGGTACTGCTAATGAGATTTTAATGAAACATTTTGGTTTAGTTGAAATGACATTTGAAAGGGCACAGTACCGCCCGACATTGAAAATAGGTACAACATTCTTCGTTATTCTTGTCAGAACAACATATTTTTTCTAATAATAATTCAATTTCAATTAATACAGCGAAGCCAGATACCAGTGTGGGAAAGAATGACAATTTATTTATTTAACTGATCACATGTGCACTCCCACAAAATAAATCCCTACATCCAGTTTCATGAGATCTGTGAAATGAATGAATGTATGGTCGTCTGCTAACCTCAGATACTGACTGTGAATATATGATCATCTTTGAGATGGTGCTTGGGTCACCTTTGGTGGGACCAAAGAGATGAAATTTACCTGAGCTTTGAGCACCTGAAATGTGGCTGACCAATACAGTAGCAAGGTGCTCCCCCACTTCGGCAGAGGTGCGAGAGGAGCTGAAGAACGGCCATGTTTCAGCACTCTGCCGCTAGATCTAGTGTTGGTAAGACCTGTCTTAGGCGTGCTCTGTAAGGACAAAAGAGTGGAGACATGGTATGCATGTGAAATACTTAAGAGTAGTCTAGAATAATAATTTCGCCATTTCAGGAACTTTTGTGGGGAGAATTAATTGTCAGGCAGGTAAAATTAAGGGAATCGTAGTAATCTTTGGAAGTGACCAACGGTCACAATGAAACCAAGTGTAGCAATAAGTTGAAATACTTCCAAGTGCTTAAGTTAAGCTGAATTACTAGCGTGTGTACTATAAGTTGAAAATATTTAAGAAATGGCGTGTGCAGGACTTGAAATTAGAGACGAGTACTTCCACGTGGTGAGTACTGTGTGAGTCTCAATCTGTGTATGAGACAAAGGATAAAGAGAAGTACTCGTCCATGGTATCAGTTGAGTACTTGTGTGTGTGATGAATATGTTCTTGATACTACTTTGCGTGTTATGTTTCCGTGTGACGCTTGATTCAAACTATAATACTCTGAGAGAGAAGCAAGGTGAGTCAGCCGTCTATCCAGCAACGGCACTTGGCTTACATTGCACAGGAAGACGTGCATATATCCTCCAGAGTTCATAGTAGGAAAGAAAAATCACGAAGTGAGGCAGTGTCATGTGAAACTGGGATAAATACTAATTGAATTGGGAAAACTGAAAGTGATGTGATTATAATGTTGTGACTATTCCCTGTGTTGTATTCCATGTTGCAGTGTGGTGTATATCATGATATCTAAGCATGTGTGGTTTGCATGGGAGAGTAGCAAGGTAGTTTCAGAGGTAGTGGGTTATGCATGTTCCTTTTGTACCGCTTGGTCTGGAGGAAAGTTTCGTGATGATGGTTGTGAGAGTCGAAGTGTGAGATATAGCAAAACATCCACCATCCTATCCAGAAATAATTACGAGACCATAAGATAGAGAATCACCAATGTAAAGCCATGCCCACTGGGCGGAATTTCTCATGTGTTATTGTTGTAGGTTATAGAATTTGTGTGTTTAGGTTATAGAATTTATCGGAATAAATAAGATAGTGAAAAGAAAAAGATTGGTGGCCTTTTCCTTCGAATTGTATGTTGTCATGATATCCAGAATTTATAATGTTTGCGCCATTCATATTCAGTGTGATGGCCACGTGTTGATAAAAGCCATTAAATAAGGAAGAAAATGTGGTATTGCCAGTGCGTAGTGAACAGTCAGTGTTGTGTAAATTACTAATAGTCGGAGGTGCGTTTCCGTTGCGTATTATTCATATAGGAGGATAATTTGTAACTTAATTGTGAGTACGAGAGTTCATGTTACTCGATAAATAAGAATGAGTCCACTCGCATGGCAGTCCACTCATCTTGCAGGCCTGACTGCTTGATGCCACAGTATGAGCAAGGCATGTGGGTGCCTCTCACATTCTTTATTTGAAGTACTTTCTGTGAGATTAAAGATGACTTAGTATTTGGTTTCTTTGACAGCTACACGATTATATCACGAAGCTACTAATATGTGACACAATTTACATTGTTTCATATCTGCACAGTTTTTCTGAATTCTTCTGGAAAGTAAAACATGTTTTAGTAGTTACTTTGTGGTATAGCTACAATAAGACAGACTTTTTGTAGCACAACAATACGTTACAGTGTAGTACTTTCTTGATCCCGGTACTGTAAGTAATAACTACGATATCTATACGCATAGCAATTCGCTTTTGTTTATTATGAGGTAAGTAGATTGACTTCCACAGAACTTTGCTCACGGACGACGATAATTACGACACTTGGCACATTTTTTACCCTTAAGTAATGACAGAGATTATGTTACAACAAGATGCACAATTTAGCGCTACAGGACACGCATTTGAGTGATTAATTTTGTACTTAAAACATTCATTTTTAAAGATTTTTGGATTACAAAGAAAGTTTTCCGTGATACATTTCATTCCATTGCTGTAATCTGTAACACCTGAGGGTATAATTACATTAATCCTCAGGGGGGTACATGCTTCTTTAGTGTACTATGTGTGTGACAAGAACAAGGAGCCCTAGCTAATATGGTATTTGCTTATACAACTTTACACACCGGTACCATATTTCTCCAACACAGAATTACACAGCCTCTTGTTTATTTAACAGAAAAACAAACATTTTTTTAACTACATCAGTGACAGATGTTTACGTAATTACACCGTTGGATAACTTCACACTTATGAAATTGTATTTCGTCTGTACTTTGTGAACTCTTCATATTTTTTCAGAAACATTGTAATACTATGAGACCTTTGAATGACGTATTTGGTATGGGATTATGATTTTTAAAGTACATTTGAGGTAGATAAAACTTTTGAAACGAGCAGAGAACTTTTTTTAGGTTTTAAAACATTCAGAAAGCTACGACGATTTTGAGATGTGATTGATCTGTTATGATGCTATTATTACAACGACGATGTGTATTATGCTGTTGAGGCATGTTTATGATCAATGAGATGATGCTATATGAAGAATCTGATTATGCTATGTATTTATTATGATGAAATATTGAAGACATCTTGATGAATATGTATATGTGTAATAAGGTAAGGAATAAGGAGTAGTGGTTAGGGACTCTGACTTGTGAAAAAGGATGATGGAAACCAAGAATCGTACTTTTAAAGTGTTATGAAATGTGTGTATGCACGTAATGTATCACAATGCCGGCAAAAAGTTTTTGGACACTGTTATATTTACAGGATTTTGTTTCTACACATTTGTAACGCAAATTTTCGTCCTGTGAAATTTTTATGTGAGACTGTCACTATAGCGGAAACTGCTGTCGTAAATATTTCGGTAGGAAATGTAGGTCACCTTGACATAATGCGTTTTGGGCGCCCAGCTGAGAGATAGTCGTCTGACAAAAGAAAGCCAGTAGGTGGAGAGAAAAAAGAGGCCATTATCCTCGCTATTGACATTTCTTTGTCGAAAGCATCGCAAATTCGGCACGCTCAAACTTGAAAACATATGATTACACTGTGGAGCTCTTAATTTATGATATTCACTGAAATGCCTAATTGTCTTTGTAGTTGAGAGATTCTTTTGCCTTTGGAGACACCATTTGCCTAGTGAATGACGTTTCATGCCTTGCTCTATATAGACTATATATATTTGCTCATTTCTTTTAATATCTAGTTTCTAGCTGCACTGCAGCATTGATTATTATAAAATTTAATAGATGTACTAATATCACTGTTTTCTGTCTACAGACCCAGTAAAGAATACGTTTATGATGTACTTTCTTAGAAAAGGGAGCACAAATAGACATTTCCCTTCACAGGAACTGTGTACATAATTTTTTAAACGATTTGGTAGCTTGTCTGCCACAGTAACTTATCGTGATGCATCACTCTAGTGTTAAGATGTGACATAGGTATTAAACATGGCCATTTTTACTGTAACATTTTTTCTGCTTGAGCTTTGTCATGTTTAGATATGTTATTGCATTTGCTGCTGCTGTTTGCCAGACATAATGTTACTGAATATGACTTTGTATTACTCTGTTAAGCCAGTTTTACTACGGATTTATTTTTCTCGTTTGGAGTGCATTGCTTTATATTAGTTGTAATATTGCATTTGCTTTGCTTATTTATGCTGCTTGCTTTGCCAATTTGCATTTTTTGTCATTGCTGTTTGTGTTAATTGTTTTGTGCTGCTGCATTGCCTCGTCCCTTAGTTTAGCATCTGAGCTCAGTAGATTTAAGTTAGCTTAAGATGGGGTGAAGTTGTGATGAATTGGAAGAAATGCATTGAGAAGCTATAATAAAATAGTTTGGCCAAAAAGTATTTTGAAAGAGGATATGAAGAAAAAAGTAGGGTTTAGGGACAACAGGTTTAGGTAGGATTTTCTTGGGAATAAATGATGAGGTAAGATAATGGAAAATAAATAATGAGGTAAGAAATGTGTGAACATATAAATACAGAAAGCATGCTTGGATAGAATTTTTTTGGTGGAAACAAATGTTGAAATAAGAGCAAAGATATATGGAATGTAGTTTTGGGGTGAACTGCAGTACCAAATGTCACACTGAAAACAAACCCTGGCTTGTATTTTTGTGTTGTTACACTATGTGAATTTGTGTTTTTCCTGTCTGTATGTGTTTAGCTAATAAGATTTAATATGTTGTAGAATTTTTCTGATAATATGTTATTTACCTTGTAAAGATGCTTAGATATTATTTATTCTGTTTTGTTTTAATGCTCATGTGTGAAATTGATGTTTCAAAAGTTATTCTGATCTTTTATGTATTTACTTATGTCATAATTCCTGTAAGACTGATGTACATGTTTATTTCTATTGTTTTGTAAAGCCTGTATTATTACAAATGTTATCCGTATTATTATGTTTTTAATGATGTATTTTGTACCTTTGTTATTGTATTCTTATGTTATAAAATTGTAATTGACACCAGTTCGTCAAATTAAGTAACTTGTAAGTTACATTTCACTGCACACGTTTCTGTTGGTCATATTATATGGACAATATGTGAGATGTAGGGACTCATTGTGCTTGCAGGTGTGTTAATAATTCAGCAAGGGACTGGATAACAGCATTGAAGGTTCTAAGGACATTTAAAAAAAATTTTCTTGTGAGTGCACAATTGGTGGTTCATGGACTTGCTATATTCTCCGCAAGACTCTTCGATGGTGACTGTGCACCTGCACAGTCGCAACGGATGGCTGCTGGCCGTCTCTACAAGGACTACAGTGGGTCTGGATCTTTGATGGCCCACCAATAACATTATTTCTACAAGGACTACAGTGGGTCTGCATCTTTGACGGCCCACCAGTACCATTATGTCTACAAGGACTACAGTGGGTCTGCATCTTTGATGGCCCACCAATACCATTATTTGTACAAGGAATGCAGTGGGTCTGCATCTCTCCTGGCCCACCAATACCGTAATCCCTACCAGGACTACAGTGGGTCTGCTCTTTGAAGAGCTACCTACCAATATTCTTCAAAACTTCGACTGAATCTGCGGTGGGTTTGCTCTGTTGTGGCCCATTACCTGTCTGCATCTCGAGAGTCAGCACTGTCTTTCCGTTGGAAGGACAACACTACTTCTTAAAGACTGCATGGAAATCCACTACTTCTGTGTGCATTTTCTTTTACTGCTCAGACTTTGAGAAAATCACCGCAATTTTACTGTGATGAACGATCAGGACTGTCTTCATGGACTGTGAGAAAATTGTAGCTTTTGACCAACATTGTATCAATAAGTGTGTGCATTTGATTTCTTTGTTATTCCAATTATGAAAAATTTTTTCAAATCTCTATTGGCCACTGCCCAAAACAATTTATAAAATTTTTGTGGGGAGCATGGGGGCTACGTAAGTAGGTTGTTTAGGTTTTTATATTGGTAACGCCACGTAGCGCTCTGTATGAAAATCACTGCCTGTGCTGTGTGCAGTCTGTGGCTGGTATGCATTGTTGTCTGCCATTGTAGTGTTGGGCAGCTGTATGTTAAGAGCGCGTAGCGTTGCGCAGTTGGAGGTGAGCCCCCAGCAGTGGTGGATGTGTGGAGAGAAATGGCGGAATTTTGAAATTTGTAAGACTGGATGTCATGAACTGCTATATACATTATCACTTTTGAACTCTATTAAGGTAAATACATTGTTTGTTCTCTATCAAAATCTTTCGTTTGCTAACTATGCCTATCAGTAGTTAGTGCCTTCAGTAGTTTGAATCTTTTATTTAGCTGGCAGTAGTGGCGCTCGCTGTATTGCAGTAGTTCGAGTAACGAAGATTTTTGGTGAGGTAAGTGATTTGTGAAAGGTATAGATTAATGTTAGTCAGGACCATTCTATTGTAGGGATTTTTGAAAGTCAGATTGCGTTGCGCTAAAAATATTGTGTATCAGTTTAAGCACAGTCATGTACAACTTTTCTAAGGGGACGTTTCACTGGTGGTGATTGAAGTTGTAGCCGCCGCATTCTCCCTGTCCCGCTAACCAACACATTCAGGCCAGTCCAGCTGATACGGAAAACCTCGGTCGCCCCCCAAATCCTTGGTCTGACGGCACTCCGCACACTTGTTCGCAACTTCCACCTTCGTATCGGTGCTCGTCTCCAGTTGAGGCGTCCGTCTGCTTAGCTGGGAGTTAACGTGCTTGTCGCTCGTGCAAGCGGACTAGGGTTCGATTCCCGGCCGTGTTGGAGATTTTCTCCGCTCGTGGACTGGGTGCTGTGTTGTCCTCATCATTTCAGTCTCAGTACCGGCATGCAAATCGCTCAATGAGGCGTCGACTGAAATAAGACTTGCACCGACCAACGATGGAATACGCTGATTTCCATTTTTTCCAGATGATTAGGTCTTCACCACTCACGAGGAGAACACGGCAAGTGTCATCACACGATTTCCTAGAAACTTCGCCCAGAGATGGGAAGGTCGAAATAAGCGAACACAAGTCTTGGCTTACCCGTAGTTACTCGACCGATTCTGAGAAAACGACGATCAAACTTTTCGAGGTAAGTTTATTGATTTTTAGCGGTTAAGTGGTTCAACCGAAGCGGTGGCACAACAGCCAGCTTCCCACCTTTACGACCCGTGTTCGAAACAAGACTTTTATTTCAATTTTAGTTTTTGTTATTCAGTTACCTACTGATATCTGTAGGAGCTTACAACACGAATTTTTGGTAATATGCACTGGTATATCGGTGTCCCAATTGTTCTGATGATTGTATGTCTGGTGAATGAATAAATAAAAAACAATAAATGAAGGAGAAAATTATTTGAAATTGGTTTCGGTGAAATTCCTGTATCGTATTTTGATTCATAATCATCCGAAAGCGGCAATTTTTGGAAAAGTGATTCCTCACGTGTTGTTTGCAACGAAATTATAGCCAGTGCTTGAAATCTTCAGCTATGTTCACTTTCTCGAGTCAGATTCGTACCAGGAAATTTCACTTGGGAAAATCTGCCTACGTGCAATGCTTGTGGCGTTCGGAGTTCCTACGTTTAGAATATTTCTACGATCAGTATCATCCAATGGAATGCACAAAATCTTCCTAATTAACAAAAATAACAATAAAATATAATAATTGATATAGGAATGAAATACAGGTTGATTCAAAAAGAATACCATAACTTTAGGAATTTAAAACTCTGCAACGACAAAAGGCAGAGGTAAGCACTATCTGTCGGCGAATTAAGGGAGCTATAAAGTTTCATTTAGTTGTACATTTGTTCGCCATTTCAGCCAATAAAGTTTTTGGTCCCTTTTTCTTCAAAGGTGCTACTGTAACTGGACTACAGTATCTGGAGATGTTAGAGAATTGGCTGTTCCCTCAGCTCGAACAAGAAGCACAACAATTCATATTTCAGCAGGATGGAGCGCCACCTCATTGGCACTTATCTGTCCGTAACTACCTGAACGTCAACTACCCGAGGCGATGGATCGGCCGCCAGGCAGCCCGTGACAGAGCACGTCATCACTGGCCTCCAAGAAGCCCTGATCTTACCCCCTGCGATTTTTTCTTATGGGGGTATGTTAAGGATATGGTGTTTCGGCCACCTCTCCCAGCCACCATTGATGATTTGAAACGAGAAATAACAGCAGCTATCCAAACTGTTACGCCTGATACGCTACAGAGAGTGTGGAACGAGTTGGAGTATCGGGTTGATATTGCTCGTGTGTCTGGAGGGGGCCATATTGAACATCTCTGAACTTGTTTTTGAGTGAAAAAAAACCTTTTTAAATACTCTTTGTAATGATGTATAACAGAAGGTTATATTATGTTTCTTTCATTAAATACACATTTTTAAAGTTGTGGTATTCGTTTTGAATCACCCTGTATTAGAAATTTAAATAGATTGTAACATTTCAAAATACCATATATACCTGTGTTACATAGTAAATGTATGACACTTTTTGTGAAATCTAGTTGTAATTTTACAATGAATATAACACCCTTGTATCCCCTAACATGATAAGAAACAGTCGATTAATAACCGCCTATGGTCATGGGTAGATGAATAAAAAAATAAAAAAATAAATAAAAACAATCAGCGGGTTTCGACCACTGGGCGCGAGAGTCAGAAACCACGACGCTAGTCATTTTGCTATCCATCCAACCCTAAAAGCCGTATAAACTACGTCGTAAATTCTGACCTCTGTTTCCCCGGAAACAGTTGAGTATCTGCAGATAGGCTGCGACACATGTTCTGTTATTTTGACTCCTCTTCCACTGAGTGAAATGTCTGGGTAATTAAGTTCTGGCACTTGCCGTGTGCCCCTCGTAGCTGACTATCCTCTTCTCTGCTGCGCTGCCCAATCTAAGGTCTGAACGGCGTTCCTGCGTTTCAAACGATGCCAACCGCGCCCTCTGGCCAAACTATGAGCGCCAGAACAGCACAGTCACAGCCATCTAGGCTGGATAGAAGAAAAGCGTGCCAAAAAAACTCAGTTTAACGCCAAAGTGTTGAAACACACTTGGACAACATTCTAAATCGCATACCAGTAAACAACACCTGCGGTGGGTTCAAAAAATGGTTGAAATGACTCTGAGCACTATGGGACTCCACTGCTATGGTCATCAGTCCCCTAGAACTTAGAACTACTTAAACCTAACTAACCTAAGGACATCACACACATCCATGCCCGAGGCAGGATTCGAACATGCGACCGTAGCAGCAGCGCGGCTCCGGACTGGAGCGCCCAGAACCGCACAGCCACCGCGGCCGGCCCTGGGGTGGGATCACTGCGTCTTGGACGAATGCCCTCTGTGAGACATTACTCCCATGTTCTATGTCTTATACGCTAACGACCATCATTACTTGCAGGCAGAATCTACTTTCATTGCTGAGGACCACATCACGTCCATTCATCTTCCAAGCCATCGTTTTACGGCACCAGTCGAGCGGTGAACGTCGATGTTGTTGCGTGAGTGAAAGATGGATTGGAGGTGTGCATGCCCGAAGTCCCACTGCTAATAACAGGTTTTGCAACGGTTCATGTTCATACCGGTCTCGGTTCACAAGCCCTCATATATAGCTGTCGTAGATGTCTGATCTGCCACTGCTGCCCTTGCAATATGAAGATCCTGACGGGCGCCTGTGCTATGTGGACGTCCAGAATCTCGTCTACGCATGTAAGAATGTTCATGTGACAACTGATATCATTATCGATGCACAATTGACGCAGCACGTCCTTTTTGTGTGGCAATTTTGCGTCCTAAGGACCATCCTGCCACTCGGAAGCCCAGAATTTTATCTCTTGCCACCTCGCTCATTTGACTGTAGGAAGCACGATTGCGCCTCTCTGGCATATTTGCCTGCTTGCTTCACACGTGTGCACCATGCTGAGCCGTCTGGCTGTGAGAATTCACTGTTAAACGGTGGACACTGACGGCGCTCTGGTAGACTTGGCTCACAACTGTCTGTTTTGCGGTCGACGTTGAAACCATCATCAGTACACCTGCTATCCCACAGCTGGCATATGCCATCGTATGCCGTCATCGGCTCAAAATCGACGTCGTCTTTCCAGGTGTACTAATTTTGCTTCCGTCGGTGTATTTCAATGATTTCTTCACATTATACGCTACACTCTATATCACACATAGGAGCGACCGATATGGGAAAATCGTGCTGAGAAAATATGACTACATCGGTAACTTATTTACTTCTGAAAGCCATCATTAGCACCGAGGCACAGTTGCTGCTACTGTATACAGTGCCTGGAAATTTTTAATTTAGTATTTGTAAAAAAGAATAAATTTTAATATACCAAGAATATGTTCCATTTTCTGAAATTCTTTTGACATTCTTTTCATGAGGTAAATCTGATTTCGCTCAAATGATTTTTCACCAATTTATCCACTCTTGTATCCGAAGTTGTTTGTGAGTTTGCCAGTAATTTTACAATACCCTGGCTGCGTTACGGGGGTGCGCAGCTAAGTCGCGTGATTGGGCTGCCACCTCTAGGTATCGCGTACTGGCTGACTTCCTGTCGGGGTTGTGCCCCTTGGGGAAGCTGGCTACACCGCGCCTCTAGGCCCTGCCTGCCCTACGTTGTGGGACACTATCTGTCTGGCTCCTCAGTGGAGGCCACTCCAGCTTGGGTGACTCTGCAAGTAGCTACGCTATCGGCAAAGCTCTGGACTTTATCGAAGCACGCAAACACGCCTGGTGCTGAAGGCGCCCTTCGATAAGGCGGCGTCCACTGAGAGTGTCTTACATGCACAGACAATGTGTTTGTAATTAAAAACATTACAGGAAAACGGAGAGACTTTAATATAGAAACCCGTATGGTCCTTTGTCGACGTCGAGAAGGCTTTTGACCTTCTGAGCGGTGATACCCTATGGAAAATTATACCTGATTGTGGATACTTGATAGAGGTAGTGAAAAGTCCTTACAGAACTACAAGCATTATAATAAACACAGGTAGGAACCAATTAGAAGAAATAATTATTTACCAAGGTATTAGACAAGAGTGTGGACTATGACCTACACTTATTTATATCTATGTTGACTACATTCTTTGCTAATGAAATTGTAAATTACTCAAAGGAATTAACACAAAGAATGAAGATGACTTCGAAACATCAGTATACCAACTGAACGAAATTTGTAAGAAGTACAACATTTAAATTCCTACTAATAAAACGAAAATAATGGTATTACGAGGCTAATATCGTATCAGATCATAAACTGTTTTGGATAATTCAGTTAGGGCACCAGACCTTTTGTTTAGGCTGTCCGATAAGTTTTCTATTTTGACTCTGACATTGGAAATAAAATACACAAGCCGTCTGTGGTACCATTATCAGAATATGAGGTCATAAAGTACAAAAAGAGACCATCATGAAATTCTGTAAAGTAGAGATGGTTCTTGTGCTATCCTACGGAAGCGAAAGCTGTATTACCCCAGAAAATAGTAAAATAAATAAAGAAATAAGTAAAATGTTGAAAGCAGGCATGGGGACTGCACAAGAAGAAATATTATTATAAATGAAGATATTAGAAAAGATTTAAATATTTTCAACATGAGTGAAAAAACTAAAAAATATAATGAACATTGGAAACGACACTTCATGGCAATGCCCAGTCACAGACTTCACCAGTAGATCCTGAAGTACGATAGGAATGGTAAAAAAGATTTTGGAACACCTCGAAAAAGATGGGAACAATTTTGTTTGTGAGTTCGGAACAGGCAAGGGCCTAATACTTGAAATGGAGACTACGTTGATGATAATGGTTCGTTTTCACCAGTGTACGCAGAGGGCAGCTGCGCATTCGCGATACGCGGGTCACCGGCTGCAGACGTCACGCTCCCTACCGTGCGGCGACCATGTGGCAGCGATAGTGGCCGCTAATCTGTCCGCAGGCAGTTCCTAATGAGGGCCGCGAAGCGCAGCTCCCCCGGGAAATCCGCAGCCAGCCACCCACGCAGCCTCCGACAGCGGGGAGGGGAGCAAGACGCCCTCCGCACCCTTCTGAGCGCGAGGGACGCTTTGGCGACAAACAAGGTGCTCTCTACATTCGTTGCCTAGGAGACCGGAACGGCCTCTCGGCAAGGGGATCGCAGAGACGTAACTCGCCTTCCTTCATGCTGTTGTGGTTTCTGCTGGCCAGAGACAGGCGTGAAATTAGACCGCTGTAGTTTAGGCATTATCCACAGCTATATTTCCGTGTTTTTGCGTCGCCACAATATTTATTCTGCACTGAATCTACACTACTGGACATTAAAATTTTAATACCACGAAGATGACTTGCTACAGACGCGAAATTTAACCGACAGGAAGAGGATGCTGTGCAATGTAAATGATTAGGTTTTTAGAGCATTCACACAAGGTTGGCGCCGGTGGCGACACCTGCAATGTGCTGACATGACAAAAGTTTCCACCCGATTCCTCGTACACAAACAGCAGTTGACAAGCGTTGCCTGGTGAAACGTTGTTGTGATGCCTCGTGTAAGGAGGAAAAATGCGTACCATCACGTTTCCGACTTTGATAAAAGTCGGATTGTAGCCTATCGCGATTGCGGTTT
Source organism: Schistocerca piceifrons (assembly GCF_021461385.2). Lineage (NCBI taxonomy): Eukaryota > Metazoa > Arthropoda > Insecta > Orthoptera > Acrididae > Schistocerca > Schistocerca piceifrons. The sequence goes on from NC_060138.1 coordinate 951,622,865, forward strand.
ATCGTATGGTGACATTGCTGCTCGCGTTGGTCGAGATCCAATGACTGTTAGCAGAATATGGAATCGGTGGGTTCAGGAGGGTAATACGGAACGCCGTGCCAGATCCCAACGGCCTCGTATCACTAGCAGTCGAGATGACAGGCATCTTAGCCGCATGGCTGTAACGGATCGTTCAGCCACGTCTCGATCCCTGAGTCAACACATGGAGACGTTTGCAAGACAACAATCATCTGCACGAACAGTTCGACGACGTTTGCAGCAGCATGGACTATCAGCTCGGAAACCATGGCTGCGGTTACCCTTGACGCTGCATCACAGACAGCAGCGCCTGCGATGTTGTAGTCAACGACGAACCTGGGTGCACCAATGGCAAAACGTCATTTTTTCGGATGAATCTAGGTTCTGTTTACAGCATCATGATGGTCGCATCCGTGTTTGACGACATCGCGGTGAACGCACATTGGAAGCTTGTATTCGTCATCGCCATACTGGCGTATCACCCGGCGTGATGTATGGGGTGCCATTGGTTACACGTCTCGGTCACCTCTTGTTCGCACTCACCACACTTTGGACAGTGGACGTTACATTTCAGATGTGTTACGATCCTTGGCTCTACCCTTCATTCGATCCCTGCGAAACCCTACATTTCGGCAGGTTAATGCACCACCGCATGTTGCAGGTCCTGTACGGGCCTTTCTGGATACAGAAAATGTTCGACTGCTGCCCTGGCCAGCACATTCTCCATATCTCTCACCAATTGAAAACGTCTGGTCAATGGTGGCCGAGCAACTGGCTCGTCAGAACACGCCAATCACTACTCTTGATGAACTGTGGTATCGTGTTGAAGCTGCATGGGCAGCTGTACCTGTACACGCCATCCAAGCTCTGTTTGACTCAATGCCCAGGCGTATGAAGGCCGTTATTACGGCCAGAGGTGGTTGTTCTGGGTACTGATTTCTCAGGATCTATGCACCCAAATTGCGTGAAAATGTAATCACATGTCAGTTCTAATATAACATATTTGTCCAATGAATACCCGTTAATCATCTGCATTTCTTCTTGGTGTAGCAATTTTAATGGCCGTTAGTATATATTTGTACTCCACAAGACATCGCGCAGTGTCTGGCAAACGATACGTGTGCCTCCTGTCTTACCCTTCCATTCCATCGGCGAAAGTTACACAGGAAGAAATATTATCAGTACCCGTCTGTATACACCTGATTGTAATTTTAGCGTAGCAATCCTTACGTGAAAAATATAGTGTAGAAAGTAATATGTTCCTTGATTCATTTCCCCACGTGGGCACTAGGAATTTTGTAAGGCTATCCACAATCCACAACGTATTTGATACATACGTAACCATTTGTCCCCCAGGTCCACTTTATTGGTGCAAGTAGTTAAATGTCCTTCTCGTGGCGAGGGGACGCACACCATGGTCTGGAGTAGTTTTAAGCGGTGCGCAGACGCTGAAAGGGGTTTTGTTTGTACTTTTGAGAAGCGAGTGGAGCGTACAATGGTCAGTGAAGAAACCTTATACTTGTTGGGTTAAAGTGCTGGCTTCCACGCCTGAAATAGACAGGCAATGAGGCAGGCAGTCGTGTAACCGTCGATAACCAGAAAACGAGAGTGCAGCGTTCTGTTGCTGACCCAAGATTTGGTGGTGCGGGGCGTCTAAACCGCACCGTACTGAAGGCTGTGGTCTTGCTCTCGACTTCGCTGTCTGATTAACAAAGCTTATTGTAATTGTATAGTTAAGGTAATTTGAAATGGGGGTGGGCGCACTGGCAGATCGTACAAGTGGCTCTCTGATAATATTTACATCAGCTAGGTGTGACAGAGCTGACGTCATTTTCCGGAATACGTACCACTGAACTATTGTCTTTAGAGCTGTGTAAAGAGTAGAGTCAAACTTCAATTTAACAAACCTTTGTGTTTGTTTATATTGATATTTCTTTGTGTATTGTGTTTTATTATTTTTCTTTAATTATTAAGAGTGTAAGTTAATATTTACTTGAAACTGGTATAACTTGATGAGATAGTTTAAAGTAAGTTGTGGCTGCAACCTGTGCACGATATTCTGAGAGGTGGCATTCCTTTTTGGTTCACAAACTGACTTGCCCCCTCTCATATTTATATCTACGTCTGAGTAATTCGATTTGGGAAGTATAGCCGTGTGTGGTCATTACAAGCCTAGTATTGATAACTCAGAAGATTTGAATATTTTCCTCTCTAATTGCATGCGGCGAAAAGTTGCTATTCCTTCACACGTGGACTTCCCACACAGCGTCTCTCGCCACCCGGGTGGTCTGGTGACAGGCGGGTTCTGTTGATCCATATGGAGTTATGCCGACAGGTGTGAGGGAGCCGAGTGGATGCTGTCCAGACGTCGACATTGTCATATGAGCGGGGACGACACGCCCACAGGCGCCTGAAAGAGCGGGTGGGGTTAGAGATGCCGTTACTTCGCAGATATTTAGTGAAATCGCTTTCTGACGGGCTACGGGCGAGGCGTGGGAATGACTTGTGTCCCCAGCAATCTCGGCGGGCAAATTCTCGCGTTTTCTGCAAAATCATAACTGTGATTGGCTTGATCAGGGGATTGCTCCGTGACGTAGCAATATCGGCGCAGAAATTGGCGCCAAGTATCTCCATTGGTGGAATAGTAGTGCTTCGGCAATAGAGTGGAATTTTCCACCGGTTTTAGAGTTGCTGATTGGCACATTTACCCACGGTCACAGCACAGCAGAGCGCGCCTGTAACCGCCTTTTCTAACGTGATTCTGTCTTGGGTGTTCATTGTCTGAGTTCTCACTACTGTAGCAGCAATTAATGTTGTGTTGGCTGGGTATTTCTCTTAAGATTTCCGTTGCAAGGAATTGGGTCCACATACCACTTGGTTATAAATGTCACCAGCTAGTTTATGGCAAATTCACCTTCACAGCATTGACTGTAGTATCCAATTTGACGTATTGTAAATGTTTGATGTGTTTTGTTTATTGTTTTGAGTTTAGTCATAATAAATCAAATTGTTATTTTGGACAGAACTTTCATTCTGTAGATCGGTAGAACAACCCTTTCATTTCTCACTACGTTAATGAAACTTCTCTTTATCAAATTAATTTCTATCAAATTAAATTATTGCGGGTGCCAAACTCTTTCCTACTCCACCAGCAGGGTCGGTTACTGTCAGTTCGCATTTCTTTTTAATCCATGTGCAACAGCAAAAGTCGGAGTTAGGAAAGCGGAGAGCTTAGAGCATCATTTTCATATGAAGATTCTCGAAGAATTTAGTGTTAATGACACAGCTTGTCCCAGTCCCTCGGATAAAATGGCGACCCTCAACCTCTGATCTTTCCTTTGCTGATAAGCAAACAGTATTCTCAGTAGGAACATTCATTTTTTTCTCAATTTTTTAATGATATTACCCAAGTTCTTATTCAGGTATTCCGCGATTAGTTTTAAGTAGTTACTCATGATTACAGTTTCTTTGTTTTCAGTGTACATATTTTTTTTGTTCAGTGACTTTTGTGTTTTTTTTATGTGGTGTCTGTACCATATCAGACGTGTTCGGGTTTGTGTGCGGTTTCTGTACCACAACAAATCTTGCATATGATCACAGCGTTAGAACGGCGTTGTTGAAATTTTATGTTTATGTGGATAGTATACATATAGGGAGTATATTATTTTTGTTGTGCTCATTACACTTCACTAGTAGTAGGAAGTATGACGATATTGCAGAATTGGTGTATTTATTTTAGATAAATTTGTTTTCATGAATACTCACGAGAAGTAAGGCGCGACTATTAGAGAGCGAAGACAAATCAAAATAGAATAGCATAATGGACAAGGGCAGGTTACTGAAGGGGATAGGTTCGGAGATGAGATGGGTACATTTTTAGCAGGACAGGGTGACAGAATTGTTGATGAGGAAGGTGATATGGACGCGATCTTAGAGCAACGTCGCAGCCGTGATTATGATAGTGAGGTAGAAGATGACGCAGAGACAGGCACACAGGTCGAGACGGTAGCAGAAGTTTATAGTCAAACGAACGAGAGCAGACAGGGGCCACCTCGGTCACGTCAGAGCTCTAGCGCTCAGGTGTCCACAGTTACATCGCCCATGTTTGAACAGGATCAAAAAGATGACATAAACCCAATACTGAGCTTCCTACGATCAATGAAAGAAGAAGCTCACGAACAGCGTAAGAAGGAGAAGGAAGAAGCTGAGAAACAGCGTAAGAAGGAGAAGGAAGAAGATGAAGAACAGAGAAAGAAGGAGAAGGAAGAAGCTGACGAACAGCGTAAGAAGGAGAAGGAAGAAGCTGAGAAACAGCGTAAGAAGGAGAAGGAAGAAGCTGACGAACAGTGTAAGAAGGACACTCGGGCAATAATTTCGCACATAGGGGAAATTCGTGGGGAATTACTAACAATAAAGAAGGAATGTTGAGAAGTACAACAAATATAAATGGTTGCACAAAACGTAGCAGGCCTAGCCAAAACGGCAGCAACAGTGGCAATGAAAGTCGCTGCAGCAACTTCTAAACTCGGAGGGCGCTTGCGACGTACATCACAAGCCCACTCAAGGTAATATCGCGGTTACGAGCAACACGAAACGAATGGAAGAAGCAGAGAATCAGACAGCAAAACTAGAGTGAAACGGGCACACGAGCACTGCGCTTTCGGATACCAGTGATGGAGTACACAGAATTATGTCTCCGAGGAAAAGCCCGCCGTGCTCTAGCCCAGTGACAGAGCGCGGAACTAACAATGAATACGCAGAAACAGCGAGTAATAGCTCCAATAATTGCAGCTCACTTAGGGGAATAAATGCTGAATGCCATTTCCACCGTGATACAGAGGTAGCACATCACAGTTATGAGCAAGATAGATCAGGACACTCAGCTGACGTGCAAGTATCGGAAACCAGTGACAACACCAGTGTGGGGATCGGACAGGATTTTGATCACAATCACTTCCCGTCGATATTAAAATTCCAGAAGTTCAATGATAATGCATCCCAAGAGCTGGCTGATGCAGTTTACAAATTCATTACCGTCATCATTGCCAACCCAGGCAAAATTAAAATTCATGTGTGGACACACTGAAGGAATTTGTTTGTGCGTTCCTGCAAACCTACTGGTCAAAGGAAACGCAAGGCAGGATTAAATAGTAAATAATATGATTTCCTGAACTAGAAGTGTCCGGGCAAAGGAGCGCAACCCAGTTTTATTATGATTTACTCAAGAAGAATCAATTTTTAGACAATACATGTAGCAAGGGAGAAATCATTTAATTTGGCTTTTACAAATTGTCAGTTGGGTACCAACAGACACTTGTCGGGAAATGTGGATCTGACATAGAAACATTCAAGAGTCTATTACGTGAATTTGAAGTAGGCTTTAACATACAAGACGCAAAAGACAGGAAGAAGGGGCAGAGTAACAAATACTAAGGACCAGCAATGGAGGACGACAAAGCCGAGCGGTCTGAGGCGCTGCAGTCATGGACTGTGCGGCTGGTCCCGGCGTAGGTTCGAGTCCTCCCTCGGGCATGGGTGTGTGTGTTTGTCCTTAGGATAATTTAGGTTAAGTAGTGTGTAAGCTTAGGGACTGATGACCTTAGCAGCTAAGTCCCATAAGATTTCACACACACATTTGAAGGCGACAACAGATCGCATATTCGCACTGGTCAGTTAGGAAACCAGGGTTGCATTCATCAAGGGTATGGAAAACAGAGACACGGAAACCAAAACATCAGGGAACAGGGTCAAGCTAGACAAGGAATCTGGGACGGGAGGAATAACGAACGGCAAAGCGACCGTAATCGGAGAGAGCGAAACCAAGGCGAACAGTGGACCCAGGAGATTGAAACCAGACCCGCAAAACCTAATTCATGTCAGAGGAGGGGGAGTTTATATAACAGGAACGGACTTCCTAAATGAGCGTGAAGCGATTGTTGATCTAGGATGAGGTGAAGTGGTTTTGAGGAAAGGGAATCCCGTACACATTAAGTTCGACGACCAGCTGATCCCAGGTCAGTTACCGTCTATGTACGGATAAACTATGCGTGTTAGAACGACAGAAATGGACAGACAGACAGAAGACACGCAACCGTCAGGCAGTTCTACTTCTTGCGGAAAGGCATAATCTTCCACCGAAATTATGCCAATGACACTGAATTGGGGGGGGGGGGGGGGGGGTATGCATCCCTGAACGCCTAATAAACAAGGTTATATGGCATATTCACCTCAGCTACGGACGCTTCGGAGCACGCAAGTGCAATCTCAAGCTAAGGACCATGTGCTACTTCCGAAACATGGAGAGTCGAATTCGGAGGGTACTGCCGGTGTGTAAAGACTGCCAAAAGACTAAGCACACCACTGTGAGCATGCAGGCTCCATTATACCCAATCGTACCGACAAAATTAAGACAATTAGCGGCAACGGATTTGATGGCGCCTTTGCCAAGCGCTAGAGATAGATTTACTTACATATTAGTCTTTGTTGAACTAACGTCCAAAAACGTTACCTTTACGGCACTGAAGAGGGCGACAGGATGAACTGTATCACGAGCCCTAATCCGGGATTTCCTACCACAGGTTGGTCATGTGAATAGATTTCTGATAACGGGCCACAGTTCAAGTCCAAAAGATGGAAGGAGACGTTGCGTAGATGTAAAATTGATCGCATTTTTATATTATCACACCATCCGAGCTCGAATGCTGCAGAACTGGTTATTAAGAAACTCGGAATCTTGCGTCGGTTGTACTGTAACAAACAGCACACGACATGGGACGTTTTACTTAAAGACTTCCAGGAAGTGATCAATGAGGCATCCCATTGGGTAACTAAATTGGCACCCATTACAGTACTGAAAAAGCGGATTCCTAAGGACTTGATAACCGAGGTCGTAAACTTCCCACCAAGGGTGCGAACGCAGCACCGAGCCGTAGTGGATTTGGCTTTCAAGAGGATACGGGCTGCAGCAGAGGTCAGGAAGGGACGTGCCGACACGGGAGCTCGTGTACGACACTTACAAATTGGGCAAAGGGTGCTCGTGAAGTCTTTCCGACTCTCGACCAAACAAAAAATGAAATGTCAATAATTCTATTCTGTTTACAACGGCCCGCACCGTGTAAGGAGAGCAGCTCACCACAATGCTTATGAATTGGAGACGCTGAAAGGAATGAAGTCCATAGGACTCCACCACATCTCTCACATAAAGGAGTTCTTGGAATAGTAGTAGTGTAAGTGGTGTACATAGTAGAATGGGCAAATACATGAACCATGCTTCAGGTCACAATAATAATTGCGTTAGTAGATTACGATTGTTATCGTATTAACACGCTGCGTTGTTTTTTAAAAGAATTTACTGCTGCTAGCCTTTTTTTTATTTCTGTTCGCGACTTTCAATATCGATGGAGCAATGTTTTTGTCCTTTCCTATCTGGTTTCCATGTTGAGGGATAATGATCAGTGAGATGTCGCACAAACGGGCGCATACCAGAACGTGCTCCGAGAAGCGTTTAGGGAAGAGGTGATACGCTCCATAGCGGCCACAACCAGTTCGCGAGACGTTCACACCAATGCTTGCAGGCAAGCGTCAGTGCACTGCAAGATTGTGGTATATTACGTGATTTCGAGGATGAATATGGGCAGTATTGTTTTTACAGTGGTGCGCCAGCATCGTTGTCTTGCAATTCGGGGCGAACAAATCAAGATTTATATTAAGGCAACACAAAAACATGTAGTAAAAGCTTCTAGTTTCCTAAAACGTTTTAATATTAATTACAGTCGTTATCAAACTTGAAAACCAACTTAACTTACAATAAAAGCAGGTAATATATAGGGCTACTACTCTTGAAGGGAAAACTACATGCAACACAATATGTTAATAAACTGCTACAGTAACTAAATCACAGACCCCGATTTGTTGCAAATTGCTCGTAGGTTATGCAAAGGACAACTGAAGCTTCTGAAAATTCTCAAAAAACGCATGTTTATTTGCATTGATATACAACGAAATTCGGGGGTGGTATATACTTTGGCTGAACTTGGCTGAACTGTGAACCACAAACGCTGTTTTACTGCAAATAAAATTACGTACCCAGAACACTCGTACTGGTAACTTCCGAAAATATAGTTTTGTAAGCGGCCGAAAATCTGGAAAGTAATGTTCACTATGTGATCAAAAGCATTCGGACACCTTTCTGAAAAGACTTACATGTTCGTGGTGATCTCCATCGGCAATGCTGGAATTCAATACGGTGTTGGCCCACCATTAGGCTTGATGACAGCTTCCACTCTCGCAAGCATACGTTCAGTCCAGTGCTGAAAGGTTTCTTGTGGAATGGCAGGTCATTCTTCACGGAGTGCTGCACTGAGGAGAGGTATCGATGTCGGTCGGTGTGGCCTGGAATGAAGTTGACATTTCATAACATCCCAAAGGTGTTCTAAAGGATTCAGGGCCGCGCGGGAATACCGGAGCGGTCTCAGCCGCTGCAGTCATGGACTGTGCGGCTGGTCCCGGCGGAGGTTCGAGTCCTCCCTCGGGCATGGGTGTGTGTGTTTGTCCTTAGGATAATATAGGTTAAGTAGTGTATAAGCTTAGGGACTATTGACCTTGGCAGTTAAGTCCCATAAGATTTCACACACATTAAAGCCATTAATTGGGAATCAGGTCAGGATTCTGAGCAGGCTAGTCCATTACAGGGATATAATTGTCGTGTAACCACACCGCTCTAGGCCGTGCATTATGAACAGGTAGTAGATCATGTTGAAAGATGCAGTCGCCATCCCCGAATTGCTCTCCAACAGTGGGAAGCAAGAAGGTGATTAAAACATCAATGTAGGCCTGTGCTACGATAGTGCCACGCAAAACAACAAGGGGTTCAAACCCCCTTCATGAAAAAAATAACCACACCATAACATGACCACCTCCGAATTTTACTGTTGGCACTACACATGCTGGCAGATGACTTTCGCCGGGCATTCGCCATTCCCCACACCATGCCATCGGATCGCCACATTATTTATCGTGATTCGTCACTCCATACAACGTTTTTACACTGTTTAATCGTCCAATGTTTACGCTTCTTACACCAAGCGAGGCGCCGTTTGGCATTTAGCGGCGTGATGTGTGCTTATGAGCAGTCGCTCAACCACGAAATCCAAGTTTTCTCACCTCCCACCTAACTGTCATAGTACTCGCTGTGGATCCCGATGCAGTTTGACATTCCTGTATGATGGTCTGGATAGATGTTTGACTATTACACATTACAACCCTCTTCAACTGTCGGCGGTTTCTGCCAGTCAACAGACGAGGTCGGCTATTTTACTGTACGTGTCCCTTCACATTTCCACTTCGCTATCACATCGGATGAGAGATTGCAGGGCACTCTCACTTATTGTATGGTTTGGTGCTGCTTAATGTTCTTAGGGAAGATGATCCATATTGCTTGGCTGCTATATTTGATACGATCTGACTTCATTCACATGATGAAATGTTTGGCTGTAGTTAATACTCTTGCTTGTGTGCTCTTGTAAAGGAATAGCAGTAACCATTAGTTGCGTTTGTAAGAATAGGGAGCCGAGTTAATTGATTGCAGTAAAAGCATTTGGGGATGAGGAGAGCGCTTTCTCTGCGGAACAAGAATGAAAACATTTGCAGACTTCCCAGCCCCACGGTCTCGCTGTCCAGACACATTGGGTGGTGTTGCTCAGTCAGTGGCCATGTCCAGGTAGGCTGACTAGCGCCGAGGAGTCACTGGAGCTATGAGCAGAGCATTGATGACCGGCAGTAAAGCAGAGGATGGGCCCTTGTTAGGTAGGAAGCTAATGATATGGCTGTGAGTTTCTGCGAATTTCCATGGAGCAGGTCAGTGGCGCCCAGGCGTCCAGACTCTGATACACATTTGTGAAGGCACAAGGCTTTTAGCAAGTTTATGGCCATTCTTTGGAAAGTTCGAAATGGATGCAACCGGGACATAATGACCTTTTTATGGAGGGCTGTGGTTCCAGCCAGGCCATGCTTTTAGAAAAGACATGGCGTAAATGCGTGGGAAAGAGGCCGCAAAGCTGAATCTTCTTTCCTTTACTCCCAATTAATTTTTAAAGTCGCTGGTTGGTCAAATCTGTGTATGCAGAGCAAAGGGCAGTCTCTCAGCTTCGAATGCCATGCTCCAACTCGTGACTGGCTTGTGCTAAAGTAGGAGTAGTCTAAGCATGTAAATGTGCTATGCTACCTAGGTCTCGAGGAAAGCTTAGATAAAAAGAACTCCCTCTAGACTAGCGCCTCGCTAGTAAAGAACGGAAGGTCTTAACCTAAATGGTGAGATTGTGTCCTTTGCTGGTGTACCACTTGGAGCCTGTGCCAGTCACTATCTGAACTGTCAGAGGTACTGCTTCTTGCATCATGCACACAACAAGTGATGTGTGGGTGTACTTATTTGTTCTGAGCTGGCCGTCTAAACATTTCACATATTCCGTCACACATACTCGTATCAAAAAGTCAGATTGGTTTGGCAATTAAGAAAACGGGCCGACGTGCACACTGGAATCCACCGGGGTTTCAGATACTCGTAGCGAAGTATCTGTGTTCCAAATCAGCCGACCGAGTGACCGCGTACTTGCATTTTTTTCGGGTGTGCGCGATTAATAACACTGTTCAACAATGAAAATGTAAATCGAATGAAAATAGCCAATTCCTATCAGTTCTAATGTGCTGATTGCGAATATCACAAAGGCAATTCAATATTAGCTCCAGTTTCCGTTTTACATTGTTTTATTACAGTGAGGAAGTATATAATGGTTTCTTATGTTAAGTTTAAAATCAAATATTATAATGGTTTGTGAAACTCATAATAACTGGTAACAATGGATTACATTATTGCCCCTGGTCATACTTGTGTGCAATATTTTGGATATAAACATTTTGATACAAAATTTTGTGACCGTGTTGTCTCTCTCCTTTTCAACTCCAGTGAGTTTATTAATGCATGTAATAGTTTTTGCACATTTTCTTCCAAATTAACTACCAGTTGTTCAAGTTGACTGCTACTGAAGTGAAAAAAAATGCCACGAGTTTGTGTTAACAGTGCTGACACATTCTGATCTGTGTGCAGAGAAATGACATTTGCTTCGCAAAGACAGCAAATAACTCCATTGATTAAAAAAACATACAGTTGCCATTTTCGGTGCAAGATAGGTGATTAGGATAAACCCTGGGCTCCTCATGTGATGTGTAGCACTTGTGTCAGCAAGCTCAGGAATTGGATACATAGGAAAGTATTCAATGCCCTTTGCAGTGCCCACGATGTGACATGAGCCAACTAACAATGTCAGTGACTGCTACTTTTGTATGGTTCCTCCTATTAAGAAGAAAAAGGAGACAGTGATCTATCCGAACATTGCATTTGCCATACGTCCAGTTCTACATGGGGAAGGACTTCCAATAACTGAACCACCGACAGAGTACAAGATTACTTCTGATAGAGATTCTGAATGTCCTGAACCATGTGCATCACAAGATCCAGAGATACTTCAAAATATATCATATACTGATGATCCACAAAAATTGTATCAAAATGAGTTAAGTGATCTCATTAGAGGTTTGGAGCTCTCTAAATCTAAGGATGAGACTTTAGCATCAAGCTTGCAGCAGCTCAGTTTTCTGGAAAGCAATGTAAATGTTTCATTCTACCTCAGAAGAGAGCAACAATTCACTCCTTTTTTTAACATGCAAGATAGTCCTGTGGCCTGTGTAGACATAAATGGTCTAATGAAGGCTCTCAGAAGTAATTACTGCTGGACTGTCATAAGGGATGTTCCCAAGTAAGCGTATAAACGTCAAGCCAAGCAAAAACGTTCATCTTCTGAATTTATCTCTGAACAAAATATGCAGTTGTACATACTGTACATATGGACATTTAACATTTTTAATCCTTTATACACATTTGTGACTAGTCAATTTATGTATTTTATTTTGTGCTTTACATAGTTCTGGTACAAAGTAGACTTAAAAATATTTTCAGTCATGTAAATTATCTCCATTTTTTTCTTAATATTTTAATTTTGTATTTCCAGAATGGCACTGCAATTTATCAGTGCATTACACATAATATAATTCAAGTAGTTACTCACTTAAAATTTGTTATCCTGAACATTTGAACATGACTGCATATTAAGTTAGTGTGTTATTTACACAAAAATGTAGATTACTTTTTTTTTAGAAAATGGTGCTAATTATCTATGAAGATAATGATTTCGTATCATTTTACACTTAAATAAACACAACTAACTCAAAATCATGCAAGTTTCACACTTTCACTTCAAATTTGTTGTTCAGTGTAACAGATTGCCGCCGTCCATTACTGCAATCTTCGAGTGCATAGTGGTGTGCCGCCCTGACCAGCAGAAGGGTAAATTATTAGCTGCTACGGCGTAGGTTTCCAATATATGCTTCTCAGCACCCTGTTCTTTGGAGCCATATTTTTCTTTGTGGAGTAGTAAAGTGTAGATGCTTGATAGTAGCATAGTTCTTGGGTAATACCACGGATTCACATTTATGAAGCGATTAGTTCTGATTAGTGTGGTGTGTTGATCCCCAGCTGATCACTTTGTCAACCATAGACCCATATTATTGAAGGCGATTCTCAAATAAAAAATGTTTTTGTGGAGTTTCGGCGTTTCCTTTGCCATCTTTTGTCATGCGACGTTAAGAATGAATAAATCAATTGTTATATAGACCACAACTCCTCCCAGTGTTCTGATTAACATTACCTTTGCCATATTTATTAAAGTCTTGATTGCAATTGAAAGACCGGAACCCTGCACGGAAACAGTGGACCTAGGGATGTTCAGGAAAGTGGAAATTTCACGTACAGACGTATGACACAAGTGACACCCAATCACCTGACCACGTTCGAAGTCCGCGAGTTCTGCGGAGCGTCCCATTCTGCTCTCTCACGGTATCTAATGACTAATGAAGTCGCTGATATGGAATACCTGGCAGTAGGTGGTGGCACAATGCACCTAATATGGAAACGTATGTTTTGGTGGTGTCCGGATACTTTTGATCACATAGTGTATTTCTCATGTAATTGTACAGTGAAACTAGAGAAAGATTGTTTTGAACGAGGATGGGCCTACTGCCTTTAAAAATTTTAAAAGAGCGCAATTTATGTCTAAGCCTACAACTGACGACAACAATACTGGTTTATCGCGGCACTCGCGAATGTTCGAAATTTCACACTGTATCACAATACAAACGGGTATTAATACAATCAATGAAACATTACGAAGAATAAGCGACGCGAACAGTAAAATATGCGAAAATATAATTTTAAATCGACAACCGACCTTGTGCAAGTGGTAGAGAAAAGATCTGGGAGACAGGGACTGACGAGAATGAGTTGCACAGAGTGTAGGAGAGATGGCTGTTGTGGTAGGTGGTGGACCATTGGCTGTCATTTGAAGTCTGGAAGGTATTTGATTTCTCTGACATTCTGAGTAAGTTCATTCCAAAGTCGCATCTCTGATACAGAAAATATTAACAGAACATGGCAGTGCTTCATGATGATACGGAGATAATTTTACTTTGCTATTCATACGGTAGAGTAAGAGCTGAAAACAAATAAGAGGGAGTTCAGTGATTGAGAACACGATAGAGAAAACATAGAGTATGATAGTCTCTACGAGTGTCTGCACGTAGCCATGACAATTGTTCGTAGGCTGGTGCGATATGATTGTGAAAGCTTACGTCACTGATGTCTCGTAAACAAGCAATCATCGCCAGTTCCAGTCATCACACGAAATTTCTTGGAAAATTGCATCACATAATACGAATATTAGTGTCTCTACGAGCTTCCTTTCCAGCACTAAAGGAAATATTTTTTTCTGTTTTCCATAGTGAGTGAAGTAAAGCAAACACTTTCTTACGGTAAGAAGTTGCGTGCCCAGTCTAGTCTGAATGACGATCCAGAAGTAGTCCCAAATTCTCTGAAAAAGAGGAAGACGTATTTCCGTACCGTTTAAGATTAACGGTGGAAGAGATTCTCCGAACTGAGGGGTAATAAGTTTTCTGGCAAGCGACTAAGATGGCTTTCGCTTTAGATGAGTTAAGTTTCAAATTTTTGCTCTGTGCCCACACTGATAGGAAAATAAATTGGCATTTACATGCCGGATGGCTCTGCACGGGTTTCTTAGATTTGCACTTAGATACAAATGAATTCCATCAGTGTATAGGTGATATTCTGAGTGGGAGACAATAATTGACACATTACTAACATTTAAAATGAGAAGAGTAATGTGCCCGACACTGACCTTGTAGGACCGTTGTAACTTTCGTTTTGTTCCAATCATTCCATACCGTCGGCGACATATATGAATGGAACTACCGCACTGCAGTTAAAGAAAAATTTTGGCTTATGAGTTTAGCAAGTAGAAGGTCTAAGTTGACAGCGTCGAAAGATTTGTTGAAATGAAGAAAGCATATAATAGTCTCCTGTTTTTTATCTACAAATTGTTTTAGTTCATAGGTCACTTTCATAAGGGAAGTCGACGTGCTGCAGTTTTGCCGGAAACCGGACTGGTATTCATTCAAACATTATTTTATGTTAAATAATTAGTAAGCTGATAGTGAACTACGTATTCTACACCCTCGGAAAACGCTGAAAGAATGCAAATGGGCCTATACTCGGAGGTCCGATTGACAGATTCCCTCTTGGATAATCGTTTTATGAGCCACCGAGTTAAGAGGCGCAGTGGTTAGCACACTTGACTCGCATCCGGTAGGACGATGGTTCAAACCGGCAACCGGCCATCTACATTTAGATTTTCCACAATTTTTCTTAATCGCTGCAGGAAATTTCCCGGATGGTTCCTTCGAAAGGTGGCAGATTTACTTCCCCATCCTTGACACCATCCGAGCTTGTGCTCCGTCTCTAATGACATCGATGTCGACGGGAAGTTAAACCCAATCTTCCTTCCATCCTTTCATGAGTACCTGCTTCCTGGCTGCTGTAAAAATTCTGGAGGTCAGAGAATGGTTAAAAACGGCCCTTTCTTTAGGTGGTAGAGGATCGACGAAAAGATTGGTTATTTGGGGCTGTTATATTATCGTGCCCTGCAGCTACCGAACCATTTTGCGCAATTAATTTCCGAATTATGTTAGGGCGTACTAGGAGGTGAAAAAAATTTTCGTTTGTATCATTCACTGACCATTTAAGTTAATCGACCGTTTGTACCCTTGAACGATGGTCAAGTAAAGATATCGATGTGGTGTAAAACTCCTTTACATCCTCAATAGGAATTAGAGGTTTAGCTGCAGATTTGAGTTTGGCTTTTTCTAGACTCCGTAGGCTTTTCCAGAGGACAACAGGTCTCTGAAAGTCCTTAGTTAGCGAATGAGCGTACCTGAATTTCGCATTCCTCACAGAATCACTTAAACGATTGCGTAGTTGCTTGTAGGTGGAGATGACTATCAAAGGTCTGGTACTAGTGTGCTGAACATCTGACACATGGGGTGCTTGAGGTGGTCTGCAAGCCATGGTGAACGTTTCCTCCTTACTCTTACTTTTTTTTTAGAGGAGTTTGTTTGCAGTATGAATTATTGAATGTCTTAGTGAAATTGGGTACTCCGTTGTTGATGTTGAGGTTATTTCCTGCCACTTTTTGCCAAAAAATATCATAGACGTCAGCTGAAGCTCAGTCATTCAAGGGCTTAAAATCACTGAAACTCGCCAGTTGTTGTTCGTTCCTTGGACACTGCAACGAGCTAGTCATGACTACCACATTGTGAGCAGACAAACAAGGTGCAGAAATCTGATTGGTGCAGATTTCTCTATTTGGAGATTTGGTTGCGAATACATCGAGAAACACATGATATATACTCGCCGTAGCGAATATGGACACCGTTAGCTGAATAATGTAATGACGACAACGAAAATTTGTGCCGGACCGGGACTCGAACCTGGATTTCCCGTTTATCGCGAGGGCTGGCCTTATCTTTAGCCTCACGTCACATCGATAAACACATGAATGTCTGCTGTATGATGAGTAGGCTCAAGTGCAAAGGTGGAATCAGTGTAAGGCTTGAGCAGGAAAACAAGTTTGTTTGCGTGGCCATCATCTGCAGCAAGCACAGAAATTTTTTGTTTTGTAAATAAAAACCTCGTTTCCTTGCTGCAATGTATTTTATTTCTCCGAGATGCGTTTCGACTTTGACTTTAAGACATTTTCAGTGGGACATTTCTTCACGTCTTTGATTGGCACTTGCGTTTGCCCTCATCTGGTCACATGCTTGAGATCCGTTGTAAATTCGCTTACGAAACATAAGCACGTTTTCGTGTTCGAACTTTTCTCTTCCCAATTTTCATCTTGTTTTCCCCTATTGCTGTGGCATATTATTAGTCTTTTATCCCTAGCTGTCGATATTTGATGGAAAACTTATTTACAGTCGTAACTGTTTTGATTTCACTTTATGTCCCAAACATACAAAAAAGCGACAAAGTGTTGGATGTCCAAGCCTCATAGTGGAACGATGAGTTCAGAGGGTCGCCAGATATGTAAAGAAAAGCAGTGAGCTGTGACGGGTATGATGGCAAAGTACAATGCTGGTGCACACACAAATGTTTCGGAACAAACGTTTAGGGCACAATGTTGAGAACTTTTCTCCGCAGCAAACGACTCATATGTGCCCCGATACCGACCAGCACCGCAGTCAGCAGCTTCCAGACTGGAACAGTGGACCAGTGGATACGTGACGCTAGGTGGCGTGGATCAAGTTTCTTGTTTCGCGTCTGGATACGTAGACATCCTGGCAAACGGATGCTCGAAATGTGCACCGCGTCAAGGACTGAGACAGGCGAGGGCAGCTGTATTCGACATTAACAAGGGCTTCCATCGGTCCTGTGGCAGTAATCAAGGCACCATAACAGCTGTGGGCCACTTCAGCATTATTGCGAGCCACTGCTTCCCGTCATCCTTGATGCTTTCCTTAGCGATGGCATCTTCCAGCAAGATAAATGTCAGTGTCACAATGGGAAACCACCGGCCTGTAATTTACTACTGTGTGCCTTGCGCTAAGAGATCTTCGGGTCGAAACCATGCCATCGGTGCTTTATTGCGTTCCAAAGGTAGACCAACACCTTATTAAATTGATCCTTATTATGTTTTGACTCACCACGTCTGTGATTATTTCGCCTTTAGATTCTCCCGTTAGAACCTCCTACACACTATGAAAGTCGTGAGCAATTTCACTGGCTGATTCCAATCGCGTACCCAAACGACGTCGGATCTTTTCGCCCATTTACGCTCTTTAAATCATATTTATTTATGTTTATGGTCGGCTGCTATTCTTTTCAGTAGGAACTGATCATCTACAAATCTCTATAAATTTCATAACCGTTCTTGACGATGCCGCCTCCCTGTTCGCAACTGAATCGTCTACGAAGAGCTCCACAGACTTTATACACAGGTACAATGTGTAAACGAATAATCTTTGCAACGTACGACTGTGGTGTAAGGGAAGTCGAGACGAAGAGTTTGACATAGGACACATGGAGTCTATGAAGCCGTGAAACAATCTCAAATTTGTCTACACAAGCCAACCATGTTACAGCTCATGAACGTCGCACGAGATTTTCAGTATTCTCTTGCTCTCTTACGCCACCGGTTTAGTCGACTACTTCGTTAACATCATGAACTTAAACGTTCCCGTCAGTGCAATGAAGGTAAAAAAAACTTTTGTAGACGTTATGCAAAAACAAAATACTTTTAGAGTTCGATCTAAACATATCCCTTATAGCTGTAGTCACATCGTAAGAATGCCAGACCAACAAAACGACTTACTTGTTAAATTTATGCGGCCAAAATTCACACTATTTTGAGATGAAATTTACAGAAAGTCAGTTTTGTATTTTGAACGTGCGAGAACAAGTGGTTTGTAATATTCAAGTGAAATCTATCGTGACTCGCATGCACTACCGCTAAGGTGGCTTTTATAGGCCAGTCTGAAGATGTGTCCAGACTTGATAGGCCACCAGTGTCCTATGTCAATCCTTCCCTCTGGACTTCAGGTACATCACTGTGGTACACTGTAAATAGTTATCGTTTACACCCTATATACAGGGTACGTCAGCTGCCCCTGCCAATTCGTTTTATGCACCGCACACTACGCCCTTATAGGCAACGGTATCCAAACAGGCGACAGCCACGTAACCGATAAAAATTCGCTCTCAAAACTTTTGGTGACTGTTAAAAAGCAAACGGAATCATACTGTAAAAAACACAAAAGAGGATTGATTAACCTTGAGTTACACGATTATTGTTGGACCAAGATATATCTTACCACCACCGCACTTTTCCCTTTTCTCCAATCTCTCTTTGTACAATTATCGGTGTAGCCATACAGGTTTTGGATGTCTCTCTAGAACTATATCGTTTATAGTACTTAATATTTTGTAAATTATTCAGAGGTTATATACCAGAAAGTTGTTTCTTTGTCACTACCCATTTTGATATTCCCTCCTAATTTCGTTGTTTCTGATGATGAACCGCAATTTACAAGGCAACGTTTTTGAAACATGTATGAGAGATTAGGTACTATATACGGAATAAAGTTACAGAGACACCCAAAACGTGTATGACTACACTGCTAATTACGCAAAGAAAAATTGGAGACATTTGGATAAGGATGGCAGAAGTAAGGTATATCTTGGTACAAATATCCTGTGTAACTCATAGCTAATCCTTATTTGTATTTTTTACAGTACGATTTCGTTTGCTAAAAGTCATTCAGAGCTCTGTGAGGGTACTTAAATCGATTACGTGGCTGTTGCCTGTCTGGATACTGTTCCTGATAGAGATGTAGTGTGGGATGCGTAAAACGAATCGGTAGGGGCAGGTGACTCACTCTGTATATTATGAATGGCAAGGAACCCATCACATTAACTTGATGTGTGCCAGAAAGCAACTTCTTTTCTGACGACACCTCTTCATTAAGAACGATATATTAAATTTTGCTCACTTAGAAGTCTTCAATCCAACAGTTTATCGATTCTGACATTCACATCCTTGTCTGCAAGGTTACGCTGTGGCTCTCTATCGAAGTTTTTCTGACAGTTAATAAGCACGGCATGAACCCCAGCTACCTTCTCTCATCTGGACCCCAAAAATGGACACGTATATCTCGTTATTGAAAGTACGGTTCTTGCGAAAATCGTTAGTACATGAGAGTTGTTCAGTAACCAGAAAAGAACAATGTAAGTACACTAACATGTCATAGATTGTTGTCAATGAGATATCATTAGTTCTCGTCGACGGTCTAGGAGTTCTTATAGATTTGAGCGGCGTTCCCCATTTCTCCCAGTTACTTGGCAACTCTGACGTATATAATATCTTTGAAGTGACAGTGTACACATAATGTACAGCGAAGACCACGTACAACAAGGAATTGTATGCAGCATTCTTTCGATTCCACTTCCTTTATAACTACACTTTTTGTTTATTCATTTCTTTGGTTAAAGAGTGCCTTTTATGAAAATCAATTTAACACCAGAAAAAGACGAAACTTAACCTGCCTTACACTTGGTCTGCTGTGAAAAGAAGTCTGTGCTCTTCATTATCACTAACAATTTATCTAGTTCGTCTTCCTAGCTGCGGGGTCAGCGTGGCAGATCGGTAACCGAAGGGGCCTGGGATCGTTTCCCACCACGGTCCGAGATTTACTTCTCTTGGGGACTGGGTGTTTTAGTGTCCTTATTTTATATCCTCATAATTGACACGAAAATTGCCTATATAACTTCGATCCAGAATACGGCCTGACCCTAATGAATATAATGAATATTCTGACTTATCCTTTTCCCGAAGTATAAAAAAAAAGAAAGAAACTACAGTGTTCTCCACCTAAAGACGACGCATAGCGGGGAAATGAACTAGTAAGCGACGCCCTAAACTATTTTATTGTATTTAACACCAATCGCAGCCCTCATGATGCACTCCTTTATAGACGAAATATTCATACTGTGGTAGAGTTACCAGAATTAGGTAACTGAGTCGTCATAGTGGTATTTGTAGCACTGAATCACGAGCAGTTAGTATTCACCGCAGCGAAGTCCTCCTAATGCATTTGCTTCATCAGTGAGACAGTTTCGAAACCTCACGGGACAGCGCCGCTACCTACGCCGTTCGACTGCAGCTCTTAAGTAATTACCATGAAACGCGGAATCGGGACAGTTGATGCAGAGTGGGAGCTATTTTCGCGAATCGGTCCCCCCATAACTCAGGGCCTGCCCTCTGGTAGGAGAACGCAAACAGCGTCGACCGCGTTCCCTTTGTCCACAGAACGTCGACACATTTGTCCCGACAGGGTAGGAGGAAGAGAGAGGGAGGGGGATTTGACTGGGAGAGAGAACCAGCGCATTGCAGACGTAATTGATGGGGACGACAGGAGAGCCACCTATCGCGTCAGACTGATGGCTGCATTGTGCTCTCCCCTCGCAGCTCAGACAGCTGGCGATTCGTCGTGCGCAGTTGGCGGTCCTGCACGGGCACCTTAGTAGTGCCACTGCTGTTCTCTTGTACGGGCATAAAGCCTGGCTGAAGTTCTGGGATGAACAAAAGAAACAGCAAACTTTGTGGATATGTACGTCACTTGCCAGTAAATTTAAAATTTTATAATGTAGCCACAGGTGAATGCATTGTTTTAAGATGCCAATTTATGTAGAGACAATGTTTTAGAAAATCAATTGTTTTCCTTTGCAATAAACAGAAAGATTTTCATTCCAAGTATCCAAGTACAAAATTTTCGCAATATTACTTCAAATTTAATATTCGCTTCTATAATGTAGGAAAGTATTTCACAGTAGCAAAACAAGCATCTGACTCATTGACCTTTCACTTAGTCGCTGACCATAAATTCTAGCTCAGAGTGACACCAGATTAAGTAACCTTATGTAGTGAAGACTGTTTGCCAGTGCTCTTTCTCACCGGAAATTACGCAATTCACTCTTAGGGCTCCATAAGTACACTGTAACAGTAATTTCTGTGTGTATGCAATGCATACGAATTAGAATTTAGTGGTGCTCTCTCTTCCACTTCTGTATACGATATGCCTGACCTAATCGGGCCCTTTATCATTATAGGCCCTGGGCAGTGCAACATCATACTGACAACAGTAATGTGCATATACTGACAACCTGACTGTTCGTTTTACATGATTTTGCAATCATTTAAATGAAACAATATGACATTCCAGTGGGAGACATTTCGTCCCCCTTTTCCTTCCGTGAAATTTGTCAGTAAGCTTTATGCCTTCCAGCCAGCGAAATGCGGCAGAGAACGGCCGGTAAACGATTCACAAACCACGATTTAGTGCCGTTAAGACGATTTATTTAAACGTCTCAAGACTGCACATAGGTGCAATCGATTTCGAGGAGCAAAGTGTTTGTTATCTAACTTTTGTGACAGGTGGGCATAAGTGATTTCAAAAGACTTTTTATTGTACTGAAATAATATTTTGTCACAAAGTAACAAGGTGTTTTATCTGTATATATTTTGTAGGAAACTGTCGTTCCACGACTTCTTTGCAATATTTAATTGTGCGTTTTTCCTCCATCCCTTTCAATTTCATAAATTTATTTGTTACTTCACTCCATAATCTATATTTACGTCATTTAATTGGTTTGGACAGTAACCTGTATTGGAGCATTTCCTTCATGTAAACCAAAGAAATACAATCATATTGAAGTCGCAGTATTTCCTCTTCGTGTTCTTCATACGGATCGGCCGGCCGGAGTGGCCGAGCGGTCCTAGGCGTTTCAGTCTGGAACTGCGCGACCGCTACGCTCGCAGGTTAAAATCCTGCCTCGGGCATGGATGTGTGTGATGTCCTTAGGTTAGTTAGGTTTAAATAGTTCTAAGTTCTAGGGTACTGATGACCTTAGTGCTCAGAGTCATTTGAACCATTTGAACCATACGGATCGTCAACTGTCTCATCATCTGGTACATACAGCCCCGCAGCAATCAGCAAGCTATCGTCATCACTACAGGTAGAGTTTATCAACAAATGTAGGAAATAATCATACAAATGTTCGACAATCGTTCGATCCCTTAAGGAACTTTCCGATTCCTTACAGTTCGGTAAATATTCATTGACCTTGTTATTAAAGTCGCGAGCTATATTTGCTGGATTCATATTGCCCACGGAATACATCTCATGTATTTAACGCACTCTCGTCCAAAGAAGCGAACAGTCAACTGCCAGCCAGGGAGCCTCGTTAGCAGGAACACTCTCTCTTCCGTGTGCTGTAGTCGACTGAAGTCGTGTGTTTCGATGATTGTTTAGGTGTAGCGTCCCCAAACTACGGCGCAGTTACCTCGCATCGGATGGACGGACGGAAAGATAATAATTGTCTTAAAATAAACACTGTACGTGATGTTGCCTATCTTGTGCATGGACTATTCAGTTTGTATATTTTGCTTATTTTTTTCATAGTTCAACACAACTTCTTCCTGTTTTCTCGATTGACTGTGTTCAGTTTTTCAAGGCCTATCCACTGTACCAACTTATAACTAAATCTGAGAAGGGGTGCGACGGGGAGTTTCCCTTGTGAGTATTATTAGTAACTACGCTCCAGTCCCTAAACCTAGTTACAGAAATGCGAATCAGACGCACTACGCGTTCCAGGCCGTAGCAGCCGTGTCTTTGTGACGCCAGGTATGGTCACTTCCCAGCCCGCTGTAAGATCACATCAGTTCGTCTTCTTCCTCCTGGTACTGTAACTGAGATTTGGCAACAAGGCAATGTATGTTTGACAACTCTGTGATCGACGAGTTACTTCCTGGTGTGCGCGGAAATAAGCCTCAAAGTTCACTTGATTTTACATGTCATTTCCATTGATAATCTGAGTTATTATCGCTTGAGGTGTAACAAAAGTTTGCAAATTTACGGTTTTCAGCCCAGGAAAGTCGTTGCACGTGGAAATCGCAACTAATCTCGTCCTTCAAATAGCGATTTACCGGTTCTAGCCACTACTCGTCTCGTAAGAGAAAGGTAAGACCCGTACTCTTCGCCAGCACTGTTGGTATGGTTCGCAGTTCCAGTCTCACTGAGTGTAGGGTTTTTATCCCTTCTGTGAAAGAGCTACAAGCAGTCAGATCAAACATCGCTAAAGAAATATCAAGAAAATACTTTCGGCTCATGGTGAAAAGCTTACAATGCAGCACAACAGGTAACGCCTCTTTCCGCTGCTGACAAGCAAATTT
Organism: Schistocerca piceifrons; assembly: GCF_021461385.2. Taxonomy (NCBI): domain Eukaryota; kingdom Metazoa; phylum Arthropoda; class Insecta; order Orthoptera; family Acrididae; genus Schistocerca; species Schistocerca piceifrons. Next base: position 951,646,126 of record NC_060138.1, read on the forward strand.
TGGGTTTCTAGGAATGCTTAACTTTATTTATGAAATGCCACATTTGCATACATCTTGAGTATGACACAGCATACCAATTAAACACGGACCAAATAAAAATCAAAGTGAGTAGTATTTTACCAATTCGTGACGACAGAGGCACGCTTGTGTACAGATACTTAGTTTTATTAAAACAGACTTTCGTCGTAAGGTTATTGTGGGTAGTTTTATTACATTTCTTATAATACAGCTCACAATTTTCGTAAGGTTTCCGTTAGTATTGTTAAAATAATAGTAAACATGAGAGAGAAATTAATCGTCAACGATATATGCGAATTCTCTGATGTTATCTACAGGGTGTTACAAAAAGGTACGGCCAAACTTTCGGGGTACATTCCTCACACACAAATAAAGAAATGATGTTATGTGGACATGTGTCCGGAAACGCTTACTTTCCATGTTAGAGCTCATTTTAGTTTCGTCAGTATGTACTGTAATTCCTCGATTCACCGCCAGTTGGCCCAATTGAAGGAAGGTACTGTTGACTTCGCTGCTTGTGTTGACATGCGACTCATTGTTCTACAGTACTAGCATCAAGCACATCAGTACGTAGCATTAACAGGTTAGTATTCATCACGAACGTGGTTTTGCAGTCAGTGCAATGTTTACAAATGCGGAGTTGGCAGATGCCCATTTGATGTATGGATTAGCACAGGGAATAGCCGTATCGCGGTACGTTTGTATCGGGGCAGATTTCCAGAACGAAGGTGTCCCGACACGAAGACGTTCGAAGCAATTGAATGGCGTCTTAGGGAGCACGGAACATTCCAGCCTTTGACTCGCGACTGGGGAAGACCTAGAACGACGAGGACACCTGCAATGGACGAGGCAATTCTTCGTGCAGTTGGCAATAACCCTAATGTCAGCGTCAGAGAAGTTGCTGTCGTACAAGGTAACGTTGACCACGTCTCTGTATGGGGATTGCTACGGGAGAACCAGTTGTTTCCATACCATGTACAGCGTGTGCAGGCACTATCAGCAGCTGATTGGCCCTCACGGGTACACTTTTGCGAATGGTTCATCCAACAATGTGTCAATCCTCATTTCAGTGCAAATGTTATATTTACGGATGAGACTTCATTCCAACGTGATCAAATTGTAAATTTTCACAATCAACATGTGTGGGCCGACGAGAATCCGCACGCAGTTGTGCAATCACGTCATCAACACAGATTTTCTGTGAACGTTTGGGCAGGCATTGTTGGTGATGTCTTGATTGGGCCCCATTTTCTTCCACCTACGCTGAATGGAGCACGTAATCATGATTTCATACGGGATACTCTACCTGTGCTGCTAGAACATGTGCCTTTACAAGTACGACACAACATGTGGTTCATGCACGATGGAGCTGCTGCACATTTCAGTCGAAGTGTTCGTACGCTTCTCAACAACAGATTCAGTGACCGACGCATTGGTAGAGGCGGACCAATTCCATGGCCTCCACGCTCTCCTGACCTCAACCCTCTTCACTTTCATTTATAGGGGCATTTGAAAGCTCTTGTCTACGCAACCCCGGTACCAAATGTAGAGACTCTTCGTGCTCGTATTGTGGACGGCTGTGATACAATACGCCATTCTCTAAGGCTGCATCAGCGCATCAGGGATTCCATGCGACGGAGGGTGGATGCATGTATCCTCGCTAACGGAGGACATTTTGAACATTTCCTGTAACAAAGTGTTTGAAGTCACGCTGGTACGTTCTGTTGCTGTGTGTTTCCATTTCATGATTAATGTGATTTGAAGAGACGTAATAAAATGAGCTCTAACATGGAAAGTAAGCGTTTCTGGACACATGTCCACATAACATATTTTCTTTCTTTGTGTGTGAGGAATGTTTCCTGAAAGTTTGCCTGTACATTTTTGTAACATCCTGTATAACAGTCTGAAAATGCACATGTAGTTTATTGATTACATGTATGTAGAAAACTTGTTCTGAGTTAAAGCTCTCAAACAAGGTTTGAAGAAGAATAAAATGCCACTACCAGACGACAGCTAATGTAGAAAATACTTTTCCGACGTATTTTGGCACGATCCACTCTACCCATACATAATACAAAAGTTTCGAGATGCATCTACTGTCTGGCTGTCGGTTAAACCCGAAATGAACAAAATGTTGCAGACATTACCCCTTTTCCACATACGACTACTTTGGGTTGAGAAGTGAAGGGAATTATGTTACAAGTTTCAGTAGATTGATAACTTTAGCAGTCACCAGAATTGCGTTTTAAAAAATATAGCAGAGAATGTATGCGAACTCGCGTCACCTTATCTACCGTGCGCGATACTTACCATTACGCTACTAGCCGACACGTAGCTATAACACCTCCAGAAGTCAACAGCAATTCCTCCAGTACTTCTGCATTCCACAGCGCTGTGGGATAATGCATATGGCCAAGTGAATACTTATGAGAGACAAACAGTTATACCTTTTCTTTTGCAATGCACAACGTTTTCAACTAACAGATAGCGCAATAGAGCAGTTCAAGTGGAAGGGAAAACATCCTATTTAAATTTATGCATCCTACACTGTTGGCAGTTCTGTGTTAGTGGCAGTTACGTGATTTTATTTTGGTGATTACAATATAAGTTGAATGTATGCACTGGGTAGCTGAGACAGCTAGTTCATGGTGATTCGGTCAACCAAGTAAATGAATTTACTGAACATGCTGCAAATTGATACAGGGAGCCTGTGTGTCAGAATTCTCAGCCAGTGTGGCACAACGGCGTTATGATAGATAAATGAGCCACTGAGAAGAGGATCTGGTAGTCTGTTCGGTATATCTAAGGTCTGGGTTCGATTCGAACTTCGGTCAGTGATTTTAGATACGGGGAGACAGATTCCATTCACTTCTGGCTACCTCAAGAGAAGAAGACATAATGGCATTGTGGTCTGAAATTCACATTAAAAATGATATTCCTTCTCTACCAAGTAGACGTTAGGCTGAGCCACAATAAAGTCTGGAGTGGCGACATGTAGAAACTCTATCATCAGTAACCTTTCATATACTAGTTATTTATTTCTAGTGACGAAACAAACGGTATGTAGGGTCACATGACACTTATTCCATCTTTTATCTGAGCTTCAGTATGTCGATAAAATTGGTTCTCAACTGAGAATACAACTCAGATCGCCCTTACCGCGAAATTTGTTCCCTTCGTGACAATACAGCTCAGCTACAAATTGTTGTTTGTTCAAAACTGCAGATTCCGCAATATCTCCACATATTGCGCGAGAACGGGTTCGAATCCTGGCCTGGCACTAAAGATTTCATTATGTATTATCAAGATCTAGCATGAGAACACCCATCTGCTGGTGGATAATAATTTCGATTTTTAATGTATTTTCATTCGTTGTCAACACCAACGATATTTGACGTTTTTGACTCCCAGTGAGACACAGAACTATTTGCGAGATCACTGTAAGTTGTTATTCCGAGCTGCTGGTGGAGAAAAATTCGGTAGTTGACGTATCTTTGTGTGTAGTCAACAACGATATGTGTGGGGCTCTATTCCCAGTCAGCACTGAACTCTTCGTCATATTATTTCTGCTTCAAACATGCTCACATGTCGCTGCTGGTGCAACAAACCCATATTTAACGTTCGTTTCCTCTAGAATAAAACAGCAATATGTGCTGGGTTGGAGTCCTGGGAAGGAAAAAATTAATGTTTCGTCTCGTCATTTCAGTTAAAACATCTAGCTACTGTCGAGAAAATGCGATATGTCACAGTTGATTGTGCTTCGATATCTATCCGATTAGGTTCTGGGTTCGAATTCCTGTCCAACACAAAGCCTTACCTCACGGTATTTCAAATAAGTAACTTGTTAAGAAGCAATATTTAACATCTCTCGTTGTTCGTTAACAGTGACAACAGGTGCTGGGTAGGACTTCAGGTCCGTTAAAAATGTTTGCGTTATGTAATTTGAAGTTGATATTTGCTAACTGACACTGTCTAAAATCGAGGTATATCACTCTCTGTATGCCTAATCAGGAATGACTGTTAGTTTGCGTCAGTAACGAAATCTTTGCTTAGTCTGCATGACATGGGTTTGAATTCAGACGAGACGGTTCTCGTGTCATTTGCAATTCATACATATTCTCAACTAGCTGCTCGTGAATAACTTAAATATTTATTGTTATTTTGTGTTAAATAATAAGTACCGTAAGTTACTTTGAAGAGGAAATCATGAATACAACGAACTTACCACGTGCATTACCTATATGACGTAGTAATGAGAGTGGTGATATTTCAGACATGTCATTTATTGTAATAAATGTGAGCTTACAAGCCTTAAGGACAGTCTTATATGTGACAAGGTGTTCTCTGATATTTGTAGTATCGTAGTATTACTTTATATCTTGAATTTTTCCGATACAGAGCAGTGTTTTCTAGTGGTGACTTGGAACAATTTTCAATAGTCAAATGACTGTACTAAGGAGCGATTATAGAACTTGCTAGACAGCTGCGTTATGTAGGTTTAATGCGAATCAGGCGAAATGCAATTCAGGTCGTTCGGACACTTTTGAGCGCGACTGTACATGCGCAATTTTACTGCGAGGCCAAAGCTTTGACAGTATTCGACCAATGAGAGAGCTAGGTACACAGTGTTCTTTTAGTTCCATCTTACTCCGAAATACAAAGGTTTTCTCGTCTCTGGTCGTGGCCAGGACGCAGTAGCAAGCATTATTCAGACATGCCTCTTGTGTTTAATATGGACCCATTTGACTAGCAGTCTTCAGTGTAATAGTGAGACTGCAGCAAGCAATGAGCATTTCAGTTGCGTTCATGTAATTGAAGTCTACGATAAATTCTTTAGGTAAAATGATATTTTTTCACGTTATCATTTACCATGAAAAGCCAAAGAAACTGCTACACCTGCCTAATGTCGTATAGAGCCCCCGCGAACAAGTAGAAGTACTGCAACACGAGTGGCTTTGACTCCATTAATATCTGAACTAGTGCTGGAGGGAAGTGACACCATGAATGCTGCAGGGCTGTCCATAAATTAGTAAGAGTACGAGGGGGTGGAAATATATTCTGAACAGCACGTTGCAAGGCATCCCAGATATGCTCAATAATGTTCTTGTCTGGGGAATTAGGTGGCCAGTGGAAGTGTTAAAACTCAGAAGTGAGTTCCTGGAGCCACTTTGTAGCAATTATGGAAGTGTGAGGCGTCGCATTGTCCTGATGGGATTGCCCATGTCCTTCGGAATGCACAATTGACGTGAATGTGTGCAGGTGATCAGACAGGTTGGTTGCGTATGTGTCATGTGTCAGAGTCGTATCTAGACGTATCTGGAGTCCCATATCACTCCAGCTTCACACGCCCATACCATTGCAGATCTTCCACCTGCTTGAACAGCCCCTGCTGACAACCAGGGACCGTCGATTCATGAGGTTCCATCCAAACCCGTACACATCCATCCGCTCGATACAATTTTAAACGAAACTAGTCCGGTCAGGCAACACGTTTGCAGTATTCAACAGTCGAATGTCTGTGTTAATGGACCCAGGCGAGTCGTAATGCTTTGTGTCGTGCAGTCATCAAGGGTTCACGAGTGGTCCTTTGGCTCCGAAAGCCCATATCGACGAAGTTTCTTTGGTTCGCTCGTTGACGCTTGTTGATGGCCCAGCACTGAAATCTGCAGCAGTTTGCGTAAGGGTTGCACTTATGTTACGATTGTATTCGGTCGTCATTGGTTCCGTTCTTGCAGGATGTTTTTCCGTCCACAGTGACGTCCGAGGTTTGATGTTTTACCGGATTCGTGATATTCGGTACACCCGCGAAATGGTCCTACGGGAAAGTCCCCACTTCATCGCTACCTCGGAGATGCTGTGTCCCGTCGAGCATGCGCCGACTGTTACACCAAGCTCAAACTCACTTAAATCTAGAGAACCTGCCATTGTAGGAGCAGTAAGTGATCTAACAACTGCGTCAGCCATTTGTTGCCTTAAACAGATGTTGCTAGCCGCAGCGCCGTATTCTGGCTGTTTACATATCTTTGGATTTCAATACGCATGGCTATACCAGCTTCTTTGGCGCTTCAGTGTACATGTGGACTTCGTGTGCCGAATGTTCGGACATGATGTTAACTGTTATGGATCGAAGTTTGTTCATAGCCACCATGGCTAAGCTTTACATCATCCGTAAATTTACTGACACTACCTGCGCTCAAAGCGAAACGGGTTCCATACATCTGGCACTATGTTTCTCTGCAGCACAATACGCAGTGCCGCTTTGACGAAATTCCACATATGCTAATAGGTTGACACGATGTTGAATGAGACAGTTGATTAGCTACACACGACCAACCCCTGTCACCAAATATTATCAAATTGTGGGTATATCGCAACCCGACATGGGTAGAAAACGGTCGCAGAAACGAAAAAAAAGAAGCAGGATATTAGCTCCAGACACCCCCGTTTGGAACTGAACAAAAAAAACCTAGACCACCGTTAAGGAGGAGTTTCGTGCGCACAATATCAGCAAACGACAACACTTAGAACTATCTGAAAACAGCTCTGGCGAGATCCTTTAACCGAAAGTGTTGGGGAGCATATTAAAGAGGAACCCGCTGCATCCCTTCACCTGCCGTATCTGATGTGGGAGGCACTTAACTGATTGAGGACTATCACGATGCAAGGCGAATCTCAGGTCGTGGGGTTCCATGACTGAAGGCTGAGACCTGTGTGTGTGTGTGTGTGGTGACCTGCAGGACACGGAACATCTCCTCTTCTTCTGAAACCTCCTTGATCCTTACTTCACAGAAGAGCTTTACGCAGCAAGCGATTAGGCCCTCAAATCAGCGGAATTCTAAAGATTATGGTCCATAAAATAGAAAATCAGCAGTGTCTGGTAGAATTTGGTTATTATTTTTACGATTTTGTATCATTTACGTCCTGGAGACTTAAAATAAATAAATTAATTTCTTTTACTTTAGAAGCTTTGGTTCACGGGACACGTGTTTCTCACCGTAAAGTTACATTTTTCTCAGGGCTTACATTACATGTTGCCCTGCTAGCATTTATTTTTTGTAAGAATTGTTCAGCAATTCAGGTAAGGTAATGCTGATGCAATGCTCTGAGATATCAAGCGGCGGAGGCAAAGAAATTGCAAATACTGTTATTCACCACACAATCTGTGTTTTCAGACGACAAACGTTCTTCCTGCAAGGCTGTGTAGTATGTGGTTTGCGGTTCATACACGTGTACAATACTCACATCCATTTGTGTTTCTTACGAGTAACTTCGCTCTTCTTCCGTAGTGCTATGTGGGAGATTTGCCGTTTCATGTTCCTATTCAATAGTCAGCTTACGTTATCAATGAGCTATATTCATTGTATGGGTATATATTTCAAGGAAAAAACCATGTTCATTAACAATGAACACTCGAGTGTAGTTCTAAAAAGAGTGGCAGATTCCAAAGTCTGATTAGATGCTCACGTGTGAAAGAAGCTGTATCAGCAACAAAATACACTCCTGGAAATTGAAATAAGAACACCGTGAATTCATTGTCCCAGGAAGGGGAAACTTTATTGACACATTCCTGGGGTCAGATACATCACATGATCACACTGACAGAACCACAGACACATAGACACAGGCAACAGAGCATGCACAATGTCGGCACTAGTACAGTGCCAGTGCCATTTCCACCTGGCGCCTCAGTTGGACCAGCGTTCGTGCTGGACGTGCAGACCGCGTGAGACGACGCTTCATCCAGTCCCAAACATGCTCAATGGGGGACAGATCCGGAGATCTTGCTGGCCAGGGTAGTTGACTTACACCTTCTAGAGCACGTTGGGTGGCACGGGATACATGCGGACGTGCATTGTCCTGTTGGAACAGCAAGTTCCCTTGCCGGTCTAGGAATGGTAGAACGATGGGTTCGATGACGGTTTGGATGTACCGTGCACTATTCAGTGTCCCCTCGACGATCACCAGTGGTGTACGGTCAGTGTAGGAGATCGCTCCCCACACCATGATGCTGGGTGTTGGCCCTGTGTGCCTCGGTCGTATGCAGTCCTGATTGTGGCGCTCACCTGCACGGCGCCAAACACGCATACGACCATCATTGGCACCAAGGCAGAAGCGACTCTCATCGCTGAAGACGACACGTCTCCATTCGTCCCTCCATTCACGCCTGTCGCGACACCACTGGAGGCGGGCTGCACGATGTTGGGGCGTGAGCGGAAGACGGCCTAACGGTGTGCGGGACCGTAGCCCAGCTTCATGGAGACGGTTGCGAATGGTCCTCTCCGATACCCCAGGAGCAACAGTGTCCCTAATTTGCTGGGAAGTGGCGGTGCGGTCCCCTACGGCACTGCGTAGGATCCTACGGTCTTGGCGTGCATCCGTGCGTCGCTGCGGTCCGGTCCCAGGTCGACGGGCACGTGCACCTTCCGCCGACCACTGGCGACAACATCGATGTACTGTGGAGACCTCACGCCCCACGTGTTGAGCAATTCGGCGGTACGTCCACCCGGCCTCCCGCATGCCCACTATACGCCCTCGCTCAAAGTCCGTCAGCTGCACATACGGTTCACGTCCACGCTGTCGCGGCATGCTACCAGTGTTAAAGACTGCGATGGAGCTCCGTATGCCACGGCAAACTGGCTGACACTGACGGCGGCGGTGCACAAATGCTGCGCAGCTAGCGCCATTCGACGGCCAACACCGCGGTTCCTGGTGTGTCCGCTGTGCCGTGCGTGTGATCATTGCTTGTACAGCCCTCTCGCAGTGTCCGGAGCAAGTATGGTGGGTCTGACACACCGGTGTCAATGTGTTCTTTTTTCCATTTCCAGGAGTGTAATTAGATGTAGGAATGTAGGATGAAATTTTAACACAATAGTTTATTCACATAACAAGAAGCGACTCGTTGCTTTTCTACATGACGAAAATTTTCTCCGTTTCTTTGCTTAACGTGGGGAGCCGTCTTTCTCCCAGCCCCACAGTGCAAGTCCCACCCGGGAGAGATGTGCGAGGGTTGTTACCTTCCTGTGATGAACAGCGTACGGGGCGGCGAGGAAACTATGGGGGCTTCGTAAAAGAAAACGGCTCATCCTCACTGGTAGAAACAGCACTGGGCATGTTCTAGATTCTTCCAAATAGTACCGTCGACAGTTCACAACCTAACGCATCTCTGTAATTTTATTACGGCCTCTAGTAACGTGTTCCACAGTCTGCAGCACACAAAGTGGTCGGAAGCCGTTAAATATACCATCTGGTGACGAACCACTGTTGCATCTAGCTTATTACTTTCCAGCTTCCATAGCCGACGTTCTGAAGTCGCTCTGAATGTACCCAGCTACAGGCAAGTTGTGAAGGGGGGAGTGGGGGGGGGGGTTGAGAGGAATTTTTATCGCCAGTAACAGAACGACTGCGGGACCAAGTAGATTTTGTTGTGCAGTTATTGTTTACCAGACTGTTCCTCACTGCCGGCCGGTGTGGCCGAGCGGTTCTAGGCGCATCAGTCTGGAACTGCGCGCCCGCTACGGTCGCAGGTTCGAATCCTGCCTCGGGCATGGATGTGTGTGATGTCCTTAGGTTAGGTAGGTTTAAGTAGTTCTAAGTTCTAGGGGACTGATGACCTCTGATGTTAAGTCCCATAGTGCTCAGAGCCATTTTTTTGTTCACCACTATTCTCGATCTGATTCCCCACCTTTCAAAAGTGTCCTGTAAAGAAGGGACATACGTAGAAGGAGATCTCTCCATTCCACAGACACGGTAGATACCACGGCTCCCCTTTTGATAGAATCTGAGAGTATACTACATTGTGATACAGCGTGTCAACACCTCGTATCAACAACACGAACAAATCACCACACTCGCTTGATGCCTTCCTAAGAGAGAGTCTCCATTCCTTCCAAGCTAATTATGTAAGTGCAAAGCAGATATGCTCAAATTCAAAGTAACAGTATCAAGAGCAATAGATAGATTCATACCGGATAAGTTAATAAGACACGGAACTGATCCACAATGGTACACAGAGCACGTCTGAACACTGTTGCAGAAGCAACGGAAAAAGCATGCCAAATTCAGAAGAACCCAAATTGCCCAAGAGTGGCTCGAAATTTAGTGCAGACGTCAATGCGAGAGGCTTTTTATAGTTTCCATAATGAAACATTCTCTCAAAATATGGTAGAAAACCCCAAGTGATTCTGATTGTATCTAAAGTACACCAGTAGCAAAAAACAGTCAATACTGTCACTGCGCGATAGCGATGGAAATGTTGACGATGATGGTGCCACTAAAGCGTAGTTACTAAATACAGTTTTCCGCAATTCCTTCAAGAAAGAAGATGAAGAAAGTATTCCAAAATTCGAAACCAGAACAGCTGTTAGCATGAGTGATATAAAAGTAGATATCTTAGGTGTTGCGAAACAACTCAAATCACTTAAGAAAGACAAGTCTTCCGGTCCAGATGGTATACCAATGAGGTTCCTTTCAGAGTATGCAGACACAATAGCGCCTTTCTTAGCAATCATATACAACAGCTCCCTTGACGAAAGGTCTGTTCCTAAAGACTGCACACGTCACACCAATATTCAAAAAAGGAAATAGGAGTAGCCCATTGAATTATACACCCATATCACTGACCTCAATTTGCAGTATGATTTTGGAGCATGTATTGTACTCGAACATTATGAATCACCTTGAAGAAAACGACTTATTGATACATAACCAACACGGATTCAGAAAATATCATTCTTGTGGAACACAGCTAGTTCTATATTCCCATGATGTAATGAGTGCTGTCGACAAGGGATCTCAGATCGATTCCATATTCCCAGATTTCCAGAAGGCTTCTGGTACCGTTCCTCACAAGCGACTATTAATCAAATTGCGTGCGTATCGAGTATCGCCTCAGTTGTGTGAGTGGATTCGTGAATTGCTCTCAGAGCGGTCACAGTTCGTAGCGATAGACGGTAAATCATTGAGTAGAACGGAAGTGATATTTGGCGTTCCGCAAGGTAGTGTCATAGGCCCTCTGCTGTTCCTGATTTACTTAAACGATCTATGTGATAATCTGAGCGGCCCTCTTAGATTGTTTGCAATGTCGCTGTAATTTACCGTCTAATAAAATCATCAGACGATCAATTCCAATTACAAACCGGTCTAGAGAGAAATTCTGTATGGGGCGAAATGTGGCAACTGGCACTAAACAAAGATAAGTTCGAGGTCATCCACGTGGGTACTAAAAGAAATGTGATAAATTTTGAGGCCGATTAAACAGAATCTGGCCTTGCGCTAGCATGATACTACTGGCTTCGGAGTCCGTGTGATCGAACCAGAAAACCTAAGACTCCAGAGGCAGTGCCCAATGTATGCGACACTCACGCTTCTTACGGTAGAGTCCCGAATCACTCAACTCTCGATTGTGAAAAACACTTCGTCCACACGTTTGAGTCCGGCGAGGAGACCAAAAACAGCAGTATCAGTTTGACGAAGTATTTACATAGGGAAGACCCCTTCCTCCGGTAACTAACAAAAATATCCATCAGCGTTGTTTTGGGAAAAATCGATTTCACGCTGATGTCAGTTTGAAACAAATACAGGGGTTTCAGTGTCTTTGCATTAATCGCCTGGGGGTGGTAGATCACTTCATGGGGACCAACTGCTGTTAGAGACAATCTTGATGCTAGGTACCTTTTAGTGTCTGTTGGTAGTCAGACGATGAGATTTCACTAACTAAACAGGCTCTGCTAAGAAGGTGCGCTGCATACTTGGTTTTGACCGCAAGGTTTTTCCCATCCCTAGGCTAGGATGGTACTGCAGATCTCTATGGCAACTGTTGGCATTCGCTCCTCTGATATAGAGATTTTTTGAAATTTTCAAAGAGGACTACCCTCTTAAAACGTCTTCGTTTTAATGATAGCCACCGCAACTTACGTAGCATATCAGGGGCGCTCTCTCCCTTATTTCGCGATGGCAAAAAAAGAAGCTGCCCTTCTTTGAACTTTTCCGATGCCTATCTGAGGCGGATCCCACACCGCACATTAATACTCCAGAAGAGAATGCAGAATCGTAGTGTAGGCAGTCTTTTCAGTAGACCTCAGTGTTCCGCTAATAAATCGTAGTCTTTGGTTTGCTTTACCACAACGTTATCTACGTCACAGCTAGTGTTGTCGAAGCTCTTCCATTCCGCATTGCCGTCGCATTGAAGTAGGGCAAGAGACATCTAAAGTGAAGGGTGCGAGAACTTTTTCAGGTGTAAACCAGCAGAGTGAGAGACGTGTGGAAAGGCCGCAGCAGAGATCGTCCAGATGGAGCGGCTGTCGGTGGCGTTGTTTAGTCTGGCGCCAGGCGTTCCCACGGCCGCGCCGTCAGGTGGCTGGGCCGCACTCTGCACCACCTCCACCGCCTCCACCGCCGCCGCCGCCGCCGCCTCGGGCGCTGAACCAAAGTGGCGGCAAGCCGCGATAATGGCCCGCAGGTCGTGAGCAGACGCCGGCCGCCTGCGTGCTGCTGCCTGCCGCTTGCTACTCAGTGTCTGCGGCTATCCTCCTGGGAAAGCCAAATAATACCTCGCAGTCGCCGCTCCGTTGCCGAAATATTTATGTAATTATTGCGTGACCAGTTTCGAACCTCAGCAACATTTCTCTGCACGAATTCTGTTATCTACAAAAAGACAGAAAGAGGGAGAGCCATTACATTAGGAACATGCAAAATGCAGAAGATCTTTTATAGGCAAAACCTAGAGATTATGTCTACAGCAAGTTGTTTCCGTCCAATCTGCGTCATATGCACTAGTCAAATATACTGTCCGATTATAACATCCTGACACCTGTTAGCGGACAATAATGTCGAGTGTGTCCACCCTTCGCCTTTCTGACGACTTTGGTGTGGGTATGTTGAGTGAAAAGTCCGTGTCTGTGGAAGAATGGCAGCCCACCCTTCCTCAAGACCATAGAAAGTAGTGTTGTTGGACGCTGAAGTTTGGAGACATGTCGACGTTCATACTCATCCCAAAGGTGTTCCATTGGCTTCAGGCCGAGACTTTATAGACAATATAGTCCATTTTAGGTGTGTTATTCTCCACAAAAAATAGTCTTGCTACATTATTGCAGGGCACATTGTCATGCTGATACAGTCATCTCCTCCGAACTGTTCACTTAATGCGCGCAGTACACAACGGTGTCAAATGTATTCATATCATTCCAGTTCTAAAGTTAAGATTGATAACCCAAGCAAGACTGATGAAAAATCAAAACACACTCATAGGATTTTTCGACCTGGAAAAAGCATTCGACAATGTCAAATAGCGCAAATGAAATTCCCTTTCGTAAGATGGGAAAGGAAAAGGACACATGGAAGGGCGGACGATAATTACTCCTTCGGCAGTTCACATTGAACTATAGATCACATTAAACTAATAAATGGAATACAATTTGAACCATTAGAGAATGAGCAACAGAACTAATATTTTTTTGTTTTACAAATAATCGGTTTAAGCAATTGATTAATTGTCCCACGTCTAAAGCCAAATGGCTCTGTGCACTGTGGGATTTAACATCTGAGGTCGTCAGTCCCCTAAAACTTAGAACTACTTAAACCTAGCTAACCTAAGGACAACACACACATCCATGCCCGAGGCAGAATTCGAGCCTGCGAACGTAGCAATCGCACAGTTCCAGACTGAAGCGCCTAGAACCGCTCGGCCACACCGGCCGGCGCCTCAAGCCACAAATGAGTAATAAATACTAAATTTCAAGATAACAATGAAATAAATTTAGCCTTGGAATAGTTAAGAGAATTACTCCACCAAAACTCTAAGCACAATTCACGACTAACGGCTCCGAAAAGGGTTCTTAAAAAAGAAATTTAGATTAATTTCAGTATTAATCAGACTAGCCTTTGAGAGCCAACGCCTATAACTGACATTACAAAACAACAATTCCAAACTTTCCGTCTTCACAAAATACCAACCACGAAAGTAATTTGTCAACAGTTGTGAACCAGCAAGATTTTCTTTTACATGTATGGTATGAGCGCAACACAACAAGTACAGGCTGAAGTAATCAGATTTGCAAAAACCTGAATGTTAATTACAAATCGGGTAACATTACCCATTTCAGGAGAGAAGTAAAATATTTGGCGAAAAACATTGTCGTAAGAGCATAGGCTACACACACTTAAGAGATACGCTGCCAGCGCGAACAGCTTCTCGAAGGTAATGTCGGGCAGCTACAAACGCTCTCGAATAACACTATGTCAGTGCGTTACAGCAACAGGTCCCCGCGGCCGACCGCCGCCCCAAACACCGAAGCCGCAGTTTGTAAAACTAAGAGCTGTCAACAAACACTACTCAGTTGAAACATGAAGTAAAAGGTACAAGTCAAGAAAATGTATTTCACCGGTGCCTTAATAACTTAAGGGAATAAAATCTGTCATAACAGACAAGGAGTAACGTCACTCGAAGTTGAACAGAGGAAACTCTGCTCAATAACAGAAATGGTAAAATTATGGCGTAATAAACGTCTCCCCCAAAACATGTTAACTGAATAGGAAGAAATCGTTAATGTCAGAAAGTTACTTGAACTAGCAAAACAGTGGATAAGTCACCTAGGCTACATAGCCAGAGGCTTGTCTGCAGCAAACTGAAATTTCTAAGAGAAACAGGATCTTACTTGTAGGAGGTGGTAGTTATTTGCTACCACTTACAAGTAATGCTCTCTTCCATGGCACTTAGGTTCGAGAGCGATCTAAAACAGAATTTGAACACGATGCTTTAGTCTTTAGTTCGACAAATTTCTTTAAAATAATTACAATATTAAACAATAAAGCCAAGAAAATATCCCAATTCGTTAATAACAACCATTTAATAAACCAGATATACCACAGAGCTCATGAACAATTTAACAGCACTAAACGCCCAGTTTCATTCAACACTGCGGTAACGAAAAATGCCCTGACAGCTCACAGGAAAATAACAGTGATTGGAAAGCCGCCAGATTTAACTTACCAGACAGCTTGCAGCGTAAACAAGTAAGAGTAAGGCAATACGTCAGGAACCATTTATAATGGCAAGCAGTCACAGTTAAACGTGCAGAACAAGCGCTAACCATGAAATGGATCAAACTCAGACCAGTTATGGTTAGCAAAAATTACAATGGGTTAAATTGCTTTGAGATCCTTAAAGCGAGAGTCACAGAGGCGGACATAATACAGTGAGAGCTATAGCAACCATTACTATCAACAACTGATACTCCAAGAATTCGTTACTACACAATTTCAGCTCAATGCAAAATGCCACCAAGCAAAATCGCACAGCATGGACATATGGGAAAACAATCCAGCTGAAGCATACATAAGGGTGAAGTGAAAGCTTCGGTACAGCCACTGATGGTACACTCGCAACTAACCAGTCACTGCGCAAATAGAGCTAACAGCCCACACAGCCGACGGGTCGACCACTGTCCGTGTTGCCCTGTCGTCACGTATCCAGACGTTCTCCACTCCACATGCTCTGGTGTGTTTTCAAGACTCCACGCCACCGGTAACACACACACAAAAAAAAGGTTCAAATGGCTCTCAGCAAATTGGTTCAAATGACTCTGAGCACTATTAACTTCTGAGGTCATCAGTCCCCTAGGACTTAGAACTGCTTAAACCTAACTAACCTGAGGACATCACACACATCCATGCCCGAGGCAGGATTCGAACCTGCGACAGTAGCAGTCGCGCGCTAACGGTAACACATAGCAAGTTACGGGTCATTCACACCACCTAACAATGGGTTCAAATGGCTCTGAGCACTATGGGACTCAACTGCTGAGGTCATTAGTCCCCTAGAACTTAGAACTAGTTAAACCTAACTAACCTAAGGACATCACACTCATCCATGCCCGAGGCAGGATTCGAACCTGCGACCGTAGCGGTCTCGTGGTTCCAGACTGCAGCGCCTAGAACCGCACGGCCACTTCGGCCGGCCCTAGCAATGGGAAAACTAAACCGCCTGCTTCACCTGGCTAACAAGACCTTTAAAGCTTTTGCTAGTAGTGAGATTACCGACCAGTAAATTAACGGGGCTGAAGACTCTACCAATAGAACGACGACCAAGATATAGTGGAGCCAGTTTCCTTGTTGTTTCACTATGCTGTCCGTCACCCAGACTTAAATTACGGACCAAAACCTTACCACTTCCCTCGGAAGCGTTCCGTTCCGTGAATATGATGTCTTTGCTGACGACGATGGGCAAACTCGGTATTCCAATGGTTCAGATGGTTCTAAGCACTATGGGGGACTTAACATCTGAGGTCATCAGTCCCCTACACCTAGAACTACTTAAACCTAACTAACCTAAGGACATCACACACATCCATGCCCGAGATAGGATTGTAAGCTGCGACCGTAGCAGCAGCGCGCTTCTGGACTGAAGCTCCTAGAGACGCTCGGTCACAGCGGCCGGCTAATTAGGTATTCTTTCTCACCCTGTAGCCTTCCTATTTAAGGACTTCAGCGGTTATACTCTCAAGTAAAATATCATTTATGCCCCACAAGTTGACAGGAGGAGAATTAGGAGGGTATGCAAACAGAAATGCAGCCAGAACTGCTCTAGAAACCACACGCTGTGCTGAATTTAAGGTGAAATTTCTCCAAGGTAATACAGTGTCCCATTTGGTTTGAGCCTTACCATGGTAAATGATGAAGGCGGCCTTCTAATTCCTTAACTTCTTCTGCAAAGGAACGCTCAGGATAATAGGGGTTTGCAGTGATATGTTTGATAGCATTATTATTATTGAACGAAAAGTTGGGGCATTCTCACTAACAAGGGCCTTAGGCGGTCCAAACCAAGAAAAGTCGTTTGTTAAGTGGCGTATAGCATGGGATGCCGTGGCTGTTCTACTAAAAACAAATAAAAAAAACATCAACCACCACCGATATACAAACGATACACATCTTGTGTGGAGAAGGGGGCCCACATAATCAATAAATAATCCATCCATCGGTGCTGTTCCCTTTCGCACTGTAAAAGTCTCTTCCGTGAGATGGTACGGTGTGTACTCATCTTACACCGTTCGCACTTGCCTACAAAACGACAAATGGCATTGTATAATGAAGGCTAGGTGAGATGACGGCACACCTTAGGCAGCGCCTCATAAAGACCTAAGTGTCAACCCAAGAATGAAATACGAAAATAATAGAAAATGGAGGACGCAAGCTCGATAGGTAAACAAATTCTAGGTTCAGCCAATTTCTCAACTGCACTACACAATATCCCCTTTCTTAATAAAAATGATGACCGGGATCCCGTTCACCAGCCAACAGACGATTTCGTTTCTTGAATAATTACTCCTCTGACTGATTTGATACGGCTCGCCACGAATTCCTCTCCTGTGCCAACCTCTTCATCTTAGAGTAGCACTTATAACCCAAGTCCTCAGTTATTCGCTGGATGTATTCCAGGCTCTGTCTGCCTCTATCATTTTTGCCCTCCACAGCTCCTTCTAGTACCGTGGAAGTCATTGCCTGATGTCTTAACAGATGTTCTTTCTTACTGACCCTTCTCCTTGTCAGTGTTTCCATATATTCCTTTCCTCTCCGATTCTGCGCAGATCACCTCATTTCTTACCTTATCATTCCACATAATTTTCAACATTCGTTTGTAGCACCACATTTGTAACGCTTCGATTCTCTTCTGTTCCGGTTTCCCACAGTCTTTGTTTTACTACCATGCGTTCCAAACGTATATTCTCAGAAACTTCTTCCTCAAATTAAGCTCTATGTTTGATACTTGCAGACTTGTCTTTGCTCCCTCAGTCATGAGTTATTTTGCACTCTAGGAAGCAGAATTCCTTAACTTCATCTGCTACGTGGCCATTAGTGTTGATGTTAAGTTTCTCCTTGTTCTCATTTCTGCTGCTTCTTTCGTCTTTCTTCGATTCACTCTCAATCCATATACTACACTCACTAGGTTGTTCATTCCCATCAGCAGATCATGGTACTTCTTCACTAAAGATGTTAATGTCATCAGCAGATCGTATCACTGATATGTTTTCATCAAGAATTTAAATTCCATTCCTGAACCTCTCTTTTATTTTCATCACTGCTTCTTCGATGTACAGAGTGAACAGTAGAGGCGAAAGACTGTATCCCGGTCTTACACCGTTTTCAATCCGACCACTCTTATTACTCCATCTTTGCTCTTGTATATACTGTATGTTACTCGTCTCTCCCTAAAAGTAACCCTATTTTTCTCAGACTTTCGAGCACCTTGCACCATTTTACATTGTCGAACCCTTTTTCAAAGTCGACAGATCCTATGAACGTGTCTTGATTTTTCTTTAGCCTTGCTTCCATTATCAACCGCAATGTCAGAATTACGACTCTGGTGCCTTTAGATTTCCTAAAGTCAAACTGTTCGTCATCTAACACATCCTCAAGTTTCTTTTACATTCTTCTGTATATTACTGTTTTCAGCAACTTGGTTGCCTGAGCTGTGAAGCTGATTTTGCGATAATTCTCACACTTGTCAGCTCTTGCAGTCTTCGGAATTGTGTGGATGATATTTTTCCGAAAGTCAGATGGTATTTTACACACCAATGTGAACACTCGTTTTGTCGCCTCTTCCCCCAATTATTTTAGAAATTCTGATGGAATGTTATATATCCCTTCTACCTTCTTTGATCTGAAGTCTTCCATAGCTCTCTTAAATTCTGATTCTAATACTCTACTCCTTATCTCTTCTAAATCGACTTGTGTTTCTTTTCTATCACATCAGACAGATCTTCCTCTCATAGAGGCCTTCAGTGTCCTCTTTGCCTCTATCCGCTCTCTCCTCTGCATTTAACAGTGTGATTACCGTTGCAGTTTTTGTACCACCCTTGCTTTTAATGTCACCGAATGTTGTTTTGACTTTCCTGTATCCTGAGTTTGTCCTTTCGACAAGCATTTCTATTTTGAATTCTTCACACTTTTCATGTATCCCTTTCGTCTTAGTTTCCCTGAACTTCCTATTTATGACATTCCTCAACGACTTCTATTTCTGTATTCCTGAATTTCCCTGAACGTTGTTGTACTTCTTTGATCGATCAACTGAAATATTTCTTCTGTTACCCTTGTTTTCTTCGCAGTTACCTTCTAGTGTACCTATGTTTTTCTTTCCAGCTTCTGTGATTGTTCTTTTAGAGATGTCCATTCCTTTTCAACTGTACTGTGCTACACTTAAAGCTGTGTCTATAGCCTTAGATAACTACAGGCATACCTCGTCATTCCTTGGTACTCTAGTAACTCACTTCTTCGTGTACTGATTCTTCTCTCTCTGTCTGACCGTGATGTAATCCAACTAAGATCATTCAGTATTACCCGGCCTTTTCCAAGTATACCTCTGCCTTTTGTGATTCTGGAAGAGAGTATTCTACTGCTTTTGATATTACTCTATACTCATATGACTAGAAATCCTTGTCTTCATTCTATTTCACTTTGCTGACTCCTACCACGTGTAGATGGCGTCTTTGCATTTCCCTTTTCAGGTTTTCTGGCTTCCCTACCACTTTCAAGCTTCTTACATTCCACTCCACGATTCGTAGAACGTTACCCTTTCATGAGGTCCGAATGGGGGACTACTCCGGTATCTTCTGCCAATGGAGAGATCTTCATCACACTTTTTCAGTTACAGGTCACATGTCTTGTGGATATGTGTCTTTAATATAGTGGTTTCCTCTCCCTTTTACATCCTGAAGCCGTTGATCGTTGTTGAGTCTCCCGGTTTTAGGAGGAGCAGTTTCCCAACCCATGGATAAGAAAGTGCCCTGAATGTCTGTCCGCTCCAATGCCCTCTTTGTCTAGGCCGTTAGCAGAATGAGTGTGAATTCTTACGCAGGAAGTCTTCGGACGTAAACGCTTCGTAATAGGTCCTAAATAAGGATCCTGATCCCGTTTATACCTGAGGCCTATAAAGAGGTGAGGTTAAGACAGTAGAAACAGGAAACTGCCAGATAAATAACTGCTCTACAGTCCCTGAGTCACTTCATATAACATGCAGCTAAGTGCGTCAGCAACCTCGTTGTCACCATCTTTAATTTGACGAACTCTGAAACAGATATCAAATATAGGGACAGCCTATCTTGCAATCCTACAACTCTTCAAGGAACGTACTAAGACACTTCTCAAAGCTTTGTTGTCGGTCTCTCAATAAAATCGTACTAAAACCCTTCTCAAAGCTTTGTTGTCGGTCTCTCAATAAAATCCTGTAAAACAACAGCGGCAACTCTAGCATTGGAAGCATGACCTACGAACCTCTTCTAGAAATCCGGAATGGCCAATACAGGAGGACTAGAGAGCTTCAAAAGCAGATTGCTGACTTTCTCCCCAAATAAAATTTTCTCCTTTTTTACGATACTATTAAGGGAGGCAGCAAGCAGAGCAAAATTAGGAAGGAACTTAAAACGTAATTGACCATCCTGATAAATCTGGCCACATTTTTCCTATCCGTGGGGGGAGAGAACTTCCTTAAATCGGAAGTATGCTCTTGGTTAATCCTAACCCCTGTAAAACAGGTGAACCAAGAAAGAAATCTGCTGCCAGGCAAGAGTAACTTTAGATGGTTCAACTGTTAATCCTATCAAACCGACCCTCATCAATACCTGCTCAAGATGAGGAAAGTGTTCATGAAAGGAGCACGTAAAACAACATCTTCGAAGTAATTACATACACAAAATAACTTAAGATCCTCTATAGCATGATCCAATAGCCGTGAAGGCCCCAGTTGCCAATCCGAACCGTACACGATTCAATGCATACAGGTTCCAATTCGGACAACCTGTTTAGACTCCTCACTCAGTGGTATCTGACAGTAGGCTTGATTTAAATCAAGTACCGAAAAATAGCATGCACAAGCAAACCAAGTAAAGCAGGTATGGAGATTAGACGAGGGAACTAATTCCAAAATTACAATCTCATTAAGGACTCCTTAATCAACAACCGGTTTATATTCTTTGGTCTGCCCATTAGGTACCAAGACTATGAGTGAAGCTAAGGGGAAGCATACGGAGTAGTTGATGGACAGTTGTTGTGGTCTTCAGTCTGAAGACTGGTTTGACGCAGCCCTTCATACAGCTCAACCCTGCGCATGCTTCTTCATTTCCGAGCAACTACTGCAGCCTACATTCTCCTGAATCTGCTTATTGTATTCATCTTCTGCTCTCCCTCTACGATTTTTAACCCCCACACCTTCCGCTAGTAATTTACATCAGAGAATGTTTGCTACCAACCGACCCCTTCTTCTACTCAAATTATGCCACAAATTTCTTTTCTCTGCAGTTCTGTTCAGTACCTCCTCACTTGTAACATGATCTACCCACATAACTTTCATCATTCATCTGTGGCACCACATTTCAAAAGTTTCTATTTTCTACTTGTCTAAACTCTTTATCGTCTATATTTCACTTCCATATATGGCGCTATACTCCACCTAATTATTTTAAAAACGGGTTTCCTGATATAAATCTATACTGTGTTAAAAATGTCTCTTTTTCAGGAACGCTTTCCTTGCCATTGCCAGTCTACAGTTTACGTCCCCTCTACTTCAACCATCATCTGTTATTTTGCTGCCCTAATAGCAAAGTCTTGTACTATTTTCAGATTCTTATTTCCTAATCTAAATCTCTCAGCATCACCTGATTTAATTCGACTACATTCCATTATTCTTGTTTTGCTTTTGTTTATGTTTATGTTACATCTTCCTTTCAAGGCACTGTCCATTCCGTTTAATTGCTCTTCCAAGTCGCTTGCTCTCTCTGACAGAATTACAATGAAATCGGGAAATATCAAAGTCGATATTTATGCTCCATAGACTTTATTTCGTATTCCAAATTTTCTGTGGTTTCCCTTACTGCTTGCTCAATGTACAGATTGAATAACGTCAGGGATATGTTGCGACCCTATCTCACTCCCTTCTCAAACATTACTTCCCTTTCATGCCCCTCGATTCATAACTGCCATTTGGTTTCTGTACAAATTGTAAATAGCCTTTCGCTCCCTATAGTTTACCCTGCCACCTTTAGGATTCGAAAGATAGTATCTCAGTCAACGATGTCAAAAGCTTTCTCTGAGTCTTCAAATTCTATAAATCTAGGTTTGCCTTTTCTTAACGTATCTTCAATCAGAAGACGTAGTGTCAGTATGGATTCGCCTTTTCCCACATTGCTCCGGAATCCAAATTGATCGTCCCCGACGTCGTCTTCTATAAGTTTTCCATCACACTGTAAAGAATTCATGTGAGTATTCTGCAGCTGTGACGTATTAACATGACAGTTCGGTAATTTTCAGACCTGTCATCACCTGCTTTCTTTGGAAATAGAATTGTTGTATTCTTCTTGACGTATGAGGGTATTTCGCCTATCTCACACTTCTCGCACATCAGATTTAAGAGTTTTGTCAAGGTTGGCTTTCCGAAAGCTATCAGCAGTTCTAATGGAATGTTGACTACTCCTGGGGCCTTGTTTCGACTTAGGTGTTTCAGTGCTTTGTCAAATTCGTCATGCAGTATCACATCTCCCATCTCATCTTCATCTATGTACTTTTCCATTTCCATAATATTGCCCTCAAGTACATCTCCCTTGTATAGACGCTCTATATACTCCCCCAGACTTCTTTGCTTAGGACAAGTTTCCCATCTGAGCTCTTGACATTCATACAGATAATTCTCTTTTGCCCAAAGACCTTTTTAATTTTCCTGTTTCTTTCACCTAGTGATCTATGCTTCTAAATCCTCACAGCGCTACAGTCTGGAACAGCGCGACCGCTACGGTCGCAGGTTCGATTCATGCCTCTTGCATGGATGTGTGTGATGTCCTTAGGTTAGTTAGGTTTAAGTAGTTCTAAGTTCTAGGGAACTGATGACCTCAGAAGTTAAGTCCCATAGTGCTCAGAGCCATTTGAAGCAAATCCTTATATTTGTCTCCTAGTCATTCACGTTTAGCCATTATGCACTTCCTGCCAGTCTCATTCTTAGATTTCGGATTCCCTTTCGTCCGCTTCATTTACCGCATTTTTATATTGTCTCCTTTCGTCAGTTACATTCAGTATCTCTTGCGATACCCAAGGATTTCTATTAGCCCTCGTCTTTTTACCTACTTGATTCTCTGCTGCGTTCACTATTTCTTCTCTAGAAACTACCCATTCTTCTTCCCATGTATTTTCTTCCCTGTTCTTGTCATCGTTCCGTAATGCTCTCTCTGAATCTCTGTAAAACGTCTGGTTCTTTCAGTTTATCCAGGTCCCATATCCTTAAATTCCTACCTTCTTGGAGTTCCTTCAGTTTTAACTTACAGTTCGTAAGCAATGAATTGATGTCAGATTCCACATCTGCCTCTGGAAACGTCTCACAACTTAAAACCTCGTTACGAAATCTTTGTGTTAGCATTATATAATCAATCTGAAACCTCCAAGTCTCCTCCAGGTATACAACCTTCTTTCGTGATTCTTAAGCCAACTGTCAGCTATAGTTAAATTACGCTCTGTGCAATATTCTGTCAGGTGGCTTTCTCTTTCGTTCCTTTTCCCCCCAGTCGATATTCACATACTATATTTTCTTCTCTTTCTTTCCCTAATATCGTATTCCACTCCCCAACGACTATTCAATTTTCGCCTCCCTCAACTATCTGAATAATTTATCTCGTCGTACCTTTCTTTACTCTTTTCATCAACCACGGAGCTAGATGTCATATAATCTTGTACTACTGTGGTGGGTGTAGGCTTCCTGTCTATCTTGGCTACAATAACGCGTTCACTATGCTGTTCTTTGTAGCTTATCCAATTTCCTACATTTTTTATTTGTTATTAAACGTACTCCTGCATTACTCCGATTTCATTTTGTATTTATAGCCCTGTACTCACCTGAGCAAACGTCGTATTCCTCCTGCCACCAAACTTCACTAACTCCCACTATATCTAACTTTAACCTATCAATCTCTTTTGTTAAATTTTCTAACCTGCCTGTCTGATTAAGGGACCTGACTTTCCAAACTCCGGTCTGTAAAACGCCAGTTGGCTTCTCCTCATAATGATGTCCTCGTGAGTAGCCCCCACATGTAGATCCAAATGAGGAATTATTTTCCCTCAGTAATATTTTCAGGGCAAATGCCTGAAATATTCCAGGGCAAATGCCTGACTGAGAATCGATCCTGAAATACTGCTGAAGTTAGAAAATAATTAATTTCCGGTCACGTGATTATGATATAGGTGTTATAAGGCAGACGCGGTAGCTATCTCAGACACATGAGTTGATGATGTCACAAAACTAGTACTGGCTGGTTCGATATACACTTTAAAACATATCGTTGCATACGAAAAGAGAGAGGGTTGGAGTTTGCTTTGCAGATGACATAGGAACTAGAATGAGACACTTCATTCTGCTATACACTCTAAACTAACCAAGCCTGCCTCTGCACATTTCTTGAGGCACACTTCACGAACTGCTTCAGGAGTTATTAAATCTGGCGCGGAATGTACTGAATGTTCGATGAGATTTCCGGATTGCAGCCGAATCACGTTGACTTCTTGCCACAATATTTCGGCTGGCAATTGTCAAGCCATCTTCAAGTGAGTGTGCGTCACTGGAGACTGCAAGTTCCCGGAGTCAACCTCATAGTAAAAAATTGGCGCGAAAACGCATGCGCATTGGCCTCCGTCACAGGAGCGTCCTCTATGGAAATCCGCGCCCTCTGGAGCTACTGTTGTATCTGTGGAGCGCAGGCGCATGCGTAAAGGTGAAAACTACATGTCCGCCCCCTGTCGGAATGCGCGCCCGCGTCGCTAAAAACAGACGTCAGATTCGCCAAACGTGTCATTATGAACAAACTGTCTTCTCTCAGATAAAATTAGAGAGATCACCGGGTCCCAAGCCTTCTCCAGTTGAAAACCGCCACCACGATTTATAAGGTTTTTTCGCTAGGCCTATCTCCAAAGAGTCTTTAATCACTGATTCCCTAAAAGTTTTCGCTGGGCACAGATTTTCGTGGCAGAAAAATCCATAGCGTGTCCTCTGGTACTACAATGCTCAGCTACGACCGACTTACTGGGCTGCGAAAGGCGAGTGTGTCGTTCGTGTTCACTGCATCTTTAATGTGCTGCGCGTGTCGCCTGACCGATGTAAGCTTTGCCACACTGGCAAGGAGTTTTATAGATCCCGGCCTTCAGCAGACCCAATTCGTCCTTTACTGAACCGAGAGGGGCACTAATCTTCACCCGTGGCCGGAAGATTACTTTGACTTGATGTTTCCTTAGGATCCTGCCTATTTTAGGTGAAAGGTTGCTGGCTGCTGGCATATGGAAGGAACGCACTGGACTTGAATAGCTCCTAATCTTCCTCCATGTTGTGGGTAGTGATGTTTCTTTCTTCAGCAGTTAAACAACTTGAAATTAAAGAAAAGATCGACACTGCGCAGTAGTTTGAGTACATGTGTAACGCCGGAAATGCATATACTCCTATTTCCATCTATTGTACTATTATTTTTTTTCCTTGTTTTGTTACCTCAAGATATGACATTTCTGTCTCTTTATATATTGTAATTGTTTTACTGTTTGTATATATATATATTTATGCACTCATGTCGATGTATAATTGGTTTGTTTCGTAAATATTATTTGTATTTTTACGCTGGGTCTTGCCTAGGGAAAACTGCTATCGAACGATTACGTCGATAGGTCGTGTGACGAATCAAAGTGTGTAGGATCTTTGGTAGTGTTAACTCTGCCGCGTGGAGCGCGGGCAGAACAGGGGGAGTCTGGCGGGAGTAGCGAGTGGAGCAGGTGTTGTGTGACGCTCCCGCGAGTTGCCGCGCTTTCGGGGTTTGGCAGCATGTAATTGCGCTCGACTCGCGATGATAGTTTCTGACATGGTGTCGCGGACGGGAAGCATTAGCTGGCGCACATCAAGAGCCCGTTTCGCCTGGTGACCGTGTCGAGAAGAAGGCGCGCCAACATCCAGCTTCTGCAACAGCAACGGCCGACAATGAGTGACTGTCGCCACCTCCTCGATCGACGGCTTCAAACCTTCAATCAACCAACAAGGAAGACTAAAAACACGTAAAGTTTCAGAACTGTATGGCAGACCTCAGCTTTTCAAATTGTTCCATTTGCCTCGCAAAATTACAGCAACTTAGCATGAACCTTTGTTGCTCATTGTCCCAATTGCATTGCCAAGCAGGGTCCCTTCCTTTTCCGAAATGAACCCGAGTGTCGTTGAAATTCAAACGCCAGCATTAAAATAATATAATTAGATTTCACTGCTTTAATTTCAAAGTTCAGTAGCTGGCTACAATATTTAGGTTACACGAGCACAAATTTAGAGTGCGAGTTTTGTTAGCATATTTTAGCTTACCTGTGACTGCAGCTCAGCTTGGTACGTACTAAATTTTACTATTGTTAATAGTTCAGAATCATTTAATTCAAGTTCAAAGTTAAATCTCTCGTTTCTAAATTGCGTAGAGTCAAGTTGCTTTTGAAATGATTGTTGAGGTAGTCCAAGACTAACCGTATTTTACTGGATTTCGATGTGCTTCAGAAAGAAAGCTCACTATTAACTTCAGTCACTAAATTAACTTTCGATTTTCCGGTTTTATTAATTCTTTTGCTAAATTAAGTCAGAGTGTAGCGAAATTTATTACTTCTGACAAACTTTCAGTTTTCACACTACACGTGTCAACCTTCAGTTGCCACGCTTCTAGTGTTAATTATATGTGTAATAACCTTTCTTTTTCAGTTACTATAGTAATTGTCCTTAGGACTGGCGACCGTGATTTCCCCCAAATCTCAAATACCTAATTACCGCTAGTTAATTGTTAACGTAACGGCTGCACATTTGCCTTCTTTATTAACTTTACCCCTTTTCAAAATTAATTTCCACCAGTTTCATTTGCATTTTTCCTTTCATTTAGATGTAACCCTTTCCTCCCTCTTTACCGATAGATTAACTTCGGTGACGATTGCTTTTCCCAAATTTCCATTAGGTACACGCGGTTTAATTTTTCACTGTCATTAAGGTCGATAAGTGAGGGGGGAGGTTACACGTGGCGACCTAGTGACAGGACAATCTTCAAATTTGAGGTTGTTCTGGACACGAATTTCGCATTGTGCAAATCTCGTAACAAAGTACTGGTTACGAAATGGTCGATACGTCAGCGAGAATATTCGTGTGAGGAATCCTAATTAGAGTTGAGATTTGGCAGTTATATTGAAAATTATTAAAATGAGTGAAGGCAACAATTGCCAAAATTTGGTAGACTTGGATACGGAACAATCGGTCGAACAGTGGGAAACGCGCACCACGGTACCCATTGTTCAGGGGCAGGCGGCTAGCATGAAAGACGCGACCGGCGAAACGCAACAAAGAGCAGAAATGGAATTCCAAACTTTAGAAAATGTTTCGGAATCAGAAGTGAAAATCAAATCTGAATCCCTTGATGACGAATACGGGGGGACAATTAAAGAGGAAGCCGCTACGGAAGTAAAACCGGTAGTTTCCGGGAATTTAACTGATTTATTGAACGTTTTGATTAACGAAATCAAGAGTCAATCGGTCAAGCAAGAAGCTCAGTCTGAAAAATTTGAACG
The DNA here is from genome assembly GCF_021461385.2 of Schistocerca piceifrons. Taxonomy (NCBI): domain Eukaryota; kingdom Metazoa; phylum Arthropoda; class Insecta; order Orthoptera; family Acrididae; genus Schistocerca; species Schistocerca piceifrons. Next base: position 951,673,723 of record NC_060138.1, read on the forward strand.
GATGCTAGACAATCAGAACAAAGCTATTAACGTTGTTAACAACAATGTTGGAGTTGTTAACACAAAGGTTGATAAAATCAAAGAAGATATTGTTGTAATTAATACCGAAATCGGTAATCTTAAACAGGAAATGATAGGCGTTCAGGCGGAAATTGCGAGCATAAATACTCATTTTAATTCTGAAATTAGCAGAATCGAGAAAAGTGTAGGAGACGCAGTTGCTCCGATCATCGAGAATAAGGTGACGGAACAAATTCAATTAGTGAGAAAAGAGGATCAACAGAAGGTGGAAACTTTAAAGGCTTTAGTATCCGAAGTAGATACCAAAGTGACGAAGCAGGCTAACACCTGCGAAGAGAAAAAGAGGGAAGTGGAAACGCTTGCGACAACCACTTGCCAAGTGATTACGAGGGTGTCGGAATTAGAAAGGAAACTTGACGAAAAACAGAGCTATGTGCCAATCTGTGCACATAGTTCGGAGTTGTTGACGAAAGAGGAGCGGTTCGACCCCTTGAAAAAAAATCGGTATACACCCGACGGATTTCATTAAAAATTGTGAAAGAGTTTTACCCAGATCATGGACTGATGAGAGAAAAATTAATGCGATTATTGATGTGTTGGCTGGTGATGCCAAGCGTTGGGGCTTAAACCTCAACATTACGAACCTGACTTTTGACGAATTTAAAAATTTGTTTCTGGCTGAATACTGGTCAGAGCGAAAACAGCAAAGTGTCTGGCGCGAATTTGTCGTATCGAGGCCTTTCGATGCGAATTCGCGCGGTTCGATGAAGGAGTTTTGTGAGGGCTGGATCCGCAAGTTGGAATATTTGCGTGACCGCCGCTCGGAATCCGAAATAGTCTGGGAACTCTACAAGAAGCTTCCAGATGATACAAAACGATACGTAGGAAGCAATTACAGGACAATCAATGATTTCCTGGAAAGAGTGGAGGACGAGGACAATTGGCGCAATAATCGCGACAGTGGCAGAGGCCGTGGTAACAACAACGGGTACCACAGCAACCACAACAACGATAACCACGGGAATAATGCATACCGCAACCATGGCAGCAATAACAATAATGGTTCGGACCGTAATAACAATCGTTACAATGCAAATAATAACAGGAATGACGGAAACCAGTATCATACTAACGTGATACGGGCTTCACAGAATAGTAATAACGCCAGAGGGTGTGATCAGCCGCCTCAGCAGCATCCGGGGAGCGTATCTGCTGGGACGAGACAGGGAAACCATTAGCCGCGCCGGTGAGGGGCCGACCAGGCGTGGAGAAATTTTGGCGGCCCAATAACAGGAGAAAACCCAGGTGTCGTCGTTATGAAAATTCCGTGTGGAATAATCAACGGCGGGAGAGTGTGCCAGTGTTAGGAGAAAGGAGTGCGCCCACAACTAGTAGATCAACTGTATACACGGCAGTAGAAAATACATTCACTGTCAGTGAGAACAATTTAAGTAGTGTTCCGGAAATCGATTATAAAGGGGCAGCTGTAATACCCACAGCGGAACTGGAGATTGAGTTTAAGAATGATTCGCAATTGTTGAGAGAAGATCAGATGTCGGATAACACGTCCGTCGTTGAGCGAGGGGATGCAGAGAGGGATGAGGTCTGGTTTAGGCAGTTCGGTCGCTTATACGACGAACTAAGAGATTATAGGGGCCTGTACGGGAGAAGCATTTATGGAGAGCGCGGGCAGAATTTGCCGCGTCTCGTCCCACAGGATGATAGTATTTGTGAAGTGATGGAAAGTTCTGGCCCTAACCGGCAGACTTTACCAGAAATAGTTGATGTTAATGGGGAGCACGAGCAAGATTCGTCGTGTTTCGTCCCGCAGGAGTTAGATGTTGAAGTAGTAACGGAAAGTTCTGGCCCTAACCGGCAGACTTTACCGAAAGTTATAGTGATAGAAGTAGCCGACCCATCCGACGCAAACCTCCAGTTTAAACGTTGCGAGAGTATTAAGGAGAAAGATGACGAAAATTTTAGTGATAGCCGGACACGATTGGTAGAAAACCACGTAGATTACAGTGTGTATGAGGTTAGAGCTGACGTTATACGGTCAGACGATAGCAGTGTGGGTTGCGCAGATCCAGAGAAAGTAATTTCAGATGCTACTGGGCACATTTCTCCAGGTAGATTGGCAGATGAGATCAATCTGACTAAAGAGGAATCAACGAAGGTGACAATTAGTGAATTGATAGCAATGCAACACTCACTAGTTGACGAGTTACAGGAAAAGGTTTCGGTATTGGAGGCGAAGCTACAGACTAAGCCTCAGGACAGGCGTGTTGAAATTAAAACTGTATGTGAACAGAGGCTGAAAAAGCCGCCAGATAAACCGGATTTAGGATCAAAGCCGGATGGTTTTTTCTGGAATGACCTGGATATAGACGAGGATTTACTGTGGGAAAATAAAGAAACCGTCGAGGACAAGTGTAGACAGATAGTAGTGTCTGTTAATATGCACGACCTACAACTAAACGTGTTGATTGACACCGTGCAGAATTGAGTGCTGTATCTGGGAAAATATTTGAGTTACTGAAAGACAGACCTGGCATCGTAGTTGTGCCAGTAACAGGAGTGAAAATTATCGGTGCTACTGGGAAGGCCAGTAAACCGGTCACAAAACAGATTTTTGTCAACTTCGAGACATGTGGGGCACGATTTGAACAAGAGTTTGTCGTCGTGCCAGACTTAACTACGGAAGTAAGTATCGGGTTAGATTGGCTGTTAAAGTACCGTGCAGTGATTAACTGCGAAAGCAAAACGTTGACATGTACGTCCCAAGATAAAACAATAGTAGTTAGTTTTGACGAGGCAGGAGACGGTGTGCATAGGCAATACCAGCCTATACACATTGTTAACTGGCCGGATGACATTGACGTAGGAATGAGTTTAAACTGCCGTAACATGAGGAATTTCGGCATTGACAAAAGTGTAGAAAGTGAACTGGAAGAGATAATCAAATTCCCTCCACGGATTAACATTAGTATGGGTGTGAAAAAAGATCGTTTGCGAGAAGTAATGAAGCTTAAAGCCGATGCTCGCATACGTCGTCATGACGCTAAAGCGCGTTTTGATTAATCAATTTAATTTTAATCAATTTAATCATGATCTAATCAACTGAAAAATCCAAGCTGCTAGTTTAAGTTTTCAGCTGAGTCACAGTAGATTAAGGAATGTAAATATGATTTTGTAAATAGCTGTAAGATTTCATAAATATGTGATTTACTAGTCATTGCCGATGTACTTAGACGCTGTTTTAAGTTTCAGGCTAGTACATGCGTGTGATGATGGACAGTGTTGAGTTATCCACTGTGATAGTATTAAGGGACTCCTTGAGATTACTCGGGAGTGAGTTTTCCCTAAGGAATTCAGTGAAACGGACGTTCTGGAAACGCCGTCACAAGGGCGAGTGAGATCAAGCGTGCCGCACACGCGGGCGCAACAATACTGGCGAGGCGAGCCGCTGTCGGCTCTTGTGCCGCTGTTGGCTCTTGTGCCGCTGTCGGCATTCTTTGTACTTGCGAGTACGAAAGGCGGAATAGTTTTTCTTCCCGGACAGCTGATGTGAAAGAATTCTGCTGTCAATATTTATGTTTTTTTTCGATCTACTGAATATTATTTTCTTGTTTAGCGTTAAGAGGAATCTCATGACGAGATATTAATTATGAAAAGGTTGTGTAAAAATGTGTATTCTATGTAATTAATTATTAATTTGCGTATTTTGATCTACCTGTTTTTATGACCATGTACTCTGATTAATTTTGCAAATAGTATTCCATTTCTCATAGTGTTACGAATTTTAATGATTTTAGAATAGCTAAACCATTTTCTATATCTTCTATGAATTTTGATATGTTGTCAACCTGTTTTATTTTGTGCAAGATGACAGAGTGGAATAAGATTAGGAGTTTCTCCACTCAATTATTATGGTCTAAAAATTGATTTATGATTAACTAGACGAATGCTAAATTTTGTTGATGTTTTGAGCATATGCATTTCCGCTGTTTCTTTTTTGGGACATTTTCTGAGTCTGTTTACGTTACACGAACATCCTCAGACAATGTGGGGCACGTGTAACGCCGGAAATGCATATACTCCTATTTCCATCTATTGTACTATTATTTTTTTTCCTTGTTTTGTTACCTCAAGATATGACATTTCTGTCTCTTTATATATTGTAATTGTTTTACTGTTTGTATATATATATTTATGCACTCATGTCGATGTATAATTGGTTTGTTTCGTAAATATTATTTGTATTTTTACGCTGGGTCTTGCCTAGGGAAAACTGCTATCGAACGATTACGTCGATAGGTCGTGTGACGAATCAAAGTGTGTAGGATCTTTGGTAGTGTTAACTCTGCCGCGTGGAGCGCGGGCAGAACAGGGGGAGTCTGGCGGGAGTAGCGAGTGGAGCAGGTGTTGTGTGACGCTCCCGCGAGTTGCCGCGCTTTCGGGGTTTGGCAGCATGTAATTGCGCTCGACTCGCGATGATAGTTTCTGACATGGTGTCGCGGACGGGAAGCATTAGCTGGCGCACATCAAGAGCCCGTTTCGCCTGGTGACCGTGTCGAGAAGAAGGCGCGCCAACATCCAGCTTCTGCAACAGCGACGGCCGACAATGAGTGACTGTCGCCACCTCCTCGATCGACGGCTTCAAACCTTCAATCAACCAACAAGGAAGACTAAAAACACGTAAAGTTTCAGAACTGTATGGCAGACCTCAGCTTTTCAAATTGTTCCATTTGCCTCGCAAAATTACAGCAACTTAGCATGAACCTTTGTTGCTCATTGTCCCAATTGCATTGCCAAGCAGGGTCCCTTCCTTTTCCGAAATGAACCCGAGTGTCGTTGAAATTCAAACGCCAGCATTAAAATAATATAATTAGATTTCACTGCTTTAATTTCAAAGTTCAGTAGCTGGCTACAATATTTAGGTTACACGAGCACAAATTTAGAGTGCGAGTTTTGTTAGCATATTTTAGCTTACCTGTGACTGCAGCTCAGCTTGGTACGTACTAAATTTTACTATTGTTAATAGTTCAGAATCATTTAATTCAAGTTCAAAGTTAAATCTCTCGTTTCTAAATTGCGTAGAGTCAAGTTGCTTTTGAAATGATTGTTGAGGTAGTCCAAGACTAACCGTATTTTACTGGATTTCGATGTGCTTCAGAAAGAAAGCTCACTATTAACTTCAGTCACTAAATTAACTTTCGATTTTCCGGTTTTATTAATTCTTTTGCTAAATTAAGTCAGAGTGTAGCGAAATTTATTACTTCTGACAAACTTTCAGTTTTCACACTACACGTGTCAACCTTCAGTTGCCACGCTTCTAGTGTTAATTATATGTGTAATAACCTTTCTTTTTCAGTTACTATAGTAATTGTCCTTAGGACTGGCGACCGTGATTTCCCCCAAATCTCAAATACCTAATTACCGCTAGTTAATTGTTAACGTAACGGCTGCACATTTGCCTTCTTTATTAACTTTACCCCTTTTCAAAATTAATTTCCACCAGTTTCATTTGCATTTTTCCTTTCATTTAGATGTAACCCTTTCCTCCCTCTTTACCGATAGATTAACTTCGGTGACGATTGCTTTTCCCAAATTTCCATTAGGTACACGCGGTTTAATTTTTCACTGTCATTAAGGTCGATAAGTGAGGGGGGAGGTTACACATGAACAACAGTATTATGTTTTTGACGAGAAATTTCGTTAAATAATTATTTTGAATCACAATCGGAAGCAGTGATGAATGAAATTATTGCTGGAATTCCAAATTTCGACAGGAATTTATACCATCGTGATTATAGAGTTCCCGACAACTACAGGTCTGATAAATGTATTCCCTTTTTTAAAAGTACTATAGAATCCCTAAGTTGACTGGCTCTTTCAGCTACACTAAGATGAAGAAAGCGGAAGGAAAGGGTCTACCACATGGTAATATAATAACAACAATAACAATGCCACAGTACAGTGCCAGTGTGGGGAAACCACCACCGTAAACGGGGGCCATGACTGCAGCCGCGGAAGTGGTGGTTTCCTCCAGTCTCTTGAGTACTTGCACTGTACTGCGGCGTGGTGCGTGTTGGTGTCCAGAAGGTGAGTATGTGGAATATAAGAGAGTTTTCAACGATCTCAGTCATATAGCTGTGTATGGATCGTGTTTCACAATACAACGCAATAGAATTAGTTGTCGTTGTTTTTGTTGATATTATGTTATCGTTCGGAGGACCCTTTCCTTCCTCCTTCTACGTCCTGGTTAGCTGAGAGAACCAGTCGACTTAGGAATTCTATAGTACTTTTAAGAAAGGTAATACATCTAGCAGACCTGTAGTTATTGGGAACTCTATAACCACGACGGTATAAATTTAGGTCGAAATTTGGAATTCCAACAATCATTTCATACATCACTGCTTCCGACTGTGATATTAAATAACAATTGTTTTGGATTATTTAATGAAATTTCTCGTCAAAAACAGAAGACTGTTGTTCATGCACCCAAACTACTGCGCAGGGTCGATCTATTTCTTCAAGTAGTTTAAACGCTGTATTAACGATGTAATTCATGTTTCCCATGGCACGTCTTCTGAAGCATCTTGAGACATCTTCTGGGTGTGATGTTCGGCACCAGATTTAATAACTCCCGAAGCAGTTCGTGAAGTGTGCCTCAAGAAATGTGCAGAGGAAGGCTTGGTTAGTTTAGAGTGTATAGCAGAATGAAGTGTCTCGTGCTAGTTCCCATGTCATCTGCAAAGCAAACTCCAGCACTCTCTCTTTTCGTATGCAACAATATTTTTTAAAGTGTATTTCGAACCAGCCAGCTACTAGTTTTTGACATTGTCAATTTATATGTGTGAGATAGCTACTGCGTCTGCCTTATAACACCTGTATCATGATCACGTGACAGGAAATTAATTATTTATTAACTTCAGCAGTATCTCTGAATTTAGTCTCAGTCAGACATTTGCCTCAGAAGGAAGGCGTCTCACGTGCATCAGAGTTCCGCAAGGGTTTACCGGTTAAACGCTGCTTTGTTTGCGTTTCAGTCTGACCACGATCAACGGCGCTTGCAGGCCTGGCATTGGCTTGTTACAGGACGCAAGAGAGCAGGTGTCTCGACAGGATTTTCTCGAGTGTCAAGTATGAAATTGTTGCCGCCACCTGACGCTTTTGTTCAGGGATTAGCGTGACAACTAGTCTGTCAGTCGTGGGAGCAGAGGGGACAGTTTTGGACTGTGGCGCGTTGAGCGACCATTGGCAGATGCATCACTTTCTGAGACCCTGAACTACCTGTGCAAATGATGGCACGAGCTATAACTGGGAGCAGGATGATGGACGTTGTGTGCTTTATGATGTAAGTGTTTTTAATAGTGTAATTACGTGGTCGGGTGTTTCACGGTGATATTCCTTGTGTGACAGGGATAAAAAAAAAGCCATCGATTTAATTACTTCTTTTTACTACATCGCTCCAACAGTAGAGAATGTTGAGTAAGAGAGATCCAAGTCCTACAAATAGAACTTTTAGAAAATGAACAATATACCCTCTGCTATGTAACTGAGTTTCCTTTAGTGAGATCATTCCTCTGTACCACAGATCCACTAATTTCCAGGTAGTGGTGGGGGGTGGGGTTATGAAGGTAGGATTGACAGATTTACCACCGAGAGAGAATTTAATTAATTGATTGATTTAATTAAGTAGTCGATCAAACTACTTGTATCGGCGAGGGGAGTTCCACAGCGATGGAGGAGGGGGAGGAGAAGGGAAAGGAGGAGGGGGAGTGGTGGGGGACAGTAGGTTAAGGACCTGTCAGTCAAAAGAGAACAATAGGTTTGCCAGTGAACGTATATTTGCCCGATGTGGGCAACTTGCAATGTGTGCTGAAAATAGGCGTGTCTCCCTACTGATGGTTTCGGTATTGAATTTTACCGGTTACATCCAGTTGATTAGAAAGAACGCTGCGAACTTGTTCTAAGATAACCCTTAACTGTATAGCCTGATCATCATCAAAGTCCCTAAGTTTGAAATTCGAATTTCGACTGACCTCTGCTTAAGGAATTAATATTACTATTGAAATGACAAGAACAAAAGGCAATTTTCGCAGATGAACAAAATTTAAAGAAAAGGGTAATACTAGCAACATCTAGAACCAACCCTGTCCGTTGAATGAAATCACATCCATGTCACCTTGTTACATGGGTATGATTTCATTCAACATACAAGCTTGGTTCTAGATTTTGCTAGTGAGGTGATTGACAAACTTTAACTATAATGAGCTTAACAGGTGAATGGACGCCCCAGCGCCGCACCCACCAGAGGCAACGACACCTCTGGGTGGAGAGGGGTATAAGAGGCAGCTTGCACAAACTGCAAAACTCGAGATACAAACGATAGTCCAGCAAGGAGACTGAACTTCCTGAGTCCAAAAACCACAAGCGGATTCTCGGTCGAGACCAGCACAAAGGTATGGGAGAGCAGGACTATCGAGGCCACAAAAACGTGCACAAAAAAGCGGTAAGCTCACCGACAAGCGTTTCATCATGCGCCCGGTGGCGTCAGCTGTCAGGCCTTGGGTACATCTAACCAGACAATCACGCAGCAGGCGGTTATGTGCCCCAAACCGAAAAATAGTGAATTAAAGGGTGACTGATGACAATTATCCTTTGAAACAAAAGGAACAGATTGAAAGGCCATTCCCTGCTCCCCTTGCTCATCTGCAGATTTAAGTGCTGCAGTGAATACGAGTAATTCATGCAACTCAGAAACGGTAATGGGTCTGTGGGCATATACAAAACACGAACGATCCTCCAGTCTCATGCCTTCCAAACTATTCGAGAGCCTATCTCGCTGAGTAACGCTCGCGTTCAAGGCGGAGGCAGTCATTCTAACCGGCTCAGTATATTGACTTACTGATTCATTAAATGATTGCACCTGCCAATACTACGCGCTCTCAACCTCGTTGCGAACACGTGGTGATAACTTTACTTCTGTTATCCGAGCTCTGAGCTGGACCAAGGTACCCTGACTTTGAAGAATGTCAGACAGCAAATCGTTCACCGATCCATTTGACAAAGGATAGAGCAAAGAAAGTACTACACAATGCGAAACTTCCAATCGGTCAGCATGAAACTCAAAGCGGACAAGTAACCACAAAACTTCAGGATCTGGGTTTAATTGATCAACAGGGAACTCAGAAACCCCACCGAGCAAACACTTGATCGTCTTTGGAAACTTGGCAAAGAGATCAAAGACCGACCTAGCACTGCCGTAAGTCGCCACACACCTCTAACCCAGCGACTGACTGACAGCTAAATTACCTACCTCCATACTGCCGACTTCACAATATAAATCCAAAGAACCCATACTCATGGCCAGCCGCTGGTGGCCGAGCGGTTCTAGGCGCGCAGTCCGGAACCGCGCGACTGCTACGGTCGCAGGTTCGAATCCTGCCTCGGGCATGGGTGTGTGTGATGTCCTTAGGTTAGTTAGGTTTAAGTAGTTCTAAGATCTAGGGGATTGATGACCTCAGATGTTGAGTCCCATAGTGCTCAGAGCCATTTGAACCAGCCCATACTCATGTGTAAGCCTTTCACCCTAGCAGTTAACTGTCTAACGGCCTCCTTTTGTTGATCACTAGCTCAAGGTAATTTAAATCATCAAGGCAGTCATTCCATTGGGAGAAATGTATTTGCAACTTACAGATTTGCTTGCGTTTAAGTTGACTGTCTTCCAAAAATCGAGTATTGCGAGACATTTCCACCAAACGTACAGAAGCAGTAGAAATAGCAGCATCTACTTCACCGACTGTGTCACGGGAAATGTGAAGAGTATTAGCCAATGCTGTGCGAAATTTGGCTGCATGTTCTGCGACACAACCCTCAACTACTGGAATGCTCCTCACCAGAAGTTCATTTTCGAGGCGCTCGTATTTGAGGTAAGATAGGCATAAGCAACCTCTAAAATTCATAGCAATATGGTTACCTGAAACAGTTCAAATAATTTTTGGTGCAAGAGTTCACAACTTTCAATTTTCGAAGGAAAAATGATGCAAATGTGATTCAATTCTTTACCTCCACCCCTCTTATCTGGAGAGAAAGTAACGTCGTTTTGTGGCTACCACTCCAATCCCATTACATAAGATGGGAAAGGGAAAGAACTCTTGGAAAGGCGGACACAGGATAACGACACCATGTGGTTCCCCAGGGAAGCGTCCTGGGACCTCTGCTGTTCCTGATCTATATAAATGACCTGGGTGACAATCTGAGCAGTTCTCTTAGGTTGTTCGCAGTAGGTCATCCGAAGATCAGTATCAGTTGCAAAGCGATTTAGAAAAGATTGCTGTATGGTGTGGCAGGTGGCAGTTGACGCTAAATAACGAAAAGTGTGAGGTGATCCACATGAGTTCCAAAAGAAATCCGTTGGAATTCGATTACTCGATAAATAGTACAATTCTCAAGGCTTTCAATTCAACTAAGTACCTGGGTGTAAAAATTACGAACAACTTCAGTTGGAAAGACCACATAGATAATATTGTGGGGAAGGCGAGCCAAAGGTTGCGTTTCATTGGCAGGACACTTAGAAGATGCAACAAGTCCACTAAAGAGACGGCTTACACTACACTCGTTCGTCCTCTGTTAAAATATTGCTGCGCAGTGTGGGATCCTTACCAGGTGGGATTGACCGAGGACATCGAAAGGGTGCAAAAAAGGGCAGCTCGTTTTGTATTATCGCGTAATAGGGGAGAGAGTGTGGCAGATATGATACGCGAGTTGGGATGGAAGTCATTAAAGCAAAGATGTTTTTCGTCGCGGCGAGATCTATTTACGAAATCTTAGTCACCAACTGTCTCTTCCGAATGCGAAAATATTTTGTTGAGCCCAACCTACATAGGTAGGAATGATCATCAAAATCAAATAAGAGAAATTAGAGCTCGAACAGAAAGGTTTAGGTGTTAGCTTTTCCCGCGCGCTGTTCGGGAGTGGAATGGTAGGAACATAGTATGATTGTGGTTCGATGAACCCTCTGCCAAGCACTTAAATGTGAATTGCAGAGTAATCATGTAGATGTAGATGTAGATGTTACCGTTGACAGTTCACATTTGTTTACAGAACACATTAGACTGGTAAATGAAATATAATATTAACCATGAGTAACAGAACAACCTTTTTTTACGCAAATTATCGGTGTAAGCTAGTGATCAGAGGTCAGACGTCACAAGCAAGAAATCAGTAACAAGTAAAAAATTGCAAGATAGGCTAAGACATTTCTTAATTAAGGAAATCTGGCCTGGAAGTAATTAAAAGAATTATTCTTCCAAAACTCTCTTAAACAGGCTTTTAAAAAGGACATTTAATTTTAGTATTAACCAGACTAGCCTTTGAAAGGAACACGTGCAGCTGATATTACTAAATAAGTCCAAGCAGTCAGTCTTCAGAACAGACCAACCATGAAAGATAACTACCAACGGCTACGAACCATCCAGATTTTCTCTAAAGTCCATGGAATGAATACAGTACGGGACTAATGACAAGATCATTAGAAAAACATCTCAAACATTGACCACTACAGAAAATAAGCTCAAAGCTTAGAGGCTGAAGTCATCTGATCTAGAAAATCTGAAGGCTAATCTCAAATCAGATAACGTTTTCCATTTCAGCAGAGACGAAAAATATTTGGCGGAAAATATTAATATAGTACCTCCTAATCAACAGCTTAGGCTAAACAAACTTGAAAAATACGCTGCTAGCGTGAACATTTCCACTAAGGTAACGTCTGCCAGTGCATGACAGTAACAGATCCCAGCAGTCAAGGTCCCCTTCGCCCCTCCCCCTCCTCCACACACACACACACTCACACACACACACACACACACACACACACACACACACACACACACACACTAAAGCACCGAACTCGCAACTCGTAAGTTAACAAACGCCACTCATGTGAAACGTGAGCAAAAAGATACAAGTTAATAAAATGTGATTCAAACCTTCAAGTCTGCCGTAATAATCTAAGGGTAACGTTACTCAAAACTGCACATAGCAAACACCGCTTAATAACCTAAAACGCTAGAGTGATTCCTTGATAAACAGGTCCCCCAAAACAAACATTAAACACTAGGGTAACGAAAAATACGCTGACGGCTCACAGGAAAATAACAGTGATTTGAAAGCCATCAGAGTTTGTGTGTCTGACAGCTTGCGGTATAACCAAGTAACAGTAAGGCAAAACTTCCTGGCAGGTTAAAACTGTGTGCCCGACCGAGACTCGAACTCGGGACCTTTGCCTTTCGCGGGCAAGAGCACTTGCCCGCGAAAGGCAAAGGTCCCGAGTTCGAGTCTCGGTCGGGCACACAGTTTTAACCTGCCAGGAAGTTTCATATCAGCGCACACTCCGCTGCAGAGTGAAAATCTCATTCTGGAGTAAGGCAAAACTTCGAGTAGCACTTATAATGACAAGGAACCACCACTGCGCATGAGGAACATGCACTAACCGTTGTTGTTGTGGTCTTCAGTCCAGAGACTGGTTTTGATGCAGTTCTTCACGCTACTCTATCCCGTGCAAGCTTCTACATCTCCAAGTACCTACTGCAACCTACATCCTTCTGAATCTGCCTAGTGTATTCATCTCCTGGTCCCCCTCTAGGATTTTTACCCTCCACGCTGCCCTCCAATAATAAATTGGTGATTCCTTGATGCCTCAGAACATGTCCTACCAAACGATCTCTTCTTCTAGTCAAGTTGTGCCACAAATTCGTCTTCTCCCCAATTCTTTTCAGTACCTCCTCATTAGTTACGTTATCAATCCATCTAATCTTCAGCATTCTTCTGTAGCACCACATCTCGAAAGCTTCTATTCTCTTCTTGTCTAAACTATTTATCGTCCATTTTTCGCTTCCATACGTGGCTACACTCTATGCAAATACTTTCAGAAACGACTTCCTGACTCTTAAATCTATACTCGATGTAAACAAATTTCTCTTCTTCAGAAACGCTTTCCTTGCCATTGCCAGTCTACAATTTATATCCTCTCTACTTCGACCATCAGCAGTTAATTTTCTCCCCACGTAGCAAAACTCATCTACTACTTTAAGTGTCTCATATCCTAACCTAATTCCCTCAGCGTCACCTGATTTAATTCGATTACATTACATTATTCTCGTTTTGCTTTTTTTGATGTTCATCTTATATCCTCCTCTGAAGACACTGTCCATTCTCTTCAACTGCTCTCCCAGTTTCTTTGCTGTCTGTGACGGAATTACAATGTCATCGGCAAACCTCAAGGCTTTTCTTTCTTCTCCATGGATTTTAGTTCCTACTCAACATATTTCTTTTGTTTCCTTTACTGTTTGCTCAATATATAGATTGAACCATATCGTGGATAGGTTACAACCCTGTCTCACTCCCTTCCCAACTACTGATTCCTTTCATGCCCCTCGGCTCTTATACCTGCCATCTGGTTCCTGTACAAAATGTAAATAGCCTTTCCATCCCTGTATTTGACCCCTGCCACCTTCGGAATTGGAAAGAAAGTGTTCCAGCCAACAAGCTTTCTCTAAGTCTACAAATGCCAGAAACGTAGGTTTGCCTTTCCTTAATCTATCTTCTAAGATAAGTCATAGTGTCAGTATTGCTTCACATGTTTAACATTTTACGGACTCCAAACTGATCTACCCCGAGGTCGGCTTCTACAAACTTTTCCATTCGTCTGTAAGGAATTCGTGTTAGTATTTTGCAGTCATGACTTATTAAAATGATAATTCGATAAGTCTCAGACCTGTAAACACCTGCTTTGTTTTTGGGATTGGAATTAATACATTCATGTTGAAGTCTGAGGGTATTTCGCATTTTTCATACATCTTGCTCACCAGATGGTAGAGTTTTGTCATCGCTAGTTCTCCCGAGGCTATCAGCAGTTCTAATGGAAAGTTGTCTATTGGCCTTTTTTTCGATTTAGGTCTTTCAGTGCTCTGTTAAATTCTTCTTGCAGCATCATACTCCCTTCTCATCTTCATCAACGTCCTCTTCCATTTCCACAATACTGTCCTGAAGTACATCTCCCTTGTATAGACCCTCTATATATTCCTTCCACCTTTCTGATTTCGCCGGCCGCGGTGGTATAGCGGTTCTAGGCGCTCAGTCCGGAACCGCGAGACTGCTACGGTCGCAGGTTGGAATCCTGCCTCGGGCATGGATGTGTGTGATGTCCTTGGGTTAGTTAGGTTTAAGTAGTTCTAAGTTCTAGGGGACTGATGACCACAGATGTTAAGTCCCATAGTGCTCAGAGCCATTTGAACCATTTTTTTCCATTCATCAATTAAATATTATATCTCTACTGTTACCCAAGGATTTCTACTAGCCCTCGTCTTTTTATCTACTTGGTCCTCTGCTGCCTTCACTATTTCACTAACCGTTAAATGAATCAAACTCAAACAGACCACCGCGTGTGTTAACCTCACGGTCTAAGGCCCTTTGCCACGGTTCACGCAGCTCTCCTCAGCTCAATGCAAAACGCAAGCATCCAAAAGCGCACAGCATGGACATAACGCAAGACGACTCAGCTGAAGCACACTGAAGAGCGTGGTAATACTTCTATGCAGCCATTAACAGTACACTCGTAGCCAAACGTCTCCGCACAAATAAAGCCAATGGTCCACACAGCCGACGGGCCGACCATTGTTCGTGTTGCCCCCCTCGCCACGTACCCAGACACTCTCCACTCCACATGCTCCGGCGTGTTTTGAAGACTCCACGCCAGCGAAAACAAATAGGAAGTTAAAGTTAATTCATGCCACCTAGTGGGGCGCCAGTAAATGAAGGGGGAAGAAAAAAATGATGTGAAACCATCACCGCTAAGCAAGGTGATCGAAATTCTGAGAAAAATAGGAGTGAGGTGTAGGGAAATACGGGTAATATACCGTTTGTACAAAAACCAAGAGGGAACAATAAGACTGGAAGACCAACAACGAGGTTTCCGTATTCAACAGGGGGTAAGGAAGGGGTGTAGTCTACCTCTCCTATTGTTCAATCTGTACATGGAAGAAGCAATGAGCAAACTCAAAGAAAGGTTCAAGAATGTGACTAAAATTCATGGTGAAAGTATATAAATGATAAGATTAGCTGTTGGTATTGCTATCCTGAGCGAAAGTGAAGAAGAACTGCAGTATGTGTTGAATGGAATGAACAGTCTAATGAGTACAGGATAAGGATTGAGAGTAAAGGTAATGAGAAACAGAAGAATTGAGAACAGTGAGAAATTTAACATCAGAGTTGAGGAATTCTGTTATCGAGGCAGCAAACTAACCCATGACATAAAAAAACAGACTGGCACTGGCAAAAATGGAATTCCTGGCGAAGAGAAGGTCTCAATTTGAAGAAAAAATTTCTGAGACTGTACATCTGGAACACAGCATTGTATTGCAGTGAGACGTGGACTGTGGGAAAACCGATGCAAGCTCAGATAAGCTAAATATTAGGTAAATTAGTGAAAAATAAAAGAAAAATATGCTTAGCTAAACTGAAAATGGATAGAGAGCAGTAAATGCAAACGATTCAAGGCGCCATTATGCGCACTGAGAAAAAAACCACGAACTGAGTTTGGAAACGCTGTCGAAATACTCTGGTATTTGCCCACTTCAGGCTACGCCGTCAGCCTTCGTACCTGGCCTGACCAGCAACGATCGCTTCGGCTGGACACTGGCTTCTGGTCGCGCCCGGTAGCATTCAGCTGCACTGGCAAATTCAGCGCCTACCAATTCTAGGCGGCCGAATAACTCGCCTGCATATGCGTAGCGTTACGGCATCCATGTCAGAGGGGGTTCAACGCCATACTAATAAGTGGGAGCACAGTTCCAAGTCTTTTGTAAATTTGATTCGATTTTGTAATCACTGGAATAACAATTCACTCCCCACCAGGCCGAAAAGTTTCATTTCGTTTCCTCCTCTCCTTCCACTTGCTTAACTTATTTTGTAAGGCTGTATATTTTTTGGATTTCTCGTTTGCACCTTATATTTTCCATTCTATCACTTTATCCACTCCACTGGCAGTGTCTGCATTAGAAATCCGTATTTATTTTTGTGTCTGTGAGATGCGCAACTTGTTAATCAGAAAATTTTCATGGTAACTCATGAGTAGTTCCACAGCAGTGCTTCGTAAGTCTCATAGCAGCGCTATGCCAACATCCAGCACCACATCTTCACCAGATTAATCAAGAGACTTTTCTCGCGGGATGACCCAGGAGTACGCGATACTGGACACCCGACACCATACCAGAGAAGCTCACAAATATTGTCCTTTGATAGTCGCTTGTATATGTCTTCCCGGTGACTCTTGACCAGTTATTCGTTTTAGCTCCGTGTGACGTTTTCTTTTGTGGTCAGGTCGTTAAAATTTGGTGGTCTGCCGTTTCTAATGATCTGTTTTCACTGTCACGTACTTCATTTTCTGATGGGTACTAATTTTTTCATATTAATCTAATTTCTGCTTGGGTGTATTGATAACTAGAGTGTTATGTGCTGCCACTTTCCGTCTTTGCTGACTAGGAGATGTATTCTATAACAGCACACATATGTCAAAATTCAAAATATGTTTTACCGTCAAACAAAGCATCAGGCGTGCCCAGCAATCTGTAGTTGCACGTCTGTGTCCTAATCTTTTAATTCTACATACATCAGAAGGTATGGATTATGTCTAGTAATAGTGTGTAAGTCTAGTGACCGATGACCTCAGCAGTTTGGTCCCATAGGAATTCAAACATATTTGAAAAAATGTGTTTCTTTCCCTTGAAATGGTTGATGTAATCTAGTTGCGTCCTTCGCAAATTTGTAGAAGAAAAATGCCTTTTTCGTGACGTATCGCAGTGACTTGGCCGCTTAGCAAGCAGCCATTCCGTTAGTTATTCCTTGAAAGCGCTGTTCTCTCTCCTTAGATTGCCACTGCGCGATCAATAACAAGATTCCAGAAACCTTACTTATATGTATTTGCGGCAAATGGCTAACTAGTGGGAAGTCTTGATAGGCGTTATACTAAACTTTCCTGTCAGTTGTGCTGTATTACTCCTTGGATGCGACACAGATTCAGTGCAACAGATCCACTTAATAATTTTGAGTCTCAAACACCTGCTGTAAAGCAGAACATCGCCCTCCCAAAAGTATCATAACGAACTTTAGTTCTCAAGCCTACATGAATCGAATTATTGTAGCTCTGCATCTTTCATGTCACCGATATTTCCATATATGATAATTGTCTCAGTAGTATATGACAGACTGTGAAACTAAATCTAACTTGTCTCGTGTCAACTATAAAGTAGAGTTTGGCCGTTGAGAATATTACTTTTTCGAGACGTGTATAAATCCACAGTTACAAAGATTCATTTTGTTGTCCATTGCCGACTGGCTTGTTCCCCCTTAGTATTTGGTGACAGATTGTGCCTTTCCCGCACGACAAGGGCGCGCTACAAGTCCATTGCCGGTCGGGCTTTCAGCGGCCGTGTCGCTAAGTCCCCTTACGACACAGCTTTGTCCGCAGGGGCGGCTTGATTTACGTCGCACTGGCTGGTTCCTCGCCTTTAGTGCACCTCAAAGGGCGACGCTGCCGGCCCTTAAGATGACCTCTGCCGCCGCTACTGAAGCCACTCTTCCTCGTTATCTGCCATTCGGGAGAAGAATTTCGTTCAACCGCAATTTGTTCTGTCTCTCTATGTAGCAACTGAGAGCATGGCACAAATAGTTTTTTCTCGCTTTACGGAGATGAGGATTTGTCCTAAAAGACAGCTCTGAGTACCTAGCAATGATGCTCCCGTTAGAAGTCTGAAGTGTGCATAACGCTCAAAATTCTGGAAAGAAAGATGCAAAGGCTCAGTCTAGATATGATGAGGGTCGGTGAAGTGAAATGGAAGGCAGGTAAGGAATTCTCATCTCACGAATATACGGTTATACTAAAAGCAGAAGAAAATTATATAATAGGTGCAGGATTTGCTCTGTATAGGAAAGTAGGGTAGAGAAAAAATCAGTGTGAACAGTTCAGCGACTGGGTTGCTCTCATCAAAATTGACGGCAAACTAATGTCAGTATCAATAGTTCTGGAATCTAATAATTTTGTCAGATAGGAACGCGGTTGTGAGGAAAGGAATAGAAGAGAGTACCACAGGGAAATATGCGCTTGACAGTAGAGATAAAGAAGATTAACTGATTTCTGCATTAAAGTTCAGCTACTAATAGTGAATATACTGTTCAAAAGTCATAACAGGAGGTGGGATACTTGCAAAAGACCCAGCGACACAGAAAGATTACACCGTTATCTGAAACAGATTTAGAAATCAGGTATTCGACTATGAAGCGTATCCAGAGCAGATGTCGACTCAGACCACAATTTAAGAATGATGAGGAGTAGACTGAAGTTTGAGACACCTGTCTGAAAGAATCAGTATGGAACTAACAGGGATATCCTAGTACTGAGAAATGATGAGATGCATTTGAAGTGATCCACGGCTGTAGGTACTGTGTTAAGGAATACCACAGTAGACAACAGACAGAAGACTGGATATCTCTGAAAAGGGCAATCACTGACATTGGACAGACAAACTAAGGTACAAGGCGATAATTGGGAAGATCTCTTTTGTCACACAGGGTTGCCTACATGTGGGGCCCTGAAAACAGTTTCTTGTTCCTCACATGTAGACTGCCCTGCAAAGAAGTTCATTAGCAGGCTGTTACTGTTCCTATGTAACATATGTAGGGCAGCCTATATGCCAGATGTGAGGAAAGCACGTTTTTGTCTGTATCTTTGCTTTTATTGGAGCTAGCAAGTTATAAACAACACACTGCTAATACTCACGAAGAAAACTGCTTCTGTGTCAAATTTGGATGAAATCGAGCCAGATGTTACTGAGAAGATCCCAGACATGCAAATATACTCTCTGCTTTATAGATGTAACAGATTCAACAAATGTCTGCTAGTTTCCAACACAGTGTTCACAGGGACCTAGTTCCGGCGCTAATAATCTTGCAAGATGTTTCGGCAATCTGTAGCTGGCGAGCTGATTGCACTAACACTGGAACTAAGAGGAAAATGTATCCTATATATGTTCGACAGTCCATAAAGCCTGCAAGGTCTTTCGGTGCGAGGCATTAATTTCTTCACCACATCATCTGGTAAACCAAATTCATTTAATAACTTCCCTGTCTTTTTCACTAAGGCCTGTGTCGCATCGCGACTAAGCTTCCAGGACGCGTCATCTTATAACAAATGTAGCACCTTCAGATGGCAGTTTTCAGTGTTCAAAACCACGGTGGCATTTCTTTTGTCAGCTGGCTGGACAACCAAGTCTTCATTGTCACGCAATAAGCGTAAGCATGTCGTTCCTCCTACCTAATATTTCATTTCAGTGGCTAAGCTTTCGACAGTTCGCGGCTAGCTATTAGTCTGATATCCCCAGCTATGTCGTGCGAGCGATGCCGAATGCACTGCTCTATTCCACTAATAATCTCAAAAATTGGCAGACGTCTCAGGACAGGCGAAAAATTAAGGCGTTTACTAAGTGCTGCCACAACGCCGTCGTCCAGTTCTTGTTTGGAGAGATTAACGACTGTTCTGGGGGCCTTGTCATTCTCAACGTCAGTTTCTCTGTCAGTTAAGCGGTCAAACCTGTTAAATTGCGCAGGCGTTGTCTCGCACAAACTAGCAAGCTACTGTGTAGCCGTGGCTACGTCTACTCGCTCCCAATCGAATGGCGACAAAACTGATAACAAAAATTGATGACAATCAAACAGGTTTCTGGTATGAAGATCAAGCTCGTATCTTGTCTGCCGTATCGGCTGTCTCATTATGATGAGACGTGTCCTCTTTAGGTTAGCGAAACTGTATCATTGTGAACACAATGTAGTAAGCTCATAGAGATTCGTTGTAACGCTCAAGAAAATGAAAATAGGTTGAAACGACGTAATGGTTAGTCAGGACACGGTGTCACTTTTTACGAGTGTGGCAGTGCAAGGCACGCTGGATTTTTTGGCCCAACAGTTTCCACCAAGAGTTGTCAAGTTGTTCCGTCATGTTCTAAAGATAACTTCTTGTACCGCAACATATATTATGAAATGAGCGATGCCACAGAAGTGGGCTCGCCACTGTCTCCTGCAGTCACTAATTTCTTCATGGAGCACTTGCTCTGAACTCTACCGTGTTGCGTCTGTCTTGCTTCTTTGTATACGTCAATGACACCTTCATGATAAGTCCTCACGGTGAAAATACACTGCGGCAGTTAGTGGACCACAAGAACAATGTCAATACCAGTATTAAATTTACCATCGAGACGGAGAAGGATGGCAAGCTACTGTTCTTTGATGCTCTAGTTGAGCGGAAGGCAGGAGGCCGGCTTGGTCATTCGGTGTACAGTAAACCGAAGCACACTGATCGGCATATGAACGACGGTAGTTTTCACCACCCTCTACAGAAGAAAGCGGTCCTGAATATGTTAATACACAGCGCCAAAGTTATTTCTGACCACGACCACCTAAGGTCTGAACTGCACCACTCGAAGCTCGTGGTTAGGGAGAATGGCCACAGGAAAAGAGACGTTTCAAACGCTTTGTGAATCGGCAGAAAAAGCCAACCTGGCGAATATCCTGCCATGCTGTAGGGCAGCGAGCAGCAAGTTAGGACACGTATTGCAGATACGTGGATTGAGACAAGTGTTCCGCGCGCCCCCATGACACGAGATATGTTGCACCCTGTTAAAAACGATTTAGCTCTTCGTGTTCCCAGTGTGTATCTTCCCCTAGCGAGTGCGGCAGCATCTATATAGGTCAGAAAATGCGCACAGTAGCAGAGCGTTGCACAGAGCACAAGGGACACATTAAATATAGGAAGCTCGACAAGTCGGCCACAGCTGACCATTGGCTCTAAAACGGACACAAAATACACTTTGAGAACACAAGAGTCTTGCAAAATTTTGTACATGGCTGCACGTTCAGAGACCGTGAATAGTTACGATTGAAAGAAAAGGGACAGTCCGTTTTGCAACCTGCACCACGCAAGTAAGAATTAAGAATTTGTTAAAAATTGTGCCGAGGGCTGTTTTTGTTTCAACTGTAACAACAGTCTTGGCTCATGAGTCAACATATTGGAACTCCTATATAAAAGAGGCGGCTGAGATTAGAACTAACAGATACAATTTCAAAAGAGACCAGGGGTACAACCTGAGTAGGGCGTGGCGGCGGGCTTTGGATGTCGAAAGGAAGCAGGGACGTATGCTTAACCCGCGTAGGGAGGCGGGAACGGCAGTTTAAAACATAGCACCGGCCCCTCGGGCGCCTGACGTTGCTCGGTCCCGCGGCGGGCTTGAGCTACTATGAGGTGCCCATCTCAAATTGCTCTGAGCACTAAGGGACTTAACATATGAAGTCATCAGTCCCCTAGAACTTTGAACTACTTAAACCTAACTATCCTAAGGACATCACACACATCCATGCCCGAGGCAGGGTTCGAATCTGCGGCCATAGCGGTCGCGTTGTTCCAGACTGAAGCGCCTAGAACCGCTCGGTCACAACGGCCGGCCTGCCTATTTCACCTTCCGCGCACGTCTTGTGTATGTCTTCTCTGATAGGTCCAGCGGCCGTAATCGTAGGAATACAAGCAGGAAACAGTGCCAGCTCCGGCAGCCGGTGGTTTTACTTCTGACGACGATAGCGGACGGAGTTAGCCATCGAAAGCTCGATGTTTTTATTCGAACTGACGCGGCTTGAAAACCGAGAAGATTTTATTCTCTCATGAGAAATCGAAAGACTCCGAGGAGAGGATTTTTTGTTGGGCTTTACAGTGATTTTTAAACAACGATTAGCCCTGATGCTGGCGAAACACATTATGCAGCAAATATGAGAAAAAATTTTTACTGAAGCCAACGAATGTTATTTTATAAATTTCATAATATAGTCACCGACTTTAAATAACTCTGTGCAACATGTTCATTTTTAAATTGTTAATGCCGGTTGTTATACCAAAGAATTCTATGACTGCCACATTGCCGAAATAAGACTAGATGCCACTTGCTGACAGCGAATCCTTTGATTTTACAGCGGAGTCACGCGGAAGGCAATCCCTGGCGAGGTACTGGTGTCGGGCGTGTTGTTCAGAGAGAGAGGGTGCGCGGCCAGGAGCGCTGCGGAGCACACAGAGTGAGCCCTCTCCACTGCCCCCACCGGCCCGCCGCCGCTGCCGCTGCCGCCTTTTGTCGGTCCCGCTGCCAATGCGCCGCCGTCGCCCGCCTGTACAGATGAATAGAGCGCCTCGCGAGATTTATGGAGCGAAGGCCTCTGTGGGTGTGTGCACGCGCCCCTGCTACCCTCACAACGGGGGCTGCCTTCCCGGAGTCCCTGCCTGCCAACTCGTGGCTAATAAGACCGAGCTGCTCCGTCCCTTGAATTACGAGATAGTGCGTGTCAAGCAACGTGTCGCTAGGCCCATACAACTGCCTCCTTTTGCTTAGCGCTTAGGACTACTTCGGTCGAGCCAGCGACGAAGGCGCCGCAAAGACAATACCAAAAAAGAAAATGCCAACTGTTAACATTAAAAGTACATCGGTTTTACTTCGAAAAGTAAGGTCTTTTTTCGCTTTAGATCATCTCCGAAATGACCTCCAACAAAGGAAGCACAAACCCAAAGGTCGTCGATTTTTCACGTCTTTCGCACGACTGTTCTAGAGAATTTCTTTTAGGCCATCAGCCTTCTGACTGTTTGATGCAGCCCGCCACGAATTCCTCTCCTGTGCCAAGCCCTTCATCTCAGAGTATCACTTGCAACCTACGTCCTCAATTATTTGTTGGATGTATTCCGATCTCTATCTTCCTCTATAGTTTTTGCCGCCTGCGGTTCTATTTATTCCCTCATGTCTTAACAGATGTACTATCATCCTATCCCTTCTCCTTCTCAGTGTTCACGACGTTTTCCTTTCCTCTGCTATTCTGTACAGAACTCCTCATCCTTACCTTATTAGTCCACGTAATTTTCAATATTCGTCTGTAGCATCACATCTCAAACGCTTCGATTCTCTTCTGTTCAGTTTTCCCACAGCCCATGTTTCACCAATGTTGGGCCCCGAACGTACATTCTCAGAAATTTATTCCTCAGATGAAGGCCTATGTCTGACACTAGTAGACTTCTCTTGGCCAGAAAAGCCCTTGCTGCCAGTGCTAGTCTGCTTTTGATGTTCTCCTTCATCCGTTCTTCATTGATTATTTTACTGCCTATGAAGCAGCATTCCTTAACTTCATCTACTTCGTGACCATCAAATGTGATGTTGAGTTTCTCTCTGCTCTAATTTCTGCCACTTCACATTATCTTCGTATTTCTTCGATTTACTCTCAATCCATATTCTATACTCATTAGGTTGTTCATTCCATTCAGCAGATTATGTAATTCTTCTTCACTTTCACACACGATAGCAATGTCATCAGCGAAGAGTGTCATTGATATCCATTAACCTTGAATTTTAATTCCACTCCTGAACCTTCCTTTGATTTCCATCACTGCTTCTCCGATGCACAGACTGAACTGTAGGGCCGAAAGACAGCATAAACTGATATTTTTCTGAGTTACTATGAAAAATTGAGTTAAATTTATATGGAAGTTTTTCTTTTCGAGTTTCGGTGGCACAGGAGAGCATCAGGTGCGTTACAACGGTGTAAAACTTCACACACTGTATTATATCACTATTTTCGTCCTCTAATCAAATGTATCGAGTGTGCTTTAACAGCATTGTAACTCTACTAGCTCTTAAATGTGCGACCGTTATTGGAAAAGAGCAGCTTATTGAGTAAGCCAAACCTAATTTTCGATCGTTGTTCACAGTAAAACCGACCCTAGTTACATTACGAACTTAAGTCACAACTTTATTTTAAATGGCTTAGTATACAATATGCTATAATCAAAACTGTTCACCATTGAATGCTAACAGTTGGATGGTGAACAGGGAATACAGGATGTAATGGACGTAAGTGCACATATTTTTATATGTAATTCCCCAGTGTCTACGTATGCCAATGTGTGTTTTTTTTTTTTTTTTTTTTGGTCGTACGGACTTTCCACGACGACACGGCACATAATTTACGACCTGACGATTTCTGCGTGGTAGCAACTGCACCACTAAGTGGTCTATGCCTCTCAGTGTAGGTTAATCATTCTGCGTCCATGGATCCACACTTTAATAACCTCACCGACTGCTCAGGGGAAACAAGCATTAATGGCTTGCTCTTGCGCATATACTTAGGGGCACTAACCATCCTAATAGCTAGTAGTCTGCAAATGAAGCTGTTCAGATCACTTTTCTCACTCGCCAATAAAAATATTTGTATTTACACCTCTTACACCCAGTACAAGCAATTGTTGTTATTTGAAGATAGTCAGTGCTACGTCTAACCTGTTTTGAAGATTGTTGAATGAATCAGTTAAGAAACAAAAGACTTAATGTAAAGCAACACAGTGTATGTATCGTACAGTAAAGTTCTATGTCATTTATTTATATGTTCAATGTTTTCTCATAGTGCACACTAAAAGTTCTTCAGACATTTTAGCCACATCTATCAATTAGCATCATACACCATCACGTTAGGCTATTTTCATGCTACATAATAATTAAATTTTATAGCTGCTTGGAGCCCTTCTACCATACTGTTAAGTATCTCTCCACTACACAGGGAGCTAAGTACCTAGCATGGAATTTAATCGTCTGTTCCCCGCATTCGAATAGTATCTGCCCAAATAAAGGTAACTGATCATGCTCTTTAAATTTCACCCTCATAAATTTTTTCATTGCCGTGTTTACCCTGACAACAAACAGTTCCCGGTTTTGGAATTATACCTTCTGCCACAGCGAGTAGAAGATACTACTTTTACTTGCTGTGCTTCTACTAACTTGTGTTTTTTGCCCTCGCTCTCAGCTGTCCCAGACAATTAAGTTTCACATTGCTCCCATCTTCTCTATTCGAACTGCAGATTCAAACTGACTTAACGATATCACATCAACCCAGCCTCGTACTGGAGCCTAGGCATAAATTAATTGTCTGTGAAGCTAATGTCTTAAAGCCGACATGTCAAGTGACGTTACACCAAAAAGGTGCTCTAGGAAACTTTTATAGATTCTATCCTCAACTGCTGAATATTCCGTTCAAGTTTCCTTACTGTATCAGCAGTATAGAAGATGAATGAGAGGAAACATGGTGCATTATGAGAGAACCCCTTTCTTTGTAAATTGTTGCATGAAGTGGTAGAGCTGCTTTATTCGAAATGCATATACGTTCCTTCTTAACGTATGTGAGTATCTCCAGTTCAGTAGCTTACATTCTCCTCATCACAATCTGTGAAGAAGGAGAGATTACTGCAATCTTCTGACACCATCTTGTATGTATCTGAAAGCGATTGGATAAACTAGTCACGCAACATAGCACAAAATTGCCATTAACTATAAATAAAACAAAGACCACAGTATTGAAGAACAAAAAAGACACAGCTGAAAATCTGGAAGAATACTGCCATAAATGAAGGAAGATTACATTAGATTGCCAAAGAAATCGAAACTAAAGAATCAGACTGTCACGAAAGAAAAGAGTGGTTCTTAGATCGACTGCTTCAATGGTATCAGGTTACAGACATGACACTGATGAAAAAGAATTCTGAATTTGAATCTGCACAGAAAAGCTCAGTATGGAAGGGAGATGTAGACTGTGGAAAATTGGTATACTGGACAAATTCAGGTATTGCAAATACAATGATACAGAAAAAGTTGTTAGTAAGTTGAAAGTCGAAGTACGACATAAAGAAACGACTGCAGTAGTCGAGGAGAGAACCACATGCAACACACCCACCATAATGCTGAGGAAGTTAAATTAAATACCACTGACGGCTTTTAACGCCGAGTGCATAATCGTTTTGTGCTGGATTATGAAGACTTGGTCATGTGAGAGGAAGGGAAAGTACGTGGCAGCTACTCATCAAATAAAAGCTCTGTTACACTGCCTTGCTAGGCGCAACAGGCCACATAGTGCAAAAAGGTGTAGATTGCGAGGCATTGCCGTCATCCAACTGCAGTGTCCATGTTGCTGTAGTGGTCTTCAGTCTCAAAACTGGTTACATGAAGTTCTGAAAGTTACCCTACCCATCCCTGTATGACTAAAACTTACATGCGTTTGAATCTACTTATTGTAGTCAAGCCACGATTCCCCCCCCCCCCCCCCCCCACCCCTTTTTCCCTTACAAATTGATGATTTCTTGGTTCCTTAGATGTGTGCTATTTACCGGTCCATTCTTTTGCACAAATTATGTGATAAATATCTTTTCCATGTGGTTCGATTCCGTACTGCTTCATTAGTTATCCCATCACGGCCATCTCATCTTCAGCGTTCTTCTGTAGCGCCACATTTCAAAACATTATATTCTACCCGTGTCTGAACAGTTTATAGTACACTTTTCAGAAAAGAAATGCGTAGATTTATATTACATTTTAATTTTTGACTTTAGAAAAGCTTTTCCTGCCGTTAACGGTCTTTATGTACAGCCTTTTCACTTCAGCTTGCATTAGTTACATTTCTGCCCTAATAGTGAAATACATCTACTAATTTTACCATCTCATTTCATAATCTAATTCCCTCAGACTCACCTGATTTAACTCGACAATATTATACTATTCTCAATTTACGTTTGTTGGTGTTTACTTTAAAACCTTTTTTCAAGATATTATACATCTCATTAAACTGTTCTTTAAACTCTTCTACCATCTCTGACAGAATTACAGTGTCACCAGCAAACCTTAGCGTCGTTATTTATTTTCTCTGACTTTTAATTCTATTTTAGAATTTTTCTTTAGTTTCCTCTATTGCTTGGTCAACATACTGATTGAGTAACATGGTACAAGCTATAATTCTCAATCCCTTTCCATCTACTGCCTTCTTTACAAATGTCCTTCTACTCTTATAATTAGTGTGTGGTTTCTGTACTAGTTGTAGATACTTGTCTGCTCCTTTTATTTTATCCCTGCTACCTTAAGCATTTCAAAGGGTTGTTGAAAGCTTTCCCTATATCTGCAAATCTTATAAACATATTTTCCTTTCATCCGTCTAGCTTCTAAGACTGGAGAAATTAATTTGAATGACAACGTACTGCAGCGTTAGGAGCCACAGCCCGTTACTGTGGAGTACAGTTGGAAGATGAAACAGTGGTGCAGTGAGGCACCACTTGACAGCAAGCAGTGCTATAGTTTTCTTGGTTCTTCTACGTGTCTGCGAGGTACACAGTAGGTAAATACGGAAATTCTAGTAACAGAAGTAGAGCAAGGACTTTTCACTTGGAATATGTGGACTTTCGAAAACATTTATACGTGCAAGAAGGATGTGACAAGACTTGAAATTTGCTGTCTATTGTTTGCTGATTTCACTACGCATTCAACTGCAGAAGAAAAATGTCTAAGTATGTATTTATTTTGAGTCATTGATTATTAATATGTTACACTATGCAACCAGAGTTGCAAAATCATTAATGGAATACAATCTGGCTTATAACAACATCATCTGTACTGAGGTTTGAAAAAATACAAATATTTTTCAAAATATTTCTCATAACACAGCAGTATATACCTTGTTGTCCTTTATTGAGTAATGTAGTCACAATTCCTACAGAACGCCGTATTTTTTCAACAAGCGACTAGACACAAGACTCATCATTAACGCATGAAAATTTTCATTGATGTCTCTTATGACGTACTCCTAGAGTGACTGATGTCCGCCTGACCACCAGAATCTTACAGTCTGCAATGGTTATTTGTAGGAAAATAAATATCTATTTTCATCCCCATCATATTTATAAGCGTGCTCCAAAATAATAAATAGCTAATAACAATGAAGAACATATAATAACTTCTTTCGAGGAAAATCTACTAATTTTGTTCATGTTTAACGAACCAATGACAATAATGACAACGATTCAGCATCAATCTGGCCCAGAGTTCACTGTAAACAATGATATAATTTAAAGAAATACTCGATTATAATGAAAAACAAAACAAACCACGTACAATTAGCACTGTCGTGGAATATTTCTCAGTTAAGCATAGAAATAAGACAGCAGTAGCTCATAAGTTTGATTTTTTTGTGTTTAAATAAATTTAGAGATACAGTTACAGAAAATGAGAACCAAAGAGAAACAACGAAGAGCAGAAATCTGTACAAGACAAGAGAAATTTGTATGATAGCTTATATTTGTCTGAGCGTAACACATCAGATATCACTAAGGTCACATTCAGTACACATACAGTACACAATATGTTAAACATTCCAGCTTTATCACTAGCTGGAAACTATATGTAGACACCACTACACACTACGCTACGTGCAGTTACTGTATTCATTTTCATAAAAAATATATTTACTGATACTGGTACATGGTACATAGAATGACAGAAAACAACAGAGAGGTGTAACACGAATGTTTAGGTGCAGTCAAACCTCTAACCTATGCTCTTACTGCTAGTACTAAAATCGGTAATCTTTGTTTTGGCACCTGTCTACGACAGTGAAATATTCTTAGCACATATTCAAAGCATTTAATTTTCTTTTACTTACACATTGTTCAGAACATAGGCTTTTTTCGGTGAGAAATTATTACTTAAATGCTTAATCACAGTTTACCACTATTTTGTCCAATACTAGGTATATTAATCGCCACGTCGTTAGTTATGGTTACATAAGTGCAGGTTTTCATCTAATTTTACATGAAAAATAAACTAATTTCATTAATTAAAATTATTAATTCAAATATGTCCCGTAAATCGTTGTTTACAACAATATCCTGATCTGAAAATACATACTGATCTGCAAAGGTAGGACTCACGAAAATTCTGTTTCACAATACATCATTCCCAAAATTTTGATATGTGGAGACTTATCCAATATTATATTAGTAAAGTATATGGTTTTAAATTACTATCAGCTATTTTTTTAATTGGGGCGTTCTGCTATAACATTACAAGAAAAATACCTTTATCTATACGTGTTTTAAAATCCGTCGCCGAATCCAGTTGTTCTTTTAAATAGGGTTCCAATTCACGGACCCTCTTCATGAGAACAGTTGTCGTATTAACTATTATGTGTTGTTATCCATTCGGTTCCTCATACACAGAACAATGTAATTATCCAGCACTAGAGATTCTCAAACTCCATGATATAACTTGATTAAATTATTTTAATTCTAGAAATAGTGGTAACATCCATCAGACCAATGTAGAAGATTTGATGAAATACGGTAAAAGAATTAGGTATTTATTTTAAAATTCTATCCGTTATTTAGTTAATTACATGTCAGTTAACTTTGAAATGAGTAGTACAGGATGGATGATGCTTTGTGCAGGAAAGACAAACTTCTGGTGAATGAAATTTTCTTACGAATGATGAACTGTGTTTTGAATGTGACAAAAATGAGGAAATGCTATCGAGGGTCTTTTTATCGGGAAATAAAACCAGGTATCACTCGCAAGATGTGAGGCTCTGTTGAGCTATAACAGCGATGCCTTTATACATCATCGTACTCACGAAGATGACAGGTTACTGTCTCCATCGGTGTTTGACTGATCTTGCTCTCGGCTGTAGCATTGATTGTTGTGACAATACTTCAGTTTCCTTAAAAATGAATCAAAATATGTATACGTTTATTGTTATTTTTAGAAGCATAGAATCCTAACTTGTGACATTCACTAATTTTTCGGATCCGACCAAAACGGTTGCTATGTTTATAACTTTTTGGCAGAGAAGAACATCATCTAAATACGTTTCTGATAAATATCACAACAAAGCACAACGATTCTATCACAGTCTGCTGATATTTTAAATCACTTTAAAGAATTTTCTGAGGACAAACTGATTTTAAAACCCTAGCAGTCATCTAGCCTAATCTGATATTTCTCTGACTGTTTATCAGGCCTAAATTCAACAGATGATGACTTGCAATAGTATAAAATATTCTATGAAGTTGTGGAATACTTGTCTACAGATGCTAAATTGTTCTCTGAGGATGTTGTGTCCTATTAGATTGAAGATGTGTGATATAATGCTTTTTACGGAGATTGTTTGTGAAATTCAACATGTAAGCTATGCAGGAAAGCTATAGTAATGATTACAGGGAGTATACCATTGTTCACTGCGAGAATAATTAGCCTACAGCTGTGTTCATTGAATCATACGTGGAAAATCACATCGTCTGTTGTAAACTGAGAAAATGATCAGTAATGAAATTTACTGTGATGACAACTTCTAAATACTGAGCGTCACAGTTATTCCTTTTTATTATGTGTCCAATAGTAGTACGCAGAGGATATGCACGGCTTGTAACTTTCATTGCATACGCTTGCATACTATGCTATTTTATGATGAGTAGCAGCCAAACAACGATGATATCATACTCAACATGTATCATAGCCAACTTTTATTAAAAGCCACAAATGAATATGAGATACACCAAAGAAAACTGAGTGTTTGTGTCTGTTAAAAAAAAAATTTAATACTTTCATGGTTAAAGTCTGAAAAATAACAGGTAAAAAACTGTCTTCTTTTGCGATAAATAACACACTTTTGTTGCCAAAAATTTCTAAGCTGACCGATAGAATCGGTGAAGTGGATCGCATGTGTCCCACGAACCTAACTCAGTCCATGTTTTCAAATGAACATTGCATTTTCGAAGTAAAATTTTTCTTTGTAGAATGATTTTATCGGGGTGGCAAATATGGAAAAAGCATAAAAAATCAGTATAAAAGCACATTTATTCTTGTTACAATGTAGAACGTGAAAGATCGCACATAAATTTTCAACATAAAAAATCAAGACGGCTTTGACTTATCACATATCAGTGTCTTCTACATTCTATAAAGTTTTCTGGAACATACGCGTCTCACTAAATACAAATTATGTACAAACCAACTGAATTACTGAGCAGTGTAATACTGTTTCAAAGCAATGTCAATGGCGTACAAGAAAAGACATCAGTTACTTCCGACTTTCTTGGAATGGAGAAGGTGGTAATTTGATCTGATTCTCAAAACAAAAGACACATCATAAACACACGCTGCCCGATATGATCGCTCACTTTTTCAACCACATGTCCGCAGATTTTTCTCAAACTTCTGAATGCACCTTCCTACATGCTAGCGCTAGACAGATATGAGATATAGCTCTCCAACCTGCATATTAGTTTAGTCAGACATATGTGTCCCATCAACCACGAAAGTGCTAATATCGACCAAGATGGTTTTCCATAGATTCCATGCTTTAGGTGTACGTAATTCGTTACTGTGCGGCGTTATTGCGATTAGGCATTGTCTTGAATTATGAATTGGATCTAACCAATGAATAAAAGGGAAATAATGAACAGGAAACCGATTCTGCTCCGTAGAATAAGATATAGACAAAACGGAAAAAAGCGACAGCAAAAAATCGGGAAACAATTGAAGTTATCGCAGGCAGTGGGCTTGGACAACGAGTCAAGCTAATTACGGTGGCCATAATGAAACGGATGACATTAACCAGCGCAACCTTCACGCCATCGAGCACTGCTGGGGTGCACAGAGACGGTTAAGTGTGGAACGAGTGATGACTATGGCTGCCTGCACAATGGAATTGTTTGTTGTTTGTGTGTGACTCATAGAACTTTACCTGTTTTCAAAACGCAGTTTATTGGAAAGATATTTGTCTTCTGACATGTTCCTTCTTCCTTGCTATCCCATTTCTGTTAATCACCTCGACCGAACGTCAGTGAATATTCTGTAGCGCCTATGATCAGAAGTTT
Source organism: Schistocerca piceifrons (assembly GCF_021461385.2). Lineage (NCBI taxonomy): Eukaryota > Metazoa > Arthropoda > Insecta > Orthoptera > Acrididae > Schistocerca > Schistocerca piceifrons. The sequence continues at coordinate 951,705,560 of NC_060138.1, forward strand.
TAACAGAAGGAAACACTGATCGTGAAGGCCCACACTGTAATGATGTTAACGAGGAAACGGACTGAAAAATAATTTCGGCAACCCTGACGCAGCTTCCGACTGTTTCTCTAAATCCAACACAGACCAATAGTGCAGTATTTAATTTAATCAAGATGCGATCAGTTTATTTCATTACTTAAACCTGTATACAGTCTGTTTATAAACTAGTTATACAAAAGTAACATTCAATGTGAGAAAGGTAAATAACTTACAGAAATGTTTGAAACAGCATTGGTTCAAATGGCTCTAAGCACTATTGGACTTAACATCTGAGGTCATGAGTCCCCTAGACTTAGAACTACTTACACCTAAGAACATAACACACATTCATGCCCGAGGCAGGACACGAACCTGCAACCGTAGCAGAAGCGCGGTCCCGGACTGAAGCGCCTAGAACCGCCCGGCCACAACGACCGGCGTACGGCATTGAATGGAGCACATTTTCAAATTTTATTTACTAATGTTCATTGAGGCTATCTTTTGGAACACGACAAATGTCCCACCTGCAGTGAATTCCATGCCAAATCCTATGAAGCAAGTCGTGATGTATGGTGGCACTAAGTTGTGTTATCTGCTGATGACAGCTCGTCTACGTTTCCTGCAAGCAGAGGAGCAAACGCTCTGTCTTTAATGTTACTCCATACACAGAAGTCCACAGAGGTTACACCGAGTGATTGTGGTGGCCAGGATATTGTTCCACCATCTCCAATACAATGCGGCATATTCTTACGGAAATACGCGACAACTTCACGAGGATAATGTGGAGGAGATCAGTCTTGCTGCAAAATAGATTCTGTGCTCATATCCTGTGCTAATTGAGGCATTAGATAATGTTCGACCATTTCCAAGTATAATATGCCAGTTGGAGTTGGCTCGGCAAAAAAGAAAAGACAGTAAATATTATTACAACTCACACCGCAAGAAAACATTTATCTTGGATGATTCCCGTACATGTTCGATTACATGACGGTTTCTGCTCATCCCGTATCCGAGCATTATACCGATTCACTTTCCCGCAGGTGTGGAAGGTGGTTCATTAATGAACACAATTTTATTAAGAAAGTCATCGTCAGCTCATTTTTTTCCTTGATACTTTCTCTTAAAGCTTGCTACGGTTCCAATTTCTAGAGTTTGAACGACAGTCTTTTGTGTAATATCTTCCATATGGTAACATTAGACATATTCAATTATAACCTAGTACATCTCGTTGATTTAACCGGACTGCGAATGTAGAACTGCCGAATTTGTTCAACTGTTGCGTCAGAGAGTGCCGGACTGTCCTCACCTGGCTTCCTGTGTGGCACACAGTCAATTTCGGTAAAACAGGTGTACCAATTAATAACAGTTTGTCCTTGAGGTGGTGGCTTGCGATGGTTAGTCCGGTATTGTCTCTGAACTATAGTTGCGGATTTGGATTAAAGAAACCATAAACAACACGGCACACGCTCTGCAACGTTACAAAACTTCATGATGACTGTTTGTATGCCTTGTTCTCTCATGCCACCTAATGTCAACGTCGGGTACTAACGATTTTAAGCGGGAATAAAACGTGAAGATATACTGTATTCAGTGCCCTATCAAACATTTCTGCACGTTTTTTAGCCTTTTCAGAATTAAAGGCTACTTTTGATAACTACTTAATAAACAGCCTGTTTAAAGCTAGCGGTTTGAAGGCGTCGTTCCCGAAATAATGTTGAATCCGATCTCATGAAACTATAACGATATGATCTTTGAGTGCTAAAACATTCTAGATAGTTTCTTTTGTTTTTCCTATTACCAGGATTTGTTCAGTTGTTCCAAACCATGGGGCACAGCTCAGAATTCGCTAGTGTGCTGGTTCAACTGCTGCGTCAGACAGTGCTGGACTGTCCTCACCTGGCTTCCTACGTAGTACACAACCAATTTCGGTAAAACGGCTGTACCAATTAATAACAGTTCGTCTTTGAGGTGGTGGGTTGCGATGTTTAGTCCGGTATTATCTCTGAACTTTAGTAGCGGATTTGGATTCATGAAAACTTAAACAACACGGCGCACGCTCTGCAACGTTACAAAACGTCATGATGACTGTTTGAATGACTCATTCTCTCATGCCACCTAGTGCGAACGTTGGGCACTAGCGGTTTTAGACGGGAATAAAACTTGAAGATATACTGTATTCAGTGCCCTGTCAAACATTTCTGCAGGTTTTTTGAGCCTTTTCTGAATTAAAAGTTACTTTTGATAACTATTTAATAAACGGCCTATTTAAAGGCTAGCGCTTTGAAGACATCGTTCCCGAAATAATGTTGAATCCGATCTCGTAAAACTATACTACTCTAACGATATGATCTTGGAGTGCTAAAACATTCTAGATAGTTTCTTTTGTTTTTCCTATTATCAGGATTTGTTCAGTTGTTCCTAATCCTGCGGCACAGATCAGAATTTTTGTGCTCTCCCTGACCGGAAAAGTCGACCTGGACGAGACTTTGTCTTTTGCTTAACAGTCAATTTGTGCAAAGCTCTTACGCGTAGTATCGACAGGCGGTAGTGAAGTTTTACGATATTACTCGTGGTTAGCTGCTCGGGCCCTTCCTTTCTCCGGCAATGGCCGCCGCATGAGGGAGAGGCGGTCGGGGAGATTTAGCGTGGGCTCGTCTCCTAACGACACCCCCTCACAAGGGGTTAATGGCTCGAGACGACGCCGGCAGCGGCGCCGCCGCAGCCGCGGTTAAAATAAGACGGCGCCACGGCACACGGCTGGAGCCAGCGCGCCCGCTCCAGCGCGCCTTGTTTATTGAATGGGTGCCCTCCTCCCCTCCCCTGCCCCGGTCGCTGCGGCTTATTGAATTCCCGGCATCCTGGATTTGCTGGCCTAACACGGCGCCACCCCGCCACCTCTCTGGCCAAGTTACGCCGACGGCAGCACCGACAAATCTGAATGGCTTACGTGGAAAGAAATGAGACACGGAAGGAAGGCGGGAACAATCTTTTCTCGGATATGACTCGCATGTTCCTGGCGGACGTCTGCGTCCTTGCAACTCGAGCCTTTGTACTCGAGTTATGCTTGCACGTAGATCGCAGGTGAAGAAAACACGTTCTATCATTTTCATTTTTCTTACGAAAATTCTTTCTCCGAGAGCTTTGAGGATACCTCGAAATGCTGGATATTACTTAGAAATTCCCTTTTACCTGCTGACAAATATTCTCAGCTTTTCCCCGAGTCATTTTTCGTGGTACGCCGGAGGGGATAGAACCGAATATCACTGAATGGCTCTCTCTTTTGTCGTCCGACGCACTTATAACCTTCTACCTTTCCCTTTCACCAACTGTTCTCCGTATGACTTCTTGCTACGACAGGCCCATTCTGCTACGCTATTACCGTGTATCTGCAAGAGGATGTGTGCTTACGCACACGAGCCTGCGCAATGTCTTTGTATATGTGTGTGTGTGTGTGTGTGTGTGTGTGTGTGTGTGTGTGTGTGTGCGAGCGTCTTCCAGGACTCCTCACACTTTCTGCACATTTTAGGTTGTGGCTGTTTGAAAGTGTATTTCATTTGCTTGTTCAACTGTTCAAATGTGTTTGAATTCCTAAGGGACCAAACTGCTGGGGTAATTGGTCCCCGGACTTACGCACTACTTAAACTAACTTATGCCAAGAACAAAACACACACCCTTGTCCAAGGGAGGACTCTAACCTCCGGCGGGAGGTGTCGCACAATCCGTGACATGGCGCCTCAAACCACGCGGCCACACCGCTCGGATCATTTGCTTGTCAGGAGCTTTCCTACCGTTACTGGGGAACCGTAAGAGCTCCCGCGGCATTCATTTTCTCTTGAACACGGCCATAATGAGAGTACACTAAAGCTACAATTTTTTCCCGAATCTAGCAGAACATTTTATACAAAGTTTTTGAGAGTGTTTTCGATTATTTCTAGTTCGTTACTATCACTGATATTTTGACAATAATAATCTGTACACTAAATAACTTAAGCTTTTGTTTGGCACCGAGTAACCTGCTTCTTGCGCACCAGTGCCGCTAAACATCTCACTAAACTATGTGAAAAAGCCTTGGAATGTTTAAAAGGTAACGATAGCTTCCATCTCAGGCTCTTCTTCAGTTGAGCTACTGACGCATTTATAATAACTTCAAAGTTCACGAAACATTAAATTCTAACCATCGGATTTGCAACCAGTTGTCACTTTATATAGGCATTTGCAGCTGCCACCTTTAATATCTCTCTAGCTACATTACTTGTATGTCAATAGTTTAAAAATTTTATTTCTTTATTAAATAAATTACGACCTTTCACCATCCACATTGGTAAATGTTATGGAGTGCCAAATTGAGACTTCAGACAGGTCATTACAGTTTTAGTACCTCTTTTAGTCCGGCAACCTAGTCACTTGCTAATCTCATTTGTGAAATTTATTGAGCATCACTTCACATAGACCCTAATTGGGCACACTTATGAAGTTATCTGCAATGTTCGATCTATGCAATATTTCCAGACATGATCACCATTCACTGCTGAGCGTAGGTGTCCGTTACTTTTGATCACATAGTGTAGCTATGTCGGATGCAGACATTTGGCGTGGGGTGTAAAGTTAGTTCGCCTCCACGTGGTGCACCCTGGGTAACGCTAAATGAACTAACACAACTGGCGGCAGACCGAACGAAGAATTCCTGCCCCACATCACAGTGAAACAGAACGACAGACAAAGCGCTCTGCAAGATTCATACAACGGTCCTTTTAGGGACCAACTGACAAAGGATCTCGGACCACGCATCCGAATCTGCCATTTCAACATTGAGGGCATAAGCAGAGCAAAATGTCAAGTATTGCAGAGAATTTTACACGATAACGACGTTGACCTGGTAGCCATACAGGAAACTCATGCTGAAAATAAGAGTCCAACTTGAAGCTAGTGGAAGGATACTGGGATATGATCTACTTGGAGCCACTTATGACAGACACTATGGCGTTGCGACATATGTGCGTGGGGACATAGAGGACGCCTTTCTAGTTGAAGCCTCCATTGCAAATGATATCCATGAAGTTGTCATCAAATTAGGAGAAGTTACAGTAACTAACATCTATAAACCTTCTGCTACTACATTGCCAGCTGAAGTGATAAAGATCCACCCACACCCAAGCGTATACGTTGGGGACTATAATAGTCACCACGAAATGTGGAAATATAGTACGAATGATAGCAGTGGAGACATGCTGGTCGATTGGTCCGAGGGACAAAATGCATATCTGGTCTTTGATGCCAAGGACCGAGGGACATTCAGATCAGCCGCATGGAACTGCGACTATAACCCGGATCTGTGCTTTGTTTCGAGGGATACAAACGATAAACCACTGACAGCCTCTAGAAAGGCCCTGACGGACTTCCCTCATAGCCAGCACCGCCCTGTGCTTATTAATATCGGTATATCCATCCCGATAATAAGGTCTTACCCTCGACCAAGGTGGAATTTTACAAAAGCTGACTGGACAAAATTCTCTGTACAACTTTATTATACCTTGAGCTGGATCCCTCCAACCAGCATAAGCTATGAGAGGTTTGTGGGAGTGGTCATTAGCTCTGCAAAAACAGCGATCCCAAAAGAGTACCGCAAAAAATAAATTCCCGGTTGGACAGGGATATGCGATGACCTGTACGCGGAGTTCCTCAAGAATGGGGACCGAGAAATAGCGGATGAACTATTACATAACATCGACTTTATTAGGCGGCAAAAATGGGAGAGTACTGTTGAAAATCTAGACTTTTCAAAGTCAAACCGACAAGCCTGGTCCCTACTGCGTAAACTTGGAGGTGCGAATCCACCTGAACATAGTAAGGACGAAATATCTCCCAACAAAGTTGCATCCTGCATAGTTTCTGCGTCTAGAGCCCCAAGAAATAGAAAGCACACAACAAAAGTGAAGAAAGACTTAAAAACATTAAAAAGGACCCGTGCAATGGACTCAGAATATTCATCAGATATTCGCATCGAGGAGGTTACCAATGCCCTGAAGAAAGTTAAATCAGGCAAAGCTCCGGGTTTCGATGGTATCCATCCTGAGTTCCTCATACATGTCGGAGCCTACACAAAACAATGGCTGGCTAAGTTCTTTACGGACATTCTCGAAGTGGGTAACATTCCTCCCTCACTTAAACGAGCAAAGATCATCGCAGTCCCGAAACCTGGTAAACCGGGCGATAGACCGGAGAGTTACCGCCCCATTACCCTTCTCAGTATGGTCTATAAATTACTAGAAAGACTGCTCGTCAACAGAATGGGCCAGACTATACTCAAAAAAATCCCTATCGAACAAGCAGGATTCCGTCCATATCGCTGCTGTACAGATCAAATCCTATCACTGACAACATATATAGAGGCGGGGTTCCAGAAGAAACGTAAAGTAGCTGCAGCATTCATAGACCTAACAGCAGCCTATGATACAGTTTGGAAACAGGAGCTCATGTACAAATTAATCTGTGCCGTCCCCTGCAAGAAGATAACCAACCTCATTGATGACATGTTGTCAAATCAAACCTTCCAAGTAATAATGGGGAATGAGAGAAGTAAACAGATGAAACTCAATAATGGACTCCCACAAGGCCCTGTCCCTGCGCCCCTTCTTTTCAGCCTTTACATCGCTGACATGCCTGCAACCAGATCGCGCAAATTTGGTTATGCTGACGACTGGGCTCTAGCAACAGCCCACAGAAATGTAGAAACTGCCGAAGACATCCTTACGAGTGCCCTAGGGAGTCTCAGCGAGTACTTTAGAAAATGGAGGCTACAACCTAGTGCTACAAAGACGGAAGTAGCTGCCTTCCATTTGAACAACAAAATGGCCAACAGAGAACTACAAGTCTATCTAGACGGGAAATTACTAAATCACAACAAACACCCAAAGTACCTTCGGGCTACCCTAGATAGGACACTAACATTCAAAGAACACCTGACGGAAACTGCAGCGAAACTTAAAACACGCAACAGCATACTGCAGAAGCTCTGTGGCACCACTTGGGGCTCCACAGCATCTACCTTAAGAACATCCGCACTTGGCTTGGTGTATCCAGTGGCAGAATACTGTGCCCCGGTGTGGCTCAACAGCAAACACACACACATGGTAGATAGCCAACTTAATGCAAAAATATGGTTCAAATGGCTCCGAGCACTATGGGACTCAACTGCTGTGGCCATTAGTCCCCTAGAACTTAGAACTACTTAAACCTAACTAACCTAAGGACATCACACACATCTATGCCCGAGGCAGGATTCGAACCTGCGACCGTAGCAGTCGCACGGTTCCGGACTGCGCGCCTAGAACCGCGAGACCACCGCGGCCGGCCAACTTAATGCAACAATGCGTATTATATCAGACACAATCAGGCCAACTCCTACAGTGTGGCTGCCCGTTCTCAGTAACATAGCCCCTCCTAACCTGCGCCGTGAACACGCTCTGGCTAGAGAATTTCAAAAAATCATGACCAACCCTCAATTACAAATCCATGAAGATACTCACGACATCCAAGGAAACCGACTCCGGTCTAGGCATCCTCCACTAAAGACCACACAGGCCCTGCACCAAACCAACTTTATAATAAATGACCGATGGAAAGAAGAATGGGAGAGCAGAACAGCAGTAAACTGCCACAGTATGCCATGCATCTTTAGTAAACCAAAAGGATTTGATTGCCCTCGCAAAGTTTGGTCAACTCTTAATCGCATCAGAACCAACTGTGGGAGATGCGCCGACTCCTTACACAGATTGGGTAAACTTCCTTCGGCCGCTTGCGACTGTGGCGCTGAGAGACAGACGGTCAAACACATCGTGCAGGAATGCCAACTAAGGGCATGCGAGGGTGATCCACAGGATTTCCTAATGGCGACCCAAGAGGCAATCGACTATTTATTATCCAAGCTGGACGTCTGCTTGTGATTGCTCTTCTGTGAGTGTAAATTTACAATTGGCGGTGTCCTTATATACAAACTGTTATTTATTGCTCTGTTTATACATATGTGATTTTTTTAAAAATCGTGTTGTTTCTGTAATTTTTACTGTAATGTTATGAGCCATACGCTAAATAAAATAAATCTGGAGCGAAGTCGACGTTCTAACCCACCTCAAAGGTGGGTTCAGGTCAGAACTGTGGGCAGTCCGGTTCATTTCTGGACTCCTTTGTCCGATGATCAGTTTGGATTCTGGAGAAATGTAGGAACACGCGAGGTCATACTTACCGTTCGACTAAGAAAACACAAACCTACTTTTACGGCATTTGTAGACTTAGAGAAACCTTTTGACAATGTTGACTGGAATACTCTCTTTGAAATTCTGAAGGCGGCAGGAGTAAAATAAAGGAGGGAAAGGCTTTTTAAAACATCAACGAAAGCGAAACGGTGATTATAAGAGTCGAGGGGCATGAAAGGGAAGAAATGGTTGAGAAGGGATTAAGATAGGGTTGTACTGTCCCCGATATTATTCAATCTGTGCATTGGGCAGGCAGTAAAGGAAACCAAAGAAAAATTTGGAGTAGAAATTAAATTTCAGGGAGAAGAAATAAAAACTTTGAAGTTTGCCGATGAAATTGTAATACTGTCAGCAACGCCAAAAAAAACTTGTAACAACAGTTGCTCAGAGTGGACAGGGTCTTTAAAGGAGGATATAAGACGAACGTGAACGAAAGCGTAACAAGGGTAATGGAATGTAGTTGAATTAAATAAGATGATGGTGAGGGAATATGCTTAGGAAACGAGACACATGAAGCAGTAGAAGAATTTTACTATTTTGGCAGCAAAATAAGTGATGACGATCGAAGTAGAGAAGTTATAGAACGTAAAGTGACAATTACGGAAAATGCGTCTCTGAAGAATAGAAATTTGTTAACATCGAATATAGATTTAAGTGTCAGGAAGTATTTCCTGAAGGTATTTGTCTGGAATGCAGCCATTTATGGAATTGAGACATGAACGATAAACTGTATACACAAGAAGAGAATAGAAGATTTTGGACTGTGGTGCTACACAAGAATGGTGAAGATTAGATGAGTAGATTTACATAACTAATGAGGTAGTTCTCAATAGAGCTTCATTCACTTTTTATTGCTGACAAAGCTTTATTCATGTAAACAGTTAAGTCATATAACAACTAAAATAAAAATATTCACAAACGAGTGGTTACCAGATATCTAAACAGGCACAAGTTAGCCCTTCAGACAATAATTCTGATACAAATACACTCAGAAAAAGGAGAGAACTAGAATTATATAACAATTCTCTGAACAGCTTGTCGCTATAGTGCTTACTAATTGCACATCAGACGGCAGCAGTCGATTTACGCTAATGCAACTTTATTGGATGATTGCACACGATTTATAGTAAAATGATAGGGATCAGTCGTTACAGATCAAACTGCAGAAGCCAATTTACGTTAATGCAAATCTCATGGGATTATAGCAATGTGAATACAATAAAACGCTTTCCATATTAAGTATCTCGAGGACTAGACGGAAGACAAATTAAACAGTGATAGAATTGACTTACAGACGATAAATGACACGCTTGGCTAATGCGTTTGTAACTGAATAAGTAGAATAAGTAGAAATGAGCATGTAAGTCTTTCTCCTGAAACACAACCTAGCTACAGGTACTGACACGAATGCCGTAGACAACAGACAGCATGGACGACGGCCACTTGCCCCGCACGACCACCAATTGCCGGCCCCACCAATAGTGCGAGGTATACAAATCTCACACCGGTATTGTTTCACATATATTCCTCAAACAGTACTAATTTCAAAACAGGCAACTGTTATCGGCCGTACCTGGAGCATAAACGGTACTTTAGAGTCTTACAAATCAGAAAGACACGGAAAGCTCGAAGGCGTAGGTTAAACCCATAATGTAGGCTCAGAGATACAACAGATCGTAAGAAATTATGAACCGATAAATCGCGAGTCCCAATACGTTATCGAAAACATTAAACTTAAACTATTTAAATAAATAATCCTATCCTAACAAACCCAAGGCAGTGCGCTTAAAACAATTTTAGATAAAACAAAATCAGATTAGTACCAAAACACGTTACACAAATTGTCACTGCCTCCAAGCAGTAATCAAATCACACTCAAATCTCAGGTATTTTAAAAAAGCAATACAATTCACACTGACGTAAGATTACCCCAAGGAAAGGCTTAAAATGAGAAATTAGCCTTACAATAATCACTCTCTTATGGACCCAAATATTCAAGACGCTGCAAAAAGATATGGCGGAATAACCATACATTAGTGTGTCGGTCTCTTTTATGACATACGGTACAATAATTTCTGGAACAGACTATCACTAAGATTAAGAAATAATACACATGAATCCCCAAATTTTAAATGGTAAAAGAGAATATCGACGCAGTCAAATACCACCAAGAATTACTACAGTCAGAGCAGCATAACAAGATCCGTAGGGGTCAATCACAAGATAAATTCTTCATAGAGTTTCGTGATTGAGAATCAGCCAGTAATCTGAAAGATATTCATCACACTTGCAACACGGCTGAAAATGTGAGTAGTGGAGCAAAGGGGCATGAGTGCATTTTCTTATTGTAGGTTGCCTACATTGAGAGGCAAGTACACTTTCAGGGGCAAACCTATTGTTGAAACTTCCTGGCAGATTAAAACTGTGTGCCGGACTGAGACTCGAACTCGGGACCTTTGCCTTTCGCGGGCAAGCGCTCTACCATTTGATCTACCCAAGCACGACTCACGCACCGTCCTCACAGCTTTACTTCTGCCAGTACCTCGTCTCCTACCTTCCAAACGATACATTCTGGAAACCTATTCTTCTCTATTGACCGACATATCCTTAACCTATTGCTCTGAAAAGAGGATCAAGACCCCCTCGGGATAATCTGTCCTTCTGAGAACATCCCCCATTATCACCCTAGCTCCTCCTCCACCAAACCTCTCAGGAAACCTCCAACCTTTCCCCCTCCCCCTTGCTGATTGAGGTACACATCCAGTCTGGAGTTATTTGAAGAACCCCCTGTCATTCTATAAATATGTTTGACCACTTAATTAAATTGACCCAGTCTGCTAAAAGCACAACCCTCCCATCCCTTTTCCGCTCCCTTACCTGGAAAATGGAAGCTCTATGCTGCAGAAGAAGGATCTCACAACAGGAAATTCAATTACTTAACAGGGGGTATATTCTTTATTTATGAAAAATTCATTTTTCAGGGGTTGGCTCTCTCCTGGTCATCATTCTTTGCTATTCAGAAAGATGGAGGTCTTGTGAAATACAACGAAAAAAGTAATAAATCGATCCCGTTTCTTTTTTTATCATCATACAAGGCATACCATCATGAAGCATACATCACACAAAATTACACTGTTAAAAATCCATCGTTCAGGAACCATGTACCATCCACTGCCACCCAGTGCCAGCTCACGTCACCTGTGCATGGTTGCCTGTAGTCGGGGTGCATCAGCAGCCGCGAATCGCGCCGGTGTACAAGAGGTGTCCGCTCAGTCCCCACGATTGACAGACCAGATGATACGTTAATCCCCAAACAAAAGCACACGATAAATTCCGGTCGAAATACGTGCTCTCTCTTTCTCTCTCGTCCTGTAGTGTGCCAGTGCTGTGTCTGCACACACTGTTGTTTGTGGTCGAAACGAACTGCAAACCAAGCAACGTTTACCCAGTGAATCCCTGCAGAATACCGACACACTCCAGTATTACTTCCAAGGCCAATGGCTGATTGGAAATTGTTCCATAAATACTGCTGAATTAATTTCCGTTCATGTGATTGTCATGTAGGGGATATACAACGTGTGCCATAGCTTCCCATTGCCAGATGCTGTCAGTCTCTTGAACAAGAAGAATCATAAAGCCTTGCATGGAGTCAAGATCCTCATCTGCCTGTCAATAGCAGAAGAAGAATAAAAGTAAGTACTCATTACACGTCGTTGATATTATTACTGCATGTAACAGTTCCCCCTCCTTTTCTTTGTCATTCCCTTCCGTTGTTCAACTCTATGTCATTCTCTGCGGATTCTTGTTGTTTCTTCTTCCTCTTTGTTAAGCAACCTCTCGTGCGTCTGGACCAGCAGGAGCCACCATCGCCTCGTCGGGACCTACAGCGAACTCTCGCCTGTCAGGATCATCAGCGGTAGCTGCACTATGGGATCCTGTAGTGCACTTGACCAGCATGATGGGACAGGACAACAAGTTCCTGCCATCCATCCCACTCATTGATTTAGACACCCAGAAAATACCTGGCTCTTAGAAGAACTTCGTTGGAGGCCTTACAAAACACAGTGTGGGTAGGTACAGGTCTCCAACACATGCACCATCCCAGAACATTACAATGTAGCTGCAAGGACAGAGTGGCGATGTGGTGGATGAGAAGTGGCCAATTCCTTCCAGTGCTCTACTGCTTTTCACTTCAACTTACAGTTTAACAGCTAGTGATTCAAAGCACTTAAATACTGGTATACAAGCATCAATGGCGTGTTCTGTTAGAGATTGAAAATGCGTTGAGGAGTGTTAAATAGCGGTTTACAAAGCTGGAATGTGATGAACTGTGTCATGCAGAACATTACATCAGCCAACAGATGACCTTTGAGTATTCTCCATCTCTGGGCATCGACTGTGCATGTCTGACGCTTTCTATAACATCATTGTACGGTGGCATGACAAACGTAGAGAGATGTTGAGGATGATCCATTTATCTACAACAGTCCACCGTTGCAAACTTGTTCGGTCTACGGATGGTGCTACCCCTTGTGCAAGAAAGGCTGAATTGTGTTCTGCTGTATGTTCAAATAGTGTATAAAGGCACTGTTAACTATCTCTGTACATATAGTGTGCATGCAGATGATATAGAATATTTCATCAATATGGTTTCAAAAGAAGAAGCTAAAGGAATGCCAATCAATTTGAGAGAAATACATGTTGAATTTACTGCATACAAGAAACAGCTATTCTGGATATATAGTAAAACAATCAGTTGTTATTGTTGTTTTTCATGTAATGCAGCCCACATTTCATTGCTGAAATGTAATATAAAATGGATATAATTGCAAATCTTTCTTGTTTTTCTTATTTAACTAATCTGTCATTATATGAAGTAAGGTGTAGTCATTGCAGCTCACTAGGTACGGTGATAGCGCTATAGAGCCTATGTATATTATTGTTACAAGCGTTCACTTTCTCCACGAAAGCCAGTTGCACAGTCGAACATGATGTATTCGGTATAATGGAGGGGTGGGTGAAGCAACAGGACTTCGTTGTTGTCAACTGGTCCTCAGAAGATGCAAAATAAAATGTGAAGAAGATGAAGGATGGAATACTCCTTGGCGATAATATACAAGCAGTTACTGTGGGTCCATCCAATTATAGCAAGGCTAATGTCCTCATGACATTGCTAACACATGTAGATGGAGTCATATTTGAAGATGTTTGTTTCTATTCAGAAACACTCTTTCAGTCTAAGTGTCAGCTATTGTTGGAGATACATCGCGATGTAAAAGGCGTTACATACACGACATTCAGTGAAAATGGTGATATCCCCTGCATGAAAAAGTAAAGCCAAACACTGTGTTGATATTTATTTGACTGTGTTTTTGTGGAAAGCCAAGAACAAATCCGAAAATATGTCTGTTCCGGTCTTCATGTGTGTCAATAGCGGGAATCATTTACATTGTAGGTTTCTCGTTGTTGATAAAAGAAGAACACTGAATGACGGTAGGTACAGGCGAAACCTCCAAGATTTTTTGCATAGCCTGATGTGACAGATGAGTGAATCAGTATACGGTGCACCATGGACAAATTTGCGCGCATATCTAGCCCTCAACCCGAGAGAATAGAGTACATAGAGAGAATATTCGTTTGAACATGGATGCGAAAATTCAGGCTATCGTGTATAAAGTTGGAAGTACGTGCAGTGAGCTAGAACCATATTGTCAGACTCTACTGAGAACGACCAACGAATTGAATGATGATAAATGAAATCGCTAAGAAAGTAACCGTCGTAACTGAAAAAGTTGAGGTTACTGAGGATAAAATAGATGGAGAGGCTCTTGTTGTTGAGAAGGGGGAGCAGGCACATAATAAGAGGAAGAAGAGGAGATATATAGAGCCTCACGCTGCAGTGACGTCTGATTAATATACATTGAGATGTCAGCGAAACAGAAAGTCGTTCAGGCGCGGAGAGCCGTTTGAGAGAAATTACGGTTGTACAGTACAGTTAATGTACTGAGCGCATGGAAAAGGAAACTGGAAAAGGGGGACATTGAAATAAAGAAAAGAAAACTGGAGTACGTGGAGAAGACTACTACCTTAAAGGGACATCATAAGATACAAATGGAATGGAAGAAGATGTTGCGGATGTGCAGTCCAGGTTTATATACGGTTTTAAACACACTATAAGGAGAAATCTAGCTATGAGAAAGGAATGTAAAATAACGGCATTTACTGTAAAGAGCAGTGTTAAATAGCCATATGTTGGAGTACTGACTGGAAACGGCGGACTGGAGAACGTTTACAATGTTAGAAGACCCATGAAAGATCTGATTAACGAACTCCGTTCCTCCTAGCATTTGCTTGTAAAGGATGATTACCTTATATCGAAATATGGTAGGCTTGCAACAGAACATCCTTTTGCAAGGTTTAAAACCGACGGAACAACAACCTTTAATGACATTTCGTTTGCAAAAGTCATTAAGTTCTATACCAAAATCCCACAAGAATGTCCGGCAGAAGAACTGGCAGCCTACACCAAGGAAGATGTGGAGAAGAACTGCCAGAAGGAAAATAATTAATCGTTAAAGCCGTAAAATAGATAGCTTACAGGTATAAAATTAAATGCATACAGGAATTTGACAACATATCCTCTCTGTATTTGTTAAATTACTGTCTGGAGAAAGAAAAAGGTGGTGCAGATGTGGATGTAAGATATAAGTTGAAATTTAAATTAGACATTACTGTAACTACACCAACAAAAATAAGGAAAGAGTGGTTTTTTGTATGTAAATATGTATGTAATAGTTAATAAAGGCTTTGTACTAGAATATTCACTTGTCTTATTCGCTGTTGTTGTTGTGGTCTTCAGTCCAGAGACTGGTTTGGTGAAGCTCTCCGTGCTACTCTACCTTGTGCAAGTTTCTTCATCTTCCAGTACTTTTGCAACCTTCATCCTTCTGAATCTGCTTAGTGTATTCATCTCTTGGTCTCCCTCTACGATTTTTATCCTCCACGCTTGCCTCCAATGCTAAATTTGTGATCCCCTGATGCCTCAGAACATGTCCTACCTACCGGTCCCTTTTTCTTGTCAAGTTGTGCCACAAACTACTCTTCTCCCCAATTCTATTCAATACCTCCTCATTAGTTATGTGATCTACCCATCTAATCTTCAGTATTCTTCTGTAGCACCACATTCCAAAGGCTTCTATTCTCTTCTTGTCCAAACTACTTATCGTCCATGTTTCACTTCCATACATGGCTACACTCCACACAAAAACTTTCAGAAACGACTTCCTGACACTTAAATCTATACATGATGTTAACAAATTTCCCTTCTTCAGAAACGCTTTCCTTGCCGTTGGCAGTCTTCATTTTATATTGTAAGTAGGCTGTTTAGGTTTTCTTTTTGGTAACGCCAAGTAGCGCTCCGCATGAAAATCACTGGCTTTGCTGTGTGCAGTCTGTGGCTAGTTTGCATTGTTGTCTGCCATTGTAGTGTTGGGCAGCTGGATGTGAACAGCGCGTAGCGTTGCGCAGTTGGAGGTGAGCCGCCAGCAGTGGTGGACGAGGGGAAGTGAGATGGCCGATTTTTGAGAGCGGGTGATCTGGACGTGTGTCCATCAGAAACAGCACATTTGTAGGAAGGGATGTCATGAAATGCTATGTATATATATTACGACTTTTGAACACTATTAAGGTAAATACATTGTTTGTTCTCTATCAAAATGTTTCATTTGCTAACTAAGCTTATCAGTAGTTAGTGCCTTCAGTAGTTTGAATCTTTTATTTAGCTAGCAGTATTGGCGCTCACTGTATTGCAGTAGTTTGAGTAACGAAGATTTTTGTGAGGTAAGTGATTTCTGAAACGTATAGGTTAATTTAGTCAGGGCCATTCTCTTGTAGGGATTATTGAAAGTCAGATTGCGTTACGCTAAAAAAAAAAAAAATATTGTTTGTCAGTTTAAGCACAGTCATGTATACTTTTTCTAAGGGGACGTTTCAGTATCCTCTCTATTTCGACCATCAAAAGTAATTTTGCTCCCCAAATAGCAAAACTCCTTTACTACTTTAAGTGTATCATTTCCTAATCTAACTTTCTCAGCATCACCCGACTTATTCCATTATCCTCGTTTTACTTTAGTTGATGTTCGTCTTATATCCACGTTTCAAGACACTGTCCATTCCGTTCAACTGTTCATCCAAGTCCTTTGCTGTCTCTGACAGAATTACAATGTCAGCGGCCAACCTCAAAATTTTTATTTCTTCTCCATGGATTTTAATACCTTATCCGAATTTTTCTTTTGTGTCCTTTACTGCTTGCTCAATATACAGATTGAATAACATCGGGGAGAGACTAGAAACCTGTCTCATTCCCTTCCCAACCGCTGCTTCCCTTTCGTGCCCCTCGACTCTTGTAACTGCCATCTGGTTTCTGTACAAATTGAGAATAGCCTTTCGCTCCCTGTATTTTACCCTTACCTCCTTTAGAATTTGAAAGAGAGTATTCCATTCAACATTGTCAAAAGCTTTCTCTAAGTCTACAAATGCTAGAAACGTAGGTTTGCCATTCCAAAATCTTTCTTCTAAGATAAGTCGTACGGTCAGTATTGCCTCACGTGTTCCAACATTTCTATGGAATCCAAACTGACCTTCCCCGAGGTCGGCTTCTACCAGTTTTTCCGTTCGTCCGTAAGTAATTCGTGTTAGTATTTTGCAGCTGTGACTTATTAAACTGATAGTTCGGTAATTTTCACATCTGTCAACAGCTGCTTTCTTTGGGATTGGAATTATTATATTTTCGTTGAAGTCTGTCTCATACATCTTGCTCACCAGATGGTGGAGTTTTGTCAGGACAGGCTCTCCCAAGGTCGTCAGTAGTTCTAATGGAATGTTGTCTACTCCTGGGGCCTTGTTTAGACTCAGGTCTTTCAGTGCTCTGTCAAACTCTTCACGCAGTATCTTATCTCCCATTTCATCTTCATCTACATCCTCTTCCATTTCCATAATATTGTCCTCAAGTACATCGCCCTTTTATAGACCCTCTATATTCTCCTTCCACCTTTCTGCTTTCATTTCTTTGCTTAGAACTGCGTTTCCATCTGTGCTCTTGATATTCATACAAGTGGGTCTCTTTTCTCCAAAGGTCTCTTTAATTTTCCTGTAGGCAGTATCTATCTTGCCCCTAGTGAGATAACCCTCTACATCCTTACATTTGTCCTCTAGCCATCCGTGCTTAGCCATTTTGCACTTCCTGTCGATCTCATTTTTGAGACGTTTGTATTCCTTTTTGCCTGCTTCATTTACTGCGTTTTTATATTTTCTCCTTCCAGCAATTAAATTCAATATTTCCTCTGTTACCCAATGATTTCTACTAGCCCTCGTCTTTTTAGCTACTTGATCCTCTGCTGCGTTCACTACTTCATCCCTCAGGGCTACCCATTCTTCTTCTACTGTATTTCTTTCCCCCATGCCTGTCAACTGTTTCCGTATGGTCTCCCTGAAACTCTGTACAACCTCTCGTATAGTCAGTTTATCCAGGTCCCATCTTCTTAAATTCCCACCTTTTTCCAATTTCTTCAGTTTTAATCTGCAGCTCATAACCAATAGATTGTGGTCAGAGTCCACATCTGCCCCGGGAAATGTCTTACAATTAAAATCTGGTTCCTAAATCTTTGTCTCGCTACTGTACCAAAAATCCTAACGTATTTCCTATACACATTGACCCATGTGCATGTATTTCGGAGGGGAACTGTGTAGTCGGATGACCTTCAAAAGTAGTTGAAAGTAGGTAGTTGGTGTTATGGTAACCCCTTTTTCGTACCTACATGAGCAGACGTAGTCGATCTATTAGCTCTGCGGGATTCCCTTGATATTCTCTCGTTCACTGTTTTACATTCAGTGTCAATACCATCATGGCTACTGCTGTTGTTGGTGTTGTTCTTCTTAACATCAAATATTGGTTTTATGTTTCTTGTTTCTCTGGCTTTTTGCGATCTTATGTACATCAGTCAAATGCAGTTCTTCATGGTGCAATTCCCCATTATTAACTGTATAATTTATGGGCCTTAGGAAAATATGATTCATTAAGCCACTTGGCTTTCAAACAGCATGTCACCAATCAGTATTGCGTCATCAGTTAGTTTTATAGGCTGCGTACCCAGCATGTACGGGCTTCGCTGCTGACGACGAATATCCTATCTATCTGGCCAGGGCGTGACGGATAATGCATTCGTCAATGGCAACACCGCCGTTATTGTGTGGTTATGCTTTTATTGAGAGCTGCCTGAGAGGTTCGGCCACCGACTTGAAGGTCTCTCTCAGTGTTTCCTGGCGATCCATATTCCATAACCTTCGCAGCCATTATTTCTCTCGAACGGCTTTTCTTGCCTGAACGACTTTCAGCTTCGTTGACATCTCGTTGTATACTAATCAAACGTATCGGCAGCGTGAGACTTTAAGCACTGAAGGGCCAAAGAAACTGATATACCTGGCTAATATCGTTTAGAGGCCCAGAGAGTTCGCAGAAGTGCCGTAACACGTGTGGCATGCACTCGAATAACGTCGTAAGTAGTACTGAAGGGAAATGACGCCATGAATACCGTAGGGCTGTTCATAAATCCGTAGGAGTACGTGGTGGTGGAGATCTGAACAACACGTTGCAAGGCATTCCAGATATGCTCAATAAAGTTCATGTCTGAGGAGTTTAGTGACGAAGCGTTCAGATGAGCGTTCCTGGGGCCACTCTGTGGCAATTCTGGTCGTGTGGGGTACCCATTGTCCTGCGGGAATTACCTAAGTCCGTCGAAATTCACAATTGGCGTGAATGGATGCCGTGACAATACGGGATGCTTACATACGTATCTGGGGTCCCATATCACTCCAGCTGCACACGACTCACACCATTACAGAGTCTCTACCAACTTGAACGTTCCCCTGCTGACAAGCAGCGTCCATGGATTCATGAGGCTGTCTCCATACCCGTCCACGTCTTCCGCTCGATTCAATTTGAAACGAGACTAGTCCGACCAGGCAACAAGATTTCAGTCGTCAACAGTCCAATGTCAATATTGACGGTCCCATTCGAGGCGTAAAGCTTTGTGTCGCTCAGTCATCAAGGGTATATGAGTGGGCCTCCGGCTCCTAAACCCCATATGGATAATGTTTCTTTGAATGGTTTGCACGCTGACACCTGCAGATACCCCAACATTGAAGTCTGCAGCAATTTGCGGAAGGGTTGCAATTCTGTCGCGTTGAACGATTCTCTTCAGTCGTCACTCGTCCAGTTCTTGCAGGATATTTTTACGGCAGCAGCGATGTCGGAGATTTGATATTTTACCGGATTCCTGATATTCACGGTACACTCGTGTAATGGTCGTACGGGAAAGTCCCAACTTCATCGCTACCTCGGAAATACCGTATCCAATCGCTCGTGTGCTGACCATAACACCACATTCAAACTCACTTAAATCTTGATAACCCGCCACTGTAGCAGCAGTAAACGAACTAACAACTGCACGAGACACTGGCCTTACACAGGCGTTGCCGACCGCAGTGCCGCATCCTGCCTTCTTACACAGCTCTGTATCTGAATACGATTCGCTATACCAGTTCCTCTGGCACTTCAGTGTATATCCACTCTTCTGCTTATTATTATGTCCCTGCGCCCCGACCTCTGCATCTACACACATCAAAAGAAGTTTTGCATCACCTCTTGCCGGCCGCGGTGGCCGCGCGGTTCTGGCGCTGCAGTCCGGAACCGCGGGACTGCTACGGTCGCAGGTTCGAATCCTGCCTTGGGCATGGTTGTGTGTGATGTCCTTAGGTTAGTTGCGTTTAAGTAGTTCTAAGTTCTAGGGGACTTATGACCTAAGATGTTGAGTCCCATAGTGCTCAGAGCCATTCGAACCATTTTTTTTTCCTTGCATCACCTCGATTCAAAGAGTTCCGGTACCTGTACAGAAAATTGGAATAGAGATCAACATAAACATCATTTTCGCCCTTTTTATTGCTAATGAAAACCACACGTTGCATGTTGTATCACCATACAGCGAGACGTTCAGAGTGTTTTACACACCGGTAACTCTAATACAAAGTAGCACGTCCTCTTGCATTGATGCATGTCTGTATTCGTCGTCGCATACTATCCACAAGTTCATCAAGGCGTTGCTGGTCCAGATTGTCCCATTCCTCAACCTCGGTTCCGCGTAGATCCCTCAGAGTCGTCCATAAACAGCTCTTTTCAGTGTATCCAAGGCTTGTTTCATAGGGTTCGTGTCTGGAGAACATGCTGGCCACTCTCGTCGAGCGATGTCGTTATCCTGAAGGAAGTCATTCAGAAGATGTGCACGATGGGGGTGCGAACTGACGTCGATGAAGACGAATACCTCGTCAATATGCAGCCAATATGGTTGCACTATCGGTTGGAGGATGACATTCAAGTGTCGTATAGCCGTTACGGCGCCTTCCATGAGCACCAGCGGCGTAAGTAGGGCCCACATAATGCTACCCCAAAACTGCAGGGAACCCCCACCTTGCTGTCTAAGGCGTTCAGCCTGACCGCCTGCCTCCAAACACGTCTCCGACAATTGTCCGAATCAAGGTATATGCGACACTCATCGATGAAGAGAACGTAATGCCAATCCTGAGCGGTCCATTTGGCATGTTGTTGGGCCCATCTGTATCGCGCTGCATGGTGTCGCGGTTGCAAAGATGGACCCCGCCATGGACGTCGGGAGAGAAGTTACGCATCACGCAGCCTACTGCTCACCGTTTGAGTCGTAACACGACGTCCTGTGACTGCACGAAAAGCGTTATTCAACGTGGTGGCGTTGCTGTCGTGGTTCCTCCGAGCCATAATCCGCAGGTAGCGGTCATTCACTGCAGCAGTAGCCCTTGGGCGGTCTGAGCGAGGATTGTCATCACCAGTTCCTGTCTCTCTCTGTATCTCCTCCATGTCTGAACAACATCGTTCTGGTTCACACCGAAACGTCTGGACACTTCCATTGCTGAGAGCCCTTCCTGGCACAAAGTAACAATGCAGACGTGATCAAACCGCGGTATTGACCGTATATGCATGTTTGAACTACACACAACACTTGCCAAGTACCTGATTCCAGGTGGAATGACTGGAGCTGATCGGTTGTCGGACCCACTCCGTCTAACAGGTGCTGCTCATGCATGGTTGTTTACATCTTTGATCTGGTTTAGTGACATCTCTGAACAGTCAAAGGGACTGTGTCTGTGATACAATATCCACAGTCAACGTCTGTCCTCAAGAGTTCTGTGAACTGGGGTGATGTAAGACTTTTTTTTTTACGTGTGTATTTTCTGCTCAATAGCCTCAACCTATTTAGTTAGGTCGGTTACTTTCTTACTGAGTTCATTCAGTAGTTCATTCAATGCGCTGATCGTTCTTAAAAGATTCTGGTAATATGTCTCCAGAGCTATGTGCGTAGCTCCAACTTTATGCACGGTACCCTGAATTTTCGCAGCCATGTACAAGTGAATGTTCTGTAGATGTACACTCATTCCCTCAGGTTGAGAGCGAGACATGCCAACAAATTTGTCTGTGGAGCAGCGTATACTGATATACTCACCTCTCTTACCGGGCTAAACAAAAGTCTCGCCTCCTTGATTTTTCAATAACGAGAAACCCATACTGCGAATGATTCCCGTAATCGGCACGAATCCTTACAAAATAATCGAATGACATGTCAGCTCCCATACGTGTACTATTAATGTGTTTTAAATTCAAACCGGGTTGTTTGAATTTGAAGTCTATAAGGAGGTTCGTATTATCCCTAACCAACTGTTTCGGGATTTTGGAGTATGTTTGGCTTAGATAAAATCTATCATAACCCATACGATGACCGAAGCAGAGATATTTTCGGATTTGGTCTTGGTTTTCCTCAGAAACACGGTCAAATATAACCTCCGTGTTTGGCTCTACTTTTTGAGGTAGGGTGGGGGGGGGGGGATACCACTACTTGCAGTGAATGTCGTGTATGTAACGCCTTTTACAACGCGCTGTATCTCCTGCAGTAGCTGATTCTTAGACTGAAACAGTATTTTTGAAAACACACAAACATTTTCAGATCGGAATCCATCTACATGTGTTTGCAGTGTCATGAGAACATTAGTCTTCCCACAGTTGGATTGTGTGGTCTACAGCCCAGAGACTGGTTTGATGCATCTCTCCATGCTACTGTATCCGATGCAAGCTTCTTCATCTCCCAGTACCTACTGCAACCTACATCCTTCTGAATCTGTTTAGTGAATTCATCTCTTGGTCTCCCTCTACGATTTTTACCCTCCACGTTGCCCTCCAATTCTAAACTGGAGATCCCCTGATGCCTCACAACATGTCCTACCAACCGGTTCCTTCTTCTAGTCAAGTTGTGCCACAAATTCCTCTTCTCTCCAATTCTGTTCAATACCTCCTCATTAGTTATCTGATCTACCCATCTAATCTTCAGCATTCTTCTGTGGCACCACATTTCGAAAGCTACTATTTTCTTCTTGTCTAAACTATTTATCGTCCACGATTCACTTCCATACATTACTACACCCCATACAAATACTATCAGGAACGACTTCCTGACACTTAAATCTATACTTGATGTTAACAAATCTCTCTTCTTCGTAAACGCTTTCCTAGCCATTGCCAGTCTACAATTATATCCTCTCTACTTCGACCATCAAAAATAATTTGTCTCCCCAAATAGCACAACTCATTTACTACTTTAAGCGCCTCATTTCCTAATGTAATTCAGGCAGCATCACCCGATTTAATTAGACTACTTTCCATTATCCTCGTTCTGCTTTTGTTGAAATACATCTTATATCCTCCTTTCAAAACACTGTCCATTCCGTTCAGCTGCTCTTCTAGGTATTTTGCTGTCTCTGACAGAATTACAATGTCATCGGAGAACGTAAAAGTTATTATTTCTTCTCCATGGATTTTAATACCTTCTCCGAATTTTTCTTTTGTTTCCTTTACTGCTTGCTCAATATACAGATTGAATAACATCGGGGAGAGACTAGAAACCTGTCTCACTCCCTTCCCAACCATTGCTCCCCTTTCGTGCCCCTCGACTCTTATAACTGCCATCTGGTTTCTGTACAAATTGAAAATAGCCTTTCGCTCCCTGTATTTTACCCTTGCCTCCTTTAGAATTTGAAAGAGAGTATTCCATTCAATATTGTCAAAAGCTTTCTTTAGGTCTACAAATGCTAGAAATGTAGGTTTGCCTTTCCTTAATCTTTCTTCTAAGATAAGTCGTAAGGTCAGTATTGCCTCACGTGTTCCAACATTTCTACGGAATCCAAACTGACCTTCCCCGAGGTCGGCTTCTACCAGTTTTTCCGTTCGTCCGTAAATAATTCGTGTTAGTATTTTTCAGCTGTGACTTATTAAACTGATAGTTCGGTAATTTTCACATCTGTCAACAGCTGCTTTCTTTGGGACTGGAATTATTATATTTTTCTTGAAATCTGTGTGTATTTTGCCTGTCTCATACATCTTGCTCACCAGATGGTAGAGTTTTGTCAGGACTGGCTCTCCCAAGGTCTTCAGTAGTTCTAATGGAATGTTGTCTACTCCCGGGGCCTTGTTTCGACTCAGGACTTTCAGTGCTCTGTCAAAATCTTCACGCAATATCGTATCTCCCATTTCATCTTCATCTACATCCTCTTCCATTTCCATAATATTGTCCTCAAGTACATCGCCCTCTATGTACTCCTTCCACCTTTTCGCTTTCTCTTCTTTGCTCAGAACTGGGTTTCCATCTGAGCTTTTGGTATACATGCAAGTGGTTCTCTTTTCTCCAAAGGTCTCTTTAATTTTCCTGTAGGCAGTATCTATCTTGGCCCTAGTGAGATAACCCTCTACATCCTTACATTTGTCCTCTAGCCATCCGTGCTTAGCCATTTTGCACTTCCTGTGAATCTCATTTTTGAGGCGTTTGTATTCCTTTTTGCCTGCTTCATTTAAGTAATTTCTATATTTTCTCCTTTCATCAGTTAAATTCAAAAAATGGTTCAAATGGCTCTGAGCACTATGGGACTCAACTGCTGAGGTCATTAGTCCCCTAGAACTTAGAACTAGTTAAACCTAACTAACCTAAGGACATCACACACATCCATGCCCGAGGCAGGATTCGAACCTGCGACCGTAGCGGTCTCGCGGTTCCAGACTGCAGCGCCAGAACCGCGCGGCCACTTTGGCCGGCTCAATTAAATTCAATATCTCTTCTGTTACCCAGGGATTTCTACTAGCCCTCGTCTTTTTACTTACTTGATACTCTGCTAAATTCACTATTTCATCTCTCAAAGCTACACATTCTTCTTCTACTGTATGTATTTTCACCATTCTTGTCAATCGTTCCCTAATGCTCTTCCTGAAGCTGTGTACAACCTCTGAATCTTTCAGTTTATCCAGGTCCCATCTCCTGCAACTCCTACGTTTCTCCAGTTTTTTCAGTTTTAATCTACCACTTGATTGTGGTCCGAGCCCACATCTGCCACTGGAAATGTCTTACAATTTAAAACCCGGTTCCTGAATATCTGTCTTAGCATTACATAATCTATCTGAGACCTTCCAGTATCTCCAGGCTTCTTCCATGTACACAACCTTCGTTTATGATTCTTGAACCAAGTGTTAGTTAAGATTAAGTTATACTCTGTGCATAATTGTACCAGGCGGCTTCATCTTTCGTTCCTTAACCCAATTCCATATTCACCTACTACCTTTCCTTCTCTTCCTTTTCCTACTATCGAGTTCCATTCTCCCATGACTATTAAATTTTCATCTCCCTTCACTATCTGAATAATTCCTTTTATCTCAGCATACATTTCATCAATCTCATCGTCATCTGCGGACCTAGTTGGCATATAAACTTGTACTACTGTGGTAGGCGTGTGCTTCGTATCTATCTTGGCCACAATAATGCGTTCACTATGCTATTTGTAGTAGCTTACCCGCATTCCTATTTTCCTATTCATTATTAAACCTACTTCTGCACTACCCCTATTTGATTTTGTATTTATAACCCTGTATTCACCTGACCACAAGTCTTGTTCTTCCTGCCACTGAACTTCACTAATTTCCACTATATCTAACTTTAACCTATCCATTTCTCTTTTTAAGTTTTCTAACCTACCTGCCCGATTAAGGGATCTGACATTCCACGCTCCGATCCGGAGAACGCCAGTTTTCTTTCTCCTGATAACGACGTCCTCCTGAGTAGTCCCCGCCCGGAGATCCGAATGGGGGACTATTTTACCTCCGGAATATTTTACCCAAGAGGAGGCCATCATCATTAAACCATACAGTAAAGCTGCATACATTTATGAAATTGGGTTTACCCACAATAATTGCTCATATTTTATCAAGAAGGAGTATTCCATTCTTCTTCTTCTTCTTCTTCAGGTCTTCAGAGGACAAGTCTCAAACAAGAAAGTCCTGACACTTCACCCACCCACCCATGATAGCGGGTACTTCAGGTTATCTTGTGAAATGGGCTTTTATAGAAAAAAATGAACACTTTTAATAATAATAATATATGTAGCCACTATAGCATAATCATCTTACTGAGTGAGCTACAATGGCTGCATCTTAATTTATGTAATGACAGGTTAGTTAAATAAGAAAAACAAGAAAGATTGGCAATTATATCTATTTTATTTACAATTCTGCAATGATATTTAGGCTGCATTAGATCAACAGCGACAAAAATAACCGATTCACTTTTTAGTGTATTTCCTGAATAACTGTTTCTCGTATGGAGTAAATAAAGCATGCATTTCTCTCAAACTGATGGGCATTCTCTTAGCTTCTTCTTTTGACACCGTATTGATTCAGTTATCTATATCATCTGCATGCACACTATACATACAATGATAGTTAACGATGTCTTTATACACAGTTTGAACACACAGGAGAACACAGTTCAGTCTTTCCAGTATAACGCATAGCACCATCTGTAGGCCGAAGAAGTTTCTAATGGTAGAGTACTGTAGATAAATGGATCGACCTCCACATCTCACCACTTGTGTTACGCCATCGTGCAGTGTTGTTATAGAAAGAGTCAGACCTGTGCAGTAGATGTCTGGAGATGGAGAATACTCAGAGGTCATCTGTGGTTGATCTAGTGTTCAGCATGACACAGTTCATCCCGCTCTGGCTCTGTAAACCACACTTTGACACTTCTCAACGCGTTTGCAATCTCTTAACACAACATGCCAGTTACTATCCACTGGACGCGTTTTCAATCTCTAACACAACATGCCAGTTACTATCCACTGGTGGTTCTGTACGAGTATTAAGCGCTGTGAACCACTAGCTGTTAAACTGTAAGTTGAAGTGAAAAGCAGTAGAGCTCTGGGAGGAATATGCAGCTTCACATCCACCACATCAACACTCTGTCCTTGCAGTAACACCAGAATGTTCGGGGATGGTGCATACATTGGAGACCAGTACTGACGCACAATGTGTGGTGTGGGGCCCCCAGCACGATTATTCTGAGAGTCGGGGACTTGCTTGCAATGAGCATAATGGATAATAGCAGCTCGTTGTCCTACTCCATCTTGCTGGTCAAGTGCTCTACAGGGTCCCACAGTGCTGCTACCAGTGCCAATCTTGAATGGCGAGAATTTGCTTCAAGTCCCGATGAGGCAACGGTAGCTACTGCTGCTCTAGACCACACAGAGGTCGCTGAACGAAGAAGAATAAACAATACGAACCCATAGGCAATGATATAGAGTTAAAAAAAGGAATGGAACTTGACAAAGGAGAGGAGGAGGAACTGCTACATGCAGTAATAGTAGCAACGACATGTAGTGGGTACTCAATGTTATGCTTCTTCTGCAATGGAGAGGTAGATGAGGATTTCGACTGCTGTCGGCACTTCGAGGTTCTTATTGTTCCAGAAGCTGACTGTGACTGGGAGCAGTGAGCTATCACGCTCGCCTTATATCCCCTTCATCACGATTACGTAACCAGAAATTATTTTTTTGACTTCAGCAGTATTTCTGCATCGATTCCCTGTCAGGCATTTGTCTTGGAAGCAGTTTTTGTGTGCATCAGTATTCCATAGAGGCTTACCAGGTAAACGCTGCTTTGAATTTAGTTTGCTCTAACTATGAGCAACGGCATGTGCAGGCCCTGCAGTAGTACGCTACGGGACGAGAGAGGGAGAGAGAAAGAGAGAGAGAGAGAGAGAGAGAGAGAGAGAGAGAGAGAGCATGTTTTGACCGGAATTTCTCAGGTGTTTTAGTTTGATGATTAGCGCGAGATCCGGTCTGTTAGTTGCGGGGCTCAAGCGGATATCTCTTGGACACCAGAGCATGGCGCTGCTGCTGACAAACACATTGCTTTGTTGGGCCTCAAGAGACTCAGAATGTGGACAGCCTGCACGGGTAGCGTGAGCTGGCACTGTGTGCGGGATGATGGACGTTGCATGCTTCACAAGTGAAAGATTTTTAGCAGTGTAATTACATTTGATAGGTGTTTCACGATTGTATTACTTGCGCGATAGGAATTAAAAAAAGGTGGTCAGTTTAACTGCTTCTTTTTGTTGTATGTTACAAGACCTGCAGCTTCCCAAGCGGCAGAGAATGATGAGCAAGAGAAGTGCAACCTCTGGAAAATGAATTTTTTATAAATAAACAATATACCATCTGCTATGTCATTGATTTTCTCACATGAGATGCTACGTTTCCAGGTAGGCCAGGGAGGGGTGGGAAAGGATGGTTGGGAGTTTACCAGAGGTAGAGGGGTTAATTAATTGATCTATTTGATTTAGTAATCTATCAAACTGATAGAGTGAGCGACAAACTAACAGAGTGAGAATAACCTAGGGCTGAAAGTGTGACTGTGTCAGCGAGGGAGAAAAGGATGGGTTGGTGGTTTCCTGAGTGGTTGGAAGAAGGAAGCAGAGGGGGATAATAGGTTAAGGACAGGTCAATCAAAAGGAAGGATATTCTCCAGGGGGACATAATCATCTTAGCATAACAACAGGTTAACGACCTGTCAATCAAAAGTGAACAAAAGGTTTGCCCTTGAATATTTACTTTGTCCTTGATGTAGGTAACCTGCACTAACAGAACGCCCCTGAACGAAGTTAGCCCTACTACTTATGATATGCAATATGTGCATCAAATGGCTACGAACGCCTCAACAACATTTTAGACTACAGTGAGGGTTTTGCCACTACGGTAGAATAAAGGAACTAGTACAGCATTGTTGGTTCAGTTGTGAATACTCTCAACAAGAAATGGCACCAGGATCTCTGAAATTAAAGGGAGTCTCACTCGTATTCTTAACTTTAGTGGTTCGTGGAATAGGAACCGCCATCTCTCCGAGAGTGAGCTCTCAGCTCCGTATCTATAATGGTTACAAGATTCCTCGAACTGATTTCAGACTTTTTTGATTTACTCGCAGCTACCAACAGATAGCAACAACTACTAAAATAATCATCCCTCTTATAATCACAAATGCAAGTAATTTCAGAGAGTGTCTGGGTCTTCCAGACAACCGAAGTCTCACGCCTACACACAGCATAACCTTACCTTTCATTGCTCCTTGTGAGCATATCAGATATGTTAGAAAATCTTTACTCTGTCATTGTGACTGGCTCTCTTCCTTTATGTGTTTAATGGCAGACAGTAGAATATTCATCATATAAGTGCTACGATTGGTGTTGCTTTAATTTCGTTTGCGTTATAGAGACCTCGAAATCTTTGCTGGCTTGGCTCTCTTGCTCACACAAGTTCATTGTGAATTTCTCCTTCGAAGAGAGCAACACAATCCACCACAAATTACTTAGTAAGTAAATGTTCTGTTTCTATAAAATCAGTCAAAACTTAATCGAACTCAACTCAACATTTGAATTTGAATTATCAAACAGCTTTTAGCTGCCAGACAAACAATGATGCACCACAATTAAATCTTAAGTATCATGTTCCAATAGAAATACGCCAAAATTATGTCTGGAAATCCAGAGAGATATCACAGAATTCAAGCAGTGGACCTTAAGAGAAGAAAAGGTGGCTGAAACAGTAAACTAATGTTCTACCTTCAAGATACAAATCTCTCTAAATAGATGCAACACCACAACACTGTCAAACCAGTGAATTTAGTTTTTATTTTCACTAATCTTGTGGTCCATATATTATCAGTATGTGTCATGTAAGTCTGCCGGCTTTTATGGCCATTGTCACTGAAGTTACAATTTTCTGTGCTGTTAGGCCTCGTCAAATCTCTTTCTAAAATAATCGACGGTTCGACCCCTTTGCTGGGATCTTCTTCGGGACGTTCCAGTGTCCACTACTGATAGGGTGGTGTCACCGCCAGACACCACACTTGCTAGGTGGTAGCTTTAAATCGGCCGCGGTCCATTAGTACATGTCGGACCCGCGTGTCGCCACTGTGTGATCGCAGACCGAGCGCCACCACAAGGCAGGTCTCGAGATACGGGATAGCACTCGCTCCAGTTGTACGGACGACGTAGCTAGCGATGCACACTGACGAAGCCTCGCTCATTTGCCGAGCCGATCGTTAGAATAGCCTTCAGCTAAGTCAATGGCTACGACCTAGCATGGCGCCATTAGTAACATTGCATGTATCTAAAGAGTCTCACTTGTATCGCCACAATCTCCAGATGTACCAAAAGGATGGATTAAAGTTAAGTATTCCAGAAGCTACGTACTTTTCTTTATAACATTCATTACGTATCTTGTTTCAGACCTCACGCCATCCTGCTTTAGCTTAGCGCGTGCCTTTCGGCTTCCTCTCATTATGTCTAGGCTGTCTTGTCTAGACACAACATTTTTGGCGACGAGTCCCAAAAGGGTCTTGTTCTTTCTAATTGCTTACATTTACTTGTGTCATGGCTTCGTCAGATGTACTGTCCGAATTTTATCGCTTGCAGAATCAGCAGACGCAGGCGTTATTGGATACCCTTGGACAACTCGTCCAGGGTCAACGTGCACTGCAAAACGATGCGGCAGCCGCCGCTTCACCGCTACCGCAGCCACAACATGCTGTTGCACCCACGTTCCGGCAATCTGACCCATGGACGGAGTGGTCACGCCAGTTTGGATTTCATCTCGCCTGGCGCTGCAGTCCGGAACCGCGGGTCTGCTACGGTCGCAGGTTCGAATCCTGCCTCGGGCATGGGTGTGTGTGATGTCCTTAGGTTAGTTAGGTTTAAGTAGTTCTAAGTTCTAGGGGACTTATGACCTAAGATGTTGAGTCCCATAGTGCTCAGAGCCATTTGCACCATTTCATCTCGCCGCCTACAGAATTCAAGGTAACGAGCGGCAGCCTCATTTATTGGCCTGTGTAGGTGTGTCCACCTACCGTGTGATAGTGAAATTGTTTCCCCGACGCGATGTAGCAACTCTGTCCTACGATGTAATTTTGTCTGCTTTAGATGCCTATTTCAAGGAAACAGTTAATGTAGTTGCAAAAAGGTATACGTTCTTTCGTACAAAATGTACGGCCGGTCAAACTAATAGGGAGTGTGTCACAACTTTGCAAGGCCTTACAAGGGATTGTGCTTTTGAGTGTGAATGTGGACTCCCTTATTCAGATACAATGGTACGTGATGCAATTGCACAGAACGTTTCTGATGTTCGTATACGGGAACAGATTTTGAAACTAGTCAAACCCTCCCTTCAACAAGTGATAGATATATTGGATAGACAAGACACGCTTGACTTTGCTCAGGAATCATTTGCAACTTCACCAGCCGTGTGTAACATTAACCGGCCCGCCGGGCGCGCTGCACGGCCCGGTAAACTGCCCTCGCGCACGTCCACACAGCTGCCGCCAAGCTCTAAACCAGGTGTGCCGCGCCAGCATTCAACTGCAGTGAAATCATGCCCGCGGTGTGCTACTAGACATTTGCGTGACACTTGCCCGTCACACCAAGCTATTTGCTTCGCGCTGGAATCGAACCAAGAATACTCAGGTTTGTGGACCTTCACCCATGGACATTCATGTAGTTAATTCCACTTCGTCCAGTGCCACTGTCTCTAACAGTGACTGTGTTCGTCCCACAAATACTGTGCGTCGACGTCGCCGGAAGTCGCGTCAAGTCGCAAGTGCTTCTGTACCAGTGTCAGTTCAAATTGCACGAGACAGTCACTCTTGTCGTCAGCCGGACAATAAACTTTTTGTAGATTTGGACCTAGCAGATGCGTACTTGCAAATCCCAGTGGCCGCCGAATCCCAGCGCGTCTTTGTGGTTAACACGCATCTTGGTTTGTACCGATTCAAAAGACAGCCATTTGGGTGTGCGTCCGCCCCTGTATTGTTTCAGCAATATTTACAAACTGTTTGTGCGTCGGTCCCTACTGCAGCGAACTATCTGGACGATATTGTGATCTCCGGAAAGACAGCAGATGAGCATTTAGCACACCTACGAACATTATTTCAAGTGTTGCGACAAAATGGTCTTCGCTTGCGGAAGCACAAATGTGTGTTTCTTGCTCGTGACTTACCATATCTGGGACATGTCATAAATGCACAGGGCATACATCCCAGTCCAGAGCACCTTCGTGCCATACAAGACTTGCCTTCGCCGCAGAATTTGAAGCAGCTACAGAGGGTGCTGGGAAAAATTAACTACTATGCCAACTTTATCCCGCATGCATCTTCCATTTCAGCTCCGCTTCGTCGCTTACGCTGTAAAGGTGTTCCGTTCGTCTGGACGACGGAATGCGAACGCGCCTTTCGCCAGTTGAAATCGGCGTTGCTTTCTAATACTTGCCTTACGCCATTCGATCCCCAGAAACCCCTTTTGTTGATGGTAGATGCATCGGATTTCGGGATCGGTGCTGTGCTTGCGCACAGGGATGGGTCGCATGATCGCCCTATTGCCTTTGCGTCCAAATTGCTCTCGTCTGCGCAAAAAAATTATTCACAGATAGAGAAAGAAGCTTTGGCTCTCGTGTTTGGTGTTACTAACTTCCATGATTTCTTGTATGGTCGTCACTTTACCATCATCACAGACCACAAACCTTTGACGTCGCTTTTTCATCCGAACAAGCCTGTACCTCCACGTACAGCGCAGAAATTCATTCGCTGGTCTCTTTTCCTCTCGCAGTACCGCTACGATATCTTGTATCGGTCCACTGCTAAGCACGGAAACGCTGATGCGTTGTCCCGTTTGCCTGTTGCTGAGGATAGAGCATTCGATTCTTCCGCACTTGCTTGCCTGTTCATTGATGCGGAAACCGATGACGTGGTCGAATCGTTTCCGATTGATTTTCGTCGTGTAGCTACAGCCACAGCTGCTGACCCTGTCCTTGCTACCGTTTTGCGTTTTGTTGCTACGCAATGGCCTTTGTCAAAGTCTCAGATCGAGGATCCGTTGGTTCGCCGCTTTTTTGCTCACAAGGAGAGACTTTTTGTTCTACGTGGTGTTTTGTTGTTGCGTTCTGATAATGATCAGTCCAGAGTCGTGGTCCCACGTTCGTTACAGTCCTCTGTTTTACGGCTTCTTCATCAAGGACATTGGGGTATAGTGCGAACGAAACAACTTGCTCGTCAGCACTGTACTTGGTTCGGAATCGATGCTGCGTTCTTCTTGCATGGCGTGTGCCAAACAACAATCCGCACCGCCGCGGAAAGTCTTTGCATGGCCAAAAGCCACTTCCCCTTGGCAACGCTTGCACATCGATTTTGCTCGTCCATTCTGGAATGCTCGATGGTTGGTTCTGGTAGATGCCTTCAGTAATTTTCCTTTTGTTGTCCAGATGTCTTCCACGACGTCAACTGCCACCATCCAAGCGTTGTCTGCTATCTTTTGCATTGAAGGTCTTCCGCAGACTATTGTTTCCGACAATGGCCCACAATTCATGTCCGCAGAATTTCAGTCATTCTGCCAGGCCAATGGTATTCAACATCTGACATCCGCGCCGTTTTCGCCTCAGTCAAACGGTGCCGCTGAACGATTGGTCCGGACTTTCAAGTCACAGATGTTGAAGTTGAAAGAGTCGCATTGT
Organism: Schistocerca piceifrons; assembly: GCF_021461385.2. Lineage (NCBI taxonomy): Eukaryota > Metazoa > Arthropoda > Insecta > Orthoptera > Acrididae > Schistocerca > Schistocerca piceifrons. Next base: position 951,738,832 of record NC_060138.1, read on the forward strand.
CGGGAGGACGCGTTGTTGCTCTTTATGTCATCGTATCGCTCTCAGCCCCGAGATGGTCGCTCACCGGCTGAGTTGCTCCACGGTCGTCCTCATCAAACCTTGATGATGTCTTTGCTGCACCCGTCGCATCAGGTTCCTGTGCAGCGGCAGACTTCTGCTTTTGCTCCAGGCGACGTTGTATTCTATCGCAACTATCGAGGATCACGGCGTTGGCTTGCAGGGCGCATTCTTCGCTGCCTCGGCCGCGCGATGTATTTGGTTTTGGGGGCCTCTGGTGAGGTGCGTCGGCATCTCAATCAGCTGCGCCTCTGTCGTCGCACGGGTTCTGCCGCTCCCCGTCTGCTTTCAGCGACGGTGCCGTCCGGTCAGCGCCCTGGGGACCCATCTACTGGCTCGCCTCATCCCCAGGTGTTACCGGCGATGCCTTCCATTTTGCCCCATGGCGACGCGCTGCCGCCGCCGCCGCCGCCGCTTGTTCTCCCGCCGGCGACGCCCGCAGTAGACGCTTCGCTGCAGCCGCCGGGCGCCTCCCTGGGTCACGCGCCGCCGATCGCTTCCCGTGACCAGCTGTTCCCCGCCATGGAACTCTTGCCCGCTCCGGACCACATAGCGTCTTCGCGCGTCGGGTACCCCGACGCAATGGAGGTCGACCCTTCGGCCCCTCCTGTCACTTTATGGGCGCATACACCGCATGTTGACTTGCACTCTGGACTAGGTTTTCAGGCGTTTCCTAGCTCCCCTCGGACCGAATGGAAGGGTGCGGGTGGCACAGCCTCGCCTGTTGTTAGGTTCCCCCATCGCATACGTCAACATGGGGTCCTCCCCACGGCGGGCGGAAGCCTTATAACACGACCGTTTGCCGATTTGCGGGGGGGGGGGGGGGGGGGGGAATGTGGTGTCACCGCCAGACACCACACTTGCTAGGTGGTAGCTTTAAATCGGCCGCGGTCCATTAGTACATGTCGGACCCGCGTGTCGCCACTGTGTGATCGCAGACCGAGCGCCACCACAAGGCAGGTCTCGAGATACGGGATAGCACTCGGCCCCAGTTTTACGGACGACGTAGCTAGCGATGCACACTGACGAAGCCTCGCTCATTTGCCGAGCCGATCGTTAGAATAGCCTTCAGCTAAGTCAATGGCTACGACCTAGCAAGGCGCCATTAGTAACATTGCATGTATCTAAAGAGCCTCACTTGTATCGCCACAATCTCCAGATGTACCAAAAGGATGGATTAAAGTTAAGTATTCCAGAAGCTACGTACTTTTCTTTATAGCATTCATTATGTATCCTGTTTCAGACCTCACGCCATCCTGCTTTAGCTTAGCGCGTGGCTTTCGGCTTCCTCTCATTGTGTCTAGGCTGTCTTGTCTAGACACAACAGATAGAACAATAGTGGACACCGAAACATCCTAAAGGAGATCCCAGCAAAGGGGTCGAAACATCGATTATTTTAGAAAGAAATATGATGCGGCCTAACAACTCAGAAGATTTTAACTACAGTGTATGACAGACTCTTCATCCCTGCACACTTTGCTATTCAGCTGGCTGAGAAATTACTTACAATACCGTGGTAATGACCACATTCCACACTTGATAGTGACCCTCATTCTAACAATGGTTTTCCAAAGAGATTTATTTTATTTCATAATCAGCTTGACGACCGCCAGCAGCATCATTATCATGGGGTATCAGCATTTTGCATCAACGACCCCGCACACTGTTGTCACACAGTCCTTCCAAAGTGATAACTCAGACAAGTCTTTCGGGATTCACGGTTGGAAAAGCCACAGATCAACGATGTGGCCACACATACCAACCATTAACACCTTGCCGTAATATGTCCTAGCTCCACAATGCTACTTCCGCGATCAAAACAAGAATTCCAACGGAGTCACAGAGCCAACAGAAAGCTCCTCGTTTCCGCCATGCGCCTCTCCGCCACAGCGGTAGCTCGCTCGACAGTCTAGAGTTTAGGTGCGGATCAGCGTTCCCCAAGTCCTGCATCCTCCAAGCAGACGAGCGAATTCAAATCGCCGGAACGATAGACGTCCGGCACGCAAATACCTGACCAGACATCAACATTGCCAATTTTACATTCCAATACACGCTTTAAAATATCGCCAAGAAGCGTTTCTACTTGGACCGCCCATTTAATTTTGAGCTGTTGACTGTAATATAGCTCCATCAAACCCAGTGACTGCCACAGTTGTGAATGCTGAGATGGAATGGGCTGCACCTGGTTGTCTACCTACCCTCGACAAGCACCTGTTTGCTGCAGTATTGCTCCCGCTCTATTTGAACGAGGCTTCTCATCGTATCTCGATGTACATTTTCTAGTTGTATTATGTCTATATCAGACACTATGCTGGTATAAACAGGCTGAGACCTGCTGCTGGTCAAATGATAGATACTGGCAAACAGTAACATCGCTTTAACACCAAACTATAAAGCTGAACTGGAATCTTTGCATTATATGTGTGTGTATTCTGACAACGATTCATAATAGTCAACATTTCTCTGGAGTGGGGAACGGCTACCATGTGTACCATGTATCAGTACAACGTGGGCAAGTTGGACAGGAGGGGTTGGGGGGGGGGGGGTGTATCGGTAATATTTCGATTTTCCTGAGTGTAGGCTGTTACGGAGAAAAACCCAGGTCATTGGCTGAAAACAGAATTGAAAGAATGTCGTGAACTGCTTTCAGAGCAAAGCAGAGAGCAGGAGGGTGGTAATGCTACATAAATAATAAAGTGGGTGGATTTACTTTGGCTCTTGTAATTAGTCAGTAACGTCATACATTGATTGACGCCTACACGATGAAACATGTAGGGCTAACTGTGTGAGGGTAGATAGTCACGATTATGAGGCGAGTACAAGACAAAGAAAACCTGGAACATTTGATTAGAATTGAAAAAATTATTGGTTATGAATACAACTACTTCCGTTAATAAACAAAGTCATTCCAAAACTGATTTTTGGAATTTATAGCTAGCGAGATACTGCATCTGCAAACAACAAAGGATAATTTTTTTCAAAGGCTCAGAAGTTACTATTAATCCGGAGTATTCCCGGTTTCTAATCTGGGCTGTGAGAAAAGTCGTGTATAAAGCGCTGTTCCCAATATCTTTTTTTCTTTTGGTTTTGAATGATCAGGTGTGGAGGTCTCATTACACTCGGCTATTCTCTGCTTAACAAACGAAACTCATTACGTCGAATATAGTCACTATTTTCGCCACCTTAAGACACTCGCAGACTATTTTTCCTCTATTCTACACTCATGGACATACCCAGCAGGAGGAGGTCACATCAATTCCCCCCTCCCCCTTACCCCTCCACCCTGAGCAGGAGGAGGGCAGATCCCCATCCCCCCCCCCCCCCCCCCGCCTTGCAAAAAGCGATATTCGCATACCAAACTGGAATCCAGCTCCACCAGACAGACAGACACATCAAATCAGTATTCAACACTATTGTGTGTAATTTATACACAGACAATGAGGTGACAAAAACTGAGGTGACAAAAGTCGCGGCACACTTGCCAATATCGTGTCGGACCTTCTTTTGTCAGGCATAGTGCAGCAACTCGACATAGCATGCGAGGTGCCGGGGCTAGCAGTGTATTTAACACTAAATTCTTCTAGAATCTACATATGTAAATGATGCTCTAAGCCCCCCCTACTCTAACTACGACTTTTGCTGTTGCACAAGGATTAAAAAAAATACGCAAACTGACTCTAATCAACCCTGCCAGTGGAGTAGAAGAGAGTTTGGCACCTGCAATAATTTAATTTGATAAATAAGTTAAATAAATGAAGGTTTCATTAACATAGTGAGGAATGATAGGGTTGCTCTACCGATTAACAGAATGAAAGTTCTGTCGAAAATAACAATATGATTTATTAAGACTAAACACAAAATAATAAACAAAAACACATGAAACATTTACAATACATCAAATTGGCTCAAATTGGATACTCAAACAAACGCTGTGAATGTGAAGTTGTCCCTAAACTAGATTGTGAGGATTATGACAAAGTGGTATGTGGAGCCAATTCCCTGCAACTCAAATCTTAAGAGAAAACACAAAGCCAACCCAACATTAATTGCTGCTACCCAAGACAGAACAAAGTTAGAATAAGACGAACAGGCGCGCTCTGCTGAGCTCTGATTATCACCTAGGAAAATCCCTGTCTGCCGGTGCTGCGGACATACATTACAAATCTGTCTTCTTAACTGCAAGAACACAATTTGGCGTACCGGAGGCGATGGCTGGTTGCTTGGACGTCCTCGACTGAAAGGCGAGAACCTACTACCTAGAGCCCCGTACAGGCCGAACATGCAACATTCCTGCCCCCATGACAGTGGCCGTGGTTAAACGTTCCAATCAGCAACTCGAAAACCGGCGGAAAATTCCACTCTATTGCCGGAGCACTACCATTCCACCAATGCAGATTCTTGGCGCCAATTTCTGCGCTGATTTTGCTACGTCACGGAGCTATGCCCTGAGCAAGCCAATCACAGTTACTATTTTGCAGAAAGCGCGGGAATTTTCCCGCCACAACTGCCTGGGTACACAAGTCATCCTCACGCCTCGCTGGTAGCCCACCAGAAAGTGTTTTCGATAAGTTTCTGCGAAGTAACGGAACCTCTAGTCCAGCCACTACTTCAGACCCCTCCGGGCGTATCTTTTGACAAAGTCAGCGCTGCAAAGCATTCACTCGACTTCCTCACACCCGTCGGCTTAACCCTTTCCAGATCAGCACATCCCGCCTGTCACAGGACCACCCAGGTGACGAGAGACGCTGCATAGGAAGTCCGTGTGTGAAGGAATAGCGACATTTCACTGCATGCAATTAGAGAGGAAAATCGTAAGATAGAAATATGAGAGGGGGCTCATGCCACCTCTCACAGCCCCTACGCCATTTTAGATTGTAATTGGTGAGTGGTTGGCTCACTTAGGAGCTAGGTAGTGATCAATCGCCCAAGAACAATCTCGGAAACTGGCTGCACATGCCGCACTCTATAAAGAAAATCACTGCAACTGAAAAATGCAGCTCATAGAGGGAGGATTATTTATGATGTAGACAACTTCACCTTCTTAATATGGAACACTAACACTCACATCACACATCCATACCCAGGGAGCCCCTTCCAAACACCGATTCACACAGACATTCACTCTCTAAATATGGCCTGGGCATGTGAGCCAAATATGGAGCAATTTATTCTTTACAATAGGAGTTGGAGTGCTCCGCAATTAAATGCCCAAGATGTTACAACAATTTTAATCATTAAACTAACCTGAACTCACTCACACATGATACTATTTAAATTAACAATCTCTTTGTGAGCTTTCAGAATCTAATTACAACCTCCGATTCATTCTGTCTCCCTGCAGCAAGAATAACCTTTACAAAATGTTCCTTGAACTGATGGTCCATTCACAATGACAGTGGTGGTATCTGCTTCAGTTTATGGGGACTTAAGGCACTCTGTTTGCATACACACAACAATAAACACAAAATACAAAAAAAAAGCACGGTGTGGAGAACAATACAGTAATTTGTAATAAGAATTACAGTGTAAAACACAAATACATACAAGGTATAACATACATTACAAAAGCAACACTAGAGAAAGAAATTTAAGAAGAAAAACAAGGTTCATGGGGAATCAAGTTGTGCGTGCACATTGCACAAAGTTCATGACTGTGCTGAGAATGAGGCACTAAATCACATTGTTAGAAATATTCGAAGCACTTCACAAATTCCACAGTACTGACATCACATAGGGCTAAACATCGGGTGTTGTTGCTACGTTGTTGCAACGGCAATAGGGTGTGCTGGAGCATCTGCAGTACTCTGTTGAGATTGCACCAAGACCTACGCAGTATGGTAGGAAGACACAGTGATAGGCTCTCCTCACATCGATTAATTGTCTCTGATGTCTACTTGTTGGGATACATCACTAGTCTAGGTCTCTTCTCTTGCTGGACAGTACCTTACGTTTCCCAATATTGCAGTTCGCCGAGGGATGATGGCACGTGGAGTGACTCCACAAGTGTGTGAGGTCATCCATACAGGATCGAACTAGGAGCAACGATTGCTAAAACTGCTCTCTAATAGAGAGGAAAAGTTAGAAATGAGATCATAAATTTGTTAGTGTGGCACGATACTGCTTTGTGTATGCAGATCGGCCAATGCTAGTGAGTTGTAAGAACCCAAACAGGTGAGTATATAGCGTCCCTTTCTGTCCTGAGGCACATGAGGCGCAGGTTCGGACACAATATGTGATCTTCTTCGTGTACTCACGACAACGTGGTCTGCCGCAGGGAATCCCTCCGAACGGCTGCCGCGTCCGGAGAACTAGTAGGCTGTCGCGTGTGGGTCGCATGTCAGTGTCAATGGCCAGCCTCACTTTCGCTTGTGGCCCAGCGAGGATCCCGCCTAATCCCTCAGGTATACGGCCCGGTGACTGTCAGCTTGCAGGACCGGACGCTCGCCTTCGTGCAGGTAGCCGAAGACCTCTTGTTTTTGCGCTGGCTGGCCTCTGCATTGCCACGATACCCGTCATCTGCACAGTTCTGACAAAAATCTTATGCCTAACTTTTTCCCATGACCTTCTATGTTATAATAAATTTACATAATGACACATTGATGGTCTGTCATTTCAGACACTCTTATTTTACTTTTACAGTTATTAATCTATGGCTATCATTACAACAAAATCTTGGTGCATCAGATTTAGACATGGAAATAATTTATCTTGATATTTGTGTAGAGACCGGTCTCACTACTGTACATGGTGTGTGACGCTACACTGGATGAACAGCTAAATGTGCGGGCCCGCACTAATATTATGTAGATCGACAGTAGACATGCTCAAGAATTAACTACCATTTGCCAACGATCTACATTCTACGTTTTTTAATTAAATTATGTTGTTATGCAGGTCTACGTTTTACTGTGCTATAAAGAACATGCAACTATGCTACTTTCGCTCGCCCGTCGTCCCTCCATCTCGGGTCTGTGGTTTGGTGACCTGAAAAATAGCATCTCAACAGGCGCGCGCCAAACACTTGTGGTAGAAAACCGCCACAATATTAAGGATCTAGTTATTGTAAAATCCTAAAGTTTAATTTATCCTAGTATATGGTACTCTCTCTATTATTATTATTATTTTTTTTTACCTTATACAACACTCTTACATAATTCTTGTTACGCTGAGATGTCTCGCTGCTCGCCGCTATTGACGACAGTGATGTGCGCGCCGTACGACATGGCCTCCGAGTTCTCACTACGCCTTACTGAAACTCCAGAGACTAGATTACCCATGGCTATACAAGACAATAAATTTATAGTTGCAACTTCCTTCTCTATGTGATGCGGTTTTCACGATCATAGCACACCTTTCCAGAGGCAATGTAATATGACCAAGCCAGGACTGGTTCCTGTTGCGGATTCAGTCGCCCAACACACGCCAGCTACAGAGTATGTCACGAATCTCGAAGTATAATACCTTGGTTATTCCTCTATGACAGTCACGAGCAGCACGCTAAATCCCCAACCAGCACATTGGCATGGTAGGCTTTATGCCCGCCTTTCTACCGTCTAGGGCACTATTGGAGTCAAACGCTCACAGGTTCACCCCGACTTGCAAGACAATGATGCTGGCGCATCACTGTAAAAACTATACTGCCCATATTCATCCTCGAAATCACGCAATATATCACAATCTTGCAGTGCACTGACGCGTGCCGGGAAGCATTGGTATGAACGTCTCACGAACTGGTTGTGGCCGCTATGGAGGGTATCACGACTTCTCAGAACGCTTCTAAGAGCACGTTCTTGTATGCGCCCGTTTGTGCGACATCTCCTCACTCATCAGTATCCCTCAACATGGACACCAGACAGGAAAGGACTAAAACATTGCTCATGGAAAGGTAGTATCTCCAACTCCATCGACATTGGAAGTCGCGAACAGAAACAAAAAAAGGATAGCAGCAGTAAATTCTTATGTGAGGCAATGCAGCGTGTTAATAATTTAACAATCTTAATCTATTAATGCAACAATTATTGTTCCCCGAAGAAAGGTTCATATATTTGCCTATTCTACTATGTACACCACTTAAACTACTATTATTCCACGAACTTCTTTGTGTGAGAGATGTGGTGGAATCCCATGGACTAGCGCCAATCCCTTGTTAGACTCCCCCTCCTCTGACGTGCATTAGGATTTGCAGGTCTAATTTCAATCTCCTGGTTCTCCTGTTGTCCTTGATTTCGCTCTCTCCAATTACGGTCGCTTTGCCGTTTGTTATTCCTCCTGTCCCAGATTCCTTAACTAGATTGACCCTGTTCCCTGACGTTCTGGTTTCCGTGTCTCTGGTTTCCATAACCTTGAATAGCGTAACCTTGATTTCCGTAACCCTGGTTTCCTAACTGACGAGTGCGATTTTGCGATCTGTTGTCGTCTTCCCTTGCTGGTCCGTGGTATTCGTTATTTTGCGCCTTCTTCCTGTCCTTTGCGTCTAGTTTATCGAAGACTACTTCGAGTTCACGCAATAGACTCTTGAATGCTTCTATGTCAGATCCACACTTCCCGACAAGTTTCTGTTGATACCTAACAGGCAATTTGGAAAAGCAAAATTTAATGATTTCTCCGTTGCTATATGGACTATCTAAAAACTGATTCTTCTTGAGTAAATCATCAAAAAATGTGGTTGCGTTCCTATGCCCGGACACTTCCAGTTCAGGACAAAATATTATTTCCTCTTTAATCCTGTCTTGCGTTTCCTTTGACCAGTAGGTACGCAGGAATGCACCAACAAATTCCTGATAAGTCCGACACGTCGCTGCCACACGCCGCATCCTTTCCGCGGCTTGGCCTTCTTCCTTCTTCCTCTTACGTTGTTACTCATCTTCTTCCTTCTCCTTCTTACGCTGTTCGTAAGCTTCTTCCTTCTCTTTCTTACGTTGTTTCTCCTCTTCTTCCCTCTCCCTCTTACGTTGTTTGACATCTTCTTCCTTCTCCTTCTTACGCTGTTCGTCAGCTTCTTCCTTCTCTTTCTTACGTTGTTCGCCAGCTTCTTCTTTCATTGATCGTAGGAAGCTCAGTATTGGGTTTACGTCATCTTTTTGATCCTCTTCAAACGTGGGAGATGTAGCTCTGGACACCTGGGCGCTAGAGCTCTGACGTGGCCGAGCTAGCCCCTGTCTGCTCTCGTTCGTTTGATTATAAACTTCTGCCTGTCTCTGTTTCATCCTCTACTTTACTATCATAATCACGGCCGCAACGCTGCTCTGAGATCGCGTCCCAATCACTTTCCTCATCAAAGACCCTGGCGTCCTGTCCTGCTAAAAATGTGCCCATCTCATCTCCGAACTTATTCCCGTCAGTAAACTGTCCCTTATCCATTATGCTATCCTCTTTTGTTTTAGCTTCACTCGATATTAGTCGTGCCTTACTTCTCGTTATCATTCATGAAAAACAAATTTATCTAAAATGCACAATAAAATTAATCTACTCCATATATTTTTACACATAGACATAATATTTCAACAAAGCCTCTCCAATGCTGTAATTATACGCACGATTTGTTGTGGTACAGAAACCGCACACAAACCCAACAAAGTGTGATGTGATACGGTCACACCATCAAAGGAACACAAAAACAATGAACAAATGAATATATACACTGAAAACAAAAACTGTAATCATGCGCAGCTACTTAAAACTAAACGCAGAACTATCAAAAAAAACTTGGGTATTAATCAATAAAAAATTAAGCAAAAAAATTCTGAGTGTCCCTACTGCTAATAATACTTGCGTGTCTTTTGACAATGTCGGCGTCTGCAAAGCATTCACTCGACTTCCTCACACCCGTCGGCTTAACCCTTTCCAGATCAGCAATGCCCGCCTGTCACCAGACCACCCAGGTGACGAGAGAAGCTGCGTGGGAAGTCCGCGTATGAAGGAATAGCGACTTTTCACTGCATGCAATTAGAGAGGAAAATCGTAAGATAGAAATATGAGAGGGGGCTCATGCCACCTCTCAAGCATAACATCAACAAGTCTTAGGAGGTCGCCTGCAGAAACATTGTGCTATGCTACGTCTATAGCCGTCCATAATCGCGTAAGGGCTGCCGGTGCCGGATTTCGTGCACGAATTGACCTGTCAATTATGTCTCACAAATGTTCGATGGTATTCATGAGGCCCTGGGTGGGCAAATCATTCGCTCGAACTGTCCAGAATGCTCTTAAAACCAATCGCGAACAATTGTAGCCCAATGGCATAGCTTATTGGCATTCGTAAAACTTCCATCACTGTTTGCAAAGGTGAAATCCATGAATGGTTGCAAATGGTTTCCAAGTAGCCAAACATAACTCATATCTTATGTAAAAATCTTCCACGCCATTACGAAGTCACCACCACCTTGCATAGGGCCTTATTGAAAACTTGGATCCACGGCTTCGTGGGGTCTGCGCCACACTCGAAAACCAACGATTAGCTCTTACCAACTGAAGTCGGAACTCATTTGACAAGGCCAAGGTTTTTCAGTGGTCTAAGGTTTACCGACATGGCCACAAGCCCAGGACAGGCGCTGTAGGCGATGTGCTGTTAGCAAAGGCCTTCTAGTTGGTCGTATGCTGCCAAATTCCGCCGCACTGTCGTTCGTCATACGTCCCACATTGATTTCTGGGGTTATTTCTGGCAGTGTTGAGTGTCTGTTAGCACTGACAACTCTTCGTAAACACCTCTGCTCTCGGTCGTTAAGTGAAGGCTGTCGGCCACTACGCACCACGTCGTCCGTGGTGAGAGGTAATACCTACAGTTTGGTCTTCTCAGCACACTCTTGACACTATGGATCTCGGATTAATGAATTCCCTAACCAGTTCCAAAATGGAATGTCCCACATGTATAGCTCCACCTACCACTTCGCAGTCTGTTAATTCCCAACGTGCGGGCATAATCACGCAGGAAACCTTTTCATATGAATCACCTGAGCACAAAAGGCGTCTCCACCAATGCAGTGTCCTTTTATACGCGATATTACCGCCATCTGTGCATGTGCAAATCGTTGTTCCATGACTTTAGTGACCTCACCATAAACTGATGTACAAAACCATTAGTTCACTGAATTATTTAGCCATTGCACGGAAGACAAATATGTGTTTCCCAGCCCCTAGCAGAGATCCTGAGTACGCTCTTGTCTTTTACTAAAAAGCATCAGATAGTGTACCGAAGATGAAGTTCTGGGCCTAATCTGTGGATGGTGGAGCAAGATTCTGTAAAGGGAATCGCACCGCCTTCCGGAGTGAACGAGCCGTCACTGAGACAGACACTCGCTGCGTGAGTCTACAAGCTTTACGACGGCAACCTTTGATCATCGATTTCATTGTCCGGCACGTAGAGCTCTGTTGCCGTAAATATTGATAATCGCATTTAAGGTAGTTCTACTGGTGAGGCATAAGAGAGGATCCTTCTGAACCGACCTCAAAGCTCGGTGAGAGAGCAGTGGAATGTCCCAGTGTGACGGAGCCTGCTCGCTCAGTCGACTGCCCGGGAGATTTGTGTGTTGTTACAGCGGGGGCTGCCGGCACCCAACGCGACGCCGCATCGCGACCGCTGTATATTTTTCCCCGGTCGGTCGCTACTCGCGCCGGCGCAGTGTCCCGCTCGGTGCAGCGCCGGCGACGGAAGACAACTGTCAGCGCGATTGTTGAGTAAACAGTGTCAACCCCGTGCCGGGCACAGCACACAGCGCGCGGCGCGATAAGAGGGCGGCGAGCCCGCTGGCAGATAAGATGCCACCCCACCCTACCCGTCTGGCGCTGCTTCCTGCCTCCGCCTGCTGGGAGACGCCCACGCCAAACAAACACGCCGTCGCCCACTAACCGACATCCTGCGGCTGACTTACCTACCGCCTGTCTGTGGAGGGAAATGCGAGCCCTCTTCCGTCCAGTGTGGTTACATTCGGGCCCTAAGGAAACAGGAAAAGAGACCAACAGGCGTCCCCTCGCCGTCTCTTTGAGATACACGGTTTGGCGTCGTCTAATGTTCCGCCGAGGTGTAGCTGGGCCGTTCCTGTCAGCGAGCTTCGGCGAGATGTTTAGCTGCTTCCTTTGCAGCGGCAGGAATTCAGTTCCGTCGCGTTAAAGTGCGTTTACATGGACTGTACTTTACGGCAATGTCCGGCCCCAATAGTGTTGCAGTCAACATTGATGCAATTGGCTGCGAAGCACGGCAGTATCGCGGTATGGACGGGAAATATTGCTGATGGATCAGGCTGTTGCAGGTGGTCGCCGACGTACTGCCCAGGTGGTGCTGGTGTTTTGCACCAAGGGCGAAGAGTATTTCGTAATTCCGGGAAATATCTACCTCTGCCCTTATCTGTTAATCAAATGTTACCTTCTCTCTCAGTCTTGCTTCCTCTTTATCAAATGAATCCTTCTCTCTCGGTCTTGCTTCCTCTTTCTAACGCCGACGACGCTGCAGTGACGAGCCATCTGAGCAATGGACCAATATTATTTCACGGACTCGACTTGTTTCTTAACAGAAATGTACAAGGTGCGTATGAAAAGTTCGATGATTGGTTTGAGAGAATAAAGAAAACAAAAGTTATAAACAAAATAACTTTGCTGGCCTTCAAAGTAATCGCTAATAGTTACAACACACCTCTGGCATCAATGCAAAAACTGTTGAAACCTGTCAGCAAAAGCTTCGTGTGGAAACGCTCAATGCCTCGTGGTCACGCGTTGTTGGATATACGCAACGTCTGCCAAGTATTAAGCTTTTCAGGACTAATTTAAGCTGGGGAAGCAAAAAGGAGTCTACGGATGGCAGAGCCTGTGTTATTCAAAGTCATTGTGCGAAGTTCCTTTGGACTTTCCATCGTACTTCTGAACACCGAAGGCACGGCAGAATCGTGTTTATCCACAGATAACAGGCAAGCGACTTTCCCTCTAAGTGGCTCTCCTGTAAGGGAATATACAAAAAGAATTTACGAGTGCAGGGTGTAGACACAACAGGGTTGCTGAAGTATGGAAGTTTGGGTCTAGCCTTGACTAGCCTAGTGGTAAGGTGACCGCTCGTGATAAGCAAGAAATCTGAGTTCGAGTCCTGGTCCAGTACAAGTTCTCATTATTGTCATTACATTAAACAGCTGATGACTGTCCACATTCGCGGAAGTGAATACATTTCATATAAAAAGAAATTACCTGTGCCAGATCTAGGAACAAGGGGGCTGTTGAAAAACGGTAACCTGTGTTGAAAGAGGATGTTAAGGATGCAGACAGCAGTGTACGGACGGGCATTGTTGTGGAGGGGAAGTCCATTGATCACGCAGGTGCAGTTAGGCCGAACCAGCCGAATGCGTTGCCATTCAGAACTCCCTCGTAATTTTCCGCGTTGACAGTTTGATTCCTGAGTAGAGTACCATGATGATTCAAGCCCTTGCTGTCGTAAAAGGCAATCAATATTGTTTTGTTTTTGGATGTTGTTCGGCAATTTTTTTTTGGGAGGCGGCGAAGACGATAAACACCACGCCAATGATTATCACTTGCTCTCATCTCCTAAAGTGATAGTTTCCAAACGATCGATTCCTGTCAGACGTGTCGATGAAATCCCAAGACTTTTCCATCCAGGTCTGTTTCTCCTCGTGTGTCAGTGCGTGTGTTGCAAACCAAGCAAAAATCTCCCACATTTTCGAATTTTACTGAACAACAGTGCTTACATTGTTTCCGCTATCTTCAACTCTTCTGCTATCATTCTCAAAGACAGCAGCCGATCATCCACAATCATCCGTCGTACTTGTTCCATGTATCTGGAACTGTGCGTATTGACGTCGACGGGAACACGAATCATCCTCAACAACTTCGTTTCCGTTGAAAGGTTTTTAACGACATTAGCTAAATTTGGACATTGAGGTGAATCAACTGTAAGAGGAGAAAATTTATCGCGGACCGGGACTCCATCCCGGATTTCCCGCTTTGTGCGAGCGCTCGCTTTAAAAATAAACCGCCTTGCCATCCGAGCACGCTTCCCTTCCGACCCAAATCCTTCAATTATGTGTTGAAACCTCTCAGATACAAGCTTTTTACTCCTTGCTTCAACACCGTACACTTGCACTAACATTTCATGAGCCTCCGTCGCCCTTCTCCCTGAGTTGAATCAAAACTTCATGTTAAAGCGTTGCTCCATTTTGCATTCCACATGGCAATGACACTAGTTCTTACTCTGTGACTCTATCAGCTGGGAAGCAGCGAGCACCACTAATTGCACATTAGGGGGCTCTTGATGACATGCCTCTCAGTGCGATTATGAGGGCGCCTCATCCAACGCAGCGTGGTTTTCAACGTGTGGTTCATCCATCTGTCCTGACGCACCTTGTAGAAGTGAGCAAACGAAACAACCATGAATCCCATAAATGATATGAGATGCAAAAATCTACGATCTTAGCTATGGAGCAGGAAAGTAATATGGGCCCCTATACAAAGACCGAAATGTCAGTAAGGACATTCTTGCCGCTACCGTCTGCATTATTGAGTCACGATTAAATCCCACATAGATTCCAGAACTTCTAAACGTTTTCGAAGCTTCGTCACTTGTGTTCTGGTATTCATGAGTAACAACGTGCCAAATGATTTTGCTATCATTGTGTGCATCAATATCCACATCCCAAACATACGGTCGTAGATGCAGTGCATAGAAATCATAGTTCTATCGCTATACTCGTGAGCTCAAACATTTGATTCAAATTTGAAACTAATTTAATGAATTCTTTGAGTACTTCCACGAAATCGTCGCAAATATACCTTTAGTTCCAGGTTGTTCTTACTGCGCAACACATAAAGCAGTTCCTAAGTACATATGACGGGGAGCTGTAAATGGGTCGAAAACTGTCGCCGATTTGAGCGCTGAATACTAAACACACAAAATGAAGCATTCGAATGCACATGATGTCCTTGGTTTTCTCCTCCTTCTTACCCCTTCCCCGTACTGTGGTTATGAAGGGTATCAAGTAACATGAACACATGCATCATACTTATGAAGAAAGGCTTCCCCGAAGCGTATCACAAGGGAAAGTAATAACGTGGAAAGAAAAGTAAATACAAAAATAGAAAATAACGAAACCAGAGAGATAATGGGATAGAATCAAATCCTGAGTGAATATTTCACTCTACAACGGAGATTGCTCTGTTTAAAACTTCCTGGCATGTTAAAGCAGTTTAAGCAGTGAATCCAGAGGGCTGGTCGTGGGTCATACTTGAAAATCTCAATCGGCCCCAGCTTCGATTGCGCAAGGTTAAGTTCCGTATTCGAGTGCTGGTCCAGCACACAGTTCTAATACAGTCAGGGGTAATTTAAGGCCAAGCGGATGTTTACATCGCGAATCTGAAAAAATGGCGGCAGAGGCGCAGAGAGTGTATTATAATTAATAGCGATAACTTGGGGGGGGGGGGAGGGGGACAGTGTATATGATAACAGAAGTAAAAACGCTCCAGTAAACAAGGATTCGAAAACGAACCGCCACTGACTACGAGATCAAATACTTTCCTCGTTGGCATAAACATATTTGAAATGCAAGTTTTTCAGCTTGTGCTTCTCATGTAGCTTACAGCTTGGTACAAAAATTTTCATCTAACACATTTCAGTGATATGCGTGTTGATTTGAACTGATGCTGAAACCAATAATAGAACCCAGGTCTATGTTTCCACTAAGCTACGGATGGGGTTGTTATATCGGTGATGTGAGTAAAATGCTTCTGATAGGATACTCAGAGCATTGTAAATAATAAATTCCGGCTGCTCATCAGAGCAAAAGACCGAGTTCTCTGCCCTTGTACTGTGATGCAACACTCGCCTTCCTCAGCCGTGGCGCCTTCCTCCTATTCCTCCCCACTACATACCCGACAAGAACATCCAGACAATGTTTTAACAACACTTGCTTCAAATCGCAGGGTTGAGTTCGGAGTACTCTGGTTCGATGCTTCTACACTCTTGTGCATTTCCTTGTCCAGCACTTCTGTGAAGTTGTTCTGTATTTTTACCAGATTCATAACGACGAACCGGCTGACGATTGAATGCATTCAAAAGTTATTTGAATACTAAGTAGTCTCCAAACGTGCCGAAATGTTCCTGTCCGTTAACTTCACAAAAGTTCTACAACGAGAACTTTCGTAGCGGACATCTGGAAGTTACTCAGAAACAATTGCGAAGTACTACTTTCGCACTTGGGACTGTCTGGTGCACAGGCCTGGATTCTCGCAATATCTAAAGCCCATTCGCGCAACATTCTATGGCTGACACTAAATGACTTCGATACGATATTACATTACCTGCTAGTTAAAGAGAACGATACAATATCGTATTCATCCGCAGATTCCAGGAAGCGACTTTTGGTTAAAATGTCCTCCTCTGTATGGGATTTACGTAATGCGTGTACGAGAACGTGTTGTGGTGCAGGAACGACGACATATGGAAATCTGGGTCGCAACGCGAGTCGTTCACAGATAGCCAAATGGCGGCACGGTAGCTCAGCGTGTGCGGTCAGAGGGTTACTTTCCCTCTGTAATAAAAAGAATAAATAAAAATAAATTTAAAAAATTTGAAAAACTGAGTGAGTGGATAAACAGTGAACTTAAGCGGGTGTAATGGGACGTCCGCCCCGAACAAATTCCATGAGCAATGAAGAACAAAATGAGATAAAAAAAGAGGTTTAGGTGTCCACGCATGTAAAGCGGGATGTCTGGTTTCGGGTCCCGGTCGCGCACATATTTTCACTGTCGTCATATCCCTGTGCAGCTGATTGTTGCTCGTATTCACATTTATAAGGTTTCAGAAAATTACTATACACTGATTGACTCTTATGTATTTCTCCGGCTTATTATTTCCATCCATGCAATACAGATACATAACGGACAAAGAAAGTGAGGATCATTTTTGAACTCTACTGACACGTATCGTACAACTTTCCTTTAGCCAGAATACCACGGCTTTTCCTTTGTCTGACCTTTCTTCCGGAGATAGTTTGTAATCAAATGTGGCCGTATCACTAGTTGATTCTTCATGAAGATGGCTTGTTTCAGTTTCTTCGCCGTTAGTTAATTCGCAGTCTGGAATGCCGAGTGTTTCAGTCGATGCTAAACGCATGTCTGTCAGGGAGAGCATCGTACCTTGGTAACTTTTCCTGGGTACATGTAATAGAAATGTAATATATTTCCATATTCCACTTTTAAATGAATGCATAACTTTTTCTGTGCTGTAATCTTCTTCTGAATTTACAAAATGAATTTTTTTTCCAAACGTGAAACAAAAATGTTCCAAGGTACAATGTAGTCTTACATACATCTAGGAATGAACACTTCATTGAAATTTTAAAGTATTCCAAGCGGGGGACTGATGACCTCAGATGTTAAGTCGCATACTGTTTAGAGCCATTTGAACCATTTGAATTTTTATTCCAAGAGAGAAAATCTTGTCAATATGTATTTATGGTCTGTATGTTAAGATATGACTCTACTGCACACCAATAATAAACAAGTGAATTTAAGTTAAACAGAAATATTACCGGAAGGCATTTGAAGTTAAAAGATACCCTGTTGGAAACTAACTCTAGTTTCCATTTTCAAGACAGAAAAAACTGTTAAGTAGTTAAATGCGTTCAGTTCATTTGGAAATATGACGATTTATATGGTAGAAGATAGTCCTCGGTTTCACGGTACAAGATGGTGTGCGATCATTGAAATACAACTGAAAACCAGCCACAGGTTATAATACTAATTTTTAATTCTGCTCACCACAAAAGTCTGTAACTGAGGAATTAACTATATCTTCCAAATAGTTCAATGTGTTACACACCTCTTAAATGTGTAGAACTCAAAAATTTGCAAATGCTGCACAAATCACAACAACGAAAACAGTACCAAAAAAATGGCGGAAACCGCTTATGATAGTCTCTAATGCGCATGTCTCCACATAATTTAAAAATAGTCACTAGATTGAAAAAACGACCGGAATACGTCACATGTTCCTAGCTACACTAACCTTAAGGTGCAACATTCTTCTCTACTACTTAAACGTCCATCTAGAAGTTTCACCAATCTTGCGCACTCCACATAATTTTCACTTCATAGCTGAAGCCACAAATCCAGGAAACAATGGGCTTATTTAATGACTTCTAGCGTGTGCCTGATTTCGAAAAAGATTGAGCGACCAGTATCGTACATTTCGCGTAGGGATCGTGAGGATGAGATAAGAGAGATTGGGATACGAACTGAGGCATACAAATATTCATTTGTACCTCGCTCACTGTTGTTGATGATGTTCCTGCCGCTGCTGCTGTTGTGGTCTTCAGCCCGAAGACTGGTTTAATGCAGCTCTTCACCCTACTCTAACCTATGCAAGCCTCTTCATCTAACTAGTAAGTAACTACTAACAAGTAACTACTGCACCCTACATCCGGTTGATCCTGCTTACTGTATTGATCCCTGGTCCCCGTCTACAATTTTACCCCCTCCCCCCCCCCCCCATCCACACTTCCATCCATAACTACACTGGCAATTACCTGATGCCTTGGCATGTCACTGAACAACCTCTCTCTCCTTTTAGTCAAGTTATGCCAAACACGTTTTTTTTTCAGATCGATTCAATAAGTCCTCGTTAGTTCCTCTAACTACTCTTCTAATCTTCAGTATTATTCTGTAGCATTACACCAAAAGCTTCTATTCTCTTCTTTCCTGAACTGCTTATCGTTCACGTTTCGCTTCTGAACAAGACTTTTTTGAAAGGTAAGTGTCTTATTTGCCATGTCGATTTTTCAGAAGTTCTTCTCACAAATGTGAATGACATTGTGAATCTAATAAATGTGCTCAACCTTGGTAGTATCGATATAACCATATTCTTTCTAAGTCTGTTCTTGATATCACGGATGTTGGTCAGGGAGGGATACTTGATTTTGTAGAGACTAGCAGTGAGTCAGCGTCTGTTAGACAGTCTGGCTATGTACTTGCTTTGAGAAGGATGGAAGATGGCCTGCCTTGTGGTGGAGGCAGCGTTATTTGAAAATGATTTTGCAGTAACATTTTGCTGTTGATGGAACTGAGATGATACGAATACAAGAATGTCAGAAGAGAAAGTTTCTAAGCTACTCTAGTTTTTTCACACTTTCGAAATTGTGTGATTTCATACTGTTAGAACATTGTGTGTGGCTAAAATTTAATGTAAGAAGTTTTATATTGAAGCATATGGATTTGTCTCATAATTGAAATACGTGTCAAGGAAATTAACAGTAGACAGGATAATTATTAAGAAAGATTTTTACTAACTTGTCTACTTGTGAGAACTTGGTGAAAGGGTGTTTTGTTCTAAATGGAGCATAGTTATACTTAGAGTCTTTGTTCTCATTTATCAGTCGTTAGGTTTAGTTCCTCATCTTTCAGTCTTCATCTTTATGAGCGTGTTTGTATACTCGCTTTGCGCATCGCGAGTTGTGTGCTGTAGAAGCATTTTTACGAAAAATGATAAGATACCGTCCGCATTACACATTGCAAGTATGCTAAA
Organism: Schistocerca piceifrons; assembly: GCF_021461385.2. Lineage (NCBI taxonomy): Eukaryota > Metazoa > Arthropoda > Insecta > Orthoptera > Acrididae > Schistocerca > Schistocerca piceifrons. Next base: position 951,758,396 of record NC_060138.1, read on the forward strand.
TGAAATTTCATTTTTGACAGTTTCATCGTTATCTTAATGGTAACAGTGTGCAGAACAGACGAGGCCAACAAATTTAACTATCGTCAGTATTTTTGTTCACTGTAAGGGGCAGTGACTGTCGGAGAGTGTTTGTGAAAATATCATATCATTTGATACATTTGAAATCAGTTAAAGGATTCAGAAAAGTAAGTTTTCGAACAGTTTTATCCAAAAAAATCTGATGTGTTAATTTGTATGTTCATTTGCTCTGCAATTACAGTAACACTTCTGGTGGAGTGATTTTTCACAAGACTAAGATAAAGATTAACAACATTCGGGACCAACATTTTAATCTGAATCATATTGTTTTGCAGTCAGATAGCATAGATAAACTTTATTGGAAACGGATTGCTTTCTGGCAGGCGAATTGTTTGATGTACTGGCTAGCTAGGATTTCGCATCTTGTAACATGAGCTCCGCATTTTTCCTTTAAAAATTTAATTTTAACACAGCTGCGTTGCCGTGCATTGAGATTTACGTATTTTCATATCAAAATATGTTTCACGAATTTCTCAGATGCCTAACAGACACATGCAAACACTAGTCAGAAGCTTTTACACATTACTTTGAAGCTATACTCCAGACAAATAGCATCAGAAAAGACTTCTCAACACTTAATTTTTTATTATAGTAGCTCAGCGCCTGCTACTTTCCTCGGGTAAACTGTATGGTGTGCAAAATATATTTTTTAAAAATCTTTATTGGAAATCTTTGCTGTCCACAACTTGCAGCACCTTCTTAACTATTTCCACTAATTAAGACGATAAACGCATGGACTTTTCCGAATGTACTTTTGACCCAAAAGCGATTTTGGTCAATCGATTCGTAGGTTTTCGTTATTCCTCCCGTTTGAGTTCTTGCCACAATATTTGTACAGATATTTTCATCCCTTAACACATTTCTTTATTTCTAATCAAGAAGTGAATGATCAACTTCCGTACACTTAGCTCTAGAAATGTTTTATTATAGCGGAATATTTTCTTTAAAATATTCATCCTTTATTACTCTTCCTTAGAGGTTGAAGACGCTGAAAAGCATTGTTTTATTTCTAACCGAGAAGTTAAATATCAGTTTCCATGCACGTAGTTTTAAAATACTTTGGTAGTTGTTGAAAAATTGTTTATTGGGGTGAAAATACTTCCACCCGCTACTACACCACCTTAGTGATTGTATTTCCAAAAATGCTGAACCTCGTATTTATTTGTTTGTGACCTAGAAAACAAACACAAATTTTTTACTTCTGCCCTGAAAACTGTCTTTATAGCAACATATTTCCTAATTACCGTTCAGATTCTATTTCATTCCCTCAGGAATGGAATTTTGAAACATTCATTCTTAAACGGTGCCTATAGAGTGAATTCGATACCGTTTCCGAATTTCAAGTTTCTGTTCTTTGGGCCGGGCGATGATGATCCAGTTAGTCAGGACACAGCCTTTTGTATGTATATGGATGTAAACAAATTCCTCTTTTTCGGAAATACTTCCCGTGCTCTAGAAAGGATGCATTTTATATACTCTCTATTTCGGCCATCATTAATTATTTTTTGTCATCCAAAAAGCAAACCTCATCTAATACTTTTCCCAACGTAATTCCTTCAGCATCGGTATCAGCTGCACAGCATCTAGCGGAATGTAGATGCGAATATAGATCTTTTCTACTATTTGTTCTACGGCACCCGAAGAGTAAAAATTTATTGTGCTCTGGGGCAATGACCATGTGGTTTTAGATTATTTTTATTAAAGTATCCAATAGTCTTTTAATATAAAGAAACCTCGAATCAGGGTCTTCTAGCCTGATGTTCCCTGTCGTTTAGCGATAAATCTATTTTAATGTCTGAAGTAACGCGCAGTGCTGATGATGAGGCCGGCTTTACAGTGTGATTCATACGCGTTTCCAGGACCGGAATATCTTTGGAGGAACGCGTCTCGCGGTCCCGGCGCCTGCCCGCTGTCAGTGTAACGCTGCGGTGACGCACACTCAGTTGTGTTGTTATCAGAAGAACAAAGAGGTCCCTTGACCTGTTCTCTACTAGTGCAAGGCCAACTGTCAATATAGTTTCCTAACAAGACAAGACAAGCAAAATCAAGTTGAGTGTACTAAAAGCATGCCCAATGTGTAGTTTCCCAATAACAGACAGACTCGTGTTTGAATAAAAGCAAAACAAAACCTAGTGAAACTTGTAGTGTGATGTGGTCCCCTGCATATTACTATTCTTGTTTCTTTAATCAAAGTAGCTATATACATCATGTTAAGAGATTCTGTTGATACCGTTCGAAAACAACTTTCTCCGAAAAAAGTCAACAGTACGTTATCGTAAATTTCATTTCGAGTAATACTTTGTACTACAGTAGTCTTAAACTTTTCAATCAAATTTAGTAAGAGGGAAGGAAACGAAAATATCATTTCTGTTAACGGAAGCTACAAAATGACACTTTTAACTATTCAAATGAATATATGTGTAACTTCAGAATTTTTATTTCTTCTTTCTATCTCCTAAAGCGCAGTATTTGAAACAAAATCATGTAGAGAATTTTTCGAACAAAATAAAATTTTTTTGGCCTGTTTAAGCTGCAGGATCACCAGTAGTTCGTATGAAACTATCATTGACGCCGTAACCATATTTGAGAAAGTCGTTATATGATGAAATATTGATCTCAGTAAGCTGGACCGCAATTCCTATTATTGAAACAGTGATTTAAATATTTCTTGGTGTTCCGTCACTACTGATGAAATTCGAAGTACTTACACCAACACGAGAAGCACCGAATACCATTATCTATTACTTCAAGATCTTAATGGTCATTTACGTGCAGTACCAGCTCTGATTGGTTGTAACGTGAATGTGAATAAGCTGCAGTACCGCTTTTGCTAGCTAACGTCAAAGAAATGTTAGAGGCTGTAGCGTTGTGCGAATGAAGTGCATTTCTGCTACTGCAGTTATTTATTTTTTTCAGTTATGAAGTAGCAATATTTCCCTAACTTTTAATCTAATTTTTCTGACTTACTCGTTGAATCATACAAGTCAATCTCCCTACGCTGCATCCAAGAAAGGTACGAGAGTAACACTTAATATACGGTGCGGAAGAAAACCAAGACTCCTACATGAGATGTACAGTACAGGTTGATGTTCAGAAAACGACGGGCGCTCCAACTATTTTCCGAACTTGTTTCGGAATAGACGTTTACTTAGATAGGGATTACGTGTTGTAGTGAAACTTCCCGAATTATAAATAGTTATTTGCCGACTCGGAATGCGAATCCAGATTCTTCCCATTCGTTAGTGTTGCCCACACTGTGTACGTTGTCCAAGAATGTATCAAGTTGCGCTATACAAGCCTATTGAGGAGTGGAGCCTTATATCGCTTGTATCTGGAGCCTGTGTATCGGGAGAGTGACTCATGCGTGCACAGTGATAGATGGTCTGAGGTGGGTTCATTCGAGTAAGTAGTTCTAATTTTCCTCTACTAGTGGACAGTAGCGAACAGGACTAAACAGAAAGAAATATAACGTAGTTAGAAATCTAGACCACCAGAGTCCAGTATTGCACAGAGACTTTCAAGAAACAGGTCAAGCGAATGTGTTTGTGGATGGTTCTGTTTATTTCTTGAAAGCTTTTTTGTTTATTTACGTTTGTATAGTTTTGTGTATGCTTTTAGCTGTGTGAAAGATGCGTGAATGTGGTCTAAAGTAAATATGTAGATTATTGTTCTACTGATGAAAGCTGTACGAACTTTTGTGAGAAAGTTTTAAGACAGCGTGAGTACAGACGACGGATAATTTTGTATCATAATATTTTAAGTAAGTTTATGGTAAAAGGAAAGCTAATTGGAGTGCAAATGAAAATAGCTAATAACGTAAAGTATAAACAAAATATCACAACGCTAAATATTTATTTCGGGAAAAAGTACAGTTGAAAATGTGTTATTTGTTGTTTGGTTAGTCATGAAAAGCGCGGCCTAACGCGGGAGAATAATATTTTTCTATTGGCCTTAAACAAAACTGACCAATCAGAACGGAGTATTCTTCGCACGTCTTTTATATTGGAGATATATAATACTTACAGCAGTCTAAAGGAGTCGGAGCTCAGCCTTTCAATGGTATTGTCGTGTGTAGTATGAGCTTCGAAGGAAGTTATAATTTGCCGGTTTTAGTTGTGCTACATGTTTCAAAAGTGTTTTGAAGTGAAGGCAAATTTATTCCTGTGTGTTTTTTAGGTAGTACGGATTTTTGAAGTAATTTTGTGTATGAGAAAAGACAGTAATTCCGCGTGGCATATTGAGCAGATCGGTGACTAAAAACTTGAGTGCATGAGAAACCGTTAAACTTAATAGTGTGGCGAGGATTTTCATGTAAGAACAATGCGTGCTTAGTAGCTGTTTGTATTTAGGGAATTACGTTACCGTAAATTTGCTGACGTGAATGAAAGGGTTAGTGCATGACTGCGTTAAGATTATAACGGGCTTAGCAGTGAATGTGTACATCTCAAGGTTCAGAATATACCGAAGTATTTCCACATTTCATTCTAAATTAAGACCTTTTCCCGATTCTTAGAGTAGGTACGTTGTATGCAGCCTGGTGCGAGTTGCAGTACGGAGGTTTCTGCTCGGCTTTCCTGCCGGCGATCTGCTACAACGAGTTCACAGGTAGGTGAAGGTAATGGACTAACATACCCGCGTCGCCGCACTATGTCCTCGATATCCTTTCTTTCAGGTATGATAGCCCAACAAGATATGTAGAAGAGCTGCTACATACCAAACAAAGAGAGTACTACAATCTGTGAAAGGGGTCGGGAGACTTTCCTAAGTAGCTAAGTCGGTTGCGAGCTGTGACACCGGTCCGGATACTGTTCTAATCTGAGCATTCGACGGATTATGGAACTGCTCCTTTCAAATTGTACCAGAAGCATGAAATATTATTTCCGAAATGAGTGTAATGTCCAAAATAAATTGGCATTATCGGTGATATTCAAGTCTACACAGTGGGACGCTTTCTGGTGAGATGCCAATTGGTGTGTAGTGCGTACAAAAAGTTTTTCGAACAGTAACCACCTCTGACACGATCCAATGACAAGACGGTCCAGAAGAGTACCTCAGTGAACTTTCCTAACAGACTTAAACCTGTGAGCCGTTCCAGGAAATAAATGATTTTGACAGTTTCAATCCCCTGGAAGCCACTTTATGATGTGTGGTCAATATCACTTTTTGAATACCTGTGGTTTTCCGCTTCCTTGTTTCCAGTTGCGGATGGTGCCCAGGATAAACGGCTGTTGGCAAACCTTCGTATGAAATCGAACGTCTCTAATTTTAACTCCGTAGTCTTTTGCGATGTATACAGCGTGTTCACAATTAAAGTCCAGTTTATAGGGAAAACTTTAACAGAATAAGAAAGATTTTGAAGGCAAATGGTTTCTCTGTGCTTTTCTGTGTCGCTCAGACAATAGGTAGTCGCTTGTACAATGCAAAAAACAACTGTAAGCCATTACAAAAAGTGAGATTTTTAAGATCATATGCCAGATTGTAAATTTTGCTACATTGGACAGACTAGCAGGTCAATTGCAGCAGGATTAAAGAACATCACAGAAGCTGGAGCTTGAAAAAACCTGATTCAGCCTTCGCGGAATACTGCCTTAACAAAATCACAAATACACAGTAGATCTAGTAGTCATACACGCAGAGGAAAAGGTAACAAACTGAGCGCAGTTAGAAATTCTAGAAATTAAGGAACAGATGTGTATATCTCATCACTTATTATTAAATGAGAAGACTCGTTTCAATTGTTCACGTCGTTTAGATCATATCACAGCTCCTAGTTAGAAGTAAAACTTGGGCCTCAATCGATGAGTAGACAAAAAGTTCTAGGCTGACGCATAACTTTATTTCTTTAGCCTTTAGTCATGTTAGTGTAACACCGTAGTAATTTTATACCAATCCATCGATCGACACATTAAAGATTTAAGACTTTTACCTTTCCATTATTGTCATGTTTAACTATGCTTTGTCATCTTTGGAATCAATAATGTACTTGAAAATGGGCTTATAATGCGAAACCTACATTTGCAGTAATCATAATAAAATTCGTGAAACGAGGAAAAAAACGGTGTTTGCGATGTTTCACCAAGAACCCACAGTTGATTCAATTGAAATGATTGAAGTTCTAGTTTCAAAATGCTGCAAAAGGAAAACCACTGCTCACAATCCGTGCAGTTCAATGCGCATGACTGCACAAGTTCGGCAGCCAACAGCTGGGGCACTGTTAGTTAGGAAATGCTGTGTACTGACCTGCCCTTGGAGATGGAAACGGGCTTCCTGTCCACAGAATGCTCCATGGCCATTCATTGTCCATTTCTATGCGAGCAAAAAATTTCAGAGTGAACGTTTGTCTTTGTACGTCAGCAGGAATCAACTCTTGGATATACAGGGTGGCGGACGAAATGTGTTACTATATTGTTTTTGAATATAAACTTTGTCAATACAATCTGAAAGGAACACATACTACAATGAAGAGTCGTCCATGGAGATTTGTTCTAACTCAGCACATGCTCAATATGTCCACCATTTCGTTTTCTAACTTCATTCAAACGAACACTGAAGATAGTGATTACTCTACGGCACATGTCTTCGGTAATTTCACTGCAAGCTTGAAGAATAAGTCTTCTGAGCTCCATTGAATCACGTGGACGTTCCGGGAAAATTTTTTTCCTTTAGGTACCCCCAAAGAAAAAAGTCACATGGATTGAGGTCTGGACTATTGGAGGGCAAATTTTGTCTGTCATTGAAGCGGCCTGGAAACCTGAGTGAAATGATCCGCATGTCGAAATGCTCGTGTAAAACTCCAACACCGTGTTTGCAGTATGTGGCCTTGCTCCATCTCGCACGAACCACTGCGTGTTGAAGGGCAAGGGAGCAGCAAGAAGCTGTGGAATGAAGCTATTGTGAAGCATGCTCAAATAACGCTCCTTGTTCACAGTTTCTTCAAAGAAAAAGGGTCCACCAAGTCCGTGACTGGAAATTGCTCCCCACGCTGTAATCCTCGGAGCATAATGTTGTCGTCCATGTAGCCCTTGTGGGTTTTCAGTGGCCCAAAAGAGTACATTTTGTTTGTTAACCACACCGTCTAAATGAAAATGCGCCTGGTGTGAAAAGCAAACGTTGTTGAGAGTTTCTTCCCTATCCTCCACCCACTGAGCAAACAGTAGTCTCTGCTGCTTGTGTTCTTCAGTGAGCTTCCGTGCACAGGCCATCTTGTATGGGTACATATGGAGGTCACTTTTAAGAATGCGTTGAACGGAGCGTCTGGATATTCCCAGTTGCACTGCTGCCTTTGTACACGATTTCTCGGGACTTCTCTGTACAGCAACTCGTACCGCTTCATTATTTTCCGGCGAACAAACAGGCTTAGGCCGAGGTCGCTTCGCTTCCAATACTGTTCCTTCCTGTACAAATTTATCGTACAACTTGTGGATGGTCTACTTGCAAGTGACCCATCGTGTGTTAAACTGTTGTCGAAAACGCCTCTGAGTCACAACAAGGCTTTTCATTTCATGAAAAAGTAACACAATAGCCGATCGTTGCTGTGTCGTCAGTCTTCCATAGCCAGCCATTGCTGCTTACTAGTCTCTTAGCGGCAGTATCGTGAATTACACCTAATTTCGTAATTCATATGTTTTTCCAAGCTCTGCTGTAGAGGTCCCAGCGGGATATCTAATGTGCATTTTAAATTGTGAAAGAAACAATTGGTAACACTTTTCAGGCGCCACCCTATAGGTGATTTTGTGCACCGCGCTCGCAGGCGTATCCAACGTTCGGGTAATTCCACGTGCACTGCATATTTGCACTGCACCGTTCGACCCCTCCCGCAGTGCTGTGACCACGTCTGCGACAGAAGTTGGACAACTGCTTCCCTATCTGCCACACTGCACTTCGAAAGAACTTGTCTTTTCGTATTTTGTAATAATTTTCTCCCGAACCTTAGCAGACATCAAACCGTTGCCTATTTCCGTACACTCGAGTGCCCTGACCTTTTGCAGGGCCACCGGCGTGCAGTCACCGTTTCTTGTAAAAATGCTTTAACAGCAATGCCTTATCCTTCATGGAAACAGTCATGTTGGGCGCCTCGGGCACAAAATGAGGAACAGACGTATGTTGCGCATCTCTTGGTATGCATAATCTGACGCTTACAGCGCCGTCTGTTGGTCATCTTTTTTTCTTTTCCGTGACCTTCTCCCTGCGTCAACAATTCGCTCTTCAAATTTGACGTCATTCTGAGCAGAGTTTCCTCTTTTCCAGCATTTTGAAGCTGGAGCTTCAGTAGAAACCCTGTATGTAGGACAAACCAGTATATTGCTTCCCTCCTCTAGGAACGCACGCTGTCGGAAATGTAAGAGCAAACCACACCACAATCTCACAAGAACGCCACTCTTGTAGCGTTTGTAACTGCAGTTGGTTGAGCGTCTAAGTGGCACTTTTGCCCTTTGTGTACGAACCTATGGCGGGACGTCCTATTGTTCTTTGGACATTATGTATTACATCTGTCAATCCTATCTGGTGCCGATCTCTGATTGACAGGCGGTCAAAGGAGAGTGCCGTACAAGCTACCACCTTCGTGAGCTGACTACATTCCCCGAAGAGTCTTCCAATAAATCAATATAGCACCTACCTTTCTACCAGCAGTTTCAAGTCCTCGTTACACTTTCAATCGGCCTGAACGCTTACATCCAGATATTTAGTGGTTATGACAGTTTCTAGCCCATTTTCAGCAATCATGTAACCATATATGTTTCCAGTAATCTTGTTCACTCCATCATTACTTTATAAGACGATTCCAGTTAAAAAATTCTTTTTCACGCACAGAAGTTGCCCCCCTTTGGTGCACAAGTATGTTAATTATTGGGCTTAAAATCTGGTGTTGTGTTGATCTTCGCACACTTACCTAACTTCAAGCTCTATCCATACACACATTACCTATCGCGGTAAAACTTGCTATGTGTCAGTTACTATTTATTTGGCTCCGTCATTTTATAGATACGCCGTTAGGGTGATACCTTATACTCCCGGGGAAATAGTTTGACGTTGTCGGTTGAGAATTTGGAGGACCTCCCTTAGTTAAAGTGGAATTGAGATATTTGTTTGTTCCACTGCTGTACTGGCCGCCTGTGAAGTAATATAAGGGGCACCAAGCCATACTTTTTACTTCGATCAGGTGTATAACGTATGCTGTACAGGTATCTTTTGAGTATTCTTCGCATGCTGTTTGCATTTAGTCTTTCTCTTAGTATGTTTCTTACACATGTGTAGTGTTCCATGCCGACTCTGCAACTATCATGCACTGTTTTCTGATTCAGTGTCCAAGAGCATAACACAGCAACCTACCACGTGTCACGAAGTAACATTTGGTGCCACAACGTTAGACGTAACGATTTTTATCTGCTCCACACATGTATTACTACCGCATGCTCAGCGCTCACGCAATATGGGATTCCGACACATGGTTGCCTTACGAAATGTATTAGCTTTTTCCCTCCCGTATCATCCCTGTTGGGCACTGTATTTTTGAGCGCCCTGTAGGTCCTTCATCCCGTAACAACTGTGATACTGAATAGTTTAAAATCCTGCGCGGGACTCATATTTGGTGGCCTGTTCTACGAAAGGATCAGAGAATTTTACTCCTTGTGGACAATTTTCAGTGAAGACACATCGTGCGAGACAGAGGTCAGGTTAAGGATGCAACCCAGGAGAAGATCTAACTGTATTCTCAGTCATGTTTTGAGAAAAAAATCCAATCGAGGCATCCACTTCGTTTACGAGTACTTTCGGAACTACCCAGAGGCAAGTACACAAGCAATTGCTGCTGTGCTCAGCCTTCACCATAATTTAGCATGGGATGAGCTGCATGAACAGCTGCTTCATCTTTATCGTGCTTTGAGAGTACACGCCACGGGACCAGGAGACTATTCGCCTCGTTTTCAGTACCTACATATGCTGCTTCCTGCAACAGTTTAATGAACACCTTCGTTTTCTTGAAATTGGTATGTTTATAGCTGAGGCTCAGTTTACTCAGGAAGGTATCTACAATAGTCACAAATTTCATTTATGGTCGGGTGAAAACCAACGTATTACAGTTGTGCCAGGTCATCAGAGACGTTTTGCAATAAACATGTGGACCAGTATCGTGGTCGGCTACTTACTTGTGCCTTACATGTTGCCTGCATGGTTCACGTGGCCAATGTACTGAGTGTAATTGGAAGTTCACCTGCTGACGTTTTTGCACGACTTATCCCTAGATAGCAGAAGGAGGATGTGACGTCAACATGATGGGGCCCTAGTACACTTTGCAGAACCTGACTCAGCAGTAACAACCATCACTTTTGGCTATCGGTGGATGGGCCAGTGAGGACCTGTGCATTGGCCTGCAAAATCGTGGGACCTCAGTCTGTGGCTACAAGGAAGGCGGGTGTATTCCACACCAGTTGACTGGGAGGCGGAATTGATTGCACAAATTCTTGCAGCAACCAAACATACGCAGGTAGTACCACACATTTTCAGTGAACATGAGATTCCATACAACCGCGTTCAGGTTAATGGTGCTCATTTTCAACATTTATTGAAATGTAATAGTGGCGACGGCATTATAGCAACGAAAAACATTTAACACAATTTTATTCTCAATCACATACTATAACCTCCTGCATACTCTGTACTCCAGCAATATAGGTTTCCGACCGATGGCTGCTATACGAAACATTTGTCACTGTCTCTGTCATCATCCTTGTAGGTCTGGCTACTGAATTTTTGAACACCCCGATATGACTCTGTTTGCCGTTGAACGCTATTTTCTCCAAGCCCTGTGTTTGGTTATGCCATTAATTTATTCCATACTTTTTTTGTAAACGAGCTTTTCATGATCTGCATTACGTCTCTTTTGGAATGCCCGTAGTTTCGAAGGATGTGGAATCAAGGTTGAAGCTAAAACGTTACGGGAAAAGGAGTAAAATTATCACTGAGGGCTTATGGCGTAGTGATCCCTTTGATGTGTTTCGTTTTAAAGGAAAAAGCCCAATCACTTAAAAATGCGGACCGCGATTTGACGGCTGGCTTCGTCCGTCTTTTCGCTCTCTTCTCGTTACGCGGGGCAGCATTAGCGTCCCACAGCCGTGACGTGACAGCTGAGGCTTCTGCTGCTGAGCGGCCGCTCCTTTTGTTTTCTTCCTGCAGACGCCCTCGCCCTGACTACAAAAGGCCTGCGGCTGTCGTCCGAAGCGCGCCGCTGCCCGGCATCTCGGTCGTGGCAGGAGGAGGCCGCCCTCGCCCTTCCGTGGTGGTGATGGGGGGCGGGGGGGGGGGGGGTTGGAGTCTGGAGGACGGTGTTTAATTCCCAACAGAGGGCACAAAGTGGCGCACTGTGCTCGCAGTCGTGATTAATACCGGCGACGGCGGCGGTGCCCACTTACAGCCCCTGTGGCGTGCTCTGCGATTAATTACTGTCCGCTGCAGGAATTTGGGTTGCTTTCGTATAACGCAAAACTGTGCCCTAGAGTGAAAATGAAATGTGTACGGTACAGTGTGCAGGATGTGACTGATATAAGTGGAGGTATTTTTATATTCGGTAGCGTTACGTGTACACATTCAGTGTGATGGCTGTTGTTTCTCTGCGTCGAACAGTCTACATCTACATCTACATTTATACTCCACAAGCCACCCAACGGTGTGTGGCGGAGGGCGCTTTACGTGCACTGTCACTACATCGTTTTTCTGTTCCACTCGCGTATAGTTCGCGGGAAGAACGACTGCCGGAAAGCCTCCGTGCGCTCTCGAATCTCTCTAATTTTACATTCGTGATCTCCTCGGGAAGTATAAGTAAGGGGAAGCAATATATTCGATACCTCATCCAGAAACGCACCCTCTCGAAACCTGGACAGCAAGCTACACCGCGATGCAGAGCGCCTCTCTTGCTGAGTCTGCCACTTGAGTTTGCTAAACATCTCCGTAACGCTATCACGCTTACCAAATAACCCTGTGGCGAAATGCGCCCCTCTTCTTTGGATATTCTCTATCTCCTCTGTTAACCCGACCTGGTACGGATCCCACACTGATGAGCAATACTGAAGTATGGGTCGAACGAGTGTTTTGTAAGCCACCTCCTTTTTAATGGACTACATTTTCTAAGGACTCTCCCAACGAATCTCAACCTGGCACCCGCCTTACCAACAATTAATTTTATATGATAATTCCACTTCAAATCGTTCCGTACGCATACTCCCACATATTTTACAGAAGTAACTGCTACCAGTGTTTGTTCTGCTATCATATAATCATACAATAAAGGATCCTTTTTTCTATGTATTCGCAATACATTTGTCTATGTTAAGGGTCAGTTGCCACTCCCTGCACCAAGTGCCTATCCGCTGCAGATCTTCCTGCATTTCACTGCAATTTTCTAACGCTGCAACTTCTGTGTATACTACAGCATCATCCGCGAAAAGCCGCATGGAACTTCCGACACTATCTACTAGGTCTTCACATAAACATCTCACACATCTTACAGTCAGATGTTTTTTACTTGGCCATACCTGGGCTGCGAAGTGCACGACGCCTCGAAGGGCACTCTAACCGTTTTGCCAAACGTGTGTCCCAACCAGGATTTGAACCCGGGATCTCCTGCGTGGATGGCAAACGCTCTATCCATCTGAGCCACCGAAAGCACAGAGGATACTGCGACTCCAGGGACATATCCCTTACATGCTCCCTGCGTGACCCACATTCCCAACTTAATGTCCACACACTACATTCCTAGTGCCCCTGCCCATTACACTCATTGCCCGCGGCAGACAATCTTACCGAGTCCCGTAAGAGTCGGACATGTCCGAAAGAACAGATACCATCTTCGTATATTCATATATATCGTTATAGACAACGTCTTTTATGTGTCCCTAAAGAAAAGGTCCACAATAGTTAGGAAATTGACCAGACTAATCCACTATTTCCATACGACCAATCCATCTGGCAGGATATGTTCTGTTCAGGATATCACATGCACACAAGGAGTTTTGTGCAGGACATGCATCGAATTTCTATCAGTTAAGCGTTCTAATACTTGGCACCTCTTTCAGAAGACGAGAGAGAATTCGTGTGAGGCACATGGCATTTTCTCCGCTGTTTAGGTTACCATTGATGAAATAGGATCCCACGATTATAGTACCATGCATTCCACGCCAGACACTAACCATCCCCAGTTCTGAAATAGCTTAGAATTAAATTTCCTGAGTGGCTGTTACCAAATTTATTTGTTCATCAGGCTCGCAATTTTGGCTTCTTATGCTACTTTCAAGTGATAGCTTACTATTAAGTTCGACGATGGGTCTTTATTTTCGGTAGGGCAGTGTTCTCGAGTTACACGTGCTTAATTATTCCATTGGCATAGTAAGATGTCCGCAAATGATATGGATTCGACGGATTTATTGCACAAAGTGCTAGGCTCCTTTGTAAAATGACGAAGACTCCTTTCTTACCATGCGGGTGGAATATTTAAACACGGATAACAAGGGCATAGTGTCGTCTTAAAAGGAACGATGCATTGATGCAATTCGTAGTGAGCTACCACCAAATGGAATAATAATCCGAAATTGCGATCGTGATGAGTAAATAAATTTAATAAGAGTCCCATTGGAAAATGTTCTTTCTAAAATATTGCACGACTGTGGACACAAGTAAACAGAAAATAGTGACAGATGTTGCTAGCTGAACTAAGCGAACTGTCGTAAGTTGTATGTACTACTACTTATATCATCGGAGAAAGAATCAAAGACAATGATTGATGAAAATGCAGTGTCTCAGTCATTAGCGTTGTCGATGAAAGATATGGGCTGTTGAAATTAACAGCTACATCAGCCCTCGGTCGCAAAAAAAGAGAGTCTTTTTGCCTATATTTCGGCACTGCTATGAGTGCCTTCGTCAGAAGTAAAACTCTCAAATTGGCATGTCACGTATTAAACCAAAAATCAAGCCATAAACCTTTAATCACAAAATACGTACAACAGAATACATGAAAGGCAAGCCACTATGGGATGCTCAAATGCGTGGGGCTACGGTAGCATCAGAACGAGGGGCCCGCGTTAGCAATTGGGGGCAGGTGAACATGTTGTAATGTACAGCAGTGGGCTCCTGGAAGTAGCCCATAGCTTTCACTTGGCAATGAAGACTGAAGAGCATACACAACGCACTCTTATCCATTTTAATGGCTGCGTCTTTCGTTTCGGACAACGAAGTAGCTGATTAACACTAATGGATTTATCTGGTTGTAAAATAGAGTTGTGAACAAAGTGCTCCTGGAAGGTGTTTGTTCAAATTTACCAAGTTAATGACTGAGTGTATCAATGAGCACATTATTCTTAACTATGTAGTTAATTTCAATCAGCTTTCAGATAAATTGTTTAAGAGCTATCCGATTTCGATCGGATGCTCCTGATCAAAAGCCCTTAAATATTTCCCGGCCGATGGCTGCACCAAAGCATAGAATACGCGCAGTAGTAGACAACATTTCCAGAATGCCCTCCAAGAAACAGCTATGGTCACTGATTGTGACCAGTCAATCGAAACAGCCTTAGCCATTATGCAATTTATGTGAACATTGCCCGAAATTAACTTTATAGTTCGAAATTGATTATGCGTGGAACGTGGTCTGACGTTAATACTCGTAAATCCGTGAATGACTCAATGGTCTCCACTTTCTCGAACCCAGCCTCATCATCCAGCCTTGAACTTAGAAAAGTTTAACTTTTCTCAGAAACGCCTGAGAGGAACTATTCACTCCTATTTGCAAGTAAAATCTGATCCAACCTGTCTCCTTTGCTTGATATATTAGCTTCCTCGCCTCAGTTACCTTCTGCCTTATTGCTATAAAGTTGTGATATCTTGATTCGATTCGTAATGCCTCAATTGCAAGTCGTCTCTTTGTTACAACCTTGGGTCACGGTCACGTTTCAGATATCTTCAGGTGAGCCGCCGTCGAAGACTGACATCGGATTCCCACGTCAACAGGCAGGGCATTCTTTGGCGGATATGCGAAACACTGAGGCATCAGATTCTCATCGTTAAGACATTAGGTGGTCGATTACGCATTACGACAGTGTTAAGATTCGCTGATGTGTTCCTAGGTGAGTAATCTCAAGCTATAAGGACAATGCTCTCAAACTGGCTTGCAGGTCGTCTTGAGGTATGTGTGATTCGTAAATCTCGCTCATTGATGTTTGGAACCCATAGGAATTAGTACGCTTATTGTTAAACTTATAATCACTGGTGACCTGGCAACTGCGCCTAAGTCAGCGCCAGAAAAAGCTGTTGAGTGGAAGGACTGTACCTCAGGCAACATAAAGCTTCATTCACAATTAAAGCGATCAATATCTTTACGTCACTCTCAGAATTTAAAAAGATTGACAATAACCATTTCGGACTTCAACAAAGGTAAAATTTACTTTTTTGTTTACTCTGCAAGGAAACGGTGAGTGGACTCAAGTTTTAATAGCTTGAAATTACATGAGCAGCGTTTTTTAACTCTCCAAGTGAACAACTGATGACCCAAAATTTTCAACATCTAGAAATTACATAAAAA
Organism: Schistocerca piceifrons; assembly: GCF_021461385.2. Classification (NCBI taxonomy): domain Eukaryota; kingdom Metazoa; phylum Arthropoda; class Insecta; order Orthoptera; family Acrididae; genus Schistocerca; species Schistocerca piceifrons. The sequence continues at coordinate 951,774,039 of NC_060138.1, forward strand.
ATAACTGTGACTAGGGACGGAGGGTAGTAAAATAAATTAACAGTATCAAACAATCAAAGTACTAACCCATGGAGAAAAGCGGCATTTAAGATTGAAATAAATTAATAATCCACAGAAACAATCGTAAATTTACAAGAGATTAAAACTGGAGAGACATTTAAATCCTTCTTTGCCCGTGACGACTGGACAGGCAAAAAATTATTAGTTCAGATATTATAACTATTCAGAAGCAGATTCGATACGGAATGGAGAGTGGGTTTCAGGGTCAGTCATAGCAACCTGCAAATAATGGAAATAAAGCAGCTTTAAAGTTTACTCCCAAACTTTATTCATTATTGTGACAATAGTTTATTAACAACCTTTATGGTGAAAATAAGAGAAACTGCATCAGTTAGAATTGGCTTATGTACTAGCTGCACTTTGAATGAGCTATTAATGACACTTATCACTGGATAACATACATAACAGCAGCGCACTTTAAACATTTGTAGCCTTAGCGACACAATAAACCAATAAGAGCCGTTTCATATAGCAGATAAATATGCACCACGTGAGGGCTTGTTATTCAAAATGCTAGATACTCAAAGCAAACACCTCTAATAATATTAGTGCTACGAACTAATATTAGCCTTCAGAGGTAATAAGACATCGAAATAGAAATAACATGTACTGAAATAGCCTTAGCGACACAATAAACCAATAAGAGCAGTTTCATATAGTAGATAAATATGCACCACGTGAGGGCTTGTTAATCAAAATGCTAGATACTCAAAGCAAACACCTCTAATAATATTAGTGCTACGAACTAATACTAGCCTTCAGAGGTAATAAGACATCGAAACAGAAATAACATGTACTGAAATAGCCAATCGCGTGCTATTTTTAATATCAAAACTGCTTACAGTTTTCTATATGTTTTCCTTCACTCTACACATGGCGTGGTACAAACAACACTTGTCCGACGACGTAATTTGTCCGTGCCCCAGCACGCAACGACTCCTGGCGTCTCTCGAAGGAAAATTATCAAAACACGCTGAAGTTGCAATAATAATAATAATAATAATAAAACAAGAAAATGGTCGCACAAAGCTTGCTCCAATCATCAGCTTAAGTAACAGCCACAAATAAATCACTTGCATTATTTCCTTGTCTTAAAAAAATGAAAGGAATGAAAAAGAACGGAGGTACCATACAATATATCGAGATTCAATCGTCATATAAGACATTAAAAGGCATTTTAAGAAGTACGCAGTGAACACCGCCGCAAGTAAAAGCAGAAGATTTTGCAAAGCATGGAGTGAGAGATTAGTCACATACAATCCGGTGGTGGTGGTTAGTGTTTAACGTCCCGTCGACAACGAGGTCATTAGAGACGGAGCGCAAGCTCGGGTTAGGGAAGGATTGGGAAGGAAATCGGCCGTGCCATTTCAAAGGAACCATCTCGGCATTCGCCTGAAACGATTTAGGGAAATCACGGAAAACCTAAATCAGGATGACCGGAGACGGGATTGAACCGTCGTCCTCCCGAATGCGAGTCCAGTGTTACAATCCGCCAACTTCCAAATATGAAACACTTCACTCCAGCTAGCCAAGAAGTACATTATTCACCAAGGCGAAGATGGAACCGGATCATCTCCCTCAATCTGCCAACGCTCTAGAAGAAGCCACGGCAGGACCACGACGAGTCCATTCACATCATACTACGGTCAAGCAAATGCCAAATTCCTGTGCTCTGACGTATGGAGAAGTCCTCCGTATCTCTACTCACTTCTCGTCAACTTTCTCACTAGTCGCCGGTACTCGCCACGACACCTACGCCGCTAGCCGACTCGAGCAACCGGAAACCAAAGAGTTGGACTCCTATCAAAAACAGGACCGATACGAACCGCCACAGCTCACCTTGAACCAATGAGAAACATGAATAATGATAGGCATGTATAAGGGCTAATCAAAATGTTACCGTTCGAAGGCAGTACAGTCCAGAATCGGTATGTCAATTGAGCAATAGCACATTGAGCATTGAGACAATCATCGCACCGAAGCACCAAGTTGAAGACGCTCGTCTGGTAAAACTCGCTGTCCTGTTGCGTGAAGAAGTCCGTAACGGTCTTCTGCACATTCTCGCGCGACAGGAATCATCGAGCCTTCAAGGCTTTTTTAAGGTATAGAGGGTGTGATAATAGCACGGAGAGATAGAATAACTATGGTGCGGTTGCTAGAGTGTTTCCCACTTGAGTTGGTGTAACTTTTGCGTTACGGCATTTGCGATATGGGGACGTGCGTTATCGAGAAGCATCAGCACCCCTTGTCGTAGTTTTCCCAGATTTGCCGCCCTAAGTACACACCATAAATCACATTCATCATTTTCCTGTGTATGTCTAGCGGTATTTGCCCTTCGGAAGCCAAGTAAAGAATAGCAGCACATTGGTTCTGTCTGGACACTTTTGATAATAACTTCGCCATAGTTCATGTTCTTCGCGTTTAACTCATGCCCTTCGAAAAGGTGAATGTCACCCTAATCCTTTGCCTACATGTCGTTGCTTATATACCCGCACCAGATTGGCGCTATCTTGCACATGCGCTGCAGCGACACCCTCAAACGAAAACTTCTGATCGTCCATCTTGTTTCACTTCGAGGTTGATGAAATGTTTCTAGCTGTACTGAAGTAACCATGTCACTTTTAATGGAACTGTGTACTTGGTTTACAGCGTTTTTTGAGTCTCCTGGAAAATTTTATGTTAGCTGTCAATATTTCCCTAAACAGAGGTGGAATATATGGTAAACATTAGGAGCAAGGTAAGAAACGATGGTTGTGTTTTTAGAGACATCGTTCAGTTCAAAATGGCTCTGAGCACTATGGGACTTAACATCTATGGTCATCGGTCCCCTAGAACTTAGAACTACTTAAACCTAACTAACGTAAGGACATCACACACATCCATGCCCGAGGCAGGATTCGAACGTGCGACCGTAGCAGTCGCGCGACTCCGGACTGAGCGCCTAGAACCGCTAGACCACCGCGGCCGGCAGACATCGTTCAGGAAATTATACAGGGTGGTCCACTGATCGTGGCCGGGCCAAATATCTCACGAAATAAGCGTCAAACGTAAAAATGGAACTTGTCTAGCTAGAAGAGGGAAACCAGATAGCGCTATGATTGGCCCGCTAGATGGCGCTGCCACAGGTCAAACGGATATCAACAGCGTTTTTTTTTTAAAATAGGAATCCTCATTTTTATTACATATTCGTGTAGTACGTAAAGAAATATAAATGTTTTAGTTGGACCACTCTTTTCGCTTTGTGATAGACGGCGCTGTAATAGCCAAAAACATATGGCTCACAATTTTAGATGAACAGTTGGTAACAGGTGGGTTTTTTAAATTAAAATACAGAAAGTAAGTACGTTTGAACATTTTATTTCGGTTGCACCAATGTGATACATGTACCTTTGTGAACTTATCATTTCTGACAACGCATGCTGTTGAGCGTGATTATCTGTAAACACCACATTAATGCAATAAATGCTCAAAATGATGTCCGTCAACCTCAATACATTTTGCAATACGTGTAACGACATTCCTCTCAACAGCGAGTAAATCGCCTTCCGTAATGTTCACACATGCATTGACAATGCGCTGACGCATGTTGTCAGGCGTGGTTGGTGGATCACGATAGCAAATATATTTCAACTTTCCCCACGGAAAGAAATCCGGGGACGTCAGATCCAGTGAACGTGCGGGCCATGGTATGATGCTTCGACGACCAATCCATCTATCATGAAATATGCTATTCAATACCGCTTCAACCGCTTTCGAGCTATGTGCCGGACATCCGTTATGTTGGAAGTACATCACCATTTTGTCATGCAGTGAAACATCTTGTAGTAACATCCTTAGGACATTACATAGGAAATCAGCATACACTGCACCATTTAGATTGCCATAATAAAATGGGAGCCAATTATCCTTCCTCCCATAATGCCGCACCATACATTAACCCGCCGAGGTCGTTGATGTTCCACTTGTCACGGGATTCGTGGATTTTCCTAGGCTAGTGCATATTATGCCGGTTTACGTTACCGTGGTGTGCAGTCTGTGGCTGGGTGGCGTTGTTGTAATATTCGCTATTGTAGTGTTGGGCTGTTGGCTGTTAACAGCGCGTAGCGTTGCCCAGTTGGAGGTGAGCCGCCAGCACTGGTGGATGTGGGGAAGTGAGATGGCGGATTTTTGAGAGCGGATGATCTGGACAGAGATAGTAAATTTGCAAGTCTGGATGTCATGAACTGCTGTATATATTATGAACTTTGAACACTATTAAGGTAAATACATTGTTTGTTCTCTATCTAAATCTTTCATTTGCTAACTATGCCTATCAGTAGTTAGTGCCTTCAGTAGTTTGAATCATTTATTTAGCTGGCAGTAGTGGCGCTTGCTGTATTGCAGTGGCTTGAGTAATGAAGATTTTTGTGAGGTAAGTGATTTGTTAAAGGTATAGGTTAATGTTAGTCAGGGCCATTCTTTTGTAGAGTTTTTTGAAAGTCAGATTCTGTTGCGCTAAAAATATTTTGTGTCAGTTTAAACACAGTCATGTATAATTTTTCTAAGGGGGCATATCATATGGTGACCCTGCCAGGATTCGATCCTGGAATCTTCTGATTTTTTTCTTGTAGTTTGTGTAATTAGTGCAGCCTTTGTTTATTGCTAGTGCGTAATTGTAGAGAGAATTTCCTTTGTAGTTGTAGTTTTTCATTCTTGTACAGTAAAACTGTTGTGGAATCCATGTAGATTTGCACCAAGTATTTTGCAGCTGCACTTGCAATTAACGAGATATTATTTTCAATGCTATGTTAATGTGTTTTCTTATTTTCCTGTTCAAATTGTACTTTTCTGTGTTGTCGTGTGAAATATTGTGACAATAATGGCTTGTGAAAAACGTAATACTAGGCTCCAAAGTAAACTGAGAAATGACAGTGAAGACGAAAGCAGTGTGTTATCGCCGCCGAGTAGTGAATTAACTAATGCTCAAAGTAGTAATTTGGTAATTGTGCATAGGGAAATGGAGCAGGCTGCAAATAATGGGGTAGGCAGTGAAACAATTAGTGAACAGGGAAGCATAATCGATCGATCGGTCGGCAACAGCTCGCCTCAGGAATCCGAAATTACAGGACACAATATTGGAAATACTGTAGATTCAGGTTTTGCGTCCTCACCGTTTTCTCAAATAAGTCAAGACACAATTTCTGCTTGTCAAACTGTGAATGTTGCCAGTGCAAATGCACTGCCGAAAAGCATAGAGGACCAGTTTCCAAACACTAATACATTATTATTGCAATTAATGCAACTATTGAAACAAAATCATAGACAAACACAAGCATGTATAATTTTTCCAAGGGGACGTTTCATATGGCGACCCTGCCTTCTGTCAACAGATCTATTAAATAATAATTTTATGATCCACATTCTTCAAAAAAGGAGCACTTGGAAAGCAAAGAACAATAAGAAGGGATTAATAACAGTTACTGCATACATAATTTCCTTTTCAAGTACTTGGTAATTTCTTTTGTAGAATAAGTTTTGTTGCACCAGTTAATTACATAGACATTAAGATGTGAATATACATTTCCCTTATCTGCATGTTGTCTTTACCGTACTTTTTATTTTACTTGTGGGTTTGTCATGATAAGATATAAGTTATTGCATTTGCTGCTGCTGTTTGCCAGGCATAGTGCTATTAAATTTCACTTTGTATTACTCTGTTAAGCCAGTTTTACTACTGATTTATTTTGCTTTCTGCTGCACATAGGCTCATATTAGTGGTAATGTTGCATTTGCTTTTCTAACTTATATATATTGCTGCTTGCTTTGCCAATTTGCATTTTTCTGTCATTCCTGTTTGTGTTAATTGTTTTGTGCTGCTGCATTGCCTCGTCCCTTAGTTTAGCATCTGAGCTCAGTAGATTTAAGTTGGCTTAAGATGGGGTAGGCTATATAAGAGAACGAGTTGTGATGAATTGGAAGAAATGCATTGAGAAGCTATAAGAAAATGGTTTGGCCAAAAAAGTATTTTTAAAGAGGATATGAACAAAACAGTAGGGTTTAGAAACAACAGGTTTAGGTTGGATTTTATTGGAAATAAATGATGAGGTAAGATAACAGAAAATAAATAATGAAGTAAGAAATATGTGAACATGTAAATATAGAAAGCATGCTTGGATAGGATTTTTTGGTGGAAACAAATGTTGAAATAAGACGAAAGATCTATGGAATGAAGTTTTGGGTTGGACTGCACTACCAAATGTTACACTGAAAACAAACCCTGCACCTTCCTCTTGTGTTATTCTGCTATGCGTTTGTGTACCCTTATTTATTTGTGTTTTTCCTGTCTTTATGTGTTTAGCAGCTGAGAGTTATGTTGTAGAATTTTTCTAATACTATGTTATTTACTTTGTAAAGATGTTTAGACATTATTTATCTGTTCTGTTTTGTTGCTCATGTGTGAAGTTGATGCTTCAAAAGTTATTCTAATTTTTTATGTATGTACTTATGTCATAATTCCTGTAACACTGATGGATATGTTATTTCGATTCTTTTGTAAAGCCCTTATTACTACAAATGTTATCCATATTGTTATGTTCTTTAATGATGTATTTTGTACCTTTGCTATTGTATTCTCATGTTATAAAATTGTAATTGACACCAGTTCATCAAATTAAGTAACTTGTAAGCATTCATTTCGCTGCACATATTTCTGTTGGTCATAGTACGTGAAAAAAAGAGGACTGTTAGTGTTTGCACGTGTGATTAACAGCATTGCTGGTTCTAAGGACAATTCCAAAAACTTTGTGAGTGAACAAGTGGTGGTTTATGGACTTGCTATATTCTCCGCAAGACTCTTCGATGGTGATTGTGCACCTGCACAGTCGCAACAGATGACTGCTGGCCGTCTCTACAAGGACTACAGTGGGTCTGCATCTTTGATGGCCCACCAATACCATTATTTCTACAAGGACTGCAGTGGGTCTGCACCTCTGGTGGCCCACCAATACCGTAATCTCTACCAAGGCTACAGTGGGTCTGCTCTGTGATGACCTACCTACCAATATTCTTCAAAACTTCGACTGACTCTGTGGTGGGTTTGCTCTGTTGTGGCCCATTACCTATCTGCATGTCAAGAGTCAGCACTGTCTTTCCGTTGGAAGGACAACAATATTTCCACAAGACTGCATGGAAATCCACTACTTCCGTGTGCATTTTCTTTTACTGCTCAGACTTTGAGAAAAACACTGCTATTTTACTGTGATGAACGATGGACTCTGAGAAAATTTTAGCTTTTGACCAACATTGTATTAATACATGTGTTCATTTGATTTCTTTGTCATTGTAATTGTGAAAAAATTTTAACAAATATGTATTGGCCAGTGCCCAAAACAATTTGTAAAATTTTTTGTGGGGAACGTGGGGGATATGTTAGTAGGCCGTTTAGGTTTCTATGTTGGTAACGCCACGTAGCGCTCTGTATGAAAATCACTGGCTGTGCTGTGTGCAGTCTGTGGCTGGGTGGCATTGTTGTAGTATTCGCTACTGTATTGTTGGGCTGTTGGCTGTTAACAGCGCGTAGCGTTGCCGAGTTGGAGGTGAGCCGCCAGCACTGGTGGAAGTTGGGAAGTGAGATGGCGGATTTTTGAGAGCGGATGATCTGGACAGAAACAGTAAATTTGTAAGACTGGATGTCATGAACTGCTATACATACTATGACCTTTGAACAATATTAAGGTTAATATATTGTTTGTCTCTATCTAAATCTTTCATTTGCTAACTATGCCAATCAGTAGTTAGTGCCTTCAGTAGTTTGAATCTTTTATTTAGCTGGCAGTAGTGGCGCTCGCTGAATTGCAGTAGCTTGAGTAACGAAGATTTTTGTGAGCTAAGTGATTTGTGAAAGGTATAGGTTAATGTTAGTCAGGGCTATTCTTTTGTAGAGATTTTTGAAATGCAGATTCCGTTGCGCTAAAAATATTGTGTGTCAGTTTAAACACAGTCATGTATAATTTTTCTAAGGGGATGTTTCAACCGCTGTTGGTGAATGATGTTTCGTTCCTAAATAGAACGCGTGCAAATAATCTGTCATCGTCCTGTAATTTCTCTTGTGTCCAGTGGCAAAACTGTACACGACGTTCAAAGTCGTCGCCATGCAACTCCTGGTGCATAGAAATATGGTAAAGGTGCAATCGATGTTGATGTAGCATTCTCAACACCGACGTTTTTGAGATTCCCGATTCTCGCGCAGTTTGTCTGCTGCTGAAGTGCGGATTACCCGCGACAGCAGCTAAAACGCCTACTTGGGCATCAATATTAGTTGCAGGTCGTCGTTGACGTTTCACATGTGGCTAAACTGTACCTGTTTCCTTAAATAACGTAACTATCCGGCCAACGGTGCAGACACTTGGGTGATATCGTCCAGGATACCGAGCAGCATACATACCACACGCCCGTTCAGATTGATCACAATAGCCATACATCAACAAGGTATCGAACCTTCCCGCAATTGGTAAAGGCTTCATTTTAACACGGGTTATGTATCACGAAGCAAATACCGTCCGCACTGACGGAATGTTACGTGATACCACGTACTTATACGTTTGTGACTATTATAGCGCCATCTATCACAAAGCGAAGAAGGTAGTCCCACTAAAACGTTCATATTTCCTTACGTACTACACGAATATGTAATAAGAAATGGAGGTTCCTATTAAAAAAAAAAGACGCAGTTGATATCTGTTTGACCTATGGCAGCGCTATCTAGCGGGCCAACCATAGCGCCATCTGCTTTCCCCCTTCAAGCCAGACAAGTTTTGTTCTTTGTAGTTTTTTCCTTTTTATGCTTATTTCGTGAGATATTTGGCCCGGTCACTATCAATGGACCACCCTGTATAACACATTCAGAGCCCATATGAACGGGTTTATGTTTGTATTGAGAAAAAATCAGAGACAACGACTTAATGGAATGTTGGTGGGTGATATTATTAGACATGCAGGAATGACATTTATGCAGAAAGGTGAACGCCATAATACGACACCTGTAGGCGGAGCCTTTATCCACAAAATAGATGTCAGTTGGTTGTTGCTGATTAGCCTTATATTCCAGCCATAAATTTGTGGTACATTCCAGAGGCTGATGATAGGTCAGAAAGAACCACCACGTTACCGTCGCTATCCTCTCAACAGCGTAATGAGTTAGGTGGGTAAGGGCGTCATAAAGATGACCATAATCATTGCAGTTTTGTACTTAAGTTGTCGTTATAGCTAAGTAAACCATAGGGAGGAATTATTATTGTTTGACTCTTTTTAAAAACATTGAAGACGAGGAAACGACTGACATCAATGCAAAACTAAGCTTTTGACGGAAGTACATTGTTGATTTCAAATGGCAGATTTATCCGTTTATCACACTTAAAATGGTGTAACTAGGAAACTTACTTTGAGCTTAATGATATATGGTTCACTGTAATGTTAATCTTGACGTACGTTTGTAGAGACACATCAGTAGGTTACAGGTCCATCTGCCAACTTTCTGATTCGGTTGCACGTCCGTATAACGAAGGTATTTTCTACGTACTACATGTACGGAATCAGATGTCTCGTATATATATGAATTTTGATACTGTTTTGTTCTGTTGCTGCCTCTACATTTCACGTCTGCTAGTTCTAATGGTCCGTTGTTGGCCCATGGCTTTTTATTCCCTCACTTGCTTTTTAATTTTGCCTCTTTTCTTTGCTTATTGTATTTTTGTACTATCCATTATCTCAATTTATTTGGCGTGTTGTGTTTAATTGTCCTGCTCATGAGGAGGTGCTAGAGTGACAATTCCTTAAAACGCCAGAGCTGCTCCATAGATGTAGGTACCACGCTAATTTAAATCAAAGTCTCCAGTTGAAAATTGTATTTTATTTTTATTTACTCGTTAGCTTGGATTCGTTTAGGGATAATTTTCAGATGCATTAAATGTTAATGCTGAGGACAGCATGCTCTACAACAAATTGTATACTACATGCGTCGTCTTTAGGCAGCTGAAAACGACGTATCTCGCCCTAACCTAGACGATTTATTATGTCACAGAGCTGTCCTTAGCTTAAATACTTACATAATTCCTGAAGCTTATAATACACTTGAAAATGACTCGTTGCTGAATTGAAACTACAATACACTTCGCAGCTCGAGGTCCAAGGCCCAGATATTGGCTGGTACACATTTATAGAGCACATGTTAGGAGTTTATCCTTTTCTGTGTTTTCACCGTAGTATTTTTCTGAAATTTCAAGCTTGTTTTTCTGTTTAGGAGCTTTACTCTCCAATTTTGTAAGTGTAAATTCATTCAGTCTGTAGCGCCGTAGTTGCTCGTTTGCGCCGAAGTCAGTCAGTCACACCTAGTCTATAGCACATTTTTCGTTTCTTCTGAACAGCCAGGAACATAACTCATTAAGACATCAGCGTCCATTGGTGGTGCATCAGAAGAGTAGCCAGTTGCATATTAGGACTCTATCTGCTTTTGTAGTTTACTTTGACTGGGATGGATAGGACGTATGCATGCTGTGTGCGGACCCTGGAGCAGCTGGCTGCAGTTTACCAGCACCTGAAACCTTTTTTACCTTGAGGCCACTGCCTCGTGGTTTGTAGCACTGGCGGAGAATCTGGCACGTAGCGTGGGCTATCTTAGGCATCGCTTGTTTCGCTCACAGGCTCTGCTGCCGTGGCACCTAATATTGCATCCCATGCAAGGATCCGCCCTCCCAGCAGGGTGAGTGGCGGGTGGTAACGCGTTCGCATCGCTCGTGACGGAGGGTCAGTGTGGAATATGGACGTCTAGCGTCGCCCATTCATTCTGTGTGAGTAGACAAGTGACCACTGCTTCATCAGGGTCTGAGAAGGATCATGGGGCTTACGTTATTGGGAGCTCCAGCTTTAGGTGCGATATGGAGCCACTTAGACAGGTAGCGTTCAGGGATGGAAAGAAAGCCCGGTGCACTTGGTGTGAGGGGGGGGGGGGGGGCCTCAGCCGAGATGTTGAGCAGCTAGTTCGGTAGCCCATATGCAATGGAAATATCTTAGGCCTTGTAGCCACAAAAAGGCGGGACGTTATCGACAACATGTTTATAGAAACTGGGATTAGCCATCATGATGTCATTTTAGTAACTATGGTTACGAAAGTCAAGAAGGATAGATGAGTATTTCTGATAGAAACAGCAGATAAGCATTTGTTGGTATCTCATGTACACAGTGAACTGACATAACTTAGTTTCAGTAAGAGGGAAATAGAGGAATTATGGGCAACGTTTAAGCAGATTGTATATTGTGGTCTGCAGAAGTATGTGCATCATAAGTGGATTAGGAATGGAAAAGACTCTCCATGGTTTAATAACGAAATTCGGAAAATGCTAGAGAAGCAGAGGCTGTCACATTCTCGGTTTAGAAGTGACGTGGAAATTACGACAAACAAAGGTCAGTAGAGATTCATGCGCCTGTGAAAAGATCTACATTTGAAGAATACAACTACCACATTCATACTTTAGCAAAAGATCCTTCAGAGAATCCTAGAAAATTCTTTCCCCAAGTTAAATCGCTAAGCGGTGTAACGCTTCCATCCAGTCACTTGTTAACGAGTCTAGTGTGGCAGTTAAGGATAGCTGAAGTTTTAAATTTCGCATTCAAGAAATCGTTCACCCTGGAAAGTAATACGAAGATACCGCCATTTGACCATCTAACAGACTCCCAAATGGAAAACGTAGTAATAAACATCACTGGCGTAGAGAAGCAACTGAAACAGTTAAAAGCAAATAAGTCAACAGGTCAGGACGGAATCCCAATTCAGTTTCACAAAGAGTTCTCTATGGCATTGGCCCATTGCCTAGCTTGCATTAATCGTGAATCTCTCATCCAGAGCAAAGTCCGAAACGACTGGAAAAACGAGCAGGTGTATAAGAAGGGCAAAATTACAGACCAATATCCCTAACTTTGGTTCATTGCAGAATCCTTAAACATATTTTCCAATCAAGTATAATAAATTTTAGTGAGACCGAGCACCTGATGTACACGAATCATCATGGTCTTAACTGAAGCGCCAAAGAAACTGGTACGAGCATACATATTAAAACACAGAGATGTGTAAACCGCACGCTGGGGCGCCAGTACCTTCAGAGGATGAGACAACTGATTTACGTCAGCCGGCGACCGCCTGCAGAGCAGACAGCGTTTGCCGGAGTGAAAGGAAGAACGACCCCATGTTCGGCTTAAAAGCAAATTCCGCTACATTGTGTGGGAGCACCCAGCCTACGCATTCTTTACAAACATAGCAATCAGTTTCAGAGGTCTTCACAGGGAGGCAGCAAACGCCAAACGCCAGTGCTACAGATTTCTGGATTGGTCGTATTAAACGAAACGTCATTCTCCCGTTTTAGAAGAGCAATGCTGATTGGCAGACGATATTCCTGACATGTTGAGCTGAAGGAGTAATGGAAGATACCGAAAGATATACCCCTTCACATCTGGCGTGGAGAGGGCCGTTCTTTCGTCGCTCTTGGAGTGAGAGCACATAACGAGAGCGTGTGCGCTCGTTGTGTACTCAAAGAGCAAGGAACAAGTCTCTCCTCAGTACTTCACTGGGAGAGCACCTCTATCAAGAGCGAATCAGAGTGTGACTCTATATAGAGTCCTTGCAATTAAATGTTGTTCACTGTGTTGGCCACTAGACTTATTGTGCACTGTGAACGGACAGAGTTATATTTAATCGCCTGTGAACGAATTTTTGAGTGGCATTGCGGTGGACAGGTTATCCGACTGGTGTACCACACCAATAATTAGACCAGGGGCGAATAGGTGTCCTTGACTTCATCAAGGTGTAGGGAGAGTTTGATTGGCGAAGGTCAGTTCAGGTAGGACGAGAGTTATCTTATTTGTCAGTAGCGAGCAGCGCAGACAGCGGTCATCACAACTTATGGTATTGTGCGCTACAGCTCTTGCGAGCCCCATATTTCCTCCACAACAGTACACTTAACTGCATTTCACACGCAACAGCCTCGACTATACCTAGCAACATTCTAACGGATAATTATTCAATTTGAGTAGGTGTGGCTCTCAGCCATTCTTCCAAGTCAATAACAATCTTAAACTCTGTATAGAAATTTCTATAGCGAATCCTATCCTTAAGAGGTAACTTCACGTTCCGAAAAGAACCCAGAAATAACTTGTTCAGTTCATAACTAAATGTGCCATTGTGATTTCTCAAAACTTTTGCAAAATAAATAATAATTTTGGTTAGTTTTATGTTTTTCTTACACTAACTAGCACTACTCCGGTACCCAAGTATCCCACTAGTTACCTAAGAAATTTTGTGAATTTTTGTGTCATTTCCTTACAGTGGACGACTCCAGAAGATATTTATTGCCGAAAGTTTTCATGCATTTCTCTTTAGAACGTTAGGAGCGCCTGTCTGACTTCTGTAGTAGTGTGTGGGTGGAAATTGCGTCTTCCAGGAGCCACAGGGTAAAGGGTACATCTCAGATGAATCCGTTGCGCAGAATGACAGAATAGCAACCACACGCTCACAACAGTAGTCACGAGACTGTACGGCAGCAAGAAGATCGGGCTCGGCAAGGGCGTGTGGCAGTACTGAGACCGTAGAGCATCGTGATCGGGGTATGGCTCTGGCGTATCGCACTGCATCTGTAGCAGCAATATAAGCAGCTATTGGCACTGCAGTGACACAGTGAACTGCTACAAAGTGGCTGTTTCAAGGACAGTTCCGAATCCTGTAGTGTGCCTTTCAGTGACCCCACACCAGCGACATTTACGACTTCAGTAGAGTGAAGGCAGTGCTCTTTAGATTTCAGGGTGGAAGTCTGCTTCGGTTTCTGTTAAAATGCGTTCTGCCTTACAACCAGTGATGGCTGTGTGTTAGGAGACCAATTGAGAGCCTGCAACCAACCTGTCTGCGTGCTAAACGTACTGGTCCTACACCTGGAATTATGGTCTGGGGTGCAATTTCATACGACTGTAGGAGCACTTTCGTGGTTATCCCACGCATCCTGACTGCAAATCTGTACGTCAGTCTGGTGATTCGACCTGTTGCGTTGCAACTCACGAACAGCATTCCAGGGGTGTTTTCCAACTGGTGAACTCTCGACCACATACCGCTGTTGTAAGCTGTGATGTTCTACACAGTGTCGACATGCCTTGACTCGCACGATCAGCAGATCTGTTTCCAATCGAGCACGTATAGGACATCATCGGAGACAACTCTAGCGCCATCCAAAAACAGACTTAATCATCCCTGTACTGATAGACCGAGTGCGACAGGCCTGGGACTCCATCTCATAAGCTGATATCCGGCATCTATGCAACACAATGCACGTACGTTTTCATACTTGCCTTCACCGGTTATTTATGTACTAGCATTTCACATTTGCAATGCCTTACCTCGCGCTGTCATTGATCTCTGATCTTGCAATGTTAATCACTTGCATATTTTATCTAGACAAATGTATTCCCGAAACTTCGTTGCTCTACATCAACCATTTTTTAGTGTTGCGGTTTTTTTCGTCTGTTTATCTATCGATTTGGTCCTTCTAAGGAAAACGTGTTGAACTTGAAAGGCATCTACTGAGGCACACCTGTATGTGGCACCCGAATATGATAATAACATTAACGTAAACTAAAATGAAACTAGGGTACTATAAACGAGGTGTGTGTCTGATAGGTTTTATAAGATGTATCGCTGACTATGCACGACCGCAGAGCCAAAGATACTGTGTCTGGTCTGAGATTGTATGGTTGGAATAAGAGAGTGCTTGGCGCACAGTTGTAGGTAGCTGTCTGTGAGCGAAAGAGGGTGGAGTAGGCAGTTTTTGCGGTGTGCTGCGTCAAGCCCCCAAGTGTTAGATTATAATATAGGAATTATGAGTACATGTATTATCGGAAATAGAAACGTAGAAGCAGCTTGGCGCACAGTTGTGAGTAGGCGTCTGTGAGCGAAAGAGAATGGAGTAGTCAGTTTTTGTGGTGTGCTCTGTGAAGGCAGCAGGTGTTAGATTATAATGTACCAAATACTACCAAATACGAGTACATGTATTATTGGATGTATGAATGTGGAAGCAGAAGTCTTCACGCAAGCAAGGTAAAGATGTTAAATATATGTTGTTGTTGTTGTTGTGGTCTTCAGTCCAGAGACTGGTTTGATGCAGCTCTCCATGCTACTCTATTCTGTGCAAGATTCTTCATCTCCCAGTACCTACTGCAGCCTACATCCTTCTGAATCTGTTTAGTGTATTCATCTCTTGGTCTCCCCCTACGATTTTTACCCTCAACGCTGCCCTCCAGTACTAAATTGGTGATCCCTTGATGCCTCAGAACATGTCCTACCAACCGATCTCTTCTTCTTGTCAAGTTGTGCCACAAACTCCACTTCTCCCCAATCCTATTCAATACCTCCTCATTAGTTACGTGATCAACCCATCTAATCTTCAGCATTCTTCTGTAGCACCACATTCCAAAGGCTTCTATTCTCTTCTTGTCCAAACTATTTATCGTCCATGTTTCACTTCCATATATGGCTACACTCCATACAAATACTTTCAGAAACGACTTCCTGACATTTAAATCTGTACTCCATGTTAAGAAATTTCTCTTCTTCAGAAACGCTTTCCTTGCCATTGCCAGTCTACATTTTATATCCTCTCTACTTCGACCATCATGAGTTACTTGGCTCCCCAAATAGCAAAACTCATTTACTACTTTAAGCGTCTCATTTCCTAATGTAATTTCCTCAACATCGCCCGATTAATTCGGCTACATTCCATTATTCTCGTTTTGCTTATTTTTATGTTTTTCTTATATCCTCCCTTCAAGACACCGTCCATTCCGTTCAACTGCTCTTCCAAGTCCTTTTCTGTGTCTGACAGAATTACAATGTCATCGGCGAACCTCAAAGTTTTTATTTCTTCTCCATGGATTTTAATACCTACTCCGAATTTTTCTTTTGTTTCCTTTACTGCTTGCTCAATATACAGATTGAATAACATCGGGGAGAGGCTACAACCCTGTCTCACTCCCTTCCCAACCACTGATTCCCTTTCATATCCCTCGACTCTTACAACTGCCTTCTGGTTTCTGTACAAATTGTAAATAGCCTTTCGCTCCCTGTATTTTACCCCTGCCACATTCAGAATTTGAAAAAGAGTATTCCAGTCAACATTGTCAAAAGCTTTCTCTAAGTCTACAAATGCTAGAAACGTAGGTTTGCCTTTTCTTAATCTAGCTTCTAAGATAAGTCGTAGGATCAGTATTGCCTCACGTGTTCCCATATTTCTACGGAATCCAAACTGATCTTCCCCGAGGTCGGCTTCTACCATTTGTCTGTAAAGAATTCGCGTTAGTATTTTGCAGCCGTGACTTATTTTACTGACCGTTCGGCAATTTTCACATCTGTCAACGCCTACTTTCGTTGGGATTGGGATTATTATATTCTTCTTGAAGTCTGAGGGTATTTCGCCTGTCTCATACATTTTGCTCACCAGATGGTAGAGTTTTGTCAGGACTAGCTCTCCCAAGGCTGTCAGTAGTTCTAATGGAATGTTGTCTACTCCCAGGGCCTTGTTTCGACTTAGGTCTTTCAGTGCTCTATCAAATTCTTCACGCAGTATCATATCTCCCATTTCATCTTCATCTACATCCTCTTCCATTTCCATAATATTGTTCGCAAAAACATCGCCCTTGTATACTCCTTCCATCTTTCTGCTTTCCCTTCTTTGCTTAGAACTGGGTTTACATCTGAGCCCTTGATGTTCATACAAGTGGTACTCTTTTCTCCAAAGGTCTCTTTAATTTTCCTGTAGGCAGTATCTATCTTACCCCTAGTGAGGTAAGCCTCTACATCCTTACATTTGTCCTCTAGCCATGCCTGCTTAGCCATTTTGCACTTCCTGTCGATCTCATTTTTGAGACATTTGTATTCCTGTTTGCCTGCTTGATTTACTGCATTTTTATATTTTGTCCTTTCATCAATTAAATTCAGTATTTCTTCTGTCACCCAAGGATTTCTACTAGCCCTCGTCTTTTTACCTACTTGATCCTCTGCTGCCTTCACCACTTCATCACTCAAAGCTATGCTTTTCAAAGACGTTGGATAATACTTAAAAGTTTTCATTTATCAGTCAAAAGAATTTCATGTGCATTTCAAAGTATTATGGCCATTACTGCACACCGCTGAGCGTGTAGCTAACATATGTATAATGGGAGATCAGAATATAAGGTTACACTGCCAATAAGCAAAAGTAATATGTATTACAAAAGAGAATAATATAATTTTAAGGAAAGTTACAGATGCGTTATGTGCAGAGGCACTCAGATAAGTATCTCAAATGTTAATTAAAGAAGGTTAAAAACTATATATGCAAGAAAATCCTGAATCCAAGCACACATCTTCTCTGATACACTGTTTGCTCGTATTTCGTTCATTCATCTATAGTGCGGAACTATATAGAATATCAAATCAAGGAATACTGCATCAACTTTGGCGCATTTGTCTATGGCGTCTGGATTTCGTAAATGGACAGAGCGAGTTGGTAAGTAAGCACAGATTACAGTCCCCAAAAACGTCATTATTTGTGAAAGCAAATCGTATTTAATAATTCGCCTACAGATTGACGGTAGTTTTCTACGCTCGTGTCCAACTACGCTTCACGGAAACGTATGAACTGTAGTCTTTTTCCAGTCTTTGGGTATCTGTCATTGCTTCATTGGCTTACGATAAACTGGTAGTAAGTGGAGAGGAAATTAATTTGCATAATACGTGCAGAATATTACACGTACACCATCTCGTGCAGATGCCTTTCCACTGTTGAGCGATTTTAAATGCCTTCCTATTCTATCACTTACCCGTTATTTCGACGTTTGCGCGATAATTGGATGGGGCAACCTTATTAGGATCTAGCGCGGCGAAACATTTTCGAAATACCGGCTTCAAGATTTCGGCCTCCTCTCTATGATCATCCGTTTCGGAGTCATTATAGCCACTTAGTGATTGAATAAATTATTATGATCCGGTAACTGATTTCATGTAACACCAAACTACGAGATTTAGAATTTCTGGTGAGATGGTTAGCAAAACTTTGTTTTATAAACTTTTGTACAAGGTTGTAGTAGCAACCGTAGGATATAATCTTGGTGAAGAAATAATAAGCAGCGAGTCAGTTGCTAAATAGATGGTTTATTTAACACCCCCCCCCCCCCCCTCCGCCCCCGCCTCAAATAAAAGGTCATTTTTGCTTCGTTATGTTCCTGTTTTTCAGTTACACTTCGCTTAAATCTATGATGAAATTGTCTTGTTTCTGTAGCAACCTTCAAATGAGTATAGGACCACGGTAAGTCTTTTAATTCCTTAAAATGTTTCTCAGTGCATACTTACAGAAACAGCTTTGTACAGTGCTTTTTAAACTGATAGATTTTTGCTCCCCATCTTCAACATTAGAGCTAAATATTTGATGTCGACTAGTCAGACAATCTGCAATTATTGCTAATCCAATAACACTAATAATTATGGGAATTAGTTATAGCTTACTTTTTTAATGTATAATTAGTCAGCATATTGTGTATGTTAGTAGTAAAACATTTCCCACGAAGCAAACCACTGGTCATCCTGTTGTACCGGCTACTATTTATATCTGCTGCTATGATGTAACTATAGCGATTTCAAAGAAAAATACGCGATATCTATTACCAGAACGAATTTTCACTCTGCAGCAGTGTGTGCGCTCACTTGAAACTTCCTGGCAGATCAAAACTGTGTTCCAGACCGGGACTCGGATCTGGAAACTTTGCCCTTCGAGCAAGTGCTCTACCGACCGAGCAAGCACGACTCGTGACCCGCATTCACAGCTCTACTTCCGCCAATATATCATCTCCAAGATCCTGAATTCGAGCCCTGGCTTGTCCCACAGTTTTAAAGTGGCAGTACGTTTCAGATCAGTTTCCGCTGGAGAGTGAACATTTATTCCGGAAACAATTTATCAGGCTGTGGCTAAGTCATGTCTCTGCAATATCCTTTCTTCCACGAGTGATAGTGCCGAAAGATACACAGAACTTGTGTGGTTTGGAATGTAAAAGAAGAGATAAAAGCTGGAGTAAAGTTGTGAGTGTGGATCGTGTGTCATGCTTGAAGTCGGTACAGCTCTTGCTCGAAAAGCAAAGGTCCCAGGTTGCACACCCGGTCCTGCACATAGCTTAAATCGTCCAGGAAGTTGCAGCTGTCTGTTAAGATGAAAACTGAAAATCCGAGCCGGCCGGGGTGGCCGAGCGGTTCTTGGTGCTACAGTCTGCAACCGGGCGACCGTTACGGTCGCAGGTTGGAATCCTGCCTCGGGCTTGGATGTGTGTGATGTCCTTAGGTTAGTTAGGTTTAAGTAGTTCTAAGTTCTAGGGGACTGATGACCTCAGAAGTTAAGTCCCATAGTGCTCAGAGCCATTTGAACAATTTTTTTGAAAATCCGAGTAAAGTGAATATTGGTGTTAATGAAGATACACATCGTCGAATCTAAATAGTCTGCTAAGTTATAGGTATAGCCAATAATGTATTCCTTTCCCACTTCCCTCCTACGACGAGTTATCTTTAAGTGGCAGGTGCCTGGTCCCAATGCTTTCTCCGTCTGATCAGTTTGAGGCCGCTTCATAGCTTGCTGTATTTTTCTTTTCGCTTCATCCAGCGTTTTTATTCTTCTTCTTTTTATTGCCTTCTATCCTTCCTTCGCACCTACTACAGTTGTTGTCAGAATTTGTTTTCCTTACACTCCATGTTCCGCCCAGTCTTGCTTTCCCGTTCTTAACAAGATTTAAGAGACTTCCTTGTCCCTTTGTGATTTCCATTACTTCATTATTTTTCACCTAATCCACCCATTTCATTTATTCTATCATCATCCAAACTCACGTATCTAATGGCTATTTTTTTCTCTCATCTTCAACGTCCAGCTTCCATTGATGTAAAAAGGAGGTACGTGGTCTATGAAACAAGTACGTGGCGTTTTAACCTGAAATTTTCACTCCCAGCATGCAAATAGTCTGATGGCGAATTCATTGTAGTGGTGAGGCTGGTGAACAGCGCGTCATCAGACGTTGGGCAGGGCGGAGATGCCCTCTGCGCTCGCTGCTGCCGCCGCCGTATTAATAACTTCCAGGAAGCCTGCTGTCACCCGGAAGACCGCGCAGCAGGTGCCGTCCAGGGCTCGCGAAATGAGAGAACCTTCCTTCAATTAGGAGCAGGCGCCACGCCACAACACACACCGCTAACCAGCCACCTGTCATTACCTGCCTGTACGTCAGCTGTCAGAGTGCAGCCTGAGGTCGTTAATAAACTCAGTCTCACCCGAGTTCACATCTGCGCAATATCTCAACATATTTCCTTGTGTAGCAGATCAAGGTTGAATTACAGTGAAGGAAAGTTACTCTATCACTTGGAATGGCACAATGGGAAGCGAGTAATGGAGAAGTGACCCCGATGAAATTGTGCAGTATCCTCCATGTTACTCAATCTCGACGTACCGTAAGGACAAAGGAAAGTGAGGAGATATTTGGAAAGAGAATTAATGATCAGGCAGCAGAAATAAAAGGTTTTAGAGTTCTGACGACATTGTAACTTGGTAGGAGAACGTAAAGGACTTGGATTATCATTTCAACAAAACTGGTACTGTTTCTAAAAGAAATTAATAAAAAGTAGTAATATCTAGTGATTGATGCTGGCATAGACGACAAGTGCTACTACTCAGGCAGTAAAATAAATTACTGACAATAAATGAAATTTATGTGAAACGTAGATTGAAAAGAAATGCAGATTAAGAAGTGCGTGCAAAGCTCCCTTGAAGTAGATTAATATACTGTAGAGAGAAACTTTGGTTACTACCCACCTGCGACACTGAATGCTGCCTGGTGGCATTGTGGGAACATGGAGCGATAAGAAATTGGTATAAGCGGAGTAATGACGAATGGGGAAGTATTCTGGAGGCGATATTGGCTGCAGATTGGAAAATTCATTGTCAGAAGTAACCACAACAAAGGACCGATTACTAACGATCATCTCGGAAACACGAAGCTAGTCAACTGTTGGCATACTACGACATCTATGCAAAGTGGTTGAAAGAGGGTGAAAACAGGATGGGCGGCGATCTGAGCCCGTTCTTGCAAATGAGCTCCACAACAAATAACTTACACGTGTTCCCAAGTTCACTAAGTGATATCATCAGTCAATGGATACGCGTCTGTTGATCGGATGAATCGGTTTTCTTGCAATACCTTGTCAATAATTGTGTCTGGACCTGCTGCTACCATTGCCGCCCCTCAGACTGACTTAGACAAGTCCAGGGGAGATCTTGACAGGTTAAGGACGGAGAAGGGTAAAGAGAGATGGGAAGTGGCAAGGGGCAACAGGCAACAGGAGGAAGAGGCCTAGAACTTTGTCTGAGAGCTTCATGGTGAATGTGGAAAACAGATTTGACCTGTTGCTCCAGTTAGAAGCTGGTGAGCCTCAAGCAGTTGCAGGTGTAGACAGGGCACAACAAACTTTCAGCAGCATATTGAAAAGTAAGAATGTCGGGAAATCAGTAAAGAGAAAGAAAGTGTTGTTGTTTGGTAGCTCCCAAGGAAGAAGTGATGGCCACCTTTTGCAGGAAGAACTAGGATCAGAATACCAGGTCACGAATTTTTTTAAACCTAGTGCTGGTGTGGTGCAGGTGACAGAGGATTTAGGATCACTTTGCAAAGATTTCACTAAGGAAGACACTGTGGTTAAGGGTGGGTGGGCCAGACAGAGATCGTGGGAGCAGTATAGAGTGCGACCTGAAAAAGATTGCATAAGCATCGAAGCATACTAGTGTTCAGATTGTATTTGTTTTTGGGCACCATAACCAACCTCATTTGAACTCTTCTGTCAAGAGAGTTAATTTGAAGTTGGAATGTCTGCTTATGTCAGGATAAGGGTCACACATTGGTGTGATTCCAGTTGATTCTCTCACTAGGTGGGATTTTACTAGCATGGGACCAACAGGAGAGGGAAGAGTAAACTGGCTGGGAAAATAGCAAGAAAGTTCAAGGAGGGAGGCACTGTCATGAGTGATAAAATACCAGTGGTTATAGGGTTCAGAAAAATCCTTTTTTATGGTAGGGAGGACAGAAAGAAACCAGGTTTTAAGAGAGGTTAGGATTGAGACAAACTTTTACTTTGAGAAAGAAACCAAAAAACTTAATTCTAGCTTATTACATCAGTGTAAACAGCTATTAGTTAAGAATTTTCAACAATCAACAGAAATTTCAGCTCTACCCAATTTTACCTAAGTCAATGTGAAATGTCAGCTACCTTTATTGCGTCAAAATATTCAAGGACTGATAAATCTAATTAATTAATTAATTATCTGCATAGATGAATTAGAGTCCTCAATCCCAGCTGACATAATCTGCCTCTCTGAACATCATGTGACCACTGGTATAGAACTTTTAAATGTTACAGGATTTAAGTTAGTATCTCAGTTTTGTAGTAAGGAACTGTCATAAATTTAAGAACAAAGACATTCATAAAATTTTGCCTAGAACAGCGTATTGAGGCATATGTAACAGAAGAAGATTTTCACAAAAAATGCTTCATAAAATTAAGTGTACATCGAGCACCTGCATGTAACTTTAATCTGTTCATAAACAACTTTGAAGCTGTACTGGCCCATTTAACAACCAAAAACAAAGAAATAGTGTTTGCTGGTGACTTCAATGTAGATTTCCTTAAAGACTCTCCCAATACGAACTTTTTTGAGTTAGTAACACTGTCATTGAAGTTAATTCCCACTGTAAAGGGCCCACTAGGGTAGCCATCTGCCCACAAACAGCCATTGATAATATCCTTATAGAAAAGTCCAATGAACAGAATTATATTACATAACCAATAGTCAACGGCCTCTCAGATCATGACATGCAGTTCCTTCTGTTAAATGTTAGTACTGAACAGGATATAAAATACGTTAAATCTGAGCTCAAGAGGGTAATGAATAAGCCCAAAATTGATTTTTCTAGGACAATCCTCAGAGACATTTACTGGAGCGATGTTTACTGCGCTCAAGGCATGAATGAAAAATATAAGACTTTTGCTAATAAAGTACTTACCTTATTTGATCACTGTTTTCTCCCAAAACTAACCAAGGTTAAAACAATGTCAACAAAGAAGCCATGAATTACTCAAGAAATAGAGGTATCTTGTAAAACAAAAAGAAAACTATATCTGTCAATCCGAAACAGTTCTGATGTTGATGCTATAGCACATTACAAGAAATACTGCAAAATATTAAAGACTGTAACACGGACATCAAAGCAAATATATTACAAGGAAAAGATTATGATATCAGATAACAAAATAAAGGCAATATGGGATACAATGAATTAGGGACCAGTGAGAACCAGACATGAAGAGGGTCAAATAGCATTAAGAGTAAATGATACATTGGAGACAGATGTGTAAAGTGTTGCAGAACTTTTTAACTAACATTTTATAACTGTCACTGGAAAGATGTGTTGTCAGGTTCTGTAGATACTGCTATGGAATACCTCAGACCAGACATTTCAAGTAACTACCATAATATGAATTTGACCCTCACTACCCCAGTAGAAGTAATGTCCATCATAAAATCATTAAAATCAAAAACATGTAGTGGGTATGATGAAATATCAATGAAGTCCTGAATGGTTAAAATCTGCTGAAGTTAAGCCACTGTTTAAGAAGGGAGTTAAATAAATAGCATCAAATTTCTGTCCAATCTCACTTTTACCCGCATTCTCTAAAATTTTAGAAAACGTAATGTACAATCGGCTTTAGAACCATCTTATCTGAAATAACATTCTGTCAAAGTCGAAGTTCGGATTTCTAAAAGGTTCTGATATTGAGAAGGCTATCTACACCAACAGTGAAACTGTACTTAATTCATTGGACAAAAAACTGCAGGCAACTGGTACATTTTGTGATCTGTCAAAAGCATTTGACCATGTAAATCACAATATCCTTTTACAGAAATCAGAATATTGTGGTGTAACAGGAAATGCTGCAAAATGGTTCAAACTTGTATGTCTGGCAGGAAACAAAGGGTGTTATTAGGAAAGATTCATGTATTAAGCTATCAGGCTTCATCCAGCTGGGAACTAATTACATGTGGGGTCCCACAAGCTTCCATCTTAGGGCCCTTACAGTTTCTTGTGTATATCAATGAACTTTCATTGGAAACATTACCAGATGCCATTATGTTTAGGTTGCGGATGATACAAACATTGCAATAAATGAAAAATCAAATGTGATCTTAGAAAGATTGGCTGATAACATTTTTGTGGACATTAATCACTGATTCCTAGCCAATTCTTACTCACTAAACTTTGAAAAAACACACTACATGCAGTTCAGAACTTGTATGGGGTGTCCCACAAGTATATCCCTAACATACGATGAGAAGCAGGTGGAACATGTGGGCAGTGTTAAATTCTTGGAATTACAGTTTGATAATAAATTCAACTGGGAGGAGCACACCACAGAACTGCTGAACAGTCTTAACAAATCTGTATTTGCAATGTGAATTGTGTCAGAAAAAGGAAATATAAAAATGAAAAAGCTGGCATACTATGCTTACTTTCATTCCATAATGTCATATGGGATTATTTTTTGCGGTAATTCATCAAGCCAAAATAAAGCTTTCTGGACACAAAAACGTGCAATAAGAGTTATATGTGGTGAGACCTCAAGAACATTCTGCAGAAGGCAACTGGGGATACTAACTACTGCTTCTCAATATATTTCCTCCTTAATGAAATTTGTCTCTAAATAATATATCACTTTTTCAAACCATTAGCTCAATTCATGGAGTCAATACTAGGTATAAGAATAATCTTCACAAGGATTTAAAGTCACTTACTCTTCTACAAAAATGTGAGCATTATTCAGGAACTCACATTTTCAATAACTTGCCTGCAGCCATAAAAAGCTTAACAACCAATGAAATTCAGTTTAAGAGAAGCCTACTCCATTGATGAATTTCTCAGTAGAACCAACTGATATATATATATATATATATATATATATATATATATATATATATATATATATATTGCTTGTTTGTTCTAGTTGTACATTTTTCCATGTTTTATTGTTTTTCTGACATGTTCTACATCCTGGAGGACCTCTTCACTACGGATCAATTGGAATGAAAGTAAATCTAATCTAATCTAATTGTGAATGGCTGTTCGAAATACGCTGGCGCTATGGGCGCAGTCCGGTGTCGATCAATTTGCCTTCCATGGGACATGTGGTAGGAATCGATAGTGGCATGTCAGTTGTGGACTATTAGAACGTTATTGAGGACCATATGCATCTCCTCGTGCTTGATGTCTTCCTCAATAATGATGACATCTTCCATAATAACTATTCTTGCCAGAAGGCCAGAATCATGCTACAATGGTTTGAGGAGCCTATGACTGAGCTCTAATTGATATCATGACCATCAAATTCACTTGATATGAACCTTATGAAACTCATGCAGGACGCTATTGGGTACCAGTATCGCGATCACAAACCACCAGCGTACAATTACCGGATTTGCATGACCTATGGAAATATATTTGAAGCCTGAGGCCCCTTGAAACTTACCAAAGACTTTTCGAACCTGCCCCAAATGAGGAATGTGATGAAATGGACAGGATCGTTCCTATAATTAGTATTGATAGGAAGAGAAGTTTTGTAGAGTGGTTGGTGATTAAAAAGGAGAGGGCTGATACCTCTATAAATAGGATAAGAACCATAGACACGCAGTGTCGTCGCTTTATTGCATTCTGAAATGCACCAACACACTCTTAAGTTGGTGGTGATATTGTCTCATCAAGGTATGCTAACATCAAATGTAAACGTAGATGTTACGACGTTTTTTCGGAAGATACTTGCCTCGAATGTATCTCTGAATGGAAGCGGCTAGTGAGAAACAAACAGTTTGGACTAGAATAGGAGATTTAATATTGTGGTGCTATGGAAGAACATTGAAGGTTAGATGGGTAGTTAGAATTAGTAAGTGTGGTTTACAGAGGAATACTGAAAATCACATTGGTGTGTCAGTTAAATGATGGAGGTATGTTGTACAGAATTAGAGAGAAAAGTGCTTTATGTGCAACTTGACTAGAAGGAAAGCTAAGAGGGTAGGGAAAATGCAGAGTATGAAAAACGAGTCAATGTGGTAACTGAAGGAAGTTTAACTGGGTCTGGGGGGTGGGTAGATGGAAGGGTAGACATGTATACACTACACAAGTAGGAATGGATGTAGGGCGCAACAGTTACGTAGATACGAAATAAGTTTAACAATACGGTTAGTGTGGAAAGCTGCAGGAAACGAGTCTTACGATTGATGACTCCACGGACGTATCAAAAAGTACTGTCAAAGAATATCGATTATTATCTCTAAATACTATCCAAGTCCTCAAACATATTACGGTAACGAGATGAGATACCACATTTTCCACAAATTCCCTATTGTGATGAGCATAATATTGTAAATATATTGGTTTTTGATATGTGGAACACTTATGTTGGTGATTAGAGTGGTTTAGAAAGGAGCGTCCTTGCCATACAAGAACGAGACAAGTCACATGATGTTCGGTAAAAATCAAAACGAATACTGGAATACCAAGCGAGTTATCTGGTTTATTCATTTAAGTAGAAGAAATACGTAAATATAATTCTCTAGCCTCATAAGCGATCTGAAACCTGTCAGGAAAAGAAGGACTGAATTATTCTGAAATGGCAGGAAAGCCATGTGCCTGTCTAATATGTTCGTCTGTAACTGCGTGGGTTTGGCGAGCCATTACAACAAAAGGAATTTTTTTCGGTAGTAAAAATGTCAGAGACCTATTTTATGTAAAAAGAAGCAGAGCTGAGCAATATTTTCCTAAAATGATTTTACTCACATGTAAAAATGAAATCAGCTCAAGTTGTGACTCGTACGCACTACACTAGTTGAGCTACTGAAAGAAAATGATAAAAGGTGCGACGCGAGGCACTACGCTGTGGCCGCAGAGAAAGCCACACAATGAGCACGGATTTACTGATCCCCCAGCAACTGCCGCTGACTTACAGATACATCATACTGTTGTTTTGAGCATCTTGTTCAGTTGGTAAGCGCTATAGATGTGTCAAGAAGACTCCGACTAGCACAAATTATATAGTTAGAGGAATTTCAAGGAGGTCTTTCCGTGGGTTTGCGGTAACTTTATGGTTCAACCGAAGAACTACACAGCATAAGTATAGGATGTGACGTGCTTTCAACGACTACATCACCCTCACCCCTCCGAAAAAGTTCATTTCAGTTCCCCTTAACGTAAAGGATTATTTCATTCATCTCATTGCATAATTTTCAATATCTTCATCATCTGTGGACCTAGTAGGCACATATACTTGTACTACTGTAACGAGTTATGGCTTCATGACTTTCTTGGGTATGATAATAATCTATTTGCTGTTCTGTCCATAACAGTTATTACTTTCTTGTTCATTATTATACCTACTCCCGCATTTCTCATATTTGATTTTACGTTGATAACCCTCTACTCCTTTAGCCAAACATCCAGGTCTTCTTTTCACTGAACCCACCGCAATTAATTCTAAATTATCTATTTCTTTCCTGAAGTTTTCTAACCTACATATGCATCTGAGGGTGTACTTCTTTTTTTATGCTAATATCAGTGTCCAATCATCCACCATTGATTGAAGTTAAGGTTAATGAAAAGCTCAGACAGGTACTACACATGTTAAAATATCACATGATCCTCACAATAGTACAGTGAAAAATAATGTTAGTATGTCACAAGATTCTCATAAAAGCACAGTGAAAAATAATGTTAGTATATTGGTTCTGAATACAAGAGGATTAAACAACAAAGTTGGTGAGCTTCTTGTTTGTGGAGAAGATTTAGAAACTGAGGGTGGAATAGATGTACTATGCCTGTCTTAACATTGTATAGTCACAGATATGGGAATGGTAAATGTGGGTGGATATAAGCTTTCAGCACATGGAAGTAGAGACACTATGGAGAGAGAGGAGAAGTCGCCATATATCTTAAAATCAGTCGTGGCATGAAAAATTTGGAAACAAAAAATTTTTGAGTAGTACAACATATAGAAGCATGTGCACGTGAGATTGAACTGAATATTGGTATATTTTATAATTGTAGCTGTCTATAGGTCCCCATTGAGAAATTTTCAGCTATTTGTGAAACACTTGGGTTATTTGTTGTGCTATCTGTCAGACAGAGGGTAGCAAATCATTGTTGGGATGTCAGTGTAGATTTTCTGAAAGAATCCGGTAGAAATCTTGAAAGCTTAACCATAAAGTATTACTTGGTTCTTTCAATTCGACATCAGTTATAGATTTTCCTACTCAGGAGGTATAGGAAAATAGCACACTGGCAGTTAATGTTTTTATAGACTGACGTATAAATTTAATCAAATTAAAAATTTTAATGTTAAGAATGGTTTGTCTGATCATAATGCACAGCTAGTTACAGCATAGCTACATACAGTAATGCAAAACATATCTCCAAAATAGAGTGGTCAGTTAACTATTTGACAGTTGAAAATTTTAGGGAAAGCTTCCAACACTTAGACTGTGATGAGATGTATGGGGATTCTGGTGCTAATTTAAAATGTAACTAATTCATTATACTTTTGTGAGTATATTTGAGAACAGTTTCCCTAAGAAAACAGTGAAATATGATTGTAAGAAACCATCTGAACAGACATGGCTTACTAAACGGATAAAAATATCTTGTAAACAGAAAAGGAAATTTATCTTATAGCTGGGAGGAATAATGATCCAGGAACAGTGAAACATTTAAAAAAACTACACTGTATTAAGAAAAGTTATTGATAACTACAGAAGTATGTGCATTATGTCTGAGATTAGCATAACTGATAATAAGATTAAAGCAATTTGGAATATTGTTAAAAGAGAAACAGAACAACTGACAACAAAGGAGACTGCATTTCTATCAAACTCAATGAAAATTTTGTTAACAAGAAGTCAGAAGCAGAAAACATTTTAAAAATCATTTTAGAGTGTTGTAGAGAAAATAGGATCCAGCTATTCATTAGAAAATGCAAGGCAGTATATTGAAGAGGCCATACTTACACAATTCGATAAAATTGAAATTCAACCCATCTCTCCTACTGAATTAGTAAAAATAATAGATTTACTCAAAAGTAAAAGCTCATATGGAACTGATAGCATTTCCAATAGTGTTCTAAAAGCTTGATCCCAACCAAAAAAGTTGGATTCTCAGCCAAATATGTAGTAGCTGATTGAAACAGGGAATTTTTCATGATAGACTAAAATATGCTATTGCTAAACCATTGCATAAAAATAGAATAAGTCTGATGCTAGCAACTACCACACAATCTCACTTCTCACAGCTTTATCAAATATTCTTGAAAAAGTAATGTATTCAAGAGTAGCATCACATATTTGTAAAAATGAAGTACTAACTAAATGTCAGTTTGGTTTTCAGAAAGGCTTTTCAACAGAAAATACTATATATACTTTCACTGATCAAATAATAAATGCATTGAATAGCTGAACATCACCCATTGGGATATTTTGTGATCTCTCAAAGGCTTTTGATTGTGTGAATCATGAAATTCTTCTATATAAGCTTAAGTATTGTGGTATGAGTGGGATAGTGCACAAATGATTTACTTAATATTTAACTAGAAGGATGCAGAGTCCTCTAACTGGGGAATTATCAAGAATGGTGTCCCACAGGGTTCAGTCTTGAGTCCTTTGTTGTTGTTAATTTATATGAATGACTTGACAATCCATATTCAGCGATATGCAAACCCAGTTCTTTTTGCTGATGACAAAAGTATAGTAATCACACCAAACAAACAAGAAGCAGCTGAGGAAATTGTAAATAAAGTTTTTCAGAAAATTATTAAATGGTTCTCTGCAAATGGACTCTCACTAAATTTTGAAAAACACAGAGTCTACAATTCTGTACAGTAAATGGCATAACACCATCGATAAATATAGGCTATGAACAGAAGTCTGTTGCTAATGCAGAGTATACAAAATGCATGGAATAACGAGAAATTAACTGGATTAAGCACGTCAATGAACTGCTAAAACGGTTACGATCAACTACTTACACTATTAGGGTTATTGCAAATTTTGGTGATAAACATATCGGTAAACTAGACTATGACGTCAATTTTCATTCAGTTGCTTTCATATGGCATCGTGTTTTGGGTTAATTCATCATCAAGAACAAAAAGTTTTCACTGCACAAAAGTGTTTAATCAGAATAATAATTAGAGGACCTTCGCAACACATATATTCGCTTATAAAATCTGTTATTAACAACCCATGCCAATTCGAAAATCATAGCAAAGTGAATAGCTACAGCACTAGAAGAAGGGATGTTCTTCACTATTCTGTGTTAAATCTGACTTTTGCATAGAAATTGGTGGATTATGCTGCCACAAAAATTTTTGATCATTTGCCAAATCACATTAAAAGTATGACATATAGCCAACGAACAATTAAAAACAAATTACAAGAATTTCTAAATGATGACTCCTTCCACTCCGTAGATGAATTTTTAGACATGAAGTAGTAACCATAATTTAAAAAAATAATTATTTTGTGTAAAGAAAACTTATGTTACAGCGACATATTTCGCATCATTACGAAATGTGGTGTTCATGATCTGTGGAACAAGTATTAACATATGTATGTATCCACTTCTAAGAGTCAGCTTTGTATTTTGCGGTATTATACAGGGTGTCCCAGGAGGAAAGATCAGTATTCAGGAAATGTTTATCCTAAACGGAAAAAGTCTAATAAACATGTGCTCCAAAAGCCATACCTTCAGAGATTTGAGCACTTGTGCAGTAGAGGAGACATGTTTCACAGTAGTGATTATGAACAAATGATCATACTTCTTAAGGTGTGCACTTTAGAGTTTATGTCTACTGGACATTTTTCCCTTGTTTTGATCAATGCTACCAGCTCTCAAAATATGGATAGCAAAGAGCTTGCAGTAGAAGAGATTTGTCTCACAGCATCGAAAATGAAGAAGTGTTTATAGGTGTTACGGTGTGCAATTTCGTGAATATGTTCGCTAGAGTCCATGTGTGCTAGGAGAATGATTGTTCCTGCTACATCAGTGAATGCTGGCCGTTCTTCTTTGGAAGTCCAGTATAGCCTACTGATTTTTCTGTGTGATAAATTTTCCGACTATTTAGCGCATGATGGAGTGGAGGCTCACTGGTCATCGGCTTTTTGTGCGTTGTCCGCCTCTTGTCTTGCGAACGAAAATAATTATAGCGTTATTCTAGTTTTGGCTAATAATCTTCATTCACAAACATTTTATAAATAACTAGCAAATACCTATAACACAGCTTTTTCCTCAGCTTTAATCATTTACATAGGCATTTCATCTTCCACTCGAATACCTTTACAGAACTGGAATGGATTGTTTACTTTAGTATGTATTTTGTTTCTGTTTCATTTCTCTAACGATACAACGTAAAATTTTCTCTGGTTTGTTAGTGACACTGTGCACCTGTCAATGTGAGTGATGAAATGGGGTGTCTAACCAACGTAAGTTTGTTTTCCTTTCTTGACAGATTTTCTTTTACAGGTTTTTCTCATGCCATATTTTCATGTCACTTTCCTAAGCCCTTCGAAGATATTGACGAGTATTTTAGTTTAACTGAACATATTCTGTAATATTCCAAGGACAGTGCACAACTTCTACGACGTGTGAATAGACATTCATCTACTTGTGACCTCTACATTATGGTACAATTTTTCATCTTGGTACATCGTATTATTGCGAGAAAACATGTACAAACACGTAAATTGTCTTTGGTGGTTACAGATTTTTCGCCTTCACCAGTATTGTAGCAGCGTGTGGCCTTTCTGTAGTAGCGTGCTCTTCACTTCGCAGCTTTCTACGATTACGGAACGACTAAGACGTGTTTCTTTTGCCACGTCCTGTGTATCGCCACAATCGTGCTCACTGCTCAAAGAACACGCCGCTCCGTGGCAAGCGATATGATTTTGGAAATAATGTCTCGCCGACAGCTTTGATCCTTCGCGCCTCCACGGCGGAGGCCAAACGCTCTTGTGCTGCCCGGTGAAAGTGACGATGAATATCGGCGTTCTGGGTTTATTTTAGACCAACTGAGTCTCTGCTCTGCCGCCGTCACTTTGCTGTAGCTTTTCGTGACGATTCGTTTGTGTATATACATAGTCGCTCCACCACCGTGCTGTCACTTGATTACACAAACGACGGACGCCAAACATAATTTCATTGCGATGAAATTTTCAAATCGTGTTCGGCTTTTCATGTTACTCATCCTAAATTGCCTCCCTTGCTCATCAGGGCTTTGTGTAACTGTGTAGCCTGTGTGTCGAGTCTGAACTACTACTGGAACTACGTTTGTTGCATTTCCTTTTTCAGCCGGTCTTTTCATCATGTCCACTGACCGAAGGCGTTTTGATGTAAAGGAGAGTCAGTACAAAAGTTAAGAAGCAAGCAAAAAGTAAAGACCAGGAAATCTTTTCGAGTTATTTCTCAAAATTCTGAAAACAGGTTACTGATTACTCGCTTACGATGGCTTCTTACAGGCACCCACACACGGAATTTACGCTATATGGGGCAGGATACTACCACATAAGTTCAGTCTGTCACTTCTGTACCCCGAGAACGGAATGATGACTTGATGACTAGGCGGTGTTGGACTGTTAACATAAGGCCCCGAAATTACACTCTCAGTCGGTTCTTAGACATTTTCTTCTGTCTGGGGATGATTTGTTTATGAAAAATATGTCAAATTGCACATAACCAGTGAATTATGCTCAGAGTCTCATCTGCCCCAAGTAACACAATTTAATATCTGATTCCTAAATCTCTGTCTTACCATTACATAATCATTCTGAAACCATCCAGTGTCTTCAGGTCTCTTCAACGTATACCACCTTCTCTCACGATTCTTAACCAGAGTATCTGCGACGATTAGACTATGCTCTGTGTAAAATTTTACCAAGTGACTTCCTCTTTCATTCCTTTCCCACAGTCCACATTCACATAACATTTTCTCTTCTCTTCCTTTTCCTACTGTCGAATTCCAGTCCCCCGTCACAATTAAATTTTCGTCTCTCTTAACTATCTGAAAAACTGCTTTTATCTCGTTATAAATTTGGGGCATTGGGCCATTGATTTTATCTTGTTACACATTTCTTCCATTAGAAGGAGCCCTGGGCAATGGTTTACAAGAACAGCGCAAACAAATACATTAGAAGGCGAATGGGTGGCTTTAAGAGATGAACCATGGACCTTGCCGTTGGTGGGGAGGCTTGCGTGCCTCAGCGGTACAGATGGCCGTACCGTAGGTGCAACCACAACGGAGGGGTATCTATTGAGAGGTTAGAAAACGTGTGGTTCCTGAAGAGGGGCAGCAGCCTTTTCAGTAGTTGCAGGGGCAACAGTCTGGATGATTGACTGACCTGGCCTTGTAACACTAACCAAAACGGCCTTGCTGTGCCGGTACTGCGAACAGCTGAAAGCAAGGGGAAACTACAGCCGTTATTTTTCCCGATGGCATGCAGCTTTACTGTATGGTTAAATGATGATGGTGTCCTCTTGGGTAAAATATTCCGGAGGTAAAATAGTCCCCCATTCAGATCTCCGGGCGGGGACTACTCAGGAGGACGTCGTTATCAGGAGAAAGAAAACTGGCGTTCTATGGATCGGAGCGTGGAATGTCAGATCCATTAATCGGGCAGGTAGGTTAGAAAATTTAAAAAGGGAAATGGATAGGTTGAAGTTAGATATAGTGGGAATTAGTGAAGTTCAATGGCAGGAGGAACAAGACAAGAATACAGGGTTAAAAATACAAAATCAAATAGGGGTAATGCAGGAGTAGGTTTAATAATGAATAAAAGAAATAGGGGCGCGGGTAAGCTACTACAAACAGGATAGTGAACGTATTATTGTGGCCAAGATAGACACGAAGCCCACACCTACTACAGTAGTACAAGTTTATATGCCAACTAGCTCTGCAGATGATGACGAAATTGATTAAACGTATGATGAGATAAAAGAAATTATTCAGGTAGTGAAGGGAGACGAAAATTGAATAGTCATGGGTGACTGGAATTTGAGAGTAGGAATATGGAGAGAAGAAAACGCAGTAGGTGAATATGGATTGGGGGTAATTAAAGAGGAAGCCGTCTGTGTAGAATTTTGCACAGAGCATAAACTAATCTTGGCTAACACTTGGTTCAAGAATCATGAAAGAAGGTTGTATACATGGAAGAACCCTGGAGATACTAAAAGGTATCAGATAGAATATATAATGGTAAGACAGAGATTTAAGAACCAGGTTTTAAATTGTAAGACATTTCCAGGGTCAGATGTGGGCTCTGACAACAATCTATTGGTTATGAACTGTAGATTGAAACTGAAGAAACTGCAAAAAGGTGGCAGTTTAAGGAGATGGGAACTGGATAAATTGAAAGAACCAAACGTTGTACAGAGTTTCAGGGAGAGCATAAGGGAACAATTGACAGGAATGGGGGAAAGAAATACAGTAGAAGAAGAATGGGTAGGTCTGAGGGATGAAGTAGTGAAGGCAGCAGATGATCAAGTAGATAAAAAGACGAGGGCTCGTAGGAATCCTTGGGTATCAGAAGAAATATTGAATTTAATTGATGAAAGGACAAAATATAAAAATGCAGTAAATGAAGCAGGAAAAAAGGAATACAAACGTCTCAAAAATGAGACCGACAGGAAGCGCAAAACTGCTAAGCAGGCATGGCTAGAGGACAAATGTAAGGATGTGAAGGCTTATCTCACTAGGGGTAAGATAGATACTGCCTACAGGAAAATTAAAGAGACCTTTGGAGAAAAGAGAACCACTTGTATGAATATCAAGATCTCAGATGAAAACCGAGTTCTAAGCAAAGAAGGGAAAGCAGAAAGGTGGCTTGGCTCTGAGCACTATGGGACTTAACTACTGTGGTCATCAGTCCCCTAGAACTTAGAACTACTTAAACCTAACTAACCTAAGACATCACACACATCCATGCCCGAGGCAGGATTCGAACCTGCGACCGTAGCGATCACGCGGTTCCAGACTGTAGCGCCTATAACCGCACGGCCACTCCGACCGGCCAAGCAGAAAGGTGGAAGGAGTATATAGAGGGTCTATACAAGGGCGAAGTACTTGAGGACAATATTATGGAAAATATGGAAGAGGATGTAGATGACGATGAAATGGGAGATACAATACTGCATGAAGAGTTAGACAGAGCACTGAAAGACCTGAGTCTAAACAAGGGCCCGCCGGTGTGGCCGTGCGGTTAAAGGCGCTTCAGTCTGGAACCGCGTGACCGCTACGGTCGCAGGTTCGAATCCTGCCTCGGGCATGGATGTGTGTGATGTCCTTAGGTTAGTTAGGTTTAATTAGTTCTAAGTTCTAGGCGACTGATGGCCTCAGAAGTTAAGTCGCATAGTGCTCAGAACCATTTGAACCATATTTTCTAAACAAGGCTCCGGGAGTAAACAACATTCCATTAGAACTACTGACTGCCTTGGGAGAGCCAGTCCTGACAAACCTCTACCATCTAGTGAGCAAGATGTATGAGACAGGCGAAATACCCTCAGACTTCAAGAAGAATATAATAATTCCTATTTGAAAGAAAGCAGGTGTTGACAGATGTGAAAATTACCGAACTATCAGTATAATAAGTCACAGCTGCAAAATACTAACGCGAATTCTTTATAGACGAATGGAAAAACCGTTAGAAGCCGACCTCGGGCAAGATCAGTTTGGATACCACAGAAATGTGGGAACACGTGAGGCAATACTGATCCTACGACTTATCTTAGAAGAAAGATTAAGGCAAAACTACGTTTCTAGCATGTGTAGATTTGAAGAAAGCTTTTGACAATGTTGACTGGAATACTCTCTTTCAAATTCTAAAGATGGCAGGGGTAAAATACAAGGAGCGAAAGGCTATTTACAATTTGTACCGAAACCAGATGGCAGTTGTAAGAGTCGAGGGGCATGAAAGGGAATCAGTGGTTGGGAAGCGAGTGAGACAGCGTTGTAGCCTCTGCCCGATGTTATTCAATCTGTATATTGAGCAAGCAGTAAAGGAAACAAAAGAAAAGTTCGGAGTCGGTATTAAAATCCATGGAGAAGAAATAAAAACTTTGAGGTTCGCCGATGACATTGTAATTCTGTCAGACACAGCAAGGGAATTGGAAGAGCGGTTGAACGGAATGAACAGTGTCTTGAAAGGATGATATAAGATAAACATCATCAAAAGCAAAACGAGGATAGTGGAATGTAGTCGAATTAAGTCTGGTGATGCTGCGGAAATTAGATTAGGAAATGAGACGCTTAAAGTAGTAAATGAGTTTTGCTATTTGGGCAGAAAATAACTGATGACGTTCGAAGTAGATAGGATATAAAATGTAGACTGGCAATGGCAAAAAAAGCGTTTCAGAAGAAGAGGAATTTGTTAAATTCGAGTATAGATTTAAGTGTCAGGAAGTCGTTTCTGAAAGTACACTCCTGGAAATTGAAATAAGAACACTGTGAATTCATTGTCCCAGGAAGGGGAAACTGTATTGACACATTCCTGGGGTCAGATACATCACATGATCACACTGACAGAACCACAGGCACATAGACACAGGCAACAGAGCATGCACAATGTCGGCACTAGTACAGTGTATATCCACCTTTCGCAGCAATGCAGGCTGCTATTCTCGCATGGAGACGATCGTAGAGATGCTGGATGTAGTCCTGTGGAACGGCTTGCCATGCCATTTCCACCTGGCGCCTCAGTTGGACCAGCGTTCGTGCTGGACGTGCAGACCGCGTGAGACGACCCTTCATCCAGTCCCAAACATGCTCAATGGGGGACAGATCCGGAGATCTTGCTGGCCAGGGTAGTTGACTTACACCTTCTAGAGCACGTTGGGTGGCACGGGATACATGCAGACGTGCATTGTCCTGTTGGAACAGCAAGTTCCCTTGCCGGTCTAGGAATGGTAGAACGATGGGTTCGATGACGGTTTGGATGTACCGTGCACTATTCAGTGTCCCCTCGACGATCACCAGTGGTGTACGGCCAGTGTAGGAGATCGCTCCCCACACCATGATGCCGGGTGTTGGCCCTGTGTGCCTCGGTCGTATGCAGTCCTGATTGTGGCGCTCACCTGCACGGCGCCAAACACGCATACGACCATCATTGGCACCAAGGCAGAAGCGACTCTCATCGCTGAAGACGACACGTCTCCATTCGTCCCTCCATTCACGCCTGTCGCGACACCACTGGAGGCGGGCTGCACGATGTTGGGGCGTGAGCGGAAGACGGCCTAACGGTGTGCGGGACCGTAGCCCAGCTTCATGGAGACGGTTGCGAATGGTCCTCGCCGATACCCCAGGAGCAACAGTGTCCCTAATTTGCTGGGAAGTGGCGGTGCGGTCCCCTACGGCACTGCGTAGGATCCTACGGTCTTGGCGTGCATCCGTACGTCGCTGCGGTCCGGTCCCAGGTCGACGGGCACGTGCACCTTCCGCCGACCACTGGCGACAACATCGATGTACTGTGGAGACCTCACGCCCCACGTGTTGAGCAATTCGGCGGTACGTCCACCCGGCCTCCCGCATGCCCACTATACGCCCTCGCTCAAAGTCCGTCAACTGCACATACGGTTCACGTCCACGCTGTCGCGGCATGCTACCAGTGTTAAAGACTGCGATGGAGCTCCGTATGCCACGGCAAACTGGCTGACACTGACGGCGCCATTCGACGGCCAACACCGCGGTTCCTGGTGTGTCCGCTGTGCCGTGCGTGTGATTAGTGCTTGTACAGCCCTCTCGCAGTGTCCGGAGCAAGTATGGTGGGTCTGACACACCGGTGTCAATGTGTTCTTTTTTCCATTTCCAGGAGTGTATTTGTATGGAGTGTAGCCATGTATGGATGTGATACATGGACAATAAATAGTTTGGACAGGGAGAGAATAGAAGCTTTCGATATGTGGTGCTACAGAAGAATACTGAAGATTAGATGGATAGATCATGTATCTAAAGAGGATGTACTGAATAGAATTGGGGAGAAGAGGAGTTTGTTGCACAACTTGATAAGTAGAAGAGACCGGTTGGTGGGGCATGTTCTGAGGCACCAAGGTATCACAAATTTAGCATTGGGGTGCAACGTGGAGGGTAAAAATCGAATAGGGAGACCAAGAGATGAATAGATTAAGCAGATAAAGAAAGATGTTGTTTGCAGTAAGTGCTGGGAGATGAAGAAGCTTGCACAGGACAGAGTAGCATGGAGACCTGCGTCAAACCAGTCTCAGGACTGAAGACCACAACAACAAGAAGAGATGAAAAAGTGAAGGCCACAGAGGATGAAATATATAAAAGGACAAAGGCTAGTAGACATCCTTGGATGTCAGAGGAGATACTGAAATTAGTTGGGGGAAGGAGAAAATATATAAGTGTAGCAAATGAAGCATGCCTTCGGTGAAAAGAGAAGCAGATGTATGAATATGATGAGCCCAGATGGGAAGCCTATCTTAAGCCAAGAAGTGAATGCTGTAAGATGGAAAGAGTATATAGGGTATCTGTACAACGCAGACGAACTTGAAGGCAATATTATAGAAATGGAAGAGGGCGTAACTGAAGATGAAATGGGTGATACGATTCTGCGAGAGGAATTTGACAGAACACTGAAAGACGTGAGTCGAAAACAAGGTCCCGGGATAGGCAGACATGATAAAGCTGCTCCATTTGGTATGACAGATGTATCAGGCAGGCGAAATATCCTCATACTTGAAGAAGAATGCAATAATTCTAATTCAAAAGTAAGCAGTTGCCGACAGATGTGAAAATTACCGAACTACCTGTTTAATAAATCTTGGTTGCAAAATATTTACATGAATTCTTTACCGAAGAATGGAGAGGCTGTTAGGAGATGACCTCTGTGACTATGAGTTTGGATTTCGGAGAAATGTAGTACAGCGCGAGGCAATACTACCCCTACGACTTACTTCAGAACATACGTTGGGGAAAGGGAAACCTACGTGTATAGCACTAGTAAACTTAGAAAAAACCTTTTGACGATATTGACTCGAATACTCTATTTGAATTTCTGAAGGTAGCACAGGTAAAATACAGCGAGCGAAATTCTATTTACAACTTGTACAGCTACCAGACGGCAGTCATAAAAATTAATGGACAAGAAAGGCAAAGTAATGGTCGAGAAGGGCGTGAGACAGGCTTGAAGCCTATCCCCGATATTATAAAGTCTGTACACTGAGCAAGAAGGAAAGGAAGCCAAAGGAAAATTTGGAGTAGAAATTGATCTCCAAGGGTTTCCGATGAGATTGTAATGCTATCACAGACATCGAAGGACTTGAAAGAGCAGTTGATTGGAATGGGCCGTGTCTTGAAAGGAGAATATAAGATGAACAGCAACAAAAGCAAATCAAAGGTAATGGAATGTCACAGAATTGAATCGGGTGAAGATGTGGGAATTAGAGGAAACGAGACACTTCAATTAGTAGATGCGTTTTGCTACTTCGGCAGCAAAGTGTTTCTGACGAAGAGAAATTTGTTAAGATCAAATATAGACTTATGTGATGGGAAGTATTTGATGAAGGTATTTGTATGAAGTGAAACCACGTATGGAAGTGAAACATGGACGATAAACAGTTTTGACAAGAATAGAATATAAGTGTTTAAAATGTGGTACTAGAGAAGAATGCTGAAGGTTAGATTGATAGATCATGAAATGATTGTGGAAAAAGGAAATTTATGGAGCAACTTGACTAAAAGAAGAGATCGATTGATAGGACACATTCTGAGACAAGGGACTTCCCGGGGGGGGGGGGGTTAAAATGGTAGAGGGAGCTCATGAGACTAATACAGTAAACATAGTCAGAGGGACGAATAGGTCGCAGTAGTAAAGTAGTAAGTCGACGACAGAGACTTGGGCAGGGTAGAGCAGCATGGAGAACTGCACCAAACCAGTCTTTAGATTGAAGAATACAACAGCAACAACAATAAAAAGAACATGTCAAGATGCACAGTTACATAAAGTCCAGTTTAAAACAATTTCTTTTTTCAGAAGGGTAAGTCCCATATCCGCAGCCACAGATTCCTCTCATCATCAGTCCCCGTGTCACTTGTCATATTTTTTAAATGGGATGTTCTTGGTCGTCCCCTAATTTTCTTCCCTATGATCTTACCTTCGAAAATGTTTTGTAGCAGAATATCATGGCTAAATAAGTGTCCAACGGGTTTTGCTTTGCGTTGGACTATAACTTGCCGTAGTTGCTTCTTCTCTCCTATTTCGTGTAGAACCATCTCATTCGTTTCTCTGCCATTGTAGATAGGTTTTGTAATTCTAGTATATAACAACATTTCTGCATCTTAGAGGTGAGTTTTCTCCTGTTTTGCAAGTTGCCAGAAGTCACATCCACACGTCAGGATACTTCATAAAAAAGTATTTATAAATCTATTCTTCGTGAGGTCCCTGATGTACTTGTTCAATAGAACGTTTTGTTTTGGAAGACACTCTAGGCCATTGTTGTTCTTCTCTTGATTTCCTTGCAAAAATTTACTGTCATCGTCCACAATGGTACTGAGACAGTGAAATTCGGTTACCTCCTCGAGTTACAAATTGCCTATTTTTAAGCATTTTATTTGGTCCTTCTTTTAGTTCCGTTCCATTGCAATGTCATCATCAAATCTCTTGCACTTTATACGAATACCATTAATTTTAATTCCAGTCAATAGAGGGATTAGGGCAATTTTGATATTGTCGGCAATTTCTAATTTAGGTGGCAATTTCGAATTTGGGCGGGAATTTCACTGTGCTGACAACCCAGTCCACACCTCACCCAGGAACTGGCGTTAAATGAAAAATTACAGGTGCCCATTCCAAGACTCGAACCCTAGTCCTTCTGGATGGAGGGACCAAGTGCTATCCCCACAACACATGGAAACTGTCTGTAATCTGGAGAAGAAGGTTAGGTTAGTGTACTTTATTTATTTTATTAGGGAAACTGAAGTAAAGATTGGTCCTAATTACGTAATTAATCAGTCCTATATGCACAGCACTACACAAGGCGTGCCTAAAATCGCAATACAGCTCAAAAATAGAGAATGTTTACAACTGGTGTTATTCCACTGGGAAAAATTTCACAATAATACTCAAAACTATTGTCAGATGTTCTCAAACTCTGACCTTCACCTACAAGCTGACGGGAAAAAGGCTGGAGTGGGAGGTACTACCTTT
Organism: Schistocerca piceifrons; assembly: GCF_021461385.2. NCBI lineage: Eukaryota > Metazoa > Arthropoda > Insecta > Orthoptera > Acrididae > Schistocerca > Schistocerca piceifrons. The sequence continues at coordinate 951,815,459 of NC_060138.1, forward strand.
GTTTTTCGGCTGGAAATACCTTCAAGTGACGAGGCGCAAGTGATGGAAAGAGAGGAGTTTAATATTTGTATTATCTGTAAACATAAATCTGAGGACTATATCTATTGCTGTTTGACGTCAGAGTCCGCTACAGGTGACTCCAGCTGCATTGATCGAAATTCACCCCGCAGCTCAGGTAATCGAAATTCAGGGAAGCCAATAGATGTTACTACAACTGCTGTAAAATGTTCAATGATCTAGTTAAACATCGATATTTTCACTAAAAATCCTGCTATCGTAATCAAAAGCCCATAGTGCAACACATGTACTTGGACTGTTGAAAATCGTCCTCCCAAAAGATTGCACCAGGAGAGAGGGATGGCAGTTGAATGTGCGTTCTTCTCATTGTCCTGTCATGAACTACTGAACTTAAAGCCCGTTTTACCTAGCCTCATGCCCCCTCTCCCTCCATCTCACCACCACCGATCACGACACAGGCTTTTTAAAATGGCCAGCTGCTACTGCTTCCGCATGCCACTCCCTGGTTTGTAGCTTACCGGGCTCCCACCAGGGAACAAGTGGTAACTCGCAGTCCATTCCCGGCTGGACACCGCCGCCTGCCTTCGGGTGATGGCGGCTCCACGGTCCGGATGGTGGAATCTATGCTAACGATGTCTGCATGGACAAAAGGCCATAATGCCCACCAAACAAGGCAACATAAATGACGGGCACACCAAGTTAACTTGTTCATATGAAGTGTAGCTGCGCTTCAACGCGCTCCCAGGCCGCCTCCAGGGGGACAACAGCTGCCTCAGGCTACTACACAAACTGGACCTGTCCCCGTCCACAACTGTACGACTTTCTGCAATGGAGAACACTTTCATTTAACGTCAATGCGCTTCCTATATTGGAGCACCTATTTAAAAGAAAAAACACACACACACACACACAATTGCAACGATAGTGAATGTCCTCTTTCCACAAATATAGACATAGTGCATTCTCGTATAGTTTTATGAGCAATATTCATATTGTTTCTATTTTCAATTGCAAGATACGGTTCTCATTTCTCTCTTCTCCCACCTCCCGTTGCTTTGTGACATTCAACGAAGTGAAAAAGAAACTACAGCACTGCAGCAATTTGCAGATCACGGAAGTGTAAAGGTCAGAGTGATTTCTTTCATTCTGATGGACGAAATTGTGTGACCTGAGACCATCCCTCACGTTCAAATTAGTATCTGAAAACAACCTGTCAAACACAAGTGTGTTACAAACATTTCAGATACGTGAAATAACATTACAGAATACAGCCTTTCACGCCATTTGCTCACGTGTCGTAAAAATAGATTCATTTTACATTCTACAACAAGAAGTTGTAATCCAACAGGACATTGCTGTTTTGTTCACTGTGGAAGATCTCGTTTCACCAATGCAATGCTATATTGCACTGGAATTTACAAAAAAAAAAAAAAAAAAATCGTGAGAGCACGTCTTGTAAGAGAATCACCTAACGTCACATAGTGGAGAACCCTGTAAGATTCCTCCTATACATAGAAAGCAAATACCGTATGGCTGATGACATATGACGTTTTTTGCCTCCATAACTCGCCTCTAGCGACTTCTGTGTAAAGATCCTGTCATCCAGCAGAAGATCATTCACCATAGCATCATATTCTTGCTTTCTAGTTGTGTAAGCAATTTGATCATCACACAACTGCCTGTTTCACACAATCTACTCACATGTTGGGTCAGACACTATCATTTCTAGTTTCGACAACAAGCTATAAATCAAGTGGTGTCTACTTTATAATTAGGGGTTACGATGAATCAAATAACGCAGTACTTGCGGCTACAGCTATTGTCAAACAAGCAGTTGTGATGATAATAGTAAAAACAGTCGCAGTCCCACAAGAATAAACACAGTCGATTTCTATTAGCTATAAGAGCAAAATAAATGTAGTTTGAGAGCCTTCCACGTATTCAAATTACAAATTGTCATGCATGAGGGCATTATATTCATTTCAGGCACAAGAAACACCGATACTAATCAGCACCTATACAATTATTTAGTATGTATGAGAGCACTCCTCATAGTTGTTTTGTAACATCCAGAGTAAGTAAAAAACTACGAAGTACCTGCATCGAAACGTTAGCCCGTCACACCTCTCCTTTAATAGAACCTGCTATAAGTTTTTACGGCGTCTTTCTCTTCTAATACAATAAAAAACAAATATCGTTTGCCTGCTTATATTTTACATTTTTACTCCATAGCTACCCTCCACCAACATGCGTATAGAGTTTCTGTCATCCAGGAGACAATCATTCACAGAGGAACAGATTCGTGCATTCTTGTTTCGTATGCAATTTGATCATCAAAAAACAGCCTGTTTCACAGAATCAACTCACATGTCGGCAAAAACACTATTTTTTCCATGTTATACAACATGCAATAAATCAAGTACTGCCTAATTTGCAATTAGAGGTTATGAAGTATGAAATAACACAGCACTTGGGGTTACATCTGTTTTCCAACACGCAACCATGACGATAATAACAAAAACAGTTATGATTCACAAGAATAGGTACTGTCCATTTCTATTACTTTTATGAGCAAAATAATTGTAGTTTGAGAGCATGCCACATGGTCAAACTACGGATAGTCATACACGACAGCATTGAATTCATTTCAGACATATGAAATACCGATAGAGGTCAGCATATATATATAGTCATTCAGTACATGTCCTCATCAATACTTTGTAAACTTTCTAACATCGAAAGTAGGTGGAAAACTGTGAACTACCTGCATCCAAACTCTAACCAGTCGTACCACGCCTTGTAATAAACCCTGCAATAAGATTTTACTGCGTCTCTCTCTTGTGATATATCGAAAAACAAAAATCGTCTGTGTGTCAGCATCGAGCATATTACATATACACATATCGCTTCACTGGGCAAGTTGCCAATAGTCGAAGTCACTAGCACAGACCTGTGTCAAGCTTTTGTCGCCTGTACCTGAGGAAGACCTTTCGAAATAGAGGTTCCTGTGTTGTTCTTTCACAAGCAGTTTAAAATATCGTTTTTCAGCTGTAACACATTCAAATAGTGCATGACTACAGGTTTGTGCACCGACATACACAATATGTTTCTACCATGACTTACAGGTCTGTGTCAAGCGCTAAACTGACATTAACACGTTTTGATAAATTGGCTCACACAGAAACCTCAACATCACTTGGTGGAAACTACGCAGCTCTCACAACACTCAGGACGGTAGAAATAAAACATAGAGATGTGAACTGTAGTGTGTATAGTACCCTCATACTTCTGGACAGTAGCAGATTAAATTGGCGAATGTGTTGTAGGGAGATTTTGTCAAGGACAATGCAGGAGCATCTGTCACTCTCCCACTTTATCCTACAAATGTGAGAATATCTGTGACTCCCATCCACAAAGAGAAAGAAGGCCAGTGATAATCGTAATTTCTACACTACGATCAATATGCTAGAAATATGTAGATAACCTAACTATATCAGTCTAGGTTGCTGTCTGGTATAGTTTGGTGTATATGACCGAATGGGCATACTGCACAGTCATGTACCTACTTTAACAATATAGTACATGGTACTTGCAAAGTAGTGGAGGGGTGGCTTGGTGAAGATACTGAAACTGGGAAGCGTTTTGCAGTGTCATTGGCTGGTGCTGAAATTGCGGAAGAACTGGAAAAATTGCTAAAATTCATCACACATTCACCTGTGGAGCTTATTACTGTACATCATACCATATCCATGGTGTCTTCCTCATCCCATCCATCCACTGGTATGCTGTTGATTACAACATAATGATTGACTGGCACCACTTGTTTGAGATGGAGAGAGCCTTGGCGCAGCACTGGACGTCTGCAACTTGTCACTGTCGAGCACGGGCTCAAATGTAGAGGTGATTACCATCAGACAGTTGTTTGGAAGAGTTCTTCAATACAGGGGACTCGTCCTATTTCCATATGATGTGATGCACTCCACATTTCGTTTTTCGCCATTAAGATAACAGTGCCTCTTTTGTTCCCACTGCCTTGCACGTGTTTTGAACCACAGCCTCTGGTGATGGCCAACACACGAGCAGTAATCATGTACATGACTGCAAAAGGAGGAAACAAAGATCTTTGAAAGAGACACCAAGAGAACTGCTACCAAATCGCTGTGGAAGATAAGATCAACTGTATAGGTCAACAACTTCGTGTAGCTGTTTGGAAATACTCTAAAATGGTGCAAACTCATCCAGTTTTCATATAATGAAATGTCTTCCACGTTTTTGTCGATCAGAAACATCATGTCTGCGTTTTATTTCTACCATCCTAAATGTTGTGGGAGCAGCATAGTTTCCACCATGTGACGTTAAGCTTTCTGTGTGACTCAAGTGTTAATGCCGGTTTAGCACGTGACACAGAACTCGAGGTGATGCTAGAAAAACAAAGTGTATGGTGTCATACAAAGCTATAGTTAGTCACTGTTTGGATATGTTACAGCTGAAAAACAATGTATTAAACTGTTTATGAAAGAACAACACAGGGACCTTCTCTTGTGATTAATACTCTCTCGGATATGGTCTCCTTCAATACAGGTGACAAATGTTATACAGTTGTATGCTCAAATGGACCTGTGTGAGTATATGCAACATGCCCAATGTCAATATAGAGTTGGTATTTGTTTTTCGATATATCGCAAGAGAGAGCCACGATAAAATCTTGTAGGAGGTTCTTTTAGAAGGAGTGATAAGACTAGTTAGAATTTGTATGCAGAGAGGTGACAAAACTTAGCAGTTATATGTAGGTCCGAGAGAGCGAGCTGTGGAGAAATTATGGATGATGTCTGCACACTGATTATATTTTTTTCGATATATCAGAAAAGAGACCGGTATAATCTTATAGGAAGTTCTATTACAAAGTATGATATGACTGGTTGAAGCTCCGTTATAGGTACTTCACAGTTTTTTACTTACTCGGGATGTTACAAAGTAACCGTGAGGAGTGCTCTCAAACATACTAACTGATCAGAATTGGTATTTCATAGATATGAATTGATTGTAAAGATCTTTCGCCTGAGAATTTGTAATTTGAACACTTGGAGTGCTCTCAGACTACACTAATTTTGCTCGTAAAACTAATAGACATGGACTATGTCTATTCTCACGAATCATGACAGTTTTTATTATTATCGTGATGATAGAACGTTTAAAAATGGATGTAATTCCAAGTCCTGTGTTATTTCATACTTCACAACCTCTAGTTATAAAGTAGACATCACTCTAATAATAGCTCATTGTGGAACCTAGAAATGATGGTGTTGTTCCCGACATTTGAGTAAAGTGTATGAAACAGGCTGTTGTGTGATTATCAAATTGCCTACGAAACTAGAATGCAAGAATCTGCCGCTATTGTAAATGACGGCTGCTGGATGACAGAAACTTTTCACAGAGGTCGCTAGAGGCGAATTATGGAACAAAAAATGTCAGGTGTCATTACGCATACGGTATTTGTTTTCGATACATCAGAGGAATCTTATTGGGTTCTCTACTAGGTGCTGTTAGGTGGTTCTCTGACACGACATGCTCTCACGAATTGTTTTATAAATGCCACTGTGATAGAGCATCGCAATGGTGAAACAAAACCTGCCATAGTGTTCAAAATAGCAATGTCCTCTTGAATTATAGCTTACTGCTGTCGAACGTAAAATGAATCTCTTTTTCCTACATGTGAGCAAATTGTGTGAATGTCTGTATTCTGTAATAGTAATTTCACGTGTTTGAAATGTTTATAATACACACATGCATGACAGACAATTTACAGACACTGATTTGATCAAGAAGGATGCTCTCAAGCCACGTAATTCCATACATCAAACTGAAAGAAAACACTCTGACCTTGGCAGTCCAGTCATCTGTAATCAGGTGCAGTGCTGCATTTTTTCACTTCGTTGAATGTTGCAAAATAATGGAAGGTTTGGTGAAAGAGAGATGCGAATTGTATCCTGCAGACGAACGTAAAAAGTATACCTATTTTGCTCATAAAACTAAAAGAAAACGAACTGCGCCTATTTTTATGGAAAGAGGACATTTATTATCGGAGCGATTGTACTTTTTTAATAAATGCCCACTTATAGGAGGTGCTTTGATGTTAAATAAAAGTGTTCTTCATCACAGGACATCATGTGGTTGTGGATGGGGGCAGGTCTAGCGTGTGTGTTCGCCAGAGGCAGCTGTGGTTCGGCCTGGGGTCTGCGCGATGCAGCCGCGCGGCACGGCTACATTTTATATGAACAAGTTACACTCGGGGTGCCCGTCATTTGTCTTACTTTGTCCAGGAGCCTTACTGCGGAGAACCTCCTCCACCTAATTTTCAACATTTGCCTGCATCACCATATCTCAAATGCTTCGACTTTCTTCTTTTCTGGTTTTCGCACAATCCACGTTTCACAACCATATAATCCTGTTCTCCAAGCGCTCATTTTCATAAATTTCTTCCATAATTTAACGCTTGTCTTTGATACTAGTAGATTTCTCTTGGCCGTGAATTTTTTTTTTTTTTTTTTTTTTTTTTTTTGCAAATGCTAGTCTCCTTTTTACGTCCTCCTTGTTGCGACCGTCATGGGTTATTTTGCTTTGTGATCACCAATTCTGATAGAAAGTTTTTCGTTGTCCTTATTTCTGCGACTTCTCATTAATTTCGTCTTACTTCGAATCGACTCTTTATTCCACACGAGCACATCCTTTAATTCTTATTCACTTTCACTGAGGATAGCAATGTCACCAGAGAGTCTTATCATTTATATCTTTCCACCTTGACTTGTTATTCCTCTGCTGTAACTTTCTTTTATTTCCGTAATTGCTTCTTCGATGTATAGATTGAACAGTAGGGGTGAAAGGCTCCACACTTAGTTCTTCGTCCCCCACTCTATTTGTTCCCTCTTGGTTCATGTATATATTGTGTATTATCTGTCCTCGTCTATAGCTTATCCCTATTTTCCTAAGAATATCTAACACCTTGCACCATTCGACATTGTCGAAACTTTTCTCCAGGTGCAAAAATCCTATGAAAGTGTCTTGATTTTTCTTCAATTTTGCCTTCTTCATCAGCTGCAACGACAGAATTGCCCCTCTGGCGGCTTTACTTTTCCTAAAGCCTAATAATTATCTAAGAGTCTCTTAATTTTCTTTTCTCTTCTTCTGTATATTATTCTTTTTAGCTACTTAGATGCATGAGCTGTTAAGCTGATTGCGAGATAATATTCGTACTTCTCGTCTCTTGCAGTCTTCGAACTTGTGAAGATGATGTTTTTCCGAATGTTTGATGGCATATCGCCAGACTCATACATCCTAAAGAACAAGAAAAGTGTTCTTGTGGCCACTTCGCTTCATGATTTTAGAAATTCTGATAGAATGTTCTCCATCGTTTCTGACATATGCAAACGTAAGATTTCCAAAGCTCTTCTAAATTCTGATATGAATATAGGATCCCCTCTTCTATATCGACTCCTGGTTCCTCTCCTATACCTTCATCAGACAAATCTTCCTACTCAGAGAGGCCTTCAATGTAATCTTTCCACTTATCCACTCTCTCTTCCACATTTAAGAGAGGAATGTAGATGAAGGAGTAGAAGAAAGGGCTATGAGAGAATACGGGCTTCGTACTAACACTGAGTGAGTAGAAACATTAGCTGGCTTCTGCAATGAACTGCAGCTGGTAACAGCGAATATTCTGTTCAAGATTCACAGCAGGAGGAAATATGCTTGGAAAAGACAAGGACATACGGCCAGATTTCGGTTAGATTACATCATCATAAGCAGGCAAAGATTTCGAAATCAGATACTGGATTGTAAAGCATACCAGTTAGCAGATATAGACTCAGATCACGATTTAGAAGTGATGAAGTGTAGGCTGAAGATTAAGAGACTAGTCAGGAAAAATCAATACCAAAAAATCTGGGCTATGGAAGTGCTAGGGAATGAGATACGCTTGAAGTTCTCTAAGGCTAAAGACACTGCAATAAAACATAGCTCGTTCGGCAGAACTGCTGAAGAGGAATGGACATTGCTAAAAAGGGCAATCACAGAAGTTAATATAAAAATATAGGCACAAAGAAGGAACAGCGAAGAAAGCATGGGCAACATATGAAATACTTCACTTAATCGATGAAAGAAGGAAGTACAAAAATGTCCAGGGAAAATCAGATATACAGAAATGTAAGTCACTTGGGAATTAAGTAAATAGGAAGTGCAGGGAAGCTAAGGCAAAATGGCTGCAGGAAAAATATGAAGAAATCTAAAAAGAAATGATTGCCTGAGGGAGCGACTCAGCATACAGAAAAGTCAAAACCACCTTCCATGAAATTAAAATCAAGGGTGGTGCCATTAAGAGCGCAGATGAAATCCCTCTCATAAATGTAGAGGAGTTGAAAGATCCAGCTTTCAAGATAATTGTTTCCTTCCCGAGTAAACACCCAAAGAAACAAGCATCCATTCGTCAATGGTTCATTATATTATCTTCTATCCATTTTAAGAAAACTTTACATTTCCTCCGGCTTGTTTCTGCTTGGAATCTTATTTCATAATTTTCATAAATACCAAATGAGATTCATCAGTGGATTCAGATATCTATTTCCACATTTTGAATAAGGTGTTCTGTGCCTTCCTGAAAAGACTTGATATAATCCGAGGAAGATTTTTGCACGAAAGATACATCAGTTCTCTTCCCCATTCTCGTTCCTCTAACTAAGGGAGTGTTCCATCTCTAATGCACTCCCTGCGTACTTTATGTTGACCGGTAGCATTTCATCTTTCCTTTATATACCATACGCACACACATTCGACAACCATATATTACGTGTATTGTAATGTAGAGAGTGAACATGAATAAAACCGACAAACTGCAGGGACAGATTCCGACTGCCAACGTAGGAAGAAAGGTCCTATGAACACGTGTCCGGAATTGTATGGTGTACGAGTGACGACAACAAACCACCTCAGAACTCCGTACAGAGCTGCATCGAATCCATGTCGCAACAGGTGTTCAAATTGGCCTCCATGAGATGAAAAACACGCATTCACAAGTCGTTAAAGAGGACGCATAACAAAAATTCCACAACTGTGACCGTCTGGTGCAAAAGCCACAGACAAAATCCTTTCTGCAGATGGTTAGTTCATTGGGTGAGATGGGGAAGAAACGAAACAGTGAGGTCATCGGTCCCATCGTATTTATTTTCAAAGGAATCATCCCGGAACTTGCCAGAAGCTATTTTCTGGAAATTACAGAATATCTAAGTCAGGATGGCTGGAGGCGGGTCTGAATCGTCGTCTTCCCGAAAGCGAGTCCAATGTGCTAACCACAGCACCACCTCGCTCGGTGTTCCTGAAGAGGGAAATCCCTTGCTTACACTCGTTGCAGGTGACAGGGATAGTATCGGTTGTAACGTAGGATATACATAATTGTACTTTGGCTTATACCATGTTGGCAGGCTACTTACCTGGAACTTGTACGAGGGTTCGTCTCAGTACCTTGTAGAACCCAGTCTCCGAAATCTGCCGGCCGATGTGGCCGTGCCGTTCTAAGCGCTTCAGTCTGGAACCGCGTGACCGCTACGGTCGCAGGTTCGAATCCTGCCTCGGGCATGGATGTGTGTGATGTCATTAGGTTAGTTAGGTTTAAGTAGTTCTAAGTTCTAGGGGACTGATGACCACAGATGTTAAGTCCCATAGTGCTCAGAGCCATTTGAACCATCTTCGAAATCTGGTGTCCGCACAATCCTCCGCCTCGCAGCACGTTCATCTGTCTGAAAAGACTCATGATCACACAGACGCCCAAAAATTGATTGAAATATTGTGCGACGTGGTTGGTGTCAGGAGGGTATTTGTTTTGGTATAGGCTTGCTGTCATTCGGCCGTTTCCAGCTGCCTGGCGTACACGAACACCATCTCGGATTGCTCCCAACATGAACACCGGACCAATTTGATGAACTTACACTACACTGCGTCAATTCCATAGTCTTCAACACACAAGGAACACACGGCACATGGTCAGAGGAACTTTCATTCGTCAGCGCAATCTACCATGGCAAGGATGCATTTCTGGACACATGCTCATAGCACCTTTTTTCCTACATTTCCAGTCAGGAATTCGTCCCTGCTGTTGGTCGGTTTGTATTCATGTCTACCCTGCTGTTTTGTTTTCAGCACATGAAAAAATTTCGAAATAATTACCTTTAAAATGATAATATTCTCTTATTGCAATTATTTTTAGGTACTTTATGCAGAGATGTTAAGGATCTTGGGTCCTTATTATGCAGTTGCCTGAGCCACGTAGGCACAGACACTAGGATATCATTAAGTACTCAGTGGACAGTTGGAGCAAGGTAGAAGCATTTTAGCAATAAATAATTGCTAATACTCGACATTTACATTTTTTACGCGATACTCAAGATGAACAAGAGGCCAGCGGATCCTTGTAGAGAATCACAAAGGGCCCAGAAAAAAGTCATGTAAGACAGATAAATCCTGGGACATTTGTATTTACAAATATATATGTGTTCTCCGATCCAAGTGTTTATCAGTTTTCTTATAGGCGGGCAGACTATCGCTATAATAAAGTTTCGATATGACAGGCGACAATAGTTTGTGTGAGATAATGTTTGTGCGGGTCAGGTGAAGTTCAGTTGCTAATACGGAATTGCTAAGACGTACACTCTCGTGATTGCTGTGCGTGTTGCTTCAAAGAGCGTACCGAGGCTTAGGTAGGGGTAACTCATGTTAGTTTCACAATGAATAGCGAAATTATTTTGTGATTTCACGACAAACGGTTCTGCGTTCAGCAAGAAAGCTGTCTTTTAGAAATGTTTTTCATATGGATTAGTCCGTGAATGGAGTGTCACTTGCATGTCGCAGAGTCCGCAAAGTAGAAGCGTTAATCTGCTAACGAAATCTGAGCTTTGATTATGTAGCATATCAGCAATCATTACTTTGATCGCAGAGCCTTGTCAACCAATCAGATGGTTTGCCATCGAGTTTCGTTCGGATAGAAAGGGTAGTGAGAGTTTCTACATATTTCCTTCCTACGCTTGGTATCGATCGTGGCTTTTAATATGCAAGGATCATTACTGGTCGTTTCATTCATCCATGGAGATAGAATGAGTTTCATATTTTTCCACTCACTAAACAGTATGTCGGGGAAATGAGAGCACTCTAAGAGAGAGAGAGAGAGAGAGAGAGAGAGAGAGAGAGAGAGAGAAAGCGACGCACCGCTAAGGATCTATCCGCATGGGACGGAAATAGGAAGATGTAATGTACATGTACAGACAAAACAAATGAATATCATTACAGATAAGAATGGATGATTTATTCAAGAGAAAGAGCTTCACAATCTGAGCAAGTCAATAACGCGTTCGTCCACCTCTGGTCCTCATGCATACAGTTATTCCACTTGGTACTGATTGATAAGAGTTGTTGTATGTCGTCGGCAGGAATCTCGTGCCAAATTACGTCCAATTAGCGCCCTAGAACGTCAAAATTCCTACCTGGATGAAGAGCTCTGCCCATAAAGCTCCAAATGTTCTCAATTGGGAGAGATACAGCAGTCTAGGCAAGCATCGAAACAAGCCGTATGAACTCTTGCCGTGTGCACGGGGGCATTACCTCGCTGAAATGTAAGCCCAGGTAGGCTTGCTACGAGAGGCAACAAAACGGGGCGTAGCACATTGTTGACGTGCCACTGTGCTGTAAGGGAGTGCCGCTGATGACAACTAACCACCACTTCTGCTTGTCGGGCTGTATGGCGGTCGACAGTCAGGTTGGTATCCTACCATTCTCTGGGGCGACTCCAGACACGTCTTCTCTGATCATTACGGCTCATTTCGAAGCGGACCTTATCACTGAAGTCTACTCCAGTCAATGAGTGTCCAGACCTAATGTACCCAACACCAATGCAAACGAGCTTGCTGACGCACAGTCATCAATGGTAATCAGCACAGGGGATGCTATGAACTCATCCTCCTTTACGTGGGCTGCCTGTTACTATCCCTGTGGTCACTGAAGAACCAGAAGCACGTCCGTTCCATGACAATGATGAATTCAGGGCTCTGAGTGATTCTCTGGCGACTGCCTGATCCTCCATTTTGTCATCTCTCCAAGTCGACCGCTTCCTTCTTGACTCTGTATTCGGCCATAGTTCACACGTTCCTGCCAATGTAGTTCGAAGGGTTACACTGCTTCTATTCAAATGTCGAGCGATTTGCCGTGTACTCCAGCCAGCTTTTTTGAGCCCAACTACAATTCCTGTCTTAAATGCTGACATCTTTGTACATTATTCACGCACCTGCGAGGCATAGTTCCTGTCCAACTGAGTGTATGGAATGTAATTCTCGAAGATTTATTAATTCCCTGCTCTTTTTGGATATGTGGTATTGTATATCCAACTATTCCAGTTTAGAAGTTCTGTATCAGCTTCCACAATACCTTGATAACTTAGGTCCTTAGCTTCGTGGGTCTGCGCCACAATAGAACGCTGCCGTCAGCTCTTACCAACTGATATCGGGGCTCTTCTGACCATTCCACGGTTTTCTAGTAGTCCACATGAGCCCAAGTTGAGGTGCTGCAGACAATGTCGTGCTTTTAGGAAAGGCACTCGCGTCGTCATCTTTTCACATAGCCCATCAACGCCACATTCCGCCTTATTATTCTAAGGAGTGCGTCCCACATTGATTTCTGCGGTTGCTTGTCTGTCAGCACTGACAATTCTAAGGAAACGCTTCTGCTCTTGGTCGTCAAGTGAAGGTCGTCGACGCTGCGTTGCCCATGGTGAGAAGTAATGACTGAAATATGGAATTCTCGGCTGACTCTTGAGAATGACGATCGCGAAATATTGAATTCAAAAATGGTATGTCCCATGAGTCTGTTCCAACTACTACTCCGCGTTCAAGGTCTATTAATTCCATCGTACAGCTATAATCACGTTGGAAACCTTTTCACATGAATTATCTAAGTACAAATAGTAGTTCCCCAACGCACTGCTCTTTTATATCTTGTGTAAGCGGTACTACCACCATCTGTATATGTTAGTATAGCTATCCCATGACTTTGGTCAGCTCAGTGTGCAAGAAAGAAGCCTGCACGAAGATGATGTGTAGAGAATTACTCTCAATGAACAAAAGACATTTCAGATGATCGGGCCTACCCTAGGCAACGCTATCAGGAATCTCAGCTGGAGATTTTACAACTAATACGATCAAAAAGGAAAATTTGATCAATGATCAGTTTGTCCGTCTGAGTTACATGTACATACAATTTTACTGCAGTGGTTATCGGTTTCGCCCACTCATACACAAACAACATGCCTTTTTATTACCGTAAACTAATTACACAGCCTTTTGCTGAAAGGCAGGAACTGCTTCACATGACAATTCTGGTTTGATGTTGCGCGACATGCAAAGAACGCTATGCTAACTTCATGGACATTCATACACTAAGAACACGGCCAAAGATTCACATTCGCGAACTACTCTGACATCAAAGAACTTAGGGCGCCAATGCGCTAATGATCTAGCTGACACGAGATTAGAAAGATAAAAGTTCGCCATGCTTCACCTCGTGCGTGGTTGAGGGTTGTGAGCGACGACGGAAAGGGAAAAGATTTAATGCACTGCTTTCAGCCTAAGTCCGTTTCTGCAGGGATATATAGAAGAAGGGAGATTCCAAACAACAAGATGGCGACGACTGCCGTTTTTGTCGGGTCAACACAGACGCGTCTTAGGTGGGAACGGGCTAATTAATGAGAAGACACTGGGCAGACAGAGGTATGCTTTTAGATGCTAGTCCGGCCTATGGGGTTGGGTGTCAGGTCGCGTTTCGGCGCCGGCGGCCACGCGCCTCAGTGGCCCTGCAGAGGGAGAGCCTGAGAAGTCTCGCGGAGGAAATTAACGGCCGTTAGGTTAATGCCGCAGAACGCGCTGCGGCCGCAGCCGCACCGTAAAAATAATTGAATGAGTCGGCGCCGTAGAGGTCCTCCCGCGCCGGACGTTAGTTTGCTGTATGCATTCCTCTCCCTCCCAGCCACATCTCTCTCCATGCTGCTCTGCCCTTCTGTCCAGCTTCTCTTCCTAACTCTTTCACTTGAAAGTTTGAAGTCGACCGGAAATGAAACGCGTAAATAAACGCTTTATAGGTGTGGCGTTGGCGGCACCGTTAACTTTACCCGGTGTTCGGCATTACAAGACAGCTGTGCATTTGATCATATCTCCAAACTTTAAACATTTCGTATTGCAAAACGCATTTTTCTGTAGCTTGAATTATCATTTTTAGTCAGTTTTCCGTTTTAATTATCAGCTGGGCTTTCTTCGTGACACTCAGTGAAGCGCAGGCTATGAGTTCAATGGGATTTTTGAAAACAACTAGCTGAGTACCTGCTGTTGCCTGGGTATGTATTTATGCCATTCATCCATCTCCTTCTTCTACCTCTCTGTGTCCATCTTCTCCATCTTCCTATCTGTTCCTCTGCCTCTCCCCCTCTTACGTCCACCTCCTCCTCCTCTCATACTCTGTCTCCTCCTGTCCCTCTGTCCCTATCCGTATACTGCTCCCCCCTACCCCTACCTCTTTGTCTGTCTGCTCTTCCCGACTCTCTGTCCATTTGCGCCTTCCCGTTCTGTCCATCTGATCTTTCCCTCCCTGTCCATATTCTTCTCCCATCTCTCTCTGCCTGTCTCCTCTTACCTTTATTTCCTTATCGCTGTCTCTCCATTCATCTCCTCCTTCACCCTCCATCGTTTATCCCCTCCTTCCCCTCTCTCTATACATCTTTACCTCTTTCCATCCTCTGTCGATCTCTTCCTCTCTCTTCTATCTATCTCCTCTTCCCCCCCCCCCTTGGCTGTCTGTCTCCTCCTCTTTTCTTCTTCTGTACACCTTCTCCTCCACCTCTCTGTCCATCTTCTCTTCTACCTTTCCCTGTATAATTCCCCCTCCTCCTCGTTGTATCCATCTCCTATCTCCTCCATCCTCACATCTGTGTCCATATCCTCCAAAGCCCTCTGTGTTGGTCTATCTCTTCTCTCTCTTTCTCTGTCTTCCCCCCTCCCCCTTTTTCTGTTTCCACGTTATCACTCACACCCCACAGTATCTCTTCCCGTATTCAAGTTTGGTTAAAATGAATCCAGAGTACTCATGTCACATATATTTTACGTATATTTAAGATATTTGGCATATATTTGTACACCTATTTCACCTGCATCTCTAACGAATCTCGCCCTACATTTTCTTTTCCACGCACATCAATCTCTATGACGTCATATCTCCTGCGCTGTGGGTTGTAGAATGATATAATTTGTATCAAAACAGTCATTAACTGGATTTTATTAATGCTACCGGTTTCGGCAGTAAGCCGTTATCTGGTATGAAAACAACTTAAAACATTTCATTTGTCACGAATATTGAAACAGAAAGCATTGAATATTTTAAGCTACATGAAACACGTGACAAAAACGATTCACAGCATTTACGAGTGCAGCACTCGTCCTATTCATGTGAGATGTTGCTGTCATCTCATATGAAAAGGATGATTACTGCACTCGTAAATGCTTTCAATGGGTCTTTTTTACGTGTTTCATGTTAATATATTCAATGCTTTGTGTTTTAATATTCATGACCAATGAAATGTTTTAAGTGATTTTCGCACCAGATGATGGCTTACAGCGAAACCGGTAGTACTAGGGAAACCCAGTTAATGCAGTCCCGAGTCATGAGGTTTTTGAAACGTATATCGACCGATGAAAATTACCTGAAAATACCTGTGATATAATTTGTGGGTGCATTCAGCAGGTACGTGTATACTGCCTACGAAAGTTTTTACAAATAGAGCTAGTAGTAGACAGTTAACAAAAGGAAACTTAAGTGGTAGTTTTTCAGCCATCTCAGTGTTTTTTTGACGTCATTTATCCGGAACTGTGTTTTGTACAATGATATAATACTGCAGATACATTCAGTGGCATACATGATACTGTTTGCAAAATTTGTAGTCAACACAGTTAGTGGTAAAGAAGTAATAAATTGAAACGAAACGCCGGCAGCGGCAGTCTTACTACAATAACAGCGAAAATATAGCAAGCGATAATTTTTTTTCCGTTAATCGCTTTGTGGTGGTGAAAATTTGACTTACAGGTTTGAGAGAGTTTTTGAAGTTTGCTGCCAGTCACTAAGTGCTCTTATTCTCATACAGTGGATGCATGCATGAATCTGGGTGTTTTTGCGCAATGGCATCTCGTTATAATGCCATACCTCCTGAACTATGTGTCGCACTCTTTTTCATTTTTTTATTATTATTGTTTTCTTTGGGCGGGGAGAGAGAGAGGTTGGACGGTGCAAGAACTGTCGCGGGCTTACGTAGAACAGCTCGCGACAGTTTCATCGCAATCGGATGGATTGTTTATGAACGGATAGAGGACAAACATACAAATAAATATTCGTTTTTATTTATATAGAATATGTGTAATAACAGAAAAGCGCAACCAATTATAACCTTTGGGCTTGATAGCAAAAAACTCTTCAAGCCGATAATACCGTAAATAAACAATATTCCACCCCTATGCCGATATATTACTAACAATATAATAACAAAAAAACTTATTTTGAACAAATCCAAATATTTCTTAGACAATAATCCAACTCAAACGATGCTGGTATCAGCCCGTAATAATTTTACGAACAGACACAGAAAATCACACTGAATAAGTAAGACACTCAATCACTATGCTAAAGAACAACTCAACTACACAAGGCTAAATAATACATAAGGAAATGCAGCATAACACAGAATGTCTTTTGAGTTAATGACTGGTGAAAGAAAGGAAGGAGGAAACACATTTGGAGGAGGCATGTGTTACTTCACTGAGTGCTACATCGAGTCGAATTTACAAAGAATTTGGCAGCATGCACCCGCTTATGAGTACGACGTGGCACCCGTCTGGTCTTGATACACGCACTGATGTGGTTGGTAAAGGTGTCAGGAAACCGTTGTATCCTCTCCTGATGCACGATGGTCCACATAAGCTGTAACTTGTCCTTGATATTGTGACAGTTCATGAACGAGCTGGTCCACACACGTTAAATCGGGGGAGATCTGGGGTCCCTGCTGGTCGCAGGAGTACTTCAACATCACCCACCTGCTCACAGAGACACGTTCCATGTGTGGAAGAACATTGTCCTATTGGAAATGACGCCACAGTACCATCGCTTTAGAAGTAGAACACTAGGACGCAGGACGCCAGTGACGTACTGTTGAGCCGTAAACGTTCCATCAATCAATCACTGACATCTGTGGCCTTCAGTCATACCCGATGGTTCCCCACTCTGTTACACCAGGAGTAAAACGACAGAGCCTTTCTAAAACCCTCGATGAATAGGACCTCTCCCCTGATCGCCATCACATTTACCGACGATGATCATCCGGGGTACTGCAGAACCGAGATTCATCGCTGAACACAGTAGAACGCCATTCATCAGCACTCCATGCTTATTGGTCACGGTACGTACTACTCAAATGTAGCCGTTTCCGTTGTGATGTTAACGGCAGCCTATGTATGGGATAGTGATTTCCAAAGGTGCGGGATGACACAAAACACTGCCGAGAGTTCTTGTTTTAGAATGGCACGCGTAGGTTTAAAGGGATTACGATGTACTTGATGTACAACAACAGCAATCTTCCCTAACAGTGATGAAAAGTGGTCGACCAGAACCGTGACAGTGAGTATTCCCCCCCTGATGTTCTCATGCACTACAACTTCGGGTCACAGTCACATTCGAATGCCTCAGAAATTCGGACATTGCACGGTTCGACCAGCTAGCCAGATGGAGACCCACAATTAGGCCCCTTCGATATCCTGCCAGGTGCTTATATCGGTTCCTCACACGAGTACGAGCAAGCTTTTCCGTGTCGTTTGATCACTGAGCATTTGACGCCTTTGACGCCCCTTATATAGCACTAATCACGAAGAACACTAACGCACTCTGGTGGTTGTTCTACCTCTTACAGACAGTTGTAACACAAATTATCTACGTACCCACCAGTGCGAGTGCGTGCGTGCGCGCGCGCGCGCGCGTGTGTGTGTGTGTGTGTGTGTGTGTGTGTGTGTGTGTGTGTGTTCAAAATGGCACTGAACACTATGGGACTTAACACCTGAGGTCATGAGTACCCTAGAACTTAGAACTACTTAAACCTAACTAACTTAAGGACATCACACTCATCAATGCCCTAGGTAGGATTCGAACCTGTGACCGTAGGGGTCGCACGATTCCAGACTGAAGCGCCTAGAACCGCTCCGCCAACCGAGCCGGTTGTGTGTGTCTACGAAGTTACATTGATTTCTGATGGTGTCTTCTTTGCGCTTCATTTTTCACGTAATGTATTTCACCACTCATACCGAAATTAATATGAATATTGCCCCTCTCTGCCTCAGAGTCTGAATACCCTTCTGAAGGCAACACACACATCGATCGCGAAAGCGTACAACTTAGCGACTCCGTAGCAGGAAACTAACTGAACGCGTGGCCCAAAACCGTTGTCCATATTCATTCATTCATCCACCGTGTTCCAGAAATCCTTACAAGAAGGAGAATGTTCAGGGATGTGGAACGAGTCAAGTTATTCTTTGTTCCAGAAATCCTTACAAGAAAGAGTATCTTCAGGGATGTGGAACGAGTCAAGTTATTCATAAACTTGAAACGATGTCATCATAAAAACTTAATCTGTATAAACAGCCATCGACTATTTTCTATTTTTTCTGCTCCATATGTACTCTATCATCAACGTTCCTCTCCCAGTTTACTTCTGTCCTTCCTAATTCTACTTTTATTGCCACTGGACTTTTTTTTTTCTTAGTGCCTCTTACTTCATCTTTACCTCTGATGATTTTGCTCTTGTTTTTCTCTTCACGACTATGTTTTCAATCAAGACTTGCTGATACAGCCCTAGTCAGTTCTCCTTACTGGTAGTTACGTCAATTATGTATCACGAGAAATTTAGTTTTGATTATTTTAACTGTGCTGCCAGCGTATCAACTGATATTATTATCGTTATTATCGCCCTCCTTCTTCTTCTGCCCCAACTTATTCTTACTATTACTATTGGTATTATTATTATCATTATTTACTATTTAATGGTATACATCATGCTGAGAAGTAGTGAGCGACTTACTAGATCACAAGGAACAAAACTGTCACGTTCAGTGTCCACATGAATTTCACGTCTATCGCTGTTGCAAGTGTCATACCTGTCAACCTGCAGTAAAATTCCTGTGCTTGAAATAATGACACACGAAGGTGAGCCGATAAAGTGGATGGAAGAGTGATGAAGAACATTTGATGAAACACTTGCATTATTCTGTCTGGATACAGCTTAGCGAGAAGCTCAGTGGGGTGTGCTATAGTTTGTTTTATTGGATTCAAGCAACGCCCTTTCTCCAGATACAAGAAGGTTAGAGTTAGAGAGCCGGAACAATATATTTAGTTAGGTTGAACTTGATGGAAACAATATGAGGACGTATCAATCGGCGTTGTACGATTTGAGAAACTACTTCAAATCAATGAAGCGCAATAAAGGAGAACCAACTAGTAGTAATGAACAGCTGGACAACGACGCTAACTCCGGATCCCTAACCGAGACTTTCATCTTTATACCTAGTTTTATGCTCTTCTCGTGTTATAAGAAATACTACAGCAAGAAGCTGAATGCAACTTTTTAAATTTTTTATTTTATTGGGTCCCATCGTTGCCAAGCGATACTGACTACCAAGAGTCACGTTTCCAGGTACAAATACAATTGAATATTAATATTCGAAAGTGAAAAACAAACTGTTTTTCCTGCTAATATCTGCTTATTTCGAACCGACACCTCGGACAATTCAATTCAAAACGTTCAGTGGCCTTCCTAAAACACCTCAAGCTGATGGAAACCGGTCTGCTCCAAAGTGATAGTAATGCAGAGACTGACACTGAATGACTGTGGAATATTTCTACCATATGAATTGCCGAATCGCCGATGACTGTGTATCGATATTCAAAACAGAGACAGCAATATCTATATAGAAACATAAACAGTTTACCAGTACTCTCCTCACATGCATTGCTTATTTCATATTCTCATCCGACCGTAAGGTTACTCTCAAAGTAAACAGTTTAGGATCCTCTATCGTGTGTATATTTCTGCTCATAAAAGCCGGGGCAGCCAATAAACAGTACGAACCATGTAACTCGCATGACCACTGCTATTCATTACTGGTTTTACTTGTTGAAAGAAGGGTTCTGGGTAAATAACACTATACAAAATCGTATGCGTCTTCATATGGTATAAAAACACCTCCGACTTGAACTATACCCTCCATACACTCTTGTATACACACCTCACTGGACCGTCGGTGCACAAAAAGCTTTGCCTCATTTCAAAATAGGACATATAATGATTCGTTTGATCACATTACTCGTCTTCAATCAGCTACTGTCTGCCTCCTGTATTGTTTCGTCCATTGAAGACATCTAACATTATGCGGCGCTGTGAGCAATAACTTTTTCGAGGTGCTCGACTCCACATGTACATTATATCTCATTTCCTTTGTGGTGTTCTCTTGGAAACTTGTCTGAATGGACCTGAATTCACTGACAGCAGAATTTGCTGGAATGTTGGAAACTGATTGTCAGTAACAAGGTCTGATAGTTGTATGCGATCCGTGTCGTTTGGAACACTTTTACGGCCATTGTTCTTACGCCGTATTACACGGTTACGAGTGATACCTCATTCATTGTAGACACTACTGACAGTCCGCGTTGATACCACAACAAACTGGGCAGCTTTCTTGAGCGTACGATTATGGCCACGTCCAAACACGATAACACCCTCTGCCATTCTGACTCATCTCCATGTCGACTCGTCATATAGCGCTGATTATATACAACGTTCTGTCACACTTCACTGCCATCATATACGTCAGCGGTGCAGGGTGGATGCTGTAAGATGGTTTGCCAAGTGGGGAAATCGGAACATTTCCGACATGTTTTCTGTTTGAAATCAGTAGGGAGGTGACAGGAGTGTAGGCAGTCAGACACATCTGCACTGTGTATGGGGATAATGCCTTTGAACGAGAATGGCTAGAAAATGGTTTTGTCATTTTAAGGATGGTCGTTCTGACATTAGTAACTTTCCACGTTCAGGAAGATCTTCCGGGTTTGATGCAGATCGTTTAAATGCATTAATCCACAACGATCAACGTCATTGTATTCGATAACTGGCAAACGTGATGAACTATGAACGTTTCGCTACTGTGCGACATCTGCATGCATTGGGGAAGGTTCAAAATCGGTCGTGTGAGTACCGCGTGCTCTAAGCCAAAATCATAAAAATCTGCGGATGGCCATATGTGCATCTCTGCTTGCTCCTCATCAATTGGTTCGTGAAGAACATCGACCATTGCTATCCTGTATTGTTAGGTGTGACGAGAAATGGTGTCTTTATACTAACGTAAGGGAAAGAAAGGAATGATTAAGCCGAAACAACGCTGCATCTCCCTGTACAAAGGCCTGCTCCCATCCGCAAAAGATAGTGTTGCACAGCTGGTGGGACACCGACAGTGTGGTGTACTACGAGTTGCATCCCCGGGGATTAGCCATCACTGCTGACAGTTGTTATCGACAACTGGGATGTCTTGCAAGCGCAGTCCAAGAACATCGAGCAGGAAGACTGCGTGAAGTTATGCTTCTCCACGATAACACCAGCCCGCATCCTGATAGGCAGACAAAAAATAATATACAGGAGTTGGGTTGGGAAGTCATTCCACGCCCACAATATTCACCTTATCTCGCACCTTCCCGTTCTCTATCGAGCAACCTTCAGGGAACTTCCTTTCCGGATGAAAATACAATCCGAACTTGACTCGACGAGTTCTTCGCCCGGAAACCACGTGATTTCTACAATTTCGAAATCGAAAAGTTACCACAGCGTAGGCAATCTGTTGCTAACAGTGAAAGAGAATATGCTTTTGATGATGAAAGTCTATGTAATGTGTGTTTGTTGTGTTTATTAAACCTATGGAAAAACGCTACGAACGTATGGTCTAACACAACACGTACGAGGTGAATCCGATTTTTGTCTCAAGCCTGGAAAAAGATAGACACAAGTAATTTATTGTAAAATAAGCTTACGCTCGTTGTGAATGCGTGGCATATGGCACCACTGTGGAACACATGGAATTCTAGTAGCAGTGGCGTCAGTGAAGACTGTTTTTGATACTTAACATGACAAAAGGTGCTCTCAGGTGAGTGCCATGTATTTCACGGAACGATCACAAGACTGTGCATGTGGCATGTTGCCAGGCAACGTTGACGTGTGAGGACGGCATGGATGAGACGTTTGCTAAATTGATTCTGACAGTGTATAAGACATAGAAACGAGGCTCGTTAAGAAGCGTTGGCGGCGACGGTGGAATCATCGTAACGACATTCTAAAAATTGTGTACGGCTGCAAGAAGATTACGTCGAGAGGTGACGCAGAGTTCACAATTTTAATGTGTTCAGAAGTAAGAGGTGCAATAACTGGAATGCCCCTCATATTTTTCTCAATAATTGATGACTTGGTGGACACCTTCGTTTCAGGAATCTGCACGTTGGTTGTTCAGGAAACGGCCCACCTCGAAAATCATCTCTTCGTCTTTCTAGAAATGGTTGCCAGGTAGCGGTTTCTTCATCTGAGGAAAGATGCTGGCGTCACTGGGTGCCATGTAAGGAGAATACGGAGCACTATTCAAAATCTGAAATACCCAAGGAAGCAGGATGTGTGCTTGCGTCCTATGCAAAACGTACTGAGGAGTTGCCGTGTATGTGCGTTTTGGCAGTCTCAAGTGAACTCGTCTGTAGATTTCGGTAGTAAGTTTCTGTAATGGTTTGCTCCTTACCAATATAATCTGTTAGCATACTATGGTAATCCCAAGAAACACTCCACATCGTAACGCCTGATAATGGTTGGATCTTCACTGTTTTCGGCGGTCGTGAATCAACATGTCTCCGCTGACGGCTTTGGTCCTTTGTCTCAGGGTCTCAGTGGCACACCCAGAGCACGTTCTTGATGATTAGGCGGCTAAAGAAGTTATTTGGCAGCTAAAGAACTTATTTGGAGGCTAAAGAAGTTATTTGAATCGACCTGACACGTGTGCCCTCTCGTGGCGTATTTTTCTCCGTGAATGTACTTGAGAAAAGAAATTAATATTTTCCTGTAACATGTGAAAAACATCAACAATTTTTCATGCGAATAGTGTCGTGTGAAAAGGACAAAGACAATATCACCTGTCTAGACAATGATTAAAGAAGACAATGTATACTTTGTTAACTTTCATTTGTCTGATAAAAGAGAAGACATAGTACCTTTTCGAGTTGTACCACTGACCCTAGCACGACGCACTCTTCCTACGTTCCACATTAAGAGGTGTGTAATAAGTGTAATAATTGTTAATTTATCTAAATCGTTTTCGGAATACAAAATGTTGTTTGTTACTATCAAAACAATTTGTGTTCTTTACTGCAGTTATTGAAAGTTTTGTTAGTTACGATCTTACCCTATTGTTGTCCACCTTTACGGTCGGAAAACCTAATTTTCGTAATTACGGTCTCCAAGCCCAGATGTTATTGATAATACTTATTCATTTTTTATGCTTTTATGAAAGTAGTAAAGCATTTCCAACCTTATTTACGTTTTCTGACACAAATTTTTCCGCACTGGTCCACTAATGTCAAGCTTGTTGTTTTTCATATAGGCGCTATTACAGAAAAAAGCTATAACTAAATATGTTTCATGCAATTAAAATTAACGAACCGATGTGTTACAAATAAATATACATACAGTATCAAACCTTGAGACCAAAAGAGATCATGTTCATATGTCGTTATTGCAGTGGTGTGCAGTAACGTATCAGTACGTTAACGTAACTTCAATAAAAAGAAATAACTATAATTAATTATTTAGGACGTCGAAGTGTTGGGTGTAGTAAGTCTTAGAGTTTTAGTAAGTTTGCTTTAACATTTTTAGAGATTAAAAAAGTGTAAGAAGATCTGCGATAAGAATAATTAACCATTATCACAATTGCGCTACACTGGCGCCACAACGTTGGGCGAGGTAAGCAAAATTTATCTCGATTTGAACGTATATAGTCACACGTTTCGTCATACTAACGAGTATGTTTTTTTCTTTTCATGTACTTCGACATTTAAGTGAACTGAGAGGAAGAAAAGCAAAGGAAACAAAATCAAATTATCTAAAAAGCTGGAGTGGTGCACTTATGGTAAACTGTATCACAACACTATTCAGAGAAGCTATCACAGGTGAGTATATATATGCAAGTCGTTTCAGGTCGTTTGACAATAAGCTTATGCTACATGCACGTAGATAAACACAGCACGAGTTACGTGCGAAATACCAGCTGCTAGACACTCTTCAACTGTTGCAGCGACTATAAGAGCAGCGGTTAACCCAATTTTGTTCAAATATTTGTGTGTTTAGTTATAAGTTCCTTTTCGTATTTTGTGTAATGCGTGTGAAGTTTAATAATAGTTCAGCACAATGGTTGGGCCAAACCGAAAGTAAATACCTGGCGCTAAGCAGAATGACAGTGTGCAGGAAGCAGATAGGACAATGATTCAGGCTTTATCAACAATTGAAATTCCCACATGGGAAGCAGAAACTCAAAATGTAGATAAAAGTACTCCTGGTTCGGAACAGGACGTAGTGGACAAAGGAAATGTCTTGAACACATCCAGTAATGAAAATGTTATCGATATTTCTGTGCAGGGGGCGGCGTCAGCTGATTCTTTAAGACAAAACGTACCAAGCATGGACATGGATTTATTTACTATCTTGTTACAAAAACTGGATGTAAGAGAAAAAGAGCGAGAAGAGCAACAGGCACTTGGGGAAAAAACAACTCCTGATCGAGTTTGAAAAGGAACGAGATAGAAAGATGCTTTATTAGCAAAAGAACGTGAAGCCAAACAGGCTACATTAGAAAAAGAGCGAGACGCTAAATAGGAGCTCAGGGAGAAGGAAACGGTTAAACAACTTAAGCAAGCACTGATAGTTCGAGATCAAACAACTGAAGCACTCACTGATTTCTCGAGATGAGAGGTTTGTATCAAAACTGAATGTAGTCATCGATGCTCGCGATAAAGCTGTCGTGGAGAATATTAAGGAGGATCTAGGCACTATTCGCGAAGACATCACTACTTTACAGACTAACTGCAAAGAATTGGTGGATGAAGTGAAAAAACTAACGGAAGATCTTGAGGAAATGAGAGGATCTCATGACACTTTAGAAGGTCAAGTGAAAGTAGTCCTTTCAACTGTAGGCGAAACGAGTACACAGATGAGGGAGACTATCCAGAGGGAGGTGAAGAAAGGAGTAGAAAATGCTACAATAGAGGTAGCTTTGGCGAAGGTGAGGCTCGCAAAGGCTTACGTGAGGTGCTAAATAGTATTAGGGAAATTATACAGTCTACTTTCCCCATGTGACAATGTAACGGACAGATGCATATCAGAGAACCTGATAGGCAAACGCGTAATGAAAACAACGCAGAGCAAAATGACATAAGCTACAGTGTCAGTATGATAATACACTAACAGCACCACCTATGTCTTGACCGTGACTAGGGGTGAAAGAGTCACATGTAATAACACCGCCTATGATACAAACCGAAGTATGACTTAAACGGAACCGGGCGTACCAACATTGACAAGCTTAATGCAAGAGGAAAGTTTGATCAAACATCGCGACTTCCAAACTTTCAGTGGTGATAAAAACAATATCCACCTTGTGGTATTCATAAAGATTTCCCGAAGTGTTCCGCCAAGATCATGCACAGAAAGGCAGAAAATTCAGTTCTTCATCTCACACATAACACGAGATGCATCACTATGGGCACTCCAAGTTGCAGAGACCTGCAACACACTTCTGGATTTTGAGAAATGCTTTTTTACACGGTTCTGGTCTATGTACGTACAGGAACGTTTTAGGAAGCTTGCACACAGCCCAGAATTATACAATCCCAAAGCGGGAAACCTCAGAAAATACTTCGAGAAGTATATTGACATGACCAGGCACTGGGATGAACCGATCTCTCATGGAGACGCTCTCAGAATATTAAAGGCTCGTCTTCCCATAAATGTACGAGAGAAATTAGTCAATGTTCCTGATACTGACCTGGAGAATTTCCTGTCAGTAATCGATTCCTTGGACGTCATTCAAGAGGACGCAAGAAATCGAACGACAACAGCTGGAACAATAATACACTCCTGGAAATTGAAATAAGAACACCGTGAATTCATTGTCCCAGGAAGGGGAAACTTTATTGACACATTCCTGGGGTCAGATACATCACATGATCACACTGACAGAACCACAGGCACATAGACACAGGCAATAGAGCATGCACAATGTCGGAACTAGTACAGTTTATATCCACCTTTCGCAGCAATGCAGGCTGCTTTTCTCCCATGGAGACGATCGTAGAGATGCTGGATGTAGTCCTGTGGAACGGCTTGCCATGCCATTTCCACCTGGCGCCTCAGTTGGACCAGCGTTCGTGCTGGACGTGCAGACCGCGTGAGACGACGCTTCATCCAGTCCCAAACATGCTCAATGGGGGACAGATCCGGAGACCTTGCTGGCCAGGGTAGTTGACTTACACCTTCTAGAGCACGTTGGGTGGCACGGGATACATGCGGACGTGCATTGTCCTGTTGGAACAGCAAGTTCTCTTGCTGGTCTAGGAATGGTAGAACGATGGGTTCGATGACGGTTTGGATGTACCGTGCACTATTCAGTGTCCCCTCGACGATCACCAGTGGTGTACGGCCAGTGTAGGAGATCGCTCCCCACACCATGACGCCGGGTGTTGGCCCTGTGTCCCTCGGTCGTATGCAGTCCTGATTGTGGCGCTCACCTGCACGGCGCCAAACACGCATACGACCATCATTGGCACCAAGGCAGAAGCGACTCTCATCGCTGAAGACGACACGTCTCCATTCGTCCCTCCATTCACGCCTGTCGCGACACCACTGGAGGCGGGCTGTACGATGTTGGGGCGTGAGCGGAAGACGGCCTAACGGTGTGCAGGACCGTAGCCCAGCTTCATGGAGACGGTTGCGAATGGTCCTCGCCGATACCCCAGGAGCAACAGTGTCCCTAATTTGCTGGGAAGTGGCGGTGCGGTCCCCTACGGCACTGCGTAGGATCCTACGGTCTTGGCGTGCATCCGTGCGTCGCTGCGGTCCGGTCCCAGGTCGACGGGCACGTGCACTTCCGCCGACCACTGGCGACAACATCGATGTACTGTGGAGACCTCACGCCCCACGTGTTGAGCAATTCGGTGGTACGTCCACCCGGCCTCCCGCATGCCCACTATACGCCCTCGCTCAAAGTCCGTCAACTGCACATACGGTTCACGTCCACGCTGTCGCGGCATGCTACCAGTGTTAAAGACTGCGATGGAGCTCCGTTTGCCACGGCAAACTGGCTGACACTGACGGCGGCGGTGCACAAATGCTGCGCAGCTAGCGCCATTCGACGGCCAACACCGCGATTCCTGGTGTGTCCGCTGTGCCGTGCGTGTGATCATTGCTTGTACAGCCCTCTCGCAGTGTCCGGAGCAAGTATGGTGGGTCTGACACACCGTTGTCAATGTGTTCTCTTTTCCATTTCCAGGAGTGTATTTACCTGATGATGATAACCGAAGAAACGGCGGTGTCAGACCGAAAATTACGGTCAGAACATAGACATTGCAATTCTGTGTCGTCGGGCGTTTCGAATCAAGAAATCGAACGACAACAGCTGGAACAATAATATTTACTTGATGATGATAACCGAAGAAACGGCGGTGTCAGACCGAAAATTACGGTCAGAACATAGACATTGCTATTCTGTGTCGTCGGGCGTTTCGAATGGTTGAGCAGTCACGGCATCAAGCGGGCGGCGGCCTTTTTCGTATCTAAAATACCATGCAGTATGTTGTAAACTGATAGCTGACTGATTTCCACTATATCCGTCATCGCTCCTATTGTGATCTCTTAAGATTCCTGTTTGTTCACAGAGAGATGGTGGGCCACTTCGTGTTTCGTCTGGTACACTTGTTTGACACTTGTGGAAGCGCTGCGTCATGAACCACTGTGTCATATGGTGGAGCATTTATACCATACACTTCTGTCAACTCAGTATGGACTGAATTCCCTCGTTTTGAAAAGGCAGAACAAGCGATCTGTTTTACTTGCTAAAAGCATTCTAAAGCCAAGATCGCGTAAAAAATACTTCTTAATTTAAAACAACTTTATATGCCGTTTGAGATTGATGTTTAACGTTTAGAATAGGTCCAGCTTATGTAAACAGATGTGCTGCGGTGTTCTGTGGCTTTGTGGCCTAAAAAATCATCTGTGATATATATATATACACATGTTGTTGTTTTCTTCAGTCCTGAGACTGGTTTGATGCAGGTTTCCATGCTTCCATGCTACTCTATTCTGTGCAAGCTTCTTCATCTCCCAGTACTTACTGCAACCTACATCCTTCTGAATCTGCTTAGTGTATTCATCTCTTGGTCTCCCTCTACGATTTTTACCCTCCACGCTGCCCTCCAATGCTAAATTTGTGATCCCTTGATGCCTCAGAACGTGTCCTACCAACCGGTCCTTTTTCTTGTCAAGATGGGCCACAAACTCCTCTTCTCCCCAATTCTGTTCAATACCTCCCCATTAGTTATGAGATCTACCCATCTAATCTTCAGCATTCTTCTGTAGCACCACATTTCGAAAGCTTCTGTTCTCTTCTTGTCCAAACTATTTATCATCCATGTTTCACTTCCATACATGGCTACACTCCATACAAATACTTTCAGAAACGACTTCCTAACACTTAAATCTATACTCGATGTTAACAAATTACTCTTCTTCAGAAACGCTTTCCTTGCCATTGCCAGTCTACATTTTATATCCTCCCCACTTCGACCATCATCAGTCACTTTGCTCCCCAAATAGCAAAAATCCTTTACTACTTTAAGTGTCTCATTTCCTAATCTAATTCCCTCAGCATCACCCGACTTTATATATATATATATATATATATATATATATATATATATATATATATATATATATATATATGGCCATTTGCACACTGTCCTTTATGTTTCTAAATATCTGGTTTATGAGAAATCTTTTATAATGTATTGTTTTGTTTTTATCCATATGAAAACTTGGCGTGAGGTCCAACTTAATATGTACACGTTTCATAACAAAAAGATTTTTTGAGACCTGAAGATCCCAAAAAAGTCTACCGAAGCCGGTGGGTTTAAATATATAAATATTTTGCGAATTTGGCCTTAGAATCACTTTAGTCAGTATGGATTCTTGAAGGGACAGTCCCCATCCTAAATAGAGACAGATTTTTTCTTACAAAATGTGCGTTTCATTGAAGTTGGAACTGGTGGTAATACAGAAAAAGTTTTAAGATATTTTTCCCATGGTTTAGTGTGTTTCATTTTGGTGCCTATACGGCGAGCAGCTCCCGCCATATAGCAAATCAGCAAGTTGCTCATCCCACGAGCTCGGCCTAGAATCAACCCACAATCTCATGTTTTCAGGACCGTCTACCACAATATCTGGTGATGACTGCAGTGCCACACTGTATGGGAATGGCTGTTCGCTGCCTCTCACCTGCAGTCCTGCTAGCATTTTTTAGTGAGTGGTCGTTAGAATATACATCGTAATTTAAATACACCTGAATTAAAATTATGAAAATAAATAAAATATCTGAAGGGGAAGCAGCTAGTCAGGATAGAAGGAGCACCGAGTCGTTACATGTACTAATATTATAGCGAAAAAAGAGAGCAAAGAATTTGTTCTAAATGTGAGGCTGAAGTCAGCCTTTATTGAGAAATTTTAGCCATGTGAGGTTATGTCTAGAAGGAAGTGAGCCTGGAAAGATGTTGCAAGACTCTATCTGAAGTCTAGGTCAACTGACAAAGTTTTTATTTAATTTTTATTTTCCTGCGAATTATTACATTTTGAAGGAGTTGGAAAGGGAATTCAGCACGCTCGTCTTTCACGGCGATACCTTCTCTTTAGCAGCAGCAACAGTAGTCGATCGGCAGTTGCATTCCGACTATCTGCGTACATCATCCTACTCCTGTCTCTCAACCAAGGCTCAACCACCCTGACTGGTTGCCTGTCAGCGGGAGCTTCGTGCGTACTGTGCTTACTAGTTGTTCGCTTTATTGACACTTCAGATATATTCTTTGGCTCTTAAGTGTTACGACGGAAATAATGAGGAACGTTACTAGCTCTTCGCATCTTACGATTTGTTACGGGTATCTGAGATAATCGTGTCAAATTTTTCAACCAACAGGACTATATCATGTAAGTGCCACTCGAAATTGAATTATATAGAAATAATTTCAATAGAAATATGTAGTTCAGAGTCAATCACTTGGTCGTTATATGGATGGTAAGAAGAAATCAGTACCATTAGGGTCCCCATTGCATTCGACGATTGTGAACCTGCCAGTTCGATAAACAGTTCGTATCGAATCTAGATTTTCACTGTATTACCTTTACAGCGGTTCTTAAGCATAATAAGAGCTTTGACAAGCATTAATTCCAGGTATTTCGGAAGCTGACGAGACCGTGGAAGCCGGCCGCTGTAGCCGAGAGGTTCTAGGCGTTTCAGTCCGGAACCGCGCTGCTGCTACGGTCGCAGGTTCGAATCCTGCCTTGGGCATGGGTGTGTGTGATGTCCTTATGTTAGTTAGGTTTAAGTAGTTCTAAGTCTAGGGGACTGATGACCTCAGATGTTATGTCTCATAGCGCTCAGAGCCATTTGAATCATTTTTTTTTTTTTTTTTTGAGACCGTAGACATGTTTGGTTTCTCTACGTTATTCATGTCGTGCTTCCCAGTTCTGTAGGTGAAAGGTACAAATTTCGGTCTTTCAGGGAATTTTGTTACATGATTATTATTACATTTGTTGTATATAAATCGTATTACATCTAAGATTTATTTTATTTGCAAAGAGAACTCTTAGAATTCCTTCTATAAGTACGAAGTTTGAGCACTATGTAGAAACGGTTGTGTAATCTGCCATATGGGAAGCTTCTTAAACTTAGACTTTTGCGGTTAATCAT
Organism: Schistocerca piceifrons; assembly: GCF_021461385.2. Taxonomy (NCBI): domain Eukaryota; kingdom Metazoa; phylum Arthropoda; class Insecta; order Orthoptera; family Acrididae; genus Schistocerca; species Schistocerca piceifrons. The sequence goes on from NC_060138.1 coordinate 951,846,667, forward strand.
TCCTGTAGACGTTAAAGAGAACTGAAACCAGAAACCTTCGCTGATGTACGCGAGAGACTGCACTGCTCTTGGACGCCAATTGGAAACGTAAATGGAGAAGGGCTTTTGTTTTAAGTCGTCAGTCTGATTTGTTTCTGTGCCATAGCTTTACCTACCTGATACTACACCTTCAATCTCCATGTTAACTGTTACGCCTGTCATTATCTATAATCTTGTCTGCATAGTGTAGTCTTTGTCTGCGACTACTATTTGCAGATGGCGTAATAGAATGCTTACTTGCCTGTACCTTCTTCTTTCTTGTCAGGGTCGTCTGTACAATACTCTTGTCACGTATTCTTTTACCAACACTTCCTCATTTTATATATCTGCTTACTGAACAAGGAAATTCTTTTATTTATTTCGTAATGTGTCGTTTACAATTTTGAGTTACTATTGAGTCGTTATTTTCCTTTCTAATGTTTCTCATTATTGATGTCTTTGATGGTTTAAATATAAACCATATTTCATGATAAGTATGTCGTACATTGCTTTCAGCCTGCCCTTCAAACTTTTCCTTACATCCGAAAATAAAGTGTACGGAGTCGCGGAACCTTTGCAGTATATAGCTATTCCCCTCATTCCGAATTTTTCTTTTATGTGTTCTTTCACCTTCCAATCTCTAGTGCTTCCTTTCGTTCTGCTGGTGCTAAGGTTATGTCCTGATATTTCTTCAATATTTTTATGTTAGTAAGCACAAACTCAGAATTGCATCTCTAGCTGCTCCTTAATTCGCGAAACTTTTGAATCATCAAGCCTGTGACTGGTTTGATGCGGCCCGCCACGAATTCCTCTATTGTGCCGACTTCATCTCAAAGTAGCCCTTGCACCCTACGTCCTCTGTCGTTTACTGGACATATTACAGTCTCTGACTTCCCCCACAGTTTTTACTTTCTACAGGTCCCTCTAGAACCATGGAAGTTATTCCCTGTCTTAATACATATCCTAGCGTCCTGTCCTGACTTCTTGTCAGCTTTTTTTAATATCTTCCTTTCTTGCCGATTTTTTCGGAGAACCCTCTCATTCCTTACCAGTGTACTTTATTTTAATCATCCTACTGTAGCATCACAACCCAGGCACTTCAATTCTCTTCTGGTCCATGATGTACCCGTTCTGTAGGTATAAATGTAGATTCTCGAAAATGTCTTCCACAAATTAAGGTCTATGTTTGATATTACCAGACTTCTTTTTGCAGAGAAATTTCTTTTTGACTGTGCCAGTCTGCTTTCTATCCGTCCTAGCTTTGTTCTTCATGTACTATTTTGCTTCAATGGTAGTAGAATCTCCAAACTTGCTGTCACCGTTTGATGTTAACTTTAATGCTAAACTCATTTCCGATACTCATCAACACCAGTTTTAGCGAGTGAGGTGGCTCAGTGGTTAGCACATTGGACTCGCATTCAGGAGGTCCAGATCCCTCCACAGCCATCCAGATTTAGGTTTTCATGATTTTCACTTAAGCCAAGTGCCGGAACGGTTCCTTTGAAAGAGCACACCTTATTTCCTTCCCCATCCCTCCCTTATTCGAGATTGTATTTCGTCTCTAATAACCTCGTTGTCGATGGGACGCTGAACTCTAATCTCTCTTCCATCCCCATTTCCTCCTTTTTGGGTTCACGCTCCGTCCGTAGTATGTACTCGTTTGGCATTTCATTACGTTCCGTAGATCATCCACTTCTTTCCCTCTTGCACTGAGGATAGTAATGCAATCAGCGAATCTCGTCGTTAATATTCTTTCATCCTGAATTTTAATCCTCCTTCTGAACCCTTCTTTTATTACCGTCGCTGTGCGTGCACCACTTCACATATGTGGTAGCTTACTGAAACAGGGGATTTCTTCAGACAGACTGAAATACGCCATTGTTAAATCATTGCATAAAAAAGTAGATAAGTCTATGCTAACAACTACCTCCAAATCTCACTTCTGACAGCTTTATCTAAAATTCTTGAAAAGCAATGCCTACAAGAGTAGCATCACATATTTGTAAAAATGAAGTACTAACACATTGTCAGTTTGTTTTTCAGAAGGCTTTCCAACAGAAAATGCTATATATGCTTCCATTGATCAAACATTAAATTCATTAAATAACCGAACATTACCTATTCGGATATTTTGTGATCTCTCAACGTCTTTTGATTGTGTGAATCATGAAATTCTTCTAGAGAAGCTTAAGTATTATGGTATGAGAGGGACAGTTCGCAAATGGTTTAATTAATACTTAACTGGAAGAACGTAGAACCTTGAAATTAGCAGTACAGATAGTCTGCAAAAGTCAGTCGAGTTCTCTTACAGGGAAGCTATCAAGAATGGTGTCCCAAAAGTCCTTTATTGTTCTTAATATACACTCCTCGAAATTGAAAAAAGAACACCGTGAATTCATTGTCCCAGAAAGGGGAAACTTTATTGACACATTCCTGGGGTAAGATACATCACATGATCACACTGACAGAACCACAGGCACATAGACACAGGCAACAGAGCATGCACAATGTCGGCACTAGTACAGTGTATATCCACCTTTCGCAGCAATGCAGGCTGCTATTCTCCCATGGAGACGATCGTAGAGATGCTGGATGTAGTCCTGTGGAATGGCTTGCCATGCCATTTCCACCTGGCGCCTCAGTTGGACCAGCGTTCGTGCTGGACGTGCAGACCGCGTGAGACGACGCTTCATCCAGTCCCAAACATGCTCAATGGGGGACAGATCCGGAGATCTTGCTGGCCAGGGTAGTTGACTTACACCTTCTAGAGCACGTTGGTTGGCACGGGATACATGCGGACGTGCATTGTCCTGTTGGAACAGCAAGTTCCCTTGCCGGTCTAGGAATGGTAGAACGATGGGTTCGATGACGGTTTGGATGTACCGTGCACTATTCAGTGTACCCTCGACGATCACCAGTGGTGTACGGCCAGTGTAGGAGATCGCTCCCCACACCATGATGCCGGGTGTTGGCCCTGTGTGCCTCGGTCGTATGCAGTCCTGATTGTGGCGCTCAGCTGCACGGCGCCAAACACGCATACGACCATCATTGGCACCAAGGCAGAAGCGACTCTCATCGCTGAAGACGACACGTCTCCATTCGTCCCTCCATTCACGCCTGTCGCGACACCACTGGAGGCGGGCTGCACGATGTTGGGGCGTGAGCGGAAGACGGCCTAACGGTGTGCGGGACCGTAGCCCAGCTTCATGGAGACGGTTGCGAATGGTCCTCGCCGATACCCCAGGAGCAACAGTGTCCCTAATTTGTTGGGAAGTGGCGGTGCGGTCCCCTACGGCACTGCGTAAGATCCTACAGTCTTGGCGTGCATCCGTGCGTCGCTGCGGTCCGGTCCCAGGTCGACGGGCACGTGCACCTTCCGCCGACCACTAGCGACAACATCGATGTACTGTGGAGACCTCACGCCCCACGTGTTGAGCAATTCGGCGGTACGTCTACCCGGCCTCCCGCATGCCCACTATACGCCCTCGCTCAAAGTCCGTCAACTGCACATACGGTTCACGTCCACGCTGTCGCGGCATGCTACCAGAGTTAAAGACTGCGATGGAACTCCGTATGCCACGGCAAACTGGCTGACACTGACGGCGGCGGTGCACAAATGCTGCGCAGCTAGCGCCATTCGACGGCCAACACCGCGGTTCCTGGTGTGTCCGCTGTGCCGTGCGTGTGATCATTGGTTGTACAGCCCTCTCGCAGTGTCCGGAGCAAGTGTGGTGGGTCTGACACACCGGTGTCAATGTGTTCTTTTTTCCATTTCCAGGAGTGTATATTAACGACTTGCCGTTCCATATTCATGAATATGCAAAGTTAGTTCTTTTTGCTGATGATACAAGTACAGTAATCACACCCAACAAACAAGAAGCAGCTTAAGAAATTGTAAATAATGTTTTTCAGAAAATTCTCTGCAAATGGTCTCTCACTGAATTTTGACAAAACCCAGTTTATACAAGTCTGTACAGTAAATGGCATAACACCATTGATAAATATTGACTATGAACAGAAGTCTGTTGCTAAGGCAGAATACTCTTAATTTCTGGGTGTGTGCACTGATGAGAAATTAAATTGGAAGAAACACATCGATGATCTGCTGAAACGGTTAGGTGCAGCTACTTATGCTATTAGGGTTATTGCAAATTTTGGTGATAACATACCAGTAAATTAGCCTATTAAGCCTGTTTTCATTCTCTGCTTTCATACAGGGTCATATTTTGGGGCAATTCGCCATTGAAATAGAGAGAAAGCATTCATTGCAAAAAAAGCGTATAATCAGAATAATACCTGGAGCCCACCCAAGTCACCTTGCAGACATTTCTTTAAAGAACTCGAGATATTCACAGTACCGTCTCAGTTCATATATTCACTCATGAAATTTGCCGTTAATAACCCATCCCATTTCAAAAATAACAGCGAAGTTCGTAGCTACAACAATAGAAGAAAGAATGATCTTTACTCTTCTGGATTAAATCTCCCTTTGGCATAGAAAGGGGTGAGCTATGCTGCCACAAAGGTCTTCGGTCATTTTCCAAATGATATTAAAATTCTGACAGCCAACCAACATTTAAAAGCAAATTAAAAGAATTTCTGAATGGCAACTCCTACTCAACAGATGCATTCTTAGATATGAAGTAGTAACTGTAAAAAAATTAAAAAATAAATAAAATATTAAAAAGAATAAAAATAAAAATTTAATTATTTTGTGTAAAGAAAACTTATGTTAAAGTGACACGTTCCACATCACAATGAAATGTCATATTCATGATCTACGGAACAAGGATAAATATATGTATGTATGTTTGTTCATGTATTCCTGTCTGGCCACGGAAATTTTCTTACTTCCTTTGTTCATTTGTTAACTGCAGTACTGTTACCCATGGGATCTTCGCAGTTACCTTCCTTGTACCTATTTTCATTAATCCAACGTCTGTCATTGCCCTTTTTAGACAAATCCACTCCTCTTTAGCTGAAATGGTTACTGTAGTATTCATTATCACACTATCTATAGCCTCTGATAATTTCTAACGCACCTCATTAGTCCGCAGCACCTTAGTGTACCACTTCCTTATGCAGTGATTCATCTGGACCAGTCTCTTAAACTTCAACCCACTCTTCAACATTAGTACACTGAGAGGCTGCTCTTGGGCACGTCTCATAATCCAATATCTGATTTCGGTATCTCCCTCTGTTCCTGATGTAATCCAGCTGGTATCTAAGCATATCTCCAAGCGTTTTTCCATCATACCTCCTGTTCTTGTGATTTTTAACAGTGTATATCACATTTGTAACTAAAACGTATTGCAGAAATCAGTTATTCTTCCTCCTATCTTTTTCCTACTACGAAGCCCACATTCTTCTAGCCCTTCCCCTACTACCGCGTTTCAGTCCTCCATTACTATGATATTCATCTCTTGTACGTGCTGCATTTCATGTTCAGTATTATCTTATACGTTCTCTATCCGTATATGCTTAGGATATTAGCATGTATACATGAAGTATTATGTTGGCGATAGGTTGCTGTCGTGTCTGATGAGAACAAACCTGTCACTGAATTGCTCATAATAAATCACTCTCTACCCTACCTTCTTGTTTATAACGAACCCAACTCATGTAAACCATTTTCTGCCACTGTTGATATTATTTGGTATTCTCCTGACAAGAAGTCCTTATCTTCTTTCCATTTCACTTCACTGGCCCCAAGTACATCTAGATTGAGCCTTTCCATTCCCCTCCTCAGAATTTATAGGTTCCGTGCCACGCTCGGAGTTCTGGTAGTCCATGCTCCAACTCATAGAATGTAACTTTTTCATAGTTTATTAACTTTCTCATAGTTAGGAGTAGCTCCCTCTTGGTTGTTCCCTCCCGGAGACGCGAATGCGGAAATAATGCGAAATAGTTTGCCAATGGAGATATGATCACTACCCTTTTCCGTTACAAGCCACATGTCCTGTGGATACATTATGTGTCTATTTAATGTGGTTTCCACTTCCTTCTGCATCCTCATGCCTTTGATAATTGCAGGTCTCCTCCTTTCAGGGGCAGTTTCCCGTCCCATAGGGAAGAGGGTGGAATAGAATCTCTTTCCTGAAATCTAACTAATCTGAATGTAGTAAATCTTCAATTTTCTTTTTCTTTTCTTCTTATCTCTATTTTGGTGGTTTATATCATGACTTGCCAGAAAAAGAACCCGTAATTATTTCATTAATCTGCATATACCTTCTTTGATAACGTCATGCCTTCCCTGAAATGTGAACCACACGATTTATAAGTTTTTTGTCAGCAACTCAAATAACCTTGTTACTATATATCTCGCAGATTTCTGTAACTTCTAAGGTGTACCATTATTTCCAGCTCACTTGTTTCACTTCATTTCATTCATTATTCTGCTCAAAGTTTGGCTTCGTTACTGGTTTTGCTATTTCTGTCACACGTCGGTACAGTCGCTTTCTGTTGTACAAGTCATAGATTTACTCTTGCCTTTGTTGGTCCTTTCTTAACACGTATTTTTGATCTGCAATTTGTAGGTAACTGCCTTTCAAATCCTTGCTTAGACGATGCAATTTGACATAGAGGAAATACTAATTGCCTCGCTCTTATGACGCTGTCAGCTTCGCGCAAATATACTGCCCATTAAAAACTCAAAAATTAGTAGTGTAATCGTTATAGTTTCTTCTTGGATATTCAGCCAGTGCTACGAGAGTCCTACAGCTGAGTTAATGTGCTTCTCTTCTTTGGGCTGTAAGTGTCATGATAATTTTAGTAGTGGATGAAGGCGTGGTGGATGCAGAGAACACGGAGAAATAAATATTAACAGCTACATACATGCCGAGCCACCGGTATTCTGGGATAACTCTATGATCACGAACTGAAATTTTGCTGTCAGATGAAAACAGAAAATTTGATCTATTAACGACCCATGAGACATTGAATTTTTTTGACATTGACTAATGCATAAATTAGAGCTTTTAAAACGACATCCGCGCCAGATATAGCAATTAAACTTAGAAGGAGAATAATGCTTACAGCAACAAAAATGATATAGTGGACTCTAGCAAAGTACGAAAACGCTTTATACTCGTAGTGAAAAGCATAGACTAAAAATATACTTTTCGCATGAGTAAACAAAAACGTCTTTTGTTGTCTCTCCTTTGGTGAAATACCTAACCTAAGAACAAGAATTTGTATCTGTAAAGTCACGTTCACGTTCTTAGTAGAAAATCTGTTAGCCGCTGAACGAAGATAAGTCTATAGCCATATAAAGAAACAAGACAGTACTTCTTTCCCTAAAACTCTTGTTTACTTTCTTCTCTCTCCTTCGTGATGACGTACATCAGAGAAAACCTATTTCTTTCAACCTCGACAGAGCAAGGAAAATTTCTAATCTTTTCCATCAAATTCGTTGGGTAAGAAAGAAGTCCCTTCAAGCCGCTCAATATTTATGACGCCCGCGTTCGTCTTTTCCATCCACGACGTCCGTAGTTGTCTAATTACTTAAAATACGCGTGTCAGCTGGTACTTCCAGTAAGTCATTCGCAAAAGCAGACGGATATCTGCCTTCTTCGTTATGAAATGTAGATTTTGTAATATACCTTTACATAAAGTGCTCTCCAAGTTTAATGGCTTCATTTTCGGATGGCAATTGCCTTCTAGTATTATTATTACTTATTCAGAGAATAAGTTTCTCTTGCCATCTCGACATCTCCTGCTGCTCTTACTTAACTCAGTAGACTGTAGTGTAAGACTAGCCGACAACGTTTCAGAAATAGCCTGAGGTACCTCTTCAGGTACAAATTTCTCGATCTGGCAGTGACATACTATTTGGTAGGTCAAAGACGCACTAGTTTAGTGGCACCCCTCGTTCAGGTCAATTACGTTTTCAAGCAAGCAGACTCCATCGATGTAGTGCACATATGCGCATATGCGTATATGGAAGGTCAGCTGCAAAGTATCTGCTACGGCTGCTTTAACTCTTAGTTGTCGGAAACAGAAGGAAATGGGACGACAGATCCGCTGCAACAATTTTTGCTTCAGGTACGTCAGTTTTCACTTTTACAAAGCGCCTTTGCATTCAGGTATGTTGTGCTGATTAATCATGATTTTTATTTTCGTTCGCCTTATCAAGTATTTTTGCATCATTTTTGGCTTAGAAAACCTGCGCAGGACTTTCCTGTTATTCTTTCCGGTTTCAAAAGTAATAAATAATCCTTAGCATTCAATAAAGTAGCAGTAATTATGTTCGAAAAGGCACTGGCATGGGCAAGTTTAGAATTGCCTCTATGCTATCTCTACAGCACAAAGTTTGGACTGTCAGATAATTCTCCCATGAATCCGATTTTGTCTTACAAGAAGACCATACAGCAATCGGATTTTTGTAATTTTCTGTATTTATGGTACGTTAAATTTACAAATTAAATATCAGTTAGTAAACGCTGTACGTCGCAACTCTCAATAATTCTCGAGATAATCAACTTTAGTTTTCGGATCGTCATTAGCACACTTAAGGCAAAGTCAATTATTTATCAGACAGCATGGCTCTATGGTGGAATTCTTTCGGGTCCTGGGATCGATTCATGACTGACGCAAATTTTAGGACAAAGTGTGAGCTTTCCATAAAACGTCATCAATAAATGAAAATATTGAATATCCTTTTTGAAGGGACCAGACTGGTAAGCAAGTGGCAGCGTGCTCCTTCAGTTTTATCCCAGTAAAGTAAAGGTGAATTATTTCAGCACAGTGAAGGTCAATTATTTACAACTGCAGAAGACCTATGAAAATCTTACAAAAGGTGCCTGTTTCCGGTACCAGCCAAACACACGAACATGGAAAAAAAGTCAGTACCGCCCTATACTAGCAATAGCTCGATCGCTGATTTGTGTCTCGTTTCGTTCCAATTTTTTATTTTTTGTTTTGTCCTATTTCGTTCGAATACCTACTTCGTTCACATCTAAGATTCATCAAATCTATGTTGATTAACACATACCAGATTGTTATATTTATGAAAAATGAACTTCTTATGACTTCTAATTACATAACACAAAGTCCAATTTTCGTTGGAAATATAAATTCTTTAATACCAAATGTTTTATAAAAATTGTTAACAAAGAGTATTTAATCAAAAAAGTACAAATTAATTTTTTCATCTTTGTATTTTACGTATCACGGAAATGCTGTTAGAACAAGCATCTTTTTTTAAAATGTTACTGCACCTGGGAATTGATCTCAGAGCCAAAAGGCATATCGATAAAACGCCCTTCCTTTAGGCTATGAAAGATGCTCGGAAAACTTGAAAGCCACTTTCTCGAGAATTATTATGAGTTGTATCGAACTGCTGTGGTAATTGATATTTTAAGTTCTGAACTTCATGTACTATAGATACAAGAAATATAAAAATCCAATTCCGATGACGTCTCATTTTTAGCAATGGGAAAGTGTCAGAGTCTCCTGTTTATCCCTATGCTCGGCTGATAACTGGTCAGATTGACAAAGAACTGTAATACCGTGTAGTTTTAAAAATACTGGATGCCTATTAGTCACTGCGTATTGTGAACCTGTCGATATTTTCATATATCCGAAACCGATTGCGAGTACGCGGCGTGCGTCATATGGACTGCTTTTGGTGGAAACTGCTCTGTAAACTATAACCTGGAGTTTCATGTTCCAAGTTGGTCGTAATCCAACATAAATGGTATTTTAGACAACTATGTGACCTACTTTTCCATATCGATCTTTCTAACCGTATTTATTTCATCCACTTTTTCCGTGTAGTTCAAGCTTTGGTTTTTGGCTTCCCTTATCCCCATGTATACTACTAACACACACTGGAAGCCGAAACCTTCTCTTATTGGCAGCCTTGTCACGGTTCGCGCGGCTACCCCCGTCGGAGATTCCAGTCCTCCCTGGGGCATGGGTGTGCGTGTTGTCGTTAGTGTAAATGAGTTTAAGCTAAATTAAGTAGTGTGTAAGCGTAGGGACCGATGACCTTAGCAGTGTGGTCCCGTAGTAACTCACCACAAATTTTCAAAAAACATTTCTTATTGGCACTGAAATAATAAGTTTTGTGAGTGATAGCTTGCATTAAGAAAGGGAGATAGGAGTGAAACATCCATTCGACTTTGCGCTTATTAGTTTTCATGAAATAATCCCGAAAATCCTGATACTTAAAGGTTGCCTATCTTAATTTTAACACTTTTTTTAGAACAGTGTTTTGATGCATTTGAGGTATTTCAATCGAAATTCGAGGTCAAAATACCTCGTTTCTGATAGTTAGCTTTACTTAAAAGACGATGCTTCAATTATTTTTAATTCTAAGATCTATAAAGATACATCGATTGATGTTGTAATACACTGCGTAGGCAAAATTCTGTTTGAGTTTTGTAACCCTATCGTCAAACGAAATTATTTAATACATACGCCAATAACATCCTCCTTGATTTTTTTCTTGTATTTTCCTTATGGTTTTTGTTTTTGTATGTTTATAGCCCCGCCAGTCCCCTTTCAACCCGGATGGATCAACTTATTATAAAAACGAGACTAGCATGTGGGGAGAACCTGCAATTAGTGGGAGACTCCGAATCTAACTTAGATGCAATGAATTATCCGTACAATTTACTATTAGAATAATTTAAAATTATATTATACCTTTTTTGTCCTGTCTATATATAACACGTTAAATATAAATTGCATCCATCAACCTGCAACCCTGCACAGTCAGCGCCACAAGATGAGTATAGTCACAAGACCTTTAGATTTGGGATTCTACGTCATTAGTGGGGCCCGTACTAATGTCATTTAAAATAAATATAGGTGGACATCAATACGTAATCGGAAAGGCTCGCACTGAATAAAGAGCTTCTAGCAAACGGAACACAGTACGTCATTCTCAACGGAGAGAAGTCTTGTAAAAGTAACTTTGGGCTTATGGCAAGTGAGTGGTACAGGTCCACTACTTTTCACAATGTGTATAAATAAAATTAAGCTTTTCCTGGGTGATACTATTATGTTCAAAGACGCAACCTGCAGAAGATCGCCACTTGGTACAGGGAGCAGCAACTGCCCATAAACATAAAACTTATAAATTATTGCGTACACGTACAAAGACCCAGTATTGTATGATTACATATTACGGAATAATCAGAGGAAGCAGCTACTTCCATAATATACTCAGGAGTATGCGTACGGGGCTATTTAAAGTGGAATGATCACATAAAACCAATAGCAGGAAAGGCGGATTCCAAACAATGACTCGCTGGAAGAATCCTTAGCAGATGTAGTCCGTCAACAGAGAAAGTAGCTTACAAAACTCTCATTCGACCAATACGTGAATATCGCTCGTCAGTATGGGAAATGTGTCAGATAGGACTGATAGAGGAAATACAGAAGATTCAAAGATAAGCTGCAGGTCTGATTACAGGTTCATTTAGTGAGCACGAAAAAGTCAAAGATATCGTCAACCAAGACTAGAAGGAGACGCTGCAACACAAACGATCTGCAGCTTGTTTAAGTTTCAAGAGTGTACATTTCTAGAAGAGTTGACAAATATATTGCTCCTTCCTAGTACACCTCACGAAAAGACCATGAAGATAAAACACAGAGATTCAAGCGCACACGTAAGGCTTACCGTCAATCGTTCTTGCAGCAAAAACATTCACAACTGGGAAAGAGAAGAGGGGATGTGACAGTGGTGCAGAAAGTACTCTCCACCACACACCGAAAGGTGGACTGCGGAGTGTAGCTGTAGATGTAAATCGGAGGAAAGTCAAATGCGGTTGAGCAACACATCCATGAACAACATAGCTACTGTGAAGTTGAAAGAGCGCTCTTATCATCATGGCTAATGGAAAAGTTCAGTGTCGTCATCACATGTGACAGTCGAGTTGAGGATGAACAAAACCGATTTCAATATCTTCAGTGTCATCCACATTGTCGGTGTTCAAAGCATGAGCACTCTAACTCCGTGACTGTGCTCACAATTAATTCGCGAGAATGGTGTTCCGTAAGTACCCCGATTGAGGGAACTAGAAGCCACAGAGACACTGCCGTGGAGAGGAATGTCATGACGGTGATCGCTGACAACTCTCGCGGTTCGCTGCAGTGAACATACGGGCCTCGTTGCAGCACGTCACATGTCCATTCTGTGGTGTCACCGCCAGACACCACACTTGCTAGGTGGTAGTTTTAAATCGGCCGCGGTCCATTAGTACATGTCGGACCCGCGAGTCGCCACTGTGTGATCGCAGACCGAGCGCCACCACAAGGCAGGTCTCGAGATACGGAATAGCACTCGCCCCAGTTGTACGGACGACTTTGCTAGCGACTACATGGACGAAGCATTGCTCAATTGCCGAGCCTATAGTTAGAATAGCCTTCAGCTAAGTCATTGGCTACGACCTAGCAAGGCGCCATTAGTAACATTGCATGTATCTAAAGAGTCTCACTTGTATCGTCACAATCTCCAGATGTACCCAAAGGATGGATTAAAGTTAAGTATTCCAGAAGCTACGTACTTTTCTTTATAGCATTCATTACGTATCCTGTTTCAGACTTCACGCCAACCTGCTTTAGCTAAGCGCGTGCCTTTCGGCTTCCTCTCATTGTGTCTAGGCTGTCTTGTCTAGACACAACACATTCAATGCAGGACAGCAGTTACCGGTGAGCAGCCACATCGTTCAGATACACCAAACACTTCCTCCCTTTGGTTCACATAATATCTACCACCCCCCCCGCCCCCTTCTCCTCCTCTCACCCCTCACCGCGTGTCACAGGCCACAGGGATTGGGAACAGGAAAACGAGCAGGAAAAGGGCTCTCGAACCGTGCAAAAAGATTGTCGGGACTGACGGGTTGCGCTAGACACTCACGCACAGCGATAGTAGGCTACAAGTCCTTCGAAAACTACATGAAAAAATGCGTCTGCTGTGGTTAAAGGAAGTCGTTTAACCGTTTTCGGCCGGCCGGGGTGGCCGAGCGGTTCTAGGCTTTACGGTCTGGAACAGCGCGACCGCTACGGACGCAGGTTGGAATCCTGCCTCGGGCATGGATGTGTGTGATGTCCTTAGGTTAAAGTAGTTCTAAGTTCTAGGGGACTGATGATCTCAGAAGTTAAATTCAATAGTGCTCAGAGCCATTTGAATCATTTGAACCGTTTTTGTGAAAATTGTTTGTACGGAATGAAATATAACCCTTATGTCACAGCCACGGTATCTCACCGTCGAACGATGTCACTGAATTATACGCAGCAGCCTGTTTTTGAAGCATGTGGATTCGTTTGCTTGTTTTCAGTACACTGCACGTGACCGGTAATTTCAGCATGACATGGGATCTCCATCTTGAGTGTGACATTGGATCATCGTATCCTCATTGTTCTAACAGAATGATCTGAGGAACATTTGAGGTACGTGAAGGCTATTGTGCCGGATCACCTTACTATAGTCGAACTGAACACGTTTGGGACACCATCAAAGGACACATGCGTGCTTTGTACGTAGCCTTGAAAAATCCTCATGAGTTATGGATGGTTGTTGAACGCGAAACTTCTCCGTTGAATGTAAAGAATGACAGTGCCGGAAAAACTCTTACGGTATTTGATTTTCAAACAGCTGAGCAAAACTCAATGTACTCAGACAGTTTTCTCTTTACTTATTCTGATCATCACTTAACAGACACACAATATTTTAACGAAACGAAATCTGACTTGCAATAATCCCCACAAAAGAAAGGCCCTGACTAACAATAACTTATACTGTTCATGAATCACTTACCTCACGAAAATCGTGACTCGAACTACAGCAATACAGCGAGCGCCAAAACTGCCAGCTAAATAAAAGTTCCTAACGACTGAAGTCTCTAACTATTGATAGCCACAGTTTGCAAATGAAAGATTTTGATAGAGAACAAACAATTTTGTGATATCCAATTAAACAAATTTCCTTTTTCTGACGGATACACAGTAACCTCTCAATACCATGGCGTCTCTCTCCCGGCATTCACCACTGCTGGCGGCTCACCTCCAACTGCCCAACGCTACACGCTGTTCACATCCTACTGCCCAACGCTACACTAGCGAATATTCCAACAATGGATCCAACCAGTCACAGACTGCACACAGCGTAGTCAGCGATTTTCATGCAGTGCACTACGTGGTGTTACCAACATAAAAACCTAAACAGGCTACTTACAAACGATCATATGTTGGGATGGATCCGCTCTCGGTATCTCTTGGAGTTAGTGGCAGCACATGACTCTGCTGTGATCTGAGCTAAAGACAGTATTGCACAGTACACCATAGACGTATGTAACTCAGTTACTTACGCATAAGCTCATCGGATGAAGTATTGGTCACCTTCGTAAAAGAACACGCTGGTCGCTTTGTAGCGCTGTAGAAGGTGCAGAACTGTTACGAGGCGGTCGCGTGAGCCTCCACCACAAGTTGTGATAGTGATGTGGTGTGTAAGCGCCAATCGGTTGTATAGAAGAAGGGCAATAAGCTGGCTCGACGTGTAGACAACACAGAATAGGAGAAACTAGATATACTGTTCGAATGAACTCATGACCACACCGTGAATGAAGCTGTCCGATTTGTTGGTGTACAATGTCCAACGTATTAACGATTGTCCTCTGTGAAGATTTGGGACCTTCTGGTTCACACAGCGCCACAGGGTGCCACTTACTTCCGGGAAAGACTTTGTAACTAGAAAAAAAAATTCTTTTGTGAAACTGTTTCGCTTCACTGCGCAGACCCCCTAAGCTCATCGAGTCGTCCACCACGTTATATGATGTACTGAGAACGCGCTGGACAACACCTAGTGCGGAATACGGCACGGCGACTGCTCGGGGACTCACTGGTGGCGGTACGTAAAACTCGGACAATGCTGTGACAGGCGGATTATACACTCGGCCGAACTAAACCTTCCACTACCTGGCCTTGAGCCACAAAGTGTCATAACAGTACAGAACTGGGACTCGCTCAGCTGAGGAAATCAAGATCCTGAGACAATGCGTCGTTCTGGGATTCTCCCTTCATGCAAGTTACAGAAAGATTGCATGCAATTGTGTATAGTGAAAGGTTTATATATCATGAGAAATGGCAGTTTGGAAATTTTTACCACTGCGAGCGTCTTTGAATGCCTGAACGCTTGAGTGGCATATGTTCTTCGGCTACCAGACTCCATCTTGTTAGTAGAGTACGTGCGAGCTAGTGAATCGAATGCGGAGGGAGAGTGTGAGTCGCTCCTGAGTGAGGAATTGTGATGGTGGACGTGTAGTACAGAAATTTGACTTCACCCTGGTGTGACTGAATTAGAGGATAAAATTTTAGACGATTTTATAGAAAGACTACACTTTTGGATAAAGGTAATATGCATTGATTTTTTTTTCTGTAAGCAGTTGCCGAGTAAATATTCTAGAGGAAAGATTACATTCTGTTTAATAATACCGAAGATTTGATATCCAGGACGAATTATCAGTCATGCGTTCAGAATCTTCTTAACCATTATTCTTCACCCCCCACAGTTAGTTTAAAAAGCAGTTCATTAGAAAAGCAAAGAGCAAATTTTACATAACTTAAATATTAATGGGTTGATGTATAAGTTGTAGCGTTTTTCCATAAGTGACAATAGACACACATAACAGACAATTAAGTCATCAATGATGTATCCACCTTCACTGTTTACGACAGTCTGCCAACGTTGGGTTAACTTCTCGAGTCCGCGTCTATAGAAATCACGTGGTTACCAGGCGAAAAACTCGCTGAGTCACGTTCGGAGCGCATTTCCATCCGGAGAGGAAATTCCTTGATGGTTGTTCGGAAGACAGAGGAACAGATGAAAATCTGAGGGCGTAAGATCAGGTGACTAAGATGGGTGCGGAATGGCTTCCCAACCCAACTCCCGCATATAATTTTTTGTCAGTCTAGCAGGATGCGGTCAAGAGTTACTGTGGTGTAGCATCAATTTGCGCAGTCTTCCTGGGCATTGTTCTTGGACTGTGTCTGCAACACGTCTCAGTTGTTGAAAATAAATGTCAGCGGGGATTGTTACACCTCTGAGAAGAAATTAGCAGTGCACCACATCGTTGTTGTTCAATCATATACATAACGCTATCTCTTGTGGATGAGCACAAGTCTTTGTACTGGGAGTATCTGCTTTATTTGGGCTCAGGCATTCATTTCGTTTCCTTCTTTTAGCAAAAAGACACCATTTCTCGTCAGCAGTAACGATACAGGACAGCAATACTCGGCGTTGTTCACGAGCCTAATGATGGCGAGCAAGGTGAGATGCACGTACGGCCAGTCAATGATATTTGTGATGTTGGCTTAGAGCATGCGGTACCCATACACCGAATTTTTGAACCTTCCCAACTGCATGAAAAGTCCCACGATGGTAGAATGATCCCAGTTCATCATATATGCTAGCTCTCGACTACAATGACGTGGATCACTGTGGATTAATCCTTTGGAATGATAATTCATCAAACCTCGAAGATCTTCCTGAACATGGAGAGTCACTAAGTCAAAACAAGAAATTGATTTTCCTGCCATGCCTAGCCCAGTGACATTATCCCCATAGATGGAGGAACTGGGAATAAAGAGAGTTAATGCCATTTTTAAGTTATCTAAGATGGCAGATCCTCCCCTCACATCTGCCATCTGCCCCCTGGTGTACATGTGGCAATATCTCACTTGATATGAAATTAATTAATTAAATTGATCATTTAATTACACTCTCCCAGACCCTTCTCCTCCCCTCCCCTGATTCTCCACTTTTATGTCTCCCCCACTCTTAGAAAAAATTGTCGGGAAAAGCTCAGCCTGTGCAAAGCTGTTGGTGTGGAAGGACATAGGATAATATTCTCTTTACTTTGGGGTGTTTTCCTCTTTGAAACTACCTCTTCAAATTTTTCTTGTGCATTTACTCATCCTGACGTGTGGATACCAACTGACCTAGTTCAAATTAACGCCACCAGACGGCGCTCGAAATTGTTATGTTATTGGTGAAAAAATTAGCAGGAATCAATGACAAAGCTGCATAAAGTCATGTTATCATGACGTCGAGATTATAAGGCGAGCACGGTAGGTCACTGGCACCAGTTCGTGGAAGAATCATGAGGTATCGATGGCAACAGCAGCTGAGATCATTCAGCAACCCCCATCAGAATAGGAAGAACCGGAAGTGTCAGTATTAATTACAAGTCTTTGTTGTTCCTATCACTTCTTCTTCGTCCCATATGTTATGGCTCTTCTTCTTTGTTCAACAGCTGAGGTGACTTTCAGTGTTTTGGGACCCGCAGCAGTAGCAACAGCCTTCAGCTTATTGGGACCTCCAGCTTGTCAAGACTTGCACAAGTGGCAGCAGTCTCCAGTGTATCGGGACCTGTAGCAGTAACCATCCTGTGGGACCCTGTAGCGTACCTGTTTGGCATGCTGTAGAGGGGCAAGGATCTGCTGTTGTCTGTTACACTCATTTATGAAGATACCCAGCACGTCCCCAGCATGCAGAAGCGCACCGGGGGTTACAAACAGCATGGCGCAGGTTGGTACTGGCTCCAGCATGTGCACCATCCAGTGAACCACGGTACGTTCCAGTGACACTGCAAGTACAGAGTGTGGATGTAATGGAAGAGAAGGTACCAATTGTTCACTGTGTACTGTTCACTTCCACATACAGTTTAACTGCTAGTACATCAAAGCATGTGAATGTAGGAATAAAAACAGCAGACACGGACTAGCGCATAGTGATGGAGGTCGAAAATGCAACGAAGAGTGTTGAAGTGTGATTTACTGAACTAAAATGGGGAGAATTATGTCGTGGAATATCCTACATCAATGCTCAGATGACTAAGGATTATAACCATCTCTGTCTTTCCCGAATGTTTATTGTGCTGGCCTGATGATACTATTATACGTATTAACAATGATGTTTCTGGATGAAATCTGGAGACTAACCCATTTATTTACAGCACCCAACTTGTAAATTTATTTATATACAGGGTAATCCCGTGACGATGTTACAAACTGCTAAGGATGATGGAAACGGCTAAATGTGTATCGAACGTATTGAAAGCTACAAGTGAAAACAATTCTGATACCTCTCACAGTGGAATACATGTACCAGTGCTGGTATTTAACTTTCACAGGTGGTACATGGACCAAGACAAGAAAAAATATCCGGTTAACATGGGCTCTAAAGAGCATAGCTGAAGAGCTATGAGCACTTTTTCATTTTTGCTAGTATGAAACAAATCTCCTTCATTCGACAAATGCTCATAGTCCTTAAGGAATGCCTTTCAGAGCCCATGTCTACTAGACATTCTTTTTTGTTTTTGTCCAAAATATCACCCCTGACAGTTGTCTGCCATACGATATTAGCAACAACAGCACCAATACATGTACTCCACTCGCAGAGGCATCGGAACCATTTCCACATATAACTTTACACACGTTCGTTTCCAGTGACCTTTATGTCAAATTGATACATGTATCCTTGTCCATCATCCTTGAAACCTTGTAAGATCATCACGAAATCACCCTGTATATATTTACATTCACTTGTGCCGGTACCAATAACTTTGACGCTCTGTAGCATTGTTGGATGACGTTTACAAACATGGTGTCCTGTGTAAAAGTTCATCTACTATGTCTGTTCTACAACCCTTGGAAGTGTGTAGCATAAAATGTGAAACACTCGATATGATTAGTTATTCACTATCTTAAATTTCACATTCTTAATAGCGCTCTTGTTTTGAACTAACGTCATGTGTGTCTTTCGCATACCCTTCATACAGCGAACGCCTATAGGAGACAACAAGTGTCTGGCTCAGTTGTTAGCTTCGTTACTACTACAATGGCTGGTTATCAAGATTTAAGTGAGTTTCAACGTGCTGTTATAGTCGGCGAACGAGTGATGCACACAGCACCTCCGAGGTACCGATGAAGTGGGGATTTTCCCGTACGACCATTTAACGAGTGCATCGTGAATATCAGGAATCCGGTAAAACATCAAATCTCCGACACCGCTGACGCTGGAAAAAGATCCTACTAGAATAGGACCAACGACGACTGAACAGAATCGTTCAACGTGGCTGAAGTGCAACCTTTCCGCAAATCGCTGCAGATTTCAGTGCTGATCAATCAACAAATGTCAGGGTGCGAACCATTCAACGAAACATCATCGATATGGGTTTTCGGAGCCGAAAACCAGCTCGTGTACCCTTGATGACTGCATGACACAAAGCTTTACGCTTCGCCTGGGCCTGTCAATACCGACACTGGACTGTTGATGACTGGAAGTATGTTGCCTGGTCGGACGAGTCTCGTTTCAAATTGTATCGAACGGATGGACGTGTATGGGTATGGCGACTACCTCACGATTCCTTAGGCCCAGCATGTCAGCAGGGGACAGTTCAAGCTGGTGGAAGCTCTATAATGGTATGGGTAGTGTGCAGTTGAAGTGATGAGGGACCCCTGATATGTCTGAATACGACTCTGACAGGTGACATGTACGTAACTATCGTGTCTGATCACCTGTGTCAAATCATATCCATTGCGTTTTCCGACGGACTTGGGCAATTCCAGCAGGACAGTGCGACACTTCTCACGTCCTAATTGGTACAGGGTGGCTCCAGGAACATTGTTCTGAGTTTAAACACTTCCGCTGGCTACCAAACTTGCCAGATATGAATGTTATTGAGCATATTTGAGATGCCTATCAACTTCCTGTTCAGAAGAGATCTCCAACCCCTGGTACTCTCACGGATTTATGTACCGCCTTGCTGGATTCGTGGTGTTAGTTCCCTACGGCACTATTTAAGACATTAGTGATGCCGATGCCCCGTCAAGTTGCGGCACTTCTGCTTGCTCGCGAGGGCCCTACACGTTATTAGGCAGGTGTAACAGTTTACTTGGCTCTTCAATGTATATAAATTGGTATAGGGAGAGGTAATTTTCAGAAAATAGTAACAACAAAGGCGTATGGAAACGAATTTAATTTCTTCAGTTTTCACAGATATATAGGTACAATTTGGCTCTTCAGATACCAATTGACTTTTTTTCACAAAACTGACACAATTTGGTTCTTAAGATCGAATTTGCTTTTTTCAAACATAACATTCTCCATTGCAAAGATACTTTTTTATTTACACGCTATTACTAAAATCTATTACTGGAAAAAACACCAGAGTCCATCCAACAGTAGCGCTGGCTCATTTACAATTTCCAGGGCACACAAGCACTGGCTCAAAATATTCACTATTTTATCGATGGGTAGCACTGATTGAAAAAATTCACAATTTTTTCCAATATACTGTGGATTAAGTATATCTACACTAAAAATTAATAAGACCTGGAACACTAGCAGCAAGTGAAATCTAAAAACTCTTTTACTTCATGACACACAGGGACTATTTACAAGTGCACACATCTGTAACGGCTATTTACAAGTATGTATTTTGTAAGCACACATGTTGTCGACATAAATTTAAAAATTTTTGGTCTATTTACACTATCACTACAGATATAGTGTGCATAAGTTTGCAGGTGCTCAGCTATGTTGGCACACATGATGAGCATATATTTTGCAAGATTTCTAGTCTATTTATAATATGACGGCAAACATGGTGTGCATACATTTACAAGTGCTTGACTATGTCAGCACTCATCGAATGCTTATATATTTACGCTAAAAAGATTTACACTGTGATAACTGGATCATACGACTTCGCTTAAAACCACTACTCACATACACTCTCACTCTCTATCATTCAGATCACATTTTACCAACTTGAAAGGTATACACAAACGATAAAGTTTTGTAAAAAAATTTCAAGTTGAACGAGATATGAGGAAATATAGGATCGATTGTGTAGCAGCGTCGCTCCTCAACAGTGATCACTGGTTCACGGTGTTATGGATAATGTGCTAGAGTAACTTTAGATAGAGAGATGAATGGAGGACTCAAGCGCAAAAATGTGGTGTATCCGATGTGTGCTGGATATATACTTAATCGCATCGAGCAGTAACGCTTTTTTTATTTGTAAGATACCATACTGGAAATAATTAAGGTAAAGAAAGTTGTTTTGTTACCAATGCAGTGAGCGTATCCGTAAGTGATGACTGAGACAGTGTGTAGCACCCACATCAAATGATTTTGTGAAGGTAATTGTTAATGTATAATCAGTTTATTGTGTGTTGGTTCTGAGCATTATTAATTTTCAGAAAGTCAAATTACAAGTTTTAAAGTTAGTACCATGTTACCACAAGTCAATACTAGTTCCCAGATCCATGTCATTTTCTATTAACTATTTTGCTCAAGAAGATATTGTCTCCGTCATACTCGATGTAACTAAAATATATGCTAAGCAACAGCCTTGCACAATAGTTGTAATATAACTATACAATTTGAAATACTAACAGAGAGCAGTGCAAAGAGCGTTACCATTGCGTAATAAAGGTAAGAAATTTTATTATTTCAGGGTTAGCGTTCATTAACCAAAGGGACCTTATATTCAAATTGATCAAGTTTTGTTTTATTACCAGCGCCAATTTCAAGTCAATAGTGTTACATGAAAATGGTTCAAATGGCTCTTATCACTATGGGACTTAACTTCTGAGGTCATCAGCCTCCTATAACTTAGAACTAATTAAACCTAACTAACCTAAGGACACCACACACAATCATGCCCGAGGCAGGATTCGAATCTGCGACCATAGCGGTCGCGCGGTTCCAGACCGTAGCGCCTAGAACCGCTCGGCCACACCATCCGGCAGTGTTGCATCAGATTCAGTTTTGTGTTACGTAATTTCATGCTGTTTTGTTCTTTTTTAAAGTTATTGACAGCTTACATTCTCGCCGTCAGAAAAGTTCAGTAAAGGCCAAAGCGCACAAGCGACGAGGTAAGATACACGTCCGTATGCCATACCCATTCTAACAGATGTGATGCAGGTTACTGTCAGTTACGTTACTTCAAACGTACGTGTTTCAAACTGTCAGGGTTGAGTGGAAAGGAGCCTGTTGTAGATGTAGGTGTAGGAAACGTGCAGCAATCTTCACCAATTACGAAGCTTAAGTCAGCTGCAAATTCTAACACAAAGATGAAGGTTCTGCCACTAGGTAGTTGGCACAATAGAGATGTGGGCCAGCAGGCGCAGGAAATGTTGAGGAGTGAGTACCAGGTCACCAGCAATGTGAAGCTTAGTGCAGGGTTAGCTCAGGTGACTGACAACATAGAAGAGTTATGTATGAATCAGATAGCGATTGTGGGTTGAGAAGGGAATAGTCTTGATAGGGACACGGAATATGATGTAGGTGGAGAGCTGTTAAATATAGCTACTCAAACTGCCCTTGGTGCAACTGTTTCAGAGTCATTATCGACCTCATCTTAACGCTAGTGTTAGGCGTCTTAACATGGGGCTGGAGAAGGCAATGATGGTGGAGGTTATGGCTCACATTGCAGTGCTGCCAGTTGGGTCTATCAATAGATTGGGTTTCACTAGGCATGGCATGGACCTCAGTAGGTATGGGAAGTGAAAGCTGACAAAGCTTATAGGTGACAGTGATGTGGATGGTAACAGGATTACTCATGAAAAAATTACTGTAGTTGTTGGTATTAGAGCTGCACCTGTTTAAAAATGAAGTCAGCTGATAGGTATACCTGCTTAAAGGAAGTCCCTCTAACAAAGAAATCACCTTCAGAGATGGTTATAGAGCCGACAACACATATGAGAAATATAATGCCTTGCATAACACATTTCACATGCTCTTTGATTACTGGCTTTCCATTAGAACGTTCTAAATGGGGTACTAGCAGCAGAAGGCAGCCTGGGTGGGGGATAAGCATAACATGCAGAACAAAGTGGGAATTATATCAAAATGTTAGAAGTAGTCGCAATCAAGTTACAGTAGCCCATCAGAAACAGTATCGTAAGGGGCTTCAAAATGTTATTAAGAAGGCAAAGAGTATGTGGTACGCAAATAGAATAGCTAATTCTCAGGATAAAATTAAAACCATATGTTCAGTTGTGAAGGAAGTGTCTGGTCAACAGCACAAGGTCGACTATATAAAGTCAGTTCGTAGTAAAAATAATTCTTCAACTGATAAGTCAGATATATGTACAATATTTAGCAATAACTTTCTGAGAAATGCTGGTGAATTAAATAAAAACCTAGTCTCTACAGTGAATAATCTCGCTCAAATGCCTTTCCGAGATTGATGTCTGAAATACTCCTCTGTGATACTGACAAGGAGCAGATTGAGTCAATAATTAAATCACTGAAAGCTCAGGACGCTAATGGATATGATGGAGTGCCTAACAGAATATTAAACTACTGTGCTGCACATGCTAGCCCTGTATTAACCCATTTTTGTAATTTTTCCTTTAAGAAAGGCAATTTCCTGAACAATTAAAGTACTCAGTAGTAAAGGCACTTTATAAAAGAAAGAAAGGGATAATGTAGACAATTTGAGACCTATTTCAATGCCAGCAGTGTGTGCTGAAGTTATTGAAGAGGCCATCTATGTAAGGAAAATCGATAATTTAATATTAAATAATTTGCTATCAAATGTACAGTTAGGCATTAGAAGAGGTTTAACAACTACAAATGCTGTATTCTCATTCCTCTATGAGGTAGTGGGTGGATTAAACATAAGATTTCGAAAGCTAGGCATTTTTTTTAAATTCAGTTGAAGCGTGTGTCGATCACAAAGTATTGCTCCAGAAGTTAAATCAGTATGGAATACAGGGAGTAGAGCACAATTGTTTCACCTCTTACTTGAACAACAGACAGCAAAAAGGCATTATTATTGAAAATTGCTGTGATGTGGGGTCTGGGTGGGCCACAATCAAATGGAGGTGCCCAAAGGCTCAGTGTTGGGACCACTCCTGTTCCTTATTTATATAAATGATATTCCCTCTAGTATTGCAGGTAACTCTAAGATATTTCTGTTTGCTGCTGACACTAACTTGGTAATATAGGATGTTGTGTGCAAGATTGGCTCTGTTTGAAATAGTGCAATTCATGACGTAAATTCACGGCTTGTAGAAAATAAACTAACACTAAACCACAGTAAGACTCTGTTTTTACAGTTTCTAACACACAATTCAACACAAACCGACGTTTTAATTTCACAGAATGGGCAGTTGATTAGTGAAACTGAACGGTTCAAATTTCTAGGTGTTCAGATAGGAAACTGTGGTGGAAAACCCACATTGAGGAATTTGTTCAAAGAATTAATGCTGCAAGTTTTACTATTCGAACGGTATCTAAGTAAGTGATGGTTTGACACGAAATTTAGTCTACTTGCTTATTTGAATTCGCTTAACCTGTATAGTATTTTATTTTGGGGTAACTCTTCCCATTATCAAAGGATATTTTTGGCTCAGAAACAGGCAGTTCAGGCAATAAGTAGTATAAGTTCGCGGATCTTGTCGATCTCTGTTTACTAGTCTGGGTATGCTGACATTGGCTTCTCAATATATATATATATATATATATATATATATATATATATATATATATATATATATATATATATTCTTTACTGTCGTTTCTTATTAACGGTATCAGCTTATTCCCAAGAATTTGTTGCATTCACTCTATTAATACTTGGCAGAAGTCCAATATGCTTCCTTGACTCATGTGCAGAAAGGTGTGCAGTATACGGCTGCATCCATTTTCAATAAAGTACCACAACAATTCAAAAATCTTAGCAGTAATCCACGTGCTTTCAAATAGAAACTGAAGAGTTTACTCATGGGTCACTCCTTCTACTCTGTAGAGGATTTCCATGAAAAATTAAGCTGGTTCCTACGTTACGTTGTTGATTGCGTTTACTGAAACTTATGGCTTGTCTTTTTTTGGGCTCATAAGCATTTTATTTTATCTGTTATTACTTTTACGTTGTAATTTCATGTACTGACGCGTTTCATGACCTTGCAGATATGCTCCTCAAGTTGGTCCTACGAAACATGACGTAAAACAACAACAACAAAAAACTGGAACACTTCTTTTTTTTTTGTAATTGCTGACCGAGAAGTCAAATACAAAGTTTCATAGACGTAGCTTTAATAGTGCCTTAGTAGTTCTTTGATAATGATTTATTTAAAAAAAATCACCAACCATTGCGTCTCCATAGAGTCTACATTTCCAAAAATGCTTTATTTCTGATGAAGGAACCAAATGAAAATTTTCGTAGAGCTAGATTCAAAATTACATTAACAGTGACATATTTGCAAGAACCTTTCATCTCCTATTTCACCCAGTTAGGAGACGAATTTCGAAGAATCTTTTATTAAACGACGCTTTTAGTATAAGAGTAACACCATCTGCAGAGTTAAAATTTTGATATTGTTTGGGCTGGGCGACGATGAGTCAGTGAGTCAGTCGGTCAGGTCATCGCCTTTTATACGACACAGATTTTCTTGGAGGTGCTGAATGCTCTCATAGTGAAATACTGGGTGAATTTCGTCTGGATAATTTGCGCTCCATTTTAAGCAAAAGCTAGTTTTCATGCATCTCAACGTTTATTGTATCTCCTTAATTAAGTGCCATACAACGATATAACTTTATTGTTAGATTCAGTGGTGTACACGGATACTATCCGCAAAGTTTTTTGCGAATACAGTTAGTAGTAAAGAAGTAATAAATTAAAAAGCCATGCCTGGTGCAGAAGTGTTACTGCGAGACTAGCGAAAACATAGTAAGAGATTAACTTTTTTGCTTTGAACATTGTATCGGGTGTGTTGGCGACAAAATATTTCATAATGGTTTGAACTTAAGTTTAAAGTTTGTTGAAAGTCAGTGAATTTGTAAATTCTTGAATTCAGTCAGTAATTACCTGATGTACTACTGCAGTAACCTGCGTTGCCCAGATATGCATCTATTCAGATCGTCTATTAGTCCATTTCCTCCTTCTCCCTCTCTCAGTCCACTTCCCCCATTCTCTCTCTCCAACTCATCTACCTCCTCTACTTGTGCATCTCCGCTACTTCAACTCTCGGTCCATCCCATCCTGCGACTCTCTCTGTCGATCTCCTCTTATTGCGTCACTACCCATTCCATCCTCTCACCGCTCACTCCCCGTCTGTTTCTTTCACAAATTGCATCATGTCACAGATTAAAACAGTGGTCCACGAAGTGCAGAATGAATGGTCATTGCTGTCTGAAACCGATAGTTTAAAGCCCAAAAGTTTGCTCATCGTTGGTGGAAATAAAAGAAGTTCATTCAGCATCTGCCCCTTCCCCTTCTGTCAATCTCCTCCACCCAACTAATTCCCTCTCCTCTTTCCCCTCCCTTCGCTCTCTCTCTATCTCCTCCTCCCCAATCGCGCTGTTCATCTCCTCCTCTCTCCTCTTTCCTTTCTCTGTCCCTCTCCTGCTCTACCCTCTCTCTCTCCATCTCTGCCTCTCCCCTTTCACTGTCAATTTCCTTCTCCCTCTCTCTGTCCACCTGCATCTCCCCCTATCGCTGCCCATCTCGTCCTCCCTTTGCCCATCTCCTTCTCTCTCCACCCTCTGTCCATTTCCCAGTCCCATTCTCTCTGTCCATCTTCTTCTCCCTCATACCTGTCGTCATCTCCTCCTCCTTTTACTGTCTGTCGATTATTTCCTGGCCCTTTCACTCTCCATGTTATCACCTCCGCCCCAGTTGGTGGCTGGTGGTTCTTATCCCGCAAAATATTTCTTTTTAGATCGTAATTAATTTGTGTAACAAATGTGGTTGAGATCGTTCCAGAGGTTAGGATGAGGTTTCTATACCTGACTTTGCTCAAGTACGAACATATCAAATATGTTTCACACATATCTAACACATTTCACACCTATTTGTACACATATTTCACCTATAGCTCTAGCGAATTTCACACTGTTGTTGCATTTTCGCACTGCTCAATGTTTATGACGATATATCTCCTGTACTATGTGTCATACAGTGATTTTATCAGGTACATCCAGTGGTATATTTGGCCACAGTCTGCGAAATGTATTATGAATAGAATTACTATTAAGGAAGTTACACATTAAAAAGTCATGCATTATGCGACAGGTTTTCACGCATCTCTAGATTTGACACCGTACTTGCTGAACTTTGAGTCGTGCAGTGATATATATATCTCTCTAGGTACATTCAGCGGCTTAAGTGGATCCTGTCCGCGAAATGTGTTGTGAACAGGGTTAGTAGTAAAGAAGTAACAAATTAAAACGTCATACATTATGCAGCAGTTTCTCACGCATCTTCTGAACTATGTGTCGTAGAATAATATCATTTTGCTGGTAAACTCAGTGGTATATGTGAATAATGTCAGCAAAATGTGTCGCGAATAGAGTTAGTGGTAAAGAAGTAATAAATTAAAATGATGTGCTTCATGCAGTAAATTTATTGCATGACCAGTGAAAACATAGAACGCGATAAACTTCCTGCCTTTCATCATTTTGTGGGTGTTGTTGCCGAGAAAATGTTTCTTAAAGTTTTGAAACTATGCGTCACGTTTGCTGCAAGGCAATAAGTGCTCTCATTCTCAAATACTGGATGAATGAAGAATGGGTATTAGCTCGACGTGGGCTATACTGTCTTTTCACCCTCGCCCTTCTGGCAGGTAGGTGGTTCTTACCCCTACAGAGATTCTTTCCAGATAGTAAGTGATACGTGTACCACGTTTGCTTGACATCAGTCCAGCGGTTTATGAGCAGACTTATAACATAAATACGTGCATATTACGTATATGGATTTGAGTAGATTGAAAATCAAATGTTTATTGCGTCTGGAAGTCGTTAGGTGGGCAGCCTATAAAAGATATTGTGAACCATGAGCCATGCATCATGAGCCGGGTTGGTCGTTTAGCAATGCAGATTAAATATTCTATTTCCTCTAATTCTCGATTCGGCATTGGCAGCATTCCCCCTACCCGTAAGCGAGCTTGAAGTGCTGAGTAGCTGCCTTCCTTTCAGGATACCTGCTATGTTACTTCCAGAATGTTAAAGGTGTACTGAACGAAATGACCTTTTTATAATCGACGCTTTGGACATCATAGAGAAGACAACTTTGTTTATTATACACTGTTGCCACTTTATATGACTTTATCATTTTCTTCATACCGAGAATTAGTTTGAATTTCTTAGCAATTGTAGCGATGAAGGAGATACATGCTGCGTAAATTCAGTTATCCTTCTAAATTATTCACTATAGTTCCATTAGGTTAACAGAAAGACGCATAAGTGACAACATATCATTCGACTGCGAATTTGTGACTGAAAGCCTCGTACTGTGATGACGGAAGAAAATGTTTACTTGAAGGTGATACGCCCTTTCTGGGTGCGGCGTATTCGTCTCTGGACCAGCGGGTGGCAACACTTGGCTCCACGTGTTCAAGTGACTTGACCGGACCGGCAGCGAGGCGGTATCTTATCCTGCGACGGTCGGGGCTCTCCAAAGGGCGGTGTTCCGATAAAGCGTTTATATGGCTGGCTCTTTGTCCGCTCAAGTAAATACTGATATGCCTGGCTCCACGAGATCATAAGGGCGTCAGATACGTCGGGTAGTTTCATGCGGGAAAATATTTTATAAACATTACGTCCCCCATATCAGAGCAACGGTAGAGGGAGACAGCGGCACAGAACCTTCAAAATTTTTATGGAGCGTTTATCTCTGTTTTATCGCCGAACGCAGGTAAGAAACGCTGTAAGTTACCAAAGAAATGGGTACACAGAAACACTGTAAGCAAGATAAAGCGAAAAGGCTCCTGCAAAAATTACCAATTAAACATTCATTTTAATCACAGATTTACCATTCAGGAAAATTAAAATAACACTCTCAGAATTTACAAGCAAAGGAATTCAGCTGCTAAATGCATAGAGGCAAGCGCAGCTGTGGAAAGGGTAAATTAAGCGACCCGTACGAGAGAGAGGAACTCTCTACTAACGATCTTTCTCAAGTAAACTCGTTACATTCGAATTCAGAATGTGTTCAAGAATTCTGCAAAAAATAGATTTAAAATATCTTGCTCTGTAATTATGCGGGTTCTTTTACTTTTCTTATACACAGGTGACAGGAAAATTCTTGAAAATGTTCTCACTTAGAATATACTCGTAACAAATTTCCTTGAGTTGGGAAATTTGTATCCAGTAAACAGCACAAAGTTAGAAAGCATCGCTCGTGCGAATGTCAGCTATTCCTGCTAACCGTGAAAGAATGGCAACAAGCAGATACCATATTCCTAAATTTCCGGAAAGCATTCGACACGGTGCTACAGACAGCTGACGTAGATCCGAGCCTACCGAATGGGTTCTCACTTATGTGAGTGGCTCGAAGACTTCTTAAGCAATAGAACATTGTCCTCGACGATAGTTCATCGGAAGGAAGGGTATCGTCAGGAGCGCCACAGGGAAGTGCGATGCGTCCGCTCTTATTCTCAATATGCATAAATGACCTGACGTACAGGGCGGGCCGCAATTTACGGTTGCTTATTGACGACTCTGTAGTGTACGGGAAGGCGTCGTATAGTGAAGTAGGAGGATACAAGACACTTTACACACACTTTCTAGTTGGTATGATGAATAGCGGCTTGTTTTAACCCTAGAAAAGGTGGAGTAAAAAATTACCCCAATCGATATAATTTTTATCCTGTGTTGGTACCACTGGCTTCCCGGACGGGAGTCATTGCTTACCTTTCCAGTCAGTATTGTTGTTCAAGTTGAGGAGGCTATAATCTCCTTTAACAGGTAAAGTGCGAAATTTTGCCTTCGGGGTAAAATAACACCCCACCTTGTTATTTACGTTAAATTTTTTCGTTTATAAAATAGGTGGCACCTTCTTTTGCATGCGTAGAAAATGTCTTCTCATGAACTGTTAGGAACTCTAGAGGAAATAATACGAGAATTTGAGCGTTAAGAGACTGAAAACGTAACCAGGAAGATGACGAATTCGATGTACCGCCATTTGAGGTTGATTCATCAGACGAAGGAGATAGCCAGGTAAGAAAAATTTTATATGGCAAAAATGGGTATTGTTGGAACACACATCCCTTCCACAAAAAAGCATCGAGAGTGCCAGCAAAGAAGATAGTGGTACATGCACTTAGTGCACTAGGCAAGGCAATAAACGAAACGTCTCCCCTGAAATTATTAGAACTGTTGTTTACTAGTGACATGGTTTCACTAATAGTTACGTACGCAAACCAAAAAATTGCTAATTCAAGGGAAAAATTCACATCACCGCAGTGGTATATTGGAGATACCAACCAAAACGAAATAAAACCTGTATTAGGTATACTTTTTATGAGTAGAGCTCTAAAAAAATGCGCATCTGAATTGTATTGATGCGTAGTATACGGGTCCCCATTTTTCCGAGGAGTTATGACGAAACACCGATTCGAGTTTTTGATCAATAATCTAAGATTTGATGACCAACACACCAGATTGCAAAGAAGAACGGCGGTCAAGTTCGCTGCATTTCGTGATTTATGGTTTATGTTTGTTAAACATAGTCAAGAATTGTACACTGCCTCTGCCCTCCTAACCATTGATGAGACACTCCTTAGCTTCCGAGGCAGATGCCCATTCAAATTGTATCTGACAAGCAAGCCGGAAAAATTTGGGGTAAAGGTAATCTCATTATGTGACGCGAAAACGTTATTTTTATGCAGGAATTCCATATTTGGGAAAAGAGACTAGAGACAAATGTGTTTCAGTTCATACATATTATGTGATGAAATTATGTGAACCTGTATATGGAATCAACCGGAACATTACAATGGAAAACTGGTTTGCTTCTTGTAAAGTAGCCGACAAACTTGCTGACAAAAAGTTGACAACGGTTGGCACCTTACGCAAGAATAAACCAGAAATACCTCAATCCCTGTTTCAAACCAAGAATAGGCCAGTTTCTTCATCTATATTCATTTACAGGAGAGAAAAAATGTTAGTCATACATTACAAAGAAAAATAAAAACCTTATTCTTTTGTCAACGATGCATGAGATAGGTGAAATAGATGAGAGACAAAGAAATCGAACATAGTACTTTTCTACAATGATAACAAAGGGGGAGTCGATGTATTTGATTTACTATGCCACAATAAGACCACAGAACGAAAAACCAGACACCGGACAATGCAATACATTTATGGGCTTTTAGATGCATCAGGAATAAATGCCTATGTCTTGTATAAGGATAATGGCGGCACAAATAGCCGAAGAAATTTTCTCAAGTCATTGGCATTCGGGCTGGTTGAAGCAGAAATGAAGGACAGAATCACGAGAAAAAAAATTACCCATATAGTTTCGCATAACCATGGAACAGATTTTGACACATTTTGGGAGCGATATTCCAAGATCAGTAGAACAACCAGAAACGATCTCAAAAAAAAAGTGGACGATGCTTTCTTTGCAGTCGAAAAGAAGGCCGGAAAAGTTCCTCTGAATGCCGTGTCTGTTCGAAACCAGTGTGCAAGGACCATTGGAAGAATATTTGTCGAAGTTGCCACAACAGTTTACTTTGAAAATGTTTGGTATATTGAAAATATCATCAAATTTTGAAAATAATTTATAAAATCTGTGTTTCCATCACATGAGGAAGTATTTTTTCGTAGTCGTTAGCTTTACTTTTTACCGATACTTTTTAGCGTTACTTTTTACCAATTTGCATGTTATTTCCTTCAAAGGCTTATGCCTTTTGATTTATTATATTGTGTTTTGCAATGTCATAACACAAAGGGTAACTGAATGCAATAGATAAGTGCAGTGTCATATTTCTGTATATGACAACCGTGCAACAATAAAATGCATTGATATTACAGTTATGATTTGCTTTGTCATATTATAAAACATAACTATACTTTGTAATAAATGTTTCATATTGTGTGATTAATACTTTATGTTACTCCAGAACCTCTTTTGTGAAACAAATAATTCAGAAAGAACGTGGGGTAAATATTTACCCCACCTTTTTATTTATGTCTTGGGATTAGCACCTTGTTACTCTAGGGTTAAGTAAAGAAAAATGTGCGTTAATATGGATGAGTAACAAATACAGTATTAGTAGCGTGCTGCTTGACACAGTCACATAAATGAAATATCTGAACGAAACGCTGGCAAGCGATATGAAATGGAACGAGCATGTTAGGTTGTTAGTAGGGAAGGCGAATAATCGATTTCCTTTTATTTGGAGAATTTTGGAAAAGTATGGGTGATCTGTGAAGGAGACGACATCTGGAATACTAGTGCGACCCGTTCTTGAACACGGCTCGAGTGTCTGGAATGCCCACCAGGTTGGATTAAAAGGAGACATCGAAGCAACTCTGTTGTGCTGCTAGTTTTGTTATCTGTAGGTTCTATCGGTACGCAAGCATTACGGAGATGCTTCGTGAACTCAAATGGGAATGCCTGGAGAGAAGACAACGTTCTCTCCGAGAAGTGCTATTGAGGAAATTTAGGGAACCTCCAACTGAGGCCAACTTCCAGCCAACGTACATTTCGCATGAGGAACACTAAGATAAGATAAATTTCTGCTTGTACTGAGCCTTACAGACCGCTGTGTGCGAGTGGAACAGGAGAGAAAATGACTCTTAGTGGTACATGGTGCCGGCCGCGGTGGCCGTGCGGTTCTAGGCGCTACAGTCTGGATCCGCGTGACCGCTACGGTCGCAGGTTCGAATCCTGCATCGGGCATGGATGTGTGTGTAGTCCTTAGGTTAGTTAGGTTTAACTAGTTCTAAGTTCTAGGGGACTGATGACCTCAGAAGTTAAGTCCCATAGTGCTCAGAGCCATTCTTTTGGTACATGGTACCCTCCACCAAGCACCGTACTGTGGCTTGCGGAAAATGTATGTGGATGTAGATGTAGACGTAGACTGGAAAAGAAATAGCTGAAAATTTGGAAGACATGGAAATTCACTATTAGAGACAAAAAAATTCCTGTCCCAAACAGAATGTCTAGTAATTTTCCCACCATACTCTCAGCGCAAAATTCACACAAATGATCTGTTGCAGTTGGAATTTCCTCTCATTATCAAAACTTGTGATCGTTAATAAATGGAACTGCGACAAACTTTACTGCTGTCCTTTGGATCTTCTTTGCTTCCTCTATTAACCATATCTGGTAAGTGTCCCAGACCAACATTCAAAATTAGTCGATCTAGCATAGTTATATTTCTTAGGGATTCTTCACAGGAAACTCGGTCCAGCAGGTACTTTTCTTTCATCTACTTTTATGTGGTTGTTCTAGAAGTATGCTACTTATTTAGAAAAGTGGCAAGCCATTTGGTGTGTCCGTTTCATTTAATACGAGAATACCACTCTACTTAGAGGATAATGAGGGAATGGAACACGACAATATTGTTAATAAAAATGAATTGGACCCCAGTGACTATATGTAGTGAATTCTAGCTAATTTCATATCTTAACTACATTTAACATTGTGTGTGTCTTATATTCTTTTTACTTTTGGGAGTGTGTGTGAACAGGGCAGAATGCTTGATCTGGAACAGGCACAGCAATGCAACGAAAATAGCGGCTTCTGGCATCTTCACAGGCAGGTAGCCTCAGGCGTTGTCTCCATGGAAGTCGCCTTGTCAGATGAGCTCTAGGGGGTCGGAGCTACTGCACATTTATCAGCTGTTCCCTGCCCTGCTGCTGAGCAGAGGCCAGGAAGGAACTTGGTTCAAATGGCTCTAAGCGCTATGGTACTTAAACATCTGAGTTCATCAGTCCCTTGGACTTAGAACTACTTAAACTTAACTAACCTAAGGGCATCACACACATCCATGCCCGAGGCAGGACTCGTACCTGCGACCGTAGCAGGAGCACGGTTCCGGACTGAAGCGCCTAGAATCGCTTGGCCACAGCGGTCGGCAAGAAGGAACTTTCCATAATATTAAGCTTTCCTAAAGAAACACAGCTTGCAAAAATTTAAAGGCTAGCCTCTGGCGCAGCTTTTTAATTCCAAGGGACCTCTGATGTAGGCTAGTTGCTGGGCTCGAAAACAAGCAATTGGTAACAATGTCTATGATGTCATGAAGACGGCGCAGAAGCAGTACCTTTTTTTCTCAAAAAAAAAAAGGGCGAATCGGAAAGTCCTTGGCATTTTAATGTGACGCTCTTTCTTGGAGGAATATTTGTGCAAGAAGGAATCATGCCATTGGCCTGTTGAGTTTCATATTCAGCAGCTGGTGGGCCTGTTCCGATTTGCGATAGAACATAGGGAGTTGGTTGTGGGACAGAGATGCAGAAGGATCAAAGACTTTGTCTAGAGAAGACGAGGTGCGGCTCTGGTGCGCAGCTTAGCAGCTAACCGGGGTCCACAATTCGAATCTCGCTCTGTACAGATAACTGTGTCGATATTCATCATGAGACGTGCAGAAGGATGGCACGATGGCATCCTTCTGCACGTTTCATGCAGAATATTTACGGTGAGCGTTATTAGCATCACTGGCATCGCATGATAGCCCTTGGTCCACGTTTGCTTAGATCAATCCAGTTATCTGTGTCATCCAGCACTGTTGTAATAGATGCATATATTACTTGGTCTTTCAGGCTAACAGTCACTGTATTTGTTGGAGTAAAAGCTAGTGAGTGATTTTAGAACGTCAATTACGTCCGAAGGCTACGTTCTCGTTTACCTTCAAGTAAACTGAAAACTTACTCGGTGTAATTTACCTAGGGCACATTTTGTAATATCAGTTCCCTCACAGTCAGATGAGTGTGTTTTTGATTGAGTAAATTAATGTGTTCAATTATAACTTGTTTCTGTTAACACCTTCCATTAATATCGGATATTACACTAAGCCATTCCCAACTTAAGAATTCACAGCAAGGGCCATAAATTCTTCATGTCAGTCATTCCATTATGCACAATAATATCAGCTTGTGTCTTAAAGGCGTGTCCGGCTCTTGATTAACTTCCTGGCTTAGAGTAATCACTTCAAACACGCTCACGGTTTCGTGACCTTAGGATTGCTCCTCTTTCCAGTGTTTGATTACCCATTGTTTAATCTAACTACAATAATTTTCATTTATTTGTATTGTGGGTCTACTGGCAGCCCTTCCGGCAAGTGCTGATCCTCTACAAGTCTTCCCGCGTTTTACTACGATTTTGCTTGCGATGTGACTTCTATATGGAACACCATCATCCAGAGACAGCCCCGCATAGCTTCTCTAGTGACCCACCAGATAATTGATATGTCCTAAACGTTAACGCCATGAACACTCCCTTGTAGTACTTCTGAAGTTGCATTAATGCCTAACAATTTTATTCTATGAAGAATGACTTGTTTACTCCCATCTAAAACTCCGAATTCAGTAACGGAGCTGGTGCGACTTTTCGTAACCTAGAATTCTGTTCACAAAAGGATAGTACGAAACTGCGTTGAATGCACCCAGGAAGCCAAAGAACACTTCATCAACATAGGACCCACTGATTGCAGCAGAGCAGGAGGAGATAGAGAGAGAGCGAAGAGAAGATGGACAAAGGGAGGGGGAAGAGGAGAGGGAATTAGTTGGGTGGACGAGATTGACTGAAGAGGATATCATAGAAGGAGTGAGTCCAGATACACAGGATTTCTGTTTGCGGAATTCTTGCTGGTTGGTGCAGAGGTGATTTTTGTTCTCCAAAAAGTGCGTAACACTCGAGCAACAGGTCGACGTCAGCGTTATCGGCATGTGTGTCCATCTCACCAACTAAATATCGTGAAAACGGGATGGTGACCTTTTTTCCAGCCGTCTTGAACCCCTAGTTACTTCTGTGAACTCGTAAAACTGCTGCTACATGGCTAGCGAATTCTTTCGCGAAATCTGTACGTAATCATACAGGTAATTCATCAGATCCAGTCACCTTTTCTCTACTGAGTGGTTACGGCTTATTTTCTATCGCACGATCACTTAACTACTGGTCCTATGTGTCCGACAGATAACACGGTAATAGAACACA
This sequence comes from Schistocerca piceifrons, assembly GCF_021461385.2. Classification (NCBI taxonomy): domain Eukaryota; kingdom Metazoa; phylum Arthropoda; class Insecta; order Orthoptera; family Acrididae; genus Schistocerca; species Schistocerca piceifrons. The sequence goes on from NC_060138.1 coordinate 951,882,597, forward strand.
TTCGGAATAAGGAGTTAGCATCTCGACCTGGTCTTCGTTCTCATCTATGCTACTGTGATTACTGTGGGATTGTATAGCTGTTTTCTTATACTATACTGACTTTACGTAATGTGAAAACGATTTATAACTTTTCTTCACATCGACAGATTGAAGTTTAATTTCCAGTCCATCGAACGCTTCTTGCATTGCTCTGCTTACCCTCAATGTGGCATCGTTCAGCTTTTTCCTCCAATAAGGTTTGACTTCACTTAAATTTGTGATGCAAATCATAATGCTTTCGCAGCGACTTTCCAACAAGGCTTATGAAACATGGCAGGTGTTTTTCATCTTTCTCGATCTTGCTTGGGACGTATAGAATCCCATTTTGGAGAAGTCGTCACAGGCGCTTACAATAATTCTTCACTTCTTCTATGTTTATCTCTGTCTTCATACATTCCCTACTTTGCTTAGCTTTTGTTCGCTATTATAATAAAAACAACTGGAAACGATTTCTCAATTGAATCACACACCCTCAAATAATATACTGTTAATCTGTCTCATTTCACTGGTTCCAATGAGAATTATAGTCCGATTTTCTTAATGTTCCTGAATAAATATTCTATCTTGGAAATTTTCGTTGTTATAAAATACTAATTCATTCTGTTGTACGTATTGAGCACTGTTTCTCCTGCCATGTAGTATGTCCCTTTACAGGCAGTTCTTAACATTCAATTGAGACAAACGAATATCTTCCCAAATGAGAGTACAAAATTGTATTTGATGGTGGAAGATGTTATAATACAACGATTCACAGTAAGACGATTATTCTGTGAATGTATTGGACGGCCTAGTGTCATCTACCACAGAAACAACTTACGAAAGTTTAGTATTTTACCCATCTTCAACAACTGTTCTCATATGTATAGACACTATCGGCAACCAGTTGCATAAAGGAAATTTTATTTCCTTAACCACATTCAGGCACTTAGTTTTCTTCTTCAGAAGGGCGTTAGTTATAATCTTATATCGAAGGGCGCTAAGTGCCTGAAACACATTAAGGAAATAAAATTTCCTTTATGCAGCTGGCTGCTGTTTATTTCGGTATAATATGCAAGAGTGGATGAATATATAAAAACTCATCCCGAAAGTGTATTCGATTATATGTCGTTTTGTTAACATGAGATGTATACTTAGAACACTTTACAAGGATTAACCTAGCAGCAGCGACGCTAGGTGGGCTGCAACATGAGGTACACATAAACCAAAACTTACAGTAGGTCATAAGACAGTTACTTTATGCTCAATGGACCACTGCACGCCTAGGGACCAATATGGAAGTCCTCTGTAAAGGATTCAATTACTTTTGTGGTCTATTTGCAGCCTCATAAATATTTAAGCGGGTGTTAGTCATGAGGACATTTATAGCTCCACGACCACTGCCTGTGGGAGAGAAACACTGCGTCCTCTTCCATAACTTCCGTTGCCTAGAAGCGATAAGCGCGCACTCCAGCACCGTCTGAATTTCGGAGCTTTGTAGACGTTTTCCGAAAGTCTGATGGTATGTCTCCAGTCTCACAGGTTGTACACAGTCATTTACTTACCATTTCCGTCACTGATTTTAGAAATTCTGAATGAATGTTACCTCTAGAGTGTACCTTATCTGATGGCAGATATTCCAAAACTCTTTTGAACTATTACACTAACAGTTGACCTCCTACATCATACATATCGACACCTATTTCTTCATCTGTGAAATCGTCAGGCAAGTCCTTCACCTCGTAGAGACGTTGGGCGTCCTCTTTCCACCTATCCACTCCCCTCTGCGTTTAACTGTGGAATTGCCTTTGCACCATTAACGTTGACGGCCGCAGTTTGTGTATACAGATGCCTAAGTTTTTCACCAATATTATTCTTGAAGAATCATGTTACCAAGATTGGTAGTATTTTTTTTATTGCTATTACCAATTTCAGCTGAACTATGCTGTCACCATCAGACCATGTAACATTGTTAGATCCGATGATGACACCGTAGATCAGTCGAAATAGGTAATAATAATAAAAGGAATTGCTAGTGATCTTGGAACACTTGATCCTTCAAGAATAGTATTGCTGCCAGATCACCCCAACGATTGGCGCAATGTCAAACATACTTTTGACTAATAATGTACTTATACCTGTATAGGGTATCTCAAACATTTTGGGTCAGGTTGTCTCCTGCTATTACGGATACCAGGGATCTTTGAGAGAGTGCGACAGAACTTCATGCGCCATTGCCATGTGTGCATGGCTGTCGTTGCTTTGAAAAACTACTATGAGCTACATTGCTGTTATGCGACGTACGCTGTAGACGTCCATAACACAGTAAATACATATTTCCTACCATCCCAATGCAATCGGTTGTGGGCAGTCTATCACATGTCTCAGTTTTCACTCAAAGGGTTTCAGACACATTGTATATCTCCATAATTAGGTACATCTTTTAATTTACATCAGAAGTATAATATATGCAGTAACAAACTAATTCATAATATGGCGTTAACTAAAGTGTCCATAATATACCGGATTATTACGTCATGGTAAATATAGATATTTTGTAACGCCAGTTAGAAATAAGCAAGGACCGCATGAACACGTAGCCGAGGAACAAACATTGAAGGTAGTACACAAGATGTGCTAACCTACATAACTCGATAAATCACTCAAGTAAATTGGCGTTGATGCCAGTTGGTTGGTTGGTTGGTTGGTTGGGGGAAGAGACCAAACAGCGAGTCATCGGTCTCATCGGATTAGGGATTGACGGGGAAGGAAGTCGGCCGTGCCCTTCCAGAGGAACCATCCCGGCATTTGCCTAGAGCGATTTAGGGAAATCACGGAAAACCTAAATCCGGATGACTGGACGTGGGATTGAACCGTCGTCCTCCCGAATACGAGTCCAGTGTGCTATCCACTGCGCCACCTCGCTCGGTTTGATGCCAGTGATGGAAGTGGCATGGTGTAGAAGAGACGAAAAACTTGTTTACTTTAGTCTTTCTTTAATCCTTCAAACATCATCAGTCTTCTGACTGGTTTGATGCGGCCCGCCACGAATTCCCCTCCTATTCTAGCATCTTCATCTCAGAGTAGCACTTGCAACCTACGTCCTCAATTACTTGCTGGATGTCTTCCAATCTATGTCTTTCTCTACGGTTTTTGCCCTCTACAGCTCCCTCTAGTACCATGGGAGTCATCCCCTAATGTCTTAACAGATGTCCTATCATTCAGTCCCTTCTCTTTATTAGTATTTTCCACATGTTTCTTTCCTCTCCGATTCTGCGAAGAGCCTCCTCATTCTTTACTTTAGCAGTCCACCTAATTTTCAACATTCGAACATTCGTCTGTAGCACCACATCTCAAACGCTTCGAATCTCTTCTGTTCCGGTTTTCCCACAGTCCATGTTTCACTACCATACAGTGCTGTACTCCAGACGTGCATTCTCAGAAATTTCTTCTGCAAATTAAAGCCGATGTCTGATATTATTAGATTTCTCTTGGCCACGAATGCCCTTTTTGCCATTGCTAGTCTGCTTTTGATGTCCTCCTCACTCCGTCCGTCATTGGTTATTTTACTGACTAGGTAACATAATTTATTAACTTCATCTACTTCGTGACCATTAATACTGATGTTAAGATTCTCGCTGCTTTCATTTCTACTACTTCTTATTACCTTCGTCTTTTTTTCGATTTACTCTCAATCCATACTCTGTACTCACCAGACTGTTCATTCCGTTCAGCAGACTTTCACTCAAGACAGCAATGTCATCAGCGAATCGGGTCATTGATATCCTTTCACCTTGAATTTAAATAGCGCTCCTGATCCTTTCTTTTTTATCCATCATTGCTTCCACGATGTGCAGATTGAACAGTAGGGGCGAAAGTCTACAGCCTCGTCTTACACCTTTTTTAAGACGAGCACTTAGTTCATAGTCGTCCTCTCTTGTTTTCCCCTCTTGGCTGTTGTACATATTGTATATGACCCGTCTCTCCCTATAGCTTACCACTACATTTTTCTGACTTTCGAACACCATTTTACGCTGTCGAAGCTTTTTCCAGGTCGAAAATCCTATGAAAGTGTCTTGCTTCCACTATTAACCGCAAAGTCAGAATTGCCTCTCTCGTGCGTTTACCTTTCCTAAAGCCAAACATATCGTCATCTAGCGTATCCTCAATTTTCTTTTCCATTCTTCTGTATATTATTGTTGCAAGCAACTTGGATGCATGAGCTGTTAAGTTGATTGCGCGATAATTCTCGCACTTGTCAGCTCTTTCCATCTTCAGTATTGTGTGGATTATGCTTTCCGATATTCAGATGGTATGTCACCAGACTCATACATTCTACGCACCAACGTCAATATTCGTTTTGTTGCCACTTTCCTTAATGATTTAAGAGATTCTGATGGAATGTTATCTATCCCTTCTACCTTATTCGATTTTAAGTTCTCCAAACCTCTTTTAATTTCTGATTCTAATACTAGATCCCCTACCCGTTCCAAACCGACTTCTGTTTCTTCTTCTATCACATCAATCAAATCTCCCCTTTATACACGCTTTCCACATATCCGCTCTCTCCTCTGCATTTAACAGTGGAATTCCCGTTACACTCTACATGTTATCACCCTTGCTTTTAATGTCACCAAAGGCTGTATTCACTTTCTTCCTGAGTCTGTCCTTCCGACAATCATTTCTTTTTCGATGTCTTTACATTTTTCCTGCAGCCATTTCGTCTTAGGTTCCCTGCACATCCTATTTATTTCATTCCTAAACGACTTGAATTTCTGTATTCCTGAGTTGCCCGGAACATTTTTGTACTTCCTCCTTTCATCGATCAATTGAAGTATTTCTTCTGTTACCCATGGCTTCCTCGCAGTTACCTTCTTTGTACCTTCCCAACTACTGTGATGGCCCTTTTAAGAGATGTCTGTTCCTCTTCGATTGTACTGCCCACTGAGCTATTCCTTATTGCAATATCTGTAGCGTTAGAGAACTTCAACCGTTCCTCGTCATTTCTTAGTACTTCGGGAACCCGGTTTTTTGCGCAATGATTTTTCCTGAGTAATGTCTTCAACTTCAGTCTGCTCTTCATCATTACTATATTCTGCTCTGAGTCTACATCTACTCCTGGGTACACCTTATAATCCAGTATCTGATTTTGGAATCTCTGTCTGGCCATGATGTAATCTAACTGAAATCTTTCCGTATCACCCGGCCTTTTCGCAGTATACCTCCTCCTCTTGTGATTCTTCAACAGAGTATTCGCTATTACTAGTTGAAACTTGTTACAGATCTCTATTAGTCTTTCTCCTCTCTCATTCCTTGTCTCAAACCCATATTCTCCTGTAACTTTTTCGTCTACTCCTTCCCCTACAACTGCATTCCAGTCCCCCATCACTATTAGACTTCCATCCCCCTTTACATACTGTATTACCCTTTCAAAATCCTAATACACTTTCTCTGTCTCTTCATCTTCAGCTTGCGACGTCGGCATGTATACCTGAACCATCATTGTCGGTATTGGTTTGTTGTCGATTCTGATAAGAACGACCCTATCACTGAACTGTTCACAATAACAAACTGTCTGCCCTGTATTCCTATTCATAACAGATCCTACTCCCTTTATGCCATTTTCTGCTGCTGTTGATATTACCCTATACTCATCTGACCAGAAATGCTTGTCTTATTTCCACTTCACTTTACTGACCCCTACTATATCTAGATTGAGCCTTTTAATTTCTCTTTTCAGATTTTCTAGTTTCCATAAGACGTTCAAGCTTCTGACATTTCATGCCCCGACTCCTAGAACGTGTTCCTTTCGTTGATTACTCAATCTCTTTCTCATGGTAACCTCGCCCTTACCAGTCGCCCCCCGGAGATTCGAATAGGGGACTATTCCGGAATCTTTTGACACTCAGATATGTTCCAGTATCTGTCTATTGGACTATACACATAAAATGCTGAAATAAATTAATCAGGTACGTCGTTTTCAGATGAACCTGTATTGACGCAAACCTATTTGTGACGCTGGATACTTGCAAAAGCTGACCAAATATATGTATTAAGCACTTTACAAGTTTTAATATGTGTTGAAATGTATATTTATTACGTATCTAAAGCAACTGTGGTTCTGATTTTCATTTAACAACTAATGACTGGGACAGTACGTGACGTCTCTGACGACCGAAACGTGCCATAAAGTTCCTGGTCACCGGCTGCAATGCTTCTAACGCCTTCGCGGCTCACAGAAGCGGTAGCGTATTGTTCCTGTAACGTCTGATCAGTATCACACCACTAAATTAACGTTTAGGATAATCACTCTGTATAAAATGTTGTTCCGTTTGATATGTTTAAAAGTTAGTTCTCGTTTCAACTCGGGCTTATGAACTTCTGTGCGCTTATATATAAATACATTCGTAAATTTTTAAGATGAGTGTAAATCGAATATTTTATTTTATATGAAGTTAAATGTTATTGTCTGAGAGTAAAGAAACAGATTCTTTGAGAGTGGTAAGGTTATTTTCCATCAAATTATATATTTTATTTGTGTAAAGCAAAGAAGTCAGGAGAAGTGCACATAGAGGATTTTACTGTTTAATGTTTCACTGATGAGACTGAATACGTTTTTACACGAGTAAAGAATTTTGCCTACGGTTTTTACAACTGCATAGAAAATCTATTTGCCGCTTAGAGGCAGATAATTGAATGAACTGACGGTAGTTTACGTTAAAACAATTAATGACTGTTATCATCCTTGATATTCGAGTAACATCTTTTATCTCTCATGATAGTGACAAGAGAACCTGTGCATTATTTTTCAAATAATTCTTTCGAGTCCGTGATTTATGTATTGAGAATAAGCAAAATTGACCAGAAACACAAATCATATAACACTGAATTATTAGATTTTTTGACGGCTGAGATGATTTATGGAAATACGGGATCAGTTTAAAATCAGAATTCACGTTCGTGAAAACTGTCCCGTTCCTTGCTTTATACTATTAAGGGAAATCACGAAAAACGTTATCTGGATGCTTGGACGGCGAACTCAGCCACGGTTCTCCAGGAGGCAACTTACGTAATCTTAAGCATCACTTCATTCGTTTTGGATACCGCGTATCATCAGTGATGAAAATTCCTTCTTCATTGTAGAAATGCCGTCGCATAAGTAACAAGCGCAACCAGTCCTGCAAGATATATTACGCCCCAATCGGAATGCATAGCTTTAGGCCTATCGGGCCGATCTGACCTGGGAAAATGATACAAGTAGCCGGTTACGCATTCTTTCTCATACGCTATTTGATTGGTCTGTGAGAGTCTCCTAATTTAGAGCCGATTTTACCTCTCTGACTATCTGTTTTCGAATTTATCACCGTACGGCCGTCCCTTTCAGCTCCTCCTAAATGACCCTAAATTGTAATCGGGTGTCGTTCAGTAACGCATGGTCCGCCTCGTTATCTGGTGGAGGTGCGCGGGTGGCACTCGCCCTGGGGAGGTGGAGGTGGAAGGGGGGGGGGGGGTTCAGGCGAGGACGCGTCTGGAGGAAGGTGCAGTACTCGGCCGATTTATTCAAAGCTCGCTCATTACAGGAGGCGGTGTTAGTGGGCAGGTAAATCTCCGCGCCGCGGCCGGAAGACACTAATCCCCGCTCAATTAGCCTCTTCTTTACGAGGTGGCTGACGTTTAGGGCCGCGTGAGTCACGGGACCTCCCACGGCGCCAAGCCGGCCCGCTCCACGGCAGCCGGCGCACAGTAGCTGCCTGCCTGCAGCGTGGCGGCGCGCGCGCCCGTGTAAAGTGGAGCACGTGACCTGCCCTACAGGGAACGGTGGCCAACGGAGCAAACACACAAAGCCTGCTAAAGCGCTCAAAAAGGATAAAACATATTTTATTTCTTTCGTTTCTTTGCTCACTGATACAATCAAGTCCTATTTCTACATCAACAAAGAATTCATGTGAATGATTGTCCTCCTCTGTTGCTCAGAAGTCAGCTTATGTGTCAGCTATCCGGAGGCTCGTGTTCGATTCCCGCGACCGCCAGGGTTTTTCTCTTGGTGGGAACTCTGGAACTTGGTACACTCAGCCTCGTGATGCCAATTGACAAGCTACTGAAGTGTAAAGTAGCGGCTAGAGGTCTAGAAAGCGATCAGTTGACTCCACCCACAGCTCTCCATACCGCATCCAAATGACGCCAGTGGCAGAGGATGGCAGGGCGGTCGGTCGGTGCCGACTGGCTTGTATGGGTCAGTATGTGGAGAAATATAAATACAAATTCTTCATTTGTGTGACCATTGTGTCCATAGTTGCTTTATAATTCTTGAGAGTATTTTTGTACTGCCGTTGCAACTACAAAATGCACTACCTTTTCAGCAGACGCATTTCGCTTTATTGAGGCAAACCATCTATTTTTTTTTTTTTAATCAGTCTTTTGACTGGTTTGATGCGGCCCGCCGCGAATTTCCCTCCTGTGCTAACATCTTCATCTCAGAGTAGCACTTGCAACCTACGTTCTGAATTATTTACTGGACGTATCCCGATCTCTGTCTTCCTCTACTGTTTTTGACCTCTACAGCTCCCTCTAGTACCATAGAAGTTATTACCTCAAGTCTTAACACATGTGTTATCATCCTGTACCTTCTCTTTTTCAGTGTTTACCACGTTTTCCTTTCCTCTCCGATTCTGTGCAGAATCTCCTCATTCCTTACCTTATCAGTCCACTTAATTTTCAACATTAGTCTGTAGCACCACATCTCAAATGCTTCGATTCTCTTCTGTTCCAGTTTTCCCACAGTTCCATGTTTCACTACCATACAATGCTGTACTCCAGACAGACATTTTCAGAAATTTCTTCCTCAAATCAAGGCCGATATTTGATATTAGTAGGCTTCCCCCGGCCAGGAATGTCCTTTTTGCCACTGCTAGTCTGCTATTGATGTCCTCCTTACTCAGTCCATCATTGGTTATTTTACTACCTAGGTAGCTGAATTTCTTAACTTCATTTACTTCGGGTCCTTCAATCCTGATGTTAAGTTTCTCGCTGTTCTCATGTCTACTACTTCTCGTTACCTTCGTCTTTCTTCGATTTACTCTCAATCCATACTCTGTACTCATTAGACTGTTCATTCAGTTCAGCAGATCATGTAAGTCTTCTTCACTTTCACTCAAGATAGCAACGTCATCAGCGAATCGTATCACTGATAGCCTTTCATCTTCAATTTTAATTCCACTCCTAAACCTTTTTTTTATTTTCATCATTGCTTCCTCGATGTAGGGGCGAAAGGCTACATCCTTGTCTTACACCCTTTTTAATACGAGCACTTCGTTGTCGGTCGTCCACTCTTATTATTCCCTCATGGCTGTTGTACATGTTGTGTAGGACCCGTCTCTCCCTATAGCTTATCCTACTGTTTTCAGAATTTCGAACAGCTTGCACTATTTTACATTGTTGAACGCTTTTTCCAGATGAACAGATCCTATGAACGTGTCTTGATTATTCTTTAGTCACGTTTCCATTATTAACCACAACGTCAGAACTGCCTGTCTCGTGCCTTTACCTTTCCTAAAACCAAACTGATCGACATCTAGAATCGTCAGAGGTCCGTAATTAAGTTATTTGCACTTTCATTTGCTTTTAGATCGAAAAACAGTTCGTTGAGAATAGGTTGATTTGTACTTCCGGTGACTTTTGGGCTGATTTCTAGCTTACATCGGGAGAGGCCGTCTGCTAGCACACTGGTGTTTATCTGTGTAGACACTGGTAATTTCGGTCTAATTTTTAGATGTTCTGCCGCATTATGCATTTCTTATGTTTTTCACAACACACTTTTATGCACACCACTATATTCTGTTTGTTTTTGGGTGGCCGAGCGGTTCTAGGCGCGTCAGTCTGGAACCGCGTGACCGCTACGGTTGCAGGTTCGAATCCTGCCTCGGGCATTGATGTGTGTGATGTCCTTACGTTAGTTAAGTTTAAGTAGTTCTAAGTTCGAGGGGACTGATGACCTTAGAAGTTAAGTCCCATAGTGCTCAGAGCCATTTGAACCATTTTTCTGTTTTTTTTTTTTTTTGTTTGTACTTCAAGAATGTGTTGTTTGTGTATTTTAGTGTTGCCATGCAGGTAATATGTCTTTCCAGTTGTGAGCTTGTAAATTACGGCATCAACATCTTCTTGAGTGAGAGGTGTGACCAAAATCTGATTTTTGTTTTCGTTATCTAGTTCACTTCTGAGCTGGGCGTTTATTTCACTATTTGTATGAGTGTTATCATAAGGCAGTAGGGCGGTTAGCAGATATTTTGCTGATTCCCTCTGTTTAGCCATCACTGAGCCATTCTCTTTACGAATTGTGAACATGACATTAGGTTCCTTAGCCTTTTTAGTCAAAAGCTTATATGGCCTTCCTCATATGTCAAATTGCATTTTTATTCGTAGAAACGTCTCCCAGTGGATTCTCTTAGTTTCCTGAAGCATTGTTTTGTAGCACACCTTAAATGCCCTATGTTATTGTAGTCTCGGAGTGCACTCTTATGTTTCGCAAGAGTTCACTGCCCACCGAAGTTTACATGTTCCGGAAGCGATTCCATCCGAAATGCTGAAATGTAAGCCCTATCCGTTCTTCTGATGTCTAACTCAATCATGCTTTCCTCTGATTGTGTCCGTTATTGCTAGTTTCCCCTTCGATGACAACTGCATTATGGTCACTAGATGTTATGCACGGGAGCACTTGCCAAATATTAATCTTAATTGCTGCCATGCCGTTTCTTAAAATGACATCTATGTTAGTGGCCACATCTGATCGTCCCTCGAATGTACTCGGCTGCCCTTCTAGATTGAAAACAATGACGTCCAGTTTCTCTATTGCGTACTCAAGTAGACCACATCGTTGGTCAGTTGGCCTACTGTACCATCTTCCATTCGCATCTGATGCCAAAAGGAGACAAGGACCTCGTCCATATAAACCTATCGCCCGGAGAGTGTCTACATAAGGTACAAGAGTATAAGATTAATGTGTGTACGGTTACTACAACCGACTTTTATCTGCGCATTTTGCACTTCGACTGTGACCACGTCACACAGCTGTGCCACCTTACTCAACGAATTTTTACTTGTAAACGCAACGGCAGTCATTGCCTCATCGTGGCCAGTCAGATTTACACTCAGTACGACTATATGCACCAAAATAAAACTCACAAAAGTGTGAAAGAAAAACTGTTCGAAATATTTAGAATTGATCGTGGTAGCCAAAGCACATTACCAAGAGAGATCCACGAAACGGGCTCTCGGAATTGCACAGGAGATGAATATTGCCGACATCCAAGTTCTTCGGCCTACTTAAACCGATTGCGGAATTTATACGGAAAAGGAAATCACAAAATAAGAAGTTTACCTTAAGTAAACTTGTAGAGGAGATGTAATTAACAAGTAATACCATAGAGAAATACGGAGCGAGATGGCGCAATGGCTAGCACACTGGGCTCGCATTTGGGAGGACGACGGTTCAATCCCGATTCCGGCCATAACGATTTTGGTTTTCCCTAATTTCCCTAAATCGCTCCAAGCAAATGCCGGGATGGTTCCTTTGAAAGTGCACGGCCGATTTCTTTCCCCATCCTTCCCTAATCCTATGAGACCGATAACCTCGCTGTCTCGTCTTCTCCACCAAACAACCCCCCCCCCCCCCCCCGCCCCACCAGACAAATTCGTAACTGACAAGGTGACAAAGCTTCTTGCTATCCCATAAAAGCTGCGTATAAGGCCGTTCAGGTTTCGGGCAAACCGCACTCGACGGAGAATAAGACCGCGTCGCATGTGCAGCCTGTGGATGCTATGACAAAAATGGCTTCAAATGGCTCTGAGCACTATGTGACTTAACTTCTGAGGTCATCAGTCCAGAACTACTTAAACCTAAGGACATCACACACATCCATGCCCGAGGCAGGATTCGAACCTGCGACCGTAGCGGTCGCGCGGTTCCAGACTGAAGCGCCTAGAACCGTACGGCCACTCCGGCCGCCCGATGCTATGACACATTTGTATACAAAATGCTAGTGATCACTGAATTACTGTTTCTGAAGCTTTAACTCTGCCCTCAGGAACATGAAGGCAAATTAGGACCAGAAATTTTGAAAAAGGATTATTTACTTGCAAAAGTTTCGTATTCGACGTAGCAAAATCTGGAAAAGTAGGGGAGAATAGTTTTCAATGTTATATCCGAAACTTTTTCTTAATATTTTCAGAAAACAATTCATTACTTTTATTGGTCTCTTGGCCTGGACATAAAGACACCCCTGTCTTTAGGACGACAAGAAGACTGTTAATATAATTCGAAATCCCTCGAAACTAATAGTGTGATTCAACCTCTTGATAAAAAAATGTCAGCAGTGTAACTGGGAAATCATAATTTACGGTAGCTGTTTGTCATTTCAGGTTTAAAAGCGGAACATTATTGGTAAAAGTCAGTTACTTTTTCATTGTCAGTTTGCATCACCACATTTGCGAATTTGATCGAGTGTGCCTTATTCTCAGCACCGTGCGCAGAGCGACGGCCACGATCGTTTCTTACTCTAGTCCAGTGCTGTGTAAATAAATTAATTTCTGTGAAGTGCCTGAATGCATTACTTTTTTCTTTTATTGGATGTGCCTGGTGTCAGGGAAGAGTTTGTTTTCGTCATCCAATAGACACTTCGAACTTTTGTGAGACTACAGGGAATAAACATGGGACTGTTTCATTGATAACAAAATACACATTATTCAAAGATTATCGTATGAACTGCGCTACAGGGATTGTTATAAAATATTTGATTTCAATATATTAAAGTCCCGATTGATGGAATTCGTCCGTAATGTAACATCATATACAGCCTTGATTTTCCTTTCTCTGCTAGTCATTTGTGTGAAAAACGCATTTAGAACTGTTTAGATGTCGATATAAAGTGCAGGTTATTCACAAAATGAATGAGTTGAGACATTTTTCGTATGTCTGAAGTGCTTAAAATTCACGTGTGTGCACTGTGCACTTCGCGCTACGTCCTCTTGTTATGGTTCCGTGTGCCTACTCGCCGTTTCGCGTCCTAGGGCTGTACAGACATCTGTTACAAGCGGATCTTCGTGCAGCAAAGATGAGTAACTGCAACATTCTTTTAAATACTTGCAGTGCGCCTTATCAGCTAAAGTTAGGAGAGTGCATTTCTTTCGCTCTATTATTCCTGTGTGAAAAAATTGAGGGTAGGTTTCGACATGTCGGATTCGGCCATTCCCCTGTCAGTCAGAATTTCCCATGATGAGATCAAGCACAGGAGAATAGCTAGACGTTACTATCATGCACTATAGATCTTGGAACATGATCTTTTCGTAGCAGTACACCTGTTGTAGGCCTAAAGCACTTCCGTGTTTTATGTAATCGCAGAAGATAGCGCAGCGGTAAAACAATGCACTTGAATTGGGGGGGGGGGGGGTGGAGGTATCTTCAAATCATCGATAGACCAATAGGATTTAACTTTTCCGTGCTTATTCAATATAGCTTAAGGCAAACGCTGTGACGGTTCTTTCGTTAAAGATACTGTCGAGTACATTCTTTATCCTTCATCACTCTGTACTGTCTCTAATGACACCGTCGTTGAAGGAATCGTTAATCAATAATCTTCCTACATCCTTTCTTATCTGACAATGTATTGACAAAAATATATTTCAATTGAGCTATATACTTTTCTATAATGAGGTGCAGATTAATACAGTGGCAATTCTACACAGTTCCCATGACGGTATGTAGTAATAATTTCACAGAAAGGAACACAGAATGTAACATGTATTTACAAAGCCCAAGACTGCAGAGTGAAGAATACGATCGATTAATTGTTATCTACACGGGAAAATATGTGACACTATTTTATAAGTATGCTAAGTAAATTCCCAAATATTTTCGCAAATTTTTTTTGCTGCCAATCGGCTAAAGTGTCGTGTCTCTGTACTCCTGTATTTAATTTCTTTCAAATATTATTACAACTCATGCAGAGTCCCACATATATATGTACCTACCATATTTAGTTGTTTCCCCTAGCGTTCACAGCGTCTAATACGGAATACGCTTGTTCAAGAGATGTCGGATTTCATTATTTAACTTTTTTGGTGGATTCCCTTCCTGATGCCACAATCCTATGGTTAGTCTAAGGGAGGACAGTCGTATGGAAACGAATGTGAGGAACTTGCTAAAAACTACATTCCGGTATACCATCCCGCGGTCGTTAATCCAAACTGAGTCTCGATCCGGCTGATTCACGCCTCTCTCCCAAGCTAGCGCCTCACTGCGCATTACGCTATACGAGCAGATATACATAGCTGCTTTAGTTGAGATAATGTAAAAGGAAACATTAACCACACAGAAAAATACATGGCGAAAACAATGTTTCGACATCTCGAGTCATTTACGAAACATATGATTTTAGCCTTTCATCATGAACCACGGAACTTGCCGTTGGTGGGGAGGCTTGCGTGTCTCAGCGATACAGATAGCCGTACCGTAGGTGCAATCACAAGGGAGGGGTATCTGTTGAGAGGCCAGACAAACGTGTGGTTCCTGAAGAGGGGCAGCAGCCTTTTCAGTAGTTGCAAGGGCAACAGTCTGGATGATTGACTGATCTGGCCTTGCAACACTAGCCATAACGGCCCTGCTGTGCTGGAACTGCGAACGGCTGAAAGCAAGGGGAAACTACGGCCGTAATTTTTCCCGAGGGCATGCAGCTTGACTGTATGCATAACTCATGAATGGTGTCCCCTTGGGTAAAATATTCCGGAGGTAAAATAGTCCCCCATTCGGATCTCCGAGCGGGGACTACTCAAGAGGACGTGGTTATCAGGAAAAAGAAAACTGGCGTTCTACGGATCGGAGTGTGGAATGTCAGATCCCTCAACCGGGCAGGTATATCAGAAAATTTAAAAAGGGAAATGGATTGGTTGAAGTTAGATATAGTGGGAATTAGTGAAGTTCGGTGGCAGGAGGAACAAGACTTCTGGTCAGGCGACTACAGGGTTATAATCACAAAATCAAATAGGGGTAATGCAGGAGTAGGTTTAATAATGAATAAAAAAATAGGAGTGCGGGTAAGCTACTACAAAGAGCATAGTGAACGCATTATTGTAGCCAAGATAGATACGAAGCCCACGTCTACTACAGTAGTACAAGTTTATATGTCAACTAGTTATGGAGATGATGAAGAAATTGAAGAAATCTATGATGACATAAAAGAAATTATTCAGGTAGTGAAGGGAGACGAAAATTTAATAGTCATGGGTGACTGGAATTCGAGAGTAGGAAAAGAGAGAGAAGGAAACATAGTAGGTGAATATGGATTGGGGCTAAGAAATGAAAGAGGAAGCCGCCTGGTAGAGTTTTGCACAGAGCATAGCTTAATCATAGCTAACACTTGGTTCAAGATTCATGAAAGAAGGTTGTATACATGGAAGAATCCTGGAGATACTAGAAGGTATCAGATAGATTATATAATGGTAAGACAGAGATTTAGGAACAAGGTTTTAAATTGCAAGACATTTCCAGGGGCAGATGTGGACTCTGACCACAATCTATTGGTTGTGAACTGTAGATTAAAACTGAAGAAACTGCAAAAAGGTGGGAATTTAAGGAGATGGGATCTGGATAAACTGAGAGAAGAGGTTGTACAGAGTTTCAGGGAGAGCATAAGCGAAAAACTGACAGGAATGGGAGAAAGAAATACAGTAGAAGAAGAATGGGTAGCTCTGAGAGATGAAGTAGTGAAGGCAGCAGAGGATCAAGTAGGTAAAAAGAAGAGGGCTTGTAGAACCCCTCGGGTAACAGAAGAAATATTGAACTTAATTGACGAAAGGAGAAAATATAAAAATGCAGTAAATGAAGCAGGCAAAAAGGAATACAGACGTCTCAAAAATCAGATCGACAAGAAGGGCAAAATGGCTAAGCAGGCATGGCTAGAGGACAAATGTAAGGATGTAGAGGCTTATCTCACTAGGGGTTAGATTGATACTGCCTACAGGAAAATTAAAGAGACCTTTGGAGATAAGAGAACCACTTGCATGAACAACAAGAGCTCAAATCGAAACCCAGTTCTATGCAAAGAAGGGAAAGCAGAAAGATGGAAGGAGTATCTAGAGAGTCTTGAGGACAATATTATGGAAATGGAAGAGGATGTAGATGAAGATGAAATGGGAGATACGATACTGCGTGAAGAGTTCGACAGAGCACTGAAAGACCTGAGTCGAAACAAGGCCCCGGGAGTAGACAACATTCCATTAGAACTACTGATGGCCTTGGGAGAGCCAGTCCTGACAAAACTCTACCATCTGGTGAGCAAGATGTATGAGACAGACGAAATACCCTCAGACTTCAAGAAGAATATAATAATTCCAATCCCAAAGAAAGCAGGTGCAAAATACTAACGCGAATTCTTTACAAACGAATGGAAAAACTAGTAGAAGCCGACCTCGGGGAAGATCAATTTGGATTCCGTAGAAATATTGGAACACGTGAGGCAATACTGACCTTACGACTTATCTTAGAAGAAGGATTAAGGAAAGGCAAACCTACGTTTCTAGCATTGGTAGACTTAGAGATAGCTTTTGACAATGTTGACTGGAATACTCACTTTCAAATTCTAAAGGTGGCAAGTGTAAAATACAGGGAGCGAAATGCTATTTACAATTTGTGCAGAAACCAGATGGCAGTTATAAGAGTCGAGGGGCATGAAAGGGAAACAGTGGTTTGAAGGGAGTGTGACAGGGTTGTAGCCTCTCCCGCATGTTATTCAATTTGTATTTTGAGGAAGCAGTAAAGGAAACAAAAGAACAATTCCGAGTAGGTATTGAAATCCATGGAGAAGAAATAAAAACTTTGAGGTTCGACGATGACATTGTAATTCTATCAGAGACAGCAAAGGACTTGGAAGAGCAGTTGAACGGAATGGACAGTGTTTTTAAAGGAGGATATAAGATGAACATCAACAAAAGCAAAACGAGGATAGTGGAATGTAGTCGAATTAAATCGGGTGATGCTGAGGGAATTAGATTAGGAAATGAGGCACTTAAAGTGGTAAAGGAGTTTTGCTATTTGGGGAGCAAAATAACTGATGATGGTCGAAGTAGAGAGTATATAAAATGTAGACCGGCAATGGCAAGGAAAGCGTTTCTGAAGAAGAGAAATTTGTTAACATCGAGTGTAGATTTAGGTGTCAGGAAGTCGTTTCTGAAAGTATTTATATGGAGTATGGAAGTGAAACATGGACGATAAATAGTTTGGACAAGAAGAGAATAGAAGCTTTCGAAATGTGGTGCTACAGAAGAATGCTGAAGATTAGATGGGTAGACCACATAACTAATGATGAAGTATTGAATAGGATTGGGGTGAAGAGGAGTATGTGGCACAACTTGACAAAAAGAAGGGACCGGTTAGTAGGACATGTTCTGAGGCATCAAGGGATCACAAATTTAGCATTGGAGGGAAGCGTGGAGGGTAAAAATCGTAGAGGGAGACCAAGAGATGAATACATTAAGCAGATTCTGAAGGACGTGGGTTGCAGTAAGTACTAGGAGATGAAGAAGAAGCTTGCTCAGAATAGGGTAGCATGGAGAGCTGCATCAAACCAGTCTCAGGACTGAAGACCACAACAACAACAAAATGATGTTAGCACAGTGCGTAACACACACACACTCACTCACGCACACACACACACACACACACACACACACACAAACAAACACAGACACACACACACACACACACACACACACACACACACACACACACATACACACAAAAAACACACAATGAATATGACTCTCAGTTTTCAACACAAAACAGAAGGGGGCATTGATTGCTAAGTGGATTCTTCATTGACGTAAAGACAATCTGTACGTAAAGAGGAAAGGAAACAACTATATCTCTATCTGCGCCTCGGTTTCTACACCTTAATCTACACTGATAAAGTTTTGATGTGCAGGTTAAACGGATTTGCTTGTATATACGGAAAGTGAAGGCTTATTTCAAAGCTGACGTCGAAAGACTGTAGAAGGGAAATTTAGTTTCATACCCCGTCGCCATGAGGTCAATGGAGACTGAATGCAAGATCAGAATGAGGAAGAACTGGAAAGACAGTCGACCGTGTCCTTTCAAAGGAACCATCCCAGCTCTCACGATATGCGATTTACCGAAATCACGGAAAACTGAATCTGATAGGCTGGATGTTAAATACTACCTCCGTCTTTGCAAAGGTATGTCCAGCGTTGTACCGGACAAACATAACATATTGTTAGTGTCAAGTCTTTTGCTATGCCTGCAGCTTGAAGCACGTTCAGCTCTTGGGATTCCTGCTGCATGCATGTGTTTCTGGTCGTCATATGTACAGAAGAAAATTAGCAGAAATCTTTATTTCTACATACGTTGATTTCAGATTTCTCTGCTAACTTCCAGAGAATAAAACGAAGAATTTAGAAAATGACTAGCAATTTTAGAAATCGCATGGAATATTTAACACTTTCTCGCCTACAGTGAGAAGTTTTTTTTATCGCAATGGGGCAGCATGTTTTCTTGCTTTCCTGCATCTGGCATCACTGTTTTTTCTGTTTCTTACTGTGAGCCTGTGGTTGCATTCAAACGACCGAGGCTACTAATTTAATATATTGAACTTTTGTTTTAACAGTAGCATAAGTCGACTCTTTCAAAACAACTAGAGGTCACATAAAATAATTTACACTAAGTTGATCACAAAGTTTTCATATGTCATTTTTTGAAAAGACTCTCTCGTTGGAAAGTCGCACAATCTTTTACTCACAGCCGTTCATTGCACCTGGCTGATATGTAATACATCATACATTTGTGTATTGCTGGTAGCATAACTGGCAGAGTCTAGTGTGAGCCACTTTTTGCACACGCCACCTGATGGGAAGATCCAGCGTTAGCCACCAATAGTACACACTAGCTGACTGTTCGATTTAGCGTAAGCCATCGGTTGTACACATCAACGGTGCACTCCCCATGTTGGGAGAATCTAATGTGATGCCCACTGGTGGTGGATGCCACCTGATAGTATCTAGTGGGATGCCTACTGGGAGAATCTAATAAGCACCAGTAGTACCAACCACCCCATAGGATGACCTAGCATGAGCCACAAATTTTACATGCCGCCATGTGGGAGGATCTAGCATGGGCCACGAATGGTACATATAGCCTGATAGGATAGACACCACGTAACGGGAGGAGTTAGTATAAGCCTCCAGTTGTACATGCTGCATGATGGGAGGATGTAGCATGAGGCACTAGTTATACACACTGCCTGTTAGGAGGATGTAGGGTAAGCTGCTGGTGTTACATGCTGCCTGATGGGAAGGTGTAGCATGAGGCACTATTTATACACACTGCCTGTTAGGAGGATGTAGGGTAAGCTGCTGGTGTTACATGTTGCCCGATGGGAAGGTCTAGCTTGAGCCACTGGTTGTACAGGCTGCCCAATGGAAGGTTGTAATGTGAACCACTGGAGTTAAATGTTTCCTCGTGGGAAAATGTACCAGCGACCTTGCGTCAATGGTAACACTGGTTCCTGTCAGTTCACCTACGTTAAGCGATGTGGGGCTGCTAGCATTTTGATGGATGATTATCTGGTATGCCTAGCACTGTTGACAAGTGGGGTGCACTCAGTCTTTGTGAGGCAAATTGGGGACTACCTGATTATTAGCAGCTCCGGTCTCGTAAACTGATTAGGACAGGGACAGTGTTGTCCTGACCACATGCCCCTCCATATCTGCATACACTGACGCCTGTGGGCTGAGGATAAAATGGCGGCTGGTCGGTACAGTTGGGCGTCCATTGCCTGTTCGAGCGAATTTCAGTTTTTAATGGGAAAATGTAACTTGAGCCATCGATTGTACAGGCTGCCTGGTGTGGGGATCCAGCGTGATGGCTCACCCCACCAGATGTGAGGATCTAGCGTGAGTCACCAGTGGTACACGCCACCCAGTGGAAGGGTCTAACATGAGCCATCAGTGGTACACACAGGTGTGAATATCTTAACACAGGATACATTTCATTTCCTCCGTTGAGGACCTGTCTACATGGATGGATTTGGGCCTGAATGGCTGCAGAAAACGTTCTCTCCAGGAAAGGCTGTAAGAACCCCCCACTCGTACTAAACTTTCAGAAATGCCTCAGTTTATCCTTTGAGTCCGTAGGCAATGGTATAAGAGACATACGGTATAACTGGCCACGCTTCCTCACCCGAGTTTTGCGATAATTATGCCAGTCCATCCACGAACTGACTCAATGAGGCACCGCATAGGAATTCTTACTGCCTATTGTAGTCTTACGTCCATATGCAGAGCCATAACAGCGTCGCCGGGTTCTGAAAGTGCAACACTACTGTCTGTGTTCTACGTAATGAAGCAGGAAGAAGTTATTCTGTGCAAATAACTTTTACTAGTCTACCACATTACTAGATCGGAAGGCATAATATCGACGACTGCCAGCTATGGCGCGTACTCTGTAACTTGAGCATACAATCGATATAGTTCATATAAGATAGTACAACTTCGGTTATGTCAAAGTTATTAATTTATTTACGAATATCCACGTTTTCTGGAGTTGTAAAATTAGTGAAAGATACTATTTATGACCCATAGACCTCCTAATGTCTGACTGGCAAAAATCAACTTTTCTTAGCAAACATGTATTAATAAAAATTACTTGATTCGCGCCAGGATAAATGTACTTTCCCTACGTATCTCTTTGCTGACGTCAAGAACGTTTTCTGCATCGGTACCTCATCCTACTGGCTCTGAAACCGCCAGACGGCGAACTGCCTCTGCTAACCAGCGCGGTAGCCTACCGCTCGTTTCTTACTCCGTACGTACTGCAGTGCTGATACGTTCAGCTCACGATTGCGAAATAGCAAAACTGGAAATAAAGTAAAATATGCTCTTGCCTGCAAATGAGTTACTTTACACATCCCCTTCAGTAATTTCTTTTCAAAATTGTGATTTTTTCGTTCAGACAAAAATCGGAGTTTAGGAAACATTAGAAATGCGGTCTCTCAGTTCTTAGTAACAGCCTTAACACCATAGATCATTGCATTATATGCCAGTCACAGAAATCTTTAAAATACAAAAACTACTGGTTTATGAAATCTTTTTACATTTGCATGTACTGAAACAGTTTTCCTAGCCGCAGATCATTACTATTTACGTAATAATTGAGTATTGACTACCATGCTCTCCTAAACTTTAACTACCAAATTTTTTTTTCAAAATATCACATTAATAAACGCCAACCAAACCTATTGCAGAAAACACTTCAAGTATACTCACAAAGACAAATAAAGATTTGCTTATGAAAATTTCCCAAGCACGGAAAATTTATTTAGCAAAGATCACATAATAGTACAATTTGTTTAACTTTAACAGAAATCTAGAAAAATTATTACAAACGTTTTGCTCCCGTTTTCGATCGGCTTGTTAGTTGTCCCACGGGAATGCAATGCAGCATAATGTTCCAGAATTTTCCTGAATTCACAAGATATAAAAAAGTTGCACAACACATTTCATAAAAACTCACAGGATTTCTTTTCTTTTTTACACTGCTATGATGTATCGCTGATCACCATTGAAATATACAGTGCACTTACAATTCAAAATCATTTCTTGATAAATCACTGCACTGACACACTTATTTGACAAGAAGCACTATTATTTGCTGACTGGAATTGTTTGCCCTAGGTAATGTGTTTGCACTTCTTGATGAATGCTGTCATAATACGCGGGTACGCCAACAGCGTCTCTGGATGTTGACTGGTCATCAGGAATGGTTATCAGTGCACGTCATCCGAGTACGTGTGCTCGTAATTCCTCATGTTCCCATCATCAATACATCAGGTATGAAGATGTGAAACAAAGACACATGTTTCAGAGTCCACATAATAATAATAAATTACGTTTCCCAAACACTGGTTGTGCCTAAGGGGCCAAATTTCAAAATCTTTAATTTATCAAGTCATGAATTAGTGAATTCGTCTCAAATCATTATTATGTAATAAACAGTTCTAAAGCTACATAACAGAGTATTAATTTCATTATTTCTTCAAAAAATTATCCTCTTTTAACTACATTATTCTTTATTTAATTGATTCTTTAATAATACCAACTAACTCTTGGTAGTAAATTATTTAGGTCTACATCGTTGGTTTATCTATACTTCTTACTGGGTCATCGTGTTTACAAGTATTGCTGTCGTAACGCGTCTCTGCTTACGTCACACCTGGCTCGGCTGTTTCAGCAGCCAGCTGTGCTCTGCACATGTCATTAGCCCCTAGATGGCTGTGCGATCCTTTTAGTGGCTCTGTCTCAATTATCAATACAATACAAAGATTTGGGACCACCTTAGCACTAACCTCCAATAAAATTCATTGAACATTTACACCTAATAACACTTCATTCTTAATTTCTGACTTTTTCCTCCTGTTGCACTTATAAATGTTATTCCTTGTAACGCCAATAATGATACCTCACTCTTACCTCTTATTTGATCAGAAAGTCTCGCTGCTAACGCACGTAACTCGCTACCTGTATCAGTAACAACCATTGCTTTAATTCCATTAACTTCCACATCAACAGCCGGTTGGTATTCGTCTTTACTATCTACTTCATCTTCTTCAAATAGAACTTCTCTAAGATCCCCAGGACTTTCTCTTATCAAACTGTTCATAGTCAATGGTCCGTCAATGGTTATCTGAGATTGTGTTTGGACCTCACACAACTCCTTTCTAGTTTTACTTTTCCTGGTCTCCCCTTCCATGTTTTCTTTGTGTCCTGTCATCATTAAGTCTCTCATTTAGTTCTTGATAACACCTGTTACTTTGATTATTATTACCACCTCACTTCCAGACCCTGTTATCACGTCTGTTGAACCATTGCCATGAGTCTCGTCGTCTCTCCCTTTCTGATTTCTGGTATGTTCCCTCTGCTCATTACTGTTTCTGTTTTGTTCCTTCCAATTACCATTTCCTCTCGATCGTCAGTTTACTCCTCTCCAGCCACGCTGGATTTTCCCTCCCATGAAATTGCATCTAGCTGGTCTAAAGCTTGTTAAATATCTTCTGTTTTCTTTTTCTATAACCCTATTAATGTTTCCTGAACGCTCACTGGTAGTTTCACCGATACTTCACCAGTAAGATCTTCCTCGCTAAGAGGGTTACCTAACTACAAGTTCTTCTCTCAGAAACTTTCAAAATAGTCTTTATAGCTATCGTATTCACTGCCCGAGAAATTTCTCCCCTGGAAGATGCTGTTTCTAACATTGCATTGACTGCTGTTAGAGCAGTACTTATCAAGAATTTTTTAAGAAATTGGTCATACGTTTGGCATGATACGTCAGCTCACATTCCCCATGAAAGAGCATCTACTTCATTTTACTTACCACTCATCCTAATTTCCGCTTTCGTCCAATTTTTCTTAGAACTGCTTCATAAAAGCTTTAGGATAAAGTTTGCTTTTGGCGCAAATTATATAAAGTAAAAAGTTTTAAATAATGGTATTCACTTGTATTGTTTCCACTATTATTAACGGGAATAATATCTTTTAATACTGTATCTAATTTTTTTTCAACCCTTTCAGCAAAGATATCAGAGCCTCTGTTAGTAAATCGCTGACCTCTTTCTGAATACTATCTACATTTGTGAATATCTCTTTAGTATTTGTTTCCACTGTAGATATTCTATTAGATAAAGTTATTTTTGTTTCATCTACTTTTTTCTTTACATTGCAGATCGACGCATTACCTTTTTCAGTCTGCTTACCAAAATTGTGATCTAAAATTTTAAATTTTGTTTCCACTATTATTAACGGAAATAATATCTTTTAATTCTGTATCTAATTACTTTTCAACCCTTTCAGCAAAGATATCAGTGTCACTGTTAGTAAATTGCTGACCTCTTTCTGAATACTATCTACATTTGTGAATATCTCTTTAGTATTTGTTTCCACTGTAGATATTCTATTAGATAAAGTTATTTTTGTTTCATCTACTTTTTGTTTACATTGGAGATCGACGAATTACATTTTTCAGTCTCCTTACCAAAATTGTGATCTAAAATTTTAACTTTCTATTGCAATTCTTTCATAAACTTACTGTGATTTGCTACGGCTACTTCCCCAGTGGTTGTAACGCAGCAACGTATTACGAGATAAGATTCGTTGCAATAAGGCACGCAGCTTTATAGTACGGTAGCTGTAGGATGGCTATGATTTTTCTCGCTCTGCACACAGCACAGCTGACGCTGCCTGCCGTGAGAACTGCGTAGCGTAACATTCAGTCGATATGAAGATTCATACCCTCTACGATCTAAAGAATCCATATTAGCTATTATCCGATTATGTTCAAATTTGGTACACAGCCTTTTTTATTAATGGAATGATACTGTCAAAATTTCATGTTTTTATTTATTATAGTTCTGGAGATAAAGAGAATTACCTAAAAGCCCTAAAACCTACGCTTGTTTTTTAAAACCATGGTAAGAAAGATAACAGATTGACTTTGTTTTTCATTTGAAGCCATTACAAAGTTGTCAGTGCCTAAAAATCAATTAATTAGAACTTTCATTTTAAACTTTAGTCACTTTGCATTACGTAATAAAAAATCGCTCAAAATTATAATTTGATTACATTTTTTTGTGTGAGTGCGTGAGAGTGATTGAGAGGAAAGAATCTCAGTTAAGACAGAAAGAGTGACTTTCTACAACGTTATTGGAAAGGACTTACATGTATCGCATGTAGGCACATTTATAATTGTAGAGCTAAGTGAGATACTGCTAATGGTGAGAGCAAACTTCGATTTTCTGTTATGCAAATGATAATGTCAAATTTATGAGTCTTCGTTACTATTAAAGTCCTTAAATTAACTGGAAGTCATATATACTCATGAAATTCTCGGAGGAATGCTTTTCAAATTTCTCTGAGGTGTAGTTTCGTGGCAGTTATTTTACACAAGTGTTCTAAGCGCTTACGTGAACAAGTTATTTCCTCCATATTACTATCACTGAACGGCTTTGTACTTTGGAGTATTTGCCAAAGATACAGTTGTTTTTGTAACTACATTCCGTCTTTTCTCCTCGCACTTTTTAACTTGCAGTAATGATCCTCATGATATTTTTATTCTTATTATGAAGATCATGAACAATTATTAAAATTGTGTACTAAGAGATCGAAGGTTCAAACTACCGTGATTAGATAGGTTTGCTAATTTTGCACTGTGTTTTAAAATATACAAACGTGAGCGAAACTTTACGATGTACACTATACTGTAGGGTTGTTTCTAAATTTGATTTTATCTTTTTCTGCATTACGCATAACACACAATGCAATACACATTATCACGTTTTTAATTCTTGATTTTATCATTCATTTTGTTTGTTTTTGTGATGGTGGAATCGCTTCGTCGCTGTGCTAATGTACTAGCCTATGACTTGCACACGTCACGCGACTATACAAGATATTTTTACCGCAGCATCAACCTTTGTATTTTATGTTGGTTGACAATCTCCACTTTGTGGAGCCCTGTATGTATGTATCTCACAATGTTTCTTTGTTAACTCTGCAACATGTGGTGGTAGGGTTTGTAACATCATATTTGCGGTTATTTCTGTTTCAACTATACCCGATATTATCTGAGGTGCAGATATAACTGGTAGTTGGTAATAAAAGAAGTGTCTGTGTTCGGTTATTTAGCAAATAAGTTACTCATGTTATTATTACTATTATTATTGTTACCATGTTAAAAATTTATTATTATTATTAGTAGTAGCACCATGTCAAAAATTTATTATTATTAATATTATTTTTAGATAAAGTATTTTATGAATTTTATTGTTTATTAAAATTGTCAGCAGGTGCGAACATTAAAAATGTCGCCAATTGCATTCTATGTTGGTGTTTGTAATGTTCTCCGGTCTGCCGGGTGCAGTCGTTTTCAAACCACGATATTTCGACAGCGTTCCTTGCCGTCATCTTCACGTGATACCTGCAGACTGAGCGTCTCCGCTGAATCTCCTCCCGTTTTTACTCTGATCTCTGCCCACCCCTTTCCCCGCGTCTTGCCGGACGCGGCGCTGCGTGGAGGGGTGGTGGGGAGGGCCGGGCTGCTGGCTGCTGGATGCTAACTGTGGACCATCAGATGTCCTGTGGCCTTCGTCGGGCGCGGAAGTCGCTTTGGGTCGGCGCTGTGCTTTTAGTTGGCTGAGTGCTGGGTCCCAAGCTTTGCTGAGGTTGAACCCGGCCTCTCTGCTGATCAGCCCGTCAGCTACACATATTTCAATCGTCTACTTCAGAACACAGTCCCAAAAAGATGAGGTCTGCCGTAAAACTTCCGTTTTCACGTACTCCATAGTATGTCCAGTATCCATGTAATGTTCCGCAACCGCAGATTTTGTACGCTGCTTGAGTTCAGTGTGCCTTCTGTGTTCCTGGCATCTTTCTTCGATTGTGCGTACAGTCTGCCCGATGTATGTGTTACCGCATTTACCCGGTTTGCGGAGCCCAAGGTCATCTTTTACTGTATCTAGCAGGGCACGCCTTTTCGGTTGTGGTCGGAAGGCACATTCGATGTTGCACAGAGCCAGAATTCTGCCGATTTTGTTAGATGCTTTGCCGGCGTAAGGCAGATACGCCATTGTCTTCTCGCACTCTTCGTTCTCTCTCTGCTGGGCTTGTGCATTCTGCCTGAAATCACGTCGAATTTGACTCTCGTTATATCCGTTATTCTTGAAAACGTCGTTAAGGTGGTTAAGTTCTCCTTGTAGGCTTTCCTCATCCGATATTGCGCGGGCCCTGTGTACCAGAGTTCGCAGTACACCCTCACGCTGTGAAGGATGATGGCAGATGGTAGCGTGGAGATAAAGATCAGTGTGGGTTTCTTTCCTGTATACAGTGTGTCCCAAGTTGTCATCAGCTTTGCGCTTGACTAGGACGTCCAGAAACGGTAGTTCCACATTCTCTTTCATCTCCGTAGTGAATTTGATGTTAGGATGCAGAGAATTCAGATGTTGGAAAAACTCTTCAAGTTTTTCTCTTCCGTGTGTCCATATCATAAATGTGTCATCACCATATCTGTAAAAGCACATAGTCTTCAGTACTGCAGTTTCCAGTGCTTTCTCTTCGAAGTCCTCCATAAACAAGATTGCTACCACCGGTGACAGGGGACACCCCATGGCAACACCATCCGTTTGTTAGTAATAGTTTTCATCGAAGAGAAAGAATGTTGATGTGAGGACAAATTCGAAAAGATTAGGCATTGTCGGGGAGAGATAAGAGTATAAAGGGGAAGAGATTTAGCGGCAACGCTCAGTCTGCAGGTATCACTTGAAGATGACGGCAAGAAACGCTGTCGAAATATCGTGGTTTGAAAACGTCTGCACCCTTCTGGAGACCCGAGAACAGTACAAACAGTTAATTCCTGGGAAAGCCTAAGATCATACATTCTATGTTGGTGGTGCCCCTCCCCCTCCCTTCCGAAGAACAGGAGTCTGGATCCGATTCTTTTCGGCGAACGTGGACACCTTTATCATACCCGATACTCTTTGAAGGCGAGATGACCTCGGCAATGTCTTTGTGCTTGTTGGGATTTCCCATCTGTGCTAAATCTGGTGAAAGAAACTGGGACTCGTCCAAGTTATACCGTTGCTTCAGAGCCAGTGTTCCATCGTCTAATGTGTCGTAATGAAAAGTTTACGACGTCCACGTGAGATCTGTAGTGCCGCCCTCGTTCATATATTTCGTTGGCCTCGAATGAAACATCGAGAACTGGCCGCCACGGCAGTGAGTCGAGGCTCGGCTCACGGCTAGCCCTTTGCCGCCGACTCCTTTACGAGTAGCCGGGACAGGGCGCGAGTGCAGACAGGACGGGACGCGCCAGGGCAGGGCAGTCGAAGTGGCGCCGGGCGCCACACGTGCCCTCCGCGACGCCGGTCGCAGCTGAGGAGCGGACCCCCCACCTCGCGCCCGCCGGGCTCCGCTGCGGCTCAGTGTGATGGACGAGCGACAAGCGGCCGGCGTCCAGGCGCCCAGGGCCGAGGGGCGTGGCGTGGCGGTTCTGCTGTTGCTGCCGCCTGGTGACGACGCCTCGCTTCACGGAGACACCTTATCGCCCTGGCGCACCGGGCAAACTTCAGTCGCCGCTGATAAATTAATCCGATCACCGATTGTAGTACCACGAATAAGTATCGCATTGCTTTGGTGCGTCAACGGTTAATTGATCGCTTTCCAATGCAAAAAACATGCTTGCTCACATTACAGGAAAACAATCAAACAAGAAAATTTGTCGTCCCTTTAAAGAATCAGTCCTGTCAATCAGTAGCACTTTACGCGTTATAGAACTGGTACCTGCCGGTCATGTGACTCTCCACAGCTGATGTTAGTCATGCTAACGAAATACACTACTGCCCATTAAAAGTCCTAAGCTATGAAGCTGACGTGCTACACAGGAAGAAGATGCTGCGATATGCAAATCATTAGCTTTTCAGAGCATTCACATAAGGTTGGCGCCGGTGGCGACACCTACAACGTGCTAACATGAGGGAAGTCTCCAACCGATTACTCATACACAAACAGTAGTTTACCGGCGTTGCCTGGTGAAACGTTGTTGTGATGCCTCGTGTAAGGAGGAGAAACGCGTACCATCACGTTTCCGACTTTGATAAAGTTTGGATTGTAGCCTATCGCTATTGCGGTTTATCGTATCGCGACATTGCTGCTCGCGTTGGTCGAGATCCAATGACTGTTAGCAGAACATGGAATCGGTGGGTTCAGGAGGGTAATACGGAACCCCGTGCTGGATCCCAACGGCCTCGTACCACAAGCAGTCGAAATGAGAGGCATCTTATCCGCATGGCTATAACGGATCGTGCAGCCACGTCTCAATCCCTGAGTCAACACATGGGGTCATTTGCAAGACAATAACCATGTACACGAAGAGTTCGACGACGTTTGCAGCAGCATGGACTATCAGTTCGGAGACCATGGCTGCGGTTACCCTTGACGCTGCATCACAGACAGCAGCGCCTGCGATGGTGTACTCAACGACGAACCTGGGTGAACGAATGGCAAAACGTCATTTTTTCGGATGAATCCAGGTTCTGTTTACAGCATCATGATGGTCGCATCCGTGTTTGGCGACATCGCGGTGATTGACGGCACTTTGAACAGTGGACGTTACATTTCAGATGTGCTACGACCCGTGGCGCTACCCTTCATTCCATCCCTGCAAAACCTACAGGATAATCCTCGACCGCATGTTGCAGGTCCTGTACGGGCCGTTCTGGATACAGAAAATGTTCGACTGCTGCCCTGGCCATCACATTCTCCAGATCTCTCACCAATTGAAAACGTCTGGTCAATGGTGGCCGAGCAACTGGCTCGTCACAATACGCCAGTCATTACTCTTGATGAACTATGGTATCGTGTTGAAGCTGCATGGGCAGCTGTACCTGTACACGCCATCCAAGCTCTGTTTGACTCAATGCCCAGGCGTATCAAGGCTGTTATTACGGCCAGAGGCTGTTCTTCTGGGTACTGATTTCTCAGGATCTATGCACCCAAATTGCGTGAAAATGTAATCACATGTGAGTTCTAGTATATTATATTTGTCCAATGAATACCCATTTATCATCTGCATCTCTTCTTAATGTAGCAATTTTAATGGCCAGTAGTGTAGTATTGAAAGCTTGTCCCTTATTATGCAGTATTCTGCCTAGCAGCAAGTCCATGTCTTCGTACTAAGAACTGCTGAAGCCACTGTTCTCTGTCTTTTGTTTCATCCTTCATTCTGATGCATCTCCTTTCAACTTTCATGTCATCCAGATGTTGACTTCTTCTTCTTCGTCCTCTGGTTCCTTTGATCTTCCCTTCGGTGACGTCTTGTATGCGCCCCTCGTGTCTAAGTACGCGTCCGTTCCAGTTGGCCTTCTTCTGATGAACTTAAAATTTCTCTCCTACTCTTCACAGCACAACGTCGTTTGTCATCCGAATTGCCCACTTCACCTTCTGTATTCTTCTCCAGCACCAAAATTGAACCTGTCTATGTGATTTTTTTTCTTTTTGCTTCATTTTCTTATATGGTCTGCGTCTTTCCTCCGTGCAGAGATCAACTTGCTGGTTAACTGAGTTCTCTTCTTGTTGAATGTGGCTCTATCCATGGTGATTCTTGCTCCAATTTCATTTACGCAGTGGGTATTCTTAGCCAGAAACCTACCCAAGTACTTAAACTGCTTCACACTCGCCACTTCAAGTTCTGTCAAATTAAACCCCTTTCAGTCATCAATTTTCAAACCTTATTTTATCAGGCAACCAGTTTCGGCGCTTTATTACGCAATCTTCAGGCCCCGGACCGACCACTTCATACATTACCCGCCGGTTGATGTTAGAAGGCGTCACTGTAGCAAGTAGGAAACTACTAATGCCAGTATTGTTGGCCCCTGCTTCGATCACAAGTGAGGTAGATTATTCCTACACGTCGCTCAAGGGCCTGAAGATCGCGTAATATAGAGTCAAAACTGGTTGCCTAATAAAATAATGTTGAAAATTGACGGCTGAAAGGTGTTTAATTTGACATCATCAATCGAAAAGACGAATCCTGCGACCATAGCTATAAAGATGGACAAACAGAGAGCTCCAGTTCCCGATCAGCGGCAGTTACCCTCGAACGATTCACCTGTTTTATTACCTGCATTGTTTTTGATTTCTCGATGTTGATTTCCATACCCTACTGCTTACCAGTTTTCACCATGTGGTGCAATTGTCTTTGATTTTTGGCAAGCACTACCAGGTTGTCGGCAAATTTGACTGTGTAGATGGGTCCTCCTCCTAGCCCAAAGTTTCCGCATCCTTTCAAAGCTTCCCTTGCCAGCGACTCTTCCAAAAGTCGAAGACACTTTGCGATAGACAACATCCTCTTTCAACTTCCACGCCGATTGTTTCTCCGTAGTTGGTCACACCTTTAACCTTTGTCGCAGGTACAAGTTAAGAGCTACTCTTCAGCCTTTCCATCTGGTTCCGACCTCCTTAAGGATGTTAACCAGTTTTGTCCAGTTCATTCTATCGATGCCTTCTGCCAGTCTATAAAACAAGTGCAACGTTATTCGTTAGGAGCCAACCCTCTCCGGCAAGATCCTCATTATGCCGATGGCGTCTCTTGTTCCTTTTCCTTTCCTAAATCAAAGCTAGTATTCTTCCATTACTTTAAATTACAAGGTGTCCGTTCATAAAATACTATAAGCCCCGCTCTTAATGCCCTGAAAGTCTCCTTTACAAGAAACCTGAGACACAAGTGAACCAAAACCCGATTTGACGAACTTTATCGCATGTTTCGTAGTGACACAGGCTTCCCCCCAGAGCAGCGGGATAATCACATGGGGGTTTACCATAACCTAAACCGAAACAAAACTGAAACCGTTATCCTGTCAACGCGTCACATGTAGCTACTCGCTATCGGTACATCCTGTAGGAGTAATTCGTTCAATACGCATGTACATGCACTCTGCATCCTATATTAGCTAAGAAACTGAAAAGATCTGAGCTAATGTGATAGCAAAATATCGAACTTTCCGTCGCTGCAACCTCGTGTCTTGAACTTCGACTGCAACATGAACTTAACCCAGCACTGCGCTGCTTTGCAGATGTCCAAAACATTATTTCAACTCTCTTTCCATTGTTATACTTTAAGTTTAGCACTGCAAACAGCCTTGCGGATGTGATGTGTTGCTTTGTGAAGGTAACTGAAAAAACTCTGACACTTGAATTTGCTACGGAGCCCGTGGGGCGACAGTGTATGTTGCTCTGTGTAGCATTGTCAGTCTCGCACGTATTGCTCTCCTTTGATCGTAATTGTTGGTAGTTGCAAGCAATGAATCGTGAACAAAAAAATGTATAGTGCTTCCTTTGGAAAATACGCTGCTTAGTTCACGTTGTACTTCTGCTAATAGACATGTATGTACAACATGAATCAATTTTGTTTGAATATATGCAGTAGTGTGTAGTAATGCTCCTACTCAAACTCGGTAGCAAATTAGTGTGTCTTTAATTCTGGTTTCTGCTAGTTCGAGTGTTGTAATGGAGTCATTCTCGTAATCTGAAAAAGAACGATGTAAAGTGATGACTTATGAATGGTTTACAACCTTAGTATGACGATTCGGATGAACATCCTACTATAAACGTAAATTATATGGAATCTGCAGATAGTGATAACGACCCAGTGACTTCCATAGGGATTACATACAATTCAAATAATTTTTTGCAGAATGATAGTATTGAATATGCTAGTTATACACCGGTACTACTAGAAATACGCCCAAAGGTACAAAAAATGAAATAATTATGAAAGGTGGTTCAAAATGGTTCTAATGGCTCTGAGCACTATGGGACTTAACATCTGAGGTCATCAGTCACATAGAACTTAGAACTACTTAAACCTAACTAACCTAAGGACATCACACACATCCATGCCCGAGGCAGGATGCCAACCTGCGATCGTAGCGGTCGCCCGGTTCCAGACTGAAGCGCCTAGAACCGCTTGGCCACACTGGCCGGCTATAAAAGGTGCTTCATTTGTAAACGAGCTTCTAAATTGAAAGGAAATACCTCACTGTCCCTATCAATGCTCGAGTTGTCTACGCCGTATCAGTTTTTTATATATTTTTACTGACAAATAATTAATGACAAAAACGGCAAATGGGCCTATTCTTTACAGCACACAGAAAAAAAAAACAAAAAATTAACTGCAGTTTTCATGACATTGATAAACTTGTAGGCATATGCATTATTACCTCTTTGACTCCACCTACCGCTGTTCCTGACCTCTGGAATAATGTTATTGATGTTGAGTTAATACAACAGACAATGTCTCAGATATACTTTATCAGACTGGAGGCTGCTTTTCATTTACATGACGTTACGAAGCGGCCAGACCCTGCGAGTCAATATCATGACAAATTGCACAAAACTATCTCTGTGATTGTTCATGTAAATAAAAAAAAAGTCTTTCAGTTGCAATGAGAGAGCGCTGATCACTTGCTGAACAAATTTCTGCAATCAAAGCAAGGCAACACATGAATATGTAAATGAAAAGCAAACAACAAAAATGGTGGTAGAAATATTTCGTTTTGTGTGGAGAAATGGTGTTTTCACACAAAATTAAAATCTGGAGAATCAAGAAAATAACGCAAAATTCAGACTGGGTAATGAACCAGATATTGGAGCATGTAGAAACGTTGTGATGCTCTTCATAAGGAAAATTCCTAGGGACCAGAACTGTTGCTGTTGTGGTTGAAAGGGTCCTGTAATCCCCTTTCATTATCATTTAATTTGCTTTCCAATGATACAGAACTCTCTGGAATGCGCGAGTGAATGAATGTGGGTGTGTTTGATTAGTCCACAGCAGAAAATCAGCGGTAGTTCTACAGAATGGCCAACCCTTGTAGTTTTCAGGTAGGCAAAGAGGATTGCTCCCCTTGTGTGAAAGTTACCGGTGTTAGGTTGGTGGCGGAAGCCTCACCTCTGGGTTTTCCTGGCCACGGGGTCGCTTGGGAGATGTGGTATGTGTGAGAGGGGCGGTCTGGTTCCAGCTCGCCGAGGGTCTGCACCGGAGGTCTCTTCGATGAAGGGTGAGGTGATTGAACCGCATGGTCCGTTATCTGATAGCGATAGCGGAGCTTTTAGCTTTTGGTCTTGCCTTTCTTCTTATAAAGATTGATTTGCTGGGTCGCAGCAAGTAATGCAAGGCATTTGCAGACTTTCGGTTTGATTGCTAATGCAGACTTGATTATGATCTGTAAGAAGAACGTAGCACAAAGGTATTGCATATGTTGAAGCAAGGTTCAGTGTGAATGTTTGTGTACCTGCAACTGCGTGTGAATGCATTGTAACCTTTTCCTAATCGTGGTAATTTTTGCTTCTTTGTGAATTTCCTTTGTCCCATTACTTTATGTCCGGTGGAAACCATCCACATCGGTTAATATTAGAGTTTGTTGACCCTCTGCCATTATCCTTTGTCTGTTCAAATGTGTCTTCTGTAAAATGTTAATTGTTCACGACTGCGTGGTTTGATGTTATTAAAATTTGTCCATGGTACGTAAAAATTGTGTCTCCGCGAAACACGTGGGCACACGAGTCTGTTGTGAAACGTATAGCGTTTCCGAAGCAATTAGTACCAGGCAACAGCAGTCTATAGACGCATTACATCAATGTTTTAAGGAATAAATAATTTTGCCTCCAATCTTATCCAGTGTACCGATGTTACGTCTCCATTACCTACGCCATTTACCTGGTAGTTTTCCTTGTTAGCCCATCCATAGATACATGAACACTGGGAGGTAATGTACTTTTTTTCACAGGAATTGACACACATTACCTCTTTTCGACGTCCGCTTCCATAGCATCAGTGGGTTGGCCAAATCAAGTTCATATTCTGGGTACATCCCTCCATTCGCAGGGTGATCGACCAGGCGTCTTGTCATCGTGTTAGCATGATCAGACAGAATGATTGGGTCATGAGTGGACATGGAGAAAGGCTTCCGTGATCAATTTCTTTATTAGTGGCATGGAGCTGGTGAGAGTCATGAAGGCGAAAAGTGATCATAAGGGAATGGCTTTACTATCGTTTGTGGCGCAGCACTATTGGTCACAGAAGGCCATCATAATGCATTCATTCTGGGAAAGAAAGACGCCTGGTTACTCTTGAGTTCGCAACTATGGATCTCGAGAACACTAGCAGAGACAGGCTTGTGCGCCTGTTCGCTGTGGCCATGGGAGTTAAGGACATGTCGTGGGAGGAGCTTTAGCATATTCCAGACAGCTGGCTGGAAACACCATGAGTTAGGCTCTCTAACCTCTGCATGACCGATTACCAGCTGAAATGCCATGTTATTATCAACAGTGAGCCAGATAACACGTTTATAGCCCTCAAGAAATTCGTCAGAAGATGACTCCATTGTCTTCGAGAGTCCTCGTCCACACGGCATGGTGCCTCTGTGGGTAATCCCTTTTCACAAAAGTGAGTGTTCGGGCTGTTGAACTGCTCACATGGCCACTCTCTCTCTCTCTCTCTCTCTCTCTCTCTCTCTCTCTCTCTCTCTCTCTCTCTCTCCTAACATGTGCATGATCAGCGGATCTGACCTCCATTGCAGGTGAGGCATCCTGCTGTGACGTACTGTCCAGCAGTCGTCAGCTGAACGATGGTCACTTCCTGTGATCTTCAGTGTGTGTTCACCTTGTGTTCCACCGTTTGTACAAAACTTATTTATTACAATAATGACAAAAATATTTACCAAAATATTCTTACACGTAAAGCTCAATTACAGTCAATTAAATACTAGCCAGCTAGTAACAAATCTTTTGAGATTCAATGGAGCTATGTACAGACCAGAAAAAACAGTTTCTTAAAAATAAATAAATATATAAATAAACTCGTAACTCCAACATCAATGCAGATGGCACACCAAATTGTCTACAGTTTTGTTTATTAATCTATACAGTCATCACATAGTGACATGACAGACAGCTAGATGGGCTTTATAATTAATAGGGTACAGTTTTTGAAATGCGGTGGTCTCAGATAAATTGATTCATTAATTTTCGTATATTGCAACGCATAAGAGTGAATGAATTAATCTGCAACAAAGACATTACCAGAATTGTGACCTGTGCCAAATCTGAATCGGCGCTTGCCTCAAATAAGGAAGAATTTTACAATTAATGTCTCACAATAATTAATTTTAACAGATGTTTATTAAATCGCTTTCTTGTCTGTTTGTTCAGTGTAAATTTTTCAACTAATATTAAACTTGCTTCCTGATAAGTAAGAGATCTGAAACTTTCTACATACGTCGGAACAGGGTGACAATGCATTGCTAACCAACTTTCGTGTCTTCTATGTTGCTGCCTTTTTGAGCTACTGCAGGAGCTACATGCAGCATTGAGCATGGGTAAGGATAGCTTGAGATGCAGAGAGAAGGCGATGATCAGAGCGAGAGGATGTGGGAAATGGACAGAGGTGGAGAGGGAGCAGCATGAAGCTAGTGGATGCTGTAGAGGGGTGGTGAGCAGATGGAGAGGGAAGAGGGGGAGGCAGAGATGGATGGGGAGAAGGGAAGGAGGATCAGAGAATGATGTGGTCAGAAGGAATGGGAAGGAAGATAGAAAGAGATGGTGGGGGACATGGACAGAGGCAGAGAAGGCGATGAGGAGAGAGTGGGGGTGGGACTTAAGCAGATGGCGGCTGAATGATGAGGTGAACACATATAGAGAGCAAGAGGTGAACACAGTGGAGGGAGGAGGAGTTGGTGTGTTCAATAAATCTGTTGAAGGCAGATGCAGGCAAAGCTGTGGGGAAAGGATAGTAATAATAATAATAATAATAATAATAATAATAATGCATTAACTACATTGACTCCAACGGCTGAAAGAAGTGAGCTGTGTTTTGTAACAAACATAACAAAATCGTGCTGGAAGTGTCCTAAAAGAATTAATAGAATCACAAAATGTCACAAAACACAGTGGCATCGTCATATAGGCCTGACATTCAATTCATTATGATGTTTTCTTTTGTAAAGGATACTAAAAAGTGCTTGTATCATAACGAAAAAATTTCGTTTGAGAAGGTACCATAATTGTACTAAAGTTGTGAAATGTCAACTTTTGACACCTTTGGTTGAAACCCTTATTTATTTTCTGCTACAAACCACTTTCGACCGTTTTCCTATTTAAAATCAGCAGTTGATGTGCATTAACACAAGCCATCGAGCTATCAACCACTGCAAATGGTGGCCAAACGTAAGACTTGCAAGTACCCGTGTATACAATCTACTTTCATGGATGGTATAGAGAGGTGTGATCAAACAATGTATTATTTTGTCCCATGATTTGCGGCACATTTGTATTCCTCGTGGTTAGTGAGTCTTTTTGGTGGCTTGTCATGCTGACACAGCAGAAGGGCAGGTTGCATGAGCATATGATGAGTGCTAGGACTGCTGCAGCTGAAGTGAACGAGGGACAGTGGTGTGCTCAGTGACCAGACTCCCAGGATCAAAGAGGTAGCTGCAGAATGGAGTATGATAAGTCCCTACAGGTTGGTGAGTAGTGGGGCAATGCAGTTTTTGGAGCAATTTGTTAGTGCAGGTTTCCTACATTCAGGGGTAAATACACATGTAGGTGCAAACCTGTTGATCTTTTTCAATTGATAGGCTCTTCACCTATATTTCAGTTAGGAGGATTATGAAACCCTGGAGATACTCCTTCCTTTTGACTAACAACTCCCTAACCTACTGTTTGGTTAAGTGGTTTTCTAAGAAACATCCCCCTCCCTGTCCTCCTCCCCTTCCCCCTCTTCCTGCCACAGCCCTCTGGGATCTCCCCTAACCAATACAAGAACACTTTTCATATCAATTTGATTGACTAACTAATTACATCCTTCAATTAATTAACCCCTTCCTGACTGGGAAACCCACTGCTCTCCCAATTCCCCTCCTGTATATAGGATGGGGGGGGGGGTCAGGAAGACTCAGTTGATTGGCCAATTGCTGAGGAACCAATTGCAGTCTACGAAATATTGTTTGAACAATTTAAATAATGCATGGAGTATTGTTTGTTTGAACAGTCTGTGGCATAAGAAGCGATGTATGGAAGATAGTTTTTTCATTTATTTAAAGAATATGTTTGGAAATGGATTGCAGTGTATGGAATATTGTTTAAATAATATACACAATATGTGGAATATGGTCCATGTAAGCAATTTATGGGATAGAAGCTGGTACATGGAATATTTCAACAACTGTGGTGTTTTATTCAGTCCAACCATGTAGGGAAACACATAATTACACAGATCACATAAACATTTCTGAAAAACAAACTTCCTTGCACTTCACCAACTGCACAGGCCACTCAGAATCAGGATGCACAGGAGGCACTAGGCTTGGTGCACCGATGTGCACTGTTGGCTGCGATCTCAAGTGGTCATGTCCTGTTTCCACATGCATGACCAAATCTACCAGATATGCCATCCTTCCAAAGCAAATACCTGACTTACCGGTCGATCCTGAAATACTGCTGAAGTTAAAATAAGTTCTGGTCACATAATCGTGATGTAGGAATATAAGGTGGACACAGTAGCTATTTCATACACACCAACTCACACACACACAAATTGATGATGTCACAAAACTAGTAGCAGACTGGCTTCATGTAGACTTTAAAAAGATTGCTGTGTAAAGAAAGAGAGAGAGAGAGAGCTGTAGTTTGCTTTTGTAGATCAAATAGAAACTAACATAAGATATATCGTTACACTGTCGACTCTAAACTGCGCCAGCCCTCCTGGTGCACTTTCTTGTGGTACATTTCATGAACTGCTTCACAAGTTATTAAGCCTGTTACGAAATATCACATCTTGAAGATGTAACAAATGTTGCTTCAGAAGAAGTGTCACAGGGAATACTAATTAAATCGTTAATATAGGCATTTAAACAATTGGCTTCACACAGTTTACAACTACTCGGAATAAAGAACGATTGACACTACACAGTAGTTTGCATACATAAACAACAATGTTTCCGTTCTGATGAGAAATTTTATCAGTTATCCAAACCTATTACCACTTGATCTTGACTGGAAGTAGTGATACATTAAATGATAGCCAGAATTTCAATTTCGTCATGGTTATGGAATTTCGAACCACTACAGGTTTCGTAAGTATGTTTTCTTTTTCAAAGCGCTGTAGAATTCGTAAATTAGTTCTCTCCATGACAGCAGAACAAAGAAGGAGGGAGGAAAAGGTCTACCACGTGGTGGGTTCATGACAACAGCAAATGCTTAAACTGCGATCCGATATGTAGTAATAAATTGTCACGACTAGTTTTAAGAGATCGCTATCGATTAGTAATATGAGTGTGGCCACATCTGCAGTCATGGACACACCTGTATACCAGAGTCCACCACCCTCGCTCATGGAGGCATCTGCGAATGACTGAAGTGGTAGGAATTTGGATGTTATCAATACGTCCAGTGCAAACTCCAGTCATTTGAATCTTCTGTCTTGTATCACACACATCCGCTTCTGCCGCTGCTCACCCGGCACGCAAGTTACTTCACCAGCCCCCACTACCATGGACAAGATCAAACAGGTCGGCGCATTCTCTGTAGCTAACCGCCCAGCACAGGCTGAGCTAATCTGTTACTTCTGGGTGTCAAGTCCTCGTGACTGCTGCTGCAGAAAGCCACAGTGCACTGTGAAACAAGCAGCTGCAACTTGGATATGTACAGTAGTTCTATCCAATTCCATCTGGATATAGATACCTCAACTTTAAAAAATCTACTTTCCCAGTCTGAGACAGTGACGTTGACCATACACCTCGAATTTCTCATGAAAAATGTAGTTTTCTCGCTGTTATGCAAGTTGTTTACGAAGACAGATTAAATTGAGGCATATGGACTTTTTCAAATCGCTGAAGTATCATTACGTATTGTTAAAATTCTATAACAATATGGCATATACAGCATTTCCTATAGGTATTCTTTCATCAAGTAGAAAAAAATCTTTTCATATCTGATACGTCAACAATAACTGGTCCAGAATATTAAACTCATTTTTGGCTCATGATGAAGTGCTAAGATCTATGTCTATCACAGGACACCTCCTCACTTCAGAAATCCCTTAAGGTAACCAAAGGCTTCACCACATACAAAGCCTCTTAACGTGACAGCGCAAGGAAGTTGTGTGAGGTTTATACTATATATCACTTTATAAACTTTGTAATACATCTTATTTTATTACGAAGGACGTCTCTCCTTATGTATGTGGGAGATTGAAATATCATTAAAATATAAAGACGCAACGAAAGAAACGTGTGTTTACCGCTCCTAGTCAAGAATCATATTTGTGGTACCCTAGCCATCACTTTCTCCTGCCAGGCAGCATGTCGTTTATGTCAATTTGTGAGGCTAATTAATTAAATTGACGATGAGAGTACTTTGCACGTCGAATAATTTTTCTTTTTCAGTTGTCAAATTACACTCACCAGGTAGTTTAAATGGGATTCCCTGGAGACAAGACAGTGTTCTCAGTGGGGAAGACTACTGAGAACCAACATATGAAGCTGATCACAGAAGGTTTCTACCACTCCAACATACATTTTGCGTAAGGACCGCACTATTAAAAACGTGATGACAATGAGTATGTTACCGTCACACTGCATAAAAAGGGGTCTTGGTTCTTCATGCACACTCAAGAGTCGCTGATAGTGTCACGCTTTCTGGTAGAAATGTTGTTTGCATTTTGGAATCGAGCCTATCCATTCAACAACATACTGGCGTCGAATCCTATGGAGTCAACTTTTGATGATTACAGAGACTTCTGAATCACATTCTTGCCATCCTTACGTCTAGAAATTAGTCACCTTTCCCAGGTTAGTCACCTTTCCCGGGTCTCTCTGCTAAGGATCCCGTTCAGCAAAAACTCCAGTGCAGTCTTTTAGAGAGACACTCTGATCTTGTAACTGCTCCTCAGCTTTCTGCCCCACCCTCTCTGCTGCTTTATCCATGCGATCTTCCCAATTTAGGTTGTAATCGTACAGAGGTTGGAGAATGCAATGTCTAAGACCTTCTGAATCCTTTACAGAAACAGGGTGAGCTGAGTTAACGCAACAGGACTGTGTTTCGACAATTAAGTGGAAACGAGAACAGTTGTTGTAGCTCTGCCAACTGTGTGCAGTGTGTAAGGTCACCTTTCTTCTGCAACATGAGGTAGTAGAAGAAAAGACAGTATGAGCAGTTCTAGTGGTGTTTTCTTATAGGGACAATTAAGAAGACTCCACATCATACAGGAACTGGAGGTAGGGTGAGGATTTTTCTGCTGCATTGTGGTACTTTACCAAACTACAGATACTGTAGTATGAAGGAGATCTGTGTCTCTCAGAGTTCTTTCATATCCATCACACAAATATTCTATCCCTCCTTGTTATTTTGTACCTTCCAACAGAGAAGAACTATGCACTATGGCAACTCCATTAATGTGATGCAGAAGAGTACTTCATATGGTATTAATATGTCCCTATCTTCCGGTGTATTGAAAACAAATACCGCCTGTATGCCTGCATTGCCCATATATGGCGATCCTATTAAATATACAGATATTGCTTCGCCGGAGCAGGTGGCTCATGATCGAAGTCGTTTCCACAGACCAGTGTAACTTTTGTCAGGTGAACTGTAGGTGGACCATATCCCACAGACCGTCAATCACAAGGGATGCTCCCTATGTTGTTGTTTGATAGATTGTATTTTTCTTCTGTAACACATCCAAACAGTGTATGACCACAGGTACTTACTTTGGCATCATTGTGTTCTTTCCACCATAACTTCAAAATCTGTGTCAAGTGCTAAACATGTCTCAATCCACTGGTTCTCATAGAAAACAGGACATCACATGACGTACATCTTAATGCTGATGCTTCCACAATACACACAGGATCATTGAAATCTAAGAAAGAGGATGTGTTTCCTATTGACAAAAAATGTGGAAGATATCGCAACATATGTGGGGCATTTCCTAACAGTTGTCCAGGCTGATTGATGATCTCTACATATCAAGTTATCTTTCACAGTGACATGGTAGTAGATGTCCAAGTCTTCAATTTCTATTGTTCCCTCACATTACAGTCATGTACACGATCACTGTTTCGTTGTGGGCCATCTCCTGTGGGTGTTGCTCCCACTAAAACTCTATATTCATCTCAAACAAGTGAAGCCAATCATTCAATATGTGGTAATCAACAGCATACTAGTGGACAGATGGGATGGAAAAGATACTGTCAGTGTACAGTAATAAGCACTACATTAGATAGTGTTTCAATTTTAGCAATTTTACCAGTTTTTCTGTAATTTCAGCTCTAACCAATGACACGGCAGCATACTTCCCAATTTCTGTATCATTGCGTATCCACCCCTCCACTACTTTCCGAGTATCACAGATGAGACTGCAAATTTAGATAGATGACTGTGCAGTACGTCCATTCATTGTTAATTTTCGAACAAGCCAGACAACGTCCTATACTGATCTACATTTTTATGGCACTTCGATGATAATGCATAATTTAGGATTACGATCGCCCATCTTTCCCTATACAGGTGGGAGTCACAGAGCATTCTTACGATAAAGTTGTAGACTGAAAAACGTACCGGCATTGTCTTTGGCCAACCCTCCCTGCAACACTGTCACCGATTTAATTTGCAGCTTACCGGGAGTAGGAGGCTACTATACCCGTTACATTCCATGCCTTGTGAAGGAACATAGCTAGCCCAGTCCATAACTGCTCTTCAGTGAACACTGTTCTGCACCAATCTTCCTCAAGGCACCCATCCAAATGCACAAGATCTCTGCAGAAGCGCGCATGTTGAGAAGGTTAGCACCTCTTAGCGGTGTATAGTAGATATGAGAGTGTTGAGATGGTATAACAGATCGTTATGAAGATGTAACGGATGGTTTGTACGCATGATGGAGCTCCAGATGGACGTAGTTTGAAGCATTTTATGCAAGTCAACTGCTCTATCAATTCAGAAGTATTGTTCTAGTTTCTATGGTCAGTAACAAGAAGGTATTGGTAAGAGAGAAATGATCATGGAACATAAAAACATACATTGCTAAGGCTACAATTTCCTGCACTTAAAACACAGAATAATGCTAGAGTGGTGCGGCTTTCGATGTATAAGTCATTTAGAATGCAACACTGTAAATATTCCAATGTAATAAATATATCCTCAGTCCATGCCAAATATTCTCACTTAAAGTTTCTGTATGATAAACTAAGATGGCAAACTGTATGGTGATAAGCTACTACCTGACACACCAAAGATAATATAAGTTCTATGTAACACTAACATTACATAAATTTCCAGAGGTGTATTACGCCTGCTGTTCACAAAGTACAAGCCTGATTACGGTTTGGAAATTACACACATCAAAAAAAGTTTTGCATCACCCCAGTTCCCAGAACTCCTGAAGATAGACGTTGACTATGAATATTGTATTACAGACACAGTCCCTTTGACTGTTCAGAGATGTCACTAAACCTGACCAAAGACGTAAGCAATCATGCATGACCAGCGCCAATTAGACGCATGGGGTCCGACAGCAGATCAGTTCCAGTCGTTCCACAAGGAATGAGGTACACGGCTCGTGTTGTCTGTAATTCGACCTTGCCTAGACGGTCAATACTGCAATTTGATCACGTTCGCATTGTTACTTTGCGCCAGGAAGGCCTCTCAACAAGTGAAATGTCCAGGAGTCTCGGAGTGAACCAAAGCAATGTCATTCGGACATGGAGGAGATGGAGAGAGGCAGGAACTGTCGATGACATGCCTCGCTCAGACCGCTCGAGAGCTACTATTGCAGTGGATGACCGCTACCTAAGATTTTGGCTCGGAGGAATCCTGACAACAACGTCACCATGTTGAATAATGCTTTTCGTGTAGCCACAGGACATCGTGTTATGACTCAAACTGTTCGCAGTAGGCTGCAAGATGCGCAACTTAAATCCCGACGTCCATGGCGAGCTCCGTCTTTGCAACATGGGCCCAACAACATGCCGAATAGACTGCTCAGGACTGGCATTAGGTTCTCTTC
Source organism: Schistocerca piceifrons (assembly GCF_021461385.2). Taxonomy (NCBI): domain Eukaryota; kingdom Metazoa; phylum Arthropoda; class Insecta; order Orthoptera; family Acrididae; genus Schistocerca; species Schistocerca piceifrons. Next base: position 951,926,269 of record NC_060138.1, read on the forward strand.
ACCGATGAGTGTCGCATATCCCTTCAACCGGACAATCGTCGGAGACGTATTTTGAGGTAACCCGGTCAGGCCGAACGCCTTAGACACATTGACCAGCGAGTGCAGCATAGTGGAGGTTCCCTGATGTTTTTTTTTTGCCTTTTTGTTTTTGTTGTTGCTGGTGGTCGTGGAAGGTGCCATAGCGGGTGTGTGATACGTGAATGCCATCCTCCGACTGATAGTGCAACAATATCGGCAGCATATTGGCGGGGCATTCGTCTTCATGGACGATAATTCGCGTCTCCATCGTGCACATCTCGTGCATGAATTCCTTCAGGATAATGACATCGCTGGACTACAGTGGCCAGCATGTTCTGCACACGTGAACCTTATCGAATATGCCTGGGTTGTTTGAAAAGGGCTGTTTATGGACGATGTGACCCACCAACCACTCTGAGGGATCTACGCCGAATCGCTGTTAAGGAGAGGAACAATCTGGACCAATAGTGCGTTGATGAACCTGTGGATAGGATGCCACGACGTATTGAGGCATGCATCAATGAAAGAGGATGTGTTACTAGGTATTAGAAGTACCGATGTGTACAGCAATCTGGACCACCACCTCTGAAGATCTCGCTGTATGGTGGTACAACATACAAAGTGTGGTTTTCATGAGCCATAAAAAGTGTGGAAATGAAGTTTATGTTGATCTTTATTCCAATTTCCTGTACAGGTTCCGGAACTGTAGGAGCCAAGATGATGCAAATTTTTTTTTAATGTGTGTATATTATGTACAGAACAGTCCTGTTAAATGACCGTCAACATCCAAAAATGTATATGAAGAAACAGTGACATCTTACACACTGATATCATTGCCCAGAGGAAATGTAACAATCTTATCGCAGTTTACCACCCTCCCTGGTAATCTTCCTCTTGCACACAGAATTCATGGACCGATGTTAGGCTGCATTGTTCATGTGTGGGATAGTATTGCCATTTCGCCTTGACGCCTTGTCTCTGGAATGCCTTATCTATCCACTATATATATATATATATATATATATATATATATATATATATATATATATATATATAGCATAAGTTTACTCTTCTGCTCCAGAATACACAATTTTATTGATTTTGCTCAGTAGTCTTTTCATGGTATTTGTCTCTAATTTTACGTATTCTCAGCCGCTTGACGGAGTTTCACTTGGTTTTCACGATGTTACGTATTTCCTGATTCCTCCCCCAATTTTTACATATCTCACATCAGGTTTTCGTGATTATACCACGTTATCTTGGAATTTTATCGATTTTATGTCATTCTCAATATCGTTTCCACAGTTTTCCGTATGAATATTAGCTCATCTGATACGCCAGAGTGGCCGACTGGTTCTAGGCGCTACAGTCTGGAACCGCGCGACCGCTACGGTCGCAGGTACGAATCCTGCCTCGGGCATGGATATGTGTGATGTCCTTAGGTTAGTTAGGTTTATGTAGTTCTAAGTTCTAGGGGACAGATGACCTCAGAAGTTAAGTCCCATAGTACTCAGAACCATTTGAACCATTTTTTTTATACGCCAACCTACTAAAAAATCTTGACTTCCCCTCTCGTGGATGATCCACTTCATGTACTCAGGATAGGACGAACAAGAAAAGTATAGTAACAGTCGCTTTTTACCTACACAAAACTAGATAGTCGATTTTATGTGCAAAATGTAGCAGAGAATTGGACTACTTGGTATACATCTTCGTTCATGTAGAGGAGGGTACCAAACAGAATGGACATGTTTCATCATCAAGCTTAGTTGGAAGTCCTCTGATGACTGCAGTTTGGAGACGTTTGCTGTTATCGATCACATGTATATATTGCTCTACGTTGCACTTACAGAATAAGCAGTTACATACGAGTTGATCGCAATTACACTGCACAACTGATACACTGAGAGAGAACAACAGTAAAAAAGGATTAAATACGTGATAAATAGCCTGCAACAAACATCTCCTTCTCTCTCTCTCTCAAGGCCTGCTACATTTCCCTCTCTCATTCTCAACTGATCACTCCGTCTACTTTCCATCATCCTTTAACGCAGGTCCACGTCAGTTTAGGGGCTCTCTTTTCTAGGAAAGCATCAAAGACAGCAGTCAACTTGCACGTATCAGTATTACCTCAATAGACATACAGTAGAATGTGGTTAAAAATCTATAGAGCATCTGTGTATTAGCTGACATTGCAAGAGAGTTCAGGGAAGCACATTGTACATACTGCTTGTTAGGATTCAATACACCTAAAGACATCCACAGGGTCAAATACATAATCCATACTGCACTTGTACAATGCAGTCACCCCAGCTGGTAATACAATGCTCTTTCAATAAGGACACTTTATAAAGATCTATCAGGTTGTTGCAAATAGCAGGCATCATACTCCTCTGGAAATCTATGTAGTTTTTGTGTTACACAGAGTCCATGCTTTATTTGATGTGCATGGTAGTAGGTTTATCACTTTACGGTTAGTCACAATAGTTTATGGCAGATAAACTTGAAGGGAGAATGTATGTCATGCACTGGGAATATATTTCTTTCATTGGAATACTAACTACGTTGCATTCTATATGACTAAAAGGTCGGAAGCCGCACCTCTCTAGCAATATTCTGTGTTTTAAGTGTAGTAGCCTTAGGAATGTATGTGTTTATTTTTCATTATCATTTCTCTCTTGCCAATACCGTCTTGGTACTGACCACAGACACTAGAACAAAACTTCTCAATTGACAGTGCAATTGATTTACATAACACGCTTCAAACTATATCTGTCTTGAGCTCCATCATGCATGAACAACACGTTTCTTCTTCATAACCATCTGTCATACCATTACATATTCTCATGTCTGCTATACACCCATAAGGGCTGCTAACATCCATGACTTGAGAACATCTGCAGAGATCTATTGCACTTATGGGCACCATGAGCAGACTGATGTGGAACAGTCTTTGCTGAATAGTAATTACAGACATGACACGCAGTGTTCCGTCACAAGACGTGGAATGTAGGACTATAGTCTATGGCATCTGACGCATTCGAAGTCATGTTGGAAAAAAAATAGCAAACTTCCTAGCAGATTAAAACTGTGTGCCGGACCGAGACTCGAACTAGGGACCTTTGCAGGAGCGCTTCTGTAATGTTTGGAAGGTAGGAGACGAGGTACTGGCAGAAGTAAAGCTGTGAGGACAGGGCGCGAGTCGTGCTTGGGTAGCTCATATGGTAGAGCATATGCCCGCAAAAGGCAAAGGTCCCGAGATCAAGTCTCAGCCCGCCACACAGTTTTAATCTGCCAGGAAGTTACATATCAGCGAAAACTCCACTGCAGAGTGAAAATATCATTCTGAAAATAATAGCAGTTTAAGCGGTTGTAGTCATACACTGCTTGGTTTGTTACAGCAGAAAAAAAAACAATGTATAAGAGAACAACACAGGGATTGTCTCTTGCAGTTGATAGTCTGTGGCATATGGTCCTCTTACAGTACAATAACGAAACTTTACACTTGTCTGTGGAAGTAACTTCGATCATGAGCCACATACTCCAGTGAAACAATATCTGTGTATTTAATAGGATTGCTACGTATGGGCAATACCGAGATGCAGTGGGTAATTGTTTCTGATATATCAGAAGACAGGGATCCAGTAATATCTCATCAAGTTCTGTGCTGGATGACATTAGCAGAGTTTCTATGGTTCATAGTTTTTCTCTGTTGGATAGTAGAGAATAACGAGGACGGAGAGAATGTCTGAATGACAGATATGAATGAACCCTGAGAGACGCAGATCTCCTCCAGACTACATTACCTGTAGTTTGGTGACGTACTGCAATGCAGTAGCAAAATATTCATCCTTTTTCCAGTTCCTGTACAATGTGGAATCTTCCTAGTTTTCCTAATAAGAAGCACCACCGGAATGCCTCACACTGTCTTTGCTCTACTACCTTATGCTGCAGGAGAAAGCATTATTTGGCGCTGGCATTACACATTGTACATGGTTGGCGGACTACAACAGTTTGTTCCCATTTCCACCGAGCGGTCAAAACACGGTCATTCCACGTTAATTCTGCTCATCCTGATTCCCCATGGGAGGCAGAAGGTCTTAGACATTGCATTCTCCGACATCTGTTCAGTTCTGACTTAAAGGGCGATGATCATGTGGAAGAAACGGGAGGGTGGAGCAAAAACCGAGAAGTAGTTAAGATGAAGAGGGTCTGTCTAAAAGAGTGCACTGCAGTTCATGACATATGGCATCAGCAGAGAGATTCGAAAAAGGTGACTTATTTCGAGACACGAGGGTGGCACGAATATAGTTCACCAGTCGCTGTAATCACTGAAAGACATCTCCATAGGATCCAACGGAAATATGCGGTTAAATGGATAGGCTTGATTCCAAAGTGCATACAGCATTTGTACCAGAAAGCGTGAAACTATCAGCGACACTTGTGAGTGCATGTAGAAGCAAGACCCCTTTAATGCAGGGAGGCAGTAATGTAGTCGTTGTGATCGTGTTTTTAATAGCGCAGACGTTACGTGAAATGTATGTTGCCCATTGTAAACTCCTGCTGTGGTCAGTTTCAAGTGTTGGTTCTCAATCGTCTTCCCCAAAGAGAACATCATCTTCTCTCCAGGGGTTCCCATTTCAATTACCTGTGAGCGTAATCCGAATACTGAAAAAGAAAAATTACTCACCTTGCAATGTGACTCTCATGATCAATTTAATTAATTAGCCTGACAACTGGATATCAACGACATTCCACATGGCATGTGGAAGTGATGGCTAGGGCACCACATGTATGATTCTTTACTAGGAGCGGTAAACACAAGGTTTTTTTTTTCGTTGAGTCGATGTATTTTAATATTTCAATCTCCCACCTACACAGGGAGGGACGTCCTTCGTAATAAAATAGGATGTATTACCGAGTTTATAAAGTGATACATAGAATAAACCTGAGACTTAAAACTTTCCTGTGCTGTTACGTTCAGAAGCTTCGTATGTGGCAAAGAATTTGGTTACCTTAAGAGAGTTTGAAAGTGAAGAGGCATCCTGTGACAGAGGTAGTAGATCTTAACACTTCGTCATGGGCCAAAAATGAGTTTAACTTTCTAATACTGAGATGCATTATGTATCAGATAAGAAAAGATTTTCTTCTACTTGATGAGAGAATACTTAGAGGAAATGTAACCTATGCCACGTGTTACAGGATTTTCACAACAAGTAAAGATACCTTAGTGATGTGAAAAGGCGCGTATACCTAGAAATTCTTCTGTCTTCGAAAATAACTTGTATAAAAGGGAGAGATTCGAGCATTATGGTCAACAACATCATTGTCTAGGATTGGGAAAGCGATTTGTTTAAACTTGGGGAGGTCCTACATCATCGTGCAATTGATTGTAACTACTGTATGCATTGAAGCCACAGCTGTTTGTTTCGCAGTGCAATGCAGCTGGCTGCAGTAGCGGTCTTGAGGAGTCGGAAACTGTAAGTAACGGATTATCTCTGGCTGTGATGGCGTTAGACACAGAGGATGCTCTTACTTGTCTGATGTTGTCCACAGTAGCGGGAGCTGGTGAAGTGACGATTGTGCTTGGTAATCGGCGGCAGAAGCAGATAAGTGTGTTGAGTGAGGAAGAATCAAATAATGTGTGTTTGCGCTGGACGTATTGATATCAGAATACCTACCATTCTAATCATCATCGGATGCCCTCCATGGGTGGTGGTGATGCACCCTGGCACGCAGGCGTGATCACGACTGAGGCTGCGGCCGCGGCCGAGGCGATAGTTTTCGCCAACCTCAGAGCACTGGCACACTACCTTTGGATATCGGGATACGAGAACGCAGTATGTGCAAGGTTTTCAGCGATGTCTGACACTTAGTAGTGACAACTACTGGTACAATCTGGATCGTGGTTGAAGTGTGTCGTGTTTTGTGCTTCTCGATACACTGCCGTGGACTCTATCTTGCAGTGGTATTTTCTGTTGTCTCTATCGTATCACTCAGTAGACCCTTCCTCCTTTCGAATGTTGTGGAAAGAACCACTTTAAGGATTCTATAGTCCCTCTAAAAACTAGTCGCGACGTCAGATTCCCGACTGACAGCGATCTTTGACATCTAGCCATGACAACTTATTACTACGGACTGGATCGTGTTTTAGGTGTGCCGTGTTTCGTGCTTCTCAATACATCACAGTGGACTCTGTCTTGCAGTGGTATTTGCTGTTCTTACTATCCCATCACATGTTAAACCCTCTCGTCCCTCCTTCTTTGTCCTGTTGTAGCAGAGAGAATCAATTTAGTAATTCTATAGCGTTTTAAAAAGGAAAATACGCTTAGCAGACCTGGATTGGTCGGAAATTTCCTAACCGTGATGGTATAAACTCATCTCGAAATATGAAATTCGAACCAAAATTTCATACGCCACCACTTCCAATCATGATGTCAAATGATAATAGGTTTGGATTATTTAATGAAATTTCTCGTCAAAAACATGACACTGCTTTCTTATGCACGTAATCTACAATACAGTATCGATTTTTCTTTATTTCAAGTAGTTTTAAATTTTGTGAAGCAAATTGTTTAAATGCTTATATTAACGATTTAATTAATACATCCTATGGCACAGGTTCTGGAACAACGTTTGTGACATCTACAAGATGTGATATTCCAAATGAGATGGAATAACTCGTGACGCAGTTCGTGAAGTGTACCACCAGAATATGCAGGCTGGGCAATTTAGAGTCCATGGCAGAATGAAATATCCCATTCTAGTTCCTATGTCATCTGCCAAACAAGCAACAGCTCTCCCCCTCTTTCTCTTCCTTTGTTTGCAGCGACCTTTCTTAAAGTGTATTTTGAGTCCGTTTACTACTAGTTTTTGTGACATCGTGAGTGTGTTTGTGTGTGTGGAACAGCTAATGCGTCCACCTTATATTCCTTACATCACGATTATGCGACTGTAAGTTAGTTAGTTATTAACTTCAGCAGTATATCAGTATCGATTCCCATGCAGATATTTGTTTTGGAGGTACAGTATCTCTCGCACGAGCTGTTATCTCGCAGGTTGGTTCACACATGCAGAAACAAGACATGGCCGGCCGGTGTGGCCGAGCGGTTAAAGGCGCTACAGTTTGGAACCGCGCGACCGCGACGGTCGCAGGTTCGAATCCTGCCTCGGGCATGGATGTGTGTGATGTCCGTAGGTTAGTTAGGTTTACGTAGTTCTAAGTTCTAGGGGACTGATGACCTCAGATGTTAAGTCCCAGTGTGCTCAGAGCCAAACAAGACATGACCACTTGAGTTTGCAGCCGTCAGCTAACAGTGGTCTAGCAAACCCAGTGGTGCTTCCAAGTCCCTTCAGCGTACCCTGGCTCTGAGCAGCCTGCACCAGTGGCGACATGAGAAAGTTTTTCTGATATGTTTAAGCGATGTGTGATGGTGTAATTATATGTTTCCTTATGTGATTGGAATGAAACTGCGCCACAATTGTTTAAATATTCCATACACACATTGTATCATGTAAATTGTTTAAATAAACAATATTCCACACACTGTCTAAATTGTTTAAACAATATTCCATACACTGCAAATTCTTTAAATAAATGAATAAATTATATTACATACACCACCCCTTATCCCATAAACTGTTTAAATAAACAATACTTCACACATTGTCTGAATTCTTTAAAGCATATTTCTAACACTGCAATGTTTGCATAAATAAATGAATTCCATTCCATAAGCCACCTCATATCCCATATATTGCTTAAATAAACAATATTCCACACACTGTATAAATAGTTTAAGCAATATTTCATACACTGCAATTGATTTCCCACCAAATGGCCAATCTTTTTCCTGCCGATTTACAGGTGAGCAGGGGTTGGGTGAGGGCTGCGAGGAGCGGTAAATCAAATGATGTATTTAATTAATTATTCAATCAAATTGTTATTAAAAGTGTGGTTGACTGGTAAGGGGAGTACCCAGAGAGTTGGGGAGGAGGAGAGGGAGGAGGAGGCGGAGAGAGGGAGGTGTGGGGGATTCTTGGAAAAACCATGTAAAGAAACAATGGGTTAAGTACCTGCCAATCAAAAGAACGGATTATTCCCCGGGATCATAATCCTCTTAGGAGAACAACAGATTAAGGACCTGTCAATTAAAATTAATACTTGCCCCTGAATGTAGACAACCCACAAAAAAAATTGCACCAAAGCCACTTTGCCCCACTACTCCGGTGTACTGTGGAGCTGACAACAGGATGTGGTTAACAGTCAACATAGCTGTGGCTGCTGTTTGGACACAAGGACATGGTGGAGAAGTTGATGTCTTTTACTCAACGAGAGGGCAGCGATTATAGTGGAGGTGGAGAAAAGGGTTTCTGCATGTCAAGAGGAGCTGTATATGCATGTTTAATCAGCTGACAGTTGCATCAAGGTGGTTGAATGATTCAAAATCAGTGTGCAGTGCTGAGTAAGAGTAGGGCACAGTGTGTATTGGTTAGAAGACATATGCATAGAAGTTTGTAGTTATTGTATACACTTTTGGTGGTTGCTTGACGGCAAGCTGTGCAAGCGGGTGTTTCTCTGACAACAAGAGCCGTCTGGTCTTGCTAAATCACACAGAGTGAACATATTTGATCTGTATTATGCAGAAAGAGATTTTGTTCGTATTTCACTGTAAGCCTGAATGCTTTGTTGGTACCAGATGTAGAAAGAAAGTCACATTGTTATATGCTGTGTACGACTGATCAGTTGTATGATTTATTGTATAGGAATTTATTGAAATAGATACACAGGTAGTTTTGTAGGGTGTTGGTGGTAACTTTTCATAGTAACCAACTATGATGGCAGTAATAGTAGTTGATTAGTATTTGGTTACATGCTATGTAGATGACCTTCATAAAGTCTGAGAGTTCACTATGTCATAATTCATTACCGAAGTTCTATCTGGTGTCACAGTAAAGTCCACATTCTGTGTGCTGGGCCAAAGATTTGATTTTTATTTTGTTTAATGTATTGAAGGCGTCTGACATGCGTTCTTTTGTTTGAGTTGAGCTTTCTGAAAGTATATGGGGCTGCAGATTAAGGCATGTTTCACTGTTATTGGATTACTGTCTTGTTATCAAGAAGAATTCTGTGTTCAAAAACTTAATCGTTGTACTGAGCCCAAGCTTGCACAGCCCCTAGGCCGAACCTTGCTCCACCCAAAACCTAAGCTGTAGTGTGTAGAAGCATTCTGAACGGCTTAACACCTGACCAAATGTAAAACAGTATGTATAACGTTAAGACACCAGAATTCTACTTACAATATTTGCTTCTCAGGTGCTGGTGCTTGGACAGCTTGCTGGTTTGTGTTCATTCACATCGGCTACCTCTTTGCGATGGCAAAACTGATCAATAAAGATAAGTAAATAACAATTGAAATCGAATGCTTAAGATGTCATCTCACAGAGAATGGAAAACTTGAGTTCACAGAGCCAGTACACAAGACATACGCGCTGCCGTACATAATTCGGAACGCGGCCGCCTCCCTGCGCTGGCAGCAGCGGCAGCGGCAGTGTGGAAGCTCCCTGTAGTCTTTCATCCACAGCCGCTTCCGGCGCAGCCAACTGGCCTGCAGACAGATTCACTGCCGAGGGGGACCGGCTGCTTCGCTTGCCTTCCGGTGTTCAACCCCCGCCGCCTCAGTCTGGGACGCATTCACTGACAGACTGGTCTCACTGATAAAAGACACGGGTTTAAGTTGCGGCAATTAGTTTCCTCTTACAGAAACAGGCTGTCGAACGGAAACACTTGTACTCTCCTGAAAATGGGGTCTGTAAGCAGACTTCTGTCAAGATGACAATTATTTTCTCCACTCAGTGTATTTTCTACGAAGCCTGAATGTGGTCAACTAAAACTTTGTGTCGGACCGCTGTTCGAAACCTATATCCAGTAGTTAGCTGAGAAACGCACTTTCCGAATTCGACAGACACGAATCAGGCAGTGGCGGCTGCTGTGTAAGAGCACAAGAGCTCGTGAGTACCCTAACTTTCGACACCTTGCGGATCTATTGGTTAATATCCTTTGAATGCTGTTAAACGTAGCATAGATGCTGCAATCTGAAGGATACGGCACTTAAATCTACTGCTCTACTGCTTGTGTAGACTCCGTGAAACTTGGAATCAGAGTCGCGAGCACACCTTCAGTTGCACACGTGTCAAGGAGCATTTTCCCATGCGCAACTGGGGTGACTTAATTAATTTACGGGTCAAATACATAGTGATTTGATAAACAACGTACACGGTTCACGACGTACACAGCTAGCCCTTACCACTCAACTTGATCGTGCTTGGGTAGAGCATCTTCCAGAGAAAAGCAAAGGTCCAGAGATCGAGTCTAGGTGCGACACACAGTTTTAATCTGCCATGAAGTTTCATCATCCAACGCCGGCACGGTAGCTCAGCGTGTTCGGTCAGAGGGCTGATCGCCCTCTGTAATACAAAAAACAGAGTAGGGAAATCAACTATCAACTTGAACGGATGTCATGTGACATCCGCCCAGACCAAGCTCAACGAACAGTATCGAAAAACGCGCGGTAGACTTTTATCCACCTTCGTTCGGCATAAATCCCGCTCTAGATGACAGAATACTTCTCAGATATGCCGGTTCACACACTATATAGTAAAATTAGATTGGACGTCAGTGCGTGTTACACTCACAGAAGAACCTATTTTGAGGGTTTATGAATGAGTTATACTGCATTAAGTTTTAAATTTTGTTATTCAGTAATCCATTTAAGGTGCTGATAATCATAAGGGCTTATAGTTCATAGACATTGTTTGTGAGACTGTAGCATTTATTCATGCTTCTGAAATCTATGTCTCTTATTTTGGGTCGGTTTTGTGTGTGCTGTGAGCCCACAATGTGAATATTAACATTCTCGAAAAGCTGTCTCACTGGGTTCTCCGATATTACTTAAATGTGGGATCGACGGTGGTCTGCTTTAGTCCTTTAAGAATCTCAGCACCTCATTTGTATTCTAGTCAATTGACTACGTTCGTAGATATTACTGTTTGAATTAATCATTTCCGCAAACTGCACTTTGTGTTTGGAGTTGGCTGTTAACTGTGCAGGGATCGGCTTTCGTGTGCAGTATAAACATGAACTATGATGACTATATTTTAAACGCCAACAAAAAAGTAAAGCTGGTAAGGAGAGGTTGAGAGTCGTGCTTGGGTAGCTCAGTCGGTAGAGCACTTGACCATGAAAAGCAAAAGTTCCGAATTCTAAAATTAGGAAATTTGTGGTAGGTTCTTATAGGACCAAACTGCTGAGGTCAAAGGTCCCTAAGCTTACACACAATTTAATCTAACTTAAACTAACGTACTCTAAGGACAACACACACCTCCATGCCCGAGGGAGGACTCCAACCTCCGACGGGGCGGAGCCGCGTGGACCGTGGAAAGACGCACAAGACCGCGCGGCTACACCGCGCGGCTACGAATTCGAGTCTAGGTTCGGCACACGGTTTTAATTTGCCAAGAAGTTGCATATTAGCGCACACTTCACTGTAGAGTGAAAATCTCTTTCTAGGAATAGAAAAATAAATTACGAGGGAAAGTTAGCCGCAAAGAAACTGTAGCCTCCGAGACCAGACCCATTGATTGAGCGGGTGACGAAATCAAATAAGGGTGACTACAAGCGCACATTTAGCAAGGAATTTATGATTAACATAAGTTGTAGGGTGTTAGCAACATAAAAATATCTGATTTTCAGGCCGGATGTAAATTCGTAGACTACATTTTTACAAAGGCACAGACGGTATTTAGAAATGATAGATTACATGCAACCGGTGGTGGCGTGTTTGTCGCTGTTCCTAGTAGTTTATCCTGTAGTAAAGTAGAAGTGGATAGTTCCTGAGAATTATTATGGGTGGAGGTTACACCCAACAACCGAGCTAGGTTAATAATTAGCTCCTTTACCGACCTCCCGACTCAACAGCATTAGTGGCAGAACATCTGAGGGAAAATCTGGAATACATTTCACATAAATATTCACAGCATGTTATATTCTTAGGAGGAGATTTCAATATACCAGTTATAGACTGGGATACTCAAATGTTTAGGACGGGTGGTACGGACAGAGCATCGAGTGACATCATACTGAGTGCACTATCCGAAAATTACCTCGAGCAATTAAACAGTGAACCGTCTCGTGGAGATAACATCTTGGACCAATTGATAACAAACAGACACGAACTTTTCTACTCTGTAAGCGCAGAACATGGAATCAGTGATCATAAGGCCGTTGCAGCATCCCTAAATATGGAAGTAAATAGGAATATTAAAAAAAGGGAGGAAGGTTTATCTGTTTAGCAAAAGTAATAGGAGGCAGATTTCAGACTACCTAACACATCACAAAAAAAATTTCTGTTCCGACACCGACAATGTTGAGTGTTTATGGAAAAAGTTCAAGGCAATCGTAAAGCGCGTATTAGACAGGTACGTGCCGAGTAAAACTGTGAGGGACGGGATAAACCCACCGTGTTTCAACAACAAAGTTAGGAAACTACTGCGAAAGCAAAGAGAGCTTCACTGCAAATTTAAACGCAGCCAAAATCTCTCAGACAAACAGAAGCTAAACGATGTCAAAGTTAGCGTAAGGAGGACTGTGTGTGAAGCGTTCAGTGAATTCGAAAGTAAAATTATATGTACCGACTTGACAGAAAATGCTAGGAAGTTCTGGTCTTACGTTAAATCAGTAAGTGGATCGAAACAGCATATCCAGACACTCTGGGATGATAATGGCATTGAAACAAAGGATGACACGTGTAAAGCTGAAATAATAAACACCTTTTTCCAAAGCTGTTTCACAGAGGAAGACCGCATTGCAGTTCCTTCTCTAAATCCTCGCACAAACGAAAAAATGGCTGACATCGAAATAAGTGTCCAAGGAATAGAAAAGCAACTGAAATCACTCAACAGAGGAAAGTCCACTGGACCTGACGGGATACAAATTCGATTTTACACAGAGTACGCGAAAGAACTTGCCCCCTTTCTAACAGCCGTGTACCGCAAGTTTCTAGATTAACGGAAGGTTCCAATGATTGGAAAAGAGCGCAGGTTGTCTCAGTCTTCAAGAAGGGTCATCGAGCAGATGCGCAAAAATGTAGACCCATATCTCTGTCATCGATCTATTGTAGAATTTTGTAACATGCGTTTTGCTCGCGTGTCATGTCATTTCTGGAAACCCAGAATCTACTCTGTAGGAATCAACATGGATTCCGGAAACAGTGATCGTGTGAGACCCAACTCGCTTTATTTGTTCATGAGACCCAGAAAATATTAGATACAGGCTCCCAGGTAGATGCCATTTTCCTTGACTTCCGGAAGGTGTTCGATACAGTTCCCCACTGTCGCCTGATAAACAAAGTAAGAGCCTACGGAATATCAGACCAGCTGTTTGGCTGGATTGAAGAGTTTTTAGCAAACAAAACACAGCATGTTGTTCTCAATGAAGAGACGTCCACAGACGTTAAAATAACCTCTGGCGTGCCACAGGGGAGTGTTATGGGGCCATTGCTTTTCACAATATATATAAATGACCTAGTAAATAGTGTCGGAAGTTCCATGCGGCTTTTCGCGGATGATTCTGTAGTATACAGAGAAGTTGCAGCATTAGAAAATTGCAGCGAAATGCAGGAATATCTGCAGTGGATAGGCACTTGGTGCAGGGAGTGGCAGCTGACCCTTAACATAGACAAATGTAATGTTTTGCGAATACATAGAAAGAAGGATCCTTTATTGTATATGACAGAGGTACAAACACTGGTAGCAGTTACTTCTGTAGAATATCTGGGAGTATGCGTGCGGAACGATTTGAAGTGGAATGATCATATAATATTAATTGTTGATAAGGCGGGTACCAGGTTGAGATTCATTGGGAGAGTCCTTAGAAAATGATCAACAAAGGAGGTGGCTTACAAAACACTCCTTCAACCTATACTTGAGTATTGCGCATCAGTGTGGGATCCGTACCGGGTCGGGTTGGCGGAGGAGATGGAGAAGGTCCAAAGAAGAGCGGCGCGTTTCGTCACAGAGTTATTTGGTAAGTGTGATAGCGTCACGGAGATGTTTAGCAAACTCATGTGGCAGACTCTGCAAGAGAGGCGCTCTGCATCGCGGTGTAGCTTGCTGTCTAGGTTTGGAGAGAGTGCGTTTCTGGATGAGGTATCGAATATATTGCTTGCCCCTACTTACACCTCCCGAGGAGATCACGAGTGTAAAATTAGAGAGATTCGAGGCGCTCGGAGGCTTTCCGGCAGTCGTTCTTCCCGTGAACCATACGCGACTGGAACAGGAAAGGGAGGTAATGGCAGTGGCACGTAAAGTGCCCTCCGCCACACACCGTTGGGTGGCTTGCGGAGTATAAATGTAGATATAGATGTAGATGTATATGTTAAGGATCTTATAGAAATGTCCGAAGAAATGGAAAAGCATGAAAACTCTCACTGACACAAAAATGCGAAACGGAAAGTTGCGAAAGCTTACACATTATCTTACCCGAAACTGAATTTGAACTTAATTTTGTACACAACAAAATTAAATACAGTTTTATGCAAAACTGAAATAATGTGTAAGCTTTCACAACTTTCCGTTTCGCATTCCACAAAAAATTCTTTCTTTTGTCAGAGGAGCTATGCATATCTTTATTATTATTATTATTATTACTGTTATTATTATTGTTGACAGTGGCTGTAGTTGTGTAAACTTGATGATACGTATAAATGTTATACAGCAGATATTATTATATTCATACCCTCACATTTACCTGAATTTGTGAACACCGAGAATGTATACTCACGAGTCGCCACTGGAATCAGGACTCGAATCCCAGTCTGGCATACAGTTTCACTTTGCCACTCAAATCACTGCAGGAAATATTGTGCTTAGAACAGCTGATAATTTGTATGGAAGCTGCTACAAACGTAAATATCAATTATCTGCAGCGGCTGGAGATCGGCTAGAAGTCTGGTTAGCGGGCTGTTACAAACATCCTGCTGATCGTGAACGTGGGTAGCATTCGTTGTTTTAAACGGTCGCAGTCTTCAGCGTACATACTGGACAACACAAACATACTCTACATACAGTAAATAAACTAATTCTTAGCAGGAGTCCAGAGATTTGAAGAACGTGTTATAGCCAAGATCACATTAATTAATATTTGTTATTGAGGACGGGTTTCGACAGTTGAAACTCATCTTTTGATCTTCAAAAAATGTCTTGCTTCTAAACCGTGTTCATAACCAAAAAAAAATTTTGAGACCGGAGGATGACAGGATTAACTGTCAAACCGTCGTTGATAACAAATATTAATTAATGCGACCTCGGCTACAATGTTTTTCAAGTAAAATATAGATCGCGTCTCCCAACTTGAATCAAATCGTCTGATTATGAATAAACACAACGCTTCAATTATCCCATTTGGAAGCACCAGTCTCAGCATCGTTGTTGTACCTTTGAACAGTTTCGAAGGAAAGGGGAAGAGCTCCTCACATGTTGAAACCTTGAGTCGGGCCGTATGGCATGCCCGGATAATGTATTTTGCTGCACAGTGTTAGTGAAATTTAGGGATTTATGTTCGAATCTCGGTTCGGCATACAGCTTTAACCTGTCGTAATGTTAAGAAAATCTTGTAAACAGCCCAAAAATTAGACCAAACTGATGCTTCTGTTTCAGAACAGTTTTCAGTTGTACTGAATAACTGAACAATAACAATGTTAAAAGTTTATTCTCGTAAACTACTCAAATAGTCCGTGAACAGATCAAAGTAGATAACCCTTCATCCGTAAAACAGAATGAGTGAGGAATAAAGACTATGGTTAGTCGTTTCAGGTAATACTTATTATAATCATTATTGGCCTCGAGGACAAACCCCCCTTCTCATACTGTCCACTCTTCGTTACCCCATTGAATTTACGGGTTGGAGGCTGTCAGCATTGAACCTGGGGTGAATAGAAAGTGTTTCAATGCATATTTTTATATTTTACGGTACGTGGACAGCCTAATACAACACGGGAAAGCTGAAAACACTTTTAACGTAAATGTTTCCGTATATAAATTAGCTACAGTTCTTCTTACGTTATGCGACGATACGAAGAAACGCATTTACTGCGCACCTCACACATTAACTGCGGATCTTACTCACTGACTCAAAAAGTAAATAAATAAATAAATAAATAAATAAAAGTACGGTTCGTTATAGCAATACAGATTTTCTGCACAGAATTTTAGTGCTGTACACGCACTCCTCCTTACAGATTGCCAATGAACGTGTTACATGCTGATTTTCGTCTCAGGATCTTCGGTCAAAGTTTGTATACAGTCACAGGCAGTGCGTCAAGATGTGGCTGTGAAAGTGTCAACAATTCTGTAAGTTACCAATTATTTACGATGAAAACCGATGAAAACAATTTTTTGTTGAGAACGGAGGTCATTGTACCAGGTGGCTATAATTATAGTGGAATTACTCACAACGGTCCAGTGTGGGATGTAATTATCGTTGGCACCCAAATCTGACAGATATCTAACGCGTTAACACGAAAATGTTTTACACTGGAAAAAAATATTCAAACGATGGCCACCGGGTACAAATCTGCCGCCGTCTCCAGTGCTCATATCGTTCATTGTTTATGAGGCATTTATTAATAACATCAATATTATGCCTTTTCTCACTTGATTGACCTTTTGTATTAACGACCCATTTTTGATCCATTACATACTATGGAAACATTACTATACGTCTTTCTTGCATTCACAGCGCCAGATTGCCACCCGGTAGCCAAAATTTGAACTAACTTTTTTCCGCATTGACGCGTTAGAGGCCGCCCGCTAGTGGCCGAGCGGTTCTGACGCTACAGTCTGGAACCGCGCGACCGCTACGGTGGCAGGTTCGAATCCTGCCTCGGGCATGGATGTGTGTGTTGTCCTTAGGTTAGTTAGGTTTAAGTAGTTCTAAGTTCCAGGGGACTTATGACCTCAGCAGTTGAGTCCCATAGTGCTCAGAGCCATTTTAACCATTTTGACACGTTAGAATATCTAACTTTCGCTTCCACATGATAGTTACAATTCAAACTCGAGATCTGAGAGTAGATACACTCTAATTATAACCATCCGGTACAACAGGTTCTCATACAAATCATCAATTTTACATAACTTTCATATTAGACTCACCCTTGATAGAACCACAAAGTTTTCCGCGGTCAATCTGTTGTATTAAATATTCCTTGCACACTTGTCGCAATAATTACTTACGGGAATCAGAGCTTTGGACAGTGTCCACAATTGTGTTGGCCAGCAAAACTACTGGATATTAAAGAAGTATCGAAATTACACTGATGTAAAATCAACATAAAACACTGGGCGCAGAGCGCACTTTTCATCCCGTAATTTCTTTGACAGGCTGTTGCTTTCATGACTGAGATAATAACGGATATTGTCGAAAGAGGACTGCTTTCTTTCGCAAAATTTTTCTGGTAAAGATCTGTTGGGATTGCTTTCTTTCGCAAAATTTTCTGGTAAAGATCTGTTGGACATGTCAACTTTTTGTTATCAATGGAATATGGATGACTGTTCTTATGAATATATGTTTATAGATGTTTCAATACATGAATGTTCTTTATTTTACCTATAAAGTGAATGATTTGCCAATTCCATTCTGCATTTTAATATTATTTGTTTCTGCTTGGCGAAGTGCACTCTACACGTGCTCTATTCTTACTTCGAAAGTCTTCCTAGTCGGTCCAATAGAGCATGAGACAAATAACTAGAGAGACGTTTGGCTAGGTCTGATGGACTGAATTAGTTGTTCGGACTATCTTATTTGTTTGGAGTTTATTTTGAACAGAAAACGTATTTTAATGTTTGCTCTACAGAATTAGCAAATTCCTTAGTCACGAGACTGGGTGATAGTGCGTATTAAGCAAGCAGGCACCGACTGCCGTCCTGAAGCTTCTATCATTGGAATCTGAACGTTGCTCGCAACTTAAAATTAAGTATTTGATGTGATTCATTAAGCGACTTTGTGCTTAAGACCCTCCGCGTATGCGGTGACTCAAATGATACGCGTTGCCGACGCGGAAACAGGTCGCTTACAAATCACTTCACGTGTTGTTGAAGAGGGCTCTGCAAACGAGGTGACTGTATAATGACTCACCAGTAAATTGTTTGCAACGTTCTACCAACCAGTCTTCAACGACTCGGCGTCCGCATTGCTTAGCGATCTACGTTGCGTCGTGTTCAAAATGGTTGAAATGGCTCTGAGCACTATGGGACTCAACTGCTGAGGTCATTAGTCCCCTAGAACTTAGAACTAGTTAAACCTAACTAACCTAAGGACATCACAAACATCCATGCCCGAGGCAGGATTCGAACCTGCGACCGCAGCGGTCTTGCGGTTCCAGACTGCAGCGCCTTTAACCGCACGGCCACTTTGGCCGGCTTGCGTCGTGTATTCGAACACAGTTCTATATTGGTTTAATGTGAAAATGAACGAGCAGCTTTGCATCAGAGTGGAAAAACTCGCACTCTATTCAACTTCTGTCTCCTACTGCATTGCGAGAGGGGTTTGACAGAGAAAGCGTGGTGTGGACTGGGAAATGAAGTTCATGTGACGGGTATTTAGTGTACTCTATATCTGTTGTTTAAAACAAATTGCCGGTAGATCGTGGGAGAAAACATTTAAAAAAAGTTTAAGAGTCGCTTCACACGAGCCAGCGAGAAGCGTTTCTCCGCAGCTCACCAAGCCTTCTCACGGCGCTCCGCTTCTGGAAAGATCAGCGGCCGCTCTGTCGTCGCGCTGCACAGCTTTGATCTGCCGCTGCTGCCGCTCGGCCGTGTTTCGATTCCGTCATGGAGTCTGATGAGCAGCGCGACTCTTTTCCTCCTCTCGCATAATAAGATAATCAAAAAGATGTAATTTAAAAGTAAATTCTGGGTGCCACTACTTCTCAAACGAACAGTGGTTAAAGGTTTACTAAAAAAGCAATCAATTTACACACATATACGTCACAGACGCATGTTCATTAACGCTAGAAATTGATCTGTGTCCGAGAATTCACATACTCGAAGGAAGTTAACCGACAATGGAACAAAATTTCCTGAAAGCAGGCTGTGAGTACTTTTCCCTTTGTAATCGTTGGTGATTAACGTTACAGTATGACATTTTCTTCTGCGTTAATAGGAGACAGTTTCTGTGCATAGAGTTTTCAGATACAGTGTCTGTGGGGTTATAAGATATTTTGAATGTATTTTTGGATTCTTGCTGACGAGTGCAGAATTTTTCTGCCATCTTCGAATGTATCTGCATAATTAGCTGAATACATTATAAAAAAATGTATGTTGCACAGTTTTGTTTGTGACCGAGGCAGATATAGGTTTGAAGACATTCTGAGTACTTTCCTGTTACGTGACATGAAACAGATACTTCACAAGTCGGAAGAAATATGAGTGACGCTCACCAGTTGTCTTCTCCTCTGAAGAACGTTTGCCTGCAACGACCGGCGGAAACTTTAATTTTCTGCGGTTTATCTGAATATTCCTCGCATTCCTTCTTGCATATCAATGGATATTTTTCAGCTTCATTGATGATATCATCTGCATCGGCTTCCTTGTCTAGCCAACAGTACGACCTACACAATCCTCCTACCAAATAATGGAGAGCTGCAGTCCCATTACATATCGAAACGACTGGTAACACTCGGCATTGCCCGCTGCTTGGTCGGCTAGCAGCGCCATTGCGTGCCATTGTGTGAAGGTCACTAATGACAGCGATGTTCCGCCAGCAGTGGCTGCGCCAAGGGTGACGGTAGTCCGCCACTGAGCGCCACAGAAGCGTGGTGGCGCTTCAAGTCTGAGGGTTTCCATTTAAATCAATAATTTTCAGCTAAAAGCTAACGGCCTTGTCACAATGGTAGCGCCTGTTTCCCTCAGATCATAGAAGTTAAGCGCTGTCGGGCTTCGCTAGTACTTCGATGGGTCACCGTCCTGGTCTTCCGAGCGCTGCGGACAAGTGGTGTGCACTCAGCCCTTGTGTAGCGGCACCACCGTTTAGGATAGGGAAAGTTAGTGTCGTGCGATATTCTAAGCACGTTACAGCCAGGTGAGAGCGGGATTGCAGTAAGTTACGCTGATCAGCGGTTGCGAAGTGGAATGGAGGCCACAGGGGCCACCGAACCGCTGAAAAGAGTAAACGCAGCGGTTCGCATGTCGCAAGCTATAGGCAGAAGGGTCCCACTGGCGCAATCGGGGTGTGGGGCGTACGTGATTCGGAGCGATGCGTTAGTGAAACAGAGACGCGCAGCCTAGTATAAATAGGTGTTGTTTTCTAACGAGATTCATTCAAGTGTGGCAGCTCTCCTGGACGGCGGGGCGTGTCACACTACCGGTGACACACGGCAACAGATGGGGTGACAGCGTCCCAGTCCACGGCGGGTCGTTGGTTTGACCCTCTGAGGCCGACGTGGAGTCCGCAGCCAGCCAGGGCGGGCCATTCTTTGGCTCCCTACCGCGGACAGTCGGCTCAGCTCCCGACACATGCTGGGAAATTACAAGGCGAGGGCCGCAGGTTCGGACGCCGGAACGGAAGCGGTCTTTGCCGCCACATTCCCAGCTACGCCACCCGAGGAAGAAGCAGCAGCTTGGTCGGCCTGCGGCTCGCTGCAGAGCAGTGCGGAATCAACGGGGATGGTGGCCGCTGAGTCGGCTGCTAGCGCAGCCATCCTGACGTAATTGGAACTCTGCAGCTGGCGTACAAGGCCGGCTCGACACAGTGCGTTGCAGAGGCCGCTGGGGTGCTACCTCAGCAATGCAGGGCCCATGACGTGGACCGAGGTCAATGAAGCTCTGTAGTGGAAAAAATAACTCAATTGAAAGTCTCGGACGAGTTTTAATATGGCACCTCCTGGCACTCACCCACTACACCTATAAGACCAATTCAGGAGCTGCAAAACTGACAGCGGTTGGGAGAGCGGTGTGCTCAATATATGCCCCTCTGTATCCGCATCCAGTGACTACTATCAGTTAGGGATGACACTGTCATCGGTAGGTATCATTGGGCCTTTTGAGGCGTCTGTGGGTGGAGTTTTGCCAGTGGAAATACTACTGGGAAACGCTTCTCAATGACGATGCTGGTGCTGATTTTGTATTTAACATTTGACGATGCACTGTGGCTGCAGTACATTAGGACATTGTTTTTATAAAACACAGATACGAAGGTGGTCATTACATCGAAACCGGTAATTTGTGAACAAAATTTTTGTGACCATAGACGTAAATTAAAGGAAATTTAGTCTGAAGTAGTGCTGGAGAGAACTGACACTATGAATTCTGCAGAGCCGTCCATAAACCCGTAAGAATACGAAGAGGGGGACATCTCTTATGTACATCACGTTGCAAGGCATTCCAGATATGCACAATAATGTTCATGATTGGGGAGTATGGTGGCCAGTGGAAATGTTTAAACTCAGAAGAGTGTTGCTGGAGCCACTCTATAGCAATTTTGGATCTTTGGGGTGTCGCATTGTCCGTTGGAATTGCCCACGTCCGTCGGAATCGGAATGCACAATGGACATGAATGGATGCAGATGTTTAGAGAGGATGCTTACGTACGTGTCAGCTGTCAGAGTCGTATCTAGACATATCAGGGGTCCCATATCACTGCATCTACACACGCTCTACACCATTACAGACCCTATAACTGCTTGAACAGTCCCCTGCTGACATGGAGGGTCCATGGACTCATCAGCTTCTCTCCATCCGCTCGATACAATTTGAAACGAGACTCGTCCGACCAGGCAATATGTTTCCAGTCATCAACAGTCCAATATCGCTGTTTACGTGCCCAGGCGAGGCGTAAAGCTTTGTATTGTGCAGTTCATCAAGGGTACACGAGTAGGCCTTCGGCTACGAAAGCCCGTATTGATTATGTTTTGTTGAATGGTTCGCAACGCTGACACTTGTTGATGGCTCAGCATTGAAATCTGCAGCACTTTGCGGAAGAGTTGCACTTTTGTGACGGTGAACGATTCTCTTTAGTCCTCGTTGGTCTCGTTATTGCAGGATCTTTTTCCAGCTGCAGGGATGTCGGAGATCTGATGTTTTACCGGATTCCTGCTATTCACGGTACACTCGTGAAGTAAAAATCTCATTTCATCGCTACTTCGGAGATCCTGTGTCCCAGCGCTCGTGCCCCAGCTATAACACCATGTTCAAATTCACTTAAATCTTGATAACCTGCCATTGTAGCAGCAGTAACAGATGTAAAAACTGCGCCAGCGGCTTGTTGTCTTGTATAGGCGTTGCCGACAACAGCGCCGTATTATAGCTGTTTACATGACTCTGTACGTGAATATGCATGCCTATTCCGGTTTCTTTGGCTCTTCAGTGTATGAAATTTAAGTGGCCACCCTAAGAATAATTTAATATCAAGAAAATCACATATACAGATCGATACTGGAGTGTTAGAACACGCAAACAAAAACAGCAAGCTAACCTAAGCGCGACACAAAAGCCGGGAATTCAGATCACGAAGTAAATACCAACAAAAATTATTATCTTCACGAAAGTGGGGTAAAGATCCTGCATTCGTCAGACATCAATCTTCCAACGTAAGGACCGCTACGGTCACAGGTTTGAATCCTGCCTCGGGCATGAAAGTGTGTGATGTTCCTAGGTTAGTTAGGTTTAAGTAGTTCCACGTTCTAGGGGACTGATGACCTCAGAAGTTAAGTCCCACAGTGCTCAGAGCAATTTGCAACGTAAGTAGAGGTGTCCATACACTCTGGAAGCGAAGAGATGCATCGATTTGTCCATCTCTTACGCCTTATAGCCCAGACCATTCGAACGTTGATATACATTAACTGTATGGTTGTTCATTACAAGAAATTTTAGAAAATACCGATGTATTATAGCTTGAGTGTGATATGCTTCGAAGTAGCAGCGATAATTGCCAGGCGGCAGCACTTCGGTATCTTAAAGGCTGTC
The DNA here is from genome assembly GCF_021461385.2 of Schistocerca piceifrons. Lineage (NCBI taxonomy): Eukaryota > Metazoa > Arthropoda > Insecta > Orthoptera > Acrididae > Schistocerca > Schistocerca piceifrons. The sequence continues at coordinate 951,949,303 of NC_060138.1, forward strand.
AAAAACAGGACCCGCCGAAATTTGTAAACTAATTGCCACATGTAACATATTTCCCTACGACTTCTTGCCGGAAGCAATTGCCAAAAATTACCTTAGAGCCTAGAAGCACTCTCAAGTCAGAGAAGTTAGGGCATCATAGTGGCAACAAACAACTTGCTACAGGGGTAGTGAGGCAGAAATTTGGACTGCTTCAGTTCGTGCATGATGGAAAGATATGAGCGACAGTAAGAGGGAATATAAAGAAAATACCATAGACCATTATCAACTATACCTATATACTTTCACCACTGTTACCAACAGTAAACTTTAATATTTGCTACAAGGTTAGTGACGTAGAAATTTAGACTGCTTCAATTCGTGCATGATGGAAAGATATGAGCAACAGTAAGAGAGAAACTAACGAAAATACCATAGACTACTATCAACTCCACCTATATACTTTCACCATAGTTACCAACAGTAAACATTAATATTCTTGACCCAACACTCACTCTCCTGTACGATCCTCGTTTAATCTGCTATAGCGCTGTGAATGAAACCCCTCATTAATTTAAAAAGAAAGCAGAGTGGTTTGGCTGTGCGTAGGCCTACTGTAGTAATCGTTTTATACTCTGTCATCAAGCCTTTATTAGACGAAGTATTTGTGGAAGCGAAGGTTCCACGGATGTATTGACGTATCTGAATGAGGAAAGTTTTTGCATACAGGTAATAGGCGCGGTACTTCGTTTTCTTCGATGAAGTTCTGGAATGTGAGATGAAGGTCCGTTGCCGGAAAGGCAGGTGGAAAGAACTCTTTATGCTAGGGACACTTCTCAGCTGAGTTTGGGACAAAGAAGACTGGTTTAGAGTTGGTAATGAAAACGTTTATTATTTTTGTGCATATTTCAAATTACCTTCAGCCTACCTCTTATTTAACAGAATTCGGTGAATCACGAGCTTTTTTACGATACGAACTTACTATCGTTGTAGACTTGTCGTAATCAGCTTTATGGCAAGCACGTTCGGCTATACTGGAGAATTACTAGATATTTTGAAGGCCCAGAATCTGCTTTAAGCAATTCTGTTAGCTCTGTTAGTTGAATAATAAATTAAACTGCAGTTTTGGCGTATTATACTGGAAGGATTTCGATCAGTCGGTTTTCGCATGTCCTGCATTTGAATCGTTTCGTATTAATGTCATTTGGTTATTCAGCACGTATTCTCATGACCACATAAATGTTCTTGCTTTCCGTATTATTTCTTTGTAACCTCTTATACCGGCTCGCAGTGCCTTTCCCAGTGCCTTTTATAATAATAATCAATAAAGGTGTTCATGAGGCTTGTATTTTCTGTAACACCTAGTCACGCACTGTATGCTTTCAGTATTTGTCCACATGTAAATCCACACCCTGAGCGAATGGAATCCTGGAATCCTATTGGCCATTATAATTTCACTTACAATGCATTGATTTGATGGACTGAGCTGTGTACATTGCACCCACTTCGAGTGACATAAAGTTCGTGGAAAATGCCTCGAAAACTTTAGCCGTGGTTTTCTCAGAGACGGTCGAGTATCTCGAGTGCTGTGGATAAGCCGAGACACTTGTCCGCTTATTTCTAGACCTCTTCCAGTGAGCGAGGTTTCTAGAAAATCGGGTTATGGGCATTTGTTGCCGTCTTTTCATCAGAACCTATTATAACATGTGAGTAATAGCAATCTTTTCATACCGACGAGACCGTATATTAGCGAAACCAGTAGTGATAATAAAGAAATATTAAGACACATCAGTGTAACGCATTTTACTGAACTAACAACACATTTCCAGGCCGTCGTTCGTCGCTGTACTAGTAACAGCAGGCGGTAAAAATTCCTGAGATCGCCTTTCGGCTCAAATATTGCACGAATCGTAATATTAATCAAATCTTCCAGTCTACGTGATGTCGCTCTCGAGCACGGAAATTCCGCAGCTAAGCCGCGACGCCCCTGACAGAGAGCGGCTCACGTTTCCAGCGGCGCGACTCTTTGAGTATTCGCCGCCGAGGTGGCAGCGGACAGGAGCCCGGGGCGCGCCGGCAATTAGCATTGATAAAGTATTTAAGGCGCGGCCCGGGGTCGGCGCTTCCCCCGGCGCCTACGCCCTCCGATTCTTCACAGCCACTCTTGCTCTCCTTCTCCCGGCCCATCGTCTGTTTATTTTAAATTACGCCAGCTCACAGCGACTCCGTCCGTACAGTCAAGTGCCGTCAGAATGGTAGCTCTGCGCGCTCCTCATCCGTAACAGAGACAACCACGGAAATCCCTCCTACACAGGTGGTAGAGGTTTGGAATAGTTTCAGTAGTATTGGTACCTGAAACTGTTTTAGTGATATTCAGTCCTTAAACAGAGACGTCAGTCTTTCTGTAGTGTTTGCAACCATAACACACTGACTATTCTTATACTTCGGAAGATTTTTCCTACGACAGGTATCGGCTCGTCACCACACATTGTCTTCCGTCCTGTCCTTCTCGATTAATCTGCTGGTAACCTAGAGAAGAGATTAGATGAATACAGTCTGACAAAATAACATCTGCCTTAACACCACTTACGAACAGAAAAGCGACACAGAAATGGTATCAATACTGAATTGTTGAAATATGGTGGAATGATGCTACATCTACAACTGCTCCGTTTCTTGAACGAGTGACAAAAGAGCAAGAGTATCCCCAAAGACTGGAAGATTGTTAGAGTGATATCTGTTTTTAAAAAAGGAGACAAAAGCCTATGCAGAAACCACTAAGGAATTAGTTCACTGGACTCAGAATACAAGATACGTGCTAAGGTTTGAAACACAAGACTTAAGACCATGACAGAAGTAGTACTGCATGAGGATCAAGTGGGTTCTATAAAAGGACGCTTTACAATAGATGCAGGTTTTATTTTACAACAGATATTACAAAAACGGAAAGAATATAATACAGACACACACATTGCTTTTATCAATTTTAAAAAAGCTTCGAACAGTGCTAACTGACAGAAACTTTGGAAGGTAATGACGAATCGCAGATATTCAAATTATCTAATAAATACGATAAAAAGTTTCCATCATAAGACGACTATCACTTTATATCCCAGCAGAAAAAATTCTAACGAAGCACCAACTAACGAAAGAGTACGACAAGGCTGCTGTGTCTCCCCAACTTGTTTCACATTTCCATACATCAAATAATGGCAATATGGAAAATAGAATATCAAAAAGGTGACTACTTTGACAGGGGGACTCTTTTAACTAACTTAAATAACGATGCAGTAATCGTAGCAGATAAAGAAGAGAACCTTCAGAAAGAAATTTGCTTACTGAAACAAATAAATGCGAAATCCGACATGGGAATCTCAACAGAAAAACAAAGCAGCCATCTTGGGGAAACCACATATTAGAATCAAAATAGTCGTGGATCACAAGATTTTGGAGCAAATGTGAGGATATGAGGTGACGTACGGTTACTGCAAAGATACAGAAATTAAACATAGTAAATATAACCAGGTATGTGGGACCATTAACAGAAACCATAAAAACATAACTAGGAAAGATACTCAAATTAAATTTGACAGAACAGTTGCAGTTCCCACACTGTTCTGTGGAAGAGTGATTCTCAGAAATGAAGAAAACTGTATTAAGGCACAAGAAACGAAATTCCTGGGACGAGTTAAAGGATGCACAATAGAAGAGAGACCAAGGAATCAAGATATTAGAGAACAAAAAATAATGTTTAGTCTAAATGATAAAATTCTAGATTGTAGGAGGAAATAGGATGAAGTCTTAGAAAGAATGGAGAGTGATAGATTCCCTTTGAAGTCCAGAAATTATAAGTTCAGAGGAAGAAGAGATAGAAGAAGATCTCGGCAAGAATGGTTACCGTAACAGAGTATTTCACCTAATACCTGAAGAGGTGAGGAAGAAGACCTCATCTTCTGATGGGATTCTGGATTTCTAGCCATCTACATGTCCTTATTTTCTCTGTAATCTTTCCTTCTATGGCTCTTGGTTGTATGTAAACTCTTCGGAGCCTATGTCCCAGCGAAGACGCATTTCTCGTTCATGGTAAACAAATTCTCCAAGTTTGTAAAATTCTTTTATTGACAAAAGTCTTATGCGAGAGTAGTCGCTATAAATTACCACGGTATCGGATCATAGCCCCATCATCAGTGTCTGTTGGTTTGCAGCTCATCTGTTATTAGTCACGCTGCTTTTCTCCTGTTTGCTTGTTAAGGTGAAAGTCTCTCGTAATCGACTGCCGTTACATTCGGTACCTATGTTTCTTCTGTTTTCTTTTCCGGCATTGGTACGTACTTGTACATTAGTTCCCCTCCATGCAGCGTTAGGCGCCCCCGTTACTGCATTTACCACGATTACAGCTCGTAGCGTTACTGCTCAGTCCTCTTGCCGCAGCCACATGGCTCACAAAGATGCGCGCTGTATCGGCGTTGGCGTGATGGCCTCGGACGCTGCCACCAGTGGTCGTTACTTAGTTTACATTCTATCTAGCGTACGTGTCTTTTACCCTGTACCCTATGGTGGCCTTATTTTTGTAGACTGCATGGAATCACGGTGGTAATTTTGGGCAAGAGGCATTTTCCCAGGCCGCGCTCTACAGTTAAGAGTTCTAGCACCACAATTTGGGATGCTACTATAACCGCCCACTTACGGCAGATGTTTGCCTACGAGTTGCAAGGAAAAGACGTCCTACTACTGCTAGTTACGTTATTTTGAGTCATTCTATCTGATTTTTCAGATTCTCCATTTTATTTTTTAAATTTTTAATTGTTTAAAGCAGTAGGTTACAACAACTGTTTTATTTTAGATTTTAGGTACAGCTGATACTGGGGCTAAGAACCTGAAATCGTAATGGTGTATAGCGACCTCTGCCATGTAAGACTTTGGTCAACAAAAGTACTGTAGAACTGTGTCGGATTTGTTTACCGTGATTATGTTCCAGAACAGTAGTAGATTTCTTACAAACAAAAATTTATGCGTTTCTTGTTGTCATTTATCATTTCCACTAATCTTCCTTCACCTTCTGCCTCTACTTCTTCGTTATTCTTTCTGTCAACAACACATTTAACTGTAATTTCTGTTTCCTCAACAATAATTTTCTCCTTTCTCACTGCGAATCTCTGTCTGATAATATAGGTGGCCAACTTTCGGAAACTGTCTGTCAGTGCAGTTAGCACATTCATCTGCAAATAACTTCTGTCATATTTTGTGTGACACATGTGACCACATGTTTATACGCCTCACAGGAATCTGTGCCAGTTGATGGCCGTCTGTACGAAACACGTGTGTCTCTACCCAAAGTCCGCAAGTAAGTGTAAATGGATACCGCACATTGTAAGCAAACCTGTGCTAATTCGGCCAAAAATGAAACAAAAAAGCATTTGTAAAATCTTCCACAACTTTTGCGGGCTCAGACAAGGCAGGTTTGGTAGCCAAGACGTCAGTGTGAGTTCACTATTATGATTCTGAGACCACTGTGACACGATTCCGATTTCCGACAAACGATCCCGCTGGAAGATACCATGGATGAAGCCATGCAGGTGGTCCACAATATTCTTCATGTAGACCACATCTCTCACGGTGCGCTCGATTACTACCACAGCTCCCACTGAAGCCGAGGTGAATGTCACCCACAGCATACTACTGCCCCCAACGGCCTCCAGCCGTAGCGCGGTGCATGTTTCAAGCAGTCGTTTGCCTGGATGACGCCTATTCAGACACGACCATCGACCTGGCATAACAAGTAACACGATTCACCCGACCAGGTGACACGTTTCCATTGATTCATGGTCCATATATGATCATCCCGTGATGAATACAACCGTAATTAACAATACAGTTATGTCAACAACGGAACGTACCGGTTGTCTGTAGTGGAGATTTACTTTAACAGTGTGTGCTGAATGATGTGTTGCACCAACATTGTACTCTGTCGGCAGATATGGCACAATTGTCTTGTATCCTGCTTTACAAAACGTGCAAGCCTCCAGCCTCCATGTTTGGAGACAAGGCGTGGACGTCCAATACTCGTCGTTTGACCGTTCTTCAACCACTTTCCATAGATTCTTGCCACATAAGCAAGCGAAGAGCCGACCAGTTTCATTGTCTCCGAGATGATCGTTTCTAGGCTCCGGGCCATAAGAATATTGTCTTAGCCAAAGTCGATTATGTCTGCGATTTTCCTTACTAGTGGCTCGTATCGTACTGTGACTCATTCGTTATTCGGCCCTGCTACACAGCATTTAATCTCGCCATGGGCAATGGTCATGACGCATTGTAAGTAAAAAATATGAAAATAAAAAAGAGCGGCGCACAACTAAGAAGTTATGCAAATTGGTCACAAATTGATATTCTTACAGATATCGATGGAAAAAGCAAAAGTGTAAATTAAAGAACGTGTGACGCTGCAGTTCAGTAGCACCGCAGAGCTGCAAAGAATAGAAAACAGGGTACATGTCGATACCATGGCAAAACTCTTCGCGAATTACTGGACACTAACTATCCCTCACAACCAGGAGCGTGAACAATATAATTAAGTCTCAGTATTTAAGAGACGATGTGTAGAATGGCCCAAAGAAGCCGGTTAGAGAAATCGGCCAATCAATCGACAACTGGAGTGATGGCAATATAGGACGACGTTGGTAGGAATGAGTGAACTATAGCCTAACACAGCATTAAGAAGGAAGGGGAAGGGGTAGAAATCAGTGATGAGTCCCGCTTCGAACTGAGCCCCGCTGACCAGCGAGACGTGTCTGGAGACGTCCTGGAGAGCAGTAGGATACCAACCTGACTGTCACGTTCCTTACAGCCCGACAACAACCAAGAGCGATGGCCTGGGGGTGCCATTTCTTTTCATAGCAGGACCCTTTGGTGTCATCCGCAGCATCCTTACAGCACAGCTTTAAGTCGAAGATATTCTATCCCCCGTTTTGTTGCACTTCATGTCAAGCCATCTCGGCCTTATCTTTCAAAAAATAATGCCCGTCCGCAAGTGGCGACCAGTTTCCACAGCTTGTCTTCGTCATTGCCAAACCCTACTGTGGCCAGCAAAGTCGCCGGATCTCTCCCAGATGAGAACGTATGGAGCATAATGAGCAGGAACCACAAAGTAGTTCGGAATCTTACGGCATAACGCGCTAATTGGACGGAATTTGTCACGATATCCCTCAAGAGGAAAACAAACAATGATAAACCGAATTACTGCTTGCATACGGACAGAGTTGCACCAACGCGTTATTGACTTGCTCAGTTTGTGAAGTTTCTCTTGGATAAATCATCTAATTTTCCTGAAATTGTAATTATTTGTTTGTCTGCACATGTACATCACAACTACCGATTTCCGCGCCATTCCCCCATTTCGGTAAATCCTACGTCATTTTATTTTTTTATTCTTAGAACGCATTTTGGGATTTTCAATAGCTTTCCGGGTTCAACGAAGAACTGCTTGTCTGGAACTGTGTTTGGATGTTTTGCTCAAGTTGGGTCATATATTCAGAGATTTGCACATATGGGAACCTCGCGGACATCGGTTGTAACAATTACTTTGCTGACAAAAGCCCACGCCGATGCGGATATGTCTGCCGATATTCGGAATAATAATTACTTCATGGTTAAAAGTTAAAGGATAATGTTGAGATATACATAACAGATATTGTTAAAAGTCGCTATTATCACTCATTTGTGATGGAGTGAGACGCACGGTGTCCTGGAGAAGGTACAAGCGTTGTTCATATCTGAATAGACTAAAGAAGGTAAACGCCCTTCTGCCTGCTTTTGCGAAAAGTTTAATGATCATCTGATTTCCAGCACACCAGCAGCACACTAAAACCTGCATCGTTGCTGTTTCGTTTTCGGTAACAGATATCACCTATTGAAGTAACTAAAATTGCAGAAAGTGACATAAAAAGCGACTCTAGAACAGTATAATCTTTTGAACATTCACTGTATGTGAGTTCTGCTCGCTTTCCACATACTACATAATTTACAGTGTAAAAGCAGTCAATGTCTCAACATTTTTCTTAAAAATATTTAAATGTGCATAATGCAACTTTTACCATATTGGGAAGTATATTTGATAAAAGCAAAAAAAAAAAAAGAATCAATATATGACGCTTTCATTTAATTTCACTGTGTTGCGCAAATATTCCGCCGACAACTTAACAAATTCGGTTTCAGTAATTACAGAAGAAAACTGTAACTTCTGGAACAGACCATAAAAATGACGGGTTATGTTGTAAAGTGAAGTGCAAAACTTAAGCACGAAAGTAGCTATCGCATGACGTGTCACTGCCAAGAGATCTGTAAAGATGGGGATACGCCGAGTCACGTAGCTGTAACTTGAACCACACATGTTAAGAACTGCTACAGTATAATATAGAGGGCAAATGAAATAAACACGTAACGAGATGAACAGAAGAGACCATGTTATGCAAAGACAATAATTAGACTGAAGCCACCACGATTCATGATGATCCTTTGAAGATTAAAAAGGCAGGACATGGTCCTTAATATTTAATTATTTATGCTTATTTAATCTTATCTGTTTGGGGCAATCAGGCCCTCTCTTGCATCGGATCAGGGTTTCACACATACAACGCCTTTTTTCAAGTTACTGAATAAATGACACTTTTAATATGATAACTAGTATTAAAACGTTTTAAGTTTCCCGACGTGAGTAAATTATACTGACTACGAAATAATAATACTGACAATACCTGTACTACTGCGGCTGCTGCCACGAATCATGATAGCAGTAACAATAATGATAATAATAACAATAGGGATACTGGCAGATACGAGAAGAAATTATAGGAGTACAAATTGATATTTTCTGATATAGCGAGATCTGAAGAAAATGAATTTAAGGAGACCGCATTGGCTAAGAATATTGGAAAATGAGGAAGATTGGGTTGGCAAGAGGCATGCAGAATGACAATGAGTGCCTACATCGACAATGATAATTCTTGCTGTTGCTTCAGTAGGTATGTCATTAACTGTCTTCTCAAGCTGGAGATGTTGGTCGATTCTCTAACATCATGAGGGAGGTTATTCCAGAGTCGGTTTCTCGCTGCTGAGAAGGACTTCTAGAAAGCGGCTCAGCGATGGAGTGGGACAAAAAGGATTTGCTGTTCAGACCAGAGCGTTAAGGTAGAGGCGAGATATGACGGACGGTGTTCATTGATAAGACAGAAGAGATAGAAATCTCTGCCCTGGTCTGCATGCAGCCAGGATTGTTGTGCATATGACGGTGAAGAGTGATCAAAGAGTCGAACATCACAAATATAGAACAGCCATTCATAACCAGCTCCAGGCGCCGTGAGCTTTCCTGAGAAAGGTCTTGCAGGGTAACATCGCTATAATTAGTAATAAGAAGCTTCTGCAAATCTCTTTCCCAATTTTAAGAGGCAAGAGCTTCTTATGTTTTCGTAGGTCTTGAAGAGAAGCTGATGCCTTGTTGCACATGGCAGTTAAGGGCTCAGTCCAATTTAGACTTTCATCTATTATTATTCGTAGCCTATTTTGTAGAAAGTTGATATTTGACCACATTTAGGATTAAAGATCGTAGAGATGTCACATATTTTGGGCTAATGAGCCTATAATGACTACCCAGTACCGTCTTGGGTTTTTGCTGGGTAGCGCTTTAACCCTGTCTCCTGCACCCATTTTGAAAATGCACAGAAGCCGGTATTGAGATTCTCGATTGCTCACTTTGGTTTTATTGATTAATGGGTTGTAGGTAGTGTTATCCCCACTGTCTTCAGGTTTATTGGTTAGTAGGTTGTAGCTTCTACGGTCACCTTGGAAGGCAATGCATGGTTTGCAACGTGCCTCCATGTTGATCACAAGATTGGTAAGTATATCTTGTGCTAGGACGTTCTATTCCACCATCAGTGCCGTCGACAATTGCAGGTTGGTCGTTGGGGCATGAAGGGGCGCTGCAGTACGTCCCCCAACCCCAACCCAATGGATTATGGAGTTTACAATTGTTAATTTCCACGGATGCTTACTTCGATATACCGAGCGAGGTGGCGCAGTGGTTAGCACACTGGACTCGCATTCGGGAGGACGACGGTTCAATCCCGTCTCCCGCCATCCTGATTTAGGTTTTCCGTGATTTCCCTAAATCGTTTCAGGCAAATGCCGGGATGGTTCCTTTGAAAGGGCACGGCCGATTTCCTTCCCAATCCTGCCCTAACCCGAGCTTGTGCTCCGTCTCTAATGACCTCGTTGTCGACGGGACGTTGAACACTAACCACCACCACCACCGTACTTCGATAAAGGACTTGCGGATACCTTCTCTCTTATCCGCACAGACCATTTATTCTAAACTTTAAGCTCCCCATGTTTCAAGCCTTCTTTATTGATGTATGAAAATAAGTAGATATACAGTGCCTCTTACTAAATGCAAGCCAGCCGGTGAGTGGAATCAGCCTGTAGCCTCTCGGATGCGGTGTTACTCGCTACGATGTGCGAGTTTCTCGTGGCTGGAGCTGTACCTGAAGAGCGGCGGCGGGAGCCGGCGAGTGTGTTTAACAATTAAACCGGCGGCTGTTGGCCGCGCCGTGCGGTGGCCCCGTGTCATTAAGAAGCAAAGCCCGGCGCCGCCGGCTCCTGTAAATCTCCCAGAGAGCGGGGCACTGGGATGGGTGTGGGGGTGGGGGAGTTGGGGGGGGGGGGGAACTGGGCAGAGGAGGCGGAGCAGAGTGTTAAAGAAACATTTAGTGCGCGCAGCGAGCAGGCGCCAAAGAAATTAAGGGGCGGGCAGTATACGGCGAGCAACGCCATCGCTCCCAGACAAACTATTTTTCCATATTTTAACACGACTTGTGACCTCGGAACGCCTCTGGCACTATTGTTTGCTGGGCGGGAGCCACTCTTAACAAGTAATCGCATTTCCAGAACGTCTGCTAGAACCATCTTTTTGTTCTCGAAACGGGAACATATTTCGTGATTTAGAGACGTTCACAAAAGAAATTATCATTCTCACGTCTTTCATTATACTGCTGCGGCCTTCCACGATGCTTACCGGTAGTACGAGAGCATACTCTTCTATGCTTATATGTGTTCTCTGTCAAATGATAGTCGCTTTCTTCAAAACTGACAGTAGTCGGTTTCCCACCATGCCTTTTATATAAAACGACGAACTGACACGTAAATGAAATCATTTATAAGCTACAATTTGTGTGATTAAATATCTACAAAGAATCCCAAAGGATCCGAATGTGGGAGAAGCCCAGAACGACGTACTGTCAATAAAAATGGAAGTGGGTCTACGTACAAAACTCCTTGTCACTCTGATTATTATTTATTTAGCGTATGGCTAATACAGACATATCATGAAATTACATATATATATATATGTACATATTGACACACAAGAAACTTAAGTTTGTCTTTACAACTGAATATCCAGTCCTTCAATCCAGCGCACTGCATCTGGAGTTGCTAGCAGGAAGTCCTCTTTGGCGCCGTGATAGGCTCGAATCCTGCATTCACTGACAATGTGGTGAACAGTCTGGTATGGAGCCCCGCAGTCACAAGCTGGATCAAGCAGCTTGTTCCACTTAAAGAGAGCATCCCTGCATCGCCCATGGCTGGTACGGATTCTGTTGAGAGTAGACCACGTCTTGCGTGGTAAGTCGAATCCACTTGGAGGTAGCGTTGCTCACGTCCGTAGGTTTAACCTTAAAATACCCTACACGTGCCTCCTGGGTGGTGCTAATTGAGCAACAGTGATTACAGGCAGCCAGACTATCCATAGGATCTCCTGGCAATGACATATCAACTAAATAGCAGTCACTCTGATATTTAACATGAAAGAAAAATGTTTGAAAACATATGGGGATATATAGTTGCTCTTCCTACTGTAGCAGGTAGATGTTTCTAGGTAAAAAGAGATGTACTTCTGTTATGTACATATGCAGACAGAAGCGATGAATCAATACCCAATACCGGAATCTGAACCCAGGTCTTCTCTCACGAGGCAGATGCGCTAACCACTACGCCACCCTGGCACAGCTACTTTGCACAGCTGCATAAACTACAGGAGTGCGCCTCTCTCCTCAGTTCAAAATCCCATTCAGTGGCCGGCCGGGGTGGCCGAGCGGCTCTAGGCGCTACAGTCTGGAACCGCGCGACCGCTACGATCGCAGGTTCGAATCCTGCCTAAGCCGTGGATGTGTGTGATGTCTTTAGGTTAGTTAGGTTTAAGTCGTTCTAAGTTCTAGCGTACTGATGACCTTAGCAGTTAAGTCCCATAGTGCTCAGAGCCATTTTTGAACCCATTCAGTGTTGTCTGTGCAGTTGTGCAAGCCACTGTGCCTGGGTAGCGCAGTGGTGTCGGCATGGTACCTCAGCATGTTCGGTCAGAGGCTCAGCTGCCCTCTGTAATTAAAAATACTTTGTGAATGGATCAACGTTGGATTGGAACACGTGTCATGTGACATCCGCCCCCAACAAATGCAACGAACAATAACGAACAAAAAAAGATGAGAAAAAGTGGCTAGCGCTTGTGCCTAGTGAACAGAAGGCCCGGTTTCGAATCCAGGCCTTGGTAAAAATTTATTTCGTTACTCAGGTCGGCATATATATCTCACAGATATCTGAGACTTTAAAAGCTCTCTGGAACCACATAGTTGCATTTGAGTAAAGCACCTACGCTATGGATTCAGGCAGAATTCTCCATTTCATATAATGCTAAGATGCTATTCCAATACAGTTGGATAGCCTCTGCAATGGTGTTCGAGTATGGGGTAGATACCAAGTGGGCTGAGGGTTGAATGGGAATTTGGATTGAAGAGTAAGGCGTGCTAGTGTAGTCTGTGCATTCGTGCCAAAGTACTGTGCCAGGGTGTCGTAGTGGTTAGCGCATCTGCATACTGAGCAGGAGATCCTGGCTGTAATCATGGCATTGCTATGAGTTTCCATTTGTCACTTTCGACTGCATATATACGTCATAGATGTTTGATACTTGAAAAGCTCTCCGGAAACACATAGTTTCATTTGAGATTTACATCATCTACTACCGATCTTCCCAAAGCAAGAAGGTTTTAGACTTTAAGTCTTAGAACTTGTACTTGCATGGGTTCTATTTCGTTTTGTCGGTACATCTGTCGTTTCATTCACTTAAGTGTCTGAAGGAGGGTTTATAGAACAACTTTCATACTTTTACTCTACTGTTCCACTGTCGAACAGCACATGAAAAAATAATTTCAGATTCTTTCATTACGATTGCCATTTCTTCCTATGTCGGTGGGAGTCAATAATTTTTTTTATTACTCGAAGACGAAAATTAGGGACTGAAATTTCGTGAAAAACTCTCGTTGCAACGAAAAACGCGTTTGTGGTGAGCACTCACTCATCATACCCATGACACGTTCTCCCATGTATTGTAATAACAGAAAACGAGTTGCCCTTGTTTCAGCTTTTCTACGTCCTCCGCCAGCCTATCGGATAAGGATTCCAGCCGCACAGCAACAGTAATCTAAGCAGTCACTCCAGTGGATTTTTAGCACTTTTAAAATTCCTCAAATAAAATAGTGTTTGGTTCACCTTCACGACAATATTTTCCAAGCGATGGTTGTTTTTAAGTTTAATCCACAGGTGTAGAGTTGAATCGAGTTGTCATATGGAGAACCTCACACTTTTCATGGTTCAGGGCAGTTGTCAATTTTCACAGCATGCAGACACCTTTTCCTTTTCATTTTCTGGTGATTTCACTACGCGGTAATCAACAGAAAAAAAATTCTGCTCAAATTGTCACCTAAACTGTTTGCATAAACTGAGAGCAGCAGAGGGGCAGTGCAGCAGCAGCCGCGTAGCCCAGCAGATCCGCTAGCAGCAGCAGAAGCAGAAGTTTCTCTTCAGTTGGGATTCAGATTGGCTTTGGTTGTCATGAGCTTCAAGGAAGAAGAAAATTGTATCTGTGTATGTTATTGTGTTGACTGGCGTATAGTAACTTATTCTAGATTTTTGCGTGAATTTTAATGCAATTGCATTTTGTTAACTGACTATGGAGTGTAGTAAAACCTGCTCAAAGCGAATCTGCAGTACTTACCATTAGATCCAGCGACTACCTGGGTTAGTGTTATGTTGTTCTTTGTGGTATAGGTGGACATTGATTAACAGCCATTAGGGACCTCGCCTGTTGCGTACCAATGGAACGACTTGTCTGGAAACAGCTAGAAGCTGTGTCGGTCACGGTCTACATACAGCCTTCATACTGTTGACCGGGCCTTTGGTGGCATTAGGGAACCTGAGATGAATGCTTTGTGGTGCCTATAAGATTGCCGGATTTCCCTGGTGTCGCACATCTGCCCGGTCAACGCTTGCCAGCGGTGAATGGCGAACTGTAGTGGGGTTGCGAATCTCTGGGAGGGCCCCGCAACTGCCCTTCGAGCCCGAAAAACAGGTTCGAAGTAATGCCCACACTAGGGTCGAATTTTTTGAAAGGTCTAGACAAGCCGATTGTCATTGGGAGTTCCAACGTTAGGCGGGTGTTGGAACTCCTTAACGAAATAGCGTTCATGTCGGGAAAGATGGCCAGTCTCAAGTTTTTCTGCTGGTGGATCACGTCCAAGATGTGAATCAGGCTCTACCGCCAGCGACCAGAAGCATTCCGTGGGTCGTGTAGGTACGAATGACGCCTTCTTCCTAGATTCTACCTATCCCCATTCCTGAAGTATACGTGATCAAAGTTGTAAAGATCAGTTTGTATTGTAGCAGGCCAGTCTACCAACCTGTCGGGTGACCAGCCCGCTGCGCTCTGCTCTTGTCACTCAAGTGTTACAGTCCGTCTAATGTACAGCAAAGCGTCTTGCTCCTGTGTGCTACGTCTTCAACCATACTGGAAGACAATGAGTCACTGAAATCCTACGCTACCACGTGCCAGTGGATTGTTAAAGTATGACTGTCAGTGAGTTCTCACTATAACAACGCACAAACGTGCAGTGCTTTGATTCCAACAACTAAGTCTGCTTTCCAATATTTGGAAATTAAGATGCTCTGTTACAAGAACTGGTATCATATACAAATAGATATGTATGGCTACGGTAATTTTCCGAAGGAAAATAAAAATTAGCTCTACATGGAAGCACAAAATGTACTTTGTTTTTATTGAATTTATCTTATTCTATGCAGGCCCTGTAAAAATACTGTAGAGTTAGAGCCATGAGCCGTATCGACGTAAAATTTTAAGTAAAAATATTTGTCAGAAGTACCGACCATTTTAGGTATCGCTGTACGTCTCTGTAGTTTCAGGAGTTACAGGTAACTGTGGTTTTTATAGCCTGCGAAAATCCAATAGTCTTAATTTGCGATCTATGTCCGTTAATGATTGTCACACTCACTGTTTTAAAGAGTCGCTGAATGAGTGTCATCGCCACGGATATAGTCAAGTATCTGAGTTTTCTCTAGGTCTGTTAAGTTTCGTGAAAAGTAACAGTGTCCAGAATAAATGTGCTTTCATTCTAACCTTCTCAGCCACCCTGTTTCAAGCTCTCCAGTTGAAGCTGTCGTGTTTTTCCGCTTCCATCTTGATATGCAGAGTCTGCTTTCTCACCACCTACCGGCTACTGATTCCCTCTCTCGAAGATACGCCCTCTAGCCTTGGATCCTAAGCACCGTCCCTACGTCTTTTAATGGGCGCCCTAAAAAAGTCCTGTCTCCTGGTGTATCACAGAAGTATTCACCCAGACTTCGACAGTCAGCCACCATTTCTTATGTCGCATGATTCTCCCTCGAGAAAATATAATAATAGTAATAATATGACCGTATAGTTGTAGTACTGTTGCCCGTACTTACAGTTCTCTTAACGTTCGTACTTGTTTTAATGCAATATAGTTTCTCTTAATAGCTCTTGAAAGGATATGGATATCGATACTTTGCTTAAAGGACTGAGTGTACCCCAAAGTTTCTTTGCTGCAGCGCAGCAACATCGCTGATGGAGATTGACACCTAGAAAACGTTTGTCGCGAAGGAGTCAGTCGAGCCTGAGTAAGCCTGCAGGACAGGCCGTAAGTGTCCCCGCTTCCCGCGATCGTCCATAAATGTGAAGTAGTTTGTTGACAGAACATAGAGAGGCGTTCGAGAGCTGTCACGCGAGTAGGACGCCTATGTATGTCGGCAAAGTGGTAATTTTAATGCTCAGAATTAATTTCGTATCGAGGGAGTTGCTGTTCAGTTGAATGACAATCGCACAGCAAAGAATCGGCAATGGCAAAATCATAAAAAAGAGCAACTGCAAGTTTAGAGTGAGTGCGCTCAGAACAAGTAGAAACCTGATACCCCAATTTGACATGGAATAAATTAACTGTGTCAGACAAAAGTGTTCACATATTTCGAATTCTTCATTATTATCAGAATACTGTGGAAGGGAATGAATTACGGAAAAGTTTGTAAGAACAAACAGGTCTGCATCGTAGGTTTATGGTCGGAACTCTAGTTACTGGCACGTGTACCTCGGCAGTAGGTTCACCCTCCAAAATTCGCTAGTTATAAATGACTATTTTTCTAACTAGATAGACTATTACAGGAAGTAATAATCAACTGTTGTTGTTGTGGTCTTCAGTCCTGAGACTGGTTTGATGCAGCTCTCCATGCTACTCTATCCTGTGCAAGCTTTTTCATCTCCCAGTACCTACTGCAACTTACATCCTTCTGAATCTGCTTAGTGTATTCATCTCTTGGTCTCCCTCTACGATTTTTACCCTCCACGCTGCCCTCCAATACTAAATTCGTGATCCATTGATGCCTCAGAACATGTCCTACCAACCGATCCCTTCTGCTGGTCAAGTTGTGCCACAAACTTCTCTCCTCCCCAATCCTATTCAATACCTCCTCATTAGTTATGTGATCTACCCATCTAATCTTCAGCATTCTTCTGTAGCACCACATTTCGAAAGCTTCTATTCTCTTCTTGTCCAAACTATTTATCGTCCATGTTTCACTTCCATACATGGCTACACTCCATACGAATACTTTCAGAAATGACTTCCTGACACTTAAATCAATACTGGATGTTAACAAATTTCTCTTCTTCAGAAACGCTTTCCTTGCCATTGCCAGCCTACATTTTATATCCTCTGTACTTCGACCATCATCAGTTATTATGCTCCCCAAATAGCAAAACTCCTTTACTACTTTAGGTGCCTCATTTCCTAATCTAATTCCCTCAGCATCACCCGACTTAATTAGACTACATTCCATTATCCTTGTTTTTCTTTTGTTGATGTTCATCTTATATCCTCCTTTAAAAACACTGTCCATTCCATTCAACTGCTCTTCCAAGTCCTTTGCTGTCTCTGACAGAATTACAATGTCATCGGCGAACCTCAAAGTTTTTATTTCTTCTCCATGAATTTTAATACCTACCCCGAATTTTTCTTTTGTTTCCTTTACTGCTTGCTCAATATACAGATTGAACAACATCGGGGAGAGGCTACAACCCTGTCTTACTCCCTTCCCAACCACTGCTTCCCTTTCATGTCCCTCGACTCTTATAACTGCCATCTGGTTTCTGTACAAATTGTAAATAGCCTTTCGCTCCCTGTATTTTACCCCTGCCACCTTTAGAATTTGAAAGAGAGTATTCCAGTCAACATTGTCAAAAGCTTTCTCTAGTTCTACAAATGCTAGAAACGTAGGTTTGCCTTTCCTTAATCTTTCTTCTAAGATAAGTCGTAAGGTCAGTATTGCCTCACGTGGTCCAGTGTTTCTACGGAATCCAAACTGATCTTCCCCGAGGTTGGCTTCTACTAGTTTTTCCATTCGTCTGTAAAGAATTCGTGTTGGTATTTTGCAGCTGTGACTTATTAAGCTGTTAGTTCGGTAATTTTCACATCTGTCAACACCTGCTTTCTTTGGGGTTGGAATTATTATATTCTTCTTGAAGTCTGAGGGTATTTCGCCTGTTTCATACATCTTGCTCACCAGATGGTAGAGTTTTGTCATGACTGGCTCTCCCACGGCCGTCAGTAGTTCCAATGGAATATTGTCTACTCCGGGGGCCTTGTTTCGACTCAGGTCTTTCAGTGCTCTGTCAAACTCTTCACGCAGTATCGTATCTCCCATTTCATCTTCATCTACATCCTCTTCCATTTCCATAATATTGTCCTCAAGTACATCGCCCTTGTATAGACCCTCTATATACTCCTTCCACCTTTCTGCTTTCCCTTCTTTGCTTAGAACTGGGTTTCCATCTGAGCTCTTGATATTCATACAAGTCGTTCTCTTATCTCCAAAGGTCTCTTTAATTTTCCTGTAGCCGGTATCTATCTTACCCCTAGGGAGATAGGCCTCTACATCCTTACATTTGTCCTCTAGCCATCCCTGCTTAGCCATTTTGCACTTCCTGTCGATCTCATTTTTGAGACGTTTGTATTCCTTTTTGCCTGTTTCACTTACTGCATTTTTATATTTTCTCCTTTCATCAATTAAATTCAATATTTCTTCTGTTACCCAAGGATTTCTACTAGCCCTCGTCCTTTTACCTACTTGATCCTCTGCTGCCTTCACTACTTCATCTCTCAAAGCTACCCATTCTTCTTCTACTGTATTTATTTCCCCCATTCCTGTCAATTGCTCCCTTATGCTCTCCCTGAATCTCTGTACAACCTCTGGTTCTTTTAGTTTATCCAGGTCCCATCTCCTTAAATTCCCACCTTTTTGCAGTTTCTTCAGTTTTAATCTACAGGTCATAACCAATAGATTGTGGTCAGAGTCCACATCTGCCCCTGGAAATGTCTTACAATTTAAAACTTGGTTCCTAAATCTCTGTCTTACCATTATATAATCTATCTGATACCTTTTAGTATCTCCAGGGTTCTTCCATGTATACAACCTTCTTTCATGATTCTTAAACCAAGTGTTAGTTATGATTATGTTGTGCTCTGTGCAAAATTCTACCAGGCGGCTTCCTCTTTCATTTCTGTCCCCCAATCCATATTCACCTACTATGTTTCCTTCTCTCCCTTTTCCTACACTCGAATTCCAGTCACCCATGACTATTAAATTTTCGTCTCCCTTCACAATCTGAATAATTTCTTTTATTTCATCATACATTTCTTCAATTTCTTCGCCATCTGCAGAGCTAGTTGGCATATAAACTTGTACTACTGTAGTAGGTGTGGGCTTCGTGTCTATCTTGGCCACAATAATGCGTTCACTATGCTGTTTGTAGTAGCTTACCCGCATTCCTATTTTCCTATTCATTATTAAACCTACTCCTGCATTACCCCTATTTGATTTTGTGTTTATAACCCTGTAGTCACCTGACCAGAAGTCTTGTTCCTCCTGCCACCGAACTTCACTAATTCCCACTATATCTAACTTGAACCTATCCATTTCCCTTTTTAAATTTTCTAACCTACCTGCCCGATTAAGGGATCTGACATTCCACGCTCCGATCCGTAGAACGCCAGTTTTCTTTGTCCTGATAACGACATCCTCTTGAGTAGTCCCCGCCCGGAGATCCGAATGGGGGACTATTTTACCTCCGGAATATTTTACCCAAGAGGACGCCATCATCATGTAATCATACAGTAAAGCTGCATGCCCTCGGGAAAAATTACGGCTGTAGTTTCCCCTTGCTTTCAGCCGTTCGCAGTACCAGCACAGCAAGGCCGTTTTGGTTATTGTTACAAGGCCAGATCAGTCAATCATCCAGACTGTCGCCCTTGCAACTACTGAAAAGGCTGCTGCCCCTCTTCAGGAACCAACTATAAATCAATAAATAGTAATGAGGACGGTGCGGCTTACACATTTTGCGTTCTTGTGAAGTTTCGACCGCTGTAAATCATTCACTGTAATAATAACTATTAAAATGCGATTGTAAGACACTTTTCAATCTGTTTCTTCGTGTAAAAAAAATACTTGCAATACAAAGTACTACATAGTCTGTGGAGATACAGATGTGGGAAACGTATGCAGATGTCTGTCTTTCTCTTTTCTTTTCATTCAGTTTTCAAATTCACATTACCACAGTTCTTTACTAATTGCATATATATTCTTCAGCCTGATTGAGGTACATGTGTCGCAGGATACTAGAACACATTTTCAACTCAAACATGATGAGGTATCTCGAACAAACTAACCTCATCCACACAAACCAGCATGGATTCTGGAAACGTTCGTTAGCGAAAATCAACTTGCGCCTTTCGCACGTCTCATCCTGTGAGCCACGTCTCACGGAAATCAAGTTGATGAAGTATTTCTCCACTTCTGAAAAACATTTGACTCGGTACCTGACCAACGTTTACTAACCAAGGAACAATCAGACGGGCTAGCAGAGAGATTTGTGACTGAATTTAAGATTTGTTGGTCGGGAGGGCTCAGCAGGTTATCTTAGACGGAGAATCATCGAAAGATGTAGAAGCAATTTCAGTGGTGCCCCAGGGAAGCGTGTTGGGACCCTTGTTATTCATGTTGCACATTAACGACCTCACAGACAATATTAACAGTAACCGCAGGTGTTTTTGCAGATGACGCAGTTATCTATAATGAAGTAATATCTGATACCCGAGCTAACAAACATGAAATGCCAGGTTATTCAAACTATTCAATTTTAGAAACGATGAGTCATACCTATAAAAGAGGTGACTACTACTGACCACAGTGCAGAAAAAAAAACAGTGACTTGCTGTCAGTGAGCAGATAATACACAAATGTCCGTTTAGTTATTTAGCAGTTTCGCTGATATTTTTCGTTTCTGCCTCCACATATTCTTTGAGAAACATTTCGCTGCACATATCAGAGAGAAAGGTAATAACCTGGATGTCTTTTGGAAAATAAAACCAGGAGCGTGTCTTTACCTCTGTGATTTTGTTGTGCTGTTTGTTTCTTATTTCTACTTAAGATAGGAAATTTTAGTCACACAGCTTGAGAGAGACTGCACATTTTCTAGAAATCGGACGTCTTAACGTGCTTTCCGCCAGCCGCGCGACTTAATTAAACCCGCTCTGTGAGGCGTTCACTTATTAGCCGGGCTGTTTATTTCTTGTCCCTGAAGTAGTTTACTCAACATGACTAGGGACATAGTTTCAAACACGGAGGAAGACCGTTATCAATATATCGTTCTTGTTGGTACAGCACTCTCTTTTCAAATGGCTGCGTGTTCGTGCAAATCACCAACACTACCACATTCTAGTATTTGAAGCCTTGCCTCATACAGGCTGCCCATATCCAGATGAAATAAAATGAAACAATTCATAAGACAGATATCAAATGCGTACGTTGCCGTTTTGAAAGAAACACTCATCTTTTGGTCAGCGTTTCTTTCAAAATGAATATGTTTTGCGAAGGATACCGCATTCAATAAAAAAAAAAATTCGTCTTTCTTGAACTATACACTTTCCAGTGAAGTTTCTGCATCACCATGATATCCTTTTATTTTTCATAATATAATTCATGCAGCTGATCTCTCTGTGGCAGTTCGTCATGTGCAGATATTCTGCCGTTTACCTTGTGTTAATTGTGTGTAACTACACTCTCAAACACACATTCTATCACCGTTTACGAAACATTCGACAGTTGAATGTAGCTGTGTAACAAAATTTATCATTACCGTGGGAGCATTGGACACCGTGCTCCGTTGCAAGCTGTTAACGAAGGTATGAGCATATGGAATAAGTTCATAGATGTCTGAGTGGCTGGAAGACTTCTTAAACAATAGAACCCAATATGTTGTCCTCGACTGCCAGTGTTCATCAGAGAATGTATCTTCAGAATTGTCTCAGGGAAGTGTGATAAGAGCGCGTTTGCTCTCTGTATACGTAAATGATCTGTCTGACAGGGTGGGCAGCAATCTGCGGTTGTTTGCTGAAGATGCCGTGGTGTACGGTAATGTGTCGATATTGAGTGATTGTAGGGAAATCCTAGACGACTTAGACAAAACTTACAGTAAGGGTGATGAATGGCAGCTAGCCCTAAATGTGGAAAAATGTAAGTTAATGCGGATGCGTAGGAAGATCAAATCCTTTATGATCGGATATACAGGATGCCCATTAAGTCCCTTTACAACTTCAAAATTTTATTACAACGGCTGTTGGTGAAATATTTTAACAAAATTTCGTTTATTGTAATCACTGTATTCTAAAGTTTTTATATATACTTAACCTCAATAGAAGGCACAATTTGTGTCCTGGTTTATTGAGACCAAATCGGATGTTCAGACTCAACGAAACTTCAGAACGAAGTTTGGAAGAGATCCACCATCGCGCCCGTCGATCCGTGCATGTCACAAAAAATTTATGGGGGCAGTGACAATGTTGGATAAAGTGAGGAGCGGACGACCAAGAACATCCGAGGAAAACATGTATCGGGTTTTAAACGTCTTCACTCTTTCACCTACAAAGTCCATCCGCACTGCTGCCAGACAGTTGCAACTACCACGTTCAACTGTGCATAAGGTCCTCCACAACTGCTACAGGCACTTGAGCCAAATGATAAGCCAAAACGGACAGAGTTTGCAATCAACATGCTATAACGCCTTTCGGAGGATGAAGCATTCCTCAAGCGAGTTTTTTTCAGTGACGAGGCCACTTTTCATGTTTCTGGGACATTAAACAGAAACAGTGTGAGAATCTGGGGATCTGAACACCCCTATGTGACGAGGGAGCTACACCGGGTTAGTCCAAAAGTGAATGTGTGGTGTGAAATCATGTGCAACCGAATAATTGGTCCATTTTTCTTCAACGAGTCAACAATTACTGCATATGTTTACGTCGACCTTCTGACCGAATATGTAGCAACACAACTGATTGACTTACAACCAACTATCATTTTCCAGCAAGATGGTGCACCACCGCATTGGCGACAGCATGTTTGTCGGTTCCTCAATGAAACATTCCAGGCAGATGGATTGGGAGGGATGGGCCAATTCCTTGTCCACCGCGTTCACAGTGTTGTTCAGGAGGAAAAGTACGTGCTTCAAGGGGTATTAGTGATTCTGAGCAAAAAACTGCATATGTACTCATGCCCTGTTCCGAATGGTTTGCGTAATAGACCGCATTTAATGTACAATGTTATTTATTTTCTGTACTTTTCAAACATCGTCGTCGTGTACAACTCACCGAACAAAGTAGTGTAGAGGAAACAGGGACGAACAATTTGATGCGGGACTCTTATGGTCTCTCTAGCCTGGAAACTATCTCAGTCTGGCCTACAAAAACCACGTAAGTTACGGCACATACACTTTGCGTGACATTTTCAGTATTCTCGCTCAAAATTTATGTGATCAAGAGAAAAATGAGTGGGACCTCTTTTGTAAGATATTTAAAGCAGTTTACTTTTGTACTGCGACCCGTTTTCGCTGGAGGGTGAAGTTTTAGAGGTATCCAAGAAAAAAACTACAGAAGTGATATGTGTGTTCAACGACGGTACTTTCAAAAGTCGTGCACACTGCACGTGCGCGATCCTTACGGTGGCGTAATGAAGTTGAAATTCATGTCAGTTATGAGTGGGACTTTAGGCGTGACGATCGTATATATGTATGTCGGTTCGCGTGGCTATGTCCTGAGTAATTCAGTTTTAAAACGGAAGCTGTAACCGAGTGAGGTCTGATTACCGTAGAGACCAATGTTCCTACATCAAACTTGAGTCCGTACGTGGAAAGAAAGCAACGGAAATTTGCAGCGCTTTGAGAGAGATGCATGGAAATAATATATTAGATCGTAGCACAGTATCACGGTGGTCTGCTCGTTTCAGATAAGGAGAGAGAACAACTAAAGAAATTGAAGGTCATCAACTGCAACAAACTACACCTCTCAGGCTACTGTTGATGACTTTTGAGAGAGAATCGACGAAAAGCATACGAGGAAATTGCATATTAGGCCAGAATGTCAAACCTTTCTGTTATGATTCTGTAAACTGAGTGACAAAGATGAGAAAAGTTGCTGCCAATTGGGCTCCGCATGATCTGAGTGAAGAACAGAAAGGATGTCGCAAAAGAATAGCAGAATAATTGCTTCATCGTTGCAGAACGGAAGGAGAACAGGACTATTGCACTTATTGAAACTTGGATACGAGATTTTGAGCCATAACTGCTGCGTCGTCAGAAATCAAAAGTTCAGCCGGCCGCGGTGAACGAGCGGTTGTAGGATCTTCCTTCCGGAACCACGCGACCGCTACGGTCGCAGGTTCGAATCCTGCCTCGGGCATGGATGTGTGTGATGTCCTTAGGTTAGTTAGGTTTAAGTAGTTCTAAGTTCTAGGGGACTTATGACCTCAGCAGTTAAGTCCCATAGTGCTCAAGCCCATTTGAACCAATTGAAAAGTTCCGATTCTCCACACCCGAAAAAATTTCTCCACCAACAATCAAAAGTGAAACAAGATGATATTTCCGTATGAGATGAATGGAGTCGTAGCTACAGAGTGCCCGAGGGGACGTCTGTAACTGGCACGTACTACAAGTTTCTCCCACAAAATTTTTGCGCGCGAATGTTCACCAAAGAGGACTTGACATGTTTGAATCTAGTGTCCTCAATTTGCACTATAATGCAAGACCGTATATTGCTCAACGAGTAATAGTTCCTCACCCACCATACAGTCCTGATAGGAGCCAACCAGACTTTGATTTGTTTCTCAAACTGAAGGAAAAACTCCATTGAATACGTTTTAATGCAACTGATAAAGCTTCAAATGAAGTGATCGGAGTAATCAGACAGATCAACAATGAAGGTGTCCTATCTGGAATAAAGAAGTTGCTTAAACATTGGGAAGCTGTCATAAGCAAGAATGGATACTATATTGACGATCTGTACAGGCATTTTGTAAAACAATGTATTTTCTTCATTCTGTCTTACAATGTGCAGTAATTTGAAATGACCGTCGTATCTCGGAAACCATTCGGAATAGGGCGTGAATCCACATGAAGTTGTTTTGTTCAGAATCACTTATACTCTCACCTCCCAAAGCATGTACCTTTCCTCCATACTCACCTCGTATATCTGTCAACCTTTGACATGTGCAAGTCCATCGATCACCATCCTGCTTGAACCATGGAAATCCACCTGCACCCGCAGCGGAAGAAAGGCGTTGAGAACAGGTTCCGGATTAGCTGCTGGCGAGGGTCGGCGCTGAGAGAGCACGCAGTCTGGTGGTCTGGTGGTAACGGTGCGCCGTGGGTTCCGTGCGATGAGCTGTCAGTCGGGGCCGTGAAGCCTGGCCCCCGGGCCGGCACCTCGCGGCGAGAGCGATGCATCATCCCGCCCAGTGACATCTAAATCCATCACGAAACCGTTTGTCCTCTGACGGCATCCAGCCGCGATACCATCTCGGGGCCCATTCCTCATCGTGCCGGCCGCCCACTAAAGGCTGCCCGCTTTCTCGTCCTTCTTCCGGGCAACCGGCATCTAATTGTGCGGCAGAAGCCGGAGTGACATCCCAGCGAGTTTCGGCGTCGTCGCGCAGTCCTGGCGCGCAACAGCTTTACGCGTAGTCACCGTTCCAGCTCCCAGGTATCTGTCCCTTTGAAGCATCGATTCATTGTGTCAGAAACAAGCTGCGATTTCCAAGAACACATTCTGGTTTTAGATTATATGCTTTGAAATAAGTAAGAAGTTTGTGTTGCATTCGAAATCCGGATAGGGACCTGTGACAGTTCCACCTGGACGTTGAACGTGAAAGTGCTTTCTTCTCGTTGAACAGGTTCATCGACACTAATACACTCCTGGAAATTGAAATAAGAACAGCGTGAATTCATTGTCCCAGGAAGGGGAAACTTTATTGACACATTCCTGGGGTCAGATACATCACATGATCACACTGACAGAACCACAGGCACATAGACACAGGCAACAGAGCATGCACAATGTCGGCACTAGTACAGTGTATATCCACCTTTCGCAGCAATGCAGGCTGCTATTCTCCCATGGAGACGATCGTAGAGATGCTGGATGTAGTCCTGTGGAACGGCTTGCCATGCCATTTCCACCTGGCGCCTCAGTTGGACCAGCGTTCGTGCTGGACGTGCAGACCGCGTGAGACCACGCTTCATCCAGTCCCAAACATGCTCAATGGGGGACAGATCCGGAGATCTTGCTGGCCAGGGTAGTTGACTTACACCTTCTAGAGCACGTTGGGTGGCACGGGATACATGCGGACGTGCATTGTCCTGCCGGAACAGCAAGTTCCCTAGCCGGTGTAGGAATGGTAGAACGATGGGTTCGATGACGGTTTGGATGTACCGTGCACTATTCAGTGTCCCCTCGACGATCACCAGTGGTGTACGGCCAGTGTAGGAGATCGCTCCCCACACCATGATGCCGGGTGTTGGCCCTGTGTGCCTCGGTCGTATGCAGTCCTGATTGTGGCGCTCACCTGCACGGCGCCAAACACGCATACGACCATCATTGGCACCAAGGCAGAAGCGACTCTCATCGCTGAAGACGACACGTCTCCATTCGTCCCTCCATTCACGCCTGTCGCGACACCACTGGAGGCGGGCTGCACGATGTTGGGGCGTGAGCGGAAGACGGCCTAACGGTGTGCGGTACCGTAGCCCAGCTTCATGGAGACGGTTGCGAATGGTCCTCGCCGATACCCCAGGAGCAACAGTGTCCCTAATTTGCTGGGAAGTGGCGGTGCGGTCCCCTACGGCACTGCGTAGGATCCTACGGTCTTGGCGTGCATCCGTGCGTCGCTGCGGTCCGGTCCCAGGTCGACGGGCACGTGCACCTTCCGCCGACCACTGGCGACAACATCGATGTACTGTGGAGACCTCACGCCCCACGTGTTGAGCAATTCGGCGGTACGTCCACCCGGCCTCCCGCATGCCCACTATACGCCCTCGCTCAAAGTCCGTCAACTGCACGTACGGTTCACGTCCACGCTGTCGCGGCATGCTACCAGTGTTAAAGACTGCGATGGAGCTCCGTATGCCACGGCAAACTGGCTGACACTGACGGCGGCGGTGCACAAATGCTGCGCAGCTAGCGCCATTCGACGGCCAACACCGCGGTTCCTGATGTGTCCGCTGTGCCGTGCGTGTGATCATTGCTTGTACAGCCCTCTCGCAGTGTCCGGAGCAAGTATGGTGGGTCTGACACACCGGTGTCCATGTGTTCTTTTTTCCATTTCCAGGAGTGTAAACAAGAGGTCTTTCTATCTTTATTCAACCGCGGGAGATACAGTAATTCAATCTCTAACTAACAATGTAAATAATCTTTTTTCTAAACTCGCTACCGCTAATAATGTAACACCCACGAGGACTATGACATTTTACTCACAATTGAGGTCACAGGCAATTTAGAAGTACACGATAGCAAATTCAGACCAAGTGAGACACAGATGTTACAGTAGAGTATGCCCAAATAGTCGCATCAGTACTCAGTGGGTCCCCCACTGGCGGCAACGCAAGCGAGTATTCTCGCAATCAAACTAACATAAAGGTAACGAGTGCACGCATTTGCCTACAGGGTAACAGCGACCATTAGATTATCGATATGCGCTTTGGCTGAAAATACCACATGATGCCTTACGTTGAGCTTTGTAGTGTCTTTTTGTATTATGTTGTATGCAAGAAGTAGTTACATGCGCCTTATGGTGGCTCTACAATTTTAATTTGATGTCAAGGTGCCGAAAAACATTCTACGATTGATTAATCCAAGGATTTTGCACCTGTTGTTGCAATTTTGCAATGGTTCTTGCAGGTCCTGGAGAATCAGTAAATTCCCACTTCATCGTCTTCCAGACGTGTTCAGTTGGCGAGACGTCTGGTGGTCTTGCTGGCCAGGGCACTTGTGCATGAAAGGTGACGGAGTGTCTTTATTATAAAAAAGGGAGTAATGAATGATTGCCTATACTAGTAGCGGTTGGAAAGCCAGTGGAGATGAAACGGCAGGCAGAACTCAAGCTCTGGGTGGAAGGCCCGCACAGGTGTTGGTCCTGCCTAAACGCAGGAAGTAGCTAGACGGACGTCGTGGCACTTGAGCTCTGGAGCACTATAGGGCGACGACCGGCCGCTGTTTTAGTAGGGGCCAGAAGGATAACCGCGTAATATTTCCGAACGCTGAAAATCTTGAACGCAGGTGAGAGGAACGAAGAAGCGGTACATCGGAAACCACGCAGACTAGGTTATTTCCAAGGATTTTTACTCAGAAGCGTACCATTGTACGAGTGTAGGTTTTTCCTCGCAAACTTTCCGCGATGGACGACAAAAGACTAAAATCTGGTTGGTCGGCTTTCAGAAGAATCTGTAGAGATGGAGAACATTCCGTGGTTTCGGAAATATGATTCGTTTACGGAATTACGATGGTGAAGAGCCGAGTCTTGCTGGGAAACCAGCAGTGGAAAGGAGAGGTCTCCCGCTATTAGTACCCGTGTGTGACGGTCGCTCGATATCAGCTTTGTTGGTACAGACGGACTTGCTGTCTCCGCTCTCAGGAGAGTTTATAGTTAGAACAGTCAGGCACTGTACTGTTCCGAACCTATACGATTCTGGACCCCACCTCCAGGTAGGAAGTCGTCTTTAAGTACGCAGCGTTCAGTAATCGAGAACGCTTCCTCTGCCTGTACGTAAGTTGAGACGTTATCTGAACTCCGTCCTTGTGGCTGGGAGTTTGCGTTTCTCGTCTGTAGAACACAGAGAGGAGAAGACAGTATTAGAGAATATTAGCCAGAGGACCGCCTTCTGCCCTCCTAGTGTGTGAAAGAATTTACTTGTAGCTGGAGTTCTTCACTCGTCTCAGACGAGTACGAGAACCATCACTTCGATGCACCGGAGGCAGTACAGACGGTGATATCGCAAATTGCTTCGGCTTTTTAGGGCTATAAAAGCTAAACAGCTGTGATCACGTTAGTTTATTTCCACTGAGGTTCCACACAACCGCAGGTCATCTTTAAAAGTAGTGTCTTCTAGTGTTTGGTACGTAGATGTCAGTCATTTTGCATTATTGGTATTAGATCGTACAGTCATAATAAGGGGCAGAGTTGGGCAATTGATTAGTAATTTTACTTAGGAAATGTAAACTTTGTAATATAAGGGTATTTTTAATCTACAATAAATATACAAGCAGGAACAAAGTATCATTTAGTAGTGTTAGTTGCCTTAATCATTCATTTATGTTTAGGTTGTAATTTATATGTTAAAGTCCATCAGGAGATCCTAAGATCTGCATCACAGAGTAGTCAGTAGGGTCAAATCTTCATTTTAGCGTTTATTATTTTCCGCTGCGCTCATTCATTTTAAACACGCCTGGAGTAGCATCTTGAAGCACACCACGAAGAGCGTATTGCGGCGCAACAGCTTTACCTGGACGTTCATTGTCCTTGTGAGAAAGCACATCACCTTTCTGTCAAAGAAATGGCAGTTACACGTGGATAACAGCCTGTGCGATGTAGAGGACGCTTATTAATTTAATTCGCTGAAATATCAAATGTGTAAACGTGACCGCGTGTTGTAAAAACACCATCAACCCTAGGACCACAATGGTGTGTTGTGGAAGTATGCGCCCTGGTATAGGCAACTCAGTAGGTCCTCGACATTAGCGTGAACTCCATCACTCTCGTGCAGATAGAACCTATTCTGTTCACTGAAGCCTGTCGGAGTGGCCGAGCGGTTTTAGGCGCTACAGTTTGGAACCGCGTGACCACAACGGTCGCAGGTTCGAACCCTGCCTCGGGCATGGATGTGTGTGATGTCCTTAGGTTAGTTAGGTTTAAATAATTCTAAGTTCCAGGGGACTGATGACCTCAGCACTTAAGATCCATAGTGCTCAGAGCCATTTGAACCATTTTGTTCACTGAAGGCAACAGAGCGCCATTCTACTCTCCAGCCAACTCACGACACTGGCCTGTAAAGAGGCGCGTGTGATCTTAATCCTCCTGCAAGCAGACGGTTCCCAAGAGTTCCTGATGACACAGTAAGTGCGACATCTGCCCAGATTTAGTCCCTGGATGGTGTTCGATCGGTCATCGCTACTCCCACAATTCGTCGGTCGCGACCTGAGTCTGTGCTACATGAATGTCCAGGATCTGGCCTCCATACGTGGGAATGTTCCACAGACTACTGTTGAAAGGAGCGACTCATCAAGGATGCAGTGTGCTTAACATGAGCAGCAAGCCGTCGATACGTCAATCTAGCTTCCCGCAGGCTTATAATAATGCGACACAGTTCAAATAGCTGAAGCTGTTCAACAGGAATTTCGATTGATCTTTTTTTCTATGAGTGTTGGAAACATGCTAACAACACTGTTTCATTCATTTGTTCTTGTTCATTTGCATTACTTATTTCGAAATATAGAATATTTTCATTTTGTTACCCGCTCTACTTATGGGTGCTTCTTAGAATGTACGAGACTCCACAGATACAAGACCCCGACGTGAAAGGCTTGACGCAACAGTATCGTTTTATAACAGCGTTCTATGACGGGCGTGCAATAAGTAACACAATGCTTTTTCTGTAGGTTGCTTTTATTTAGAATTCCAAGAAACCTTATTGTTCCACACTCTTTCCGCTACAAAACCCTTCTCTGCAACACAATCTCCGTTCAGTGCAACGTCCTTACGCCATCTTATTGAGCGGGTCTGTATGCCATAACGGTACCACTCTAGTGGACGACATCGGAGCCAGCATCTTGCTGCATCAATATTCTCCCCATCATTCACGTACTGCTTCCCATGGAGTGCAACCTTTATTGCACCTAACAGATGGAAGTCGGAAGGTGCGATATCTGGATTGTAGAGTGAATGAGGAAGGGCAGCCAAAAAACTCAAGTTTTAAGAGTACCTCGGGGCTGCGCAGACTTGCATGGGGCATTGTCATGGAGAAGGAGAATTTCGTCTGCATTTTTATGGCGACGAACACTCTGTGTCGTTCCTTCAAATTACTGATGGTAGCACAGTATATGTCAGAGTTGATCGTTGCACGATGAAGGTGTACATCAAACAAACTAAGGCTTTCACAGTCCCAGAAGACCGTTGCCATGACCGGCTGAAGGTGAGGATCTGACCTTTTTCTTCGGAGAAGAGGTGGTGTGGCGTAGCTCCACGAATAGCCGTTTTGTTTCTGTTGTTAAGTGATGAACCCCTGTTTCTTAGCCTGTGACAAAAAACTGTCACTATCAGCCTCTTAAAGCACCATCAATTCCGCAATGGTGGTCCTTCGTTGCACTTCATGGTGTTCTGTTAGGCGGCGAGGAAACCTGTGGGCACACACCTCTGACTACTCCAAGCACTGGACGAATGTGTGAGCACTGCCAACAGAGACGTCCCCTTGTGCAGTGAGGTGTTTCATTGAAATCTTTAGATCACCTCGTCTGAGAGTGTCCGCACGTTCCAACACTACAGGAGGCACAGTTGTGTGCGACCGGCCGGCACGCGGGAAATTAGACAGATTTGAGCGACATTGCTGCAATGATGACAGACGCCTATACCAACAGCTCAGAGTGCTTTTGTTCACTGTCAGGTCTCCGTAGATATTCTGTAAGCGCCTACGAATATCTGCGGTGCTCTGGTTTTCCGCCAATAGAAACTCAGTGACAGTTGCTTATTGGGACACCACCTCCGTTACAGACGTCATTTTAAAGACAACATATGGAGCGGCCACCTGTCGGAACTTCATGAAACTATAGGGACTAAAGCACGAATAATTCTCTAATGTTCCAGAATACATTTCGCATTTTTTCAACCGAAATCGGCCAAGGAAGAAAAGTATTGCATTACTTGTTGACCGGCCCTCGTAGCTTAACGGAGTGATGATCTCACGAGAATTCTAGTAAAACCGAGGCTATTCATTTATTGCAGATGACTTATAATAAAAGACAAGGTTTTAACTGAAGAGTGGAAATGTCGAAGTTATAAGTGCCAAGCGTTCACAAAATGAATTTTCAGTGCGGTTGTGTTCTCGGTACTCTGTGGCTTGTCGTTATACGGGTTCCAAGTGGCAAATTATGAAGAAATTGTTTATAATATGCATTAATGGATAGTGCACTATCTCGGTGCCAAGTAGTGCTTCTCTCTGTATTCAAAGTGCCATACGTTAAGTTCTCCTCTATTTAGTTGGTTTACAGTTTGTGTGGTAGCCAGTGGGCACGTAAGCTTTTGTTTGCATCAGTAAAACATGTTTGTAATGAAAGAAGATAATCTTGGTTTCAAAAATACTAAAAACGTTTGGAGAAATGAACATACAAAAGAACTACTGTCTTGAAAATGTGAACATCATCCATTTCTTCCTCGACAGCACAGGGCCTTCTACAGCAAACTGTACAATATCTGATCCAAAGAATGAAGCTGTGTCAGTGACAGAAATAAATGTAGAAAGATTTTTCCTTGATTTCTTTACTGTTATTTTCTTGTAACTATTTTAAAAATTGAAAGAAATGGTTTTTGTTGATTGCAGTTTTACTGTTTAAAGCATTACTTCTGTAGTCCTGTACCTGTATTACCACGTATAAAACTTAATGCCTCAGTATTGATGGGATCTGAAACAAAAATTTTCTTATTGACACTTAGAACTAGTAAGCCTCTTAGCAGGACACCTAGATCGTTATTAAGAAATTATTTTCTTCTTTGTCGTCTTACTTTTTGCAACTGAACAACATAATTCTGTGGCATCAAAACACATTCTCAGTTTATTTGCATACAGTTATGAACAAAGAGTGATACGCTATTTTTTTATTCTCCTGACAAAAGTGAAATTTGGCACTTAGATAGT
Source organism: Schistocerca piceifrons (assembly GCF_021461385.2). NCBI lineage: Eukaryota > Metazoa > Arthropoda > Insecta > Orthoptera > Acrididae > Schistocerca > Schistocerca piceifrons. The sequence goes on from NC_060138.1 coordinate 951,981,962, forward strand.
TCGACATTCATACTCTTCAGTTAATGAGTGGAAAGCACTCAAATCATTGAGAAATATTATTTCTAATCCGAAAAGTTTATTCGTACCGTCAATTTGATTCTGAATCAGGAATCCAAAGAATAGCGCATTATGTAACGAAGCGAATTATTTTCTAGCGTTCAGATACCCTATGTGATCAAAAGTATCCGGACACCTGGCTGAAAATGACTTACAAGATCGTGGCGCCTTCACCGGTAATACTGGATGACAGCTTCCACTCTCGCAAGCATACGTTCAATCAGTTGCTGGAAGATTTCTTGGGGAATGGCAGCCAATTTTTCAAGGAGTGCTGCACTGAGGAGGGGTATCGATTCATTCGGTGAGGCCTGGCATGAAGTCGGCGATCCGAAACATCCCAAAGGTGTTCTATAGGATCAGGTCAGGACTCTGTGCAGGCCAGTCCATTACAGGGACGTTATTATGGTGTAACCATTCCGCCACAAGCCGTGCACTATAAACAGGTGCTCGATAGTGTTGAAAGGTGCAGTCTCCATCCCCGAATTGATCTTCAACAGTGGGAAGCATGAAGGTGCTTAAAACATCAGTGCAGGCCTGTGCTGTAATAGTGCCACGCAAACCAACAAGGGGTGCAAGCCCTCTTCATTAAAAACACAACCACACCATAACAGCACCGCCTCCGAATTTTACTGTTGGCACTACACACGCTGGCAGATGACGTTCACCGGGCATTCGTCATACCCACAACCTGCCATCGGATTGCCACGTTGTGTACGGTGATACGTCACTCCACTCAACATTTTTCCACTGTTCAATCCTTCAATATTTACGCTCCTTAGACCAAGCGGGGCATCGTTTGACGTTTACCAGCGTGATGTGTGGCTTATGAGCAGCCGCTCTGCCATGAAAACCAAGTTTTCTCACCTCCCTCGTAACTGTTATAGTACTTGCAGTGAATCCTGATTCAGTTTGGAATTCCTGTGTGATGGTCTGGATAGATTCCTGCTTATTAGACATTACGACCCTCTTCAACTGTCGGCGGTCTCTGTCAGTCGACAAACGAGATCGGCCTGTACGTTTTTGTGCTGTACATGTCCCTTCACGTTTCCATTGGAAACAGTGGACCTAGGGATGTTTAGGAGTTTGGAAATCTCGCGTACAGACTTATGACACAAGTAACACCTTGTCATCTGACCATGTTCGAAGTCCATGAGTTCCGCGGAGCGCCCCATTCTGCTTTCTCACTGAGGTCGCTGATATGGCGTACCTGGCAGTAGGTGGCAGCAAATGCACCGAACATGGAAAATATATGTTTTTTTTTGGGGTGTCTGGATACTTCTGATCAAATAGTGCATATATATTTGTAGAGCCGAGGGGCATGTCAGAGGAGGAATCATAATGTAATGGCGAAATAGGCGTTTAACATACACTAGCCGATACTCAAAATGAGAAGTGAAGCCGAAAGAACACGGACTGCAACGAAACCACATACATTGAAGAAGCCTGTATGAATTCCAGTATGATAGCTAGGTTTCGTTTGAATCACAGCAATAGCTACCTTTAGCAGAATGGAGTTTCAGTGAAGTTCGCCGTTCACAGCTGAGTGGTGAGCTTGTTTTTTCTTTTTTTATATGGAGGACCTATTTTCAATACCAAGTACTACTGGAGATATTTCCTTACTGCTAGGGCTGAAAAGCAGTACAGTCAATCTCAGGATAAATGAGGAGCTGCTTGGCTGAGAATTAGAGGCCTCAAGGTCTGGGAAAGTGATAAGAGCCTGGAGAGTGGCGTGCAAACACAAACGTTCCCTGCAGCATCCGAGTGATTCCATTGGCCGAGGATGAAACAGTGGTCGGCCAGAAATGCCACTTCACAGTGACTTGCGAAGCCTAACATTTGAAGATGTAAGTAGATGTTGCATATAATTGACTCCAAAACGAAAAAAAAAAAAATGTGAACATCGAGCTGCATCTAAAGGGACTGACTACCAGTTATGACGAACCTCCGGGTAAGCACTTACGCAAAGTAGTGTACCTACGATGAGCCCCTTGCGGTCACAGCAGCTACTCCCATATCCCGTCGGTTGTTGGTTTGTAGTGAAATTATCGCCTTTGATACGATGCATGAGGCAAGTTTAAACTGTACACTGAAGCTCTTTAAAGTACGCTTTAGACAGTAGAGGTAAATTGAGAACTGGGAATCATTTCCCCCTGGATAAAGCTGACCACGAACCGTAGATATTGCCGTTGTTGTGGAGGCTTACGTGCCTCAGCGACACATATTGCCGTACCATAGGTGCAACCACAATGGAGAGGTACTTGTTGAGAGGCCAGACAGAAGTGTGGTTCCTGAAGAGGGACATCAGCCTTTTCAGTAGTTGCAGGGGTAATAGTCTGGATGATCGATCGATATGGCCTTACTGTGCTGGTACTGCAGTACACGTTTCTATGCCAACTAGCTACACAGATGAGGAGGAAACTGAGGAAATGTATGATGAGATAAAAGGAACTATTCAGAAAATGAAGGAACGAAAATTTAATAGTCATAGGGAACTGGAATTCGATAGTAGGAAAAGGAACAGAAAAACGAGTAGTAGGAGAACATGGACTGGGGAAACGAAATGAAAGAGGAAGCCACCTGGTACAATTTTGTACACAGCATAATTTAATCATAGCTAGCACTTGGCTTAAGACTCATGAGATTCTGTATATGTGGAAGAGACCTGGAGACACCGGAAGGTTTCAAATTAATTATGTAATGATTAGACAGAGTTTTAGGAACAAGATATTAAATTTTAAGACATTTCCAGGGGCGTTTGTTATGGTTATGAACTGCAGATTAAAACTGAAAAAACTGCTAAAAGGAAGTAATTTAAGGAGATGGGACCTGGATAAACTAAAAGAACCAGAGGTTATAGAGGGTTTCATAGGGAACATTAGGGAAAGATTGACAAGAACGGAGGAAAGGAATACAATAGAAGAAGAATGAGTAGCTTTGAGACATGAAACATTGAAGGTAGCAGAGGATCAAGTAGGTAAAAAGACGACGGCTAGTGGAAGTCCTTGGGTAACACAAGAGATATTGAATTTAATCGAGGAAAGGAGAAAATATAAAAATGCAACAAATAAAGCAGGCGAAAGGGAATAGAAACGTCTAACAAATGACATCGATAGAAAGTGCAAAATGGCAAAATAGGAATAGCTAGAGGACAAACGTTAGGATGTAGAAGCATATATCACTAGGGGTTAGATGGACACTACCTACAGGACAGTTAAAGATACCTTTGCAGAAAAGAGAATGACCTATACGCGTATCAAGTGCTGAGATGAAAAACCAGTCATAAGCAAAGGTGGCGGGGATAAAATACAGTGAGCGAAACGCTATTTACAATCTGTATAGAAACCAGATGGCTGTTGTAAGAGTCGAGGGGCACAAAAGGGAAGCAATGGTTGAGAAGGGAGTGTGACAGGGTCGTAGCCTATCACTTATGTTATTCAAACTGTATACTGAACAAGCAGTATAGGAAACAAAACAAGAATTTTGAGTTGGTATTAAAATCTAAGGAGAAGGTCGAGAGACAGATAAGGACTTGGAAGAGCTGTTGACCGGAATGGACAGTATCTTGAAAGGAGGAAATAAGATGAACATCAATATAAGCAAAACAAGTGTAATGAAGTGTAGTCGAATTAATTCAGGATCAGATTATGAAATGAGACATCTGAATTAGTGAACAAGTTTTGCAATTTGGGAAGCAAAATAACTGATGGTCGAAGTAGAGAGGATGTAAAATATAGTCTGACAATGTGAAGGGAAGTGTTTCTGAAGAGAAGAAACTTGTTAACATTGAGTATAGATTTAAGTGTGAAGAAGTCCTTTCTGAAAGTATTTGTATGGACTGTAACCACGTATGGAAGTGAAACATGGACGATAAACAGTTTAGACAAGAAGAAAATAGAAGCTTTTAAAATGTGGCGCTACAGAAGAATGCTGAAGATTAAATGGATAGATCACATAACTAATGAGGAGGTAACGAATAGATTTCGGAAGAAGAGAAATATGTGGTACAACCTGACTAAAGGAAGGGGTCTGTTGGTAGAACACATTTTGAGGTATCAAGGGATCACCATCTTCGTACTGGAGGGAAGCTTGGGGGATAAAAATCGTAGAGGGAGGCCAAGAGCTGAATACATTAGGCAGATTCAGAGCGATGTAGGCTGCAGTAGTTACTCGGATATGAGAGGCTTGCACAGGCTTGCACGGAGAGCTGCATGAAACTAATCTTTGGACTGAAGACCACAACAACAAATGCTGCGTATTGTCGAGCAGAAAATTTCTTAATGATATCTGCAAATATTGCTATCAAAATAACACTAGCTGCGGTCTGGGAACTGTCTTTTATTGTGAATTAGCAGTGCGTAAAATATTCAATTTAATGAGGATACTTTCACTGTTTCTTCAAAACGTTCATACTCTGGAACAATAGCGAGGCAAGTGCTAATACACATGAAGTGAGAATACGTTGAGGCAAATAGTTTTACCTCATTTGCGATGTAAACGTTATGCCGCACTGGTCATCTCAAGTATCTGCTAAAACAAGCTTACACAATTTTTATAAAAGTAAGCTATATTTTAGTCCAACAATGAAAATTTTCCTCTCCACATTACAAGACTATGCTTTGTCTCTCTGAGGTAAAGTGAATTAAACACTGATGACTGTTATCTCCTCGAACATTCCGGTGATTTTCACAATAGTGTTCAAGTAATGAGATTTCTATCGAGCAGTTTTAGCACTGTTTTTCGAGGCCTAAGGTTAACGATCCACAGAATTCTTCTAAAATCACGTGCCTCTTGTTGCTCTCCAACCACCTCAAAATCTTGTATATAACCCACAGCAAAATAACGAGGAAATGATAGGATTTGAAGTTTTGCTCCTGAACACTTCTACCACGTACTTATACGTGAATAGTTGTCAGTAAGGAAACTGTTGGCCTAATGTGAATTACAGTTCATCGGTTGTGCCTGGAGAATGAATCACTTATCTGGGATTCTGATGAAAATACCAGTTGTGAAACATCTTCCGAGGCAACATTCGGTCTGCTAATGAAATCTTGCGTCGTTCACTCTCCGTTAACACATATTCCGTCAACTTCAAAATCCAATGTATTGTTACGAAAAGATAGGACATAATACTAACGAAATTTTACTCCTACTCTCAGATATTAATAAAAGCATCTTACTGACATTTTTCAACTCGTAAAATAATCTGATACGGCTATCTAAATTTAGTAATGTAAGAAGTGGATTGGATGTTGCGAAATAGAGGAACTTTACTAAGAATAATATTAAGACAACATATAACACGTGGTGTCAGGTTGGCATCAGAAATCGGTCCAGCGCTCTGTATGAGCGAAGACTTGTCGAGAGCTAACTGAGGATCCGGAGTTGCTGTAATTGCCGGTGAAGGCAACACCCTCCGGCGCCAAGGCGACTAGCAGACACAGGCATACAGACAAATTGTTTGGGAAAGTTCTAGAAGGTCCTGGAAGATTCTCATTCCTAAGAAAGACCCTCGGAGGAGTCGATAGGAAACTCTGCAGGAAAAACTCTCATAGTAATTCCTGAAAACCCAGTATGTAAGTGGCTAGTTCAAAGGACCACAGATGATGAAGAGTGGCAGTCAGAAGCAATCCCTGCCATGAGTTATAAGGGTCATTATCAGGAAGCAGTCACAGTAAGTAGGCACCGAAGCAGTACCACTGCCGAGCCTCTATAGCGTGACACTTCGATACTTTGAGGGGGGATACTGAGTTTCCGCTTAGTATCTAGCAACAGATATTATCCTGAGGTTCCTGTCTATTAAAGAAGAAGCGCTACAGTGTTTCTCTTCAGCAGCAATGGGTGATAGTTTATATTATCTATCACAATATTAAGAAAAACAAGCACTGCCTCACACTTGTCTCCTGTTGTGAATGAGGTGTCTGACAGCGAGAGTCGTAACGAGTAATAGTCGATGTTGTCCTTGTGTCAGAATGTAGGGAGGAACGTGCGCTGCCTCGCATTTGTCTGCTAGTGTGAATAAGGTATCTGATTGCATTAAGTCGCAACGAGTGACAGTTCACATTAGTTGTCCACCTGAATACAAAGAGAAGCAGCTTGTCCTTAGTCGTAATTAAGGTACACTGCACAGTCGCATTAATGTAACTTCCTGTCCGAAGCCTGAATAACCACATTTTGCAGCGCGGAACGCTGCTAGATGTGCAGGAAGAGAGTCTGTGAGGTTCTGGAAGGTACCGACCAGGAAGTGGAGCCATGCCGATTACACTGCCGTGTCCAGCTGTGCTAGGTTTCTCGGCTGAGGATCCATGGTGCAAATAGCCCAATAGAGGTGGTACGCCGGCATCTCAATTGGTTTTAAACCAGGAGAGCTTGGTGGTCAGAGGAGTACGGTGAACTCATCCTGGTGTCTTCGAACCTTGCACGTTCACTGCGCCCTGTGTAACATGTTTACTGTGCTGCTGCCATCGTGCCGAAGAAAAACAAACTGAAGATAGGGGCGGAAATGGTCTCCAAAGATAGATTCATACTTTTGTTGATCCACTGTGCCGTCCATAATGACAAGATCACCCAAGGAATGCTATGAAAACATTTCCAGGAGCATAACTCCCCATTCTGAACTCTTCAGACGTTTGTTACAGGGTACTTGCTTAAAACGCAATTCATCTGAGAAGGTCACCTGTTACAACTCAGTGGGCTTCCAGCTGCGGTTCTGGCGTACAAATTTCATCCTTCGATGCCGATGAAGATCAGTCAGTATGGGTTCATCAACCAGCCACCTGTTGCAGAGACCCACACGCAGCAACGTTTGCTGTACTGTCGTTGTGGACACACTGTTGGTAGCCCCTTGGCTCACCTGGGCGGTCAATTGCTCAGCATTTGCACGTATATTCGCCCGTACACATCTAGCCAGTCGTCGTTCACCCCTGTCGTGAATGGTCCGTTGTGCAATATAGTTGTCTCAGCGCTGGGTTTGCATAGCGCCATTTTACCACGCACGGTATACTTTAACCGTGTCAGCAAACAAACAGTTTACAAGCTTAGCCGCGTCCGCAATGCTTTGGCCATTGACCCAAAAGACAATGATGATGCCTCTTTGGACGTCAAATAAATTGCTCTGTTTCTATATTAAGAGAACAACTACACTGTTTCCCGCGTCTCCCCGACACAATTTATATACCCACCTATACCAGTGCTGTCATCTGCCGTCCAAGACAATTTATTACATGTCGCCGTCTAACATAGACGGTAATCACATTAATGAGAAGGAACCCTGTATTTGACTGTGTATTGTGGGAACAAGTTGCAAGCAGAGTGCTCCTCTTCGAAAGTGGAAGGTAGAACTCAGGAACTGGAATTGTTGGAAAGGCCAAACAAGTGGCAGGATGTACTCATTGTTTTGGAAAGATACACAGCCACGTAAGATATCTCTATGGGTAAGGCTAAATGGCTGGGAAAATTAACTGTTCTTGAATTAAATCCGTAAGTGTCTGATCCCTTATGCGCTTCCTATGAATCAAAATTTCTCCTCTCCGCTTCAGAATCATCTACTCTAAGCGTACAAAGAGACTTTCTCTCTCTCACTCTGTTAAAGTTGGCTTATTAAAGCTCAGTCCACACGGTCGTCCACATAATAACTGGACGATGCAGGCTAAACTTTTACCCAAGCTGTTGACAGGACATGTGGTGGGACGTGACAAATCAAACCTGAAGTTTATCCACAGCTTATCTGTAAGCGGCACCCCATCTTTTTTGCTTGTGTAAATATGCGTGTTTGTGTGTGTGTGCTGGATGCTGATTTCAGACTCTCTCATAACCTTGCGAAACAGGCAAGAAGGGCGTGTGGCCAGTCGGAGGACCCAAACAGTCAGCCCCTATAGGAAGGGCTGGGGAACACAATTGAACATATTTTATTATTAAGTACGTCCTCCAAAAATTTATTATCCGACAAGAATTTTTTCTATAACAATAACGAGGTACAGCCATTCGTATTTTCTTTCCTAGTTAAAAAGGAAAAAAATAAATTAAGGTCATTTTCAAGATAATCATTAAACTCCAAATACCAAACTTTAAACAATTTAAGTATGCTTTAGATTTTAAAAATATATGAAAAGGTCAAGCACACTAAATATTAATAAATGAGAAATGATCAGCTCGACGTCAGACCGGTACAAGCTAGCTGGCGGCTCAGCACACTCCAGGCGTAGATCTCAGGCACCTGTCCCAGCGACAACAAGGCAGGCGAGAGTAAGTTGACCGTTACAACATGTACAGCAAACACTCTCTTAAACAGTGAAAGGATAAAACGAAACTAAGGCCTTCAGCCCACGTCTCTAAAATATCGCACTTAAAACGGGTATAAATACCGGAGTAACCATGAGTAAAAGGTTAAATGTACTTTAAATGTCACCACAGTCTTCACAAATGCCAAAAGCTCTTTCCGGCTACCATCCACAACTAAAAATGTATCTAGATCCCGCTGGGGTTCTTAACTACTTCAGCCTTGTACAATTTCATACATAATTTAACAGATCGTTTGAGTATGAGATAAATCAGTCCACTAATTCCGCTAAAGTAGTTGTGCTATCTAAGGAGGGAGATTTACTATTTGCTGCTACACTAATTAAAGTGGATCCTCTTTCTTAAGATCAACACTCCGTCGAGGTGAATTCTAAAATTGGAACTGAGCACCGACCACAAGGTCTTAAAATCAAAACCACAATTTTACTTAAAATCAGGCACTTGAAGGAAAAAAAAATGCTCCAAACAGATAAGCCAATTTCCATATGAGAGAGAGTTGAGCACATGACAACGGCTCTTTCAAATAAACGCCAATTAAATGCAAAATGCAGGAACGCTGCACAACTGAAGTTGAAAACCAAGCGGAAGGCAAGCTCCAAGCTGCTTCAAACAAATGACAGGCAACCTAGCCAAGTTTCTGGCGAACATTACGAATGACGCCCACCCATAAACATAAGGAGGCAGGATATGTCTCCGTCCTCGACCAGAAAACCAAGGGATGTGTTGACGCAGTGTCCGACGAAACCCACGATAAAGCCGTTCTGAGTGTCGAGGGCAGCCTGGGGCACGATCCACAGACTTCACCGAATCGCCCTGACTTCTTCAGGAGGAACCTCGAAACAACGTGAAATAGTACAGTCGTAGAGGGGTAGCCTCGCCAGGCACGTCACGTCAGCAACCACACCGACCGATACAGTAAACGCCGGCTATCCACGCACGCACCAAGAAATCCGTGGTCCAAGAATAATAGCCAATCGCTCCCCAAGTAACACGTACGCTCCACCGGACACCACTACTAACCCCTGCCAGCGTCGACCTTCTCCTTTCTTCCACCTAGAGAGAGAGAGAGACCAAGGCACTCGAACCGGCAATGAAAATGCTAAACTCGCCGGCCGCAAGCTATCGAACTTGCATCACGCCTGACTTGGCGCCATTCCATTTTAGTAGCAAACGTTGAACTACTAACTGCAATAAGAACGTACTATGAAGCAATTAAAGGTGTTTAAATTAATTAGTCACACCTAATAATAAATCTACAACAGGAAAACGTGACGACAGAGTCTTGAGTACTGTATATCACTCACTGAAAAAGACTCGACAGTGGATGGTATCTTGGATCTGTTTGTACTGTAGTTCTAATTAAAATTGGACGGGGAAGGAAGGGAATTTTAATTTATAGCTAAATAATTTTTTTACTGTAATAGCTGTATTATTCATTATTACATCTAATTATCTCAGTAAATCTTCAAATAATTTGTGTAATGCTTCCGAAGCAGCACGCAAAGTCTTGTCACAGATTTTCTCTTTGCATTTCTTTTCGCTTTTTACCTCGCTGCATCAGTTCCTGATTCCTAGCTAGCAAGCGGCATTCCCTGAAATCTCAACATCAAACTGGCTTAACACTATGACACTTTCACCCACATTCTAAACTCAAGTGCCTCTGTACATTTAAATGGAATGTTTATTAGGAAACCGCCGACAATAATCTTAATGCAGCCTCTACTTTACGCTTGACTGCCGACTTATCTTCTCTCCCAGCTTACCGACGAGAGCGAAGGTAGCTAGGGCCTTGAAGAGTCGCTTTGAGTTATTGGACAAATCCAGATACCAGCGTCTACGATGCCTCGTCACACACATATCAAATAAACGTATTACCCACTTCAAGAGGGTCCCTTATGGATAAGTAGTTTCATATTTTTGCCTCAGGTTAACTGTTCTAAACATTGCAGGGTGCTTCCGGAAGACCACTGGTATGATTTGCGTTGTGAAGGGAAAATATCACGTAAACTATTGCTGTATTGTTAACGATTAAAAGTGCACAGATATCTGAAAATGACATGAAATGATGTAGCGTATAAGGTAACGTATGATCGTAACCGTTGAATGTTATGGCTCATTTAGAAATATGCCTACGCCATGTTCAATAATTTTGCTTATTGCTTAGGAAGGTGGAGCGAGGTGCTGTTTTGTATCCTTCATTAACGTGGGCAAAAACTTTTAAATCTCGAACGCACATTGCCTCACTTATATGCATTTTCTATCTACGGATTTTGGTCTTCGACCAACTCGGTAACAACAATCTACTGACGAAAAGTTGAACGTCTGTGGTGAGCTGGCAATGAACGCTGCGGTGGCATATCCAATACTCTTGATAGGATTCATTGATGGACTGTAACAATGACGGCGAAAAATGCTCCGTGACTCCACCCAGTTCTAACTGCACCCTGGACCCTGTTGGCCAAGAGGTATGAGGTAAAGTACTCCGGGAATATTTACTTAACTGTAGATACTGCATTCTGTTATTGCGGTTGTCAGCAATAACTGCATCATTGAGCTGGTTATCACTGATATCTTGGACCGTGAGACGACACTGGGCATTATTAACTACTGTGATGTTAGTGTGCGTATTTACGTTATCAACATGGAAAATGTAGTGATTTTTAAACAAAAATATATCGAAAACAATATGAAAGAGATTATATGTTTATCTGATATATTCCCTTATCTACACGTTTGGTCTTGAAACAACCTGAACAATGCTCAGAACTTCTTACAGCGAAACCTGTAAAGATTCAGAAATGAACGCACATAGAGAAAAGCTTTTCTACGGGGTCCAGAACCTAGTGAGAGCTCGTTTAGCATTCTGTACTATCACCACAATCCGGAACTGTGATCTCTGTTGGAATGGGGTATACATCCAAGCCCCCCCTGCCCTTCCTCCCCAGAAAAGTGGTTGCTTCGCAGTAACTGCCTTTCTATGAGAGGGATGCTCGTTGTTCTCTGCCACCGCTACACTACACCACCAAACATACAGAGGAACTAGCTTTACGGTATTTCTTGTCAATCATTATGTTCTTACGGGAGAGATTTCCAGTTTCATTTATTTGATATAATAAGCCTGCCTTCAGCCTCCGTTATTACTTTAGTTAGAGTAATTTATTATTTAAAGGTTACTAGAATAACATGTTGCCTACAAAAGAAATTATGATAATAACTAATACATCCTCGGAGATTAAAACTGTGTGCCATCAGTGGGCAGTGCTTTTACTGACTAAGCTAGCTGGCTATTATGCATTTGCTATAATTATACGTTAACAAAATAATTTTACAAGAAACGCTGTTAATGATCATTGAATTAGTCTAAATTAACAAGGAAAAACATGTTCTCCGTCACAAAAAGCTTTAAATTAGCAACTGCACACTTTACTTCATGTCTGTTACGACTATACAGATTAAATGCATCCAGCAAGGTGCCATTTGCCCTACACAGTGGGAGAGTTAACGGCACACATTCTTGATACATTATTATATTCTGAGTGGTATCATTATGTAATGTGCACTGAAACTTGGTATGAGAATCGATGTATACACTATTCTTTCGCTCAACAATTTGCTCTATACCACTTCCTCTACAATGAGTCCTGAATCATCTGAAGTTTGTCTTTTGTACTTCGTGTGTTTCTCACTTCAATGCGATAAACCTGTAGCCACCATCCAGACTATTCATCAGTTATGTAACTATATTCTCACGGGTAAACAGTCATCATAATTGCCGTCAAACACTAAAGGCAACGCTACCATTGAGTGTATTTGCAGAAAGTCATTCCACGCATAATAATTTGTAATATGGATATTCTGGGTCTGCCTCTTGTTTTATTTTTCTCTCCAGACGTTTTCCCTCTAAGATGTTTTTATGAAGTCTGTACATCGAATTAGGTGTCCAATAAATTTAGTTTTCCTCTGTACATCGTATTAATCCACACTCTTTTCCCTTTGGTACCTTGTAGTAATGGTACACTACCCGTAAATTGCTGTTTTCTCTTGTTTTTTGAAGTCCTTATTAGTACTCACAGTTCTTCTTTAGGTATCGATTATTCTTTTCTTGTCATCTATTACTGTATTTTTCAAGTATCAAAATTCATCTACTTGAATCAGAGTTTCATTTCCTAGCTCAATGATTGCATCTATTTGCCTACTAAATTTATCAATCACGATTATTTTGATCTTCTTTGTGTTATTTATTTATTTATTTGTCATATGACAACATAAATCGGTGTCAATCTTATATACAAATATGAAAAAGTAATTAATGTTACGTAAAATAATATACAATAAAGCACAACGCGTTAGAGTTTTTTGCGTTTATTTTCAGTTTGTGTTTGTAGCAGGTACCAGACAAAATTTTAACATACAAGTTCTCCTTTTCAGAATCAGCTAAGACTACTACATCGTCAGCAGATCGCTTACAATGTCAAATTGCATACAATGCACTTATTCACCACATTTGTTTCCTTTTGTACTACCTATCGCTGTTTGTGTTGCACGTTGCATAAATATATTAGATAAGTGTGGAGAGAGAGGACAGCGTTGCTAGATAGTTCCCATATAGTGATTTCCTTTGTGCCATTAATGTCTATTTCTGTCCTCTGGTTTTCGTAAAGGTTGAGAATCAACCTTTTATCTGTCCAAGCCATTCCCATTTTATTAAGTTTTTCAAACTGTGCCTTCCATTCCATTATATCCAAAAGTCGTCTCTGGATCAATGAACGCGGCACACATTCTCCAATTCATCCAGTTTCTTCTTTCTAAAATTATTCCTTGTGCCATAGTTTCCCTGATTGTGCTTCCTTACGTAAATCCAAACTGGTCTCGTCCTAATCATTGATTGAACTTACCTGTAATATCTCCTTAGTAGTGATGAGTAGTTATATATTCCTGACATTGTAAGTGTGAGGATGTGGGGGTGTTCTGCAATGTCGGTACGCTAGCTAAAGAAAACTTCAGAAGCCAAGGTAGCTAAATAAAAAATTTTTTGGGTGACCAGTTGCCATAGAGATATGTTGTAATCATTGGATCTGCATGAGGATGAACATAAATTGATAGGAAAAATCATTGTGGTCATTGTGTTCATATCACTTCTCTGTCATTCGCCAGCTGGTGGTGAACATGAACACTCGTAATCAGCACAGTACAGCTATGTTTATGTTTGCACATAGTAATTTTAAATTTGACTCCCTGATCTGTAGTGATCTTCATGATAAGGGGAAGTGCATATGCAAGGTCAAATGACTTGCAACAGTGAAGTACAATATACTAGTGTGTAATAAAAACGGTCCTTAAAATGTATTGACTCTCACATAGTATTATGTATCTATCTTTTATGTTGTGTAGAACATGACAATCCAGTCACCCATCGCAGTGCGACCTGGTGGACGTACATGGTGTTCGTTGTGTTACATCACTTCTCTGTTAGCCACCAACTGATGATGAATGTGAACACTTGTAAACGGAGCAGTGCAGTTATGCTTAGGTTTGTAGATAGTAATTTTACATTTGACATGCCAGTTTATAGTGATCTTCATGATAATGTGAAGTGTATATGCATTGTGAAACGATTTACAATACTGATGACCAATATGTTGTCGTATTTTAAGGCATAAGGTATGTCATATTTCTATGCGTTGTCTTGCAAAACAATTTATCGAGTTATGATATCGGGATCGTAAAATATTTTTCCTAGCAGTTTCTGTTCATCCTCTTGCAGATCTGGCGATGACAGGACCAGTCATCCAATAAAATAACTTTTAGCGATCTTGACTTGTGAAGTATTCTTCAGTTACGAAATGTTCAGTATATGAGGTAACAGGCGAGTTGTGGCGACCTGAAAATACTCTAAGTTCGGTGTTGACGTGGCCGCACGGGTCGCTCGCCAAGCCAGGGCTCGTCAGCAACCACGTGTTACCGAATATTAACCGGAGCAACAGGGGCGACTACAGCACGAAGTGTCGAGGACTGTGCTTTGTGTCAATGAAGGAGATTTGTATACCGGGAGTGCCAAAGATGGTGGACTTTGTGAAACCATAGTGGCAGACATCTCACAGTTCATATAGAAATTAATAGTAATCAAAGGAATCATGATACCTGAAAACGAAACATGTACAGTCATGCTCAAAAGTATCCGAACGACCTGAATTGCATTTCACCTGATTCGCATACAACTCACATAACGCAGTTGTGTAGCAGGTCCTCTAATATCTCCTTGGTACAGCCGTTTGACTATTGAAAATGGTTCCTACAAGTTTCCACTAGAAAACACTGCTCTGTATCGCAAAAACTCAAGATGTAAAGTTATACCACGATACTAGAAAAATCAGGGTACACCTTATCACAGATAAGACTGTCCTTAAGGCTTGTAAGCTCACATTTATTCCAATAAATTACATACCTGAAATGTTAGCACTCTCATTATTACATCAGATAGGTAACGCACGACGGCCGGAGTGGCCGTGCGGTTCTAGGCGCTACAGTCTGGAGCCGAGCGACCGCTACGGTCGCAGGTTCGAATCCTGCTTCGGGCATGGATGTGTGTGATGTCCTTAGGATAGTTAGGTTTAACTAGTTCTAAGCTCTAGGCGACTGATGACCTCAGAGCCATTTGAACCATTTTTTGAACCATTTTGTGAACCAGGTAACGCACGTAGTAAGTTCGTCATATTCGTGAAATCCTCTTCAAAGTAAAATAACGTACATGTTATTTAACACAAAATTACATAAAAAATTTAAGTTATTCACAAGCAGGTAGTTGAGAATATGTATGAACTTCAAATAACACGACGAACCGTCCGTTCTGCATATGGATTCAAACCCAGGTCATGCAGACTAAGATTTCGCAACTAAGGTAAACTGACAATCATTCCTGACTAGGCTTACAGAGAGTGATATACCTCGATTTAAGACGGTATCAGTTAGCAAATATCAACTTTAAATTACATAATGTAAACATTTGTAATGGACGTGAATTCCTACCCAGCATCTACTGTCCCTGTTAACGAACAACGAGAGATGTCAAATATTGCTTATTGACCAATAACTTAGTTGAAAAGCCGTGAGGTAAAGCTTTGTGTTAGACAGGGATTCGAACCCAGAACCTAATGGAATTGTTATCGAAGCACAATCAACTGCGACATATCCGATTTTCTCGGCAGTAGCTAATTGTTTTAACTGAAATAACGAGAGGAAACATTAATGTTTTCGTTCCCAGAAGTCAAACCCGGCACCTATCACTGTTATATTCTAGAAAAAACGAACGTTAAATATGGGTTTGTTACACGAGCAGCGGCATGTGAGCATGTTTCAACTAGAAATAATACGAAGGAGATTTGAGTGCTGACTGGGAATCGAACCCCACACATATTGTTGTTGACTACACACACAGAGACGTCAGTCACCGAATTTTTCTCCGCCAGCAGCTCGGAATAACATCCTTGAACATACAGTGATCTCTCAAATAGTTTTGTGTCCCACTGGGAGTCAAAAACGTCAGATTTCGTTAGTGTTGACAGCGAATGAAAATGCATTAAAAATCAAAATTATTATCCACCAGCAGATAAGTGTTCTCATGCTAGAGCTTGATTATACATAATGAAAACTTAAGTGCCGGGCCAGGACTCGAACCCATTCACGCGCAATATGTGGAGATCTTGAGGAATCTGCAGTTTTGAACAAACAACAATTAGTAGTCGAGCTGTATTGTCACGAAGGGGCGGTCTGAGTTGCATTCCAAGTTCAGAACCAATTTCATCGACATACAGAAGCTCAAATAAAAGATGGAATAAGTGTCCTGTGACCCTACATAGCGTTTGTTTCGTCACTAGAAGTAAATAACTAGTATAAGAAAGGTTACTGGTGATAGAGTTCCCACATTTCGCAACTCCTTACTTTATTGTGGTTCAACCTAACGTTTACTTGGTAGAGAAGGAATACCACGTTTAATGTGAATTTCACACCTCAATGCCATTATACCTTCTTCACTTGGTGTAGCCAGAAAAGAGTAGAATCTGTCTCTCCCTATTAAAAATTGTCGGCAGAAGTTGAACTCGAACCCATACCATCAGCATAGCAATCTATGATCAATCCAACAGACCACCAAACCCTCTACAGTGCGACACATTTTTCCAACATAACACCGTTGCGGGACACCCGATGAGAAATCCTGACACACAGGCTACCTGTAGTTGTTTGCAGCATGTTCAGTACATTCATTTACTTGGTTGACCGAATCACCATGAAGTAGCTGTCTCGGCTACTCAGTGCATACATTCGACTCAATTTTGTAATCACCGAAATATAATCACGTAACTGCCACCTACACAGAACTGCCAACAGTGCAGGATGCAGAAATTTAAATAGGAACTGTTCCTTTCCATTTGAGCTACTCTATTGCGCTATCTGTTCGTTGAAAATATTGTGCAGTGCAAAAGAAAAGCTGTAACTTCCTGTCTCTCAGAAGTCTAGATCCGGCCATACGCATTATCTCACAGCACTGTGGAATGCCTAACTTCTGGAGGAACTGTTGCTGACTTCTGAAGCTGGTGTTCGTACGTGATAGGTAGCAGCGTAATGATAAGCATCGCGCTCCGTGGGTGAGACGTCTCGAGTTGTATTAAAATCTTTGTTCCTTTCTTTAAAACGCAATTCTGCTGTCTGCTGAAGTTACCAATTTCATGGAACTTTGAACATAATTCCCTTCACTTCTCAACCCAAAATAGCCCCATGTGGGATAAGGGCTAACTTCTGCGACATTTAGTTCTTTTCAGGTTTAATAGACGGCCAGGCAGCAGATGCATCTCGAAACATTTGTATTACCTATGGGGTGAGCGTATCGTGCCAAAATGGAAAAGTATTTTCTACATTAGCAGTCGTCTGGTAGTGGCATTTTATTCTTCTTCAAACCATGTTTGACAGTTGTATTAAAATCTTTGTTCCTTTCTTTAAAACGCAATTCTGCTGTCTGCTGAAGTTACCAATTTCATGGAACTTTGAACATAATTCCCTTCACTTCTCAACCCAAAATAGCCCCATGTGGGATAAGGGCTAACTTCTGCGACTTTTAGTTCTTTTCAGGTTTAATAGACGGCCAGGCAGCAGATGCATCTCGAAACATTTGTATTATCTATGGGGTGAGCGTATCGTGCCAAAATGGAAAAGTATTTTCTACATTAGCAGTCGTCTGGTAGTGGCATTTTATTCTTCTTCAAACCATGTTTGACAGCTTTACCTCAGAACAAGTTTTCTACATGGATGTAACCAATAAACTGCATGTGCATTGTCAGACTGTTATAGATAACATCAAAGAATTCGCATATATCGTTGATGATTAATTTCTCTCACATGTTTAGTATTGGTTTAACAACACCAGAAGAAACCTTACGAAAATTGTGCACTGTATTACAAGAAATGAAATAAAGCTACCCACGCTAACCTTACGACGAAAGTCTGTTTTAATAAAACTATCTGTACACAAGCGTGCTGTATCGGCACGAATTAGTAAAATACTACTCACTTAGATTTCGATTGGGTCTGTCTTTAATTAGTATGCTGTGTCATACTCAACAGGTATGCAAATGTAGCATTTCATTAATAAAGTTATGTTTTCCTAGAAACCAAATATATGCTAGTCAGTTGCGGAATGAGGCGTCACCTGTTGTGCAGCATTGTAAGTTTTTCACCATTGCACTATGAGCTGAAAGTACTTTCTTGCGATTTCCTTGTCGATGTTTGATCTGACTGCTTATAGCTCTTTCACAGAAGGGACAAAAAAGTTGAAGTCTGCGAGACTGGAACCTCGAACCATAAGAGAAGCTTCTTCACAGCTCAACTGGTCACCACACAGCTAGCGAAGAGTTACGTGTTGTGCATTCCTCTTACGAGAGCAATAGCGGCTAGAGCTCGTAAACCGCAATTTAAAGGACGAGATTAGTTGCGACATCCACATGCAACGGCTTTCCTGAGCTGAAAACGGTAAATTTACAATCTTTTGTTACACCTCAAGCGACAAAAAGTCAGACTATTCAATGGAAATGACAGGAAATATCAAATGAACTTTGAGGCTTAATTCCTTGCACACCAGGAAGTAACTCGTCGATCACAGAGTTGCCAAGCATACCTTGCCTTGTTGCCAAATCTCAGTTACAGTACCAGCAGGAAGAAGACGAATCGAGGTGATCCTACAGCGGTCTGGGAAGTGACCATAGCTGGCGTCTCAAAGAGGCGGCTGCTACAGCGTGGAATATGTAATGCGTCTGATTCGCATTTGTGGAACTAGGTTTAGGGACTGGAGCGTAGTTACTAATAATACTCAGAATTGTCTGAAAACTAAGCATCATAAATCAGTAACTCTCATAGTTGTTTTTATATTTATTTCGTAACTGTACTCAAAACTAAGAACTCATTCACGGACGTTTTCGTGCATCGCCGATAGTCGAGCACACGAAACAAATAAACATAAAACAAGAATGTGTGTGTGTGTGTGTGTGTGTGTGTGTGTGTGTGTGTGTGTGTGTGTGAGAGAGAGAGAGAGACAGAGAGAGAGGGAGAGAGAGAGAGAAAAGAGAGAGAGAGAGAGAGAGGGAGATAAAAGTGAAAAGAATGAAAGAGAGGGTAAAAAATTGTTGTAAAGAAATTGAATACCGCTATGTAAAGAAATTTTTCATTAAAATGCCATGGTCCAAATACACTCCTGGAAATGGAAAAAAGAACACATTGACATCGGTGTGTCAGACCCACCATACTTGCTCAGGACACTGCGAGAGGGCTGTACAAGCAATGATCACACGCACGGCACAGCGGACGCACCAGGAACCGCGGTGTTAGCCGTCGAATGGCGCTAGCTGCGCAGCATTTGTGCACCGCCGCCGTCAGTGTCAGCCAGTTTGCCGTGGCATACGGAGCTCCATCGCAGTCTTTAACACTGGTAGCATGCCGCGACAGCGTGGACGTGAACCGTATGTGCAGTTGACGGACTTTGAGCGAGGGCGTACAGTGGGCATGAGGGAGGCCGGGTGGACGTACCGCCGAATTGCTCAACACGTGGGGCGTGAGGTCTCCACAGTACATCAATGTTGTCGCCAGTGGTCGGCGGAAGGTGCACGTGCCCGTCGACCTGGGACCGGATCGCAGCGACGCACGGATGCACGCCAAGACCGTAGGATCCTACGCAGTGCCGTAGGGGACCGCACCGCCACTTCCCAGCAAATTAGGGACACTGTTGCTCCTGGGGTATCGGCGAGGACCATTCGCAACCGTCTCCATGAAGCTGGGCTACGGTCCCGCACACCGTTAGGCCGTCTTCCGCTCACGCCCCAACATCGTGCAGCCCGCCTCCAGTGGTGTCGCGACAGGCGTGAATGGAGGGACGAATGGAGACGTGTCGTCTTCAGCGATGACAGTCGCTTCTGCCTTGGTGCCAATGATGGTCGTATGCGTGTTTGGCGCCGTGCAGGTGAGCGCCACAATCAGGACTGCATACGACCGAGGCACACAGGGCCAACACCCGGCATCATGGTGTGGGGAGCGATCTCCTACACTGGCCGTACACCACTGGTGATCGTCGAGGGGACACTGAATAGTGCACGGTACATCCAAACCGTCATCGAACCCATCGTTCTACCATTCCTAGACCGGCAAGGGAACTTGCTGTTCCAACAGGACAATGCACGTCCGCATGTATCCCGTGCCACCCAACGTGCTCTAGAAGGTGTAAGTCAACTACCCTGGCCACCAAGATCTCCGGATCTGTCCCCCATTGAGCATGTTTGGGACTGGATGAAGCGTCGTCTCATGCGGTCTGCACGTCCAGCACGAACGCTGGTCCAACTGAGGCGCCAGGTGGAAATGGCATGGCAAGCCGTTCCACAGGACTACATCCAGCATCTCTACGATCGTCTCCATGGGAGAATAGCAGCCTGCATTGCTGCGAAAGGTGGATATACACTGTACTAGTGGCGACACTGTGCATGCTCTGTTGCCTGTGTCTATGTGCCTGTGGTTCTGTCAGTGTGATCATGTGATGTGTCTGACCCCAGGAATGTGTCAATAAAGTTTCCCCTTCCTGGGACAATGAATTCACGGTGTTCTTATTTCAATTTCCAGGAGTGTAATTAAGAAATGTCGTATTTTTGATCTATGGAACAAGTATTAATCTCACCAAATCTAATCGTATCACATTGCTGTCTAGCCGTGAACAATCAAGAATTACCGAAATTTTCGCCTGTATCAGTAGCCAAATCTAAACTTGAAAATAAAGGACGACAGTTTTTGTAATAAACTGGGACTCCTATCAAGACCCTTTCATACCTATTAACTAACCATGAAAGATGACTGATATGCCTCCATTCAGAAGTAACAACGTGTGTATGCATTTAAAGATGAATCGCATTATGTGTAGGTCTGTGACAGAGAAACGAACCCAACACATAATCGGATTGTTCAATAAGTAAAATAAAATGTTACGTATCGGTTTATCTTACCAGCTGCTAGGTGTTTGAATCTAAAATAAGGATACAAATCGTTGTGCATGAGCGACAATCGAACCGCACTCCTACTATTTTTCTTTATCGTCCAAGAATATAGCTTAAGTATCAATTACTTACTCACCAACAGTAATATATGTGCGTGTTTGACCAGAAATTGTTGGCAACACATGAACAGACATTAAAAATGCACGTTAATTTTCACTAGCAGGCCGGTGTGCACGTGATAGGACTTGAAATGAAATTATGAATATTGTTGTACTGAACCAGGAATCGGACCCACAGACTTACCTTTGTAGGAGACCTAGAGAAAATTGCAGTTTTGTAAAAAGAAACGAAATGATTAAACTATACTGTTCCGAGGGACTCAGATCCTCGAAAGAGGAGATACGAATTCGAATCATAGTCCAGCACCAAATTTTTCAACGTCTCTAGTTTAATCGAGTACAAGTAAAATAAGAGCCCTGTCTCTTTAAATGGCTATCGCTTCATCAAATAAAATATAATTTTCTGATGTAAGTAAGTTTACTAGCGACAGTATTTCTGTTTACCATGACCTCAACCTATGTCATTTCCCAACGTATAGCGGCTCTGTCCAGTTGGGAATGAAGGAACGTGATGTTTAATGTGGAAACTGGATTAAAACGTCTTTCTCTTGAGGTTATCAGAGGTGAAGTAAATCTGTTTGAAGATCATTTAAAGCCTTTTCGTTATTATAGAAGTAGTTGTCCATGAACAGTTTCCCTCCCTCTCTACGGAATCCTTTTCGTGTTCATATCAATCATCAGTAAATACTCGTAGACGACTTTAAAACTAAAGTAATCGATGAAGACGTTACTTGATAACAAAAACGTGTTGCCCTTTTTCAATTACTTGCGCCTAGAAACGGCTGTCGAATACTGCCAAACCAAAAGCCAAGGGATCTTACTGCCTTCCGATATACGTCGCTGTCAGTTCTTCCATATGATTTGGTCGATGTGACCTGTTTCAAATTGTGTATGAAAGAGAATGTTTTAGAAAATCAATTGTATTCCTTTACAATAAACAGAAAGGTTTTCATTCTAACCTATCCAAGTTGACAATTTTCGCAATATTATTTCAGATTTAATATTCGTTTCTATAATGTAGGGAAGTATTTCACAGTTGCAATACTCGCATCCGACCCATTGTCCTTACACTTAATCGCTGACCGTAAATTCTAGCTCAGAGTGACACCAGTTTAAGTAACCTAATGTAGTGAAGACTGTTTGCCAGTGCTCTTCCACACAGGAAAATATGCAATTCAATCATAGGGCTCCATAAGTACACTGTAACTGTAATCTCTGTGTGTATGAAATGCATAAGGATTGTAGAATTTAGTGGTGCTCGCTCCTCCACGTCTCTATGCAATATGCCTGATCTAAACAGGCCATTTATCATTACAGGTCATGGGCGGTGCAACATCATACTGACAACAGTAATGTGCTTATACTGACAACCTCACTGTTCGTGCTACTTGATTTTGTAATCATTTAAATAAAACAACATGACCTTCCAGTGGGAGACATTTCGTGCCCCTTTTCCTTCTGTGATATTTATCAGTAAGTTTTTTGCCTTCCAATCAGCGAAATGCGGCAGTGTACGGCCAGTAAACAATTTACAAACCCGATTTAGTGCCGTTAATACGATTTCTTTAAACATTGGCGTAGCTGAAAGAATTTAGTTTCTTCTTAAATCGTCTTATGCAGCAACGTTAACAGATATCTCAAATAGGAAAATCTCTTTATCCAGGTACGAAGGTTGCAAAACAAACTTCCGACAGTTTATGTCAGGTTGATCTTTTCGTCTGGTAGCACTGCGCAAGTATTTTGTCTAAGAGGTATCACAAATAGTTCAAATGGCTCTGAGCACTATGGGACTCAACTGATGTGGTCATCAGTCCCCTAGAACTTAGAAGGACTTAAACCTAACTAACCTAAGGACATCACACACATCCATGCCCGAGGCAGGGTTCGAACTTGTGACCGTAGCGGTCGCGCGGTTCCAAACTGTAGCGCCTACAACCGCTCGGACACTCCAGCCGGCGAGGTATCACAAGTAGTGTTCCTGTAGCCGTGGGAATCATTGGTTGGAAACGAGTTTAACACCAGTGGGTACAGCACTGCAAAATATTCAAAATGATTATCAACCTAAGTCTAGTTCATCCACAAACTGAGGTGTATTTATAATATTGAAGCTAGACTATGTATCCTTGTCTTCATTGAGTGGGCATTGGAAGGCGTTGACATACACGTATACAATACAATGAATACTTCGAATGCCATTGTTAACGCTGCTCTCATAAACTAATTTTGCTGTTTTTTAATTCTTCTGGTTCTTTAGTTGGCAATATGTGTTAAAGATACAGTCTTAGAGAACAAAACGACCGCCGAATCTTCCACGTAAGCTGGGCAATACAGTCGTGCTCCCATCAGAATTCTATGTCCAGCAATATGCTCGATCTGGCAACATTGTAGACTGCTACACTTCCCGGAGGTACTCTTGACTGCAGTCTGAGTACATCACTCTTGTATACGAGCCTAGTCTTGAGGTAAAAGGCGAGATTAGATAATATGACGTCTGGTAACAAATGCACACGTCGACAAAGTTTTTATCGCCCCTTTGCTCTCGGTGCTGAAGTTATGAGTATAATTCTAGCGAATCTACAACGAATTTGGCTTTCTGTCACATTTGTAATAACATCTACATCTACATCTACATTTATACTCCGCAAGCCACCCAACGGTAAGTGGCGGAGGGCACTTGACGTGCCACTGTCATTACCTCCCTTTCCTATTCCAGTCGCGTATGGTTCGCGGGAAGAACGACTGTCTGAAAGCCTCCGTGCGCGCCCTAATCTCTCGAATTTTACATTCGTCATCTCCTCGGGAGGTATAAGTAGGGCGAAGCAATATATTCGATACCTCATCCAGAAACGCACCCTCTCGAAACCTGGACAGCAAGCTACACCGCGATGCAGAGCGCCTCTCTTGCAGTGTATGCCACTTGAGTTTGTTAAACATCTCCGTAACGCTATCACTGTTACCAAATAACCCTGTGACGAAACGTGCCGCTCTTCTTTGGATCTTCTCTATCTCCTCCATCAACCCGATCTGGTACGGATCCCACACTGATGAGCAATACTCAAGTATAGGTCGAACGAGTGTTTTTTAAGCCACCTTCTTTGTTGATGGACTACATTTTCTAAGGACTCTCCCAATGAATATCAACCTGGTACCCGCCTTACCAACAATTAATTTTGTATGATCATTCCACTTCAAATCGTTCCGCACGCAAACTCCCAGATATTTTACAGAAGTAACTGCTACCAGTGTTTGTTCCGGTATCATATAATCATACAATAAAGGATACTTCTTTCTATGTATTCGCAATACATTACATTTGTCTATGTTAAGGGTCAGTTGCCACTCCCTGGGCCGGCCGCGGTGGTCTCGCGGTTAAGGCGCTCAGTCCGGAACCGCGCGACTGCTACGGTCGCAGGTTCGAATCCTGCCTCGGGCATGGATGTGTGTGATGTCCTTAGGTTAGTTAGGTTTAAGTAGTTCTAAGTTCTAAGGGACTGACGACCACAGATGTTAAGTCCCATAGCGCTCAGAGCCATTTGAACCATTTGAACCACTCCCTGCACCAAGTGCCTATCCGCTGAAGATCTTCCTGCATTTCGCTACAATTTTCTACAGTTTGGTTCAACATTATTTTAGCGACAGATTTCTTCGTCGACCATCTGCCTCTGAACACCGCATGCGTCTGAGTGGTCTTTGACCCGTTTGCTACCGGTGGGGGCTGAGACTCTGCGCTGTGTCGCCTTCTGCTGACAACATCTGCTCTCGACAGTGTAGAATGATTTAATGTTGTTGAGTCGTGACCCATAAAATCTGTCTACGATTTGTGTTTCACACTCGATAGCAATGGAGGCACAAAACCGTTTTTATTTGATGAGTATTTTATTACTCTAGTATGCAATACATCAATGTGGCACAGATTTAGTTTCATTGTTTCTTACCCAGTGTGCTATAATTAAAGTGTCACATCCAGTTCTTTTTCCTTTCACAGGAGATTCTTCAAATAATTTATTTTTGTCATGGATTTATATGTGTTAGTAAAGGCACAGAGAGTAAACGCAATGTAATGTGTTTGGTTTCTTTCTTTGATTCGCTATGGTAAATGGATGTGAAACATTGTGTCAGTACCTTTCAGAACCTGCTCTGTAGCTACTAAGGCAAATTGCTTGTTTTGAGGTCCATATAATAAATAATTGAGATATTTAAATTATTCAGTTGGATTTAAGGCGGCAAAATTGCCCATATTTGAAGCTACCCAGAGAAAAGTAAGTTGCTAGAGCCACTGTTAGCAAATGTCTGTAGGGAGTTCCTAATTGCTACTGTGGAAATTTAGCATAGAGGCCCTGTAGTAACCAAGAGGTTCCTTTCCTTCATACCTATCACGCTGGCATGTGAGTCTTAAGTGAAGAACAATATTGAATTTCGTATCGTTGTTGGTCGATTAATATTTCTTCAGAGACGCTTGTATTGTGAAGCAGCTTGGCAGGCAGAAAGCTGAGATCTATGACCATTAACACAACTTACTGTGTTGAGCTACCAAGAGGATTTCATGTGTAAAGGTTTTCTCCTGATTTCGTTACTGAATTTTTTCTGGAAATTCGCAGCCCCATAAAATAAATCAGAAAAAAAGCTTGCACATGCTGGCCCCTACGACAATTAGAACTGACGACTCATTGAGCTGTTGCGACACGAGACATGTGCGGTATCACGGGGCTATGGACACACTGCTGCCAGCACTCCACTCTCATCATGGTGTTGGTCGCTCAGCCTCATAGTGCATCGTGAAAGGTAATAAAAGTTGTCACTTATGTGAAGAATAGCATTTCTTTAGCCAAAAAATTGAATTTTTTGTCTCAGTCTCTTAGATTACGTGAGGATTATATTGCACGAATCATTCAAATGGAAAGGGAATATCAAGTAAATTTAGCGAGTCAATTCAGTACCATACGCGGAAGTGATTGCACTGTCACAGTGTTGCCAAATGTTTGTGACGATGTTGCCAATTCTCAGCTGTGCTAGGAACAGCTCTGTAGCGTTGTGGGACGAGAATCCCGTGCTCGAGTCATAGGAGGATATGGAGAGGAGGTGCGGGGTTTGGTTAATAGGCAGCGTTTTCTCCTACCTGTAGTGTCAAACACTCGCGTGTGTAATCTTCCATCACGGTTACAGTTTCCCACAAAATATGTACGAATAAAACACTTACCTTGTTACTTTGCGACAAAAGTTTATTTCAGTACAATAGAAAGTCTCTGGAAATCAACTTCGCGCACTTGTCACGAAAAATAAGATAACAAACACTTTGCACCTCGAAATCGATTGCAGCTATGTGCAGTCTTGTGATCATACAAGTAGAATTTCATGAATTGCACGAGAATGTAGAAAAATGTTGGGCGAATGGAAGCTGTAAGAAACACAGTTAACTAATTATTCTGTACCACATAATAACCAATTAATTTGAAAATTCAGAAGAGAAGAAACTAAAAAGGCAGAAACTAAAGTGCAGATGCGGGCACTGTGCAGACCTGCGCTTTTTCGTCTTCAGATTTATACAAATAATGTATACTAACCATCGTATTCATTGCTTTCGTAATGTTTCCCTGTTGTTTAGTCTTCTAGTGATGAACCGGTTCCACACCCGTGAGTCTGATACTTTCTTTGTGTCCCTCTATCTACTATCTTTGTGTGTTATTGTTACGTGTTCAAAAAGCAAAATATTATGCCTGCTCCCACGAGGTATTAAAACGATGTCGCAAGAAGGCTAACGAATTATAATAAAAATACAGTAAGACGCCTATTTGTTTGTTGTCATGGTGTTAAGTCGACAGAAATACACTCCTGGAAAGTGAAATAAGAACACCGTGAATTCATTGTCCCAGGAAGGGGAAACTTTATTGACACATTCCTGGGGTCAGATACATCACATGATCACACTGACAGAACCACAGGCACATAGACACAGGCAACAGAGCATGCACAATGTCGGCACTAGTACAGTGTATATCCACCTTTCGCAGCAATGCAGACTGCTTTTCTCCCATGGAGACGATCGTAGAGATGCTGGATGTAGTCCTGTGGAACGGCTTGCCATGCCATTTCCACCTGGCGCCTCAGTTGTACCAGCGTTCGTGCTGGACGTGCAGACCGCGTGAGACGACGCTTCATCCAGTCCCAAACATGCTCAGTGGGGGACAGATCCGGAGATCTTGCTGGCCAGTGAAGTTGACTTACACCTTCTAGAGCACGTTGGGTGGCACGGGATACATGCGGACGTGCATTGTCCTGTTGGAACAGCAAGTTCCCTTGCCGGTCTAGGAATGGTAGAACTATGGGTTCGATGACGGTTTGGATGTACCGTGCACTATTCAGTGTCCCCTCGACGATCACCAGTGGTGTACGGCCAGTGTAGGAGATCGCTCCCCACACCATGATGCCGGGTGTTGGCCCTGTGTGCCTCGGTCGTATGCAGTCCTGATTGTGGCGCTCACCTGCACGGCACCAAACACGCATACGACCATCATTGGCACCAAGGCAGAAGCGACTCTCATCGCTGAAGACGACACGTCTCCATTCGTCCCTCCATTCACGCCTGTCGCGACACCACTGGAGGCGGGCTGCACGATGTTGGGGCGTGAGCGGAAGACGGCCTAACGGTGTGCGGGACCGTAGCCCAGCTTCATGGAGACGGTTGCGAATGGTCCTCGCCGATACCCCAGGAGCAACAGTGTCCCTAATTTGCTGGGAAGTGGCGGTGCGGTCCCCTACGGCACTGCGTAGGATCCTACGGTCTTGGCGTGCATCCGTGCGTCGCTGCGGTCCGGTCCCAGGTCGACGGGCACGTGCACCTTCCGCCGACCACTGGCGACAACATCGATGTACTGTGGAGACCTCACGCCCCACGTGTTGAGCAATTCGGCGGTACGTCGACCCGGCCTCCCGCATGCCCACTATACGCCCTCGCTCAAAGTCCGTCAACTGCACATACGGTTCACGTCCACGCTGTCGCGGCATGCTACCAGTGTTAAAGACTGCGATGGAGCTCCGTATGCCACGGCAAACTGGCTGACACTGACGGCGGCGGTGCACAAATGCTGCGCAGCTAGCGCCATTCGACGGCCAACACCGCGGTTCCTGATGTGTCCGCTGTGCCGTGCGTGTGATCATTGCTTGTACAGCCCTCTCGCAGTGTCCGGAGCAAGTATGGTGGGTCTGACACACCGGTGTCAATGTGTTCTTTTTTCCATTTCCAGGAGTGTAGTTGGGTGTTATAGCCTGCATCAGCGGCATCCCGTTGTCGTCTTCTCTTATTGAGATTTTCGGCCCGCAGCTCGTGGTCGTGTGGTAGCGTTCTCGCTTCCCGCGCCCGGGTTCCCGGGTTCGATTCCCGGCGGGGTCAGGGATTTGCTCTGCCTCGTGATGGCTGGGAGTTGTGTGATGTCCTTACGTTAGTTAGGTTTAAGTAGTTCTAAGTTCTAGGGGACTGATGACCATAGATGTTAAGTCCCATAGTGCTCAGAGCCACTTGAATTTGAGATTTTCGTATTAGCCTGAACACAAGACGCCGAGATAAATGTGTATAATCTCCGTGACGAAACATCTCACAGTCCATTCATCTTGATCCACTCTTTACGTGCATCGGCAGCAATGAGTGATAGGAAAGCTATTGTGAGACGAATAACAGTGAAAATGATAGTAATAACAAATCATTAATGAACGATGTTTACTGCAGTACAGACGATTAACAAAATAACCAAGAAAGGCTGAGTCCTTATCGACCCACTGCATGGGTGTTCTTACCACTTTGATACTGAATTCTATTCTGGTTGTTTGCAGAGAGAAAAGAAAGAATCCTGTAGCCATACATATCGCTAGTACAACGAAATATTACCTATCAACTATCCTTGCTTTACATCACGAGACGAACATGGCGACACCGAGCTGATATTTGAAATACATTTCTGTTTTCTCTCTCTGTCTCTCTCTCTCTTTTATTTTTATTTTTTGACGAAAGCATCGAGAAGCGCGAATAATAAGCAAGTAGGCATATAACCTGTTTACAGTTATTTTCGTTGGGATACGTAATGCAAAAATACAACTTTTAAGTGTATTATTGCGTAATTCCAGTTATTGACAGTCTATTCGTGAGCTCCCTCGCATTCAGTGGGGTGAAACCTATCACAGAAGCAAGCAAAACACAAATATTTCTTGCACCATGTGCAACACACAAACGAAATCTCGCTGCACTGACTTGTTGTTCGTTATATTGCCGGGGGGTCTCATCCGAGATGTGGAGGAGGCCCTACCGGCGGAGATAGAGAGCACTGGGCGCACCCGACTGCAAATTGTTGCTCATGTCGGCACCAATGACTCCTGCCGTCTGGGTTCAGAGGTCATCCTCAGTTCGTACAGGCGGTTGGCGGAATTGGTGAAGGCGGAAAGCCTCGCTCGCGGGTAGGAATCAGAGCTAACTATTTGTAGTATCGTTCCCAGAACCGATCGCGGTCCTCTGGTTCGGAGCCGAGTGGAAGGCTTAAACCAGAGGCTGCAGAGATCTGGGGTGCAAATTTCTCGACCTCCGCTATCGGGTGGAGAAATGTAGGGTCCCCCTGAATAGGTCAGGCGTGCACTACACGCCGGAAGCGGCTACAAGGGTAGCGGAGTACGTGTGGAGTGCACATGGGGATTTTTTAGGTTAGAGAATTCCCTCCCTAGGCCCGACAAGACGCCTCCTGAGACGCGGCAAGGTAGGAGTAGGCAAAATGCAACAGGGATTAACAATATTAATGTGCTAATAGTAAACTGCAGGAGCGTCTATAGAAAGGTCCCAGAACTGCTCTCATTAATAAGCGGTCACAACGCCCATATAGTACTAGGGACAGAAAGTTGGCTGAAACCAGACGTAAACAGTAATGAAATCCCAAACTCAGATTGTAATGTATACCGCAGAGACAGGCTGGACAGTGAAGGGGGAGGCGTGTTTATAGCGATAAGAAGTGCAATAGTATCAAAGAAAATTGACGGAGATCCGAAAAGTGAAATGATTTGGGTGAAGGTCACGGTTAAAGCAGGCTCATACATGGTAACTGGGTGCCTCTATAGGCCCCCTGGCTCAGCAGCTGTTGTGGCTGAGCACCTGAAAGATAATTTGGAAAATATTTCGAGTAGATTTCCCCACCATGTTATAGTTCTGGGTGGAGATTTTAATTTGCCGGATATAGACTGGGAGACTCAAACGTTCATAACGGTTGGCAGGGACAAAGAATCCAGTGAAATTTTTTTTAAAGTGCTTTATCTGAAAACTACCTTGGGCAGTTAAACAGAGAACCGACTCGTGGCGATAACATATTAGACCTTCTGGTGACAAAAAGACCCGAACTATTTGAAACAGTTAACGCAGAACAGGGAATCAGCGATCATAAAGTGGTGACGGCATCGATGATTTCAGCCGTAAATAGAAATATTAAAAAAGGTAGGAAGATTTTCCTGTTTAGCAAAAGTGACAAAAAGCAGATTACAGAGTATCTTACGGCTCAACACAAAAGATTTGTCTCAAGTACAAATAGTGTTGAGGATCAGTGGGCAAAGTTCAAAACCATCGTACAATAAGCGTTAGATGAGTATGTGCCAAGCAAGATCGTAAGAGATGGTAAAGAGACACCGTGGTACAACAACCGAGTTAGAAAACTGCTGCGGAAGCAAAGGGAACTTCACAGCAAACATAAACATACCCAAAGCCTTGCAGACAAACAAAAATTACGCGAAGCGAAATGTAGTGTGAGGAGGGCTATGCGAGAGGCGTTCAATGAATACGAAAGTAAAGTTCTATGTACTAACTTGGCAGAAAATCCTAAGAAATTTTGGTCTGATGTCAAAGCGGTAGGTGGATCAAAACAAAATGTCCAGACACTCTATGACCAAAATGGTACTGAAACAGAGGATGACAGACTAAAGGCCGAAATACTAAATGCCTTTTTCCAAAGCTGTTTCACAGAGGAAGACTGCACTGTAGTTCCTTCTCTAGATTGCCGCACAGATGACGAAATGGTAGATATCGAAATAGACGACAGAGGGATCGAGAAACAATTAAAATCGCTCAAAAAAGGAAAGGCCGCTGGACCTGATGGGATACCAGTTCTACTTTACACAGAGTACGCGAAGGAACTTGCCCCCCTTTTTGCAGCGGTGTACCGTAGGCCTCTAGAAGAGAGTAGCGTTCCAAAGGATTGGAAAAGGGCACAGGTCATCCCCAATTTCAAGAAGGGACGGCGAACAGATGTGCAGAACTATAGACCTATATCTCTAACGTCTATCAGTTGTAGTATTTTGGAACACGTATTATGTTCGAGTATAATGACTTTCCTGGAGACTAGAAATCTACTCTCTAGGAATCAGCATGGGTTTCGAAAAAGACGGTCGTGTGAAACCCAGCTCGCGCTATTCGTCCACGAGACTCAGAGGGCCATAGACACGGGTTCACAGGTAGATGCCATGTTTCTTGACTTCCGCAAGGCGTTCGATACGGTTCCCCACAGTCGTTTAATGAACAAAGTAAGAGCATATGGACTATCAGACCAATTGTGTGATTGGATTGAGGAGTTCCTAGGTAACAGAACGCAGCATGTCATTCTCAATAGAGAGAAGTCTTCCGAAGTAAGAGTGATTTCAGGTGTGCCACAGGGGAGTGTCATGGGACCGTTGCTGTCCACAATATACACTCCTGGAAATTGAAATAAGAACACCGTGAATTCGTTGTCCCAGGAAGGGGAAACTTTATTGACACATTCCTGGGGTCAGATACATCACATGATCACACTGACAGAACCACAGGCACATAGACACAGGCAACAGAGCATGCACAATGTCGGCACTAGTGCAGTGTATATCCCCCTTTCGCAGCAATGCAGGCTGCTATTCTCCCATGGAGACGATCGTAGAAATGCTGGATGTAGTCCTGTGGAACAGCTTGCCATGCCATTTCCACCTGGCGCCTCAGTTGGACCAGCGTTCGTGCTGAACGTGCAGACCGCGTGAGACGACGCTTCATCCACTCCCAAACATGCTCAATGGGGGACAGATCCGGAGATCTTGCTGGCCAGGGTAGTTGACTTACACCTTCTAGAGCACGTTGGGTGGCACGGGATACATGCGGACGTGCATTGTCCTGTTGGAACAGCAAGTTCCCTTGCCGGTCTAGGAATGGTAGAACGATGGGTTCGATGACGGTTTGGATGTACCGTGCACTATTCAGTGTCCCCTCGACGATCACCAGTGGTGTACGGCCAGTGTAGGAGATCGCTCCCCACACCATGATGCCGGGTGTTGGCCCTGTGTGCCTCGGTCGTATGCAGTCCTGATTGTGGCGCTCACCTGCACGGCGCCAAACACGCATACGACCATCATTGGCACCAAGGCAGAAGCGACTCTCATCGCTGAAGACGACACGTCTCCATTCGTCCCTCCATTCACGCCTGTCGCGACACCACTGGAGGCGGGCTGCACGATGTTGGGGCGTAAGCGGAAGACGGCCTAACGGTGTGCGGGACCGTAGCCCAGCTTCATGGAGACGGTTGCGAATGGTCCTCGCCGATACCCCAGGAGCAACAGTGTCCCTAATTTGCTGGGAAGTGGCGGTGCGGTCCCCTACGGCACTGCGTAGGATCCTACGGTCTTGGCGTGCATCCGTGCGTCGCTGCGGTCCGGTCCCAGGTCGACGGGCACGTGCACCTTCCGCCGACCACTGGCGACAACATCGATGTACTGTGGAGACCTCACGCCCCACGTGTTGAGCAATTCGGCGGTACGTCGACCCGGCCTCCCGCATGCCCACTATACGCCCTCGCTCAAAGTCCGTCAACTGCACATACGGTTCACGTCCACGCTGTCGCGGCATGCTACCAGTGTTAAAGACTGCGATGGAGCTCCGTATGCCACGGCAAACTGGCTGACACTGACGGCGGCGGTGCACAAATGCTGCGCAGCTAGCGCCATTCGACGGTCAACACCGCGGTTCCTGGTGTGTCCGCTGTGCCGTGCGTGTGATCATTGCTTTTACAGCCCTCTCGCAGTGACCGGAGCAAGTATGGTGGGTCTGACACACCGGTGTCAATGTGTTCTTTTTTCCATTTCCAGGAGTGTACATAAATGACCTGGTGGATGACATCGGAAGTTCACTGAGGCTTTTTGCAGATGATGCTGTGGTGTATCGAGAGGTAGTAACAATGGAAAATTGTACTGAAATGCAAGAGGATCTGCAGTGAATTGACGCATGGTGCACGAAATGGCAACTGAATCTCAATGTAGACAAGTGTAATGTGCTGCGAATACATAGAAAGATAGATCCTTTATCATTTAGCTACAAAATAGCAGGTCAGCAACTGGAAGCAGTTAATTCCATAAATTATCTGGGAGTACGCATTAGGAGTGATTTAAAATGGAATGATCATATAAAGTTGATCGTCGGTAAAGCAGATGCCAGACTGAGATTCATTGGAAGAATCCTAAGAAAATGCAATCCGAAAACAAAGGAAGTAGGTTACAGTACGCTTGTTCGCCCACTGCTTGAATACTGCTCAGCGGTGTGGGATCCGTACCAGATAGGGTTGATAGAAGAGATAGAGAAGATCCAACGGAGAGCAGCGCGCTTCGTTACAGGATCATTTAGTAATCGCGAAAGCGTTACGGAGATGATAGATAAACTCCAGTGGAAGACTCTGCAGGAGAGACGCTCAGTAGCTCGGTACGGGCTTTTGTTGAAGTTTCGAGAATATACATTCACCGAGGACTCAAGCAGTATATCACTCCCTCCTACGTATATGTCGCGAAGAGTCCATGAGGATAAAATCAGAGAGATTAGAGCCCACACAGAGGCATACCGACAATCCTCCTTTCCACGAACAATACGAGACTGGAATAGAAGGGAGAACCGATAGAGGTACTCAGGGTACCCTCCGCCACACACCGTCAGGTGGCTTGCGGAGTATGGATGTAGATGTAGATGTAGATGTAGAAAACATATTTGATTCATGTTGCTAAATATAGCTCTATCAGATATCTATTTCTATGCATGCTAAGTGTATAAATTTATATCTTGAAAAACACAGAAAGTCACATAGAGGTATTCAACTGAAACATAGCCATGACCAAGATTGTAACTGGGGTCGACAGCATCGTCGTCAACCACCTTGAAAACTCGAACGGTGCCAGTGCTCGGCAGGTTCCTTACATTTACTGATATCAAAGTTACAGCATGAAAGCACAAAAATGTTAACTCGAACATCATTTACTTTGGAAACCATAGAAAGTAAAGCAGTCATCAGTCGGAAGAGTGGTCTGAACACCACAGTGCTTTAACCTGCACGATCCTGTTGGAGGTGGTATGCCGTTGCTCTCCTCCCACCTTTGAGTTGACCTGCCTAGCCAGTTAACAGGGTAACCAACAGTTTAACGTGGCTTTCGGACCACAGTGCAACTCGGCATTTTTCACATTAATAAACACTGCCCGAAGGGAAATAAGTGTAAAAAGGCACTTAAAAGCGTGGACCTGACGAAGGATTGAACATGAGATCTTCGTATTTGCAGTCTTGCTCTTTATCACTTCGCCACAATGCAGCTTCTACTGAGGTTTCTGCTGGAATCTTTCGTTTGTGCCTGCGTTGACACTTGCGTGTCCCTTAGGAGACCTTACTTTCGGGTTTACCCCCGTATGCGTGTGTGTAAACGACTTCCGATGCACAATAAAGGAACAGAAGGATACACAGTCTAGCTTCAATATTATAAATACCCCTTAGTTTTGGATGAACTCAGACTTAGGTTGATAATCATTTTGAATATTTAGCAGTGCTGTACCCACTGGTGTTAAACTTGTTTTCAACCCATGATTCCCACAGCTACAGGAACACTACTTGTGATACCTCTTCGACAAAGTACTTACGCAGTTTTATCAGACGAAAAGATCAACCTGACATAAACTGTTGGCAGTTTGTTTTACAGCTTTCGTACGTGGATAAAGAGCTTTTCCTGTTTGAGATATCTGTGAACGTTGCTGCATAAGACGATTTAAGAAGAAACTAAATTCCTTCAGCTACGGCAGAGTTTAAAAAATCGTCTTAGCGGCACTATACGGTGGTTTGTGAATCGTTTACCGGCCGTACTCTGCCGCATTACGCTGTTTGGAAAACAAAAAGCTTACAGACAAACTTCAAAGAAGGAAAAGAGGGACGAAATGTTTCCCACTGGAAGATTATGTTGTTTTATTTAAATAATTACAAAATCAGGTAAAACGAACAGTGAGGTTGTCAGTATAAGCACATTAGTGTTGTCAGTATGATGTTGTACCGCCCTGGGCCTGTAATGATGGGTTCAAATGGCTCTGAGCACTATGCGACTTAACTTCTGAGGTCATCAGTCGCCTAGAACTTAGAACAAATTAAACCTAACTAACCTAAGACAGCACATACATCCATGCCCGAGGCAGGATTCGAACCTGTAATAATAAAGGGCCCGTTTAGGTCAGGCATATTGTATACAGATGTGGAAGAGAGAGCACCACTAAATTCTACAATCCGTATGCATTTCATACACACAGAGATTACAGTTACAGTGTACTTGTGGAGCCCAATGATTGAATTGCTTATTTTCTAGTGAGGAAGCGCACTGGCAAACAGTCTTCGCTACATTAGGTTACTTAAACTGGTGTCACTCTGAGCTAGAATTTATGGTCAGCGATTAAGTGTAAGGACAATGGGTCGGATGCGAGTATTGCAACTGTGAAATACTTCCCTACATTATAGAAGCGAATATTAAATTTGAAATTATATTGCGCAAATTGTCAACTTGGATAGGTTAGAATGAAAACCTTTATGTCTATTGTAAAGGAAAACAATTGATTATCTAGAACATTCTCTGTCATACACAATTTGAAACAAGTCACATCGACCAAATCATATGGAAGAACTGACAGCGACGTATATCGGAAGGCAGTAAGATCCCTTGGCTTTTGGTTTGGCAGTATTCGACAGCCATTTCTAGGCGCAAGTAATTGAAAAAGGGCAACACGTTTTTGTTATCAAGTAACGTCTTCATCAATTACTTTAGTTTTAAAGTCGTCTACGAGTATTTACTGATGTTTGGTAAGAAGACGAAAAGGATTCCGTAGAGAGGGAAGGAAACTGTTCTTGGGCAACTACTTCTATAATAACGAAAAGGCTTTAAGTGATCTTCAAACAGATTTACTTCACCTCTGATAACCTCAAGAGAAAGACGTTATAATCCAGAATCCACATTAAACATCACGTTCCTTCATTCCCAACTGGACTGAGCCGCTATACGTTGGGAAATGACATAGGTTGAGGTCATGGTAAACAGAAATACTGTCGCCAGTAAACTTACTTACATCAGAAAATTATATTTTATTTGATGAAGCAATAGCCATTTAAAGAGACAGGGCTCTTATTTTACTTGTACTCGATTAAACTAGAGCCGTTGAAAAATTTGGTGCTGGACTATGATTCGAATTCGTATCTCCTCTTTCGAGGATCTGAGTCCCTCGGAACAGTATAGTTTAATCATTTCGTTTCTTTTTACAAAACTGCAATTTTCTCTAGGTCTCCTCCAAAGGTAAGTATGTGGATCCGATTCCTGATCCAGTACAACAATATTCATAATTTCATTTCAAGTTCTATCACGTGTACACCGGCCTGCTAGTGTAAATTAACGTGCATTTTTAATGTCTGTTCATGTGTTGCCAACAATTTCTGGTCAAACACGCACGTATATTACTGTTGGTGAGTAAGTAATTGATACTTAAGCTATATTTTTGGACGATAAAGAAGAATAATAGGAGTGCGGTTCGATTGTCGCTCATGCACAACAATTTGTATCCTTATTTTAGATTCAAACACCTAGCAGCTGGTAAGATAAACCGATCCGTAACATTTTATTTTACTTAGTGAACAGTCCGATTATGTGTTGGGTTCGTTTCTCTGTCACAGACCTACACATAATGCGATTCATCTTTAAATGCATACACACTTTGTTACTTCTGAATGGAGGCATATCAGTCATCTTTCGTGGTTAGTTAACAGGGATGAAAGGGCCTTGATAGGAATCCCGGTTTATTACAAAAACTGTCGTCTTTTATTTTGAAGTTTAGATTTGGTTACTGATACTGGCGAAGATTTCGGTAATTCATGATTGTTCACGGCTAGACAGCAATATGATATGATTAGATTTGGTTAGATTAATACTTGTTCCATAGATCAAGAATACGACATTTCTTAATTATTTGGACCATGGCATTTAAATGAAAGATTTCTTTACATAGCGGTATTCAATTTCTTTACAACAATTTTTTACCCTCTCTCTCACTCTTTCTCTCTTTTATCTCCATTTTCAGCCCAGGAAAGCCATTGCACGTGGATGTCGCAACTAATCTCGTCCTTTAAATTGCGGTTTATGAGCTCTAGTAGCTATTGCTCTCGTAAGTGGAATGCACAACACGTAACTCTTCGCTAGCTGTGTGGTGACCTGTTGAGCTGTGAAGAAGCTTTTCTTATGGTTCGAGGTTCCAGTCTCGCAGACTTCAACTTTTTTATCCCTTCTGTGAAAGAGCTATAAGCAGTCAGATCAAACTTCGACAAGGAAATCGCAAGAAAATACTTTCAGCTCATAGTGCAATGGTGAAAAACTTACAATGCTGCACAACAGGTGACGCCGCATTCCGCAGCTGACTAGCAAATTTTTGGTTTCTAGGAAAACATAACTTTACTTAGGAATTGCCACATTTGCATACCTGTTGAGTATGACACAGCATACTAATTAAAGACAGACCCAATCGAAATCTAAGTGAGTAGTATTTTACTAATTCGTGCCGATAGAGCAGGCTTGTGTACAGATAGTTTTATTAAAACAGACTTTCGTCGTAAGGTTATCGTGGGTAGCTTTATTTCATTTCTTGTAATACAGTGCATAATTTTCGTAAGGTTTCTTCTGGTGTTGTTATACCAATGCTAAACATGTGAGAGAAATTAATCATCAACGATATATGCGAATTCTTTGATGTTATCTATAACAGTCTGGCAATGTACATGCAGTTTATTGGTAACATCCATGTAGAAAACTTGTTCTGAGGTAAAGCTGTCAAACAAGGTTTGAAGAAGAATAAAATGCCACTACCAGACGACTGCTAATGTAGAAAACAC
Source organism: Schistocerca piceifrons (assembly GCF_021461385.2). Lineage (NCBI taxonomy): Eukaryota > Metazoa > Arthropoda > Insecta > Orthoptera > Acrididae > Schistocerca > Schistocerca piceifrons. The sequence continues at coordinate 952,020,140 of NC_060138.1, forward strand.
TTTTCTATTTTGGCACGATGCGCTCACCCCATAGATAATACAAATGTTTCGAGATGCATCTGCTGCCTGGCCGTCTATTAAACCTGAAAAGAACTAAACGTCGCAGAAGTTAGCCCTTTTCCCACATGGGGCTATTTTGGGTTGAGAAGTGAAGGGAATTATGTTCAAAGTTCCATGAAATTGGTAACTTCAGCAGACAGCAGAATTGCGTTTTAAAGAAAGGAACAAAGATTTTAATACAACTCGAGACGTCTCACCCACGGAGCGCGATGCTTATCATTACGCTACTACCTATCACGTACGAACACCAGCTTCAGAAGTCAGCAACAGTTCCTCCAGAAGTTAGGCATTCCACAGTGCTGTGAGATAATGCGTATGGCCGGATCTAGACTTCTGAGAGACAGACAGTTACAGCTTTTCTTTTGCACTGCACAATATTTTCAACGAACAGATAGCGCAATAGAGTAGCTCAAATGGAAAGGAACAGTTCCTATTTAAATTTCTGCATCCTGCACTGTTGGCAGTTCTGTGTAGGTGGCAGTTACGTGATTATATTTCGGTGATTACAAAATTGAGTCGAATGTATGCACTGAGTAGCCGAGACAGCTACTTCATGGTGATTCGGTCAACCAAGTAAATGAATGTACTGAACATGCTGCAAACAACTACAGGTAGCCTGTGTGTCAGGATTTCTCATCGGGTGTCCCGCAACGGTGTTATGTTGGAAAAATGTGTCGCACTGTAGAGGGTTTGGTGGTCTGTTGGATTGATCATAGGTTGCTATGCTGATGGTATGGGTTCGAGTTCAACTTCTGCCGACAATTTTTAATAGGGAGAGACAGATTCTACTCTTTTCTGGCTACACTAAGTGAAGAAGGTATAATGGCATTGAGGTGTGAAATTCACATTAAACGTGGTATTCCTTCTCTACCAAGTAAACGTTAGGTTGAACCACAATAAAGTAAGGAGTTGCGAAATGTGGGAACTCTATCACCAGTAACCTTTCTTATACTAGTTATTTACTTCTAGTGACGAAACAAACGCTATGTAGGGTCACAGGACACTTATTCCATCTTTTATTTGAGCTTCTGTATGTCGATGAAATTGGTTCTGAACTTGGAATGCAACTCAGACCGCCCCTTCGTGACAATACAGCTCGACTACTAATTGTTGTTTGTTCAAAACTGCAGATTCCACAAGATCTCCACATATTGCGCGTGAGTGGGTTCGAGTCCTGGCCCGGCACTTAAGTTTTCATTATGTATAATCAAGCTCTAGCATGAGAACACTTATCTGCTGGTGGATAATAATTTTGATTTTTAATGCATTTTCATTCGCTGTCAACACTAACGAAATCTGACGTTTTTGACTCCCAGTGGGACACAAAACTATTTGAGAGATCACTGTATGTTCAAGGATGTTATTCCGAGCTGCTGGCGGAGAAAAATTCGGTGACTGACGTCTCTGTGTGTGTAGTCAACAACAATATGTGTGGGGTTCGATTCCCAGTCAGCACTCAAATCTCCTTCGTATTATTTCTAGTTGAAACATGCTCACATGTCGCTGCTCGTGTAACAAACCCATATTTAACGTTCGTTTTTTCTAGAATATAACAGTGATAGGTGCCGGGTTTGACTTCTGGGAACGAAAACATTAATGTTTCCTCTCGTTATTTCAGTTAAAACAATTAGCTACTGCCGAGAAAATCGGATATGTCGCAGTTGATTGTGCTTCGATAACAATTCCATTAGGTTCTGGGTTCGAATCCCTGTCTAACACAAAGCTTTACCTCACGGCTTTTCAACTAAGTTACTTGTCAATAAGCAATATTTGACATCTCTCGTAGTTCGTTAACAGGGACAGTAGATGCTGGGTAGGAATTCACGTCCATTACAAATGTTTACATTATGTAATTTAAAGTTGATATTTGCTAACTGATACTGTCTTAAATCGAGGTATATCACTCTCTGTAAGCCTAGTCAGGAATGATTGTCAGTTTACCTTAGTCGCGAAATCTTAGTCTGCATGACCTGGGTTTGAATCCACATGCAGAACGGACGGTTCGTCGTGTTATTTGAAGTTCATACATATTCTCAACTACCTGCTCGTGAATAACTTAAATTTTTTATGTAATTTTGTGTTAAATAACATGTACGATATGTTACCTTGAAGAGGAATTCATGAATACGACGAACTTACTACGTGCGTTACCTATCTGATGTAATAATGAGAATGGTAAAATTTCAGGTATGTCTTTTATTGGAATAAATGTGAGCTTACAAGCCTTAAGAACAGTCTTATCTGCGATAAGGAGTTCCCTGATTTTTCTAGTATCGTGGTATAACTTTACATCTTGAGTTATTGCGATACAGAGCAGTGTTTTCTAGTGGAAACTTGTTGGAACCATTTTCAATAGTCAAACGACTGTACCAAGGAGCGATTAGAGGACCTGCTAGATAGCTGCGCTATGCTGGTTGCAATCGAATCAGGCGAAATGCAATTCAGGTCGTTCGGATACTTTTGAGCACGAGAGTACATTGCCAATATTTGCACGACGATTCTGATTGTGTAATCAGATTTTCAATATCTTTACTGGTTTAAAGTTTAGTATCTGACTGTAAAGTATGCAACTAACACCCTATCCAAAATGTAAACGGTTCATTCAATTTTGTCGTTCGATCTGTCTTTAGAAAGCTATTAGTGTTAATGTAAATTGGTATGATCTCAGGCATGTAACTTGAATAGCACATGAGTTATTGAAGGACTAAGTAGCCGATTACTACTGATCACGTCAGGCCATAAGTATTCCACAGTTACACGAAAAAAAGGTAGCAGCATGCTTATAAATATATATTTATTCGTCTGTGTCTTTGTTTGTAACCGATATATACTATTCATGAAGAAATTGATCAAATATTTACTGTGTTTTAGAAAGCACAGAGACATTAGGCTACTGGCCTACTTTTGCTTCTATTCCTTTGATATATGTTTATTTAATTTGTTTATGTGTTTAATAAAGTGTGTTAGTGCTTGTTTATGGTCCATACCTAGGAATATTTGTTTAATTTCAAGTTATTTAAATGTAAATCCAGTATTTCATACGTGTTTCAATATGTCTGTGACTGTGCGTTGGCTTGAAGACATGGCGGGTGTGCTCTAGCCAATCACAGCGCTCATTACTATGGTAGGTGACTACCGAAGTCAATGGAGAGAATGTATGGAAGTGTGGGAGGAGCATCGGGTCGCACAGGAGACGGAAGTATTCTGGACGGGAAGGCGCGACGAAGGGTCGCATGAAATACTTGGAGAGCGTTGAGAAGTTTGCACATGGTCGCAGGAGATAGAAGTATTTCGTAGTGCCGACTTGTGTTACTTGTAAGATTTCTGTGGCTTCTGCAGTAGGCACGTAGTACGCGTTTTAGAAGTGAATATCTCGCGAGCTATGTTGTTGTTCATAACTAATTACGTGAAGTAGTAATCTATTGTTTCCCTCTTACTCAACTTATATTTATTTAATTGCTGGACCATTGACACCAATAAGTGTTTTACAAAAATAAACACCATTCTTAAAAGTACTTCTGCCATCGTACTCATCATTTAAAGTCGTTAAAATAGGACCTGCAGATTTAATTTAATTGCGATTTTTAATTTATAAATTTCTATGTTACATTCAAAATTCGAAATTGCCGAGTGATAGGAACTTTCGACCATTCCTTTCGTGTGTGTATTCGTATTGTATACTGTAGACTCAGCTGTATTTGGCATGTAATGACGCAACTACGTATCCCATCCCATAGACAACGAAACCAGCCAAAACTTTTAATATACCAACTCTGAGTCGGAGGGTACGCAGTTGAGAGGCACATTCTTTTTTTTCTTTCTTGAAAGCCCGCAAGTAGAATTTTCGAAGTTTGGCTTAGTAATGTCAACGTTCCATAATTTGAACAGTCGTGGCATTTCAATTCTTAGGTATGGTAATATTTTTACTTTTTATTAATTTTAGGGCTGCTGCATACATGAGAGACACACCTAATTTTGGACAGTTTTTCTTTCAACTTCTCTCTAGCATTTTTTAAAAGTCTGCAAGGAAGTTGTCTGTTATAACAGCTTTGTTGTTGTTCATGTTGCTTAAGGCATTGTCGAATTTTGACCTGGTAGTTAGTCGTCCTATGAACGCTTTATCCAACTCTTCCTGTGCGTGTACGTAATACAATGATGACAAATAGTTGTTATGAATTTGGGTGGGATCCAACACCCAATATACAATGACCAAAAACCGGAGAGGAAACTAATCTACGGAAGGGGAAATGATACAATCTGCTTCAAAGGTAAATTTAGCAATACTTCTACAAATGAGGAACAGACTGCGTCCGGTGTCCGGCATCCATTTCCAGCCAAATGGCTTCTGACACCGAGCGGCAGGCACACACACACACACACACACACACACAACACACACACACTGTGTGGCCAGCGACGCTCCCAGCGCGACCAGTGCTCTCGTTAGAGTAGCGTTTACGTGATTATGCGCGGCAGGAGAGTGGTCTCGGGTCGCGGGTAACGGCTGCGATAAGATCTGCGTGATTTACTGGCCGGTTGGTGGCCGGTACTGAGTTAATAGGAACGCCGTCCGCTGGCGCAGGAAGGACGGGTTCTGGCGCCACTGCGGAGCACCCAAGCGCGCACTGTGCTCCCTCGTTCGATGTCAGACCGACGAGAGTAAATCTTCATATCACCTCAATAGTGTGCAGGCAAGCTGTGTTAGGACATGCAGTTGTGAGATAATAACTTGCAACGTGTCAGTACCTTCGAAATTGAACATTGTGACTCATTTCTATAGATGTTCACGGGGTTCTTGGGATGTACTGAAATGTTGACACGGGGAGCCACAAACGTCCCTCATCGTATAGTTTCAAGTGCCAGAGGCCTTGTCGCAGTGGTAACCCCGGTTCCCGTCAGATAAACGAAGTTAAGCGCTGTCGAGCTTGGCTATCACTTGGATGGGAGACCGTCAGATATGCCGAGTGCTGTTGCTAAGCGCGGTGCACTCAGCACTTTGAGGCCAATTGAGGAGCTACTTGACTGACTAGTAGCGACTGGTCACGAAAACCAACAATGGCCGGGAGAGTGGTGTACTGGCCACATGCCCCTCCATATCCGCAACTAGCGATGCTTACGGGCTGAGAATGATGCGGCGGTCGGTCGATACCGTTAGTACTTCCAAAGCCTGCTCGCAAGACGTTTCGAGTGTTCTTCAGTCGTATGGGTGTCAGTTTCGACTTTCTGCTCATCGAAGATTTTTGTTAGTATAGTTTATGAATGTGATTGTCCGTAATGAATACTGCTAACACTTCAAGGTGGGCAATTTTCGCAGGTACCATATCAAGAAAAAACTCCAGTGAACATGGGCTCCAAAGAACTGTGAGCACTTGTTCGGTAGAAGAGATGTATTTCGTAGTAGCGAAGATGAACAAGTGCTCATAGTTATTAAGGTATGCATTTTAGAGCCCACGTTCACTAGACTTTCTTTCTAGTTTTGGTCCTGGCTACCACCTCTAAAAGTTGTAAATTTTTTTCTGGCTTGGTCCATACCACCATCTCTTGTAAGTTGTCTATCTTGCAGCCTTAGTGTAAGTTATTTGCTCTGACTCGACGGTTCGTTTGTTCATGAGCATAAAATGCTTGCCTGCTTTTTACTCAAAACTCAATGGACAGTCCTGTGTAATGAAAAGGTGGAACTGAACTGACTATTGTGAACAGGGTGTCTCAGTGCCCACATTTACATAAAGACAAAACTGACTGGTGTAAATGTGCAGGAAATGAAATTGAAACTGTTACTCAAAACCACTACCAAACTTAAAGTGTGCACTGCCCAAAAAACTGAAATACTGAAATTACGTAGCAACACAATGAAACACACACTGTTCACTGGCCCATTAAAAATCCGAATTACGATGAAAATGCTTACAATTTTCACAATGCAAACGTGAGATAAGAAACAAATAAACCAACCAAATATGAAAAGAATATCACCTGAAAAACTACAGCATTATCAGGAGCAACAGCACAGCATGACGAAATCTCTTCAGCTAAAATATGCTAAAGTAAAACTGAGCTATTGGGAGAAAGATTTGGATGACTTTCTCGTACTAAATAAAACTTCTTCCTTGAAATGAAAATACTAATCCCCTTGTCATAATGACAATGCTGTATTTTAAACTGTTACTTCACAAGTACATAAAACTCGCAGAAAACCAAAAACTTTACTTTCCTTACAACAATCTTACAAGGCAATGCTTTCATGATTATGCAAATTGAAGTGAATGAAACTGATATGACCTAAACTGAGATGGGGAGGTGAACTGTTGTGTTTCAAGAATCGTTAATATTATCAGTACGCGCCAGCAAAAATTATTATCTTAAAAGCGTACCCATAATGCAGATTCCTTCTCTCTAACGCTGCGTCTGTAAGTCCTTCCATCATATTAATAATGCATAACATTTTTCCTCAGCAAAATCCTCCTCCAATAAAAACTACGCAAAAAGCTCTGCCAGCTTACTCCACGTCCAACACTCGACAACTCACCGCTCTACAACTGAGTCAAAGATACACAAGTTCAGAGATCCTACTGTCACTCCTGTAAGTCGACTATTCCGCAGATGTCACAGGCGCCTGCTTCACTCTCGTAATATGAAATTTCCGCTCATTCTGAAACTATCCGCAAATAGAGGCCCAGTCCACCGATATACACTCCTGGAAATTGAAATAAGAACACCGTGAATTCATTGTCCCAGGAAGGGGAAACTTTATAGACACATTCCTGGGGTTAGATACATCACATGATCACACTGACAGAACCACAGGCACATAGACACAGGCAACAGAGCATGCACAATGTCGGCACTAGTACAGTGTATATCCACCTTTCGCAGCAATGCAGGCTGCTATTCTCCCATGGAGACGATCCTAGAGATGCTGGATGTAGTCCTGTGGAACGGCTTGCCATGCCATTTCCACCTGGCGCCTCAGTTGGACCAGCGTTCGTGCTGGACGTGCAGACCGCGTGGGACGACGCTTCATCCAGTCCCAAACATGCTCAATGGGGGACAGATCCGGAGATCTTGCTGGCCAGGGTAGTTGACTTACACCTTCTAGAGCACGTTAGGTGGCACGGGATACATGCGGACGTGCATTGTCCTGTTGGAACAGCAAGTTCCTTGCCGGTCTAGGAATGATAGAACGATGGGTTCGATGACGGTTTGGATGTACCGTGCACTATTCAGTATCCCCTCGACGATCACCAGTGGTGTACGGCCAGTGTAGGAGATCGCTGCCCACACCATGATGCCGTGTGTTGGCCCTGTGTGCCTCGGTCGTATGCAGTCCTGATTGTGGCGCTCACCTGCACGGCGCCAAACACACATACGACCATCATTGGCACCAAGGCAGAAGCGACTCTCATCGCTGAAGACGACACGTCTCCATTCGTCCCTCCATTCACGCCTGTCGCGACACCACTGGAGGCGGGCTGCACGATGTTGGGGCGTGAGCGGAAGACGGCCTAACGGTGTGCGGGACCGTAGCCCAGCTTCATGGAGACGGTTGCGAATGGTCCTCGCCGATACCCCAGGAGCAACAGTGTCCCTAATTTGCTGGGAAGTGGCGGTGCGGTCCCCTACGGCACTGCGTGGGATCCTACGTTCTTGGCGTGCATCCGTGCGTCGCTGCGGTCCGGTCCCAGGTCGACGGGCACGTGCACCTTCCGCCGACCACTGGCGACAACATCGATGTACTGTGGAGACCTCACGCCCCACGTGTTGAGCAATTCGGCGGTACATCTACCCGGCCTCCCGCATGCCCACTATACGCCCTCGCTCAAAGTCCGTCAACTGCACATACGGTTCACGTCCACGCTGTCGCGGCATGCTACCAGTGTTAAAGACTGCGATGGAGCTCCGTATGCCACGGCAAACTGGCTGACACTGACGGCGGCGGTGCACAAATGCTGCGCAGCTAGCGCCATTCGACGGCCAACACCGCGGTTCCTGGTGTGTCCGCTGTGCCGTGCGTGTGATCATTGCTTGTACAGCCCTCTCGCAGTGTCCGGAGCAAGTATGGTGGGTCTGACACACCGGTGTCAATGTGTTCTTTTTTCCATTTCCAGGAGTGTATGTCCACTTTCCAGTAGTACGGACAGCACTGGTACGTGTATCCCACTGTTAAAGGTCTCATGTAGATTTGTGCTGATAACGTTCGACTCAATCGTTTCCGGACCAGGGGCTTTAACTTCAAATAGGTACATTTACCCTTTTCCATCATCCCTGAAAGTTTGTAACGTCATCACGGAAAGACCATGTAGGTGTGTTATTTCCCTATGAAAAGGACTGTTTGTCGTAGTGGCAATAACGACAGCAGAGAAGAAGAAATAACACTGTTCGGTTTTAGAAATATTTCATCCCGTGTACTTAAACATTTGTGCATTTGTGTCAACAGAAAAAGATTCAGCTCCTCAGAGAACCTGTCAGTACTAGGAGAAAGTGACCAAACAGTCTCCATTCGTGAGATACTACGTTCTATTGAAATATGTGACGGCAAAACTCCTCTTCCTTTCTCGTCCGCTAAGCTAACAAGAAATGAAACGGCCATTGACTCTAGCTCCGAGAAAATACAAACGTCAGACTCGTGGAATAAATATTCTTTATTTATTTAAGAGTCTGTGAGAGGAAACTGGACCTGCAAGAAATGAAGAAATAAGACGAAGGAGACGTAGCAAGCTGGCTTACACTGTAGTTCATTCGTTTGCTCATTTGTCAACCTACTCGGGCAGAAAATGGACTCGATTTTTGAAATGGGTAAATGAGCATGGAAGAGGTTCTGTCGATAAAACCAATGACATTGCCGGACCAAAGTGGACTGTAACTCAGGAGAATGTACAGATATCGGGATGAACATATTCTAAGTAGACAAGACTGTTCAGAAGTGGTGACACAGTAATCAGTCAGTTAAACGCACTGTTGCCCCAAATTTATAGTGTGGTGATGATAATCATTGGCCGTGAAACGTAAAACAGGCAGAAGAAATATATGACTGAGAAGAAACTGTGACCTGAGAATTGCCATTTCTTTCTGCTATGGTTTTAACGAAGAGCTTAAAAATTTAAAGGAAGCTCACCAACGTGTACTCATAGTAAAGACAAAATTAACCTGCTCATAGTTCTGCCAAAAAAGGAAAGATTTATTCTACGTATTATATTCTTACGTAGCATCAGTGATCGTAGCTCACATTGATGGTGTAACAATGAAGAAATTTAAGCTATGGTTTATACATCGACAGTTTTAGCGAAAACGACAATTACAACTACACATACATGCATATTCCGCAAAGCCACTGCTGTGTGCCGGAGGGTTCCCTCCAACTCACAAATAGAGTGAAGCTGAAAAGGACTGTCTACATTTCTCCGTATGAGCCCTAATTTCTTTTGTCTTATCTTCGTGATCATTATGCGAAATTTACGTCGGCGACAGTGCAATCATTCTGCAGTATGCTTAAAATGTCGGTTCTCTAAATTTCCTCAACAGTATTCCTTGAAATTAGAGTCGTCTTCCTTCCAGGGACCACCATTTCAGTTCCTGAAGTATCTAAGCAATACATGTGTGTTGTCCGAAGTTACCGATAGCAAATCTAGCACCCGAATTCTAAACTGCTTCGATATATTCCTGTAATCCTATCTACTACAGATCCCAAATACTCCAGCAGTATTCAAAGATGAGTAACAATGGTGTCCTATATGCAGCCACCTTTACAGATGAATCACAAGTCAACCATTCTCCTTCTCTACTATCATCTGCAGCAATCAAGGTACTGTTAAGATATGTAATACTAATAACTAACTAGTGATGTGAGTAGGCATTTTAGGTGAGAACTAGGGCAAAGTATGTCACCGATGATAACATCGAAAAGTCATGGGATTTCTCCCATCCCTCCTCCTTTAGCAAAAGCTAATTGTCCCACGCATAAAATAACGAGATATTCAAATTGTGGCGGGGAGTTAAAAATGGCCGGTAATTCAAAAACAGCCCAGTTGTGCTACTGTTCTTCTCACTCCTGTAGAAGTAGGGCTGCTGTCAAAAGTATAAACTGCCGAAAATCCAAGATGGCGCACTGTCCTACGAGCTGACCCGGATAACTGGTCCTGTAGTTATGACGTCACAGTTCTGCTCACGCCTGTCGGGCTGTTTAAAGCAGTGTAGAACTGAGGTATACGGCTGCCGCTCTTACCACAATGGGGCAAGTTTTATGACACGGAATGCAAGTCCTGCAATACTATATAATGATGTCAGTGGCAAAGGATGTTTGTGCAGGTCCAGGGCTGTCTGATGACCATCTTGACCTGTTTTTCTGCCAAGCTACATTTTACTTAGAGGTGTATGTCACCGAACTGCTTTTCCTAACATCAGGAGGGTCAGGGCCTTTCGGACACACTCCCGTGCTGTCGCCCCGACTTACTCCCGTAAATACAAACCGTATGCTGTGCAGTAGGAACACTTGCGTCTTTATTTAAACAAACACATTTTCTGCGATAGTTCCCCACTCTGCAGTCGCAAAGTTCATGAACACCAGACCGGTCGAGAATTCCACCACCAACACATCTGTAGTGCCTCCGCTAAAATCCAGGTCGCCCTGGAGTCGTGTCACCGTGCACTTGTGACAGCTCCATTCAGAGAAAAACCATACATACCGGGTGATCAAAAAGTCAGTATAAATTTGAAAACTTAATAAATCACGGAATAATGTACATAGAGAGGTACAAATTGACACACATGCTGGGAGTGACATGGGGTATTTTTAGAACAAAAAAAAGCACCCCATATTGCTAGACGCGTGAAAGATCTCTTGCGCCCGTCGTTTGGTGATGATCGTGTGCTCAGCCGCCACTTTCGTTATGCTTGGCCTTCCAGGTCCCCAGACCTCAGTCCGTGCGATTGTTGGCTTTGGGGTTACCTGAAGTCACAAGTGTATCGTGATCGACTGACATCTCTAGGGATGCTGAAAGACAACATCCGACGCCAATGCCTCACCACAACTCCAGACATGCTTTACAGTGCTGTTCACAACATTATTCCTCGACTACAGCTATTGTTCAGGAATGATGGTGGACATATTGAGCATTTCCTGTAAAGAACATCATCTTCGTTATGCAAATTATTGCTATTCTGATCAGATGAAGCGCCATCTGTCGGACATTTTTTGAACGTTTGTATTTTTTTGGTTCTAATAAAAACCCATGTCATTCCAAGCATGTGTGTCAATTTGTACCTCTCTATCTACATTATTCCGTGATTTAGTCAGTTTTCAGATTTATACTGACTTTTTGATCACTCGGTGTAATACTGATCCAATAACCTAACGCGAAGTGGGGAACAGAAGCTCCGATTCCTGACTCCAGTATTTCGTTGTCACAGTACTGCAGCCACAGCCTGCATGACTTGAGTTAAAAATGATGGGAGACATGAAATATGGAGTAAATACCCTCGTACTGTAGCCCAAATAACAGAAAGTCAAAACGCACTTATACTGAAAATAATCTACAATGCAATCATACATTCTGCATGGAAACTGAAAAATCTGGGAATGCATATTCGTCGTCCTGGTGGTAGACACTTTTTCAGTGCCCCTGAAGAGAAAGACAATCACTAAAAAAAAGTAGTGTGCATCTATGGCGGCCATTTACTGACACTAACATAACCAATCATCAATCAGGGTCAGGTAACAGAGGATGTAGGTTCTTTATGCAAAGATTTCACGAAGGAAGATGCCGTGGCTATAATGGGTGGTCCGGGAAATAGCATTGACAGAGACTCTCAATATTCCATAGAGAGTGACCTCGTGAAGATAGCATCAGCAACGATGCATACGAGTGTGGGATTTGTGTCTGTGTTGAGACGCCATGATCGGCCTCATTTGAACTCTTCCGTCAGGAAGGTGAACTTGGAGTTGGGGTGGCTGCTTAGGACGGATATAGGGTCCCATATTGGTTTGATTCCTGTGGATGCTATCGATAGGTGGGACTACACTAGGTATGGCCTTCACCTCAATAGGAAAGGGAAGGGAAAACTGTCTGGGTTGATTGCAGAAAACGTAAGGGGGGGTACTGTCACAAGTGGTAAAATATCAGTGGTCACAGGTGTCAGAGGAATGCCTTTTTTAGGATAGGGAAGGGGGAAAGAAAACGAGTTTTAAGAGAGATTGGCAGACACACTCAGTTTGAGAAGACAGATGAACAGGAGTCAGATTTTAGCATAGAGATTCCATTTAAACAATGTTTAACAGAAAGTAATCAGAAACTGCCAGTTCATCTTCGCCATCTTTATTACACCAGAACATTCTGGGACTCAGAAATAAAATTGATGAACTACTCATTTGTATTAATGAAATGAATTCATCTAAGCAAATTAACATAATCTGCCTCTCTGAACATCAAGTGACCACAGGCATAGATATGTTAGATATTTCAGGATTTACGCTAGCTTCCTATTTCTGCAGAGTAGATATGGATAGAGGAGGAGTTGCCACATTTATTAAAAACTGCCATAAATTCAAGAACATTGACATTAATAAATTCTGTTTAGACCAGCATCTAGAAGCATGTGCAACAGAAGTAGAGTTCCATAACAGATCCTGTATAATAGTAACTATTTACCGAGCACCAGCAGGAAATTATAATCTATTCATAAATCATCTAGAAGCTCTTTTGGGTTATTTAACAGGAAGAAACAAAGAAATTTTGATTGCTGGTGACTTTAATACAGATTTCCTAATGCAATCTTCCAGTAAACATTTACTGCAGTTAGTAATGTTGTCTTTCAATCTAACTCACACTATAAACTTTCCAACTAGGAACACTAAATCCTCAAGGACAGCCATTGATAACATTTTTATAGACAAATCAAAGGAACAAAATCATATCATAAAACCTGTAATAAATGGATTATCAGATCATGCCATGCAGCTCCTTGTTTTAGATGTAAATTCTGAGCAGATTATCAAGACTGTTAAGTCTGAGTACTGGAGAGTAGTCCGCCAACAAAAAATTGAGTGTTTTAGAAAACTGCTCAAAGATATGAACTGGAAAGATGTTTATAGTGCTCATGACATGAATGAAAAATATAATACATTCATGAACAATGTCAGTACCATGTTTGAAAACTGTTTTCCTCTAAAAGTTATACAAATTAAACATAAGTCTATAATAAAACCACGGATTACACAAGGAATAAAGATTTCCTGTAAGACAAAAATGAAAATCTATATGTCGCCCAAGAATAGCTCCAATACTGATGATTTAGCTAAATACAAGGAATACTGTAAAATATTTAAAAAAAGTAATTCAGATATCTAAACAAATGCACTACGAGAAGAAGATAGCAATGTCAGGGAACAACATAAAAACAATATGGGATGTAGTGAAAGAGGAGAATGGTAGAACCAGAAAAGGACAGGAGCAAATAGCATTATGGGTAGATGACACATTAGTAACCGATGTGCATAGTGTGGCAAATCTATTTAACAAGTACTTTATATCCGTTACTGATAGAATGGGATTGTCAGGATCAGTAAAAAATGCCCTTGAATATCTGAAACTAGCCTTTACAAATAGCTTCAGCTACATGAATATGTCACTCACTTCACAAAAGAAATAGCTTCCACAATAAAATCTTTGAAAACAAAGCATTCTAGTGGTTACGATGAAATATCAACAAAGTTAATTAAGGCATGTTCTTGTGAGTTTAGTACAATTCTAAGTTACATGTGTAACCAGTCAATTATAACTGGGACATTTCCTGACTGGCTAAAATATGCAGATGTTAAGCCTCTATTCAAGAAAGGGGATAAAGAGATATCATCAAACTACAGACCGATTTCACATTTGCCAGCATTCTCAAAAATTTTCGAAAAAGTAATGTACAGGCAGTTTCTCAACCATCTGACGACAAATAACATATTATCAAGAACACAGTTTGGATTTCTGAAGGGTTCTGATATCGAGAAGGCTATTTACACCTACAGTGAAAATGTACTTAATTCATTAAATAACAAATTACAAGGAGAAGGTATTTTCTGTGATTTGTCAAAGGCATTTGATCATGCAAACCACAACATCCTTTTAAATAAGTTAGAATTCTATGGTGTCACGGGCAGTGCTGCAAAATGGTTCAAGTCATACCTAGCTAACAGGAAACAAAGGGTGTCAGTACAAGGGACTAGTGAATTAAGTCATCAGTCATCATCAGAATGGGAAGAAATTACATGTGGTATCCCACAAGGATCCATCTTATGCCCATTGCTTTTTCTTGTGTACATTAATGATCTCTCATCAGTTACACTGCCAGAAGCAGAGTTCGTTTTGTTTGCAGATGACACAAGTATTGCAATAAATAGTATGTCGAGTGCAGTTGTAGAAAGATCTGCTAATGATATTTTCGTGGATATTAATAAATGGTTTAAAGCCAACTCATTGACATTAAACTTTGAAAAGACTCACTACATGCAGTTCAGAACCTGTAAGAGGTTTCCACCCAGCGTATGCATAAAGTATGAAGAAGAGCAGATAGAAGAGGTTGAGAGTCCTAAATTCCTGGGATTACAACTTGATAATAAATTCAGTTGGGAGGAGCACACCACAGAACTGCAGAAACGCCTTAACAAGTCTGTCTTTGCAATTCGAGTGTTAGCAGACATATGTGACATAAAAATGAAAAAGCTTGCATACTTTGCCTACTTTCATTCCATAATGCCATATGGTATAATATTTTGGGGTAACTCTTCAAGTCAAACAAAAGTTTTCAGAGTCCAAAAGCGCGTAATACGTATTATTTGTTGAGTAGATTCACGGACGTCATGTAGAAACCTCTTGAAAGAACTGGGTATACTAACCACTGCCTCTCAGTATACTTACTCCTTAATGAAATTTGTCCTAAATAATATATCTCTTTTTCCAACAAACAGCTCAGTTCATACATACAATACCAGGAACAAAAATGATCTGCACAAAGACTTAAAAGTGCATACTTTAGTTCAAAAAGGGGTCCACTACTCAGGAACACTCATCTTCAATAATTTGCCAGCAAACATAAAAAATTTAGTTACAAATAAAGATCAATTTAAAAGGAGCCTGAAAGACTTACTAGTGGCCAACTCCTTTTACTCCATAGACGAATTTTTTAATAGAAACAAATGTTGTATTGTATATATTCATACTATTAGTATTGTTATTTCTGCTTAAAAAAATTGACATGTTCCACATCCACGATGATCTCCTCAGCACTGATCTATGGAACGAAAAACTAATCTAATCAAAGAACCATCAGACATGTGAACTGGCATCTAGGAAGCACGTAGCAGTACGATATGAGAATGAAACACACACGTACTTATTTACAAGTCGAATCGGAGCCGTCAAATAGTGGCAAACCCACATAATGGAGAAGTATAATAATTTCTACGAGAATGGTTGTCATTAACGTAATTGAACACCGCATTTCAAAACGAAAATCTGAACTACAGACTGTAACAGAGTTCTGCGACACCTAGTGAAAGTAATCCCCCAGCACTATGCATCATCCCTCAGTATGAGGGGAAAGCACCGCAATGCCATAAATATGAGTACATTACAGTTACATGGGTCGTACAAGGTTCGACAGTCAGACGTGTGGCGCCCAGAAGCCAGTGGCTATAATCATCTCTTTACACAAGCTTATCACATAGCTGACGACAGCCAATCGAAGTTTATATATCGGTATACATTACTCAGTCGACTGTATGTTAAACAAGACGAGAATGCTGCTGACAGCTAAAATACTCGGACTAACACTTTATCGCCATCTCTGCATCTCCTGCACTGTCTGCAAACTACATTCCAATCACCCCACTCTCTCCCCTCTGATGACCAACTCTGAAATGTTGCCACGCCTTCACAAACACATCCCTCCGTTCCTACACCTACACACCCTCGGTGTCCCATCCCAATGCAAGTTCAGTAAACTCCCTCTCCCAGACAATGAAATCTGCCCTGATATTTTTCCCTTCTACCTAATTAAGCGCTTCTCCACCTACCGCAATCCACATCTGGAATTCTCTCTCCACCCCCTCTCCATCTCTTCCATCCGTTTCCTATTGCAAGCACTGCCACACTCGCACACAACACACTCCATATATCCTCTATCTTTCCCATCGACTGTGTTCCCCACTGCCCACCTAGCTTCTACCTCTCATCTCCGTAGTTTCTCCTGTCTAACAAACCCCTATCTTCCTACCTACATTTCTCAACCCTAGGGAACAAACTCGCTCCTCCTGCAATACCTTTCACCCAAGTGCAGTGCTTCAGTGTTTTTCAGAAGAATTTCGCCTTCCTGCAACGTGTTTATAAAATGTATGTAATTCGTTTTTTTAACTGTCTGTCTTTGAGTTTTAATTTAAAATACAAAACAATACCAAATTTTGTTATTATTTTTTATTGTAAAATATTTGAATTCGCTTGGATGACGACGAGAGAATTGTACTGCTGACAGCTCACCCTCTGACCATCTGGAGTCAAGGGGATGAAATAACAATAAATTAAAAAAGCACTTCAACGGCGGGTAACACGGAAGCGTCGTCTACTAACCATTCAGTAGAAAGCCCATGATAAATTTAAATTATTAAAACTGCTAACCAGCCGAACATGGGGATTGCACCCTTTCACAACCCTACACACCTATAAATCCTTAATGTGACCCATCCTGTGTTATGCCAGTGCAGCATGGACTTGTGCTCCTCCATCACTTTATTACGTCCTATGGATCCTTGAATGCCATGCACTCTGCTTAGCCTTTGCATCCGCTTACTCTCCCCCTGCCCACATCGTCTACCAACTTATCAATTCCCCAACCTACTCTTCCATCTTCAACACTTCCATATATCCTATGTTAGTCTATCCATAAGCTCGACACTACACACCCCCTAGTTTCCCCACTGTTCACTGATCCTGGTACTCTGCCATACCCCTACCACCACATTTCCTCTACTCTACAACTCCACGCCCTCCACATCCTCTCCGAAGAAACTTTAATCGCCATCCCTCACCTGACCATTACATCTGCCCTGATATATACCTGTCCTAACAGGCCTAGGAGATCCCTACCACCCACCCCTCGTCAGGGTTCCCTTCTACTCCATCCCTCTCCATCCACTTTCTACGGCCGCCAGCGCACAGGCTGCTAATTCGAACGTTGAGCATTACGCGTGCCGAGTTTCTGGCGTCACAGCGTGGAAAAGCACGTTGGGGCATCTTTCCGAACGTGTGGAGCAATATCTAGCATGACAGATGTTTTGAACGTGCATTTGAATGTTAAGCAATGAGACGGAACAAAGCCATCTACGTCACATCTGTGCCATCTCTTTTTCAGTAAAAAGTTGCGAGACGCCATATTGGCTTCCAATTGAAGCCCACATGTATGTATCCCGTCTCCAGGCAGCAGCTAATATAGGTTCTCTCGATAACCCGTGGTTAATCATGCTTTGTTGATCTAATTTAATGGGAAACGTCATATTGCTGATCGAGGAATTATTGTAACTTCAGTATTATGAAAGTATGCTGTTTCAATGCAGCGGCACTCTGAGGATCAATAAGAAATGCAGTGTTCTTGCTACAGTTTCTTATAATTAAATGTCAGTCAATAACATATCTACGATTAAAGCTTTGGTCATACAACACTCTAAGTCGGCAAAGTGCAGTTAGTATAGTCACAGAGTTTTAAGGTCTCACATGGTGTGTTGCTGATTCACGTCTCATTGGATCCAATAATTTTTTACTAGCCTTCGCTTTTTCTAATAGATTCCGATTCTTTCTTATTAGTGTAATAAAAGCATATTATGTAATATTCGACAGGAAGTGCAAAATGGCTAAGCAGGGATGGCTAGAGGACAAATGTAAGGATGTAGAGGCCTATCTCACTAGGGGTAAGATAGATACCGCCTACAGGAAAATTAAAGAGACCTTTGGAGATAGGAGAACGACTTGTATGAATATCAAGAGCTCAGATGGCAACCCAGTTCTAAGCAAAGAAGGGAAAGCAGAAAGGTGGAAGGAGCATATAGAGGGTCTATACAAGGGCGATGTACTTGAGGACAATATTATGGAAATGGAAGAGGATGTAGGTGAAGATGAAATGGGAGATATGATACTGCGTGAAGAGTTTGACAGAGCACTGAAAGACCTGAGTCGAAACAAGGCCCCCGGAGTAGACAATATTCCATTGGAACTACTGACGGCCGTGGGAGAGCCAGTCCTGACAAAACTCTACCATCTGGTGAGCAAGATGTATGAAACAGGCGAAATACCCTCAGACTTCAAGAAGAATATAATAATTCCAATCCCAAAGAAAGCAGGTGTTGACAGATGTGACAATTACCGAACTATCAGCTTAATAAGTCACAGCTGCAAAATACTAACACGAATTCTTTACAGACGAATGGAAAAACTAGTAGAAGCCAACCTCGGGGAAGATCAGTTTGGATTCCGTAGAAACACTGGACCACGTGAGGCAATACTGACCTTACGACTTATCTTAGAAGAAAGATTAAGGAAAGGCAAACCTACGTTTCTAGCATTTGTAGACTTAGAGAAAGCTTTTGACAATGTTGACTGGAATACTCTCTTTCAAATTCTAAAGGTGGCAGGGGTAAAATACAGGGAGCGAAAGGCTATTTACAATTTGTACAGAAACCAGATGGCAGTTATAAGAGTCGAGGGACATGAAAGGGAAGCAGTGGTTGGGTAGGGAGTAAGACAGGGTTGTAGCCTCTCCCCGATGTTGTTCAATCTGTATATTGAGCAAGCAGTAAAGGAAACAAAAGAAATATTCGGAGTAGGTATTAAAATTCATGAAGAAGAAATAAAAACTTTGAGGTTCGCCGATGACATTGTAATTCTGTCAGAGACAGCAAAGGACTTGGAAGAGCAGTTGAATGGAATGGACAGTGTCTTGAGAGGAGGATACAAGATGAACATCAACAAAAGCAAAACAAGGATAATGGAATGTAGTCTAATTAAGTCGGGTGATGCTGAGGGAATTAGATTAGGAAATGAGGCACTTAAAGTAGTAAAGGAGTTTTGCTATTTGGGGAGCCAAATAACTGATGATGGTCGAAGTAGAGAGGATATAAAATGTAGGCTGTCAATGGCAAGGAAAGCGTTTCTGAAGAAGAAAAATTTGTTAACGTCCAGTATTGATTTAAGTGTCAGGAAGTCATTTCTGAAAGTATTCGTATGGAGTGTAGCCATGTATGGAAGTGAAACATGGACGATAAATAGTTTGGACAAGAAGAGAATAGAAGCTTTCGAAATGTGGTGCTACAGAAGAATGCTGAAGATTAGATGGGTATATCACATAACTAATGAGGAAGTATTGAATAGGATTGGGGAGAAGAGAAGTTTGTGGCACAACTTGACCAGAAGAAGGGATCGGTTGGTAGGACATGTTCTGAGGCATCAAGGGATCACCAATTTAGTATTGGAGGGCAACGTGGAGGGTAAAAATCGTAGAGGGAGACCAAGAGATGAATACACTAAGCAGATTCAGAAGGATGTAGGTTGCAGTAGGTACTGGGAGATGAAAAAGCTTGCTCAGGATAGAGTAGCATGGAGAGCTGCATCAAACCAGTCTCAGGACTGAAGACCACAACAACAACAACATGTAATATTCGACGTTATGTAAATATAAGTGCGTTCTTTCTGAGGAATGAGTTTGTTCGATTGGCTGATTTTGTTCGATTGGCTTAATGTGAAAGACAGCTTGCACTATTTGCAGTAAAATTTTTTTCACTTTTTTCATTCAAATTTGTATTTCACTTGTTGTAGAGATTCTGCTGCTGAATGGCAATAATGATCAAGTAAGAATGACATTAGAATTTTACTACAAAGTGAGACTGATGGAATAGTTTTTATGTTCTGTGGAGAACTATTGCAAATTTGTATCCCACTGTATTGGAACTTTTATATGCCGATGGAAGTGGTACTTTCCTTTGGCGTTGAAACATGTTCATGGATATTGAAGTTTTGATTTATGTATACTACACACAGAAGAACACTAAAAGCATCTGGACAAGGAGGGAAACGTGCCTTTTAATATAGCTAACGCAAGAATTTTACGCTTGTCCATTTCGTAAACAGTGTAATGTACGGGCCATTTATAGCCGACAACTACAGCTGGAGCGCGCCGCGATCGTGTCTCCCACGTTGAGGCACACATACTGTATGCACAAGTCGCATCGTTTCTGAGCGTTCAGCAGCACGATGAACTCGGGATGCTCAACGTTGATGTTCGACGGCACGGTCTGTGTGCTGACGGATTAAGTGTTGGTTCGGAACCGCATATCTCTCCACTCTCCCCCATGCCTTCTCCAAACATTCACCTACAGACACCCTCCTATGCACTACATTCCCCTGATACCCTTCTACGTGGTAGTCTGTTTCCACTCAGCTCTTCACTCATCCACGTACCTCTTTTAATTACTTACGCATCGGCTTTTCCGACTTGCTTTGTTCAACTGTCTATCTCTTTTTACATCCTCCTGTGTAACCCTCATTTTCTATTCAGCTGTGTCTCGGTCTTAATTAACCACCGAATCAAGGTTTTATATTTTAGTTCATGGAACAGACGAATTGTCTTTTCACTGTACAAAACGTTCTTTTGGCAAACGCCATGTCCACTTTTATATTATGTTTTTTATAATTTTTCTCTCATGTGGCTGAAGAGCGGCAAATTGTATCTGCTGATCGCCCACTCACTTGCTGTATGGAGTAGCAGGGAAGAAAATAAAAATCAAGAAAAAAGGCTTGTAGTGGCACTGACAAATTTCGAGTCTCCCAAACAAAATGTAGGCTCTATCCGGTAACATGTATTATTTTACAGTAAGAGCACTAGAGGACTATGTCACTGTAAATGCGAAAAGTTTCTGTGGTCATAATTGTTCCAATGGAGGTAGGACTTGTATTTGATGGTGTGATGTGTTTTTGAAGGGGTTATATGGCAGATGTGTATGTAAAATTCTCAGAATCGTTTGATGAGCAGGCAGTATCCCAATTTCATCTCTGTTCCGACATGACTACAATTCTTGAAAAATGGGAATGACGTTGAATGGCATAACAGTACACACTGCAACATCAGTTGCGTGTTACACAAGACGAGAATGTTGACGATGGGGCTGATATACACCGAATTCGTCACCAAAATTTTGTGTTCTACTAGCACTAACAGCTTTACGCAGATTCACATGTCTAGCAGCACTACATCTCTAAAATACATGATGTTCACATATTTATTTGTTAATACCTCTTTCAATTTCTGGAAGCCTCGGTATTTTACATCTGCATGCTGCTAACTTTCTGAATACAACACGAGATCACCACATCTTTTATGCGCCTGTCTCGGTCTCTCTCATATATATATATATATATATATATATATATATATATATATATACACACTCCTGGAAATTGAAATAAGAACACCGTGAATTCATTGTCCCAGGAAGGGGAGACTTTATTGACACATTCCTGGGGTCAGATACATCACATGATCACACTGACAGAACCACAGGCACATAGACACAGGCAACAGAGCATTGACAATGTCGGCACTAGTACAGTGTATATCCACCTTTCGCAGCAATGCAGGCTGCTATTCTCCCATGGAGACGATCGTAGAGATGCTGGATGTAGTCCTATGGAACGGCTTGCCATGCCATTTCCACCTGGCGCCTCAGTTGGACCAGCGTTCGTGCTGGACGTGCAGACCGCGTGAGACGACGCTTCATCCAGTCCCAAACATGCTCAATGGGGGACAGATCTGGAGATCTTGCTGGCCAGGGTAGTTGACCTGCACCTTCTAGAGCACGTTGGGTGGCACGGGATACAAGCGGACGTGCATTGTCCTGTTGGAACAGCAAGTTCCCTTGCCGGTCTAGGAATGGTAGAACGATGGGTTCGATGACGGTTTGGATCTACCGTGCACTATTCAGTGTCCCCTCGACGATCACCAGCGGTGTACGGCCAGTGTAGGAGATCGCTCCCGACACCATGATGCCGGGTGTTGGCCCTGTGTGCCTCGGTCGTATGCAGTCCAGATTGTGGCGCTCACCTGCACGGCGCCAAACACGCATACGACCATCATTGGCACCAAGGCAGAAGCGACTGTCATCGCTGAAGACGACACGTCTCCATTCGTCCCTCCATTCACACATGTCGCGACACCACTGGAGGCGGGCTGCACGATGTTGGGGCGTGAGCGGAAGACGGCCTAACGGTGTGCGGGACCGTAGCCCAGCTTCATGGAGACGGTTGCGAATGGTCCTCGCCGATACCCCAGGAGCAACAGTGTCCCTAATTTGCTGGGAAGTGGCGGTGCGGTCCCCTACGGCACTGCGTAGGATCCTACGGTCTTGGCGTGCATCTGTGCGTCGCTGCGGTCCGGTCCCAGGTCGACGGGCACGTGCACCTTCCGCCGACCACTGGCGACAACATCGATGTACTGTGGAGACCTCACGCCCCACGTGTTGAGCAATTCGGCGGTACGTCCACCCGACCTCCCGCATGCCCACTATACGCTCTCGCTCAAAGTCCGTCAACTGCACATACGGTTCACGTCCACGCTGTCGCGGCATGCTACCAGTGTTAAAGACTGCAATGGAGCTCCGTATGCCACGGCAAACTGGCTGACACTGACGGCGGAGGTGCACAAATGCTGCGCAGCTAGCGCCATTCGACGGCCAACACCGCGGTTCCTGGTGTGTCCGCTGTGCCGTGCGTGTGATCATTGCTTGTACAGCCCTCTCGCAGTGTCCGGAGCAAGTATGGTGGGTCTGACACACCGGTGTCAATGTGTTCTTTTTTTCATTTCCAGGAGGGTATATATATATATATATATATATATATATATATATATATATATATATATATATATATATATAAAAAATCAGTTGCCAAGCAAGTGGTTAAGTGGTTAGATGAACGTATGCATACAACTGACTGAGCCCCACCAAAGCTGTAAGTGATTCTGAGAATATTGCGTATCTCAATACACGCAAACGACCGACATATGCATCAAAAGTTATGAAGTGACTTCTACATGATTTCTAATGAACTTCAAGTTACATTTACAGGAAAATGTGCTATAATAACTAATACATACGTGTGGGTCACTGAAGCTCAGTTGAAACAGAGCCAATGATTGTAGTAGCAGTAATAGTAGTAGTAATTTCAATAAATTCAAACAGTAGGTCTCATTACGAACTCAGATTGCAATAGGTCCCCAGCTATTTGACGGATGGCAGTATTATCTGAAACCAATTGTAGCTTACATATCGCAGGTGGCGCGTGAGCATTCCATCGAAGTCACATCTGCTCGAGTCCACTAGCAATAAATTCCTTATTCATGGTCTTCTTCTTACACTATTCTCCATTTAACTTTGTACTATCGAATCGTAGTGAATTTGCGGTTTCTCTCTGAATGGAGCAGTCAGAGGTGCACGGTGCCCTGACTCCAGAGCGACCAGACTTGTAGTGCTTTGGTACCGAACAGTTGCTGCTAGTGTAGCTGCTCTTCCTAACCAGCATCCCACACCATCGAACCAGCTACGTCTTTACATGTGGTTACTCGTACTTTAGGTACTTGGGCTACATACGGCGCCTATGAAAAGTATAGCTCGATGTAGTCCTAGGGTCGTGCCGCACACGTCTGCTTTCGTGCCTAACAGCTAACTGGCTACAAAAATTGTCCTATAGCTGTGATGCTCTAGTCAAATACCTCATGCATTCGCTAGAACTGCGAGTTAATAAAATACACAGAAACGCTTAATAAAATTCAAGCGAATAATTGAATGACAGAGGTTAAGTTCTAACATCTGTAATTGATGTAGGCGACAGAGAAGTACACTGAATAATGTTTATTCAGGAAAGGACATCTCAGGCAGTCCCATATTGCAAGCGGAGCACATTCAGACCTCTTGAATTATGAAGTCCCTTTAGAAGTATTAGTGTGGTAGCGGCCGTTCACCGCCCAGAGTCCAACATCTCCATAATCGAACACCACTCGTTACCACAGGCAGGTCCGCTTTCTTCCGTAACTTGCTTAAAAGTGTCCAGAATCGCTCACTTTAGCTCTTAACTCCAAAAGTCCTAGTCTTCACTTGAGTGCCGTAGTGTTCCGCCACTGTCCAACTCCGAATGGCTGAAGGCCACTCCACCAAAATTACATCGTCCTTAAGCTTTGCAGACACGTGATTCAAGCTGACCACTTTCCTAGACTAAACTAATGTACTACAACAACATTTAAATAAAAGCAATGTTGTACACATTCGGTTACATTCAGATCATTTACAATAAATATAAGTAATAGTTGGTTCATAAATAAATAAGCCAGTACCCTTGCGCAAGTGCTCTCATGGCAGATGACTACAGGATATCGCTAAGTATTGTTTAAACAATTATTTATGCCTACTGAACAGAAGCGACACTATTTACAATAGCTAACACAAGAGTTAGCCGACAAGCGATCTTTATTAGCACTTGCAGTCTACATTTAAATAAGGTTACTGGCAAAGTAGTAAACCATTCATTAAATAACTATACAAGTATGACAAAATGTGAGTCATGCACTATTCATTAACCATAAAAATGTGGAGAATATGATGTTCTGACAAACATCTGCAAAATAAAAAAGATATAAAAGACATAATAAATCAATGAATAAAATACATACAGATACTTAGCTTTCAGGAATGATAGCTCCAGTGCAATGCTATCATCTGAGATATCGTTCGAAATCGCATTAAGCCATTTAAAGCTGTTGATTCAGAGGTTCAGAGTGACAATGGTTATTTGTTGTGAATATTAACTTCTGTAATATTAAAGATATCGAAATATATTTTTATCATTGGATGCGCGTCATTTATCTGAGATCGCAGATGCATTCAGCTTTGGACTAATATTTGGCTGTGAGCTATTGTCGAATCTCAAAGAGCTGTAAGAAGCCATCTTTCATTTTGTCTCAAAGCCTGCCATTACCTGAAACATATTCTACACAAAAGTCATGCGAGCCTCAGCTGTCCAAATTCCCAGCTCTGGGATTTACCCGTTTCCAGCGACTGCGTGACGCCCTCGTCCCTCTGGAAGTCGGAAGAGCCGCAGCGTGTGCACTAGCGTTCAGCTGTACAACGCATAAAGTGTCAACAGGGTGGTGACGAACTTTGGGACCACGGAATGGGAAGCTCTGGCTGTCAAGGTGTTTATTTAAATAAAGACGCAAGTCGAGTTTGCAGATGGTGTAGGTTCTTCAGAAATGTTCACTGTGAGTATAGCTTGAGGTCTGGGTTGTATGTTAAGGTAGACCGAGGTCTCCATTCCGTGCTCATTGGAACCCAAGGTCTACGTTATGCCTCATATATGTCTTACTGATCTGTATTGTAGTTCATTATCTGACATAATTTTCTGACATCTTCAGTTTATACAGTTATAAATTAACTCTTTATATTATTTATACAACAGTTTCACTTTACTAGTTATGAGCACTCGATGTTTAAGGTGCCAACAAATGTTTTACTTTCTTATTTTTGTACAAAAGCTCAATTTTCCCATATAATATGTGAGCTGTCAAACATTAATTGTCATGAAGTATTTCAGTTGCTCACCTGTTATTTTGTTAGTTATAAAGATGGCACTTGGTACTGTAATGAAAATTTTTAACCCTGACACTTCCTTGTGGAACAATACGCTCAGTTGTCGTGATTACTTTCTATAACTGTAATTTATCAACGCAACTAGTTTACCATTGGGACGATAACCTGACATTGTCAGCTTTATTGGAGGCGATCTCAGAAACTAAACACGATTGTTGTTCATATTAAAGGTGTTTAGTCGCCAAGGTCGCATAGAAATGCACAATGATTACTGCTTTCAGCGAAATTAAATCTCTAACTACAGGTAATTTGGCTAGAAAAAAATTTACAAGGCCAATCCGTTTCATTGACTGTTCACATTAATTACACAATTTATAGAGAAGACTACCCGTAGTACTGTCTCTCGTCATATAATCAGAGAACTGATGCTTTAAAAGTAACAATCTGTAACTGTTGTGCACAGTTCACACAGCTATTCCCCTTCTGTGTGACGAAAGACAGTACTATGGAATATCGTCTCTATAAGTGGTGTCCAGTTAATGTGAACAGTCGATGAAACGGATTGGCCCTGTAACAACTTTGCTGTGCAAATTTTATGAAGATGGCAATTTAATTTCGCTGAAACTAATAATCACTGTGTAGGTCTCAGCGCTCTGGGTGAATAAAATTCTGTAACAAGAAGAACAACCGTGTTTTTATTATACCTTTATATGACCCTTTCATAACATTGTATTCATATGTACATTTTATTTGTTTGACATGGTTTGCAACTTAATGTTCATTTATCTATGCTATACTATGATATACGATACTTAGTGCATATTGTTTGTTAGCAGCACCACGTGGTGTCAACACAGGCATTAATCATGTCAACTAGTGTTCCCTCTGATTTCACCAACGATTATATTACATATCGCATGTTTTGACTCTGCGTTATTAGTCTTTTTGGACATCTGTGGATACATATCTTAAGATGTCAGTCGCCCTTTACCGGTCAGGATTGAATGTGTAATTTATGTTGTAACCTTCCCGTATAAATAAGTATATAAAATAATGATGTGTAACCTTCCCGAACAGAAAATAAAAGAAAAATAATTACATTTAGATATTAAATTCTGACGTATGAAAACTGATAAAC
Source organism: Schistocerca piceifrons (assembly GCF_021461385.2). NCBI lineage: Eukaryota > Metazoa > Arthropoda > Insecta > Orthoptera > Acrididae > Schistocerca > Schistocerca piceifrons. The sequence goes on from NC_060138.1 coordinate 952,046,992, forward strand.
CTTAAGTCATGAAGAACCGATAAAAAATAATGATGTGTAACCTTCCTGAAAAGAATAAAATAAAAAAATTAAATTTGGATAGTTAAATTGTGACATATAAAAATTGATAAATCTTAACTCATGAAAAACTGATAAATTTTGACGTAAGCAGCAGTACGCCATGGCCCAGTGAAATGAATTTGAATTTGTCCGTGAGAAATAAACTGAAAAATTCTTACCTCGTGATAGTGTCGCCTGATAACGCTGTCTATATGTATCTGCTCGTAAATGGCACAGCTTAGAGCAATGCTGGCCTTTCTACTAACAGTGGATAACATTCGTCTGAGATCAGAATTACTAGAAAAACTGACTTTACTAAGCGATACCGCTGCACAGCTGGTCGTCTGATTACTAAAGAACATATGACTATGATCTGACAAAATTCTGGAACATTTTAATTTAGATAAATGACTGGATCGGGACTGGAAATGACTTAAGTTGAAATTATACTTTTATAGTCGACTGGCAAAAAGAATAATAGTCTGAAAATTTTTTTACGTTTATGATAAACATCTACAATCCATTACACGGGAAAACTAAATATATTACAAATCTGGGTCAACTAGTGCTGACGAATCACAAAAGATAAGATTGGAACAAATTCATATTAACATCTCAGAAAAGTGACTTAACTGCGCGCATGCCGATAAAAATAATAAAATTTGCCGTAAAATATATGGTTGACTTAATTACACTGTTGATTTTTCATTACATTAACAATTATTCATTTTCTCGTCATCATCTTATTCCATGGCATAATTTAGCTCTGCGGCTGATCACAATTATTATTCAGTTCCATACAATAAAATTTTACAATTTGTTATGTACTGCGACTTCAACAACTACTAACTATAACTGCGCTGTACCTGCGACAGACTACACCTACACTGTAGCACCGAGCGACTGCAACTGCGGCAGAGACTGCTCTGACCTGCGACTCTATTGCAGCTCTCTTTTGACAGGGGCAGAGATATTTTGTCTCAGGCAGCGCCTGTGAATTGTCGTACTAGAAAGTGAACAATACATCGAGGTTATATCTGCTCCAGCGGGGTGGTGAACCTCTCACAAAGTAAGCTTTTAAGAATTTGCCAAAAATCTGATGACGTTGCGTTTTACGTTATGCCATTTCTACATTTGGTATACAATAGTGTCTTACATGAGAAATACGCCTTTTTAAAATAACTCGTGTTCTAATTTTGTAAGTACAGCATAATATGATGTTGGTTTTTATCGTTCTTGAATGTGTATGTTACACATGGTCTCTTCAGTTTCTGCCAGCGGGCACTGATTCATATCAATGGGATAAGTTGAGAATTTTTTACCATACTAGGATTCAAACTCAGTTCTACTCAGGTAGACGCAGTGACCACTAACCCGTCCAGTTATAGTGGTCACCACATTCGCAAGGGCAATCCTAACACTCCTCCTGGCAGACCAAAATTCTCAGTTTATACCACACACTACTGACATAGTGCCCCTCCACTGTATCTAGACTGATAGTGACTGCAGCATCAAACTGATGTTTAGTCCTTCCTACATGTCTGAAGGAACGGACACAACAGTACATATATATGGCAGTGATGGCCAACGATACCTTCAGTGCAGATGCAAACCAAGTTAGAACTCGTAAGGCAATCAGAAAGATATCGTGAGTAATCAGACTAATGAGCTGGGCACTACGTCAGTTGTGTGTGGTACAAGTTGGGAATTTGAATCTGACAGGAGGTGTGCTAGAGTAGTCATGGCAGTTGTGGTGACTACTGTCTCTGAATGGCGTAGTGGGCAGCGCATCTACCTAGTAAGTGGGAGACCCACGGCCCAACCCTAGTCTGGCACAAATTTTCAGCTTCCCCACTGGTAGCTAATGTCTTTAATTCCGTTCTGTCTTCGTTCGTAGTGGCTGCAGGATCAAAATTATGTCTGTTCCTTTGAACATTTCCGAAAGAACAGATACCACATATACCGATCAAATAAATGTAATTCATAAAGCCGATTGACAAATAAAAATGCTTTTCAATAAATATCTATAGCCAATTACCTATATAATTTCACACTTCTCTTCGTTTTATAACTTCCGAAAGGCTGTCAGTAAATTCTACTCTTTGTTCCGCAACTATAATCTCTGAAAGATATGAAGCAGACACTAATGAAAAATTAAACGAATTTATAGAATACTGACAAGATTTGCCAATATGAATACACGAAAGTTTGTTCTGAAATTTAATTGTAGGTAACTTCTGGAGCCGCGCGGGATTCGCCGAGCAGTCTAGGGCGCTGCAGTCATGGACTGTGCGGCTGGTCCCGGCGGAGGTTCGAGTCCTCCTTCGGTCATGGATGTGTGTGTGTGTTTGTCCTTAAGACAATTTAGGTTAAGTAATGTGTAAGCTTAGTGAATGATGACCTTAGCAGTTAAGTCCCGTGAGATTTCATACATATTTGAACATTGTTTTAAACTTCAGGAACGTTAAGCAGAAAAACGGTTCTATATGTTCCACTCTTTCCAGGTAAAATAAATTAACTACATCTCTGCTGAATTTTACCCTTTTGGGGTAGTATAAAAAGTGACGTGCGTTCCCAGTTCATTTATCGTATAAGATGCCCATTGTTGTAGGAGACTGAACGTGTTTTCGAGGGAACAAGGTTTCAACTTTTGGTCTGAACACACTGTTTTTGGTCACCTTGAGGTGCCGAGGGCACTTACATCGAATACCAATTATAAATATGCTTAGGTCTTCTCATTTTTCATTGAAGCTGACTCAAAAAAATGAACTATGATGGCTTAACGTCCCGAGGTCATTACAGACGGAACACACTCTCGGATTCGACAAGAATGTGGAAGTAAGTGGACTGTGCATTTGCAATTGGTCAACGCGTGATTCGCCTTCAGTGGCCGGAATAAAATCACAGAAAAGTTAAATCGTGATATCAGGACGAAGATTTGAACCGTCATCCTGTCAAATACGATTCCACCTCTCTGGATGCGAATCGAACAACGTGAAGGGAATCATCCAACTGTAAATAACAGGTAGACGGTAGGCTGCACTCCGCCCACGTCCTCGCTGACACAGAAACGCCATTTCGACAACAAGCGAAAATGCGTACCTGTAGGCGTGGTGGACGTGAACGCGTCCATAATTCGTAGTAGTGCATAACAGACAACGAAGGTCAGCAACAGCAACCAGCCTACGCTAGCATTAAATCCGCAAAAGACATAGGCAAGTGGCAGTTTTCATTAACGAAACTACTATTGGGTATTAAAGATACCGCACACCAAAGTCCGAATAGTCTTGGCTGTATCTGCGATTATCATTTAAGATCATGAACACATAATGTGGTGTCAACGTTCGATACCACACTTGTTAGGGGATGCAGTTATCGACTGCGGTCCGTATTAGTATCGTTGGACCCGCGAGTCTCGACCAGCACCGATAGCGCCGCTCCGCGGCTTGTATCAACTTTCTAGCGAGCTCTTGTCCACTCTTGCTCGCTACGTCAAGTAGTAAAGTAGCATAGCCTTTAGGTGATAAAAAGCAACGTCTAACAAGTCGCTTAGTAACGCATGGCCGAAGTGCGGCCTCAGTAGCTATATGTTTATAATTATATGTATGCAACCAAGAAGAATCCTGTACAACCAGTTAAGTACAATATATATTATTTTTTAGCAACGACTTTTAATTATTTTAGTCGTTGCAGATCCAGACCATGCAGCCAGCACCTTATCGTCGTTACTGACAAACCTGCTATGATTTATATATTTCTATTTAGCATTGGCCACCAGTCAATATTGGCGACGATCCGTTCGTCTTCATCATAACACATAAGGTAGTTCAAATTAATGATTTAATGTCTAAGACACATCGTCGTTGTGGCTTAGAGCACAAGTAATCGCAGGGAATCTGTCTGTACTGATGTACCGAAGCGGCACTGGAGAACTGAAGAACGTATCAAGAATGCATTTATTTTCACTTGCGATGTGGTCGCAAACAGCGCCTTCCCGACTCTGGTTCGTACTACTTTTCTCCAGTGATCTATTAGTTACCTATAACATAGTGCGAAATTCTCCAGAACTTCAGTAAATACGTTGTACGATGTAGTACTTCCTCTCAAACACTGCCCATGACTTAGAAATTTGATTTTCTTCCGCCCTAGGCAGGTCAAGAAAATATGAAGTGTTCGCTAGACGTATCGCTTTTATTGATAATGGACCCCCAGTGATGCTAAAACATTATGAATGAGCAACACATTTTTAATATTTACATTAATAAACACATAACATATTTGAGAAAGAAAATGTTAATGTTACTAGTATCTTAAAATGTGTACGTCTCTCTTCCATTTAATGTCAAATATGTTTATTTTCAGCCTCATCACAGGGTGGGAGTCTGAATACCGTTGCTCTCTCACTGCTCTTATCTTGTAGGCCTCTGAAATTCCCCTACGGTTATATGTTTTCATTCACTTCTTTCCTTGTTTTACGAAATCTCGTTTAGTTGTGTATGTGTGTGTGTGTGTGTGTGTGTGTGTGTGTGTGTGTGTTTGTGCGTGTGAATTTGTGTGTGTGTGTGTGTGTGTGTGTGTGTGTGTCTGTGTATGTGTGTGTGTGTGTGTGTGTGTGTGTGTGTGTGTGTGTGGTAGATAAGGATTTAACAAATGAAAAAAGTTATGGGATGTAGTGGAACGAGAGTGTGTGTCAGGAAAGATGCGTTGTGGAAAGACGGGCTATGAAGAGCTATCTGTCAAAAAGATAAAAGCATGATCCTATGGTTACATTTACTATTTTACTGTATGTATTATTAATTTAAGAAGTGAATAGCTTGACTACTATGTGTCACAACTTAACAAGAGTCTCTTTTCCTTTATTGTTATACTAAATTGGTAACGTTGTTGTAGGGCGAGGAGAGTTTTCTTGTTGCATGCATACATACTTTTCATGTCTGTGTTGCACGAATTTCATAGTTGTACTGGATTCGCTTTTTTGCAAAAACTGACTGGTATGGACTATATTTCATTTGCTTGGAATGTAGTGTTAGATGTTCAGCTAATGTTTCGGACATCCTTTCCGTCTTATGTGTTGCTCTTTAATTAGTAAATACCTATTTCCTGGATTTTATCAAGATTGGTGCTATGCTCGGCTAACGTTTTACCATGGACATACGGTTGAAGGAACGATTTTCGTGCCTCTGTAATGAATATATTTGTTTGTCTGCATTGGAGATTGTACGTCGTCACGCAATAACTTGCGTTGTCATGCGAATGCAGTAAAGGATGGCACATTTACTGATGTACAAATGATCTCTACTTTTTTTATTTTTTGCAAGAGGAGAACGAAATTTTTTGTGATCATACTTCGAACATTTAGCTATATATTGAGCCTGCTCAGTGTAGCCTTCATCAGCTGTGACGCATCTGGCCCAATGTTCTTTCCATGATGTAAATGCACTTTGGTAAAATTCTGGGGATTGAATTTTACACAATCGCTTGACACAGGAAATAAGGTCTTCCTCACTATCAAATGTTTTACCGCGTAGGTGGGCGTTCAGGCGACCAAAGAGGTAAAAATCAGACGGAGCCAAGTCCCGACTGTAGGGAGGAGAGGAAAAATATTCCAACACATTTTCCTGATTTTCTCCTGCGTCATAATGGCTGTATGGGTTTTGACATTGTCATGGTGTAGTCTGATGAGCTGATCCTGAAGCAGTGGCCTCTGTGTCTTGATGGCACGTCGCAGCTTGTCCAGTGTCAAACAGTAACGGTCCCAGTTACTTGTGGAGCCAGGTTCCAAAAAGTCAATGAAAATTACACCAAACTGATCCCAGAAGAAGGCCCTTTCGGCCTCTTGTTCGTGAAAGTCTTGGTTTTTTTCTTCCGAGGGGAATACAGATGACACCACTCCATGGATTCGGTTTTGCTCTCAGGTTCTGACAAAAACAACAATATTTCATCCTGGGTAATGACGCCGTCAAAACACTGTTTCTACTCCTTCATGAGACCCTCGAACACATTCTTCCTCATCATTTTCATTTCTCTTGTCAATAATCTATGCACCCAACGTGCACAGATTTTTCTGTACCCTAGTGACTGTACCAGTGATACCACACTACCCAATGACAAACGAGTCATTTCAGCAAGCTGTCGTGTCGTCACACATTTGTCATTTTTGATGATTTGGTCAATGGTCTCCTTATTCACATCACTCACTGTCGTCGATGGTCTACTGCATCGTAGATTGTCCAGTAGAGAGAAATCACCTTCTTTAAACCTCTGCAACCACCTCTGAATACTGCTGCGGTCCACTGTGTCCTTCCCACAAACAGGGAGTAACTTCCTGTGAATCGATGTGACAGAGTCATTGCCGGTCTTGAAGAGGAACTCCATCATCGACCATTGTCACAACCTGACATCTACTTCACTGTCCATTATGGCTCACCCGTAAATAAAAGAAAATACTTTTATATACCAACTTACAGCTAAATGTTCCAAGTATCAGTATTTTAAACATAGCTGCACAACAGCAACGGTTCCACGTAATAAAATTATAAACAGCCGACCAGTTGCAATGGGTTTCAACAAATTTAAATTTGTCTTCTTCAGAAGGTGGCCTAAGGACAATGAACATCATAGCTTACATAAAAGTATGTTAACAAAAAGTTGCATTGTCCTACTGCAAAAAATTAGAGACGACTGTGCAAAACTTTTTGAACGCCCTTTGTACTTTTTTGTCTAGGAAACGCACTTTATGCTTCTCACAATGAGAAATTTAGCACCGCCACAAAAAAACGTTCAATGCATCAGAATTTAAGAAACAAGCTGCCAGCACATTCGTCAAATTTAAAATATTACAGAAAGCAAAAGTATAGAAATCTGCATTCCGAGCCCCTAAAAAACACAGACAACATCAATACAGGAAGGTAAAAAGATATCGTACAGCCTGGATATAAATATAACTCTACAGAATCCAAAAAGCTTGTCAATACTTTACATTATATGGACATAAAAACAGTTGGCAATAGAAAATGTTATTAAGATTAAAAAGCCAGATATGGTTTTAAAGGCAGGTGCAATAAATGTGCCGCAATAGGTCGACGTGGCCTTCAACTTAAACGATCGGTACGATGCTCGACCCCTTCTGGAATAATGGGAATCGGAACACCCCGCCCCCAGTCCCCAAGCCATCAAAAATATAACTTTAAAATCTCAGGCAGTGGATAAAATAGGAAATTCCTCGTTAGTGAACGATGGGTACCGTTCTTCCATTAATTATTTATGTGACTGGGAGACATGGTAGCCAAATATGGAGCAGGTAAAACAAGTCCATACTTCTCCAGTGTAATATCTCTCTTGAGCACACAAATGCGAAAGGAGATCTACAGGATATTTCGTATGAAAGAGAAGCTAAACCGTTAACAAGCATGAGAAAAAATAATTTTTAAACCCTAGTGTGTTGGGCGCAGGTAAACTGGTAAGACAAAATGAAATTTATCAACTCTGAGGATCTCAGTCAGACGTCGCCTGTTGCATGAATCTCGACCGAGCGAGGTGGCGCAGTGGTTAGACACTGGACTCGCATTCGGGAGGACGACGGTTCAGTCCCGCGTCCGGCCATCCTGATTTAGGTTTTCCGTGATTTCCCTAAATCACTCCAGGCAAATGCCGGGATGGTTCCTCTGAAAGAGCACGGCAGACTTCCTTTCCAATCCTTCCCTAATCCGATGAGACCGATGACCACGCTGTCTGGTCTCCTTCCCCAAAACCACCACCACCATGAATCTTGATTTTAGTAAGTCACGCAAGAAATTGACGGCATAACCTGACTAGATGAAGTAGCTTGCAGAAACTGGTGGACACGTCCCACTAAGATGTTGTACGCTCGTGTGTCAAACGAAAGAACTAATGGAATCATTGGCGCAGAACTGAATATATAATGCACTCCATAAAAATTACTAATGATTATGAACGCCTGCTCGAACCTACATCCTATCCAGAGCAGCAGCACTCACGAGACTAAAAGTTGTCGTCAGAGTCTGAAAGCGAAGTCCGTACACATCGGAGTCTGATAGCAGTGTCCATCTGTCCCGTCTAAATCTCATCCCAGTAACATTTATATCAGTCAAGATTGGCGAACGGGGATGAAGTGTCTCGAAAACGTTTCTGGTCTCCCCTCTGAGGGCTCTGCAGATGAAGCCCTACCCAAGCTTCTTCAGCCAATAAAAACGCGTAACTAGGCGTCGGCCGATAAGACGAGGAAGATCGAATGTTTCAAATACCAGTCTAAGAAAATTTTGAAACTACCATGTACATGTTTAAACGCAAGGAACGAGAGAGAGAGAGAGAGAGAGAGAGATGAAGAGAGGAGGAAGAGAGAGAGTGCCATCTAATGGTCGGCATGGATCCAGTCTGCCGCGACACACCCGCATTCAGAAATTTAGCAATTCTGTCGTCTAGTTACTTCAACAAGCAATAGACTTCCGTCCTTGGGTGTTGCAGCCGACTCTACAGCGCCACGTGTGGACGCCTCCTTCTAGTGTTGAAGGCTTTGACGACACAAGAATTGCGTTCCTCATTCCAAACTACTTAGAGCGTCGCCGATAAAATGCCTCTGCAAAGAAAAGGAGGTAACTTACAAAACGGCGTCGCACTGTTGCAGCGTGCCTAATGCAAGTTTTCCAGCATATAAGAGGAAGGCTAGTCTTGGGTAGGTAAATGACGTTATGACACCTCACAGGAAGCTATTCAGAATGTAAGTGGTCACACTTTGAAGCTTCCACCTTCACAGACTTTATAAATGTAACTAAACGAGCCCCTTTTTATGAAAGGATACGAAGGAGGGATACCAGCCGTGTGACTCTCGGCTGGGTTGCAGAACTTGTGGGGTCGAAATTTATCATGCCATGTGAGGCCTCACCTATTCACTGGCCATACAAATTTAGTTATCAAACAATGGCTCTTTTATTATCACAGCGACTTAAAAAAAATGCTCATGCTTTGCCTCTACCGGTAGGTGCATCTCAATTAGAATCGAATTAAAGAGGTACTAGCTACTAATCTCTCGCATTTATTTTGTTACTTCTTCAACTCCATATCCATTCATTTTATCAAAGTGTCAGAAATTGATTTCAACGGCTGAAGCGTGGCAATGCTACATGGTTAGTACCCAGCACAAGGAAGGCTTAGTATGTATATAAACGGATCGCAAGTGAATGGTACAGCTGGAATTACAGTGCAAAGCAAATTCTTTTCTCAATGCTCCGTCGGGCAACATGTGACTTATGTCAGTTAGGTACATGGTTTCCGTTAGATGGTTTCTTGTTCCCTGGATCATTTGCACGATAAATCATAATGACGTGGAACAATACTTATACACACACACACACATCACAACTTAATTCTTTAATGTGGCTAAATGTTGAATATTTTTCCTTTACATTTATATAAAGTATCTACAGATGTGAATTAGTAATTCCTATCCACCACCTTTCATACACTACAGTAACAGAGATTCCTGAACATAATACGAGTTTTAAAGAACAAACTTTTTTAGTTTGATTCCCAATTTTACTTTGCAGTCTGTTAGACATCTTATATCCCTCGGTGAGTTATCAAAATTTTTTGCACAATTTTTACCCCTTTTTGTGCTAAGGACAACTTTAATGTGGAGTAGTAACGTCATTTTTCCTTCTGGTTTTGGAAATATGTACAATATTCTCCCTTTTGGACAGCAGCGAATTACTTATAACAAACTTCCTAATAGAATAAATACACTGTGAAGCAATAGTCAGACTCACCAACGCTTGAAACAGATGTCTACAAGATGAACGTGGGTGTGCACAACACATTACACCTATAGAACGTTTTCGAGCAATGAAGACTTTGTTTCTGAAAGATGGGTTAGCACAGAACGTTATTCCACGCAACGTTACTGAATATATCCGTAATACGTCAGCTAACTGATTTGTCTCTCCCTAAGATTTTCAGTTATTCTAAGTGAAAATGTGCCTGAAATAAGTAGGTTTTGGGAGTTCCAAAATGTGGCTTTTCCAGTTTAAATTCTCATCAATATGAACACCTACGAATTTTGAAGTTTCTACCCCATTTATTATTTATTCACCATGTAACACGTTACACTTATCATTGGTTTAGTACCTGTACATGTGCGGAATTGATTTTTTTTTTAAATTGAGGGTGACAGCTTCAGGGAAAAGCAATCAATGATACTTACAAGACTTTGTCTAATATTTATTATGTTTCTGTATGTATGCTTGGAATGTTGGCGATACGATTGTCGCCTGCAGAAAGAACTAATTCTGCTTGTTGTATTAGACGGAGGATCGTTTTCATACATAATGATGAGCCTAAACATGATGATCACCTGCTTAATACCTTGTCTGTCCGTCTTTGGGATGAAATACGTCACTGATTCTGCGTGTCAGAGATCCTACATTTTGTTGGAAGATTTGTGACGGTATGTGATATTAGATGCCTACGCTCAGGTTATGTGATTCACGTACATAACAGGCCACTGATTTGCGTACGCGGTGATGACGCCCCATAGCGACCCAGATGGGTTCCATACTATTTACATCAGGCGAATCTGGTCGCCGAGACATCGACGTGGGTTCACTATAGTGCTCCTCAAACCACTGTAGCACGGTTCTGGCTCTGAGACACACACAGTTATACTACAGAAAGATGACATCGCCGACGGGGAAGACATGAAGCATGAAGGGATGCAGGTAGTTCGCAGCTATCAGCGTGTCTTCGATTACTACCACAAGTCCTATGCCAACGCAGGAGAATGTCTCCCATAACATAATACTTCTCCCACCAGTCTCCTTTCGTGGGGCTCTGCACGTCTCGAGCGGCTGTTCATCTCGATGATGGCGTTTGTGAAGACGACCACCGACCACCGACCAAACATGTGATTCACCCGTAGAGTCGAGTCGTTTCGCTGATCGACGGTCGAATCCTACGGCAATCGTAACTGACGATGTCGTTGGGTCAACAGGTGATCACATAGGGGTGGTCTGCTGCGATGGTCCTTGTTCAATAATATATAATGAACGGTGTGCTCGGAAACACTTGTGCGTGCCCTGACATTGTGCTCTTTCAGCAGAGCTGCGACAGGTCACCATCTGTCCTTCTTTACAGAGCAGACAAGCCACCGAACCGCACGTTCTGTGAAGAGTCAAGGACGTCCAACCACTTAGCTCCTAGTGGTTGTTTCACTATCTCCGTTGATGCTCACGACAGCAGCACGTGAACATTCGACCACCTTCGCCGTTTTCGAGATACTAGTTCACAGGCTCTGCATAATAATAATCTGCCGTTTCCCATAGTTGCTCATCTCAATAGATTTCCCCATTTGCAGCCCATATCTTTGCTAGGGTGATCCTTTGTCCCTGTCTACCACGCTCAAATGATTTTGTTACCGCGTCACGTGCCCACAGCTCCACCAGCCGGCATCCAGCCCTCTTGGCGGCCAGTCGTCATAATATTTTGGCTTACGAGTAAACGAGGAACAATAGTGGACCTAAAATCGAGCGCTGGGGAAACCTATTTGCAATTTCTGCCTAGTCAGAACTACGTATCCGGACTACATTGGCTGCATTTCTAATTACAACTTCCTGTTATTCTGTTGGTTAGATAGTACGGTATCCACCGGTCGACTATATCAAATGGCTCTGAGCACTATGGGACTTAACATCTCAGGTCATCAGTTCCCTAGAACTTAGAACTACTTAAACCTAACTAACCTAAGGACATCACACACATCTATGCCCGAGGCAGGATTCGAACCTGCGACCGTAGCGGTCGCGCGGTTCCAGACTGAAGCGCCTAGAACCACTCGGCCACCAGCGGCCGGCTCGACTATATCATCTATCCCTTAAAACTTCAGTTTATCTGGAAGAATATTGTAATTGACATCGTCATTTCGTTACATAAGGCGCGGAACATAATACTTACTGGCATTATTTGATTATTTATGTTTGTAAAATTTATTTAGTGAACATATCAGTCAACGCTGTTCTCAGTAGAACAACTCCTCTAAAATAAAAAATGTGATCACCTTCTCAATATTTTGAGATATGATGACAGCACTGGAACTGGTCGGTGGTTATTGACGTCACTCCTGTCACATGTCTTATGGAGGGATCTGACAATGGCAACAATGTTTACTGATTAACAGACATTTGATCTTGCGTCCTTCCATGCGCGAATGGAACAGGATGGAGAAAACGCTAATTTTGGTATGAGATACACTCCGCTGTGAATTGTAAAGTGATTTGTGGAGTGTATTTGTGGAGGTAGAGAGATTGGTCCATTTTTAAAACGGCTATGCCCTTTCACGATCATGTGTTCTATAAAATTTCTCAATCTCTCTGAGTGAAAAACGGCCTACAAAATAAGTTTTCGTGTTAGCTCTGTTCTGCCGCGGCGGCCGGAGTCGCTGCATAATTCTCCTCGGCGGCAGCTCGCGGCGCGCCCATCCCGTTTCCCGATGAGCTTCCAAGACTGGCGGCGGAGGAACTGCGCTGTAAATCTGGCCTGGCATTCGGAGCGTCGCCCCAGCTAATTGGGAACACAGCTGCCGGCGCAGCCGCGACTCGGGGCTCAGCTTCGCGGCCCGGAGGCCACGACCCGCCGCCTGCGCGGCCGCCGAACAAAACGACGCTCCGCAGGGGGCCTTAATGTAGGCGTTCTCTAGCGTGCTGGAAGCGATCGCCTACCGCCCTATCAGTCCCCACCACTCTCTCCGAATGCTAATAAGGGAACTCACCCGAAAGTCCTGTAAACCCATTTTCCACGAAAGAATGCTTAACTTCGCCCCTGGATATCAAACTAATGTGTTCGCCGCCGTAGTTTATTTTTATATCCAAGTGAGATCTGGTGAAGGGTCGAGCGAAGCCTTTCGCCCGTCGAGCGAAGCGTCTGTCTCAGCCACGGCCAAAATCTTCAAACTCAAAATCCTACCGCTGGACTGAAAAGATACAACGCCATCAGTACTGTTGAAGGTCGAATCATCTCTTCCCAATGCACCTGTGAGTTCGACATTTACAGTGGTAAAAATAAATATTACATGTTGCCAAAAATTTAGTGATGAACGTTTTGATCCACCAGTACATTGTAGTCAATACACTGGTCTCTTTGTAATGTAATTGCGTAGAAAACAATCCATGTTTCTGCTGTAAGGGCGCAGTATGTGCCCGCTATGATAACATTAAAGTACTTGTTGTGTGGTGTCATTAAGAGAGTTGTGTTGGTTCAGAATGGTTCGGGCAACAATAACATACAATCACAGGCTCCGTGTAATCGCTCAAGAGTGATGTCTCGAGTATCGAGAACAAGTTTCTAGCAACAGAGTCACTTGCGGGTCGTCACAGAAATGGCCGTACAAGAAAAACAGTAGGTTTGCGGGTCCGATACCTGCATAAAAGAGCAAACAGAAACCCCGAAACTGTCCGTAGCGGCAGTTAAAAACTGCGGCTTGAGTGAAGTTACGAAATAGCATGGATTTGGTACGGAGAGGTGCTCGTGCCGCCTGGGCGTGAAAGCACTGTTTGTGGGCTAGGCAGCAACGAGGCACAACGCCGTTTTCTTATGACACCTGTATCAGTCTCCAACCTGACAATACTGATACTCATGTGTAAAGGCAATAACGAAAACGTTTACGTCCTTACTGTATCGTTTACTGTCACCCTTACCAAGGTGGCTCAGTCATCTTTTGAGTTGGAGTAAAGTACGACAGCAGGACGGCCATTTGTCAATATATGGAAGGATGATTGATGTGAAATATTGCGACGACATTCTTACACGCATTGTGGCTCCATTTCGTGAACATACTGCATTGGCATTCACGCTGGTAGACGACAAAGCACGCTCCCATCGTCCCAATCTGCCACCTTCCTAGTGGAGCACAGATTTACTATAGTGGAATGGCCTCCGTATTCTCCATATTTCACCTACATTGAGAATTCATGGGCCATGCTAAAACGAGCAGTTTGCAATCGTCCTGAGGCACCACATTTTCAGGGCATCATAGAGGCCACTGTAGAGGAACAGGACAATATCCTTGAGCCGTGCATGGCTCGTGTTCATACCATTTATTGTTTTTCATCTTCTATTACGGTACTGCCGCCTCGTTTTCTTATTCCATTTACTGGCGTCACTAACTTCCTGCCTTACTTGCCCTTGAGTGGCAGTAGCAGCGAGTATCGATAGTGCAATGTTGTACCATCTCTGGAGCGACCGATAGTATTTCCGGGCCGTCATGTGTCTGGAAGTCAGTTGGGGACGGACCAGCAGCGCAGACGGGGACGGAGCAACAGTCGGCGACGAAGGAGCGTCGGGGACGTAGCACCAGTGAGGTGCGGACCCCCAGTACTTGCCGACCGCCGGCGACGCAAGTGCACTGTCCGACTGAAAGAGACTGGAGTGGGAACGACCATTGGTTGGTCGTTCGGTCGGTCGTCCCATCAGCCGACGTCTGTTTGGTCCCTTGACCGTATCCGGTTGGTGGCAGTCGGTCAGTTGGCGCTCAGCAGCGAGGAGGTCCCCGTCGCGCGGAGTCGGGCCGGAGCCACAGGCGTCGTGCACGCGCGGTTTGTTGTGAGGCGCTTCTTGCTAGTATTACGAAGTTCGTCACCCACCGATCTTGGTCCCTAAAGTTGAGTGCTCACTTAACCTACAATCAAGCCTCAACTGCTATCACTTCTCTTCGTTTGATCCTGGTTGTTGCTTTATGCAAGATTCCCGTGAGCAACAACGTGTGTGCATTGAAGTCGGCTAGAATTGCAGCCGTTTTCTTGGATAGGGTTTAATTTAATTCACTGCATCATTAATGAAGTGTACCAGTGGTATCTTCTGCGTTGTGGCCGTTAACGTTCCAGTTACCTGCCATGGACATTGACAAAGTTTTTGGCAGTGTATTTTCGTCGTCGTGTTGTTGCTGTCCAGCACGGCGTGTAGTTCGACAGATGAGGTGTGTTGGTAGTTTTGGGCGTTTATTCTGACTTGGCTGGATTGGGCACCAGTAGCCAGAACGTTGTGCTATTGACGTCTTGTTGTCATTTTGCTCGTCAGGTGGAGCATAACTGATTTTGTTGGTTGGTTTGTCGACTGGCCTTCTGTTGGGTAGCCTTCCCCTAAAGAGGTTGTCGGTCTGGCTGCCTGTCTCACCTAAACGTGTGTTAGTGTTACATCCCAGGCCGACTCTTGGAACCTTATGAGCGCTGCTCCTTGCATTTTACATAGTGATTTGCATTAGTCTTAAGTACGGTACTCTGTGTGGCCTTCAGCCGACTTTTAGCTTATTAAAATTGTAAGCTTTTTTCTCTTTAGGCCTTAAGCCCTGAAATTGTTTTCTCCATGGTGTGCTACCTTCAGCCGAGTTTTAAACTCTCTTATACTGAAAATTCAAAATCTTGCTCTTGCCGTTAAGTCGTAACGTTGTTAGTTTTTTGGGTATGGGGCCTTCAGCCGAGTTTGCATGAAATGTTTTAAGTTAAGGCCCTAAGCCTTTTCAAATTGAAAGCTCATGTTCCTAGGCCATAAGCTGTAAAATTGTTTTCTGCATGGTGTGTGTGGTCTTCAGTTGAGTTTCAACCTGTCTTAAATCAGAAATTCAAAATCTCTGTCTTGTCCTTAAGTCATAACATTGTTATTCTTTAATATGAGGCCTTCAGCCGAGTTTTACACGAAATATTTTAAGATAAGGCCTTCAGCATTTTCAAATTGAAAGCTCTTCTTCCTAGGCCTTGTTTGTTGATATGCGGCCTTCAGCCGAGTTTTCAGCATATTTAGAATTAACATTGAAGATCTTTGTTTTGGCTTTAAGCCGTAACACTGTTCTTGCTTAATGTGTGGCCTACAGCCGGTTTTTATTGAAGTAAAGAAAAAAATTTTTTTTTGAAAGATGTGAAATTTACAGAACTCCTGTAGCTCAATTCCTTGCATAGGCCTTGGTCCCTGGATTTTAAATCAAATCAAAGGAGCTCTTTCGTTGAAACCTTGAGAGTTTTTTAATTCTTGCTTTTGTTATTGTGTGTTTTAAATAATAAAATGAATGCAACTGATAGTAACATATTTTGTCCTCTTTCCACAAACATAACCTCAGCTACTCTGTCTACATCTACATCTACATCTACATTTATACTCCGCAAGCCACCCAACGGTATGTGGTGGAGGGTACTTTACGTGCCACTGTCATTACCTCCCTTTCCTGTTCCAGTCGCGTATGGTTCGCGGGAAGAGCGACTGCCGGAAAGCCTACGTGCGCGCTCTAATCTCTCTAACTTTACATTCGTGATCTCCTCGGGAGGTATAAGTAGGGGGAAGCAATATATTCGATACATCATCCACAAACGCACCCTCTCGAAACCTGGACAGCAAGCTACACCGCGATGCAGAGCGCCTCTCTTGTAGAGTTTGCCACTTGAGTTTGCTAAACATCTCCGTAACGCTTTCACGCTTACCAAATAACCCTGTGACGAAACGCGCCACTCTTCTTTGGATCTTCTGTATCTCCTCTGTCAACCCGACCTGGTACGGATCCCACACTGATGAGCAACACTCACGCATAGGTCGAACGAGTGTTTTGTAAGCCACCTCCTTTGTTGATAGACTACATTTTCTAAGGACTCTCCTAATGGATCTCAACCTGTCACCCGCCTTACCAACAATTAATTTTATATGATCATTCTACTTCAAATCGTTCCGCATGCATGCTCCCAGATATTTTACAGAAGTAACTACTACCAGTGTTTTTTCATCTATCATATAATCATACAATAAAGGATCCTTCCTTCTATGTATTCGCAATACGTTACATTTGTCTATGTTAAGGGTCAGTTGCCACTCCCTGCACCAAGTGCTTGTCCGCTGCAGGTCTTTCTGCATTTCGCTGAAATTTGCTAATGCTGCAACTTCTGTGTATACTACAGCATCATCCGCGAAAAGCCGCATGGAACTTCCGACACTATCTACTAGGTCATGTATATATATTGTGAAAAGCAATGGTCCCATAACACTCCCCTGAGGCACGCCAGAGGTTACTTTAACGTCTGTAGACGTCTCTCCACTGAGAACAACATGCTGTGTTCTGTTTGCCAAAAACTTCTCAATCCACCCACACTGATGGTCTGATATTCCGTAGGCTCTTACTTTGTTCATCAGGCGACAGTGCGGAACTGCCGGCCGGTGTGGCCGTGCGGTCTAGGCCCTTCAGTCTGGAACCGCGTGACCGCTCCGATCGCAGGTTCGAATCCTGCCTCGGGCATGGATGTGTGTGATGTCCTTAGGTTAGTTAGGTTTAAGTAGTTCTAAGTTCTAGGGGACTGATGACCACAGATGTTAAGTCCCATAGTGCTCAGAGCCATTTGAACCAGTGCGGAACTGTATCGAACGCCTTCCGGAAGTCAAGGAAAATGGCATCTACCTGGGAGCCTCTATCTAATATTTTCTGGGTCTCATGAACAAATAAAGCGAGTTGGGTTTAACACGATCGCTGATTCCGGAATCCATGTTGATTCCTACAGAGTAGATTCTGGGTTTCCAGAAATGACATGATACGCGAGCAAAAAACGTGTTCTAAAATTCTACAACAGATCGATGTCTGAGATACAGGTCTATAGTTTTACGCAATTGCTCGACGACCCTTCTTGAAGACTGGGACTACCTGTGCTCTTTTCCAGTAATTTGGAACCTTCCGTTCTTCTAGAGACTTGCGGTACCCTGTTGTTAGAAGGGGGGAAAGTTCTTTCGCGTACTCTGTGTAGAATCGAACTGGTATCCCGTCAGGTCCAGTGGACTTTCCTCTGTTGAGTGATTTCAGTGGATTTTCTATTCGTTGGACACTTATTTCGATGTCAGCCATTTTTTCGTTTGTGCGAGGATTTAGGGAAGGAACTGCAGTGCGGTCTTCCTCTGTGAAACGGCTTCGGAAAAAGGTGTTTAGTATTTCAGCTTTACGCGTGTCATCCTCTGTTTCAGTGCCATCGTCATCCCAGAGTGTCTGGATATGCTGTTTCGAGCCACTTACTGATTTAACGTAAGACCAGAACTTCCTACGATTTTCTGTCAAGTCGGTACATGGAATTTTACTTTTGAATTCACTGAACGCTTCACGCATAGCCCTCCTTACGCTAACGTTTAGCTTCTGCTTGTCAGAGAAGCTTTGGCTGCGTTTAAACTTGCAGTGAAGCTCTCTTTGCTTTCGCAGTAGTTTCCTAACTTTGTTCTTGAACCACGGTGGATTTTTCCCGTCCCTCACAGTTTTAGTCGGTACGTATCTGTCTAAAACGCATTTTACGATTGCCTTGAACTTTTTCCATAAACACTTACCATTGTCAGTGTCGGAACAGAAATTTTCGTTTTGATCTGTTAGGTAGTCTGAAATCTGCCTTCTATTACTCTTCCTAAACAGATAAACCTTCTTCCCTTTTTTTATATTCATATTTATTTCCATATTCAAGGATGCTGCAACGGCCTTATGATCATTGATTCCCTGTTCTGCGCTTACAGAGTCGAAAAGTTCGGGTCTGTTTGTTATCAGTAGGACCAAGATGTTATCTCCACGAGTCGTTTCTCTGTTTAATTGCTCGAGGTAATTTTCGGATAGTGCACTCAGTATAATGTCACTCGATGCTCTGTCCCTGCCACCCGTCCTAAACATCTGAGTGTCCCATTCTATATCTGGTAAATTGAAATCTCCACCTAATACAGTAACATGCTGAGGAAATTTATGTGAAATGTATTCCAGATTTTCTCTCAGTTGTTCTGCCATTAATGCTGCTGAGTCGGGAGGTCGGTAAAAGGAGCCAATTATGAACCTAGCTCGGTTGTTGAGTGTAACCTCCACCCATAATAATGCACAGGAACTATCCACTACAGGACTATCACTACAGGATAAACTACTACTAACAGCGGCAAACACGCTACCACCGGTTACATGCAATCTATCCTTTCTAAACACCGTCTGTGCCTTTGTAAAAATTTCAGCAGAATTTATCTCTGGCTTCAGCCAGCTTTCCGTACCTATATCGATTCCAGCTTCGGTGCTTTCTATCAGCGCTCGAAGTTCCGGTACTTTACCAACGCAGCTTCGACAGTTTACAATTAAGTACCGATTGCTGCTTGGTCTCCTCATGTCCTGACTTTGCCCCGCACTCTTTGAGGCTGTTGCCCTTTCTGTACTTGCTCGAGGCCATCTAACCTAAAAAACCGCCCAGTCCACGCCACACAACCCCTGCTACCCGTGTAGCCGCCTGCTGTGTGTAGTGGACTCCTGACCTATCCAGCGGAACCCGAAACCCCACCACCCTATGGCGCAAGTCGAGGAATCTGCAGCCCACACGGTTACAGAACCGTCTCAGCCTCTGATTCAGATCTTCCACTCGGCCCTGTAACAAGGGTCCTCAGTCAGTCCTGTCGACGATGCTGCAGATGGTGAGCTCTGATTTCATCCCGCTAGCGCGACTGGCAGTCTTCACCAAATCAGCTAGCCGCCGGAAGCCAGAGAGGGTTTCTTCCGATCCATAGCGACACGCATCATTGGTGCCGACATGAGCGACCACCTGCAGACAAGACTTCGATTCCACTCTCTTTCTAAGAAGTGTGAACAATTGCTTGTAATAGTGCTTTAACGTATAAGAATAGCCAACTGGTTCTTATATAATGTATTATGCAAGATGACCGTGAGAAGAAACTGTAGTGTTCGCGGTGGTATTTTTTGTAAGGTTTGGCCATTGCTTTTCTGTGTTTATCAAGAGGGAAAGTGTTTACCTTCTATATTTTTGTTTTCTTATGACTGTACTTGACAGAACAAAATCAGTTTGGTTTCCTGTTGTATCCAGTATTGACAATACACTAATATGCAAAATTTATTTTCACCACTGTCTAAAGACTTCGCGATGAGAACTGAATCTTTCTGCTTCGATAGAGCAGGAAATTGAGGATGTCAGCTTCTAGATCTTTCGTTATGGTGAACGAAGAAAATTCTTTGCAGTTTATTCTCCACTCAGCTGGGTTATTGTTTTAGTTAGTCTACGGTCGATTTTAAGGTAATTATGTCTGCATCATCAGGCTCTCTAATAAAATATTTGAATATCTGAATCGTTCCCGCCCCTCACAGAGTTCGTTTTGTCGACTAGCACTTCTCCAGCTATACATTTATTTCCATAATATAACACATAAATTCCGCCACAAATATTAACGATAATGTCATCATACAATTGACTTCGAAAGTAAAAAAAAAGCTGATTCGATTTTATTACAGAAAAGTGGTGCCGTAAAATCATATGTGCCTGCGATATAATGACAAAGCCGTCTACGAAAATCTGAGCCGCCACTAAGTGGTTTCAGATGCTGTTGGACCTACCCGCTTCCCACCATGAGGGTTCTTGGTCGACTCCTCGTTTCCGCCAGTTTAGAGCAGCTTTCGTGATTTGGGCTTTCTAGCCAATGAGTGATGTAGCTGCGGAATGCTTGCCTTGCATCACTCCCACAGAAATGCTTTCGTTCTCCTTCTTCCGCAGCCAACAGTGTAACGACGCCCAAAACCAAATTTGGGAGACTATCAATAAGAAAAGTTATTGTTACGGGATATTGCCCGAAAACTCCCAGCACTGAGAGCTTTTAAAAGTGCCATCACACTTACATTTGAGGGGAAAAAAAGTGAAACACGCCTGCTTTCGCCGGCCGGAGTGGCCGAGCGGTTCTAGGCGCTACAGTCTCGAACCGCGCGACCGCTACGGTCGCAGGTTCGAATCCAGCCTCGGGCCTGGATGTGTATGAAGTCCTTAGGTTAGTTAGGTTTAAGTAGTTCTAAGTTCTAGGGGACTGATTGCGGCGCGGCACGTTTCTTTTTTCCGCCCTGCTAGTGTCCAGCAATGTTCATTTGTCTAGCTAAAAGCTGTAGAAGAAAATACTAGACCACTACTGTCTACTGCAGGTCGCAACATACATAGAAATGTCCGGTAAACGGGATATGGCTAGTATTGAAAAAAAGTTTTAGCTTGGCAATGTAAATTTTCAGGTGTATTTTTACGATAAAGATCACAGTTAATACTGCCAAGTCCGTACTAAGTGAAACACAAAGTAAAGTTCACACGCAATCCACAATCACACACGTAAGCAGTTTATGGTATTTACACCCATTACCGACGTTAATAGAGTTCACTATATCGTTTAGTTATGAAAATGCTCGCTCAAATGTTGTGCACTTTGCTCTACACGTAATACCTGTTCCATTCTTAGATCGCACAACACGCCACGCGGTTTTAACTAACAGTCAAAAGCAATAATTTTGATATTTCGCTGAAATTCCACACGACTTCCACTATACCGTTCACTTAAATATGCTTTGTACTACTTCACGAACTCGTAATTAGCACTTTTCCGCGAATGTATAGTACTTTCGTCGGAGCTGCTTTCAATGATATGTTACTAATTCCAACCCTCAGCCCCGACTTCCCTAGATCACACCAAAGGCTTTGTTCCCAGCATAGATTGGCGCGAGCGTGCATTTTTCTGATTGACTGATATCACAAACAGTAAATCTGGTTGCAGTATTATCCCGCGCTAACCCGCGATTTACTTCAATGACCAATCATAGTAAAACATTTGTTTCTATGGTAATTGCTAAATAAATAAATTTAGAAAAGTATCAAATATAAAATTACTCCTTCCGAAATTACCGATTAATTTGTTCTACTCACGATTTATTAGTACCATAAACTGGCTGCACATTTAACTATAGTAAATCCCCAGTATAGTTAACTGGTACTTCGTGAATAAACAAAACAATTTTCATTTACTTCTGTTCTTCTTCACTCATACAACAGTCACACTGCTAATTACTACACATATAAAACAATTATAATTACGCAAATACAGGGTGTTTCAAAAATGACCGGTATATTTGAAACGGCAATAAAAACTAAACGAGCAGCGATAGAAATACACCGTTTGTTGCAATATGCTTGGGACAACAGCACATTTTCAGGCATTCCTGAGAGAATAGATATTACGGAAACAATGTAACCCAGAGTTTATTTCTAAAATGAATCTTGCACCTACAGCTTATTATGAAAATTTATAACAGAGTAAATCTTTGTGACTGACCGTGAGTCGATCCCAGACCCTTGCCTTCAGCAGCCGAAGCTTCCTTGTCTCGTGGCCGGCCGAAGTGGCCGTGCGGTTAAAGGCGCTGCAGTCTGGAACCGCAAGACCGCTACGGTCGCAGGTTCGAATCCTGCCTCGGGCATGGATGTTTGTGATGTCCTTAGGTTAGTTAGGTTTAACTAGTTCTAAGTTCTAGGGGACTAATGACCTCAGCAGTTTAGTCCCATAGTGCTCAGAGCCATTTGAACCATTTTTGTCTCGTGGCCAAAGAGGCATTCACGAGTTCTCGTTCATCATACAGTGATACTCTTCAAGAAAATGTCACAGCAGTAAATGTCATATGCTACGTTGAGGAATTAAGAGGGACTATACTTCAGTATTACAATGTATCACACGATCACCCTGAAAAATGATTTCAGTATTTCGTGTCGAACAAAAGTTTGGAGAAAACAGGACTCTACGTTCGCAAAATGTTAACCAGTTAAACAGTGCACGGCAAAAACAAAAGACATCTTTTAAGGATATCTAAATGGTCCTGATCGCTACGAACGAAGGGCAAATAATAGAAAAAATTTCTTTCTGCTCTGGATTTGGAAAAGTGACTACAACAACGATGCATGGGCCGCATTTTAAGAAGCAGTCAGAAGCAGCTGCGTAATAACGCTTCTGTTCCGGTAGTCTTTATGACGACACATGGATCGTGGTGCTGGGGGTGGCCATTAACTTCCGGGCGGGCACCGGCTACCCTCCGCGGTCCCTCGCTCGCGGCTGAGTAATGAGGCGGCGGCACTTGTCATCGGAGGTGTCGATGCTATCGGCCGGTGATGAAGCACCCTCTGCCCGCCACCGCCGTCGCTCCTGCTGCCGCCGGCGCCACACAGACTCCCGCAGCGACCTCCGACCGGTCGATGACCGAACCAGACGCAGACAATGTCTTACGATGCCGCTCTGGGCGCCCGTTGTCGCCGTCCTCTAATGTTTCCAAGCGTGCTGCGCAATGAGGAGGGCCTTAGTGGGTAAATAAACAGAGAGCAGACTGCTTATTTCTCACCACATTTCCATTGGTATCGATCTTCCTTTCGGAGGAAAACAGGATTCAGAACTACTAATATCCTACTGTCCAATGAAACAATAGAAATGTAAGTAAAATGAAATTTATACATTCAACAATCATAATATTTTTCTGTCATACTACTGCACTATAAAATGTTATAAAGTAAGACAACAATAAGTTTTATACACTGAAGCGCCAAAGTAACTGGTATAGACATGTATATTCAACTACAGAGATATGTTAGCAGGCAGAATACGGCCATGCGGCGGGACAAGCCTGTATAAGACAACAAGTGTCTGGCATAGTTATAGATCGATTACTGCTGCTACAATGGCAGTTTATCAAGATTTAGGTAGTCAGCACAAGAGCGATGGAACACGGAATCTCCGAAGTAGCGATAAAGTGGGGATCTTCCCGTACGACCATCTCACACCTGTACCGTGAACTTCAGGAATCAGGTCAAACATCAAATCTCCGACATCGATACTGCCGGAGCAAGATACTGCAGAAACGAGACCAACGACGACTGAAGAGAATCGTTCAGTGTGACAGAAGCGCAAATTGCTGCAGACGTCAATGCTGGACCATCAACAAGTATCAGCGTGCGAATCGTTCAACGAAATATCGTCGATTTGGGTTTTCCGAGGCAAAGGCCCACTAGCGTACCCTTTATGAGTGCACGAGACAAAGATTTACGCCTCGCCTGGGCCCGTCAACACCGAAATTGGATTATTTATGGCTGGAAACGTGTTGCTTGGTCGGAAGAGTCTCGTTTCAAATTTTATCGAGAGGGTGGACGTGTACTGGTATGGAGACAACCTCATGAACTCATGGACTGTTCAAGCTGGTGGAGGCTCTGTAATGGTGTGGGGCGTGTGGAGATGAGTGATAAGGGATCCTTGATACGTCTGGATACAACCATTACAGGTGACACGTACGTATAAATGGAAATTGTTGTACCATCAACACCTTGACTGAACACAAATAAACTGATATTCGACTATGGAAGTGGTACACATTCAGGTAACAGAACTCAAGGGGTACCTCCTAATATCATGTCGGACCCCCTTTTGCCCTTCGTAGTCTAGCAGCTCGATGTGGCATGGACTCAACAAGTCGTTGGAAGTCCCTTGGTCAAATTTTGAGGCATACTGCGTGTATAGTCGTCCAGAATTACCAAAGTGTGGCCGGTGCACGATTTTGTGCACGAATTGATCTCTCGATTATGTACCATAAACGTCCGATGAGATTTATTTATGTTGGGCGATCTGGGTGGCCAAATCATTCTTTCGATTTGCGCAGAATGTTGTGCAAACCAATCACGAACAACTGTGGCCCGATGACTTGGCGCATTGTTAGCCATAAGAGTTCCATCGTTCTCTGTATACGTGAAATCCATGAATGGCGGCAATTGGTCTTAAAGTAGACGAGCATAACCATTTACAGTCAATGATCCATGTAAACATAACCCACACCATTATGGAGCCACCACAAGTTAGGAGACAGCTTTGAGGAGAACTTGGGGCCATGGCATCGTTGGGTGTGCTACAATCTCGAACCTTACCATCAGCTCTTTCGGACTCAAATTGGGACTCAATTAACCAGACCACGATTTTCCAGTAGTCTAGGGTCCAACCGATATGCATACTAGCTCAGTACAGACACTGCAGCCGATGTCGCGCTGTCAGCGAAGGCACTCTCGTCAGTCGTCTGGTGCCGTAGCGCATTAATGGATACCTTTGTCGTACGCTCCACGTTGATTTCTGCTGTTATTTTACCAAGTGATACTTGTCTGTTACCACTGACCACTCTATGCCACAGCTCTCGGTCTTCACTTAAGTCAAGGCCGTCGGCCACTACATTGTTCGTGGTGAAAGATAATGCCTTAAATTTGGCATTCTCAGCACACTCTTAACACCGTGGATTTCGGAATACTGAATTCCCTAATGATTTCCGAAATGGAATATTCCATGCGTCCAGCTGTTACTACCACTCCGCGTTCAGAGTCTGTTAAATCCTGTCGCGCTGCCCACAGCCTGGTTGGAAACCGTTTCATGTGAAACACCAGGGTAAAAAAGACAGCTCCCAAAATTCACTGCCCTTTTTCGCTTTCCCCTGATATCTGTCACCTGAGTGAATACACGTAATTCTTATAGCGCTCATGGTCATACCACTGCTCTACGATATGTTATAAAATGACAGAAATAACACAATATTTTGTTTTGTAATATGCTTTAATACTGATTCGCAAGTGCTGGCGAACTGGACAGACTTAGGTCATACATCTCAACACTCTGTTTACAGGGTATGAAGCATTGCAACAAGATCATCGCAAACATTGGCAGGACACCGTCAGTAGCCGCACTTGCCTTTGGGAGTAGTGCAAGTTTCGTTTCCTAACGACGCTAATATTTATGTCAATGGAAGTATCACTTGAACAGACGTTACTATACCGACGAAAATGGGAAGTGTTAGAACATCGTCACCTTGACCGAACGTTACCAAACTATTACTTGAGTATGAGTGTGGTGTGTATTGATCACATTTCAGAAATGAAGCAGCTTATTTTCAGTACAAAAGAACGCTGAAGAATGGTACGAGCACATGGTGGCTGTTGGTGCGTCAGATGTTACTAGAGCTTTTCAGGTGGAAACTGGAATACGTGCTCCGGGTACGTACACGTGCAACTTGTCGTTATCTTTCGGACTTTGAGAAAGGACGAATGTTTGGATTGAGCGATATGGTAGCATAGACATGATACTGAATACGGTATCGCAGGATTGTTGGACTAGTTCCTCAGCCGGATCACAACAGCTAAAATATGGGGAGACGTTAGAGGCAGAATGTCAACACGAACCATGACTGGACGTCCCGGAGGTAATCATTATTTGCTCAGTGCCACTTACCGTTAATATCACGTTGTACCACTCCATATCATAAACAAAAGAGATTTTCATGATGCAAATTTGTTTTCTGTGGCGTTTAGCGGTGAGTCTCATTCCAGGCTTTTAGGGGTCACATCGCGCCGGTGTTCCCACAGACGACGAGCTGAAAGGTCACAGGAAGCAGCCAGTCTTTAGCCCCAGATTGCTATCTAGTGGTCAGCATCGCTGTCTCCAGATCGTGAGGCCCCCGGGTCAGAGGTTTTCTCCGCTCGGGAACTAGCTATTTATGTTGTCCTATTCATTTCATCTCATCGTCCTCGACGAGTAAGTTGCCGAAATGGCTCAAATACAAAGGCTTGTATCAGGCGGTCTCATACCCAATAATGCCATACGATTATTCTGTCCTCCTGCTCCATATCTCTCTGGAATCATGGTCTGAGGAGGCATTGTATATAATGAAACGAGTGATACATTAATTGCTGAAGGGAGGCTGAACGCTCACTAGCATGTGGCAAGAAAGGCAAGCGCTGTTGCCATACCCTTCACCATCAGGGTACAGATTGGCGTATTCCAGCACAATAATGCAATACCCCATACTGAAATTCACGCCACAAAGGTATTGAGTTATGTATGGATCCTTGAGTGGCCTGCCACTTCTCATAATTTTTCATTCACACAGCATGCATGGAATGGGACGGGAAGACGTATGGTTTGTAGCAGGCTCCAGGCTTCAATATTCACGGCAGTATATTTTTGATGTCGACATTCGGAGCTTGTTCGCTTTCCTATCGCAACTGAATGAATACAAGGATTTATTCACGCCCACTGGAGGTCACATCTCATGTTGCTAATGATGGAGATCAGTACCAAATAGAACGACAGTTAAACTGAAAGGTGTTCATCTCACCTACCTTCCATGAGATTACTGTTTGTAACAATTAACGTGGCTGCATCACATTCAGGGGATTGCTTTTTTGCGTTCTGCATATCATGTAGTCAAGCCTGGGAGAAGGACTGCTTGGAGAAATAATTTTATTGATTTCATTTCCTTTTATTTCATATCAAGGTCCTAGATACTGCACGAACTTACGCTTAGCTCCATGATTTATGAATTTGCGTTTAATTAGAAATGCATGTGCGATCGTGGGATCTGTACAGTTTTCTTGATTCTCGTTGCGGAAGTGTGGGAACATCCGCTGACATCTTAATTTCAAAGCAGACTCGGGACGTGCCCGGGCTGGAGACAACAGTTGTTGCCCTCTTTTCAAAAGGTTCGACTTTTGTTTGGTCGAGCAGGCCAACCATCGAACAGTGGAAATTTCCACTGATGGTTCGTTCATTTTTATACAGAAAACTATTGGGAGGATTGAGTAACGGTTACAGGCATTTTTAACATCTTCCTGACTGGTTAGGGCGCTTGGGGCCACGACGCCATTTCTTTGCGACTAGCTGGGCCTTCGTGCCTCACGTGTGGTCGTGGTCTATGTAACTGAGTACTTTCAATCAACTCGCTGACACTCTTGATTCAGTTACTCGTATGTTCCAGAAACACTGTATTTTTATATCTTTTCTGCGTAGTTTGGGTCCAATTTGACAAATGATAACGAATATCACAGATTTCGTTTACTAATAGTGTAAATTAAAGTGTTCGCTCAATTAATGTTTGTAAATATCTAAGTCAGTCGAAAACAATAGTTCTCAGGAGTACCACGTTGGGTCACGCGAATTAATTGCTGTGTATATTGTGTACCTACTTTTTATTTTTATTCTAGCCAAATGCTGTTAATGAGCTCCACATATGGTTCGTGCTCACATGGTGCATGGAAAGTCGGGTTTACGTACAGGGAATGGGCAGAAGTATGGAAACACCAAAAACACAACACGTTACAACGCCTACTACGCTGTAGAAAAACATTAGGCATTCAAAACAGCTTCCAGTCATCTGGAGACGGGTAAATACAGGTCTTGTGTGCAGCAAGTTCAGATAACGGTGATGGACGTGCTGCGATCACGCACCCTTCTCTCCACAGTTGCCCACAAAGGCTTAATAATGTTGACATCTGGATCCTATGGGGGCCAGAGAATATTCATACAATTCATCCTCGTGCCCACAAAACCAGTCCTGGACGAAGAGAACTTTGTGAAGAGTCGTCTTGGAACACGGCATCGTATTGAGGAACAAATTTTGCGCTGTGTGATGTATCTGATCAGCGAAAACAGTTACATAATGCTTGGCAGTAATGCGACCTTTCAGAGTAACCATGGTGCTCATAGGATGCCACGATGTCTCTCCCCCAAATCATCATCTAACCCTCGTCATATTTCACTCTTGGGAACGAGACTCAGCCCACTAAATGTCTCTCTTTCATTGCTCTGCCGACCAGGTTTTATGGTTTTAGGCACAACATTTTCCTATTACGTTCATCTACATCGTCCGCTAGTTGCTTCGAAATACCAGCTCGCACTGAAATTATCTGCTTACAGAACTCTGTTCGTATTTTTTGGTGCTGACAGGGTTCTCAAGTACGACATTCAGTTCTGCAGTGACTTTCGTAGCATTCGTCCTCTTATTTTAGTCGCAGTCCTCTTCAGTGACCCTCTGTCACGATCATTTGACACACACTTATGTCAGTGCTGTGAGTTAGCGGGTATCGTTCTTCCGCTTTCAATGCACACGGTATTAGATCTTCGTCACGGTGCCTCTTGAAACATCAAACACTTCGGCTCTCTTCGTTACAGAAGCACCACATATACGAGATACCGAAAGTTTGCCCACGTTCGAATTCACTTAGCTCCTACATAATGTAGTCTTAGCTACAGAGAATACTGTTCTGGTCAAGGCTGACACTTTCAACGTATCGTGGTCAAATGCAACAACGCAAACTGCGGACTTGGTTAGCATCTGGATTTGACTTCAAGCACGCGTTTCTCGCTGTTTTTCTACATTTCTGACCAACCCACGTATACCTCATTACTTAAAGTTGTTGAGTGAGCTTTAACATCCCAATTTTCTTCAAAATGACAAAATGCCCATAATACATCCACAGTAAATATTTTTAAAGCCATATACGGAATAACAACGTTCACTAACCAAAAGACAAGGCCCTGCTTCGTCTCTCTGACACCTTATTACGAAAGAGGCTATCAACATTCCTACAAGTGAAAATTTTATCGACGAATACATGGAGCACATCGACAGAAATTACATACTATCTCATGTGACAAATCTAAAATTACATCGACATCAGAGTACGACGCTGCAAAAGAAATAAGTAGTCCTGTACTGTATATTTCATGTACTAGATAGCCCAAACGACGACATGCAGTGAAGTGGCATAACTCATGCGATACCTCCTAAAATCGTGTTGGACCTCCTTTTGCTCGGTGTAATGCAGAGACTCTACGTGGCATGGACCCAACTAGTCGCTTGTACCCCCTGCAGAAATTTTGAGCTGGGCTGCTCTATAGCCGACCATAATTGCGAAAGTGTTGCCGAAAGGGTTGAAGGACGGATCCCCAAAATTACAGACCAATATCCTTAACATCGGTTTGTTGCAGGATTCTCGAACATATTCTCAGTTCGAATATAATGAATTTCCTTGAGACAGAGAAGTTGCTGTCCATGCATCAGCACGGCTTTAGAAAGTATCACTCCTGTGAAACGCAACTCGCCCTTGTTTCACATGATACCTTGCGAACCATGGATGAAGGGTATCAGACGGATGCCATATTCCTTGACTTCCGGAAAACGTTGGAGTCGGTGCCCCTCTGCAGACTCCTAACTAAGGTACGAGCATATGGGATTGGTTCCCAAGTATGTGAGTGGCTCGAAGACTTCTTAAGTAATAGAACCCAGTACGCTGTTTGCTGATGATGCTGTGGTGTACGGGAAGATGTCGTCGTTGAGTGACTGTAGGAGCATACAAGATGACTTGGACAGGATTTGTGTTTGGTGGAAAGAATGGCAGCTAACTCTAAATATAGATAAATGTAAATTAATGCAGATGAATAGGAAAAAGAATCCTGTAATGTTTGAATACTCCATTAGTAGTGTGGCGCTTGACACAGTCACGTCGATTAAATATTTGGGCGTAAAATTGCAGAGGGATATGAAGTGGGACAAGCATGTAATGGCGGTTGTGGGGAAGGCGGATAGTCGTCTTCGGTTCATTGCTAGAATTGGGAAGATGTGGATCATCTGGGAGACCGCTTATAAAACGCTAATACGGCCCATTCTTGAGTACTGCTCGACCGTTTGGAATCCTTATCAGGTCGGTATGAGGGAGGACATAGAAGCAATTCAGAGGCGGGCTGCTAGATTTGTTACTGGTAGATTTGATCATCACGCGACTGTTACGGAAACGTTTCAGGAACTCGGGTGGGAGTCTCTAGAGGAATGGAAGCGTTCTTTTCGTGAATCGCTACTGAGAAAATTTAGAGAACCAGCATTTGAGGCTGACTGCAGTGTAATTTTACTGCCGCCAACTTACATTTCGCGGAAAGACCACAAATATAAGATAAGAGAGATTAGGGCTCGTACAGAGGCATATAGGCAGTGTTTTTTCCCTCGTTCTGTTTGGGAGTGGAACAGGGAGAGGAGATGCTAGTTGTGGTACGAGGTACACTCCGCCACGCACTGTATGGTGGATTGCGGAGTATGTTTGTAGATGTAGATGTAGATGCAGATATTTGTGCACTAACTGACTTCTCGATTACAGCCCATAAATGTTCGATAGGATTAATGTCGGGCGATCTGGACCACCAATCATTCGCTCGAATTGTCCAGAATGTTCTCAACCCGATCGTGAACAATTGTGGACCAATGATGTGGCTCATATTCGTCCATAAAAATTCTAGCGTTGTTTGTGAAGTCTATGAATGACTGCAAATGGCCTCCAAGTAGCCGAACAGAACCATTTCCAGGCAATGATCGGTTCAGTTGGGCTAGACGACCCAGTGTATTCCATGCAAACGCACCCCACACTATCATGGGGTCACCACCAGCTTGCACAGTGTCTTGTTGACAACTTGCGTTCATGGCATCGCGGAGTCTGCGCCACTCTAGATCATTACCATCAGCTCCTGCGAAAGGAAATCGGGGCTCATCTGACCAGGCCACGGTTTTCCAGTCGACTCGGGTCCAACCGACAATATCACGAACCCAGAAGAGGTACTGCAGGCGATCTCGTGCTGTTAACAATGGCATTGTCCTAAGAGATTTCTTCGTCGTGCGTTTCTTTCACGCAATACTGCTTGTCTGCAAGCACTGACAACTCTACGATAACGCTGCTACTCTTGGTCGTTAAATGAAGAACGCTTAAGATTTGGTATTCTCGCCACAATCTTGACGCTGTGGAGCTCGGAATATGTAATTCTTTAAAGTTTTCCGAACTGTAATGTCCCATACGTTTAGCTCCAAACACAATTCCGCGTTCAAAGTACGTATGTTATATAACGACTCTTTTTCTTACTAGGCTAATTACTGTTTAGCTCTACAGGGCCATTATACTGAAATGTTTCCCCACACCACCTAGTATTGTCTTCCTATTTGTGTAACTGTATGTTCACTGTTGTGGGTAAATACATACAGCGTACACAGGGCGGTGTGTGAAACTGATGGCGATTACACGCTTCCGCTGTTGTAGAAATCTGCTCCAGATGCTGCAGATACCGTGTTGAGCTGAAAGTGGTAACCAAAATACGGAGAAATATTCTTCGGGGGTCTGTTGCATAGCAATCAGATTGCTTTCAGTTCTGGGAAATGTCCAGTTACTATTGTGGATTTGAATGATCCATGAAGTGACTTCTTTTCCGAAGAAAACATCGAACTATTTCACTAGAACTGAACGCTCCCGTCGGAACTGTTCTCAACTGGTGTTTATTAGTAAATCACAATAGCAGTACATCGCTGGGTGTATAATAAGACGTACCTTCTTGAAATGAACAATATTTTATTGTTCTATTAACTGATTTCCTTCCATATGCACTTATATTTTACAATGTGAATCAAAAACTCGCAATGGCGTCGATTTTTTTTTACATCACAAGAATGGCTCTCCTCTACTAAAATTACTCTTAACCAGAACAAACAAAAACTATATCCTAAGAATAATTATGTGAGCGCTGTCCGCCACAGAGTAATAAACAATATCTTTGTCTCTCTCTCGCACTGTCACAGCAAGTTACGCTGCATGATACATCATATATGCCCCTCTTGTGGACGAACGTTTTTGGGCAAAAACAAACACGAGCGTTCACACAACACTATATCGGTGATTGTTTATGACGCTGTATTAAAGTCCACTAGAGTATTAATGTCCACTGTATTTCTTATGATATTTTGGTATTAGTGAATGACTATCTAAATGTAAATTATAGATTTGGCTGCATATACTGCTGACAAAGGCTGTGCTGAATTCCTGATGCAGCATATATGCATAGCTTACATGCTTGCTTTTATTCATTTGTCGAGGATGGCATGAGATGTGATCAGAAACCTTTTTTTATCATCATTCAAAGCTTCTGTCACTCGCCTTGGGATGTCTCAAACGGATAATCTAGCCATTCGGCCAAGCCCCACAAAGGAAAACCAAGGAAAACCTCGGGGTAGATTTACCATCCTCGTATTTCTCATCTGCAAGGATAATTAACTGAATTACAATGGAAAATAAAAGAAAATATCTAAAATATGGATTTTTTTTTGTTGAATGAATTTAACACTGTTCACAAAAGAAACACAACACTGTTAATCTTCTGTGTCTTGAGGTGAACCGTCGACGCGTTGGTTTACGTCCATCTACGATTCCCTTCTATCAGTCATCTCCGGGTAACTGATTGAATTCTATTCCCATTTCACCGTCTCCTCGTGGGTATTATGGTTTTCCGCATATGGTTAACATGAAAATAAGAGTCAGTGTAAGTTCCGTGGAAAAGGTGTTTGATCTATGCTGAGCTGAAATAGAATCTAATCTAAAGTTCTTTCTAATTCTCTGTCCTGAATTCGAAATATTCGGAAGTCGTAAGGTGTTCTTCATTTCTATCAAAAACCCTAGGATGCACTATACAAAAATCCAACTGGAGCTGCCGTGTCAACTTATGCTCGTCATCTTTCAGATGGACTTTAACACTTGTTGATGGGCTTATAACTGAAAGGCATTCGCTCAGTTGGTAACTTCGCGAGCAACAATTGATATAACATAATTTACATACACAGGTATGTTACAACAATAGTACAATTCTAAAGACAATGTTCATCACAAAAGATTGAAACAAAGTAATAGGCGTCCTTTTAAAACTGAGAACGGGTTACCCCTTCCGAACAGCATGACTTCAGCTCAGCGAGTAAAAAAGCAAATACAAACATACAATGAGATTGTTAAGTTGACATAAGAAAAAATATCTTGCCATAGACCAGATTCATTTGAGTCACTAACCCATGGTCATTATGCATTGTGAAACCTGATTGAAATTACTATCTACTAAATAAAAATTTTTTTAAAAGAAATCATTCATACTATAGCTAAATTCTCTGCATACTGAAAAGAAAACTTATCCTTACAGTGGAAAACCTATACATAATGTCTGCATATCTCTCGTACAGTATGCCTGAAAAGAAAAACTAACTACTAAATTGCAAAAAAAAAAGAAACTATCCTAAGTATGATTCATAGGTTTAATGAAAATTCTCTAATCAATATTATTTGATAAGAATAGTATTTTCAATCTTCAGAATCTTCAGTCATCATGAAATTGATTTAACAAGCGATGAGGATACATTCCTTTCACCTTTCCATTCTTCACATCCTTCAAAACATAAGTTCCTGGATGGGGTACTTTGGTAATCACAAATGGTCCTTGATACAATAATTGCCATTTTGTGTTCTTCCTCTGTATAAGTGAAGCCTTAGGATGAGTTTTTACTAAAACTTGGTCTTTCACTTTATATGTTTTTATTTTTCCAAGTCGATTGTCAAAATATATTTTCCTTTTTCTTGCCTTGTCCATTATATTGAGTAAGGATTGTCGTACTTTATTTTGTAGGTCTATTTTGTTAATAGCTACTTTAGGAATTGGTCGAATCCAGTCATTCTGTTCCTGTTTTCCAAACATCAGTTCGTATGGGGTGTATTCTGTCGTAGTATGTGGCATATTGTTTACAATTTCCTGAAAATCGTGAAGATAATCGATCCATTTGGGTTGCTGGTTGTGGCAATATGTTCTCATGAACCGGTTCAATTCACGAAAAATTCGTTCCACGGGATTCGCCGAAGGGTGGTACACTGATGTTAGAATTTGTTTTATACCACAACTGGCTAATGTTTGCCTCCAACGAAATCCAGTGAACATTGACCCATTGTCAGAAAGAATAGCCTCTGGTTTGCCTACTTTGACTATATAATCTTTGACCAGCTTCTTGGCTATGGATGCAGCAGTAGCTGATTTTAATGGATAAAGTTTGACATACTTAGTGAATATATCAAGAAAAGCTACAATATATTTGCATCCTCCCCTTGATGATGGTAGAGGACCACAGACGTCGACCGAAATGATTGACAGCGGTTTAGTGGGTATAATAGGATGTAGGAAATCTTTCACACAAAAATTTCCTGGAACTGCAAAGTTTTTGATTGCCTTTAGTTTCTCGGAGTCCGGTAAGATGCCTTTTTCATTTATAAGATGACCCAAAAATTTGATTTTATCTCGAGCAAAATGGGACTTTTGCAGATTTGCGGTTATGCCTGCTTCCTTGAAACGTTCTAACACGCTTCTCAATAAATCAACGTGCTCCTCCCATGTGCTCGTAGCTATGAGCATGTCGTCCACAAATAAAGTTAAATTGCTTCGAAGTGCAGGTCCCAATGCATGATCTAGAGCATTTATAAAAACTCCTGAGCTCACGGTTAGCCCAAAAGGTAAAACCTTAAATTGATAGCTTCTACCTGCATGTACAAATGCGGTGTACTTTTTTGATGGTTCGTCTAGAGCCACCTGCCAAAATGAACTTCTCAAATCAATATTTGTTAAGTATTTCATCCCCTCGAACTTTTGAATTAGCTCATCGATGTTTTCCGGGTGAGTTCGCACGGGCATGATAATCTTATTTATCTGCCGTGCGTCTAGCACGAGACGAACTTTTCCTCCCTTTTTCGAGACAACATGAAGTGGACTACAGTATGGACTCGTCGAAGGTTCGATCAGATCCCATTCAAGCATCTGGTGGATTTCCGCATCAACTGCCTTTCGTTGGTGCCACGGTACTGGATAAAAAATACGGCAGAAAACTTGGTGTGGTATCACATCTAAATGGCATGTGTATCCCTTGATTACACCAGGTCTTTCTTGAAAGACTTCATGATATTCCTGTAGAAGATCATATAATTGCTTTCTTTGGTGTTGTTGCAAATATTCAGGTTCTTGCACCTTTTCATATACCCTAACTTCAGGGTTTAAAACTGGTTGCAAGTAATTAATTTGGTAATACCGTACAGGTTTGCTATGTATCCACTTTATTTGCAGCTTTCGTCCCTGACAATACTTTCCATGGGTACTATATTCCCTGAGAAGATTCAGTTGATGTTTCTGATCCATTATTGTAAAACTGGCACGGCCTAGAGAAAAATCGATATGCCAATTTCTCTCTCTAAATTCATCTATACCCAGGATACAGTCCTCAACCAATTTTTTTATTACAAGGAACGTGCAATTTATAGCTACATTTCCTATATCTAACTGGAGTTGAGTCTGCACTTTAACCTGAGAAGACTTATGACCAGTAGGACCTACAATTCTACAACACTGAACAGGAAAAATCGGTGGATTTGCTTTCTGAAGTATTCTTTGAAATAACTTCTCAGAAATGACATTTACTGCTGCTCCTGTATCTAAAGTAACTTGCACAGTAATGCCTTCAATCGCCGCCTGAATTTTCCCAACAGGTACAGTGATATGTTCCTCTTGACAAGGCATCATATCCTGCTGAAGTTCTTCTATTAATAAATCTGCCTTCATTGTACCGGAAAAATTTGACGCTCGAATTTTCGCCCCTGAAAACTTCCTCGACTGCACCGTCGGGGCTTCTGACAGTCGAGTTTAGTTTGACGATTGTCCGTTATTAGTAGAAGTCTGCTCCGTTACGTCGGTTATTATTGGTGGTTGATTTCTCCATTCATTTGCATTATCATTTGGTACCCAACCTGAAGTTTGTGGTTGGTTGTGATATTCATGGGTTGGTTGCTGATATCGGCGTTTTTGCTGATAATTCCCTTCTTGATAGTATCCTTTCCTCTTCTTATTATTCTTCCTCCATTTCCGTTTATATGTTTGTTCACATTGTTGGTCATGATTACACTTGTCGGGATTTTCGTTACCAAATTTCACGTTTTTCTGGAAATAATTCACCTGTGGGTTTGGTGAATTGTGTGCAAAAGGTTTGTTTCCATACTGTTTGTTGTTACTATTGTATTTGTTAGGTTGGTAACTTGGTTGGTTATAGCGCATACGAGATTCTTCGAACAGAATGTCTATTGAATCCTATGTGGCTAGAAAATCTTCCACATGTTGTTCAGGCACATGTAGAAGTTTTTCCTTAACTTCAAGTGGAAGTTTGCCCTTTAATATTCGAATGATATCCTGCGTCGGGATTGGTTCATTCCAGTATTTACTTTTATTTATATACTTCTCGAAATACTTTCTTAAAGATCCATTTTTGAAAGAAAAAGGTTGTGGGTCAAAAACTTCCTTACGTAGTCTTTCTTGTACACCTTTATTCCAGTATTTGTGCAAGAAAGCGCGTTCAAATTGGTCATAATCTTGACACCAATCGGATGCTTCTGACGCCCACATCGATCCATCTCCATGTATGAATCCTGCAACGTACATAATTTTTTGTTGCTCAGTCCACATTCGCGGCAATATCCCTTTAAATTGCTTGATAAATACCACGGGATTGATCGACTTCCTTTCGGGAATAAATATCTGGAATTGACGATATTTAAGCATTTTTTCTTCATTCATAGTCACAGGTGTATTCTGGTGGCTACTACGCGGTGAATGATAATCTCGATAATTTGTTTCTGGTTGATTACGTAAATATGCACCAATACATGGATATTGTTGCATGGATTCGGTTTCACTGGTTTCATCAGGAATAATGTCTGCTTTTGATAAACTGCAAGTAGTATGTGCCCCTCTAGTATTAACTAGACCTTGCTGGCATGCTTTTAATGTATTTTCTATCTTTGCTTTCCAAGCAGGAAATTCATCTCCTATATTCTCCTTAATCTCTTTAACTTCTGCCTTAAGTTGTTCTTGTGCAGCTTCGTTGTTAACTTGCACGTTAGAAACCGTTTCTTTCAAGGTTTTGTCAACATAATTTCGCACTGTCTCGGTTTGCATTTTCGCCCAATCTTCAATGTCCTTAGAAAATGCGATCTTATGTTCATTGAAAAGTTTCTCTATGTGTTTCTCGCCTTCGAGACTGAGAGTGTCTATCCTCCGAGTAAGCTCAATGACAGCTTGCTCGTTATCGTGCTTAATTGTATTCACGTCTTGCGCAATAGTGTTCTGTACATGAATAACTTCTTGCACTTAATGATTTAGTGTATCTTGACGACATAAGATGTCTTTGTATTTGTTTGTTAATTCCTGATACTGTTGTTCTTGTGTAACTATGAGTTGTGCCTGACTGGTAATCAAGTGACTCTGCTTTGTTTCCAAACTCTGAAATTTTTCAGTAATCTTATCATTTATTTCTTTTAGTTTATTAGATTGCTCCTGAGCCAAATTAAATTGCGCACTCTCCAATGCCTGGAATCTACGATTCATGTCGTTTGCAAACGTGGATTGTGCCGTTGCAAGATTAGATTGCG
Source organism: Schistocerca piceifrons (assembly GCF_021461385.2). Classification (NCBI taxonomy): domain Eukaryota; kingdom Metazoa; phylum Arthropoda; class Insecta; order Orthoptera; family Acrididae; genus Schistocerca; species Schistocerca piceifrons. The sequence continues at coordinate 952,084,953 of NC_060138.1, forward strand.
TGGTTTCCAATGCTTTAATCCCTTGTGTTATGACAGTCAAACTTGACATCAGCTGGGATAACAAATCGGTATTCTCAGCAATTGGCGATTGCACTGGGCTTAATGAGGATTGTACCGACACAATTTTCGGTACAGTCATTTCGGTTTCGCACGCGTCTGTGTCAGAGATGAAATTCATGTTGTTTGTTGGTTGCATATTTCTCTGGATTTCTTTCGACATATGAATGTCGGAACTAGCAACCGTTTGTGTCGACGGCATGAGCGCATTAATTATTGCTGGTTGCTCAGCCGTAATCGACATATCGCTAACTACGGCGGTATTAAATTCTGTGGCACTAGTTGACGATGCATTCACACTATTTAATTCATTTTGTGGCATTGTGATGCGTGCTTGCTTATTGGCTTTGAACATAGATCTAGTTATCACCATGTAAATGAGCAATTGACAGTTTCTCCTCTAAATAAGTCCCACAAAAGTGACTATTAAACTTTTACACACGCAAAAACGTTAATGTCCTAATGCTGTTAATGTACACTTTACAATGTGACACAAAAACAGTGCATAGATAACACATAAAATGTTGTCTTACTATATCTACTGAAATACTGGAATTCTAGTAAAAGTAGTATAGCAACTCTATTTTACTTTGAAAATTTCTACATGAGGGGTCACTGCAATGCATAAATGCTCAAGAAAGCTAGTAATTCAAATGTTCTGGCCTTTTTGAACTTTCTGCTCGGCTGCTGGGACGGCGTACTCGTTCTCTTCACAAGATACTCCCGCACGTTCAGTTAGCATGAAACATACAAAGGATCATAATGTAGTTACTCTATAAGACTAGACATATATACACACAATGAAACATTATTTACTAAATTACTAACATATTTGTATTGCAGGTTGTATCAGGATCGTGTCCTGTCTAACGGTAGACATTTATAACGACTCCTTTTCTTACTAGGCTAATTACTGTTTAGCTCTACAGGGCCATTATACTGAAATGTTTCCCCACACCACCTAGTATTGTCTTCCTATTTGTGTGAGTAACTGTATGTTCACTGTTGTGGGTAAATACATACAGCGTACACAGGGCGGTGTGTGAAACTGATGGCGATTACACGCTTCCGCTGTTGTAGAAATCTGCTCCAGATGCTGCAGATACCGTGTTGAGCTGAAAGTGGTAACCAAAATACGGAGAAATATTCTTCGGGGGTCTGTTGCATAGCAATCAGATTGCTTTCAGTTCTGAGAAATGTCCAGTTACTATTGTGGATTTGAATGATCCATGAAGTGACTTCTTTTCCGAAGAAAACATCGAACTATTTCACTAGAACTGAACGCTCCCGTCGGAACTGTTCTCAACTGGTGTTTATTAGTAAATCACAATAGCAGTACATCGCTGGGTGTATAATAAGACGTACCTTCTTGAAATGAACAATATTTTATTGTTCTATTAACTGATTTCCTTCCATATGCACTTATATTTTACAATGTGAATCAAAAACTCGCAATGGCGTCGATTTTTTTTTACATCACAAGAATGGCTCTCCTCTACTAAAATTACTCTTAACCAGAACAAACAAAAACTATATCCTAAGAATAATTATGTGAGCGCTGTCCGCCACAGAGTAATAAACAATATCTTTGTCTCTCTCTCGCACTGTCACAGCAAGTTACGCTGCATGATACATCATAGTTAACTCCTGTCGTTCGGCCACAGTCACTTCGGAAACCTTTTCACGTGAATCACTTGAGTACACATGATTGCTCCACTAATGCACTGTCCCATTATTCCTTGTGTACTCGATGCTACTGCGATTTATATATGTGCATCTCTCTGTCCCATGACTTGTGTCACCTCAGTTGATTATTACCATATTTCAACATTGTTCCCTGTAACCGAGTGTAGATCAGTCCTTGATGCTCACACAACAATTTTAATCTTCTGCTTCGGTTAATCCTTTGCCTGCCAACAGCCAACATCAACATCTGTAGATGATGACTGTGGCTCTATCTAAATACGCGGATGTGTTACCAAAAAAATGGTTCAAATGGCTCTGAGCACTGTGGGACTTAACATCTGTGGTCATCAGTCCCCTAGAACTTAGAACTACTTAAACCTAACTATCCTAAGGACATCACACACATCCATGCCCGAGGCAGGATTCGAATCTGCGACCGTAGCTGTCACGCGGTTCCAGACTGAAGCGCCTAGAACCTCACGGCCACACCGACCGGCGGTTGTGTTACCGAAAGCATCTAAGATATCCCCATCTACATTTTGCTCTGTGCACCGCTGGACAAAACTTCTAGATCATAAGGTGTAGCTAGGCGCTTCAGTCGGCAGTCATTTAGTTTGTATCTGCGATTAAATTCCTAATTATTAAACTTATTTATAAAATTACAGTTTCTGTAGAACGAGAAACGCATGGAAATTCAAATGTGTAGCATTTAAGCAAAACTGACCAAACAGGATAGGAGTGACACCATTTACATTCGGCATATAAGGCACGATTACGCAGTGGGTTCCTCATTAACAATGTTTCAATGTTGTTTCGTTTGTGAGAAGATCATGTTATAACTTATATATGGAGAAGAAACATCCAACAGCACGTAATGGAATTCTCAGAAGCAAGATCGTGACCTACTGAGTCCGTTTGTCATCGCTCCGCGATATTGCAACTTGCGCTGGTCGGTATCCCAAGACTCTGATGAAAATACGGCGTCGAAGGGTAAAGGAGTGCTGTACTAAAAGCGAAGCAGGATCCTAACTGTGCCATGTGATTGGAGCCCAAGAGGAAACACATCTTGGTTACATGGTCGTGCAGATCACACAGGCACATTACTATCTTGAATCACTAAATGAGCTTCTTTGCAGCAAGACAAGTATGAACATGGACAATGCGACAACGGCTGGAGTACCACAGTAAGCGCATGAACGATTTTTGTGGCTTTATATGGGGACAGAGGCAGGGGTCCCTATACCGCTGCTTCCAATGACAGTGCTGGACATAGGAGCAGCACTAGGCCGTCTTTTCAGAAGAGTCTCAGTTCTGTGTGTAGGGTTACGATAGACCTCTCCGTGTGGGGAGACTCTCAAGATAAGTAACGTATCTGATCACATTCGTTATCGTAACTCGGGCCCAGCTGGATACAGACGGTAACCTCTAGGCCGCCGTAGCCTTTTATTAAAACAGCAAAGTCTGGTGTACTAACGGCTTGGTTGTGCTCTATCTTCTATTTCTCTGTGACGTTATGTTTCAACAAAGTAATTAATGTACGTCCACGCTGTCCTGACTCACCTTAGTTCACTGTTTCACTGTTGACCTGGCTAGCAAGTAGTCGATCCGTGTTATCCTTTGAAAACATTTGGTCATACGTTCCCAAGCTGTAAAGGATCATTTAAGGGCCGAGGCCGTCGGTAAGAGCTGACCGCCATTGTGAGCGACAGTGCAGGTTTTCATTGTCCATAGGGCTGAGGCTATTCTCCAGCCTAAAGGTAACAACTTGGTTCCACTAAAGCGTTTAACAGGTGTTGGCCTGGCCCAACTGGATGCCTTGAAAGGCGAGTGTTTCTCCAAGTGTAGGGCTGGTGTTTTCTAGTAGCCTTTGGGGAACAAACTTCTGAAACTGTCGGGAGGCAGCAGCACTATACAGATGTACTCTGAATGTTAGCAGGAGATTGTCTATCGCAGTGACTACTTTCTGACTGGCCGAAATGTTAGCATTTGAAAATAATATCGTGGAGCTATGGGCAGCTCGTGAAATCGAGTAATCGATCGGTGCCAATTATAGGATGCAGGAGGCACGTTGAGCCCTCTGCGGCACAGCTGGTGTGGAGGTATACTTCAGAGTTCGTAGTCAGGAAGCAGTAGAGTTGTTCTCCGTTCTCTAGATGCGGAAATTTCAGAAGCGTTAGGAAGTGCGACCATTACGCGCACATCATTAACGTCTAACCTGTTGTTGGTTTACAAGGTGGATGTTGATGGCACTGAGCTTAAATGGTCTGTTAAGTAAGAGGCAGCCTACAAGAGTGTGGAACAACTGACTAGCTGAAGATGTGCAAAGAGTGAAGGTTTGGCGATGGTTATCAGAGGAAGACTAAATTGAGTTTTCCTCGAATAGAAATTTTGAGTTCTCGTGTAAGTCCTTACCTTCTTTGACTCTGGACCATGCCTCTGTGTTATCTACACAGTGATGGTAAAACTGGCTGGCGATGGTGTGGTGACTAATTGCAGTGTTTGTTGCCCAATCCAATGGTCAGATCTGGATGCTCTTACGCCCCTATACACAGACTGACCAATCGGCCGACCCTCCCCCCCCCCCCCCCCTTGCCAAGCGGGTTTGCGCATACCTGTACGTCTGTGGACGATTTTATAGTGGTCGGCTCCGTCGTCAGGGCGCCCTCCAAGCATTCGCCATGCACTCACAGCCAGATGGATGGGAGAGCAGGCTAGCAAAGGAGTCGTCCCATCGTATGGGGTGTGAATGGGCGGCTTAAGAAATCGTGGGCTCTGGTCGAGGTAGTTAGGGACTTCACCAGATGTTACAGGATCACCCAGACGCAGGAGAGTGCGATTCCATCGCCGGCTACTACTATTGATGAACTCTAACACACAGTTGAAGCATCATGTAATGACAAGTACGCGGGATTAGATGTACTGTAGAAAACAAAGCGGCAGCTCTGTTCTAAATTTTGCAACTTGCATACCCATAAATGATCAACATATTTAATAATGTTTTCCTCCTGTTGTATTCTATACGAACAATAGGCGAAATTTGATTGTTTTCTATCCTCTCTGGCAAGGACGTAGCCGAAAGGGAGAGCGGGGGGGGGGGGGGGGGGGGGTGTTCCAGGGTTCCCGCACTCTCCCTAATTGAAGTTACATATGAACTAGTTGGCATGTAGTGAAGTCGAAAGATATTTTGATTTTCAGTCATACGACGGAAAAGGGATAGAAACTATCATTAGTCAGCAAAGCACGATAGTGTCAAACTATCTATACATACAAGGCACTGTCGGCTGTCTCCCATCCCTGTTTTAACCAAGACCATTTCTTGGCCTTTCTTGAGCTCATTTGTTTTGTTAATCACTTCAGGTCTTACTTGCTACCGTTTATTGTTTTTGTGTTGATAGTTGTGATAGTTTACAATTATGGAGAAGTTTGCAACAAGAAAGAAGAGGAAAACCAGTTGATTCATCTACTAATGGCGAAGTTAAGAATAAGTACGTACCACTATAATAGCCTAATCTACCTGTCTATAGCAGTTTAATGTTACCACTGGAGCCGTCATTTGGAGGCTGTCAGAACTTTAGGGTTGCAATATTGCAGTATTTCACAAGGCAGCACAGCGGTAAATACCATTACAAATAACATTATATTAAAATCAGTGCATAAAAGTTCATTTTCATTTGTCTACGTCACTTAAAAAGAGCGTTGATCAACAAAAATATCGTCCAAACTGTGATAGTTCCATGTCTTTAAAAAAATTGGGCAATATTCTATCATTAGTAGCCCAAATGGCAGAATATCGCCCAAAACGAGGTACTCAATTATGAACACCAGTTCCCATACGGAAGAATAGAGAGGGGTTTGTAGAGAGCGGAAGGGATATGTCATGACAGCACATTCTATAGTTCGGGTGCGTTTCTAAAAGTCTTTTCAGCCGGCTGCTTGAAATCGTCCGAGCTGACTGCAACTTGCGTCTCGTCCCGCCCCCTTTCGAACAAAACGTATTTATGCTCTTGTAAGACTATAAGAACCGAAGCTATCAATACCAAGAAGGTAATTAATTCACAAAATATGTATGAATTGAAGCACTATCAAATAGCAAAACATATACAATTAAAGGAATAACATGCAATATTTTGCAATATCATAATTCAATCTTTTGTTGTCACGCATTTTGTTTTATTTCAAAATAACGTATAACAACAAGTTTTTCCCAGTTCTCCAACGACTTGGGATAACTCTGCTTGCCGAGACGATCAGCTAGCAATCCGGAATTTGGGAGGTGAGGAGCTTTTGAATCCATACGCTTGTAATGTTGAAAATGGTTTTTTTGTGTTTACCCACTTCCAATTTAGGCAAATGCCAGTGTTGATCCCTTACTATAGACCACAGCCAATTCCTTTCGAAAACCTTTCTTTCCTGACTGATTGAAATTGCCTTAAAGATGCAGTCGCTCTGCTTCCGTGAAAAGAGCTGCATCGGAGGTGAGTCGAGCTCTTTGGAGACACCAGTCACTAAAAGCCATGAGATAAATAAATAACAATCCAAATACTCCTCTCTTAGGTTCGTGCATTTGTTCAAATGGTTCAAATGGCTCTGAGCACTATGGGACTCAACTGCTGTGGTCATCAGTCCCCTAGAACTTATAACTACTTAAACCTAACTAACCGAAGGACATCACACACATCCATGCCCGAGGCAGGATTCGAACCTGCGACCGTAGCAGTCGCACGGTTCCGGACTGCGCGCCTAGAACCGCGAGACCACCGCGGCTGGCTTCGTGCATTTGTCTGGCGGGACAGTCTTTTACGTAGTAAATGATCTTACTTACAGAGCAAGAAGTGACAGATGCATGAAGACGTGTGGGAAAGTTTAAGGTTGAATAATTTCCTATCCTTATGATTTTCACCACCAAAAATTGTTCTAGTTTCTCTGTCGAACACAGATCTCTTTATTCCATATACTCCTGATCACTTCCTCAGCCGAAATCCAGACTGAAAGTGTATCTCCGTTGGGTGAAAACTACCAGATCATTGGGGAATATAATGGTTGAGCCGTGGTAAAAAAAAATTGCTGTTTTGAAGAGCGCGCCGCAGCGCGTTGTGTGAAGCAGTCGCCCTCCGTTTCTGGCGGTGGCGCCGCTGTGGTAATCGCAGGTTTGGTGTCTCCCTCTGGTGGGAAAGCGGAAAGGTCGCCTGTTCACGTGCATTTAAGCGGCGCTATCAGCTCGGTAGAGGTGGTCCGCGCCGGTAGCTGAGTGGTCAGCGCGACAGACTGTCAATCCTAAGGGCCTGGGTTCGATTCCCGGCTGGGTCGGAGATTTTCTCTGCTCAGGGACTGGGAGTTGTGTTGTCTTACTCATCAACATTTCATCCCCATCGACGCGCAAGTCGCCGAAGTGGCGTCAAATCGAAAGACGCGTCAGGCAGGCGGTCTACCGACGGGAGGCCCTCGTCACACGCCATTCATTCATTCATTAGGTAGAGGTGAGTCGGTCAGTCCAGGCGAGTCTAGTCGGTTGGTCAGCCGGCTCAGTGTGGGGGGCAGTCAGTGTCTGTCTGTTGTCGGAGTGCGAGTATGTCTGTCGTTTGGATAAAACTTTAAGCCAGAAAATGAGAGTCTTGCCACTCCGCCAGTAACAGAAGTCAGCTAGTGGTCGCCCGATCGGGGCTGATTTCCTGCATCTGAGTCTGCGCGTTAGGCCGCCAGTCTGCTCGAGTTGCTCCGGCAACGGTCATTTGTCGGTTGGTTGGTCGCGCACTGAGACACGAGATGATTTGTCCGCCTTGAGCGTCGGCGCATGTGAGGTCTCCACTTGAGTCCAATGGGCAGCGCCGTATCGAAAGGGGTAGTGGCTTCGCGGTTCACAAGAGAGCAACAGGAGCGAAACCACGACATCGGGATGGCCGGGGAAAGCTGCGACGCCTTGCGACGGGAGATCTGCGCGCTTTCCTGCGTCCGTTGAAGCGACTGGCAGCGGGAGAGCGTTGGGGGTGCTGTGCCAGGTCTTCGCCAGATATCGCAGTTTATTTGAGGTTAAGTGATTGGAGATATGTTGTTTCATTTACTTGTTAAATTCTACTTGTTTTCTTGGTGAGGTCACCAGCCGCTTTGTTTTGGGGTCGTCCTACGATTCTCCTCCGTTTGCCCACCCGCGGGAAGGTGGTTATTGTGAATTGGGTGGTCCATTTTTCCCTTGTGGAATTGGGGAGGTTTAAAGTAATCTGCGGTTGGGTTTATTTAGTACCCCCCACCCCCCCCCTGTCAATATGCCATACGTTAATAGCTGCGTCTGTCATGGTTGTCGGATTCGATGTTGACGAATTTATTGCTTAAAGGCCGAATTCGTGAAATACGTTTCTACCTTGTTTATCATTTTGCGAGGTGGTATATGTCTAATGTAGAGCATGCTGTACATTTTATGTAAGTCTGCATTTTATGGGTTTTATTTAAATAGTTATTTTAGGTTATAAGCTTGCCACCCTTCCACCGTAAGAGCACTTAAAAAAATTGCACTTCCGCTGGCGAATAATTTGAGGGTCGTACGATTTCCATTCCTCTTACGGGGTGCATAGTTCAGATGTCGGTGTGAGTTGTAAAAATTTTTTTGTTAAAAGTAATCTGGTGTGTTGCAGATTTGCACCAGTGTACTCTTTCAGAGGTTGTTGTGAGCGGTCATGACTACGGCCGTGGTGAAAGGGAGCAGGCAAGCTTCTCAGCCCGAAGGCTCCTACTGTTAATCTGTTAATATTGTTCTTTGCCTCTAAATAAAACTGTAACTTGATATTTCGAGTGTGCTTTTCTGCTTATAATTTGAAATCTGTATTGAAAAGGCTTTTAGGAATAAATTCACATTTGTTAAAATCAGTTTTCCATCAGTTACTTCCTGGCAACTACTTCCACGCTCACCTAGTGTGATTAAATGTGTCAATGTTCTTGATGAATCGCCAGTAAATAAAGTAAATTCTAAAAAAAAATAAAAAAATTTAGTAAATTCACGGTTCAATGGCTTATTTTCAGAATAAATAAAGAACACGAGACTCTTTAAGATTCAAACTTTGACAATATCCTGGCTACGTCCTTGCCTCTGGTATTGCTGGTTTAATTGCCAGTAGTGTGTCACACAGACAGACGTGCCCATCAGTACCAAGGCTGATTCCTTTCGAGAAGGAATCTGCTCCAGATTAGAGTGTAGGGGAGCACAGATTTCAGGAGGAAAGGGTGCCCCGCGCAAAGGCGCTCTTCTGCGGGAACGCGCGCCAAGGTAAATCGATTAACAGCGGCGGCTGGAGACCTCGTCGGCTTAACGAGCGCCGGCCAATAAGTGTGTGCGCTCGCGCTCGGCGCCGCGCAGTAATTATGATTTGGCGCGTCGACGTCGGCGTCGTCGTGTGCCCGCGCGCCCGCCACCCAGCCGGCGCTAATTTGACGACGCTGGCTGAGCCGGCCTCGGACGCGCCCTCCGATCCAATTAAAGTCGGGACCCAATTAACATCAAATAAATTAACACGAGTTTACTTTAATTTGGATGGAAATTAAGGGGTTTGTTGCCGGCGGAAGCGGTGACAATTTCCTACGTCCACGTGCCTGTCGGTGTCTTCCAAGTCAACGGCCTGTTTACACTTCGGTGTGATGTTCTGCTTCTCGAAGCCGTAACTCTAGCCAATGTAGCTCTTTTTAGTTTCTCACCACCGTACAATCGACCCTCTCCCTTCTAAATATGAACAGAACAAAAACAGAAAAAGGTACACGTTCCGATCTCGGTCTCGCGATAGCTCGTGTAGAGAGTAATTTGCATACTTGTGCAGTGCTGTGACCGATTCCAGTCACAAATGGTTTTTACCTACCGTGACAGTTGCCGATAAAACAGTGAATCGGACAACGGCACAATTTTCAGATATTTCTTGTGGGGCCTATTTAATACATGATAGCGATCTTGCCCACTTGTCAGTATAAAACAGGGTGTGTATCTCTTCAGAACGTGTGTTTATGAGATTTTTAACCAGCGTAATGATCTATACCGACTTACTGATATTATCCAAAATCGTAGACTACAAAACTTTTTCCGCGCGGCTCCACTTTCCTAAATGGCTCTGCTACTACTTTAATAGTACAGTTAACGAATCCAATGGCATTTGCTTGCGCATATTTGAACGTTTTAATCGGACGGTCACTGTTTTACCATGTGACACTACCACAACGTACACATTTATTGTGCACTAATGCCCGATGTTCTCACAAAATGCATATTGTGAAATTGTAGTATAATAACACACTGAAATTTCTAAATTAATGAACAATCAATTAAACAATTGTTTGATTACTAAATTGAAAATAAATCAATAAACAACGTACTGTGGATAAATCTGTGATGAACATTTTGAAGCATTTCTGTTTCAGCGTCCTCTTCCCAATCAGAAATCTATACATACAGGCAAATATTTCACCGTGCAAGAAGTGTAGTAGCACGTGCTGCAATCATGTCGCAGCTGTACAATCACAGTTGTCTGAGGACTCGGTCTGTAGAGTAGAAACAGCTTGTCGCGGCTTGCAAAATGAAAATTTAAGGCGATTTCACAAGCAATTTCTGCTTGCTCATTGACGTTCGCAAACAGGCATCAAGCACAACAAATAACTGGTACTTTTTTGAGGATGTGCTCTTAACTGCACAGATTTTTGGGACTGATGAGGATTTAATGACGAAGAGTAAAGCAGTCTTACAGACAATATCAAGCGGGTATGGCACTGATCTCGAAATATTTAAAATGAACTGCTTGAAAATAGCCAAACAGTCTGTAGAATTACACTCATAGCATAAAATGCTGATATCAGTCCACACCGTTCTGATGCACGTATATACCAGAATGGAAGCTGCTCGATTGTCAATTGGTCGGCTAACTGAAGATGCCCAGAAGCTCGGAAGAAGGATATCTAGAGTTACCGAGAGTATTTTGCGCACAAATAATCCCGTGGAAAACGATTCTTGACGTACTTCATCGGCTTCTGGCATGTTCGAATCATTTTACCTCGATCTTCCACAAAATGACACTTAAAGAAGGTAAAACATATGTTTTAAAGCCATCTCCCGGTGGACAAAGCATCACTGACTTTCCTGTTAGCGTTAATGACGCAAACGACGTGTGACAACGATTTCGATTGAAAGTCCGGGAAATATTGAATAAACTGTTCCAGTACCAAACTATTTCAATACCACTATTCTGAGTTCAAATTCGTTATCAGCGATCTCATACTACCTTATACCCAAAGTTCTGCTCGAATATCCAAAATGTATAATTTTTTATTCGCCATATTGAACCCGGCCGGTTAGGGAGGTCGGGCGGTTCTAGGCGCTACAGTCTGGAACCGCGAGACCGCTACGGTCACAGGTTCGAATCCTGCCTCGGGCATGGATATGTGTGATGTCCTTAGGTTAGTTAGGTTTAAATAGTTCTAAGTTCTAGGGGACTGCTGACGTCAGAAGTTAAGTCCCATAGTGCTCAGAGCCATTTGAACCATTTGAACCCGACATTCTCACGTAATTCAGACATCGGATTTGTAATCAGTGACCCCAAAAATCTAAAACGAACTGTGTTGTGTAAAGTTTTATATCCAGTTTTCTATTACGTCTAGGGTTGAGGCGAGATGGTCCACTGTGTACCATGGCTTTTTTCTCTGGATTCTTAACAATGATCGGCTTTCATACACTACCACTAAAATTTGATCATAACTATCGTTTCTCATACCTAGTTCACTTATCTGTCTGGCATTAGCATGTACACACCTCTTCTTGTTATTCTCCGTTTCACAAATTAGGCCTATCGACCTGTTTTGGCCTCAGTTCCATATTTTAACTAGCCATCCTAGGCCCATCTTTCCTTTGTGTTAGCAAGGGTGTAAGAACACCTTTGGAAGCTCTGATTCTTCCATTCGTTTCAGATGTTCCTTTCAAATTTATTTACGTCTTTCTTAATCACCATATCCTGAAAGAGAACTCAGCTTGTCTATTGTTTTCTTTAGGAATCCTGTCAAACTTAGTGCAGCCATTGACTTTTACACTGAAGAGTCAAAGAAAGTGGTACATGCGCGTAATATCGTGTAGGACCCCCGAGAGCACACAGAAGTGACTCAGTACCACGTGGCATGGACTCCAATAATGTCTGAAGTAGTGCTGGAGGGAACTGACACAATGAACCCTGCAGGGCTGTCATAAATCCGTAAGAGGACGAAGGGGTGGAGAACTCTCCTGAACAGCACGTTGCAAGGCATCCCAGATATGCTCAATAATGTCCACGTCTGGGGAATTTGGTGCCCAGAGGAAGCTTTTAAAAGCGAAAGAGTGTTCATGGAGCCGCTCTGCAGCAAATCTGGACGTGTGGGGTGTCGCATTGTCCTGTTGGAATTGCCCAAGTCCGTCAGAATGCGCAATGGGCATAAGTGGATGCAGGTGATCAACAGGACGCTTACTAAATGTCACCTGTCAGAGTCGTGCGTAGACGTATCAGAGGCCCCATGTCACTCCAACCGTACAGGTTCCACAACATTAAAGAGCCTCCAATAACTTGAACAGTCCCCTGCTGACATGCGGGTCCATGGATTCATGAAGTTGTCTGCATAGCCGTACACATCCATCCGCTCGATACAATTTGAAACGAGACTCGTTCGACCAGGCAACACGTTACCAGTCAACAACAGTTCAATGTCGGTGCTAAGGGGCCCAGTTGAGGCGTTAAGCTCTGTGTCGTGCAGTCATCAAGGGTACACGATTGTGCCTTCGCCTTCTAAAGCCCATATCCATGATGTTTCGTTGAATTGTTCACACGCTGATACTTGTTGATGGTCTGCAGCAATTTGCGGAAGGGTTGTGAAAGGTATCTTTACTATTAATGGGGTATCTTTACAATTGATCTGAATATTGGGGGTAAAGTATGGCCTCAATACAACTGTCGCGCAAACGGAATGCTGTATGATGTGCTGTACATCAGAGCTGGATGAAGCATGGAGTCTAATTTTAGCAGTGAGAGCGTACACTAAAACTCTGGCAAAAGAACATTTATTATATCGCTAAATTTAATTACACATGGACGTATATAGTAAGTAATATGATGGTTGCTGCATGCAGAGAACCTTCATCACACACACACACCCCGGAGAAAAGACTGTGCGGGGAGTGGTTCTGCCATGCAAGGACACACCCAAGCAGGCTTTAACCCATGCCACCGACATAGAATTGTAAACAGTTGCACAAGAGAAACGGGAACAGTATGAAATATAATCAAGATTGATAACAGGCAACCACAACTGCAACTTAAACCTAACATTTTAAAAATTCGTCATCAGTTTCTGTGACACTGGTTTTAAAATTTAAAAGAATTTCGTTTTGAAACTGAAAACTGTATGACATTAACAAGACAGCAAATATTTAAAAAAAAAGAGATGCAAACTGTTATATAAAATAAGGAAAGAACACATTAAGCAAAGTGAAATGCTATTTAAAACACAAAGTATTGAGTAATAAATGAAAATTGTGTAACATGATAAAGAAAGTAATATGACATTAGTAAACGAATTCAAGGGGGTGATCAATAAAGAAGCGAATGATGACACAAAACTGTAGTAATGGTTAAGCACGTAATTGTAAAACCACAGTGAAGTGTGAGAAATATTAAAGTCGCACTACGTAAGATTTAATTCTTTGTACGATTCCTTTTTTTACATTTTTTAAGAAGTTATTGTCCGCTGAAAAGGAATACGTGAGAAACTGACAGTTGACAGACAGACTTAGTGAGTTCCTGACACAGATAGCACATGTCACAGAAATTATTATTGTCCTCTCAAAAGGAATGCATATTAAAGTGGACACTTGCGAGACTCAGACTTACTGAGTTCACAACAGAGATAACACACCTAATTAATATAATTGGATCTAGTCTAAGCACCGTGATGCGCTGTAAAAATATAATGTTCCCAGTAGCTTTACTAATAGGGAAAAAACTTAATCAAGCCCATTTATCGTGATGTGGTATAAAATAAGTTTAAAATAAGTTATCACGATTTTATAAAAGAAAAGCAAAAGGTGAAATCTGGGAACAAAACTTAGTCAAGCCTTTTTACTGTGATGTATAAAATTAGTTTCGTCACGATTTTATAAAGAAAAGTTTGCATTCATTGAATCACACAATCAGCATTCACCCAGACTAAATGGAACACAACACATGGAACACAACAAATTATGGCTAGTAACAACTGCTTCATTAAGTACTCACACATATAACACACTTATAGTACGACACAGTACATGCTACCTAATCCCAACTACTTCATGACGTATACACATACATAACACACCCATAGTACCACATAGAACACCTACTAGAATACTCTTTGGCCAGAACTAAACCACTTGTTACTGTTCTCTTTAACCATCGATTTTCCTCCCTTATTCCGTGCGATGGCCCTATGCTTCTTGGTGCTCATCGAGATGCTCGTAGATTCAGGTCAAGATGGTGAGTGAACGACAGAAATACGGCAGCATTATCTAAGATACTTATTTTAAGGGGAATAGCATCTTGTCATTAAGTACATATATTTTCAGCGTCTCCCTGTGGATATATAACTGGTGTATTAATTGCTATTGCACTAAGTCATAAGGAATTACACATACATGTTAATTAATATGTGCAAGAATATAAGGATAACAGAATGTGGTGATTAAGTCTATTGTCACCCCAGCATCCGGCGATTCCTTCATCTGCAACTTCCTCTCATTCGAGGAATGGCTTTACATTGGAGATGTGGTGTAGACCTTCCGATAGTTTGGATCGAAGTGTCTCTAGTTCCAGTGCGTTGGGATCTGGAATGCGCCGCAAACGATATCGTCCTCTAAAACACTGAGAAACTTTTTGCAGAGGGCAGAACGCTTATGTGAGATCCTGTGGCTTCTGACGAGGACCTTTTGTCCAATCTGAAATACCTTTCTTATATGCCTTTATTTCTAGCCTCGTCAGCCTTTTTAATGTTCTTTGGTTCCAAGTCTCTAATTACTTGACGCCGAAGTCTCCGTTAGTTTGGCCAGGAAACTGCCTATTTGATCTTACTCAGCGGTTCCGTGTGTTTGAGTACCATGATTGGGGGTAGCCTGTTCGATGAATGCGGCAGCTCTTTCAGTATGTCCTTAAACTATTTCAGTTGCTTGTCCCACGTTCTGTGGTTACTGTGGATGTAGATCTTGCATAACTTCACGAGTTCTCGTATCATACGTTCCACGGGGTTACAACTCGCTTGGTAGACTGCAATGAATGTAGGCTTTACTCTCTGACACCTCAGCATTTGTAATCATTCTTTAGAACGAAACTGTGGACCACTGTCGGAAATCACCCTCTTCACAGGTCCCACTTTCCGCAAGAAGTTGTTTGGAAATGCCTTTGCTACAGTCTTGCCAGTTGCTCTCCAGAGTGAGGTGTGGGAAACAAACTAGGACGTCAGTTCGACAGCCACCAGTACATAGACAAAGCCTCATCTAGTGCGGGTTACTGGTCCGAACAAGTCGACTGCGGCAAAGTCACATAACGACGTGGGATTACTGGGCGGAGAAGTGCAGCTACGTCACTGCGGCTGGTTTAGCTCACTGGCATGGCCCGCATACTCTAATGACGCGACGTATTAGCCTGAACATCTCATTAAAGTAACAGGTCTCATGCAGTTTCTCGAAGCATTTCCTCGCGCCGAAATGCCCGTAACTCAAGTGTATGTACCACACTAACTTACCCGCAAGTACATGTGGAATTGCTAGCAGCCAGCGCGTATCGTCTGGACTACGTCTTTTGAATAGAACACCATCTTTTATTAAATAGAAGTGACGAATCACCGCGTTATCGCTATCGCCCCATTTTTCTTTGATATCCCTCAACACCTCATCTCTGTCCTGCTCGTGTGCGACGTCTCTTGGAGAAATTGTTATGGAATTTTCTCGTGCCACCCCTTTCAGGCACAGGATGCTGAAGTTGTTCTCTCCAGGGTCAACATCTTCTGCATGTACTATTCCTACAGGTACACGTGTGACAGCGTCTGCAATGACGTTTTTGTCCCCGGAAATGTCCTCCGCCGTAAACCGGAATTCTTGTAGGGGCAACACCCACCTTGTTAGTTTCTTGTGGGGCAGTTTAGAGGTCGTCAGAAATTGCAGAGCCCGGTGGTCGGTAAATATCCTTGTCCTTCGACCAACAAGGTAGTACCGGAATTTGGAAAATGCCCACACGATTGCGAGCGCCTCCAATTCTGCAACCGAATAATTTCTTTCACAGCGAGTGAGCAACCAACTTGCGAAAGAAACTGTTTTCCAAGATGATGAGTCGTTCATATCATCTGCTTGGAATAAGATAACGCCAAAGACTGACAATGAGCTGTCAGTCATGACACAGAAACATGCGATAGGTCGGGCTGCGAAAGAATAGGTGCATTGACTAGCGTCTCTTTGAGTTTCGTAAATTCGTCTTGCGCCTGCTGGTCCCAGATCCACATGGCATTCTTCCCAGTCAGGGCACAAAGACGTGGTGTGAAGGTTAAGTTTAGGTTCATAAAACGTTTGCAGAAATTGAAATCCTGAAAAACCTCTCAATTGTTTTTGCTAGTTGGTGTTGCGCACTCGGCAATCACACTAATTTTGTCCAGGTCCGGTCGTATTCCTTTCGCAGATACGATGTGACGTAAGAATTTTTTCTCTTTTCTGCCTTTTCAAAGGCTTCCAATAAACTGTCCCTCACTTCATTGTGGTCAGCCCATTACTTTTCTGCTACCAGAAAGTCGTCCACATATAGAGTAGCGTGTGATCGCAAATCCTCCGGAATGACGCTGTTAAGGCCTCTAATACACGCGGCTGATGAGGTGTTCTTCCCAAATGGAAGGCGTTTGAACTGATGACAGTTCCCATAACACAGAAACGCACTGTATGGCCTGCACGAGGGGTGAAGAATGATTTGCCGATAGCTTGCGCTTAAATCAATTGATGACAAGACTTTTACACCATGGGAGCCTTGTATAAGTTCGTCCAAGCTCTGCGGTCTATCCGTTTCCGGTATAATAATGGTATTCGCCTGCCTTGAGTCGAACACTAAGCGTGCAGAACCATCACGCTTTTGAACTACAAGTAATGGTGAATTGTATGAGCTTACTGCTCGTTCAATCACGTCCTGGTCCAGCATATCATTAATATCCTTTTCCATTTGCGCCTGAAACGTCAGTGGAATGGGGTATGGCTTCACGAAGAATGGGTTGTGCTCACGCACCCTAAATTGGTATATCAAACCTAGAATCGCGCCGGGTGCGTCCGAAAATACTAACGCATGACTCTGTAAAATGTGGTATAGCCGCCGGCCGGGGTGGCCGAGTGGTTCTAGGCGCTACAGTCTGGAACCGCGCGACCGCTAAGGTCGCAGGTTCGAATCCTGCCTCGGGCATGGATGTGTGTGATGTCCTTAGGTTAGTTAGGTTTAAGTAGTTCTAAGTTCTAGGGGACTGATGACCTCAGAAGTTAAGTCCCATAGTGTTCAGAGCCACTTTTTTTGTTGTGGTATAACCTCGGTCGGTCAACTTCCAACGCTCCGACATTGGCGGTACACCTCTCCACAATCTTCGCGAAAACAGCATCACTGTGATGCTCGTCGGATGGATAGCTCAACCCATTTACGTAATTGATAGTGATCTCCATTTCGGGTCGCGATCCGGACCGAGTACAACATATCAAGCAGCTCACACATTCGTCACGCAGGAGGCATTCATTAAAAACAACTACCGTGGAACCTTCCCCAAATTTAACCGACATGGTTCCTCCATCCTGGTCAATTACCACCTGGTGGCCATGCATAAAATCAGTGCCAAGAATTGCTTCGACATTAAGCAGCGGGACGATTAAGAAATTCCATTCAAATTCTCTCCCTTGGCACTTAAACATAATTCGAATCTACTTTCTGATTTCGATACTCTTTCCGTAGATCACCTTTGTTCCACGCAACGGAAGAGTGGGTCAATCCCCTGCCTCCTAACACCTTCGAAACGTGCTGAACGGACTCCCAGTGTCGATTACGCACGTAAGTGACACTTCTCTACTTGAGATTGTAACTACAGGGTTAACAGTTGGAACCGTCATACAAGTAGTTTCACGCAGTAATTCTTCCCTCATGTCTCCCCTAGCAGCAAGCCGTAAATCGCCCATTTCCGTTATGTTTTGCCTGGTGACAACGCCATCCGCATCCAACAAACGTCATTGCGGCGTCCGCGGTCTGCCATTGGGCCGATTGTGGCGGGTAGTAGCTGACCTTACTTCAGCGTCAGTCCGGAGCAATGTCTTGATTATGGTGCCTGCCACGTTCGTTGCGGAATTGATCGTGCTTCTATTATCATTTTATGTGTTCCGTTCATCACGCCAATTTTTCCTCGCGCCAGCATTCCGATCATTTCCACCACTACGTTGCCAATTTTTATGGTATGGCTACTGTCGGTTGTTATGTTGATTGTTGCATTGCGAGTGGTATCTCCTCGTCCTACTGCGTTCGCAACTGTTATCGCTCGAGCGCGGCCCGCATTTACCTAGTGGGCCTTGCCCACCGTTTGATGGACCCTCACTCGCGTCGTATTCAAGCTCTTGTAGGAAGTTTTTGAAAGACTCTAGGTCATCCTTACACCTACTAGCTAGGAGTATATGTCGAAGACGTGGTGGCATCTCTGTGATACAAATGCGAATAAGCTCCGCCGCGCCCATACGGATTGTACAGGAACTGATTTCTCTGTACCATGAAGTCGAAGAAGCGCGTCGGACTCGTGAAGCCGGACTGGTTGAAGTTTGGTAGCATTATGATGCCATGTTTCACTTGTTCATGGACTGCTTCTGACCAGTAGGCCGAAAGGAATGCCTCGTACAACTCGTAAACCGTGTTGCACTTCCGCGCAACCTATCTCATTCGCAATGCCGGTTCTCGTTTGAGATAGCCGCACATGAACTCTACCCTACGTGCATGCGGCCACGTGGGAGTGATCTAAAACTGGAATTGATAAGGCCAGGCTTGGGAATTAATTCCGTTCTTTTATGCTTTAATGCTTTTATGCTTATGGTCGACATCTTGCGTTTCCTCTCTCGACGAAAATCAGCGAAAATTACCATATTTCGTTCGTCTACGCGCTACTTCGCTTTCGTTCCTGAGATCAGAGTCGTCCTCATCGCCCGAGTATCTGTCCTCATTGTATAGCTTATCTTTTTTGTTGTTTCCTTCCCTCGCGTCATTACCTTTGAGCCGGTTCTCTAGTAAAGTTACGAGCTCATTTAAGTCCTCAGTAGCCCCTCTTTGTCTCCTGTTGACTTCACACTGCCCTAGCTGAAATCTTAACAGGGAGCGCCCTTCCTTTGTTTCGCTTACTGGTGTCGGCACGATTTTTTCACTATCCGCAGATGCACTTACGTGACTCGCGCTTTCTGCAAGTTTTTCTAGGTCGCGCTTCACCTTGATTTCCTCCTCGCAGTTTAGTTGGAGTTGTTGGAAACGCTCTTCGAGCGAAGAAATGTTGTTATCTATCCTAGCGTCGACGGCCCTGTTGTCCTCCGCCCTCGATATTTCCAGCAACGCTGACCCTAGTTCACGTTCGTGTTGAAACTGTTCCTTAAGAGCCCGGAAATCCCGCTCTATTCGGTTGCTGCGTCTTCGTCCAATTTTGTCGCACGTACCTGTGTGACCTTTATTAGTGGAGATGCTGTCCAATGCATTCAAAACTCTGCCCAAGTTCAGAAACGATAACGTCTTTACTGTTCGTTGTTAAGTCTCGTAATTTGCCTTGTACATTAGCCAATTTCTCGGAATTTGCCGTCATCTGCGCTCCTAAGTCTTCTTTGATAGCGGAGATCCGCGCCTCAAATTGATTATTATTCGCAGCCATCTGCGCCCCTATGTTTTCAACCATGCGTGCATTGTTAGCGGTCATTAGCGCCTCAAATAGCACCATGAACTGCGCCCATTCAGGTAAACACGGCACCTGGTTCTTGGCTACGCTGCTGACGGACCCAGCAAATAAGTTGTCAGCAGTCTGGGAACCCTATGTTGTTGTGCACTTTGTGAGGATAATGTTCCAGTAGCACTGCTGAAATCAGGTGCACAGAACGAATCGTTTGATTCGCTAACACTTCGGGAAGCGGGAATATTGTTTAGTTCGTTGGCGATTTTTTTCCGGTTTCCTAGGCGGAATTTCACCGGAAGGCACTGTATTTTCTGTTCCGTTGCGTCCCGAGTTGCTCTTAGAGCGGGTACGCTTGTCCATTATTTATAGCTGACGAAGTTTGCGCACCAGTCACTTACTACAAGAATACTACTTGGTATGCGAATATTCTCATACGCTCCTAGCACCAAATTTACCGTACGTTACGCATAGACGAGATCGAGATTGTAACACCCTAACACAAGGAATATCTTTCGCACGCAAAACAACGACAAATTACCTGTACGTACGTAAAATACGTCCCCAGATACTGATATTGTCACACGATCTTGCTATCGGACTATGAATTAGCACACCACAAATACACACATAAACGCTGCTTCCACGCTGATACTTGAAACAACGCAGTAATTGTTCAAGTGCTAAAGGGAAAAAAATTTTGAATAGTTAGTGCATTGATGCATCCTACGGAACCTGACTTTTTCACACAAAATTCCTAGGAAAAGGGTACTCAGAGATCAGGGTCGCGATATGAAAGGTATCGTTACTATTAATGAGTATCTTTACAATTGATCTGAATATTGGGGGTAAAGTATGGCTTAAATACAACTGTCACGCAAACGAAATGTTGTAGGATGTGCCGTACATCAAAGCTGGATGAACCTTGGAGTCGAATTATAGCAGTGAGAGCGTACAAAAGAATTCTGGCAAAAGAACATTTATTACTTCGCTAGATTGAATTACACACATGAACGTATATAGTGAGTAATATGATGGTTGCTGTTGCCTGCAATCTATTACGTCGCATGTTGATTAACCTTATAACTTTACTTCGGAGTCCGCTGCAAGGTCTATGATCTATGGGAGAGGAATGATCAAAGGATGGTTTAATCACCAACACTTACATTCACACGCACATGAGAGACTAAGAAGAAGTAAAAGAACTAAATACGTTCACCACAGCACACGTGGATAGCAAGAGGGGCTGTTCCCTTGATTTTAACAAGCGGGATAAATGCATAAAATTTCTATTAAAGTGAATTGCTATAAAAATGAAGCGTAATAAAGAATCACAATTAATTCAGATGCTCTACACCGGAAGATCACTGTGGCCTTGACACTGTAATGTCTCTCATTAGATCACGACCACGAGGTCCTCACAAACAAAAGGGTGCACAAAGAAAGTTATCAAGTGAGACGAATTGCACTAAATTCAGTCATAAAATCACGGAAATCATACGCAATATATATGCTCTCACGAGAGGGATACTAAACAAAATTAACCGAATCTCAGTAAGCTTAACACCATGTTCTACTTTTATAGTCCTGTCTTCCTCAGTTGCGTGTAATATTACGGTATATTGATAATTTTTACTTATGGACCGTCTGACAGCAACTGAATAAAACACAATTTTAGTGCCATACGCGTTTCGCCTTTATTTTCTGCAAGGCATCATCAGTGGCCTGGAATATGTACGTATGTTAGCTATTTTATTTACATTTTTGTCATTGTGCCTATAGGTTATAAAAAGTTCTGGTGGTTGGTATTTCTTATTAAGTACTAGTGTTTTGAACTGTTCTTACAGGTTACGTGGACAATTTCTTACATATTACGCTCCTGTTGCATTTTTGGTGTTGTTCTTCTTCTTATGAACGCCAATTTGCGGTTTTTTCCACATTCCACAGCACTGTGCACTGAACGCTTGTTTTAATGCAATGTTTTGGTTTCTGTTGCCGACTGTCAATTGTTTTTACCACAGATCGAATGTTATTGCCAAACTTATGAGTGTAACTATTGAAGTATCTGTATCTGTTCGTGTATGCATTTGCAGCACTAAGACACATGTTACATAGATTAAACAGAATCCCACTCAGCAAGAGAAACTATGAACAAGAAATGAGTACAATCATACAAATAGCTAGGAACAACGGGTATGACACACATGTGGTACACAAGCTCAATCAAAAAATAAAAACACAAATAAAAAACAAACACAACAGTTCCACAATACAAAAGAACTCACAAGCTGAAAACTTACAAACACACTCAACAAACACACACAATGACAACACCACACAGAAAAGAACCAGATGGTACACCATGACCTACACACATAAACTAACACACAGAGTTGCAAACATCCTAAAGAGACAGGGCTTCAAAATAGCATATAAGCCTGGGCAAACCCTTCAATCACACCGAAGCCAGCCAGCTACCAAGAGTGACAAATTCCAACAATCAGGAATATATAAACTTGAATGTCAAAGTTGTGATGCAGTATACATAGGCATGACATGCAGGAATTTTGAAACAAGATACAAAGAACATATCAGATGTTGGAAGTATGAAACAAACCATTACACATTTTCAGAGCATTTAAAACACTACAACCATCATCCACAAACATGGAACAAGAAATGAAAATAATGAGAATAACCAACCATGACAAACATCTTATACAAATGCAAGAAAACTTCCACATCCAGAAAGCCATAGCAGAAAACAAACATGTGATAAATGGACAAACACACATCAGCACAGGCTCCCTACTACACTTAGTAAAGGAAATAATAACATAAAAGAAAAATATAAAAAAATTAAAACTCTTCGCCACACCATCTGGAGACACACACACACACATACACAGCAAAATAAGAACAAACAAAAAAAAAAAGAAAAAAGGAATTATATAACACCAATATATATATTGCATACACGAATATATATATTGCATACACGAACAGACCACAGATACTTCAATAGTTACACTCATAAGTTTGGCAATAACATTCGATCTTTGGCATAAACATTTGACAGTCGGCAACAGAAACCAAAACATTGCATTAAAACAAGCGTTCAGTGCATAGCGCTGTGGAATGTGGAAAAAACCGCAAATTGGCGTTCATGAGAAGAAGAACAACACCAAAAATGCAACAGGAGCGTAATATATAAGAAATTGTCCACGCAACCTGTAAGTACAGTTCAAAACATTAGTACTTAATAGGAAATACCAACCACCAGAACTGTTTATAACCTATAGGCACAATGACAAAAATGTAAATAAAATAGCTTACATATGTACATATTCCAGGCCACTGATGATGCCTTGCAGAAAATAAAGGCGAAACGCGTATGGCACTAAAATTGTGTTTTATTCAGTTGCTGTCAGACGGTCCATAAGTAAAAATTATCAATATACCGTAATATTAACACCATGTGTTTGATTAACAGCTCAACTGAACAATAGCCTATACCGTCCGTGGATTTTAAAGCCTTTGACACTCGCGAATTAGCAACTAAAACTTGTCACACACGATAAAAAACTGCGAATGATGAAAGGGATCATTTACTTTGACTAGCTTCGAAAAACTTACATAAAACACAACATTAACTTCCCAATGAAAAGGCGCACTTAGCGCCAGTAGGTCTCACCCGTCTCGCGTCCCTCGGAACACTCCACGAGCGTTCCCTCTCCTACCAAAACCGCCCCCGAACTTGCGGAAGTGGTCAGAGGTAGTCCTATTATGGTGCCAACCTATACAAAAGGTTCGTCCAAGGCAAACACAAATCTCTTTGCTATCTGGTTCGTTTTCCTACAGTTGGCTATTCTGATACAGTGGCAGACTACTACATCTCCACGGATCCACACACTGAAATACTTGCACACTGTCATTCATACATTCAACTGATCGGACAAAAAGAGGAATGAACAGATACATTGAAATATGGCACTTAAATGTGTCAAACATGCATATGGGGCTCCGATAAGTACTTTTAACCTAATGAAATGTTAAAGCTAAATATGGTTAATGTACTGTTGCCACCACAACCACACTCAGCTGCTCAGTTTTTTTCCCTTTTCTTTTGTACATCTAGGGTAATAGGCCATTTGCACCAACAACTGAGTTGCCAGAGACTGACAGATGAAACTGTGTAGTATGGCAAAATTATGGAGATGCTCATGCAGAAACCCTTCAGTTGCACTTCTGTCACGCTGAACGATTCTCTTCAGTCGTCGTTTGTCCCGTTCTCGCAGGATCCTTTTCCGGCCGCAGCGACGTCGAAGATTTGATGTTTTATCGGATTCCTGATATTCATGGTACACTCTTGAAATGGTCGTACGGGAAAAACCCCATTTCATCGCTACCTCGGAGATGCTGTGTCCCATCGCTCGTGCGCCGATAATAACATTAAGTTCAGACTCCCTTAAACCTTGATAACCTGACATTGTAGCCGCAGTAACCGATCTAACAACTGCGCCAGACACTTGTCTCATATAGGCGTTGCTGACCGCAGGGCCGTATTCTGGCTGTTTACATATCTCTGTATTTGAATACGAAAGCCTATACCAGTTTGTTTGGCGCTTTATCAAAGTAAAAGTTTCGTTTCAGGCTCCTGAACATGGCTAGAATCTTTTTGTGCCGAGCGCATGCAACATTCTTGGTACCCTAGTATTAATTGTACCTGCCATGTGATTGTCTCTGGTCCATTACCGGGATATAAGAGGTTGCCTGTCCACAAGAGGGAGCGTAAGCAGCAGCGGACTTGGGTGTAACGGCATGCTCGGTAACCAATGGGGAAATGACTAGGTGGCAGCAGAGTGGGGAGGTAGAAATCCAGGTTTCCCGAAGACGTGTGAGCGCTGTGCTGGGCCGAACACAGCCAGAAGGCGGCGGCCTCGCCTGTGGGGTGTTACTGGCACCATCACACCTGCTGCAGTTTAACTTTCGGTTACTCGACCGCTGGAATAAGCGAGCCTGCTTGGAATAACCATAGCATTGCCCATATTTTTGTGAAAAACCTAACGGTGTTCCGAAAGGATAGGCTAAACACGGTTGGCGTTGTATGTTGCTGTCAGAAGTAGTTTATCTTGTCACGAAATTGAAGTAGATACTTCCTGTGAGTTAGTATTGGCAGAGGTCATTTTTGGCAACCGGAATAAAATAACAATTGGGTCCTTTTACCGACCTCCCAATGACACAGTTACTGAAAGGTTGAGTCTGATTTCAAACACGTATCTGACTCATACGATAATAGTTGGTGGTGACTTTAATTTACCCTCGATATGTTTCCGAAAATACATGTTTAATTCCGGAGGTACACATAAAATATCATCCGAAATTGTGCTAAACGCATTCTCTGAAAATTATTTCGAGCAATTAGTTCACGAGCCCACCCGAATAGTAAACTGTTGTGAGAACACACTTGACCTCTTAGCAACAAATAATTCGGAGTTAATAACGAGCATCAAAACCGATTCAGGGATTAGTGAACGCTGAGTTGTCGTAGCGAGATTGAATATTGTAATCCCAAAATCCTCGAAAAATATACCTATTCAAAAAAGCAGATGAAAATTTACTTGACGCCTTCCTAAGAGACAATCTCCACTCATTCCAAATTAATAACATAACTGTAGACTAGATGTGGCTTACAATTCAAAGAAATAGTATTGGCAGCTATTGAGAGATTTATACCAAATAAATTGACAAACGACGGAGCTGATCCTCCTTGGTACACAAAACGGGTTAGAACACTTTTGCAGAAACAAGGAAACAAACATGCCAAATTTAAACTGACGCAAAATCCCCAAGATTGGCGATCTTTTACAGAAGCTCGAAGTTTAGCGCGGACTTCAATGCGAGATGCCTATAACCGTTTCCACAACGAAACTTTGTTTCGAAACCTGGCAGAAAATCCAAAGAGATTCTGGTCGTCTGTAAAGTATGTTAGCGGCAAAAACAATCAATGCCTTCTCTGCGCGATAGCAATGGAGATATTATCGAAGACAGTGCTACCAAAGCAGAGTTACTAAACACAGCCTTCCGAAATGCCTTCACAAAAGAAGACGAAGTAAATATACCAGAATTCGAATCGAGAACAGCTACCAGCATGAGTAACGTAGAAGTAAATATCCTCGGAGTAGTGAAGCAACTTAAAACACTTAATAAAAGCAAGTCTTCGGGTCCAGACTGCATACCAATTAGGTTTCTTTGGGCGTATGTTGATGCATTAGCTCCATACTTAACAATCATATGCAACCATTCACTCAACGAAAGATTCGTATCCAAAGACTGGAAAGTTACACACGTCACACCAATATTCAAGAAAGGGAATAGGAGTAATCCACTAAATTACAGGCCCATATCGTTAACGTCGATATACAGCAGTATTTTAGAACATATGTGTTCGAACATTATGAATTACCTCGAAGAAAACGGTCTATTGACACACAGTCAACATGGGCTTAGAAAACATCGTTCCTGTGAAACACAACTAGCTCTTTATTCACATGAAATGTTGAGTGCTATTGGACAAGGGATATCAGATCGATTCCGTATTTCTGGATTTCCAGAAGGCTTTTGACACTGTACCACACAAGCGGCTCGTAGTAAAATTGCGTGCTTGTGGAATATCGTCTCAGTTATGTGATTGGATTTGTGATTTCCTGTCAGACAGGTCACAGTTCGTAGCAATTGACGTAAAGTGATCGAGTTAAGCAGAAGTTATTTCTGGCGTTCCCCAAGATAGTGTTACAGGCTCTTTGCTGTTCCTAATCTATATAACGATTTGGGAGACAATCTGAGCAGCCGTCTTCGGTTGTTTGCAGATAACGCAGTCTTTTATCGACTAATAAAGTCATCAGAAGACCAAAACAAACTGCAATACGATTTAGAAAAGATATCTGAAGGGTGCGAAAAGTGGCAGTTGACCCTAAATAACGAAAAGTGCATCCACATCAGTACTAAAAGGAACTCGTTAAACTTCGGTTACACGATAAATCAGTCTTATCTAAAAGCCGTAAATTCAACTAAATACCTAGGTATTATATTATGAACAACTTAAATTGGAAGGAACACGTAGAAAATGTAACCAAAGACTGCGTTTTATTGGCAGGACACTTAGAAAATGTAACAGACCTACTAAGGAGGCTGCCTACACTACGCTTGTCCGTCCACTTTTAGATTACTGCTGCGCGGTGTGGGATCCATACCAGATAGGAGTGACGGAGTACATCGAAAAAGTTCAAAGAAAGGCAGCTCGTTTTGTACTATCGCGAAATACGGGAGAGACTGTCTCAGAAATGTTACAGGATTTGGGCTGGACATCATTATAAGAAAGGCGTTTTTCGTTGCGACGGAACCTTCTCACGAAATTCCAATCACAAACTTTCTCTTCCGAATGCGAAAATATTTTGTTGACACCGATCTATAGAGGGGGGAACGCTCACCACGATAAAATAGGGGAAATCAGAGATCGTACGGAAAGATATAGGTGTTCATTCTTTCCACGCGCTATACGAGATAGGAATATTAGAGAATTGTGAAGGTGGTTCGATGAACCCTCTGCCAGGCATATGAATGTGATTGCAGAGTATCCATGTAGATGTAGATGTAGATGTAGATGTAGAGGAACCTCTAGCTGTTTAACTATAGTTGTATCAATGTTCTCTAGAGAGCAGCTTGTTGGTTAGGCAGTTGTAAAATATTTTGGCTAGTAGATAATTTTCTACGGAGAATAGTTTACTAGTAGGTTTCCTGTCGCTTATGACGGGTAATGGTAATGCACTTCTTTATCCAGGAAATCCATATCGACTCTTTCCATGACTGTTTCTTGATGATCACTATCTATGTGATGTAACCTTTCGCTCCTACTGTTCAATCTGTACATTGAAGAAGCAATGATGGAAATAAAGGAAAGGTTCATTAGCGGAATTAAAATTCGGGGTGAAAGGATATTAATGATACCATTTGCTGATGACATTGGTAACCTGAGTGAAAGTGAAGAAGAATTACATGATCTGATGAATGGAATGTACAGTCTAATGAGAGCAGAATATGGGATGAGAGTAAATCGAAGGAAGACGAAAGTAATGAGAAGCAGCAGAAATGAGAACAGCGAGAAACTTAACATCAGGATTGACGGTCACAAAGTAGATGAAGTTAAGGAATTTTGCTACCTAGGCAGCAAAATAACCCATGACGGACGGATCAAGGAGGACATCAACAGCAGACTATCACTGGCAAAAAGGACATCCCTGGCCAGGAGAAGCCGTCTAGAATCAAACACAGACTTTAATTTGAGGACGAAATGTCTGAAAATGAACATTTGGCGCACTGCATTGTATGGTAGTGAAACATGGACTGTAGAAAAACAGGAATAGAAGAGAATCGAAGTATTTAAGATGTGGTGCTACAGACGAATATTGAAAATTAGTGGACTGATGAGATAACGAATGCGGAGGTTCTCGTCAGAATCAGAGAGGAAAAGGAATATCTGGAAAACACTGACAAGGAAAAGGAACAGGATGATAAGACATGTTAAGGCACCAGGAAATGACTTCCATGGTACCAGAAGGAGCTGTAGACGACAAAAACTGTAGAGGAAGACAGAGATTGGAATACGTCCAACAAATAATTGAGGACGTAGGGTGCAAGTGCTACTCTGAAACTTAGAGGTTAGCACAGGAGAGGAATTCGTGGCATTCATCATCCAACCAGTCAGAAGACTGATGACTCAAGTCATGTTAACACTTGTACATCGAAGAAGCAATGAGACAAGTGAAACAAAATTTTGGAAACGTACAAGCTGAACACATAGCAATGTTAGGCATCGTATACGACATAATAGCCCTCAAAATTGTATGCAAGGAATACTTGGAAAGCAATGAACTGTATTTTTTTTTCCTTCATTTATTTTTCCCTGTGTATAACCCATAGAACCAGCCTCCATGTGATTTATCCAGGTGTACACATAGCTTGCGTCGGGTTCACATATTTATAATACAGAACAACTGAAAACTCCTCTTTAAACATGCAGGTGGCCACGGGTATAAGTGCAGATTTTGTTATATGTGGTACTATAAAACGTATACACATCGTTGTGTTGGTTGTTTTTTCTCTGTGTCAAACAATTTGCCCATAAACATATGACTGTCTTGTGTCCACGTGTCCACATTTCAATACCTGACTTGTCCAGGAGAAAATCATCATCAGTGGCTTTCCTTGCCACATGTACTTAGAGGTACCAACTAACCTAAAAACATACGACTTACAATTATTAGTCTCCAAATGGCGTAAATACCGATGTAATAATGTACAGTCCACCGTTCTCAGCAACCAGTAGACATATCTGCCATTATATTCATTATACTCTGTACATTAATTATTAGATAAGGAGTGATAGTCGGCATTATTTCGACCCACGTTGTTCACTTCATAATTTATACAGATGGTACGTCTGTATTTTCGTTTGGCTCGCAACCGAAAAATTGTGTTTGGGTCTGTGAAGGTATATCGTATAAGGTTTTCAAATTGCTGGCAGTTCGCTTTCCGACGGCATCATTTCTTGTAGTGATTGCATGTTCTTATGACGTCTTTTGAGGCTGCTGAGGTGGTCTATTTAGGAGTTTCAGTCACAGTAAGATGCTGAGACTGTATTCAGATGTTACAGTTCCAGGGGGAACCTTCCTGTATTGAATCTAAGGAGCGATATTGTGCCTTCAAATTTTTTTTTTTTTTTTTTTTTTTTTTTTTGCAATTACTTTTTTTCATAGCAAGGATGTGTTACCAGACTGGAACCCATGCTGCTTATCTTTTCCCTTACTTCTGTTTGGAAAGTAAACTTTTCATACTGATGATTCCTAATTAGGTTACTGGCCATACAGAATAAGCTGTACGTTAATGATTCCTTCTATTTCATTGCTCCGGAATATGCCGTCCCATGGGCCTACCAATCATCGTGGCAATTCCCGTTAATCCATGATGACAGTTTTACTCTGGCTTGAAAATTCCTGTACTTCGTCTAAGGTGTCAAAAACATGATAATTTCTTGTGCTCTTGTTGCTATGTTACTTAATGGCAGCAGTGTCAGTCTAGAGTCGGGTAGAACACTAATAGTGTCTTTTTGCGTAACTTTAATTACTACTAGTCAGACACACGAACTGTGCATGTAGTATCAGTAAGTGTGCAGTCCGCGTGTAGAATGGGGAAGGGACTCGATCTATTTGAGTTGGACCGAGGAAAATTTTGATGGCCCGGAGGCTCGGCACGAGCATTTCGGAAATTTCACAAACGCACGGGAAAGGGGTCTGCGTGGCGCCACCTGGGGAAGATGTGTTGCCTTCCGAAACTGGGTTAAAACCGCCAGGAGACCCTCTGATTCCCGGAAATCTTCAGAATGTCTGAAGTGCTCTGTGGCTCAGAGGAACCTGAGTGGGGCGGGGGCCGTAATGTCGTATCCTGTGGCCTTGACGTGGCCCCAGCGCTCAGTAACCCCCTTAGATGGGGTGAAGCTAACACGGGAAGGGCCTTCCATGCATGATGTTAAAAGGCTAGCCCTTAACTGGGTGCAATCCTCACTGAACCGCACTGGCCCACCGTGAATTATCAAAAGCGGTGGGTGAGACATGGTCGGCCATGATCCCTCAGTACGTGTGGAGGCCCTCCGGGGATCGTAACTCGGGTTGGAGTGCCGCACCGTCTCGATGATGTCAAACTCCACAACATAAGACCCGGATCATACCACCATTTTCATCACATCATCACTCTCGTAACACCTCCTGGCAGAGGAACAGTGAGGGTTGTCGTTGTGTCAAGGAAGGACGTTAAACGCCTGTCAAGGTAGGACGTTAAACGCCCCCAACCCAAGGCGAAAGCGAAGGGTGCGTGGCACAGGGGGAGCTGTGTCTGAGGGACTAACCATCTGTCCCTCCCTCAATTCGCAGGGCACGAGACCAGTTGGTGCTCTGCATGCCGGCGACCTCGTTTGTCGGCGTGGGACCTCAGCGCGAGTCGGCAAGTGCGCTTCGCCGCGCTCGTGGGTAACCGGGGCGTGTTCTGCCAAACCCAGGGGGTGGTGACATCGCCTGGGCCAGCTTAGCTGGGTCCAGACCGAGGAACGACTGGATGACCGGCCCGCCACCTGAGTAGGAGCCGGTCCTTGGCCTGTAGGTTGGAGCTCGGGCAAGTAGGCGGCGAAGGACGAGAAGTGCATTCACTTCTCCGGAGTGCGGGGTGCACTTGCCGATGAACACTGGGAGAAATCGTCGGTGACGAGGCCACTGAAGGGAACCAGTACACTGGCAACGGCGGTTCAGGGATGCCCTTGACCTTGGGACGTGGTTGGTGGGCGAGCTGCATCTTAGTCCCCCCCCCCATGCCAGAGGAGCCGGTCCGGGGCTAGAGACGGGCTCCCAACCAGAGACAAGCGATTCGTGTGCTTCTGCGAGAGCTTCGATGCTTTCTGCTCCCGACCCATTGGGGCAATGGAGGACATAGATGAGAGTGTAACTGAGAGATACAAAAGGATCACGCAACTGTTGGAGTCCAACGTTAAAAACGGAAAGATTAGCCAAACTGCAATTCTGGCAATAAAAAATTAATTTGCCTCCTGGGCGATTGTTCATGCTAGGCTGTAGAATTACAACGGGAAAACTTCACCCTTAGGAGACAACCGGCCAAGACATGGGCAGGTGTAGTGGCTCAGGCTGCCCCCAAAACCCAGACAACCAGAGAGACAATAGCGAAGGTGACACAAAAGCCGGATACGGCGGTCTTCTTAAGACCCCTGTCCGGCCAAGACACTAAGAAGGTCCAGGAAATTTTTACCACCATGGTAAATCCAGTTAAGGACAAAATTAAGGTAAACAAAGTTAAGGCAACAAAAAATGTCGTAATTGTAGATGTAGCAACTGAAGAGGACAAAAAAAAAAATCCTAAATAATCAAAATCTGTGCAAGGCGGTCAGGTGTGAACCCCCAAAGAAAAGGAATCCACTCGTAATCATGTACGATGTACCGGTTATACCGGTTACGATGGACAACAATGAATTATGCGACACGATAAAGAATCAAAATTTTGACAATATGACTGATGAACAATTTAGAAATGACTTTAAACTGAAATTTAAGACAGGACCAAGAGACAGACAAACAGTACACCACGTAGCAGAAGTAACGGGATCTATGTGGAAAAAGCTCACATCTATGGGTAGAATATACGTTGGATTTCATGCCATTAACGTGCGGGACTACTTGGTGGTGCCTCGCTGCCACAACTGTGGCGATTTGGATCATATCCAGAAGTACTGTGACAGGAAGTCGGCTTGCTCCAGATGCGGAGCGGAAGATCACGTAAGAAAGAATTGCACCAAATCTGGAATCTGCATTCCATGTGTAAAGAGAGGCAAAAAGACCTGTAACGCCTCAGGAAGGAATTGCCCAACCTATAGGATGTTGGAGCAAAGATTGATATCAAGAATTGATTATGGCTGAAGCCGCAGCTGTGCGCAGGATGCCAAAAAGGAAGTCTCCGGGGAAGAGGCGTAGAGACGCGGCTACGGCTGCTGAATTCAAGCAGTTCCTAACCTTAGTTGAAGGCAGTGAAACTGAAAGACCAGGAATGGTACACGTGTCCGTCCAGACGGACCTCTGTGGACGGGAAGATGCCGCTCTCCCCTCCCCCCGGAACTCGAGACCGCCAGAAGGTCGTGCACCCGAAGTCAAGCGTCCTGCAATAGCGGGCCAAATAAAAGCCACAAGAAACAGCTCCACATCCGAAGAACCACTTAAAGTAAACACAATCAGCAGCACAATAACCACACCTACTTCTGACCAATCGTTAGTAAAACGTCTAGAGGTGGATCCCATCAGGATCTACCTAAATCTGGAAAATGCCTTGCAACTTTCCCGTCTGGAGGAGCCGGCTGTTCTGACCACAGCACTAAGGCACATAGTGCGGGTGGGACACCAGTATGGACGTAAAGTCACCTTCTCTGCCATGGAGGCTGTCGATAGAATACAGTTAGAGACCATGAATCTCCCCACTGACTTTGGCACCCTGCGTGACCTTGTCAAAAAGGTTTTTCAAAGAAGAAACGAGAAGTTTGATCTAGACGAGATTTACAATCAGGCTGTCTTAGCCAATGGTAGGATAGCGTATGACTGGAGGAAGACCTTTCCAGAACAATATGTACACACATATTTTCCATGACCACTAAAATACTGCTAGGACAACTTAATGCACATAACAGGAGCTCCGAAGGGTGGTGGAGGAGATGAGTCTCGACGTACTCTGTCTACAGGAGCCATACTCTCTTGCGGGTAACATAGCTTTCGCTAACGTTAATTGGCAAATAGTATCCTTTGGAGATGACCCTAAAGCCACCACTATAGTCATAAATAGAGCCATAAGAGTCACAGTGCTCGCCCATCTCTCAAACGTTATTGTATTGTAACCGAAATCCAGACTCCAGTGGGAGTCATTCATTTAGTAGTAGTAGTAGTAGAGAGGTTTTGTGGGCGCACGACAGCAAGGTCTTCAGCGCCCGTCCAGTATCATAGTGAGACGGGTGTCAAGAAAAAAACCTCAGAACATTGACATAAAACGGAACATAAAACACGGGGAACAATCATTGAAAAAATGTGCTCACCCACACCGATGCGTGGGATGAAGCAGGGCGTCAGCAGTAAAACATGGACAACACAGGAAGAAAATGGTAGAGGGAGCTAAAACAATGAAGCAGGTGGAAGTGGCTGGCTGACCGCAAGGAAAAAAGGGAGGAGTGAGCCACTCTGCAACACACTAAAACCTCCCGCCTAAAAGTTTAGGCCAGAGTCCAGACACATCACAAAACTTAAAAACCCTAGACACACACGCCTCATCGTTAGCTAAAACACAAGGCAGATCCCCATCAACTTGCGCTTCTGCCCGTGCATCACGGTATAAAATGCAGTCTGTTAAAATGTGCCGGACAGAGATGTGCACACCACAAGCATCACAAAACGGAGGATCCTCCCGCCGTAATAAAAAGCTATGTGTGAGAGGACAGTGCCCGATCCGAAGACGTGTGAGGGCCACCTCTTCCCGCCTGTGCAACCGGCAGGAGGAACGCCACGGCTGAGTGGTTGACTTTACCGACCGCAGTTTATTGGCCGTCACCGCCAGCCATTCGTCCTCCCACAACTCCATGCACTTCCTGTGGAGTGCAGCGATGACTGACTGCAAGGGTATAGGACACTGGACCACATCCGGCTCTCTGCAGGCCTCCTTGGCAGCCCGATCAGCCTGTTCATTGCCCCATATGCCGACATGACCAGGCACCCAGCAGAAGGATACCTCTTTACCCCGCTGTTGGAGCAAGTACAGTTGGTCCTGTATCAGCTGAACCATCTCCTCAGTCGGGTATAGGTTCTGCAGTGATTGTAAGGCACTAAGAGTATCGGAGCAGAGAAGAAATCGATCGCCCCGAACACGATGCATCTGCTCCAGTGCCTTCAGGATCGCGTGGAGCTCCGCTGCGAGAACGGTATATTCAGCAGGGAGGCGAATCCGGGTAACATGATCAGGGAACACCACAGAACAGCCAAGGAAATTCTCCTGTTTGGAGCCATCAGTGTAAACGACAGTGAAACCGTGATGCACATCTAAAATGTTGAGAAACAGTGACTGGAATGTAAAATCTGGCGTGCCATCCTTCTTAAAACAAGTCAAATCTAAAATAAGTTTGGGACGCCGGAGGAGCCAAGGTGGAGATCTGCTCCAACCGCGAGGTAAAACACGAAGACCAGCCACAGACATCGCAGCGAGGCAATCCTGTGCGCGAATCCCATAGGGCTGCGTCGCACGTTGCCGGCGATGAAACAACCGTGCCAGAGGAGGCTGAGCAACGGTATGGTATGCAGGTGTGTAGGGTGTGGACAAAGTTTTATACGCCTGGCGTACCGTAAGTAGCCGTCGCCGCAAATGAAGTGGCGGTTCACCTGCCTCTGCACAGAGGCTTGGTATGGGGCTAGTTCGGAATGCCCCAGTGGCCAACCGAAGCCCCGTCCAAAATCTTTAAGTAAGAAGGGCTCGCAGACCCATACACCGTGCACCCATAATCGAGCCGAGATCGCACAAACGCCCTGTAAAACTGGAGCGGACAAGTCCTGTCAACTCCCCATGTACTGTGGCTAAGACATTTTAAAATACTTAAAGCCTGAAGCGACCGCCGTTTCAGGTCTTTAAGATGAGGTAACCACGTGAGCCTTGAGTCAAAAATGAGCCCCAGAAATCTCACCGTGTCTTTAAAAGTAAGAATAGTGTCCCTCAAGCGCAACTCAGGAAAGGTTAAAATCGAACGAGAACGGTTAAAAAGAACACATACAGACTTCTGGGTGGAAAACTTAAATCCACTCTTCCGCGCCCAGTCATCCAAACGCCTAGTCGTAAGTTGCAACTGACGAGTTGTCGTTGCAAGGCTTAAAGAAGAGCAGAACAAAGAGAAATCATCCACAAACAAAGAACACTGGACAGGACTTGTCACCATGGACGTAATGCTATTAATAGCGATGGCAAAGAGAGTCACACTTAAAACGCTACCCTGAAGGACACCGTTCTCCCGCTCAAAGCGATCAGACAGGACGTCACCAATTCGGTATCTAAAATATCGTGGCGAGAGGAAAGACTGAATAAAACGAGGAAGACAACCACGAACACCCCATTCGTGAAGCAGCGCCAGGATGAGACGCCTCCAAGTGGTATCATAGGCCTTCTCGATGTCGAAAGATACACCGATAAGGTGACGACGGCGGAAGAAAGCTTGTTGTATAGCCGCCTCCAGGAGGGCAAGGTTATCGAAGGTGGAACGAAACCTCCTGAACCCACACTGAAAGCGACTATGGAGTTTCCGGGATTCTAACATCCAGACAAGGCGGCGGTTGACCATCCGCTCCAAGGTCTTCCCTATGCAACTAGTGAGGGCAATACTACGGTAGCTACTTGGGCTCGTGCGGTCTTTCCCAGGTTTTAAAAAAGGGATTAAAACTGCCTCACGCCACGCGTCAGGAAAGGTACCCGACTCCCAAATGTCATTAAAAAGTGCGAGGAGGAGTTCCCTGTTGCGCATTGTGAGGTGCCATAGCATACTGTAATGGATCCTGTCGTGACCAGGGGATGTGTCACGAGCTCCAGACAAAGCAGAATCCAGCTCCCACATAGAGAATGGGCAGTTGTACACTTCATGAGAGGTGGACTGGAAGTCTCTCAGCAACCGCTCTATGGCGCTGGAAACCTGGATCCTGACTGGTTGTTGCAGTAACTGTGGCAAAATACGCTGCCAAAGCCTGGGCAATGTCTTGCAGATCCGTGTGGAGAGTGCCGTTAGTCATTACAGCAGCAATGGGGCACCTCCCTCCTCTGCCAGAAATTCGCCAGATGGTCTCCCACACAATGGAACTTTTGGTGGAACGATTAATGGTGTTCAGGAACGTTTGCCACGACCTCTTCTTGCTCTCACGAATAATGTGGCGACATCTTGCCCTCGCCACCCGAAAGGCTGCAAGATTCTCAGCAGTCGGCCGAGCCACACGCCTGGTCCTGATTGCAGAGCGGCAGGCGGCACTCCACCAAGGCACAGGTGGCCTTTTCCGGTGGCCTGTGGACTGTGGAATGGATGCTGCAGCGGCGTGGTGGACCGTGTTGGTAATATGATCCACCCACATCTCAACATTCGCACAGTGTTCGAATTGGGCCAACTGGCTATAAAGTGTCCAGTCAGCTCCACTGAGCACGCATCGTGGTGGTCTCCTTTCGGGGCGCACGCCATCTGGCAGGTGAATCCAGATTGGGAAATGATCACTGCCGTGCAAGTCAGCGACCACTTCCCAGTGAGCACTGGCGGCAAGAGCTGGAGAGCAAAGTGAGAGGTCAATGGCAGAGAACGACCCAGTCGCCGCGCAGAAATGAGTACTCTGTCCTCCATTGAGCAAGTAGGCACAGGATGACAGGAGAAGCCTCTCAATTGCTCTACCCCTGGGGCAGGTAATTGCAGAGCCCCAAAGCACATTGTGGGCATTAAAATCACCACAAATAATGAACGGCTGGAGGAGCTGTGTAAGAAGGTCGGTGAGGGCCGCTTCATCAAGAGCATCATGTGGGGGCAAGTAAAGTGAACATACAGTCAATGGATGACGCACGTGCACGGACACAGCAACAGCCTGTAGAGTCGTCGTAAGTGAGAGAGGCGAGGAGAGGTAGTCTGTCCTGACGAAAATACCTACGCCTCCTCTAGCTCTCTCTCCACGCAGGTCGTCCTTTTTGTGGAGTGTATAGCCTCGTATCTCAGGGGAGTACAAGGGATGGAAATACGTCTCCTGGAGACAGAGACACAGTGGTCTACCCTGAGAAAGTAGACGAAGTTCCTCCACATGCGTCCTGAACCCTTGCAAGTTCCACTGGAGTATGGCAGCCATCCATGTTGAGGGTAGCACCTTCATCCTGTCTCTCTGATGGGGCGGGGAGACCGCAGTAGGTGGAGGGGCAGGCGTGGGACGAGATGAGTGCCCCACACATGCATCGTATTCCATCAGCTCTGGGGAAGAGTCAGATGAAGCCTCGCGTAAAACAACATCCGCATGGTCAGATGGTTTACCACGGGATTTGACCTGCTGTTGCTGCTGTACAATAGCTTTCTGTGGTTTGGTGGACTTTTGGGGAGCTGATGTGGGAGTGGTAATTGGAGCACTGGGCTTGGGGACAACATCAGCTGTTGGAGGTGCAAGGGGCTGGACCAAGTTCGCCACTGTACCTGTGTCTGCCGTTCGAGTAGGGGCTACTGGCTCTGAAACACCGCCTGCAGTGCAAGTGCACTGACAGCTGCAGGTGTTAATGCCAACACTCGCCACCTCAGTCTGCGTCGATGCATCAACTTTTGGAGTAGGCTTCTGTACCAGGGATGCAAAAGATGTAGCAAATGTGGAAGGTTGCATCGACTTATAAATCTTCTTGGCCTCACCATAGGGGATACGCTTGGTCGTTTTTATTTCCTGGACCTTGCGTTCCTCTAAAAATATGCGGCAGTCCCGACTCCTAACAGGGTGGTTCCCAGAGCAATTAATACATTTAGCCGGAGACGAGCAACCAACTCCTTCATCAGCAGCCTGACCACAGTTTCCACAAGTCGCTTCGCCTTTACAGCCGAGGGTGGTATGCCCAAAACGCTGGCATTTGAAACAGCGCATCGGGGCCGGAAAATAAGGCCTCACACTAAGGCGAAGGAAGCCAGCTTTAACATGTTCAGGAAGTTTTGTGCTACTGAAGGTTAGAATAAAGGAGGCGGATTTGACAAGAGTGCCATCATCCCTCTTCATGATGTGTTGGACGTCAACGATACCTTCTGGAGCTCACTCACGTTGCAGTTCTTCCTTGGAAATATCAACTAGATCCCGGCATGTCACCACACCTTTGCTATAATTCAAGGTGCTGTGCAGTTCAGTGGCTATGGCATACTCCTCAAGGCATTTAGCAGCTTGCAGGTTAGTGGCTTGCTTGGAAGTGGAAGTTTCCACGAGCAAGGTCCCATTACACAAACGCTTCACTGATTTTAAGGAGCCACAGATGCCCTCCAACCCTTTTGTATATAGAAGGGTGAAACCTTCTCAAACCTACCCTCCTTCCGTTTCACAATGAGAAACACATTCGGATTACCAGAATGCATTCTGTTACCTAAGACTGGACTTGTTAAAGAAGCACCGGAGTCAGGGGGACTGACTGCACGGGCCCTCTTAAGAGACTGGGTGTTAGAACCTTCCAGCGGCCCACCCTTTCCGCTGGGAGGAAGAAAAGAGGATGACGAAGGATCCATCGCGGTCCCACGACCAGCTAGGGAACTAGAAGTCCACCTAGACAGAGCCCCGCGTGCCTAGGTAAGCCTTATACAACTGAGGGGTGGCAGGTTCCTCAGAGGTTGCCCGCTATCGACTGTTCCACCTCAACAGCCATGCATCTCATCAGCGCGCAGCACACCTTGAGATTGAGGTTTTTTTTATAGAGGTTTATTCCATCCTCGCGATCCGGGCGGTCAAGCCAAGATCCCCATTCCCTGAGACACACAACGTTCCACCGCCGCGCCGCACGGTGGTCGCTGATGTATGCTCAGAGGCTACGGTGACAGGGGACGGGCGGCACTTACCAGTCCCCAGCTCAGGAACCCCGGGGTCGCCAAGCCCGTACCCAGCAAATGAATGCTGAGCCCCTGGGGGCTCATTCATTTAGTTAATACGTACTTCCAATATGGTGACGACATTGAGATATATTTAGGTCAACTAGGACGACTCACAACAGCACTAAGAGACCGAAAGATAGTGGTGGTGGCAGATGTCAATGCGAAGTCCCCCGTGTGGCACAGTGGCACCCAGGTTGGCAGAGGGGAGAAGATGGAGGATACAGTAATGTCACTACAGTACTTGGTTGCCAACAGAGCAGGGAACCCCCCCCCCCCCCCACCACCTACACGGTCGGAGGAGGAGAAGGAACTAACATTGATGTAACATTAATTTCACCAAATTTTGCTGGTCACTTGAAGAAGTGGATAGTAAGAGACCAAGTAACAACAAGTGACCATAACTTAATCACATTTGAGCTCACCGACAGGGAATGCCACTGGGAATTTCAATTAAATTACAACAAAACTGATTGGGGGCGCCTTGCAAGAGAGTTTGTTCCCCCGACATGGCCGGAAGGTGATGAAGACATCGACAGGCATGCTGAAGAACTGGTTAGTACCATCACAAAAGCAGTAAAGGCTGCAGTACCAACTAGGAGGAGGGCCGTCGCAGCCTCCCTGTCACCATGGTCCGTTGAACTAGGGCAGACGCGTCAGTCTGTCAGGAGGGCATGGAGGTACTACCAGCGAAGTGTTGTCTGGGAAGGGAAACAGAGATGGCTAGAAATCTATAGGAATGCTAAGGAAGAGTTCCAGAGGGAGCTCAAAAGGGTTAGACTGGTAAGCTGGGAGAAGTATGACCAGAGCCAATTGGCTACAGATCCCTGGGGCATCCAATATGAAATAGTTAGGGAAAAAATCAGGTCTCCTATGGTACTATCAACCATCCGGGATGGGAATCGGATGACAGGGACATGGCAGGAAACAGCTGAAGTCCTTCTCCGGTCCCTGCTTCCGGATGACACGGAAAATGAGGATACAGAAGAACAAGGCCTAACTAGGCAAGCTCAGAAGAGTACCAAAACAACACTGTGGTGTACCCTTTCTCAGAGAACGAGGTGGCGGTGCACATTAGGGCACTTAAAAGAGGAAAAGCCCCAGGACCAGACGGCATCATAGCGGAGGTGGTGCAATACCTCGCTCCTCAACTAGTAGCACCTCTAGCTAGAATCTACAAAGAGGCCCTAAGCCTCAGAAAGTTTCCCACCATCTGGAAACAAGCAAATGTAGTAATAATAAAAAAGGGATTGGATAAGGATCCAAAAGTGGTCAAGTCCTACAGACACATATGTCTGTTGGATCTGCTAGGTAAATTGCTGGAGAGGCTGCTGGCTGACAGGCTGATGGCACACAGAGTGCCTTGTGGAATTAGCAGCAGGCAGTTCGGCTTTAGGCCAGGGCGTTCTGCGTCTGACGCAATCGCCATGGCGGCTAAGGTCTGCGGGTTGTCCACACTTAAGTACATAGTTGGCATCATGGTGGACATCAGTGGCGCCTTTGACAACCTGTGGTGGCCTTCGCTCATCTCTCGCTTGCGAGAGAAGGAGTGTCCAGGGGCGCTATATGGGTGTCTTAGGAGCTATTGCATGGATAGGGAGGTTTGGCTATCATCCCCTAGCGAAAGAGTGGGCAAAAAGATAACAAAGGGGTGTCCACAGGGCTCTGTCCTGGGGCCACTCTTTTGGGATATCAATATGGAGCCTCTCCTTGAGACCTTGGAGAATTGTGCAGATGTGCTAGAGGTGATAGCTTACGCTGATGACCTCCTCCTGTTGGTTGGCGAACGGAACCGAGAGGAATTGGAACAAAAAATTGAGAGGACCATGACATTACTTTCACAGTGGTGCCATAGAACCACGCAAAAAGTAGCTCTAAACAAATCCACCTACCTACTCCAAAATGGTCAATTGGTCAGAAACCCTACAGTTAGGATGGATGGCACACCAGTTATACGTCGTCGAGAAGCTAGATACCTAGGGGTAATGCTAGGTGAAAAATGGAGCTTTACCAGGCACATTGAGGTAACAACACATAGGTCGATAGAAGTGTTAAACAACTTCATCACCATAGGCCACAGACGATTTTTTATCTCCTACCGAACCTCATCAAGCTCTATCACAACACAATTCTTGTCTCCATCATGGGCTATGGGTCCGGGGTCTGGGCCCACAGGCTCACGAGGGTCGTTGCTGCTATGGCCGTGAGGAGAGTGCTGTGGAACACGATACTACGATCAGTGAGGGCATATCGAACATCACCAGGGGGAGCGTTACTGATACTCATGGGCCTGTGCCCCCTTGATATAAAAATCAGGGAGCAGGCTGCATGGTATTGGGTCAAAAAGGGGAAAATTGAAAAAAAACTAGGAATATCATGGGGGTCAGAGTGGGGGACAAAATAACAATGAAAAGAAGGGGAATGGAACTTTGGCAGGAAATCTGGGATGGGGATGAGACAGGAAGAAGAACTCACCAATTATTACCAAACGTTCTGGAAAGATTAAGGATGAAACATTTCCAGCCAAGTAAGGGACTGCTGCACTTCCTCACTGGGTATGGCCCGTACCCGGCATATCTTTGCCGGTTCGGGAAAAGAGCGACACCATCGTGTGACTGTGGTGCCGAAATGGGCACACCGGATCATGTAGTCTACGAGTGTCCGCTTTTCGACGACGTTGCAGCTAACTTACGGAACTCATTGCCTAACACAGACACCTTTCACCTTATTACAGACCCTACCACCTTCACCATCATCGATAAACTGGCAAATGAGGTATCCGCCAAGGTCCTAAGGGAATATAGAAGGGAGATCGAGTAGATAGGAAACCAATATGTGACTTCACACACCATCCCATTCCGCCAGCGTGTGTACTGGCCGACCGTCAATGACGGTCGGGATCCGACGCATCCAGGACCAGGAGGAGGGTGCGACCACACCGACTAGAGACTACAGCACATCAACTATGACTGATAAAAAATTATTATTATTATTTGTAGAAGTAGATTGTAGGAAATTTTCTTTATACCCGCAGCGATTGCGTTAAGGCCAGCCCAGTGCCAGGGGCATGCCCACTGGGATTAGCTCGGTGGGCATGGCCATGAAACAGTAGGTTTATATTATATACTGGCACACCTGTAACGCTGCAGGATGTAGTTGTTAGTAGTAAAGTAGGTTAGAGTTGATAGCATGACTGACTAACAGTAGATCATATAGATACCCATAGATCATATAGATACCCATAGATAGAACTAACTTCCTGTAGCTGATATTAATAGTAGAATATAGAAGATTTGGTAAATGCTTCTAAAATGTAATATTGTATCTAATTTCGACCCACTAATGATTTTAGGTGGTGGGTTAGATTGTACAACATTGGGTTTTGATAAATAAAGATTAAAAAAAAACTTCACTTCTTTTAGGATGGTGGAGGAGAGCTGTGTTGAATGTCTTCAACGAATGGCGAAACCTAGGTGAAACGAAGTCCAGACGTCTTTGGGTGATCACCGCTCATTACAAATGTTGGCCGTTGTAGGCTGGATAGACCGGTAAAACATGAAATCCGGGAACTGTGGCGGAACTAACATCAGATTTTAATTCAGGGGAGAGTATAAGTGTGGAAGAGACGGTGCACCGAACACTCTTTACGATGGGCCTCCGAAGTCGACGACCCATACGTGTGTAATGTTAACACCACGACATCGACAACTACGAGAGAAATGGGCACGTAACCATCGGCACTGGACACCGGCACTATGGCACAGTGTTGCACCGTCTGATGAATCCCGACATCGTCTTCATCACGCCATTGGGAGGGCGCGAATCTGTCGCCTTCCAGAGGAACAGTTCCTTGACGCCTGTACTGCAGGACGGAGACAAGTTGGCGGCGTCTTCTTTATGCTCTGGGTGACATTCAACTGGGAATTCATGGGTCCAGTGGAGATAGTACAGTTTCCCATGACAGCCAAGGAGTATCGTACACTGGTTGCAGCC
The DNA here is from genome assembly GCF_021461385.2 of Schistocerca piceifrons. NCBI lineage: Eukaryota > Metazoa > Arthropoda > Insecta > Orthoptera > Acrididae > Schistocerca > Schistocerca piceifrons. The sequence continues at coordinate 952,127,854 of NC_060138.1, forward strand.
CACGTTCACCCTTTCATGATTATCACATTTCCCGACGGTAGTGGCATTTTTCAGCAAGATAATACATGTCACAAGGCCACAGGTGTGATGCAGTTGTTAGAGGAACACAGTGGCGAGTTCCAATTGATGTGCTGGTCCCCCAACTCGTCAGATCTGAATGCTAACGAACACATCTGCAATTTGATTAAACGTGGCGCCAAAGCTCATCTCAACCCTCCCCGGAATTTACAGGAACTATGTAAGTCATGCGTGCAAATGTGGTTTCATCTCCCTCCAGCAACTTACCAAGGCCTCATTGCTTCCATAAAACGACACGTAGCCGCTTTTATCCACGCCAAAAGTGGACATACGCGCTATTGGGTAGGTAGTCATAGTGTTCTCGCTGATCACTATATGTTAACGCCCTGTGGGTGGTGTTGAGTATGTGCTAACTGCCTCATCAGAGATTTTCTAGGAATCTGTATACATCGATCTTTTTATTGATCTGTCTACAATTGAAAGAGATATGTGCACGGATATCCGTTTCAGATGTAGCATTTAGGAAAGGCGTGTCGCAACAGCACAGATTTTGGAAATCAGCGTAACTTCTTTGTAGGAGCAGTGCTTCTTTGAGTTCGAAACCTGTGAACATAATGCTTAATCTGGAATTCTTCTGTCTTTCGTAACTATCTTGTGTGAAATGAAAAAGCTGCGACAGAATTTTGACAATATAGCTGTTTTTTCTTAAGATTAAAGGCATATCATTTCATTCCACGAGGAGGGATTTTGTTGGAGGTTAATTTTAACACTCCAAAGCATATAATGATAGCTTTGAAGAGACACTTATTTTCTCTAGGGCGGTTTCTTGCTAAGCTTGAGAATCCATTTATGACCTTATCTGCGTGGGACACAGATTGCTGAGGGAAGGGACTCCTCCCTAGAGGTATTGATTGAAAAATGTGACGACGTGAGCACACATCAATCGTACCCTTCTTCCCCATAGCAGTCACTGTGTGTGACGACTCGTCTCCTTCTTCTATTGCACTGAAATTCACTGAGTTACGCTTGAACTGCGGTTTCACGGAATGTAGAGCGACTGCTAGAAACTTAGCACTTCTTCCAACAGTTCGAAAGATTGATAGTAGTCTTTCGTGAACTGAAAACCGCAAAATTACGATACCGTTCAAGAAAAACTATGGCCAAAACCTATGAAAAGTATTAAAGTGATGGAAAATAACAGGGGTGCTATGAAGCAGTGGCTAACTTAGCACGACAGCCAAGAACGACAGTATGCATATTAGAGAATGTGGCTTAAGAAAAACAGAACGAAGACGAAGGTGATGAAGGCCAGTAGAAAACTGAAAAACAGCTTTAACGTGAAAATTGGAACGATGTGGTAGGGCAGGAATTGAAAGAATCCTCCTGTCTAAGAAACAAGTTCACACACGATGGTCACAGCGAAGAAGATATCAGGTGTAAACTAGCACAAGGGCCGGCCGCGGTGGTCTCGCGGTTCTAGGCGCGCAGTCCGGAACCGCGCGACTGCTACGATCGCAGGTTCGAATCCTGCCTCGGGCATGGATGTGTGTGATGTCCTTAGGTTAGTTAGGTTTAAGTAGTTCTAAGTTCTAGGGGACTGATGACCACAGCTGTTAAGTCCCATAGTGCTCAGAGCCATTTGAACCTAGCACAAGGAAGAAAATTTTCTTCAATGAAATAATTGTACCAATATCAGGTATTTTCATGGAACTAAGGAATAATTTCCTGAAAAGTGTGTGCCTGGAGCACAGCATTGTTTGGAAGTGAATCGTGACCGTTGGAGAAACGAAAGAGAAACCGGAAGCACTTGGAAACGTCGCGCTGTGGAACATTGTTAAAATTAAGCTGTCGGATAAAGGACAAAATAAAGAAGAATTAAGAGGAGTAGATCGGAGGGGGGGGGGGGGGGAAGTCTACGGAAGATTATTAACAGAGGAAGGGCACTGATCACCTGGCCGCTGATCGCCACTAACCCACAAAGACACATACACACATACACAAGTTAGTGGGACATCTGCTTCGGCATTCACCAATATTTAAATTGGCGATAGAAGGAGACGAAAATAGTAGAAAGAGACAAAGCCTACAAGAGGTAAACGGATGTTAAAGGATATAGTGTGGCTCAAATGGCTCTAAGCACTATGGAACTTATCATCTGAGATTATCATTTCAATAGACTTAGAACTACGTAAACCTAACTAACCTTAGGACATCACACACATCCACGCCTGAGTCAGGATTCGAACCTGCGACCGTAGCAGCCGCGTGGTTCCGGACTGAAGTGCCTATAACCGATTGGCCACAGCGCCCGGTGCTATGGTGAGCTATAGTTCCGTAGTGATGAGAAAATTAGCACAAGGCTGGAAAGTGTGGATATCATCAAACAAGTAGAAACAGTATCGATACAAAAATAAAAATCTGATGGATTTCACAGGCAACAGCAGGCATATTCAAAGAAGGGCTGTGCGAAGGACTTTCCCGACTGGCAAGACATTGCAACAATAGAAACTCCTTATTTTGTCTCTTTTTGGAACTAACGCTTTAAACCGTTTTGGAACTGCAGCTATTTAAAGGACTCAACTGAAACGCATAACTTTCGGCATGGTCACGTTGGTTGCTTACGAGGTGTAGCTTCCAGTTTAGTCCAGACAGCAACTTACATAGTAGCTCTCACTAGACTCAATGTTGTCTCGAGTTCATTCTGTAAGTCTCGGAACTGAAAGTTCAGTACACTACATAAGAAAAAGTAAGTCATATACGCATGCATGTTTCGGCGTGAAGTATGTATGTTGTGAGTACACTATATTTAATGATGTCGAATTTCTACGAATGACGAGGAGTGGAGGATGCCCTAGAAGAAAGACGGCGTCCAATGCCACCTTACTCCGAGGCCTGTGAGGTGAGCCAGGTGACCAATCACTACTCATGGCATTGCCACTCACCTCAAAATTTGCCGGCCTGATTATATTAGGAAGGTTCTTTTAAATAACTACCTAACTTCGAAAGTTGCTTGTCACGTACGTCAACCTTCATCTTTTCCTATTTGCCGCGTTTGCTGACTTGTTAGCACTTTTGCTAACATAATCGGTGCCCGATACTCGACGCCTGAGATGAAGCGGTCTTCGGTCTAGCCGAAATAGAGAGCTTGAATGACATTCTTTGGCGAGCAGTGTTCGGCCATTAAGAGATCAGCGTGGTCGGGGCTGGAACTACGTGCTTGGTGTTCAAATGGAGCTAAGGAGACTTGTTCTTGGTTTGTAACTTGTCTGATGAATACGGACGGAGAGGTTGGCTGGCGGTTGCTCTTTGGGACTGTATCTAAGAACTTGCAGTGAGATATTCTTCCTGAATTTTTTAAAATTATTATTACATGCTACATTTATCTCATGCTACTAGTTATTACATGCTACTAGTTATGTAAAGTACAGCTTAGGTTGTTATTTCACGGCAAGGAACCTACTTCTGTACTGAACCATTATGAGTGATAGGATTCAGGTGCTCTGTCCGTGTGGTAGTCAGTCTCGACTCACGTAGTCCACATTTCGGTTTCTCCATATATCACATCCGACTCAAAGCCGAATTATATAAAGCTCTTCCTGATACTTATAACAATTTTTGATTTTTCGTAAGTCTTTTGAATCCGTAGTGGCTAAATTCTTTCTAATGCAGTACTGTAGAATGCCACGTAGTTCAAGTAGAAGTAATTGTGTTCTTACATTATCTGTGAACCGTGTTTAGAGCTGAAATAATTAGTAGTTTGAAAACAATCCCTCTGAATTTATTTATGCAGCTTCCCATTATTAAATTAATAGCTGATATTTCATGATTCTATTTGGTACGCCATGTACTCATGGATTTTACGAATTGAACTACAGTACAGTTTCTACCACGGTCATTTGCTTTGAGTAAACGCATTTATTAACTGGAATTTGCTTGGACAATCAGCACTCATTTCATCAGTGGCAAGATTATTAATAGCATCTGCGTATGAAGCTCTTATAGTTTTGAAGGTAAGTTTGCGTCAACAACTTCGTGGCAGCTAACGATATCGTAGGATTAATTCAGTGTTTGTTCTGTTACATAAAATTCCAGTCTTTGCGTATAGAAGTATTTTGATCATAACTGTGAGCCAAGTATGTTCACCGCACATGTGTTATGTAGAAGAGGGAGCATTTACCCATTTACTAAGTCAAGAGGTGAGCTGATTAATAAGATATTGGATCGTTAAGGTATATTTAAATCTTCTTTAAAATACAGTCGGATAGAGTTAAACAATATTTTCCATGGGACAGTATTTACAGGTGATAAGAGTGAATTTTAATCAGAGTAATTTATGTAGTCATTCTTAAATGCATTCAGAATTTAATAACAGGCAAGGCACTTCAACTTGAAACCACCTTTGCATCCCATTGTTAGTGATCGCTAGCCTTTTCAATGGCCGGATTCTTAATCATTACTTTTCTATTTTTTTTATGTTCCATTTGGTAAGATATCCTGCAAGAGTGAAAATTATGCCTATAGTGCTAACAGCTTATCATCTGGCTACAGGGATTTTCTGTAATTTTCCTAAAGCGATTGACTACCAGGATGATTCCTTCCAAAAGACTACGGTCACATTTTTTGCCCTCTCTCTACTATGTTATGCTAAATACCTAATGGCCAAAGCGTTGACAGCACTTTAAACTCTGTTCTTCCTCTTTTTTAACTCACTTTCGTCCCCTTCAACATTTAGACATATAAGAGTAAGCCAACTTAGTACCGGATTTAAAAACTACTTTACTTGAAGGACATACAGTACCAGCCCCCCATTTAATTTTCATTATCTCATATAAGAAAAAGTAATAAATGTAATTCCCATATATGTCCTAGTTCGCTTAATTCCGTAATCACTAGCTTCACGGTACGTGAATATGGAGGAATACTATTTCTTTCTTTTTTCGGAGTGAACAAATTACAGTGGGATACTTATTTTATAGCTTATTTGAGCTTAAATATGAATAATGTTGTACTGATGTGAGGAGCATACAAAAAAATTACTTAGTTCCACTTTTAATCTACTCAGTACCTTTATCTCATTAAACATCACATACAAGTTTCTATGAAAATAAATTTAAGGTTTGTGTTTGTAAATAAACCAGGCTAAAACTAATTATCTATCGCAGAAAGAAGAAAGCGGTAGGGCCAGACCGCTCGTAGGATCAGTATGGGTTTCAGAGAAATGTGAGGTAATACTGCCCCTACGACTTATCTTAGGAGACAGCTTAAGGAAAGACCAAACCACGTTTATAGCACTTGTAGACTTAGAGAAAGCTTTTGACAATGATTGGAACATCTTCTTTAACATTCTGAAGGTAGCTGGAATACAATATAGGGAGCGAAAGGCTATTTTCAAACCAGACGGCAGTTACAAAAGTCGACGGGAAGCAGTGGTTGCGAAGGTATTGGACAGGGTTGTAGCTTATCATGATTCATTTAGTCTGTACACATACAAAACAAAAGAAACCTAAGGAACATTTGGAGAAGGAATTAAAGTTTAGGGAGAAGAAATTAAAGCTTTGAGGTTAGCCGATGATATTGTAAAACTGTCAGAGGCAAGAAAGGACTTGGAAGAGCAGCTCATTGGAATGGACAGCGTCTCGAAAGGAGGATATAAGACGAACGTCGACAAAAGGAAATGAAGAGTAATGGAATGTAGTCCAGTTTAATCAGGTGACGCTGAGGGAATTCGATTCGGAAACGGTACCTGAAAGTACCAGACGAATTTTGCTACTTGGGCAATAAAATTAATAATGATGGCCGAAGTAGAGAATGGCAATGGCAAGAACAGTGTTTCTGAAGAAGAGAAATTTTTAACATCAGATATAGATTTAAGTTATAGGAAGTCTTTTGAGAACGCATTTCTGTGCAGTGTTGTATTGTATGGAAGTGAAATGTCGACGATAAACAGTTGAAAAAAAGGGAATGGACGTTTATGAAATGTTGTGCTGCAGAAGAATGCTGAAGATTAGATGGGTAGATCGTGTAAGTAATGTGAAGGTACCGAGTAGAATTAGGGAGAAAAGAAATTTGTAGCACAGCTTGAGTAAAAGAGGGGATCCGTTGATAGAACACAATCTGCGACATGAAGGGAGCACCAATTTATTACTTCAGCGAAGTGTGGGGGAAACTAAGAGATGTACACAGTAAGCGTGTTCAAAACGATGTAGGTTGCAGTAGTTATTCGGCGATGAAGGGGCTTGCACAGGATAGAGTGGCACGGAGAGCTGCATCAAACGTGTTTTCAGACGAAGACCACAGCAACAACAGCAACAACAGCAACAAAAATAACGACGATATTTGACACATAGCCGTCATCAGATCAAAACTTAGAATCTGTGAAAGAAGGTTGAGTGTCAGTTTGAGATAACACCCTGCTTAGGCTCAGGTTTGATATAAACTGACAGTGAAGCTCGTTTACAGGTTGTAAACTTTAACTTACGGTGGCAGTAGGAGCAGCGTCATTATAAATAAAGAAACATATTTTAGCGGTCAAGACCGTTTTGTTCACAAGTGTCCGCAGTAATCACGGACTTATGGAGATTTATTTCCTATATTAATCATGAATTTTAACTTGGAAATTGTGAAGATCGAGTGTTTACATATGAGAAGCATCCACGTTGCTACGCAGGCGCTCACGGCTGCGACCATATCGTTGCGTGGTGTCGGCGGTGAAGTCTCGCCTTTAATCGAGGGAGCGCGCCATGCTAATCGCCGCAGCGTCTTCCTCGAGGAAGTAAAGCTCCTTTATAGTCGGGCGCCGTAATTGTTGTTCTGTATAAATCGAGACGTTCTCGAGAGCCGCCGGCGCTATTGAATAAACCACACGGAGCGTACCAAAATCCATTTTCTGCCTCCCGCCGGCTATTGAGAGAAGTTATTCATGAAAAGCTGCGCCGGAGGAGGTATACACGGATAACCGGCCGACCGGCCTCTTGCTTGTCTTATTTTACTCCTTCCTTTCTCTCCTCCCTCCTCTCCCCGCCCCCCTTTCCCACTGTTTTCATTCTCGTTTGTTCTTAGGGAAGTTCCTCGCGAAACGGAAAATAAAAGCCTGCCATTAAACCGGAAAACAAAAGAACGTGCGACGCTAAAACTAATGTGAGTCTTGGACTGGGAAGAAGTATAGCGGTATGGAATATCTGGCTACGAATTTCTTATTCAAGTTGGGTGTTGTTTTATGGGAATATTTAGAAAGCTAATGGCATTGCCCTGGAGTTTTCAGAAAGTGAGATGAAACTCAAGCAGCCTACGAATTTCTTAGCACTTCGTGGAAAATTTCTGCTATTTGCTTAATACATGACCGACAGATCCAGTATTGGACAAATTTCGAGTTGCATGGAGTATTCATCAGGGTCATCGGAAAATACGGAAGTCCAGTTACCACCTAGAAACATTTCATATGAGACTAAAAGACATGGAGGCAATGGATCATGTAATAAAAATAGGATGCAAGTTTCTTATATCGGGGGATCGCAACAGAAGCATATAAAAAAATTAATTTTTGGACCCATTTCTGCTAATTTTCCTTGAAAGCATCGTTACGTAAACTTTTGTACCGGAGGAGCAGCGTTCTTATCTCTGCATATATAAGACTGTCATTTGAGGCTGTAGTCACTGGGTGCGAGATGTGTAATGTGAGCGACTTCTTGCCAAGTTTCTCAATCCTACTGATGTCGAGGGTGACAGATTTTGACCATTAGGTGTCACGTATCGGCTTTCCTCCTCTCTGAATTGCACTCACATTGGGGTGTAGTTTTTTGGAGTAAGTTATAACATTCCTGACTTCACCGAAACCATCCTGAGTATACCTTTCTAATCCTTGCAAATCTGCCAATATATCGCCGTGTAGACAGCCTTTTATTTTTTATCTGCTTTGATAAATGTGAAAGACACTAGCGTATGAATTACATGTTTATTATATTTTAATTTATTTATTTAAGAAATTTGTTTAAGAAAATTCTCTGCTTCTTACTTATATTTGGTATTTTTAGCTATGATTTCCAGTGCTTTTATTTAGGTTTTAGCTTCAGTCTTTTAAAAGCTAAAGATAAATACCACAGGAGAGTTAGATATATGTTCCGTAGCGTCGATCTCGCTGACACTCCTCGTCGGAACTGCTCCACCTGAATTCTCTAAAATGTTTATTTAGCTACGAATATCGTTCGGAACAACTAGATGCTATGTTGTATGATGCGTATGGATTGATGTGTCTAACTTTTTTTATCAACGAAAAGTTTATTGCTTCTGCGATATTCTCTCGAAGAGTATTGATCGTGAAAAGATGCAAGCTCGCACTATCATTCCACACTGCATCTCCGATCGATCTACGTCACGTGATATGTGAAGAATGTTTGCCAAATCTTTTATAAATTGATAAATACACACCTTGACTGTGTATTATTTTCTTGAATTTGTTTATTTTGCCATCGACTAACTAAACATTCACAATGGAGCTTAATAGCGTCGCACTACAATAGCAAAATCTCTCCAACATAAAACACATCTGATCTCTATAATAGCTTCACACAGAGTCCCCAAATAATCTTTGGTTACATACTCCAGAGAGATGAGTCCGTAGCACGGGACGTTCAATTCTCGCAGGTAGTTTATACTACTCTCGGCATTCATAATTGGCTGCAGCTTCAGAATCCATTGTATTAGATAGACTATTAGTTGACTGAAGAAACCAGTATTTGAGGACCAGTGATAATTAAAGGAGTATCCTCGCCATCCCGCCACAGTGATTTCAACGAAAACGTCAACATGTCATCGATTATGGCGCCTTATTCCACATAGATGGCGGTGGCTCAGCTTTCAGGTACTAATTCGAAGCACTGTTGTCTTAAACATCTGTTAAAATGTTAAAACAAAATTGACTGTTGGGAACGTAACGATTTCCGAGTAATTCTTTCATTCCCACATTCCTAAATACCAGTGTTCTTCAAATCATACACATTCGGACGAACTCTCCTGAAAGTAACTCTTTACCGCTCATTCCTGAAGTTCAAAACTGTCACAAAGTTGGTGGCGTATTTTAGCAACTTTATGCTGTTGAGCCCTCAGAAACTTAATCACTGTAATTCACGCTCGACTGGATTGTTATTTTCGCAGTCATTTCAGTCCTTGTCACAGGGCATGAGGAAATATGTGCAAAGTGATATGATGTAAAGCTAAACATATTTTCTAATTAGCCGATCGTTACTTTTGAGACGTACTTCGGCTGTTCGAAGAGTTACAAGCGTAATAAAAAGAACTACACTCATTTACGCGTTACTTGAAATATACTGTCAGTAACTTGGTCCTCATTGTATCTTCTTTATTTTGTATTTGTACTAACTGTAGCATCTAGTTTTAGATTTTATAAGAAAGACCAAAGACTGCTCTTTACTAAATAAAAGTGGCTGAGCGATTGCTTTTAATTGCCGATATCTCCATCCTTTAGAAGTGAAAGAATACATTTTTAATTCGTCGATGGTTACTAGACAGGAAGTCAGAGTGTAAATCTGGTATAAGGCAATAAACTTTTATACCCAGAAACAAAGCATCTGACGTACGTCCTAATCGTATATATACAGTGTGCGCATAAAGTCCGGGAACAATTTCAATTATTCATTGCAGAAGAACAAAACATTGTACTGGTATCATACATATGCCATTTTGATGAGAAACCCCGAAAGTTTTTTTCGTGTACACCGCCAGGCGTAGTTCGGTAATTTGATGATAGTCAGCGCTAGTCGCAAACATGGTGAGTTCAGGTGCGGAGCAAGCTGTTTCATGAAATGGCCTCCCCGATCACCAGATCTCATTTCTTGTAACTTTTTTCTGTATTGACACATTAGAAATCTGGTGTATGTACCGCCTCTACCACGTGATGTAGTAGAGCTCCGGGAGGGAATACGGGAAGCGACTGCCCCAGTCGACGATGCCAAGCTGGGACGTGTATGGCAAGAATTCGATTCCCGTATTAAAGTATGCCGGGTCACTCATGGTTCGCATATCGAATGTTTGCAAAAATAAATAAATAAATAAAATAAATAAATAAATAAATAAATAAATAAACTTTAAGAGTTTCTCTTCCAAACGCGACATCTGTACAATGTTTAGTTCTTGTGCAATAAATAATTGAAAGAGTTCCCAGACTTTATGTACACCCTACACATACGTAGGTATAAAGGAAATGAAACAATTTCAGAGACAAACAAAAATGATTTTATATGTGTAGACTGAAGTGGCGAGTGAATATTTGTATCAAGGCCGGGAATCGAACATGAGTCTCTTTTTTATTAGGTAGGTGCGTTAGCCACTAAGCCACCTTGGCCCAGCAGTTGACACAACTGCACGGACTACCACGACACGCCCCTCCTCGATCCTAATTCTCACTGCCGCACCAGAGGATCCCCGGCCTTGGTACACATTTTCACTCGCTACCTCAGTCTATATGCATGAAACACTGGCAATATCCCAGCACGCTTTTAAGAAGTTTAGTGATTATGATTCATGATTATGATTCCAAAGAAGAAGAAAGCAGCTGCATGTGAAGATCACAAGTCTTTGGGTATTCTAAGTAACACTTAGAAAATATTAACCAAAATAATACGCAGATGCATTAGGAATAAAACCGAAACAAATTTTTGCCAGAAACCCAGTCTGGCACCCGAAAAGGCAGAGGAGAAGCTGTCCTGCGCCTTCGGAGTATAATTAAAGAAAACTTTTCGATTAACAGAAAAATTTTCATATCTTTTATAGGTATCTGAAAAGCTTTCGACACAGCTAAATGGAAGGAACTCACTAAAGTTCCAGAAACAGTCACTCTAGTCCCTAGAGACAGAAGAAAATTAAAGAATTATGCATAAAAGAAACGCTATGGTAAATATAAGAAATACAAAAAAGCAATTGGAATTGTCAAAGGCCTCAGGCAGGAATTCTATTTCTCACCATCACTATAAGATGAACAGCAACAAAAGCAAAACGAGGATAATGGAATGTTGTCGAAGTAAGTCGGGTGATGCTGAGAGAATTAGATTTGGAATTGAGACATTTACAGTAGTAACGGAGTTTTGCTATTTGGGGAGCAAAAAAACTGATGATGGTCGAAGTAGAGAAGATATATAATGTAGACTGGCAATGGCAAGGAAAGCGTTTCTGAAAAAGAGAAATTTGTTAACATCGAGTATAGAGTTAAGTGTCAGGAAGTCGTTTCTGAAAGTATTTCTATGGAGTGTAGCCATGTATGGAAGTGAACCATGGACGATAAATAGTTTGTACAAGAAGAGAATAGAAACTTTCGAAATGTGGTGCTACAGAAGAATGCTGAAGATTAGATAGGTAGATCACATAACTAATGAGGAGGTGTTGAATAGAATCGGGGAGAAGAGGAGTTTGTGGCACAACTTGACTAGAAGAAGGGATCGGTTGGTAGGACATGTTCTGAGGCATCAAGGGATCACCAGTTTAGTATTGGAGGGCAGCGTGGAGGATAAAAATCGTAGAGGGAGACCATGAGATGAATACACTAAGCAGATTCAGGAGGATGTAGGATGCAGTAAGTACTGGGAGATGAAGAAGCTTGCACAGGATGGGGTAACATGGAGAGCTGCATCAAACCAGTCTCAGGACTGAAGACCACAACAACACCATCACTATTCAAGATCTATATAGAACATATCATAAATGGGTGCAGATAATACTATGCATCTATAAGAATGAACACAGAGAGAGTGCATATGGTTAGATTTGCAGACGGCATACCCATTATAACTCCACATGAAAGAAACTTCAAAATATGTATAATACTAAGGGATGAGAACAAAATGCAAATTGAGAAAAAATATACAGAAAAACTCGTGCACTCCAAGGAATCAAAAGAGGTAAACAATAAAGTCAACAAACAGACATCAACATTCTTTAGGAAACTCCCAAGAAAAGCTAAAACGTGAATCTTCCAACCCAGTGTTAGGATAATTTCAGTTAGATCATGTAGCTATTTCGCAAGAAAGTATAATGGAATTTACGAATGTGAAAGTAGTAAGGAATGCTGAATTTGATTCTGATCATTATCTCTCTAAAATAAAATTCAAACTCCTACCTAATAAAGAACGAAAAAAGTTACAAAGGTTAATAAAATATAATACATACAGTCTTACTATAACAAAAGACTCAATTAAAAACTGTCAGGACTAAATTAAAATAGTTAAACATGACAAATGGCAAGAAATATCAGACAGAAAATATTTGGGTCAATAAAAAATAAAAGGAAAATATGGTAGATAGGAATATGCGGAGAAGCCATAGCAGCAAGGACTAAAAAGTGGGGAAAGTGGAACAGCCCAGAGAGAATTGATGATCGTGATCAATTTAAACAACACAGAATGAAAAAAAATTGTAAAAAATAATACTCGTGTCTCTTATCAGACTATTAAGGACAAATTAAATGGGTACCATACTCCTAATGCCCGTTTCAAGAATGAAAACGGTAAAATTGGGTTATGCAACACTGAAAAGTACTTTTTTTGGGAAACTTCCGGGCAACCAGTCGGAGATGTGACTGCGAGTTTGAGTCTAGTCACATACTACTGCCCGTCATTGAGTTCTAAGGCTGGATTGTCTAATATTTCTGAGCGAAGGGCAGCGACTGCGTACACGGAATACGTAGTTCAGCGTTGGCCGCGAGATGACAGCAGAGACAAGACTCGACGAAGGAGTTCTCCACTGTACCGAGAGATGTCTCTGACCGAGCAAGGCGGCTTGCTCCCGATGCACACACACTGTTTTCCATAGGCATCTACACATTCACCTACACGCTGTAGACCACTGTGGTGTGTGAGTGTGCTGGAGAGAACTTTTCTTTGGAGAATGTGTTAAGGTCTCTCTGGCATGGGCAGAGTAAATGATTGAAAGCCTATGTGCTAGCTGTTATGGTCCAGATTATATTTCCACAGCACCTGCGGGATCGAATAGGTGTGGATGATGGATATTCTTATACTTCGCGGTCAGAAGCGATTTTTGACGTTTCTAGTTACTTGCGAAGATCATCTTTTCTTCAAGTACCTGATATTTAAGGTTTTTCAACATGTCCACTATACTCTCCCGCAAATGTAGTCGTTGCACTTAATATCTCTACATATTTTTTACTTTCAAGTATTTCAATGAAATGACTGGCTCTGGATGGGACTCATTAATCCTATGTTCAAAGACTGCTACATTCATACGTTTTGTAAAGTGCACAACTTTACAACTTTTTTCGTTAAGAGTGTTGTCCCAGACGGAAATTTTCGGAGGGCTAGCTGTAAGCCACTAGAATTTTTGTCGGATCCAGTTCTCTCTTAGATGACTGCAAATCTCTGGATAGTGTAAGCGTATAACATGAACGTAATTGTACTATTTCACTTCCTGAGGACACTCCGTATTACTTCGGTGTTTTGTGACAGTGAATAAGATTTAGAAAAGTGTATGAAGGTACTGAAGGACGAAATACCTCAAATCCTTTAAGGGAAAACTGTTTCACAATGTCTCGGAAGAAGAAGAGCTCAAAAAAAAAAAAAAAAAAAAAAAAAAAGAAAGAAAGTTAAATAAAATAAAATAAAATTATTTGTTAATATCAGTTCTGAAACACTAAATACCGTACAGGTTTCATGAAGGAAGACCCGAAATTGATTTTTATTCTGAGAGGAATACGTCACCATTTGATTAATAATGACAGTCTACTTTCATTTGCTCACCTTCCATGTCTTGTAAGCTATTTCAACGCTGTGAGCTCAGTAACAGTAATGGCACCCGAACCAAGTACTGCGGTAGTCAGTTCCGTAGTAAAAAAAGTAATCGACATGGTTGGCATGAAAGTGAAAAGCGAGGACCACACAGATTAGCCAGATACTTCCCCTCTGGATGGGACTCATTAATCCTATGTTCAAAGACTGCTACATTCATACGTTTTGTAAAGTGCACAACTTTACAACTTTTTTCGTTAAGAGTGTTGTCCCAGACGGAAATTTTCGGAGGGCTAGCTGTAAGCCACTAGAATTTTTGTCGGATCCAGTTCTCTCTTAGATGACTGCAAATCTCTGGATAGTGTAAGCGTATAACATGAACGTAATTGTACTATTTCACTTCCTGAGGACACTCCGTATTACTTCGGTGTTTTGTGACAGTGAATAAGATTTAGAAAAGTGTATGAAGGTACTGAAGGACGAAATACCTCAAATCCTTTAAGGGAAAACTGTTTCACAATGTCTCGGAAGAAGAAGAGCTCAAAAAAAAAAAAAAAAAAAAAAAAAGAAAGAAAGTTAAATAAAATAAAATAAAATTATTTGTTAATATCAGTTCTGAAACACTAAATACCGTACAGGTTTCATGAAGGAAGACCCGAAATTGATTTTTATTCTGAGAGGAATACGTCACCATTTGATTAATAATGACAGTCTACTTTCATTTGCTCACCTTCCATGTCTTGTAAGCTATTTCAACGCTGTGAGCTCAGTAACAGTAATGGCACCCGAACCAAGTACTGCGGTAGTCAGTTCCGTAGTAAAAAAAGTAATCGACATGGTTGGCATGAAAGTGAAAAGCGAGGACCACACAGATTAGCCAGATACTTCCCCTGAGAAACAAAATGCTGTTGCGAAATAAAATTAATCGCCTCCACTATTTTACGTATTCGACATCCGACAATATTTCATAACTCTTGATCTAAGAAAGGACAACCACATACAGACCTGAAGGCAAAAAAGGTCTTCAGAGGAGGTCAATAAAGTTAGGTATATATTGGAACCGTTAAATATAAAAAATGAGACATTACTTATTTACAAACAGCACACCTAATATTTACGGAAATACTTCTTATCAATGCCAACAGTATAAAAATTATTGATAGTTGCAGTGCTATGAAACAGTTTCAAACTGAAGGTAGCTTAACGATTATCGCTTCCGTACCAAAACACTCAGCGTGTCAGTGTCATGCCGGAATATGGTACCAGCAAATATTTTTGCTTAGCAGGAGACCCACAAAGACATTCATTCACCCTCATAAAGACAACTGAGTTTTCAATAGGACCTTAACCACAGGGAACTTGTCTGTCCAACGACATCTAATGTCAATGATAAAGCAGCCGTTGGGTGGCATTTTGATGTCCTGTGTGGGCAAAAACAGCAGAGAGTACAGTTTTTCAAAAATTAAAAACGCCTGTGGCATTCACTTTTCTGCTCTACTCTTGGGTTTGATTAGTTGAGTATTACTTTGCTTCAACCTATAGTCAGCACACAGAACAATTATTCAACAATGTACTGCATGTTCACGGTCCACTTGTCGCCTTAGGTTGACATGAAGTTCCGAGCTTCGTTAGGAAAGCAAGCTACATCGGAAGAAGTAATGGAATAACACAGCTGAATCTTCTATAGTAGAGCCCATTGCGGAAAGAGGGCCCCAAGGTCAAACCAGAATTGCCACGGGATTTCAAAATAATTCTGTTTATTTACGTTTTGAAGACCAAAATATTTCTCATTTTTCTAGTTTTTACAGTGTCCTTTATTAGTAACAGCAGTGGCGAATGCTTGCTGCTGCTACACAGATCTAGACGTGTCAAAGCAGGAAAAATTACTTAACGTAGGTAACTGCCTCGAACTATTCGTTATCGTTAGGGCTATATTCCAATAAGAGGCGGTTCCTTTCTTGAAAATTATCGTGGCAGAATGCAATAGACAGTTAACTGTGTAGGGATGATTTCCTTGGCTGCATGACTAGGTACTTTACAAGTTCGAGACAAATTCGATAGTTCAGAAGTATGTTGGCAGTCAATCAATTAAAAGTATACAGATTAGATCAGTTTTGAACTTAAGATAAGATTTATGTGTGTGAACTTTAGTCATGACCAGCGGTTTACAGAGATCTCCTAACCATTGCACTTTTTTTAAAGTAGTAACAATAGCGCAATGTAGTAGTAGTAGTAGTAGTAGTAGTAGCAGTAGTAGTATATGCAGTGTCGAGAATTAGTATCTTAATTTTCCTGAGGACGAACTAAGAATGGATATATGGTACAAGAAAGAAAAAACGGAATAATTTCGTCCCTGAAAATATTTCAGTATGTGATGAATCACTAATTTGCTGCATGACATAGCTCCAAATTCAATGTTTTCGAGATACGTTCACTTTTGCGTAGTAGGAAGACATTTCGCGACGCCACCCCAGCATAATTTATCAAAACAGAGGCTTAGCTATAAGATCAAATAGCGTGCAAAACATAAAAAATACCGGTGCCTATTCTTTCGGTTCTAATAACAAAAAAGTGTCAACATCTGAACTGTGACTAGGGATGTTCCGATAGCAGTAAAGTATCGATATCTATTCGGGTGAGTAGTGTTCAGGTCGACTTGGTGTAATAGTATTTGAGTACTACAGAAGTATCGATACATACTCAAATCGATACTATCTTTGTATCTTTATGCAAACGAAGTAATTTCGTATACATTTATTATTTTTCTGGATTGCTTTTTATATGGTGTAATATAATACATTAAATACTTTTATCTCTTTATTAACGATAATCCCCAAAGAAAAAATTCACCTTTTGGATGGTTACTCCAAAAGAGCAATTCCTATAAATATTTAGGAGACAACTTATTTGTGTTCTGAGTCATAGTTGCAGCAGTTTTTTAAAACAAACAATCACAAGCCACAGATGTTGCAACGAGAATGAAATATTGTTGAGAATTTTTGTGTAAATACAGAGAAATGACGTCCATGCTCTCGCATTCTGCAGAATGGTTGCTGTTTTATGATATTACAGGATTTAACGAACAGAGAGATACTTCGTCACTTAGTGTGTTTTCTTTTTTGTAGCCTCCTCCTAGCTTTTTATGATCTTTTCGAAAGTCGTATTCCTGTGTTGACCGTAAACCTAGCAGCATCTTCCTCCGGTTTTCTTGGGCTTGCAGACAAACCAGACATCAAATTTTTTGTGTGGCTCACCGGCATGCTGCTGGATCTTGAAGACGCATGTTTTTAAACCTCGGATTCAACAGCGTAGCATTGCCAGCATGCTCATTCAATTCAGTTAACTCATCTCGTTTCTTCGGCTTAGTCTATAAAACTTCCTTGGATTTTTTGACAATTTGTGAGACTCAAGTGATACTATTAACTTCTATTGACTAGGAGTTAATCATTGGTATAATTTTGGATATTTTAACAGTCGTCGTTTGCCCCGATGTTTCTCTTGCAAAATCACCAAGCGACGTAAATCAACCTGTATGTTAGGTGATTGTTCCCATCTGTACAGCAGACGCAGGCAGTCACTAACTGGGATATGTGCGTAAAATCTTTGCGATACAAGTACTTTTCTTTCGATACCGAATAAATATCGAAAGAATGACTCGATTCTAATAGTACTCGGAATCGAAACGAAAGTATAGAATATTTACTTGTATCGGAACATTCCCAGCTGTGACAGTTGACGCAAAAAGCGAAACGTCCTTGCATTTATTTTTTCAAAGCACTAAGCTAAGTTTATCCGAGATGTTGAACGAAAATTATGAAGAAACCTGTGAGACTCGTGTACGGAATCGGCAGTGCCTTTGAACCAGATATGTCTGCATTAGCGATGTAATGTCATGCAAAATGTCGAGAGCACTACACTCAAACCTTACGCCATACCACTGTCACGTGACTTAGGAAACAATGTATGTTGGCCATAAAATTTCTGTTCTACGCATCTGAATGCTCACTCCATAACTGTTCCTGCATAATGATTGCGACCAGAGAGTGTCCATTACCGCCAACGAAGGAATGTCATTCGCAGCATCTTTGCTTCCATCACGTTGTAACGTGTAGTATGAGACATACAGCTTTGGGTCAGTTCATTCTTAGGTTTAGGGAATGAGAAATAAAATAATGGAAAAAGAACTATGCAGTCAGAACTAACAACACAGGAACACATATACAGTATATACTGTATATAAATAAATACATGCATTCACAGACACGTATATTCATATACATACATGAATGCATTCATAAATAACTTAATACACTGAAGCGCCAAAAAAACTAGTATAGGCGCCTATATAAGACAACAAGCGTCTGGCGCAGTTCTTAGATCGGTTACTGTTGCCACAACGGCAGATTATCAAGATTTAAGCGAATCTGAATGTTGTGCTATAGTCGACGCACGAGCGATGAGACACAGATCAAAAAAAAAAAAAAAAAAAAAAAAAAAAAAAAAAAGGCTCTGAGCACTATGGGACTTAACAGCTGAGCTCATCAGTCCCCTAGAACTTACAACTGATTAAACGTAACTAACATAAGGACATTACACACATCCATGACCAAGGCAGGATTCGAACCTGCGACCGTAGTGGTCGCGTGGTTCCAGACTGAAGCGCCTAGAACCACACGGCCGCTCCGGCCGGCCTGTGAATCTTAGAATTTGATAATAATTAATAATGAGTGAGCGCGTATGTTACAATCTGTAATGGTGCAGTGATTCACATACATTGTACGAAATGCTTACTATAAAGTAGCTACTTTAAATATTCTAGTATCAAAATAATTTATTTATGCCCTTAAGACAGGTAAGATGCAGGTATTCTGAGTTTGTTTGCTTTTCGGAAAATACAGATGTGGGCATACGATAAATTTAAATTTGGAGTTGAAGACTGCTAAAGGAGAAACTGCCGTGTTGTCCGAGAAAAGCTATCAAGCTGACTGTCTACTGCATTTTCGAGACAGTTTGGAAGGAGAACAGCTGCGCGTTCGTGAAGTGGGAGATATTTGCATGATCTCTTCACTATGAGTCAGGATTCAGCTTCAGTAACGAGAGGACATATTGTCTACAGCTCTAGTAGTTTTGTGAAAATACCGTAATTCGTTTTGTTGAGAATCTGAGTAGTTCGGAAACTGCTAAGATCAGTTGTAAATGATGTTTCTGGCAGTTTTTGGATTAATGGTGAAAAACTGGACTTTCTTCCGACGTCACAATTCAGTATGGCATACTATGCAGCCGTATTTTAGAAATTTCTGATTGCTGATAAAGATGAACTGTGTAGTGTTGAGTGAGCATACTACACCAATGAAAATTGTGGAGAATTTCAGTTTACTGACGGATTAAAGTACCGTTCTTTGGACACCAATTCACGAAATCTGATTTTACTCTGGCTGATACAAACGTTGATCAAGTATATGCTTTTATGTCTGGAAGTGTGTGTTTGGACAGACTAGGTAGCAGTATGTGCCTTATTAAATTGGTGATACAGCTCAGACGTATTAACGAAGAACTTGTTTTATTCAGTAGCATCAGACGGACTTCTCAGAACAAAAATTTTTTCCCCTCTTCTAACTGGTTTTATGCTACTCGCCACTAATTCCTCTCCTGCGCCAACCTCCTCATTTCAGAGTAACACTTACATACAACATACATCCTCAGTTGTCTGTTGGATGTATTGCAGTTACGTTCCTTCCCTAAAGTCTTTACCCTCTACAGCTTCTACTAGTGCTGTGGCAAATGTTCCTTGATGTCTTAACACGTCCTACCATCCTGTCTCTTCTTCTTGTCAGCGCTTTCCTCATGTTCTTTTTCTTCGCTCATTCTGCGGAGAACCTCTTCAATTCTTATCAGTCCACTCGATTTTCTACATTCTGCTGGAGCACCACATCTCAGACGCTTCTTCTTCTCCAATTTCCCCACAGTCCACGATTCATTTTCATACAGTCTTGTGCTCCCGACATACGTTGTCAGAAGGTTCTTCATCGAACTGATTTTTAGCTCTAGTATACTTGTTTTGGGCAGGAATGTCTTCTTTTCTCGAAATAGTATGATTTTTTGTTCTCATAGCTTCGTCCGTCATTGTTTGCTTTGCTTCCAATGTAGCCGAATTCCTTAACTTCGTTAACTTCGTGGTCACTAATCTCATTCCTGCTACTCCTCATTACGTGTGCGAGTACGTACATTTGACAGTTCCTTCCATTCGACATGTCCTGCAAATCTTCCTCACCTTATCCGAGGATTCTTATCGTTGTCACCATGAATTTTAATCCCACTGCTGAACCTTTCTTTCATTTATGACATTGCGTCTTCGGTGAGTAGATTGAACTCTAGGGGTGTACGACTGCGTCTGTATCTTCAACCTTTTTAATCCAAGTGTTCTTACTGTTTCCTCTTGCTTCTTGTACATATTGCACAGTACCAGTCTTCCACTACCCCTTAATCCTATTTTTTCAGAGTTTCGAAAATTTTGTACCATTTTATGTTGTGGAACGCCTTCTCTTGGTCGATTGAGCCAATGAACATGCCTTTATTTTTCTTAAATATTGTCTCCGTTAGCAGGTACTACGACAGAACGGCTTCTCTGGTCACGATCATCTAACAGCTTCTCGGTTTTCTTTTCCATTCTTATATATATTAATCTCGTCAGCTACTTCGATACTTGATATTTTAAGCTGATAGTGTGATAGTTCCACCATTTATCCGAACCGTATGGATTATATTTTTCTGAAAGTCTCGCGGTATGTCTCCGGTCTCATAGTTACTGCACTATAATACCACCTTTTCTTTTCACAAACGTAGACCACTTTTAGAGGTTGTCACAAGAAGTTAATTTTCAGTATGTATAAATCGTACTTTGAGAAGTCATTAGTTATTTAACAACAGAAGCACCGTGGTACAACTTGCTTCGTCACACAACTGCATACCATTCGCCACTAAACAACTGAAGAGCAAAGGAAATTTCTTATGATTTTTTTACGAGGAACACCCTACAAAGAGAGATCCTGATAGTGAACCAAGGGCGTGTCTGGCCAAAACAGCAGTTGGCGAAAGTTCACAGAAGAGAACTCGAATAGATGTGACGCTCACAAGCAGCAAGAGTTACCACACTCATATCCCTACTTTATTAACAGATCATAAGAGTTTTTGACAGAGCAGGAGTTATCACGCACATATTCCGACTTTTTTGACAGAGCATAAGCTCCTTTCTACATTATTAATACAAATAAATATTGTCTCTTGTGTTATATTACGATTATGGAAGTTAAGCTGCATGTCTTACAACACCACCTAGGATAGTCATCTCGTTCTCACTTCGCTCAATGATTTTAGAAATTCCAAAATGATGTTATATACCTATTCTGCCTTTTTTCAATTAGAAGTCTTCCGAATTTCAGTTAAATTGTTATACTATTTCTGGATCCCGTATATCTCCTATTCCGACTTCTTCCTCTATCACCCCACAAGGCAAACTGAAATTGCTGTCCCCACCTCCACCCACCCCTAGAGGTCTTAACTGTACTCTTTCCATCTTTCTGCTCAATCCCCTGCATTTAGTTTTGACGCCTTTACATTAAATTATAGCACCTTTTTTGCTTTGCTATATGATAAATAAACATATCTGTCAACAATAAACTGTTATGTTCCTGTCTTTCCCTGAATATTTTTGTACCTCCTTCTTTCGCCGTTTTCCGATGCGCTCGTTTCCAGGGGCCGTCCCGTAAAAATCTGCCCTTTGTCAAAGTAACTCCGGCTAGTGTATTTCCCCATTAGCGTCCCTTGTCGTCGCTAAAATGATTCTCCATTCGTTTCTGCTCCGCTTATATACTTCCCTTACCGCGCGTCACTTGCCAGCAATTCCATGGGACGCATTGAGTCTATATTTATTCATTCTTAACTGTACTCTGATGGAGCGAAACACAGTGGTAGTGTTTCGCTCCATCAGTGTATAGTCAAGAAGGAATAAAACATCGCCTCTAATTTTATTCATAAATTTGCGCTGACTGCCGTCATAATCCTGGATCACTTTCGTATAATAATTGCTTAATTTTCAGACAGTAATCGCCTGATTCTTTTGTACACATGATCATCTGAAATACCCGTTATTATTTTAGGTAGTACTATTTCAATGAACAAATTTGAAGGTGTGCGATCCACATCGTGATACGATGTAAACGAGATTCCGTAATTCCGAATATTATAAGTGAATAATCTGCTTTTACTGATTTCTGATTGATATCATTGACAAATTACATCCAAGTAAAAATTCATAAGGGTGGTCTTTAAGTTTATTTGAGTCTTAATTTAGAACAGCATAACAAGATTTTGATTGAGTCAATTAAAGCAGCAGAGGGAAGTGAGTACCACAGTGGCACAACAACAAAATTGGGAACAAATAAGCAAACATTTGATTTATTGTTTACTTGTGTCCCAGGCCTAAGAAAAGATGAAAGTCACACCAGTGTACCGTATGTTTGTGATTACTCACACATCATTTGTGACCTAAGAGTTGGCTAAGAAGTATTTCGCACCAGAGTCTTTCGATAAAACGATCTCAGTTAACTTGCTGCCTCAAATTCAGGCAACAATCCAAGCTTTCGATGACTACCTCACCTCCGCCATCGTGGTCAGCTGATGTCATCCCCCACCGCTTCGGCGACGCTCAGTCGCCGGTAAGTATCATCTACTGTCAGTTACCTGTCTCCATGTCCCACCTCCAACATTTATACCTTCCCTTCTCGACTCCAACTGTCACTACACGGAGCACTTTCTCTGGTCCACCACCTTACGTCAAGCTGTCCTTTCGACAATGTCGTCCCCATCTGCAGTCTCTTCCTTTACCTACACTAATAGTCCTAAAAGCTCTTCCACACTTTCAACCACTTCCTTTGCCCACCTCCCACTGCCAACTTAACCCACACTGACCCTTTTCCACGTAATGCTAGCAAAAATAATATGTCGCTGTGACACCATGGTGGTACCAGAAAACGACCAAACTTTTTCCCTTCAACAACAGATTGGTTGGTTGCTTGTTTGGGGAAGGAGACCAGACAGCGTGGTCATCGGTCTCATCGAATTAGGGAAGGATGGGGAGGGAAGTCGGCCGTGCCCTTTCAGAGGAACCATCCCGGCATTTGCCTGGAGTGATTTAGGGAAATCACGGAAAACCTAAATCAGGATGGCCGGACGCGGGATTGAACCGTCGTCCTTCCGAATGCGAGTCCAGCGTCTAACCACTGCGCCACCTCGCTCGGTTTCAACAACAGACTATCTATCAATGGTTCAAATGGCTCTGAGCACTATGGACTTAACAGCTGAGGTTATCAGTCCCCTAGAACTTAGAATTACTTAAACCTAACTAACCTAAGGACATCACACACATCCACACCCGAGGCAGGATTCGAACCTGCGACCGTTGCGGTCGCGCGGTTCCAGACTGAAGCGCCTAGAACCGCTCGGCCACTCCGGCCGGCTGACTATCTATCCCTGGACAGTTCTTTCCACTTATTGTGACAGTGAAGTGCTTATTTACAAACACGAGTGCTTTGCATCGTGTCTTAAATATTTTTAAATGTTCTCTTATTGTGTCCCTTTTTTAGCTTTTAATACTATTTTTAACTAAAACCAAAGGAAGTCATGTCTTTTATATATACGCATAGAAAATATCGCAAATGTGAAATGCTGGTGTATTAATAACCGATGTAACTGCCGGAATGTGAATGCAAGCACACAAACGTGCATACATTGTGTTTTACAAGTGCTGAATATTAGTTTATGGGGTGGTATTTCATGCCTGTTGCACCTGGTAGGTCAGTACAGGGACGGTTAAAGCTTGTTGTGGATGACGCAACGCGTCGAAACTCTGTAGTGCACGTTGGGTTACAACAACAGTATGTGGGCGAGCGTTATCCTGTTGGGAAACACCCCCTTGATTGCTGTACATGTAGGACAGCACAACGGATAGAATCGCCACATTTGTGTACGAATTTGCAGTCAGGGTGCGTAGTATGACTACAAGATACTGCTGCTGTCATACGAAATGGCGCCCCAGACCGTAACACCAGGTGTAGGTGCAGTGTGTGTAGCACTCAGACAGGCTTGTTGCAGGCCTTCAACTGGCCTCCTAAGCAAAACACGGCCATCACTAACACCGAGATAGAAAACACACAAACACTTCCACCCTGCCGTCGAATGAGCTCTTGCTTGACACCACTGAAACCGGAAACGGTGGTGGTTTTGGCGTCGTGGAATGCATGCCATAGGGCGTCTGAATCGGAGCTGTGGTTGAAGTTATCGATTTTTAACAACTGTGGTGCCAACTGCTGTTGAAATTGTTGCTGCAGGTGCAGTACGATGCGCCAGAGTCCTACACCGAACACTATGTCTTCCCTCTCGGTAGTGTCACGTGGTGGTACGATCCACGCTCTTTCTTGCGATTGTACATTCTCGTGACCGCCGCTGCCAGCACAGTACAGTGGCTACATTTCTGCCGAGTCTTTCTGCAGTATCTCAGAAAGAACATCCATCTTCTCGTAGCCCTATTACACGACCTCGATCGAACTCAGTAAGGTCTTCAGAACTGGACTTTCGTCGCCTTAAAGGCATTTTTGACTCACATCAACCCACTACGCAGAATCTCAAAGGTAACTAATGCTCACGACCATTACAGTGTGTATTTAGAGCAAATCTAATTTGCATCCTCATAGTGGTGCTAGTAAGGCAATTCTTATGTGACTGAGTAGACTGAATAGACTTCATCTTTCCGGTGTTGAAACACGCTTACAAATTTTCGTTTAGATCGCAGAACTCCTTCTTGGTGTTGCGATTTTTTCCTATCAGTGAATAAAACCATAAATTCTATTTTCAAGTTAAAATTCTTTTAAATCATTGTAACTATATCAGGTTTCGTTTGGAGTTTTTTCATCTCATTAAGCTGAAGAACAGGTTGACTATACTGCTGCCAGCCAAATGCACCCGCCCATATGGGGCAAGGGGCGATTAAATAACAACAAAGAAAAAATAAACCACGACTGACCTTTCTAAATTCCTGTATTCAATGCAACGTTCAAATTCGACACTGTGACTGTCAGTAGTTCTTGTAGAGTGCCAGACGCAGCTGATGCCACACTTGCAAGAAATTTTAAAAATCTCTCGTACTCTCAAGATTATTTTTAATGGATCCCTACATATTCTTAATTTTCCAGAGTGGGTGAAAAATTAGTCTGATTCCTTACATGTCAGTGACAACAAAAGGTGTATTGCTTTTAACTAAATAAATGTGTACAAAACACTTCACTTTGCGTGTCCGATTTGTGTTCTGAAGTATTGTAATTTGGGTCCGTCCTCTAAATAAAAATGTAAGATATCTCTACAGTACTCCTCTCGCAGCTCCATATGAAATCGATAATTTGGGAAGTGAAATAAAAATTGACTGCTGTTATAGAGGCTTGAACAGAAACATCTACGTCTGCATCTACATCTACACATACGTACATACATACTCCGCGAGCAACCGTACGGTGTGGTCTTTACGCGAAATGTTTGCTTCTTGTAGTAGAATCGATATGCAGTCACCTTCAAGTGACAGTTGTCTAAATTTTATCGATAGCGTTTCTCGAAAAGAGTGTCGCCTTCCGTTCAGGGATTCCCATTTGAGCTCCCAGAACATCTCCACAATACTAGTGTGCTTCTGTCGGTCCATTATGGCCGAGGGACATAGGCTAGTATGTATATCTCGATTCAGAAAACCATACCAACTGCAGTATATTTTGGGTTACTTTATTTTGTATATCAAATGCTACCAGTTTCGGCAATTCAATATTGCCATCTTCAGGCCCCTGCATAATAATGGTGTATACATGTAGTGATATAAGGGTGTACAGGTCAAGTTTACAAGTGACAGTGAAACTCCCTCTTTAGTTTTTTTTATTAAACACTAACCTACAGAATTTTCCCTGACAGGGAGGACTCCAAATTAGCCTATTCAATTATTACCCACAATATACAAGCGCAAAGCAATCTGACTGCTCTAAAATGGCAACCTGACTTCAAATAATTAACACAAAATAATGGCCCTGAATTGGAAGAAACCATAACAATAACCTGCACTTTTTCATAAGTCACTTCCCTCACAGAATATCTTCATAACATGAACTACAGCAATTACAGCAAGCAGCAACTACAGCCATCTGAATAAAAAGACTTGTAAATAATACATTTCACCCATCAGTCGTCCTTTTGAAATTTTATTGGCAGATCTAGATTTCAGGTAGAAACTATCTGTGTTCTCCTCACAGCCTGCCTTCCGCAAACGTTAGTATTCAATGAACTGTGGATGAAGACCTACCAACAGACATTACATGCATCGATAAAAAACGATAGTGCATTGAGAATGGCTAGTTTCCAGCTGAAATGTAGATCTGCCAATAAAATTTCAAAAGGACGACTGATAGCTGAAATCTATTATTTACAAGTCAATATAATAGTCACTGCGTGCAACAGCCTTCTAAATGGAAGGTAACCTGATGATGACTATAAAGATTCTAACTACTATAGGCTCTAACTACTAGTAGCCATATGGTTGGCAAAAGAAGAATTTTGTCGAAGAGCAGACAATTTATTTAGCAGATTTTACCTTAATCATGTGACATCCAGTTCCAAAAATTATATAGTCGTTAATAATTCCGCTACCCAAACATTAATAAATACATCAATCATCATTTTACAGTCCATGTCCTGCCAACACTGAATCTCCATGTAGGACATATGTCCAAACCGTCCACTCGCTAACTGCTAACTGTTAACTGCTATCTGCAAGTCCGTACAACCACAGAGTCTCTTACCGATGGCGCAGAGCGCTATCAGTGATATTAATACAGTCTATAGCGCTGCCAACATACAAACATATAAACAGGCTGTGACTCTTCAAGCTTTCCCGGTGGATGTGTTGTAAACAGTCTTCACGGGCTAGCCGCCGGATCACGTTGTGCAAATCGCTCACACAAACAGGCTACTTACAACAGGTAATCATGGTACTCTTTAAATTTGAAATGATGAAAGTATTAGCGTTAAATCAAATGTATGTGTACATCCAGCACAATAGACGAAAACATATGTATATGTTTGTTCCAGCACAATAGACGAAAACATATGTATATGTTTGTTGATACCATTAAACAAAACTACTCTGTACATCTAGCACAATAGACTAAAACATGTGTTATTTATAGAATTATTTTACATGACAGATTTAATAGGGAGCATGTAAAATCATCAAAAAGGTCAGCACTAGACAGCGTACAATCAAGAGCTCGAGCAAACAAAATCGTAACTTTTTAAAAAAATAATGAAATCCTGTAAATTTCTTGTAGATGAGGAACCGTCTAGTGTATATGAGTCCCAATTATTCATTTAAAGTAAACTGCCACGTAGTAGGGTATGAATTACAGTAGTTCGCATATTTACAGCCTAGGCAATATCACAGATGGTAAGACAAGTAGTTGTCACAGTATCAAAACTAACTTCAGACAAAATCCAATGGTAGTCGACATACTAAGAGAAAATAGCATGCATAGCGAACACTAAGAATATTAACAACTAACTTGTGGCCTATGTTAAGCAGTAAATCGGATGAAAAGATATGATTGGTTTCATTTATATCACTGAACCGGCCGACATTACCACAGTGAACCAAATAAACAAGAAAGTCAAATCCTACTTCAAGAAGGCCAGTCCTCTAAGTTCACAGTCGACTAGTTCATACAATGTCATTGGAAGTATAAAGCAATCCTAGCACGACCTATCCATAGATGTCAAACCATCTACACTACTGGCCATTAAAACTGCTACACCAAAAAGAAATGCAGATCATAAACGGGCATTCATTGGACAAATATATTGTACAAAAACTGACATGTGATTACATTTTCAAGCAATTTGGGTGCATAGATCCTGAGAAATCAGTACCGAGAACAACCACCTCTGGCCGTAATAATGGCCTTGATGAGCCTGGGCATTGAGTCAAACAGAGCTTGGATGGCGTGTACAGGTACAACTGCCCATGCAGCTTCAACACGATACCACAGTTCATCAAAAACAGTGACTGGCCTATTCGGACGAACCAGTTGCTCGGCCACCATTGACCAAACGTTTTCAGTTGGTGAGAGATCAGGAGAATGTCCTGGCCAGAGCAGCAGTCGAACATTTTCTGTATCCAGAAAGGCCCGTACAGGACCTGCAACATGCGGTCGTGCATTATCCTGCTGAAATGTAGGGTTTCGCAGGGATCGAATGAAGTGTAGAGCCAAGGATCGTAACACATCTGAAATGTAACGTCCACTGTTCAAAGTGCCGTCAATGCGAACAAGAGGTGACCGAGACGTATAACCAATGGCACCCCACACCATCACGCCGGGTGATACGCCAGTATGACGATGACGAATACATGCTTACAATGTGCGTTCACCGCGATGTCGCCAAACACGGATGCGACCATCACGATGGTGTAAAGAGAACCTGGATTCATCCGAAAAAATGACGTTTTGCCGTTCGTGCACCCAGGTTCGTCGTTGAGACAGGCGCTCCTGTCTGTGATGCAGCGCCAAGGGTAACCGCAGCCATGGTCTCCGAGCTGATAGTCCATGCTGCTGCAAACGTCGTCGAACCGTTCGTGTAGATGGTTGTTGTCTTGCAAACATCTCCATCTGTTGACTCAGGGATCGAGACGTGGCTGCACGATCCGTTACAGCCATGCGGATAAGATGCCTGTCATCTCGACTGCTAGTGATACGAGGCCGTAGGTACCCACCACGGCGTTCCCTATTGCCATCCTGAACCCACCGATTCCATATTGTGCTAACAGTCATTGAATCTCTACCAACGCGAGCAGCAATGTCGCGATACGATAAACCACAATCGCGATAGGCTACAATCCGACCTTTACCAACGTGGGAAACGTGATGGTACGCATTTCTCCTCCTTACAGGAGGCACGAGGAACGTTTCACCAGGGAATGCCGGTCAACTGCTGTTTGTGTATGAGAAATCGGTTGGAAACTTTCCTCATGTCAGCACGTTGTAGGTGTCGCCACCGGCGTCAACCTTGTGTGAATGCTCTGAAAAGCTACTCATTTGCATATCATAGCATCTTGTTCCTGTCGGTTAAATTTCGCCTCTGTAGCACGTCATCTTCGTGATGTTGCAATTTAATGGCCAGTAGTGTAAATACTAAGACCTAACAAGTTTTGTAGCGATAAGGTAGGTGGGAACAAAATAAAAAAAAAATTAACCTAAATGAGTATGCGAAGGCCACTGTATTGTCGAAGTTGAAGCCCATAAAATGAGCACCATCTTCTACCTCCATGAATACCAAAATCCATCCGTAGTAAAATCATTATTGCATACACTCTAAACTGTATGGAGAAGTAAGGAACAGGCTAACACGCTGATAAACTAACCAGGTCTTAGCCATACTCGTCAGGTGCGGTAAAAACATACTGAATTCCCACATGTGAATTAGGGCGGTGACAGTTTGGGTCTAAAAAGCTGTTGGTATTATAAGGAACCATTTAATACTTCACTGTCCTCAGTGTAAAAGTAGCGTGAAAGGTACCAATAACCTACAAACATGGTCACTACATAATGCTGTCTACCATGTGATGATTTGGGAAGCCATATTGTGAGGTTCCAAGGGCTGTGTCGATACATTGCAAGGTCGAATAACTGCCAAGGGTTATGTGACCATTTGGGCTGCACAGGTCCACCCCATGGTACAGTGTTTGTTTGCCAACGGCGATGTTGTGTCCCAAGACTACAGGCCCCTTCTCTCACAGCTCTCTTCGTCCATGACTGGTTTCGTGAGGATGAGGATAAATTTACGCGTCTCCTCTGGCCACCACAGTGACCAGATGTCAATATTATTGACCCTTTGTGGTCTACTTTGGGGAGGAAGGTGCATGATCTATATCCACCTACATCACTGTTACCTGAACTTGCAACTATTTTGCAGGGAAAAATGGATAAGATACCCTGGAGATCAATAGAGGACTTTAACAACCCGTTCCGAGAGAACTGGAAGTTGTTTTGAATTCCAACGGGTTTCTTTCTGTGTATTAGGCATGATAAAGTGCTGTGGTTTTGTGTTTCCATATTTTTTCCACTCCCTGTATATAAATATAATGCTGAATATGGAGAGGAAAGAATGTTCGCTTTCATTCAAGCACTGACAACATAACCATGATATACTTGTTTATAAATATTAACGCTAAAACCTGAAATACGAGGTGCATTCAAGTTCTAAGGCCTTCGATTTTTTTTCGAATTAACTACTCACCCGAAATCGATGAAACTGGCGTTACTTCTCGACGTAATCGCCCTGCAGACGTACACATTTTTCACAACGCTGACGCCATGATTCCATGGCAGCGGCGAAGGCTTCTTTAGGAGTCTGTTTTGACCACTAGAAAATCGCTGAGGCAATAGCAGCACGGCTGGTGAATGTGCGGCCACGGAGAGTGTGTTTCATTGTTGGAAAAAGCCAAAAGTCACTAGGAGCCAGGTCAGGTGAATAGGGAGCATGAGGAATCACTTCAAAGTTGTTATCACGAAGAAACTGATGCGTAACGTTAGCTCGATGTGTGGGCGCGTTGTCTTGGTGAAACAGCACACGCGCAGCCCTTCCCGGACGTTTTTGTTGCAGTGCAGGAAGGAATTTGTTCTTCAAAACATTTTCGTAGGATGCACCTGTTACCGTAGTGCCCTTTGGAATGCAATGGGTAAGGATTACGCCCTCGCTGTCCCATAACATGGACACCATCATTTTTTCAGCACTGGCGGTTACCCGAAATTTTTTTGGTGGCGGTGAAGCTGTGCGCTTCCATTGAGCTGACTGGCGCTTTGTTTCTGGATTGAAAAATGGCATCCACGTCTCATCCATTGTCACAACCGACGAAAAGAAAGTCCTATTCATGCTGTCGTTGCGCGTCAACATTGCTTGGCAACATGCCACACTGGCAGCCATGTGGTCGTCCGTCAGCATTAGTGGCACCCACCTGGATGACACTTTTCGCATTTTCAGGTCGTCATGCAAGATTGTGTGCACAGAACCCACAGAAATGCCAACTCTGGAGGTGATCTGTTCAACAGTCATTCGGCGATCCCCCAAAACAATTCTCTCCACTTTCTCGATCATGTCGTCAGACCGGCTTGTGCGAGCCCGAGGTTGTTTTGGTTTGTTGTCAAACGTTGTTCTGCCTTCATTAAACTGTCGCACCCACGAACGCACTTTCGACACATCCATAACTCCATCATCACATGTCTCCTTCAACTGTCGATGAATTTCAATTGGTTTCACACCACACAAATTCAGAAAACGAATGATTGCACGTTGTTCAAGTAAGGAAAACGTCACCATTTTAAGTATTTAAAACAGTTCTCATTCTCGCCGCTGGTGGTAAAATTCCATCTGCCGTACGGTGCTGCCATCTCTGGGACGTATTGACAATGAACGCGGCCTCATTTTAAAACAATGCACATGTTTCTATCTCTTTCCAGTCCGGAGAAAAAAAATCGGAGGCCTTTGAACTTGAATGCTCATCGTAAATAAAGTTGTAAGTACAGTACTGTAGTAACAAAGCCTTGCTTAGTTTTGTAATATGTGGGTTGGGCTATAATCACATGACTCAAGGACCTTAGTATAAATTTGATAATTTTCTTTTGTTCTTAATGTGGTATTTCATTTTCTAAGGGCTTCGTCTTTGGACTGGTGGTTACTTAATTGCGCAGGGTTATCTCACGTCCCGACATTTGACATGGTTTCCAGTAGACGTGCTCGAAAAACTGCGAACAGGACACTCCAGTCTGGAATCTCATTTGCCATCTCATTATCTTGGTATCAGATTGAAGAAGGAGGACGCCAAGCCAGAAAGTAGATAATAAAATAGCAACAAGGTTCACCAGCTGAGTTGTTAAAGGCAGGATCGTGGCCCAACTCAGTGTCAGTGTTTCAGCATCACGTCATACACCGACTGGACAAAATTATGCAACCAAGATTACATTTATTAAACATACTATTCTTCCTAGAGAGAAAATTCACCATTAGCCAGAAAACCTTATACTCATGGGGACATAGGTGCTAGATGTGCATGAAAATAGCAATGTCATTCACACATACATATTTATCCTTATCAGCGCAGTTTACTTCTCTCTTTATTCAGAGATAGAAAAACGCTGTGTGTTCGTAGATTTTCCCGGCGAATGAGGTGCTTGAAGGTCTCTCGGGCATGCAGCCAGGTTGACTGGTCGCTGTTGAACGAATTTTCGACGGCGTAACGTGCCATCATCATCAGGTTACTCCTGTTGACTGACGTCCTAGGCCGGCGAGTGGTGTGGTATATATACCTGTCGCCACTCCCCTCCACTGACTCCGCGTATGGACCGATGGATGTGCAGGCCGCGGTGGTGGGGGTAGCTTGCGCTGACGAGATGACTGACGGGCGTCAGTACGCATGCGGCCCTCGGCGGTTGTGGTGCCCCGTTTCCGCTGCTCCTACAGAACTTTTATTGCTGGATTCCACGCTTGGCTGAGTTGAAATCCGTTGTCCTTGTTAATAAGGTTCTCTTGCAGCCGGATTTCAATTGCTTCCTTGTATACACAGTCCCAAAAGCGGGATGTGTTGTGCAGGACATCTGTGTTCTCGTATTCCATACGATGATTTGTCTCGAGGCAATGTTCTGCGATGGCAGATTTTGTAGGCTGTTGGAGATCGGTGTGCCGTTTGTGTTCAGTACACCTTTCCTCGATGGTGTGAATCGTTTGCCCCACATATGCTTTCCCACACTCGCACGGTATGAAATAAACTCCACATTTCCGGAATCCTAAATCGTCCTGCACTGTCCCTACAAGGGACTTGATCTTTGGCGGCGGGCGGTAGACGCATTTGATGTTATGACGTCCTAGAATCCTGCCTACTTTTCCAGATACGTTGCCCGCATATTGTATGTAGGCTGTCGCTTTCGGTGGATCATCATCACGTGTCGGCTGTGGTGTGGTCTTCTGCTTGAAGGCGCGTCGAATTTGGCGGTCACTATAGCCGTTCTTCTGGAACACATCCTCGAGGTGATCTAGGTCCTGTTTTAAGCTTTCTTCGTCGGAGATCACACGGGCTCTGTGAACCAATGTATTAAGTACTCCTTCTCCTTGTGATGGGTGATGACAGCTGGAGGCGTGAAGGTACAGATCCGTGTGGGTTGTCTTCCGGTAGACGCTGTGTCCTAGTGTTCCATCAGGCTTTTTCCGTACCAGAACGTCCAAGAATGGTAGCTGTCCGTTTTTCTCCACCCCCATGGTGAACTGAATTTGGGGGTGTATAGAGTTCAGATGTTGTAAGAACAGTTGGAGCATCTCTTCCCCGTGAGGCCAAATGACGAAAGTGTCGTCAACATATCTGTAGAAGACTGTTGGTTTTAGTGGTGCTGATTCTAACGCTTTCTCCTCAAATTCTTCCATGTACATGTTGGCCACTACAGGTGACAGAGGGCACCACTAAATCCTACAGTCTTCTACAGATATGTTGACGACACTTTCGTCATTTGGCCTCACAGGGAAGAGATGCTCCAACTGTTCTTACAACGTCTGAACTCTATCCACCCCCAAATTCAGTTCACCATGGAGGTGGAGAAAAACGGGCAGCTACCATTCTTGAAGAGATGCCGTGACGTCCGTATTGTGCCAACCTTTGCCAAGATCGTACACCATATCCAGACACGTGCGGTGAACCGAATTACCAGAAGAGCTAACCTGGCCCTAGTGCGTGAACGTATCAGAGACACACGCCGCCAGCTAGACTCCATAGGGCGCAAACCTTTTGCCCTACATCTAGAACTGGCGTCCCTGCTCTCTTCTGTCACCTGGGAATGGGTTGAATCTTCCTCCTGGGCACAAGCCGAGAGGACTCAACGAAATGCAACTACGAAACAGTCATCAAAATTTGTTCGGCTTGCATCAAAACAGCCCAAACAGGAGACTAAACGCACGGTTATGAATCTTACAGGGAAAACCATCGACAACGCTGCGTTGTCCGTCCTGGAATAAGGCTTAAACTTTGCTCCATCACCAGTAGCCATCCCTGTCGCAGAATTCATTAGCGGAGTGGAAAAAGTCGCCTCCAAGCTGCCACCCGACGCGGCGGAGGAGTTACGACGGGAAACGTGTCGCATACTCGCCAGGGCCGCGCCGTCGAAACACATCTCCAGACGGGAAAGGGCCGCGCTGCGTTCTCTGCGTGACGATGCAGACATTGTCGTCCTCCCAGCGGATTAGGGGAACATAACCGTTCTACTAACGGCGGCAGAATACAAAGAGAAAATGTACAAGATCTTGGACGACCCTGCTTACAGGAAGATGACGACGGATCCAACCAGTCGGATACAGCGAAAGACGATTGAACTTCTTCGAAGTACCTTTACCGAAGAGACAGCGAAGAAACTTCGGCCGCGTGCTGCTGCACCACCAAGACTCTACGGACTTCCAAAGGTACACAAGATGGGCACTCCTCTGAGACCGATAGTGAGCACTATAGGAGCGCCAACATACCAGCTTGCCAAACACTTGACCGCAGTATTGAGTCCATTGGTTGGCAAATGTGAGCACCACATCAAAAATTCGGCTGAGTTTGAGGAACGTATGGGGAAACTCAAGTTGGCCAGCTCAGATCTTATGGTCAGTTTCGATGTTGTATCACTTTTCACGGGAGTTCCACTCAAGGATTCGCTGGATCTTATTGAGAAGAATTTCGGGCCCACATTCACGAAAGGATTTAACTTTGTGCTCACGTCAACATATTTTCTTTTTGACGGACATTACTACGAACAGACAGACGGCGTACCTATGGGTAGCCCTCTGTCACCTGTAGTGGCCAACATGTACATGGAAGAATTTGAGGAGAAAGCGTTAGAATCAGCACCACTAAAATCAACAGTCTTCTACAGATATGTTGACGACACTTTCGTCATTTGGCCTCACGGGGAAGAGATGCTCCAACTGTTCTTACAACATCTGAAC
The DNA here is from genome assembly GCF_021461385.2 of Schistocerca piceifrons. Taxonomy (NCBI): domain Eukaryota; kingdom Metazoa; phylum Arthropoda; class Insecta; order Orthoptera; family Acrididae; genus Schistocerca; species Schistocerca piceifrons. The sequence continues at coordinate 952,162,716 of NC_060138.1, forward strand.
TCTATACACCCCCAAATTCAGTTCACCATGGAGGTGGAGAAAAACGGACAGCTACCATTCTTGGACGTTCTGGTACGGAAAAAGCCTGATGGAACACTAGGACACAGCGTCTACCGGAAGACAACCCACACGGATCTGTACCTTCACGCCTCCAGCTGTCATCACCCATCACAAGGAGAAGGAGTACTAAATACATTGGTTCACAGAGCCCGTGTGATCTCCGACGAAGAAAGCTTAAAACAGGACCTAGATCACCTCGAGGATGTGTTCCAGAAGAACGTCTATAGTGACCGCCAAATTCGACGCGCCTTCAAGCAGAAGACCACACCACAGCCGACACGTGATGATGATCCACCGAAAGCGACAGCCTACATACAATATGCGGGCAACGTATCTGGAAAAGTAGGCAGGATTCTAGGACGTCATAACATAAAATGCGTCTACCGCCCGCCGTCGAAGATCAAGTCCCTTGTAGGGACAGTGCAGGACGATTTAGGATTCCGGAAATGTGGAGTTTATTTCATACCGTACGAGTGTGGGAAAGCATATGTGGGGCAAACGATTCACACCATCGAGGAAAGGTGTACTGAACACAAACGGCACACCGATCTCCAACAGCCTACAAAATCTGCCATCGCAGAACATTGCCTCGAGACAAATCATCGTATGGAATACGAGAACACAGATGTCCTGCAAAACACATCCCGCTTTTGGGACTGTGTATACAAGGAAGCAATTGAAATCCGGCTGCAAGAGAACCTTATTAACAAGGACAACGGATTTCAACTCAGCCAAGCGTGGAATCCAGCAATAAAAGTTCTGCAGGAGCAGCGGAAACGGGGCACCACAACCGCCGAAGGCGGCATGCGTACTGACGCCCATCAGTCATCTCGTCAGCGCAAGCTAACCCCACCACCGCGGCCTGCACATCCATCGGTCCATACGCGGAGTCAGTGGAGGGGAGTGGCGACAGGTATATATACCACACCACTCGCCGGCCTAGGACGTCAGTCAACAGGAGTAACCTGATGATGATGGCACGTTACGCCGTCGAAAATTCGTTCAACAACGACCGGTCAACCCGGCTGCATGCCCGAGAGACCTTCAAGCATAGAAAAACGCTGTTCACTGAAAGCATTTCTGTTCAAGTAATCTTCAGTCCCCATCTGTCTCAAGGGTTGGAAGCAAAGTTCATGTAAATGCACTAGTTGATTATTAGCTTTTCCATTTTATATAGTGAAATCTGCACCTCTGTCTGTATAAAAGTTACTAAATGGAATTATTCATGTCCCAACAGAGCTGAATGAAAGTACGTTTGCACTGGACACTTGATCTGGATGACTTGTTAATCGTATAGTATTCCTCTCATCAGTGTACTGCAATTGCTGCAGAAAATTTGAATACATGTGTCAGAATACTTAATTATCGAGATTTCGTGACATTTGAAACAGGAGACTGGTTGTAAGTGCACAGTTCATACCATCAACTAACCTGTTCTGTGATGTATAAAGTATGAAAACAAGTGTAAAAAATATTTCTCTACCCACATATTCTAAACCAAATGTGAAATCAAAGAGCGTAGTGCTATGTAGTAATGCCCAATCTCTACCTTCACTAAACTGTGAGTGCAATCTTCATCATTATTCAAGTCAAAAATCACACAGAATAGAATAATCTTACAACTAGCATACAATATATCTGTACAGACTGGCAAAAATATGTTTACTACGGTAACAAAATCATAAAAATAGTCTCATGTGCTATGCATATTATTCTGTAGTATTTATACACACACTGGCAACGGTACAATCCCTTAAACTTACCCAACTCTGAATATACTAACAAAAAGTTTGCAGGATTAGTTATTCTGGCTACAATAAATGGCTGTACTCTGTACCAGTGAACGATATGTTGTTGCGTTCTGCTTAGATTTTTGTAGATTTATTGTGACTCAACCATCTTTAAATTTTTATAGAATATTTTACAATATTTCAAGATGGTCTGTTCTGTCAGTAAGTCGTTAAAAATACAGTGACTCTACCTAATAACTCAGATGTTAGTAGTGTGGCAAGAGTAGAAATAAATACAACAGAGACATTACATTTAAGCCAACTGACAATACCATAAACCGGTAACCTCTTCCAGCAGCAATGAAAGAGGTGTATTTGTGCGACTTTTGCGAAAGAGGAATCTGCTAGTACGAGCCTCTTAGGTCAATACTTGACAAGAACTTTACCCCATGAAAGACGTGCGTCCTTTCTTCCAACTTTTCTGGTCGAGGTCTGTATCAAGCACGGGACTTCAGCTACCATCGGGCTTAGGTATAGCAGGTAATGAACTACAATATGGACATTTTGAATGCTCAGTTGTGCACAGTCTAGCATGTTTTTTAATTTTGATGCCGCTGACCATTTTGCCAAAGGAACGCTGTAGGAGATGCAGCATCATGTCTCATGAGGATGCACACCTAAATTAAGCTCATATCCACTGATAATACCAGGACATACCTCAAATACTGTATTACAACATTTTAATACTTGCTGCAACTTCATTCTGTGCTTAGCAAGGAGACAGTCGATTGGTGATTGTGTCCCTCTTGCTTTAAAAAGGTCTTCTAAGCATTCGTTTCTCAGACATTCTACAGTGAGGAACTTGGGAAAAAAAATAAATTTTTCAAACCTCATTTGCAAGTGGGCCTGGATTTTTATGAGGTTAGATTTGGCGCTGGCTGCTCTCGTAATTTTACACCCACTCACAGCAAGTATAGGTTCTTGTTCTTCACTAATTCAATTGAACAGTCCAGCAGAGACGGCAGTTAACTGAGCACTTGTGTCTAAAGTTATCAGAACTGAGATAGTACCAACTATTGCATTTATAGCGCAATGCGCTTCATGTTCTTCATCTTTAGAACAATCTGTATGCTCCTGACACAACTCGCCTTGCATACTTACTCCGGTATTGTATCTAATCACATTTACTACATGTTACACGCCCCTACAAGTAAGTGGGGCACATTCTGACCTCTTCTAATTTTCCGACTTATTCTGATGTGAGTCGGGGTGCACTCCAGACCTACTGTATCTTCACACCTGTTTCCACACCTATGTTGCGACTGTCCGTTTGCAGTGTGTATGGAGTGGTTTCTGTCGCACCTGTTGTTGTTGTCACAGTTATTATTATTATTATTATTATTATTACCATTATGGCTCTCATGTTGTGGGCCGTGGCTATATGGATGAGATCCGATTTATCTGTGCCACTCGCCACAGCGGGCACGGTTTTCCGCACATTCGGAGACTTAATTGTCTCTATTGTATAACCTATGTCATGTTTTGCTATGGATTTGCGTATTTTGTGCTGGCCTTGCTTCTTCGTTTACCAAGTCAGTATTGCCTAGTACAGACATAACAGCATTCAGATCTTCGCCTGGTCTATTTATTAACTATACCTTTACTTAGACAGGCAACTTGCCTTCTTTACGAAGGATATCATAGTTTGTTGTTGCCTTGTCCCGTTGTTTTGTTTCATTAAAGTATGTTTCGAAATAGCGTCGGAAGCAAGCCTGTTGTTCATTGTATGATTCTGGATGAAAAACTACTTAACGGAGGCATTCTTGCCCTTCTCGACCACAGTAGCTTGCGAGGAATGATTCTTCGAGGTCATATGTCTGGCAACTGTTTGCAGCCTCTGTTGTCCAGAACATTATGTTGTCTTGCAATTATCCACTTAGCAGTTGAATTTTCTGTATCTCTTTCCATGCATAGTGTAGAATTATCCTAAATGACGGGGTGAATAACATCGGATGGACACTCTTTTTGTGTGGTGTAAAAATAACATACTCTCTATGTTAATGATAATTTCTTTAGTGATTTTGTTTATAGTAGGACTTCCTCGTTCGTCTTGCCACTGTGGCTTGTTTGTGTACTACTTCCAGCCTGCGCTACAAACATGCAGATCAGACTAGATGGATGGTTAACATCACTGTTTTCACATGAGCTATCAGCTGCGTTTGCCTCAATTACTTTATTTGGATCGTGTTTGACCGTGGTGATTTCCTGTACTGCTTTCACATGAGCTATCAGCTGCAGCTGCCTCATTTATTTTATTTGGATCCTGTTTGACAGATTCACACCACTGCTTAAAATCAGAAGCTACTGAACCATCCAGTTCGGAAATCTGTTTATTTAAGTTGTGAACTTGGTCATCACGTACTTACTTTATCTCACTGAGCCACTTTCCTGTTGTCTCGCATACATTTGCCTGGTATATGTTCCTTATACTTCTTAAGCGTGTTTTTTCTTCCTTCATTCGGAGTTGTTCCCAATGCGAAAACTTTTCTTCAATTAAATCTACTACCCGCCATCTCTTTCTTTCAGCAATTTCGTCTTTCACCGTTCTTTGGTGATGTTCGAATTGTTCGGATGTTGCTCATTAGCAACATTTGCCGCTTGATTGAATGGGTCATCTTGTGTTTTAGCGTGAGCGTTAGATAACCTGTGTACTAAAAATTTGTTCAATCTTAGTTAGCACTGCTGTTTTTGTATCTGTATGAGAAGTAGATAACTGTTCAACGTTAGTAAGCATGTCGCCCTCATGGATCGAAATGGGTTTCGTAGCAACAGTTAAAGGCTCCAGTTTCACTATTATTTTAGTAATGTTGTTTACAGGCTGTCAAATCTCGTCCGTCTATTTTTACTTAAAAAAATATATTGCATGCAAAATTCACACAACAGAGAAATAAGTGATTACCGGTACTGTACTGCAGGATTAATGTAGCAGAACTATCATAATGAAACAGCCCCCGTCAAATATCACGCATAAAGAATGTCATTGTATAAATCTTAGAGTGATTTGCCTTTTAGAAGCTCCACACACTTTTTCTCCACAATTACGTGCAGTGCTGAGGTTATTACTTAATAACTGAATCTTAGTCTGAAAAATTCTTACTACTATTTGCACATGAAATTTTGAAAAATTCGTACTCTGTGTAAAAACAAAAACATATGATAAAAGACAGGAATGAGCTGTAATTTTTTCCAGTGATGGAAATTGTGATCATCTCATACAGTCCTTTATCTTTCTTACTTCCTCTCTTTACTCGTTTCGTTACAAATTTGACATATCCATTAAGCATGAAAAAGTGAAAAATACAATTATTTGGTGTACAGTAAATTTTACAAACAATTTGTTACAGTATTTGTAATACCACTATTTCGAGTGCGGCAGACGGTCACCGTCTTAGTTTCCGTTAATAAAAATATAAGTAAAAAGAAGATTAAATAAAAGTAGTATTATATTGAGTAGAAATTAATTATACCGGACTGTGCTGCCGGTTCGATCTTTAATATAATCCTGCTGACCTGCGAAGGTACCGACATATAATAGCTCTGTAACACCTCGCTCGGAGCAACATAGGGCGTCAGTAATAGGGTACGCCACATAGTCGCTGGTTGATATTACAGAGACTTGAACAGATTTATTGATTATTAACGATACTAGATAATCTGTAGTGCACTGCAAATAAGTAAGGACGAATTGTGATTAACTAAGATTTATTTCATGCATTTCATAACCATTCAACATGTGTAAGATTAGACCCTTCAGTGAGAAGTTCATGTCACTATAAACGAGTGCGATTTCGGGGGTGGTCAAAACTTGCCTACTGCTTGTTAGCACATCCAGACAAGGAGACGGTCACAGAAAGAGAGATAAAATCGAATCATATAAAACAAGATCTTGGTGTATTTAATATCACCTTTCTCAAGGATTATGATTTTTATAACAAGGCCATATTGATCAAGCTAAAATTAGATAAATTTACTTCTAAATATTTATGGATACTACAAACGGCATTGTGTCTTGGTTTGCTCCACAGTACTGGCATCTCTGACTGACTACCTGCTTATTATTAATAATACCTGCTTATTATAAATATCGGCAGAACTGTAAAGATTGGTCGGAATAGTTTCAGTGCCATCGTTTCTGGTGAAGTAATAAATGCAGATGCTGCCACACAGAGGTCTCAGATCTGTTACTTTCATGTCTTGTTCGGTAACTAGTAGTGAATTTTCAGTTCTACATTTGAGAGAAAATTCGATAGCTATCGGCAGATCCAGAAAGTGTGTTAACACTGAAGAATTTCTAACTGGAGGTGCACAACGATTGGCTTATTCCTCTATATGACCATTCTCATTTGTCATCCTTTGTCTGTTTCCTGCCACTATATAAGCTTTCTGGTTAGTATCTCTTGTATTATTATTTGTTACCAAATGTTACTTGGAAAATACCTAACTACGACACAGATTCTAGCAGATTATCCCTGAACGTTTGTTCGTGCACTGTGAATATCCACGATAACCCACTTTAAAAGGATTAAGGATGGTCAGCCCAACGGATTTCCGCTCCAGACAAAAGCGGTCGTGTCTAGCACATATTACTATGAACGTTAAATTACTACCCCCAATAAAATCTAAATCGAATAATTTTTACTCCTAACATCAGTCCCTACAACTTTGGAATTAAGCTATGATAATGTTCGTAAGAGTCTCATAATACTTCGAGAACATGTCGATCCTTTCGGATGTATTACGAAATTTCACTAATAAACTAAAATAGTTTTGCTTTCAGTTTTCCGTTGCGTGACTATTTGCGGAAGCCCAAAGTGTGGAAGATGTTTTCTATTCCTTGGAAGCTGCAGTGCAGATCGCAAAAACAATAACAGAAGTTTTGTATTTCATTTAGTCTTTGTAATTGTGTCCATGTTTTGCTGATGGTGTGAGGTGGCCATTAATCTTCATAGGCCTTAGACATTTCACTTAGGATTAGGATAGCTTGAGGCAGAAATTTCTCCATCGTTAGTAGCTAAAGACCACCCGTTCGTAAAAACTGTGCCTGTGTCTAAAAACTGCGATAAAGTAGACTAAGGATCTCCAACAATATTTTTATCTCCGAGCCAGTTTGAGTAAGAGTTATGGTGTATTTCTAGACACAGCATTGCGTTAGTTAAGCGTGATGTACGATATGAGGACGGACGCATTTGCAGTAACAGATGCCGGAGATAAGCTTTATGTCTGCCTTATTCCACTGTCAAGTTGCGGTCCGTGAAATTATTTCCAGCGCTCCGGGGCAGAGAAGCGCATTCTCTTCCAGCAGACACGACTAGGGGTACCTCCATATCTGGCCTAGAAGAAAAATGCATAGAAAATCTTTCCAAAGGCAATATGGAAATGCTACTCAAGGGAGGTCATTGCACAAGTGAGTGATGTTTTAGATAGTTAATCACGGAAAATATTTTTGCTTGCGTCTATGAACATAGTAATATCAGCGTAATATAATTATTTTGTAAAAAAAAAAAGAGTTTCTAGAGAAATGCGAGTACTGGTTTTCTTTCCTAAGCCGTATTTTGGCAGCTAAACGTGTATAAACAACAAGTAATGCAGCAAATTTCCAAGTATTGAGCGAATGAAAATTTGATCCTGTTACAGACATTACAAAATATATAAATGTCGTAGCTGCTTGAAAATATAGTTTCAGGTACAAGAGATTTAAGCTGTCTGTAAGCAAAACGGCATCACTGTTCTTACCCGTGTAAATGTATATATATAACTAATCGATCTTATAAAAGTCCGAAAAAAGCTAGAAAGCGCAAAATACCAGGTGTCATCCAAGAATACGTTGAATAATTTTATCAGAAACAAAGTAATAGGCGCACGTGGAATATGATTTAATCTCCTCCAGATTACGTCCTTGGCTGGTAGTGCAATTATCCGAACGTTGAATCCATGACTGCAAGCATTTCTCGGAAGTTTCTTTTGGAAGGGCGTACAGCTGTTCTATCGTGGATCTCTCACTGTCAGAAATGGAGTCAAAACGTTTCTGCTTAAGCAAATTTTTAATTTTGGACACGAGCCAGAAGTCGCATGGTACTAAATCTGGTAAGTAAAATGGAAGTGGACAGACGTAAACACTTTTTGCGGCCAAAAGCGAGGTATGGCAATGCGTGTTGTCACAGTGAGGAAGAATGCCATTGCCCCGAATTTCTTGTCTCTTTCTTTGTATGTCTTTTCGCAAACGTTATAATAAGACCTCGTAATATTCAGCGGTTACAGTTCTTCCCCTTGGAACGAAAACTGATCGCACTATGCCCTCAGTATCGAAAATAAAAATGATGAGGATGATTTGATGTTCGATATTGAGTGTCGTGCCTTTGTAGGGCGAGAAGATTCACTGCTTTACGATCGGGAACTCTAAATTTCCATCTCAGAGTCATACACATAGAGTCAGGTTTCATAACAAGTTACAGTTTTGGGCATGAAGTCCGGATCTGTGTGAAGGCTATCGTTGAACTCCATGCAGACTGACACCCGATTTTCATTCTGTTCATCACTCAAAAGTCTGTTAAAGATTTTGCATGCACTCTTCGTCTTTGCGAATTATTGATTAAAGTCCCTCGCACTGTCACCTATGAGATGGTAAATTCTTCGGTGCACTCTCAAACAGTTATTTTCCTCCAGAATGAGATTTTCACTCTGCAGCGGAGTGTGCGCTGATGTGAAACTTCCTGGTAGATTAAAACTGTGTGCCCGACCGAGACTTGGGACCTTTGCCTTTCGCGGGCAAGTGCTCTATCATCTGAGCTACCGAAGCACGACTCACGCTCGGTCCTCACAGCTTTACTTCTGCCAGTATCTCGTATCCTACCTTCCAAACTTTACAGAAGCTCTCCTGCGAACCTTGCAGAACTTAGCACTCCTGAAAGAAAGGATACTGCGGTGACATGGCTTAGCCACAGCCTGGGGGATGTTTGCAGAATGAGATTTTCACTCTGCAGCGGAGTGTGCGCTGATATGAAACTTCCTGGCAGATTAAAACTGTGTGCCCGACCGAGACTCGAACTCGGGACCTTTGCCTTTCGCAGGCAAGTGCTTTCAGTTATTTTCCCGTTTTAAAGCACAATTTTTGCTAGTTTTTTGTACGTTTTGTTCTGCTTTTGAGGTTAATGACGTCCCGAACATTTCTTGTCTTCTACCGATTCATGTCCGCTTTTAAATGGCTCATCTACCTGCAAACAGTCTTCACAGTTAAAGCATTATAATCACATACCGATTTAAACATTTTATGAGTTTCTTTGGCACTGTTTTGCAACTTGATAGAGAACTTAATATTTTCGAATTGCTCGAAATCCATGATGCGTGACAGAACGGTAAACACAACCTCATTCCAGAACGCCTGGACGCTGACTGACATGTCAGAAAATGTTCCAACGTGACACTGCTATTGGAAAAGTTACAGTAAATAGTTGCAGCGTCAGCAGTTAATGCTAAAAAAATTCATACACCGTATTTTTTCTCACACATCGTAGCATGCGTGTGATACCATACTACAAAATAGTATCACCGCACACCTGTCATAGAGTGTAAACCCATTTCGTCAACAAAACTAACAATAACATGGGTTATATACTGAATAGCCAAAGAAACTGGTATAGGCATGCGTATTCAAATGCAAAGATATGGAAACAGGCAGAATACGACGCTGAGGTCGGCAGCGCCAGTTTAAGACAACAAGTGTCTGGCGCAGTTGTTAGATCGGTTACTGCTGCTACAACGGCAGGTTCAAATGGTTCAGATGGCTCTGAGCACTATGCGACTTAACTTCTGAGGTCATCAGTCGCCTAGAACTTAGAACTAATTAAACCTAACTAACCTAAGGACATCACACACATCCATGCCCGAGGCACGATTCGAACCTGCGACCGTAGCGTTCGCTCGGCTCCAGACTATAGCGCCTAGAAGCGCACGGCGACTCTGGCCGGCAACAACGGCAGGTTATCAAGATTTAAGCGAGTTTGAACGTTATGTTATAGTCAGCGCACGAGCGATGGGACGCAGCATCTCCGAGGCAGCGATGAAGTGGGGATTTTTCCTTACGACCATTTTACGAGTGTACCGTAAATATCAGGAGTCCGGTAAAACATCGAATCTCCGACATCGCTGCGGCCGGAAAGAGATCCTGCAAGAACGGGACCAACGACGACTGAAGAGAGAGGTTCAACGTGACAGAAGTGCAACCCTTCCTCAAATTGCTGCAGGTTTCATTGCTGGGTCATCAACAAGTGTCAGTGTGCGAATCATTGAACGAAACATCATCGATAAGGTCTTTCGGTGCCGAAGGCCCACTCGTGTATCCTTGAAGATTGCACAACACAAAGCTTTACGCCTGGCCTGGTCCCGTCAACACCGAAACTGGACTGTTTGATGATGACTTGGAACTTACTGCCGGTCGGACAAGTCTCGTTTGAAACTGTATCGAGTGGAGACAACCTCATGAAGCCATGCACCCTGCATGTCTGCAGGGTACTGTTCAAGCTGGTGGATGCTTTGTAATGGGGTGGGGCGTTGGAGTGATATGGCACCCCTCATACATCTAGATACGATAAAAATGACACGTACATAAGCATCCTGTCTGATCACCTACATCCATTCACGTCCATTCTGCGTTCGGACAGGCTTGAGCAATTCCAGCAGGAAAACGCGGCACCCGACAAGTTCAGAATTCCTATAGGGTGGCTCCAGGAACACTCTTCTGAGTTTAAACACTTCCGCTGGCCACCAAACTCCCCAGACATGAACATTATTGACCATATCTGGGATACCTTGCAACGTGCTGCTTAGAAGAGATCTTCACTCCCTCGTACTCATACGGATCTATGGACAGCCCCACAGGATTCATGGTGTCAATTCCCTCCAGCAATACCTCAAACATTAGTCATGTTGCGGCACTTATGCTTGCTCGCGGGGGCCCTACACGTTATTAGGAATGTATACCAGTTCCCTAGGCCCGTCAGTGCTGAATTCTGCCCAGTTGTCAAGTAGGGGTTCTAGGAAACTTGCTTCTCGGATCGCTAGACAATAATTCAAGCAAATCGTATTAATGAATTTTATTACCAAAAGTACATGACAATGTGTTATGTTTTCACTTGGTTTTCGTTTGTTTTCTGACAGATCCAGCTGGTGAACGAGTCTGAGATGCCGGGCTCAAAGTCAGTGTTGTGTTACGTAATAAATAACGTTGTGTTTCAGTGAATGGTACAGAGTGACACATTTTTGAATAGGTCGTTAGGAGGGGAAATGAATTACCAAATAAAATTACAGGGTGAAATTAAAAAAGTCATATCACTGTTCACATCTTCGTAAAAAAAACAAAGCTACAACGGCTGACGGCTAAAGAGCATTTGCTTGAAACATTTTGTAATTTACATCTGGGCAAACAGTTATTTAGGGTGGTCAAGGTAAATGGGACACGCTGTGTAAGGGAAAGCTGTTGTAATGATCATGTCCAACTAGCCGTATATGTTAACTGGAATACTCAAACTGTTTCAGCTGTCGATCTAAGATCTATCAAGAGTTTATTTTTAAAGACGTTAATTCGAGCCCCCACTAATAATGTGGATTCCCATAATAACAACTATTATTGGTATACCTGTCTTGTAGCCGTGTCTTGTTGCGAGCCAATATCGCAAAGGTGTGTCGGGTTCACATGCGGTTCCTCTTCGTTGAAATGGTTCAAAAATGGCTCAAATGGCTCTGAGCACTATGGAACTTAACTGCTGAGGTCATCAGTCCCCTAGAACTTATGGCTACTTAAACCTAACTAACCTAAGGACATGACACACATCCATGCCCGAGGCAGGATTCGAACCTGCGAAAGTAGCGGTCGCGCGGTTCCAGACGGTAGCGCCTAGAATCGCTCGGCCAATCCGACATTAGATTAAGGGGAGTAGGACGTCAAACGGGCCGACTTGGAGCAGGAGAGGCACCACAGGACATTCTAGTTTCTATTGCCTATGCTTTTACAAATTAATAAAACTTGAACAGCATGACCAGGAAGGATTCAGGTTTTATACTCATTACAGTTGAAGTTCAAAAACATAACAAAACATATTTTTATTTACATGTGAAATTTCATCATTTTTTCACTTACTACTGGCTGCATTTGTTGCTATAGGTACACTTTTCTTCCTAAGTAAGAAAGATTCTTCGATGACTTTTGCACAGCATGCAAACCATACTTAGGGTGTGTGAAACTCTAGAAGTTATTTAATTTATGAAAAAATGAATGAACTGTTACATTTTAAATTTCATGTTTAGAAAAAATTCAAGTTTTATAGTGAATTATCTCAATTTTTTCCACAGTTTTTTAATAGATTTGGAAACTTCTATAGTTTCATACACCGGTAACTACTGTTCGTATGCTATGAAAAATACATCGAAGAATCTCTCTTACTTAAGAAGAAAAGTGTACCTATAGCAACAAATGCAGCCAGTAATTAGTGAAAAATGATGAAATTTCACATGTAGAAAAAGGTATTTTGATACGTTTTTGAACTTCCACTGCGATGAGTGTGAGTCCTCAATCATTCCCGGTCATGGTGACAAAGTTTTATGAAATTATTTGTAAAAGTATAGACAATAGAAACTAGAATGTCCTGTGGTGACTCTCCTGCTCCAAGTCAACCCGTTTGACGTCCTACCCCCCTTAATGTGTCATACTTTTTGCTAGTATTAGTTTATAGATTTATGCAAACATATATTTTCAGTATACTAACGTTTTTTGTAGCAATATTCGTTGATAAATAGTCCGAATTCTCCTAGCCAACAAGCGACGCAGAAAGAGTTTGTCTACGGATGGTAACCTATGTGTTTAACTGTTGATATACAAAAATACATTCGACAACAACAATGTTCAGGAACATTCTACAGCTGATGAAGCTCATAAAAAAAATGGTTCAAATAGCTCTGAGCACTATGGGACTTAACATCTATGGTCATCAGTCCCCGAGAACTTTGAACTACTTAAATCTAACTAACCGAAGGACAGCACACAACACCCAGTCATCACGAGGCAGAGAAAATCCCTGACCCCGCCGGGAAGCGAACCCGGGAACCCGGGCGTGGGAAGCGAACACGCACGATCACGAGCTGCGGACGAAGCTCATCACGTATGATCTACACACCGGGGTGGAAGCTATTTGACGATTTGACTTCGGACGTAAATATGGAAGATAAATAGGCAGAATGACTTTAACTCTAATTTGAAATATCCAACGTTAACGTAACCTATTGCGAATAATGATACCAAGGGCAGATGATAAGACAACTTGGTTATATGGTACTGAACGGCAACTAGGGGAAATTGTCAGTAAACGACGTCTAAGTTTACGGTTTGTTCTGAGTCCGGGTAAGCCAAACTTTACAGCTTGACTTGCAGAAGTGCGGATTAAGATCTTCCACGCAACAGAACGCAAACAAGGGCGCAAAGCACGGTATCCCAGAGCAAACGAAGCTGCACAAATGAAGTTGTCGCTTCATCATCTGTATTGACTCTAGAGCAGCCAGCAGACATGAAGTTCACGGGCACCTCCGCAACCTCCGGCGTTGTTCGGGAACGCGTTACTCTCTCGTCAGGTGAGGAACTTGGGTCCTTCTAGTGAAAGGGGACTGTGCGAGCTGACGCGGTGACTGACACTGGCATTTTTACCTACTGCCTTTATCGCTAAATTTTTGTCAAACGCTATGTCAGTGGTTCCTCCTTCATACATCTTTCATTCCTTTCATCTATTCACGCGGTAGACCACACCAAAAAGCTAAAATGCTTGTTACATGTAAACAAGGAATTTACATTCGTTGTTTTTTTACCTTGTATCTTCAAGAGGAAAAGTAGGGAATACAAGAGGAACAGAATCAATAAACATTCAGAAACTGTATATGGAACTAACAGCAAGCAGATATCGTGGAAACAGAATCATGCTACTGCTCATTATACTGACTACAGTCCAGAACAATCGTGCCTTTAGTTAGGTTGTGTGTCTTTTATTGGCCGCTAGTGCGATATAAAAAGTGGTTCAGCTGCCCCTGCCAATTCCGTAATGTTATATTCGCATACCGCCCACAAAAACCACAGGAAAGAGTTTTATATTCTCTCGCTCGCTACGCACAAACTGCTAACCTTACAGAAAGAATGCAAAGGATCTTTTCGTATGACATGTAGTGTAGTTAAATTTTGCATTTGGTTATGTTTCGCTGGAGGCCACAGATTTCGAATTATTGAAGAAAAACATACAAAAGTGACCTTCAAACACACTTCCACCATCACACTCATCCATCATCAGTCTAAATATCTAGTTTGTTGTTCGTGACACTCCTTCCTGCGAGTGTACAAAAATTTCTGACTACACGAGCTATTCCCGAAATTCGACCTTTCTTGGTCTCTATCGATGTGGGCTATTACCCCAGCGTAGTCAGCTATTTCGTTAATATTATTAATTTAAACATATCCGTGAGACAATGAAATAAAAAGACTTTTGTAACCTTACAATGAAACTAATCGATTCGATCCAAATTTAACACCTACAAGCAGATAGCTTCGTAATCAGAAGGCCTAACGAATGCAGCGATGTAAATGTTTATTTTATGCTGTTAAAATTCACAAAACTGTAAGGTAAAATTTACAGAAACGTCAAATTTTAGAACTTTCTGGTGGCGCAATATAGCCAATCAATAAAGACCAAAAACACTCGAATGTGGAAAATATTTGGTGCAGTCGCAAATGTTTGTGCAGTGGTAGGAGGGAGTGCCAGCAACAACATAGGACTACAAGAAATCCTGACCGTCGTGGGCAACATGCGGGAGTAGGAGTGCGTTGAAGATCACTTTAGTATGTGTTTCTGCAATAACTTGTAAACTACGGCCTCTAGAGAAAACGTATCCCAGTACAAATTTGACTACATTGGATTTCCTACAAAAATTTCCCGTTAATTTTTCTGTACAAATAATAGTTTTTACGTAACGAGCGAGAGAAAACGAAAATCTCGCATGTGGTTTTTGAAGACCAGATATAACACTACGGGTTGCATAAAACGACAACGACAGGGGCAGCTAAATCAACCAGTATTCTAACAGCGCAGAGTTAATAATAATTTACAGAAAAATTTTCACTCTGTAGCTTAGTGTACACTGATTTGAAACTGTCTGTCGGGTTAAAACTGTGTGCCAGGCATAGCTTTACTTACTGAAGATTTGAAAGCAGGAAAGATGTACAGGTGGAATTATAGGTATGAGGGAGGGGTTGTGAGTCGTGGCTGGATAGCTCAGCCGGTAAGAACATTTCGCTGCAAAAGTCAGAGTTTCTGTGTACGAGTTCCGATAGGGAACACAGCTTTAATCTTCCAGGAAGTTAAATAGAAATTTCTAAATGAAATATGGTTATGTGTCAGCCATATACAGAAAATGTTACAAAATAGTGAATATGTAATTTAATTAAAGGGAGAAGTGCGCAGTATTATTCATAAGACACATGTGACAAAAAAGAAATTCCGTGAAATGGAGAAGCAGATCGGCAGAAACTTTTTAAAGCTACTTTGGAACTCAGCTTTCCTGACGTTATGAATCATTTTGTATCCTGCCTTGGTAGGCGGTGCGTGGGTCTGCTCCTGTGAACTGCTTCTGTAATGTAGGCCGAGAATGAAAAGGAAGCGAGCAGGAGCAGGAGAGGTGACGCTCTTCGGTACTGCATGTAACTTTAACGCTTTTAATAGAGTCAAAAACAGAAGTAAATATCAAATGCATACATAACTTTGGGTAGGATGAGCACGTAGGTGTGAAGCCGTAGTCCATGTCTAATCCTGTGAAGTTAGGATGACTCTTCTGTATAATCTAAAAACTAGCAAATACTCGTTGCTGTCCAAACTTTAACTGAACGTAACTAATACAAAGTCTCAAAAGCAAGCTAGCCCACTCGGTAGTAGAAGCGATATTGCCAGGCCTTCTGCTGTTGATCAGAAATCAAGTCGGCACTCCCTGAGCTCCACTGCGTCGGCCAGAGGGCGCTGTGGTCGGCGTAGTTAGTCTTCTCTCGTAGTGCCAAATTACGAGAGCGTGCACCTACGTTGTGGCATCGTAACTGTCGAGGCCACAAATCATCGAGTGTGATATTCACACCTTAGCGAAGTGTATGAGATTTTCTTCCTAGCGCAGTAATTACAAACACTTTTATAGCCTCTGGACTTACAAGTATTATTACAGAATAAGATGCTGTGTTTCTGCAGTTCAATACTTTCGATTTAAACACACTGCGTTTGTGCACTGCCTGTAGCTCTTGCCCCACGCTTTTCGGTGATGATAAATGAAAGATCAACAGCAGCCGTTCTTCACGGAATTTCTCAGAGTTTATTTTCCAACAGTGAATTACCCACGAATATACATGTCTAGTCACATTAATGTGACGACCTGTCAAACTCCTCAATAACCACCTTCTTCTGCGGGACATGCACGAAGAAAGTCAATGAAGTTCTGGAAGGTACCGACAGGTATGTTAAGCCACGCCGACTCCTGTGCCGGGTCAACTGCGATAGGTGTCTCGATTGAGGATTTATAGTGCGAAGAGCCCGATCAAGATATCCCAGAGATTCTAGATTGAGTATAAAGCTGGCGAGATTGGTAATCTCATCCTGGTGCTCTTCGAATCATGAACGTGTACTATGAGCTGTGTGACACGTTGTGTTGTCCTATTGGTAGATGACATCATGCCGAGGAAAAGCTGAAGTAGGGGTGGCGATGGTTCTCAATGATACGTTGTCAACAGCGCGAATATTTTTCGTAGCATACAACTGTATTTAGTTTGTTTATCATACTACCAGTTTTGACTACAATCCATCATCTGGTAGGAAGTTTTTTCGAGTTTTGTACCAAATGATGGTTTGTAAACGAAACAGGCAGAGCTACAAAAGAACCTAATACAACTTCGCGTTATGAATTTTGTGAAAAATATAATTAAAATGCAGCTAGTCACGGAGATCCAGTGTGGGCTGTGGTTATCGTATGGCAGTATCCCGTGGTGGCCATTATAATGCGTTAACGCGGAACTGATTTGTACGAAAAATGTTAGTTCCAGTTTTGGTACAGGGTGTAAATCTAGTGCTGTGAATACAAGAAGAACGTACAGAAATGTTTCTATAAGTAAAGGATGAGGAACGGGACGTGGGCAGATAAGGTCAAACAAGCGAGAATGGCGTAATTTTGATATTATTATAAACCGCCGCTTCACAATTTGCTCAGTATCAGCATCGTAGATGTCGACGAGATGTTGCATTTGTAAAACGACGTGATCAGTAGTTGCTCGTAGTAGTTGCCTTGGAATCTGAGCATCGTGTTCCTGTACATTGGCCTTCACATCAGGTACAGATCGAACATGTCCCTGGTAAATGCGTCTCTTTAAATACTCCAGAGACAAATATCATATGGCTTCAGATCAGGTGATCTTGTAGGCCATGCATCAGGAAAACCTCTGGACATAACACGTTCGTGGAAGGTTGCCTTAAGCAGCGGGTGAGGACATCAGGTGTTGCCCCATTCTGAATAAAAACAGTGGGGCCTACGTACCTGCGCTCTTACAAAGCAGGAGCCACAAGACGTACAAGGAGGTTGAAATTTCTTTAAAAATTTTTACTTAAATAGAAATCACTGAGATGATGAAACTTCTACGTTACTTAATTCTGAAACTGCTGTATGCTTACTCATTGTTGTTAAACCGCTGAGTGAGATTGAATGCTGATGTCACTTTATTATTATTTATTATTTCAACACTGATCCAGAGAATTATTCCTGACAAATAAAGCTCAAACTTTTCCTATTCATTAATTAATCACAATATTCAAGGATAACGGTGTCTGACTGCTTTAAAATTAACTCAAAAGAGTGTCCCTGCATTAGTAGAAAACCTAACAATAACCTATACATTTCATAAGTCATTTACGTCACAAAAATCTTCATTACCGAAACTACAGCAATTCCGCAAGCATCAATTCTGCCAGCTGAATAAAAGATTCTAGCTACTGAAGGCTCTTACTACTGCTAGACATGTGGTTAGTAAAGGAAGGATTTTATTGCAGAGCGAACAATTTATTCACCTCAGTAATGTGACATCCAGTACAATAAAATATATAATCGTTCGTGACATCCAGTTACTAAAATTATATAATCATATATCATTCTCGAAGGCGGACACCTGCAGATCGTCCGCTTTCACTAAGACTTCAAAACTCTAACCTTCATCACCGCTGGCTACTGACTCCCAACTTCCATTACTGCTGGCTGTTCACCTCCAACAGCAAGTCCGATCACCCACAGAGAGTCTCTTACAGAGTGCGCACAGAGCACTCAGAGATTTAATAGAGAACACTTCATAGCGCTACCAACATACAAACACATAAGCAGCCTACTTACAAAGTCTCAATATCGTGCAGACATCCCGGTACACATGATAGGCACTCTGGGTGTATACCTTTCAAAGAAGAACGGGCCGTGAATAGAGGGCCTATGAATCCACACTACACAGTCACATACGGCGTAAGCAATGGCTCTCCGTGCAGAATACGCGCTTTAGCACTACCCCACGTTCAGCAGTTCTGTGTATCCACTGCACCCTGCAGTGTAAAATGTGCTTCGCCACTCCACAGAAAATTGTCCGGCCACGTGTCACCACCTTCGATGAGTGCCAGAAACCGAAGAGAGAATTCAGAACGCTCCAGCCATTAACGAGGTTTCAGATGCTGCACCGTCTGGATCATGAACAGAAACCAGTGTAAAATAGACCACAAAAGTTTCCATACTGTTGACCATGGGATAGACAATTGTGATACAATACGAACACTAGCCCCAGCTGGTCACGTGCTGCATGGTCAGTTACAATGACAACAACCTCGTCAATAATTTCCGCCGGGATAGAACGCCTTCGTCTTCCAGGAGCCACAACACGCTAACCCGTATTTCCGAGTTTCATTATCATCTTCTTGAAACCGTGACATCGGACCTTTCCTAAGAGCATCCAGTCGGCGATGTTCCCTTAACACAACACGGTAAGTGCTGCCGTTCACATAAAACAATTTCACTTACAGCACGTGGTCTCTCATCTCGATACTCATACAGTTCACTCGTGTTATGACTCGTGGGCCTTATATAGTTACACAAACAGTGTACACCACCAGATTTGCAACTGATCACGGAAATTAGAATTAATTTTTTCCCGCCGTAAATTTGTTCCGCATTAATGCATTAGCATGTCTGCCAAGTTTCGCTGCCATACGGTAATTAGCCGGCCGCGGTGGCCGAGCGGTTCTAGGCGCTACAGTCTGGAAGCGCGCGACGCTACGGTCGCAGGTTCGAATCCTGCCTCGGGAATGGATGTGTGTGATGTCCTTAGGTCAGTTAGGTTTAAGCAGTTCTAAGTTCTAGGAGACTGATGACCTCAGAAGTTAAGTCCCATAGTGCTCAGAGCCATTTGAGCCATACGGTAATTACAGCTCACGCTGAGTCACCGTGACGAGCTGCACCATAACCACCATTTACATTACCGTGGTCTAAACCTTCTTGTTGCGGTCGAGCTGAGAAGCTGTATTGGAAGCTTCCAACTTTATTTCAGTGAACTACGGTAAAGGGCGAAGGAGTCGCCTGTCATGAGAAAGGGTGGGCTGTCTGCTAACTTTAGGTGTATAATATGGCAGTCTTGTTCGGCTAACCTCTATGCAGAATAAAGTTTGTCTGAGGTAACCGTAACGCCCTGTGGTGCGTGGGAGAGGCTCGATCACCTGTCAGTGCGTCGAGGGGGCGGGTGGAACGAGTAGCGTTGCGTCAGCCGCCCCCGCCGCCGCCGCCGCCCCCAGACGCTTCTGCGGCTGCCACTCGGCCTTGCCCCTGAGTAATTAAGCTGGCCAGCCGCAGATTAGCGTGGCCGCAGCGCAGCTCTTCAATTAATCGACCAATTAAGTGGCGCGGGTCGACACTTTGAGCTTTGAGGCCGCCTCCGTCTCAGCTACACGCCGGCCCGTACCCTGTGCCAGTCAGTTTCTCCACGTCAACGCCGAGCCGCTGGCCCCGAAGGAAATAAATACGGATTCTTCTGGTGTTGAAAGGGGCACCTGAGACGCAAAACGAACAGTTACTTCAGGAATCAATCGCAACGTAAACATTTCGGCTAAGGTCTAGAGCGGCATTTCTCTGTTGCTCATAGGTTGGCAACGCATCAAATATCGTACAGCCGATGTTCTGTTACTTTCACGTAACCACTCAAAGGTGAGAAAACAAGCGATGAATTTACAACGCTCAAACTAAAGCAATTTTCGTTTCGAATTTTGACGTGATTATGGTGCGCCATTCTATGAAACGGTCTGAATTGAAAGACATGGTTTTGCACGGTAAGGTCATGCAGTGGTTTATGTGTCGCGTTTTGACTGCGCAGCCAAAGAAAGATATGAAATGCGGAGCAGAAATGTCTCTTAAGGGATCGAAGTTGGTATTGATGGTTTAACTTTAGTAATTGCTACTTACATACGTATCAGTTCGATGTCAGAACAAGAAGGAAAAGACAATCTAGTGTCGCATGTATGTCAGATGGAATAATTGTCGGAGAACGAAGATTGGTATAACTTCAGTGTGGTTAAGATATTGATTTTTCTAAGACTTTACTTTTACAAAAGGCGTTGAATAAGTAACTCAGCACTTTTGTTCCGAAAACAGATTGGTTTTAGTCATCCACTTCGTCCTTCAGTAAGACTGTTGTAACAGAAGTGTAATTTTTTTGTAGCTCTAAAAGTGCAACAAAAATTTTTTAACAGGGAAGAAAGAAATGCTGCACATGATGCTTCAGGCGAAACGACATTTACTTAATACGCGGTGTTCCATTTATCTTGGGGTAGCCTTGCGATCTGGGGCGTCTTGTCACGGTTCGAGCGGCTCCCCCTGTCGGAGGTTCGAGTCCTCCCTCGGGCATCGATGACTGTGTTGTCCTTGTCGTAAATGAGTTTAAGCTAGATTACATAGTGTATAAGCTTAGGGACCGATGACCTGAGCAGTTTGCTCATATAAGATCTTACCACAAAAATTCCATTTATCTTGACCATCCGATATAGCATGCCTTTCTTGTAACTTATGAATAGCAGTAGATTTTTCTTAAATGCTACCCTATTTTTTGTCTATTTTTCTTAAAGATGAGTTACCCCAAAATATTATTCCATATGACATTACCGAATGGAAATAAGCAAAATATGTCAACTTAATGATTTCTCTCTCCCAAAAATTTACTATGTTCCCAAATGTGTTTTTTCGAATTTAAATTCTCATCAATATGGACAGCTAAAATTTTTCAAGTTTACACCCTATGTATTATTTCAACACCATGTGTTTCACTTATCACTGGTGCAGTACCCCTAGACGTGTGTCTTTGCGAAATTCTGTGTGAGACCATTCGCAGAAAACCAGTAAATTACACTTTTCAGAACTTTGTTCACCATTTCTTCCATTTCTGTATGAGTACTGGGAGTGATTACAATACTGGTATAATCTGTAGAAGGAACTAATTCTGCTTGATGTACATTAGACGGTAGATCCTTTACATATATGAGATACAGTAATGGACCTAAGATTGAGCTTTGGGGAATCCCATACGTGATTTCTCCCCAGCCACGATTCTGTTAGTTCAATTACTACTAAGTACAGCTTTCTGCATTCTTTTGGTTAGATATGACATGATCCATTGGTTGGCTGTACCATAAATCTCGTTAAACTTCTGTTTATATAGGAGTATACAACGATTCACACAATCAGATACCTTGGATAGGTCACAGAAAATACCTACCGGTGCTATTCTGTTATTTAATGCTTGTAATATCTGGTATGTGAACATGAAAATTTGCAGGGGATTTTATTGTTGCCAAGGTGTGATACTATTCTAGAATGCATCACCGTCAGAAAAATTTTGGAAAATGATGTCAGCAGTGAAATAAGTCGGTAGTTACTGACGTCTCTCTTATCACCTTTCTTAAAGAAGGGTTTAACAACAGCATATTTTAGTCTCTCTGGAAAAATGCCTTGAGTTAGTGACTCATTACGTACTTCCGACAATACAAGACTTATTACATTGGACCAAATCTTTAGTAATCTATTGAAACTCCATCAAAACCAGAAGAGCTTTTATTCTTGAGATAAAGTATGATCGTCTTAATTTCAGAAGTTGGTGGTACATTCATACCGAGACGTGGCACTTACTGGAATTAAGGAACACGTGGAATGGAGGACCCACCAATATTAACTTTCTTTTCACACAACCTGTTTATTTAACAAAATATAACCATAATTTTTTTTTTACAAAATGAACAAATCTGTAAAATGAATAAGCTTTTGCAAGAGAAATCAAAAGAGTAAACAATATTACAAGGATTACAAGACGACCGGACCTGCGGCCCGCCCGTTATCGAGTGAAACAGCGGTGTTTACTACCGCGCTGGACACAGTCTCTCTAATGAAATGCCCTTGTGCAAGGCATGAAGACTATATAAGCAACACTGATGACAAGAGTGATTCAGTTGCTCAGGTTTTAATTGAGTGACGCAAGTTTTAATTTGGAAGCTGTATATCGAGAGCTTTGGGGTTAAGATGCAGATCTGTGCTTATAGGATACACAGACTAGGAAACAAGATGACAATGATAAGGCTTACTTCAAAGCAAGCAACTTCATAATTTCAATCGGAAACCAAGGTATGATTGGATCCCAACCCATCCCTTTTGACAATCTTATTTTGACTAAAGCACTGATGACAGATGGCTTTTAATATTTTCCAAGTTAAACTGATTGTCAGTTATTAAGATCGCTGTGAAGGAACGTTTTAAAACATTACTTGTGTACACTTATTATAAGAGAACCCACTCGGTGGAGCCACAAAATCCAGTAGAAAATACACCAATAATGACCCGGTATTTCAAAGACAGCAACGCACAGCTTTAGTACAACTGGCTGTTCAGATTATAGCTAAAGCAATTAACATCTAAATCTAACCACAAGACTCCTGTTTTATTTAGCGGCAACTTGTGTCTTAGTACAATTGATCCGGCTGTATTTACGACCAGGAGCTGATTCATTAGAACATTAATGATCGAGTATAAATCAGAAAGGAAAGGAAATATCATAATGGCGGAAAATTTTTCAGATGACAACTAGTGTCTTAGTAAAATACTACGGCCTGTATTTACAACCAAAGAGCCGACCGAGTAAAGCTCTGAGGGACGGTTACAAAACAGAAAATAATTAGGATGACAGGTAGACAATGACACAAATCTCCACGAGGATTACAGAATGTACTCCCCTTTATCAGCAATCAGTTCCATGGATTCACGGTGCGTGGTGGTGGTTACTGGGTGGTGCCGATGAAAGACAGGTAAAACAGGGCAGCCAGGGCACGAGCGGCCGTCCGACATGAATGCTGCCAACCAACCGACGGGATGTCGACCTGCTGCTTGTAGTCGACGCTGACCCTGGTGGAGTACTCTGCTATCTGCGCTCTGCGCAGGCCTTCCTTGCGTAGCTCGTCGCTTCGGCCTCTTGGACCTCGTCACCACCTGTCGTCGCGACGCTACCGCCAATCCGCCAATCCCCAAACTTCGTGCCTCTCCGTCTCGGGCCAGCGAATATATATATATATATATATATATATATATATATATATATATAACCCACAGATACCAACTCTTTCTCATAGATATTGGCAATGGGACAGCAAGAGGGATAGTCGAAGAAGGACAATTCTTGCGGCAGCACGCCCGAAACTTAATGGAGGCGTCTGTCGTCATCGCAACAACGTCACCCAAACCTGTCTGATATCTGCGTGCTGGTCTGCCTCACTCAGCTGTCAGTCCTGCAGTGTTGGAACGTGCTGACACTCTCATACGAAGTGGCGACGAATCACAGCCCAACACCTAGCCGCCCAACTGAACGTTTCTGTTGGTGTTACCACAGCTCACATATGATGTAACATTGTGAGAGTTACTTCTTCAACATATTGCTGTGATCTTTCTCTCGAACTGTTGTTCCCTGTGATTTCGACTTTGTCTAAGAAATGGTTGTTAAATACATTTGGTACCAGTGACTTGCCATTTGTAACCCTTCCATTCAATTCAATAGTAATTTTATCCTCTTCTGTGGTTGGTTGTCCTGGCTCTTGCTTCACTATATTCCATATTGCCAAAACTCTCTTGTCAGACGTACTGATTTCTGACATTATGTGCATGTTTCTAGATTTTTTAGTAACCTTTATTAGTAATTTTAAGTAGTTTTTGTAGTGTTCATCTACTGCAGGGTGTCTACTTGTTCTTGCCAAAAGACACATTTCTCTTCTCCTTTCACAAGATACTTTAATCCCTTTACTGATTCACGGATTTTTACGTGGCTGTTTAACATCTCTTCTGATTAGCTTATGCGGAAAGCTATTTTCAAATACTGATATGAATTTATCATGGAAGATTAAATTTTATATTGGCATTTGGTTCCTTATAAATTTCATCCAAGTTGTTTCTTGCAAACTACTCTTAAAAGCAATTTCCCTGTAGTCGTTAATGATTCTGATTTCCACTGAGGGGTGTCCACACTGTGAGGCACTATGTCATTTGCCCTAACTGTGTAAAAGGTTGATAGGTTTTCGAATGAAGATGCAGGATCAGTGTTTCAATAGTAAAGTACCGATAAAGCGCGTAAGGCGCTCGATCGCTGCGTCACCAAACAAGCCGCTTCCAGCTAAATTTAACTGCAGGAAATTAATTATCTGATCTAATTAAAACTGGAGAACTGAAATGTTTGTAGTTGTACAGAATAAAACGATTTAAAACGCAGAATTTCCATTATTATTGGTAAAAAGATGGATTTAGTTTTACTTAGTCCATATTAACTTAATGCCAGAACAAGATGTAAAAGACAATCTAGTGGCACCTGTATCTCAGACAATAATTATCGGACAAGAAAGATTGGTATAACATCTGTGTGTTATTTATATTGATTTTTCTAAGACTTCGCTTTCACGAGATCGTTCAATAAGTAAAGCTCAAAGAAGGTGGATTTTATTCAAGATTTCACTGGCAGGGCCTGTACGCCCGCACTGTAGCACTCAACTGGTCGATGTCCGGGGAGTCAACGTCTTACTGCATCACTAACCTCACGATCATCCACGTAGTGCTTCCCGTGGAACACATCCTTCATTGGGCCAAACTAATGGAAGTCGGAAGGTGCGACACCCGAGCTTTAGGGTGGGTGAAGAAGAACAGCCTAGTGAAGTTTTGTGTCTCGGGTGAGATCTTGTGTAGCCCTGGAAAAGGAGAAGTTCGTTTACATTTTAGTGGTGACGAACACGCTAAAGTCGTTTCTTTAGTTTCCTGAGGGTAGCACATTTCACTTCGGAGATGATTGTTGCACCGTGAGAAAGGACATAAAAGAGAATAACTCAAAGAGTCCCAGAAGACAGTTGCTATGGCTTTACCGGTTCAGGATGCGGCTTTGAACTTTTTTTGTAGGAGGAGAGCTGGTGTAGCGCCACTCCATGGGTCGCCATTTTGTTTCCGGTTCGAACTGATGAAACTATGTTTCATCACCTGTAACGATGTTAAAAAAAATTGTCACGACCAGCCTCCTAACGCGCAAGCAATTCAGCACAGTTTGTCCTTTGTTGCTCTTTATGGTCTTCTGTTAGCCAGCGAGGAATACAGCGGGCACACACCTTTGAGTATCCCAACTGGTGGATGATTATGTGAGCACTACCCACAGAGACGTTCAGTTGGGCAGTGAGGTGTTTGGCTGTGATTCGTCGCCACTTCGTATGAGAGTGTCAGCACGTTCCAACACTGCAGGACTGACAGCTGAGTGAGGCAGACCAGCATGCAGACATCAGACAGGTTTGGGTGACGTTGTTGCGATGACGACAGACGCCTCCATTAAGTTTCGGGTGTGCAGCCGCAGGAATTCTCCTCCTTCTTCTAATATTCCGGCTGTATAACGTTCAGCCACCTTCAGAATGAGGCGCAAGACTGCCGCTCTAGTGCTCGCTTCGTCCCTTTATACTCATGTACAGCGCAGCTGCGCATGCGGCCACAGATGCAAATGCGCCAGAGACGTTTGTCGGCAGCAAAGACGTGCACAATGCGCGAGTTATATCTATGACTCCGCATTCGATGTGTTGGCATGTCGATATATCGTTGTGAGCTCCACTGTGACGACGCTTTTGCGAGTTTATCACACCAAGTGCAGGATTCCATGATTTATCAAGCTTGAAACCACTATCTCTATTAACTAAATTCGACGTCAAGCGAACCTCAATTGCCGCCTTCACTATCGAGTCCCAAGAAGATGATGTAGTTTCCAGAATTTTGACGTTGTCATACAACATACTGTGACCAGTGTCCATACAATGCTCTGCCACTGCCGACTTGTTAGGTTGTAAAACTCAAGAGTACCTCCGGTGTTCTGTACATTTTTCTTGGACAGTACGAGTTGTTTGCCCAATGTAAGAAAGGCAGCAGTCTTGAGGCTCACTCTGAAGATGGATGAACGTAATACAGCCAAAATATTAGAAGAAGAAAGAGAATTCTTGCGGGTGCACACTCGAAACTTAATGGAACAGTCTTCGCGCCGCCAAAACCTGAAGATTCACGACAGACGCCTCGTCCAACGACTCATCTTGATTTTGTTCACTACCAGGTCTCCGTAGACATTCTGCAAGCGCTTATGAATATTTACAGTGCTCTGATTATCCGCCAAAAGAAATTCAGTGATAGCTCTCTGCTTGGAATGCACCTCCGCTGTAGACACCATTCTGAGAGGTAAGTGTAGCGTTGACATCTATAGGAATTTCATGAAACTATAGGGGCTGAAGAGGGAATATTCCAAAATGTCCCACAAGAAGATAGCATTTTTTTCAACCTGAATCACCTGAGAAAAAAATGTGTTGCTTTACTCATTGAATACCCCACGCACATAGGCACAACCTGAGGGAATAGTCTTCTACTGTGCATTCCACAAAGTTGACGTAGCCGACCGCGGTGGTCTAGCGGTTCTAGGCGATCAGTCCGGAACCGCGCGACTGCTACGGTCGCAGGTTCTAATCCTGCCTCGGGCATGGATGTATGAGATGTCCTTAGGTTAGTTAGGTTTAAGTTCTAGGGGACTGATGTCCACAGATGATAAGTCCCATAGTGCTCAGAGCCAGAGTTGACGTAAACTCGCAGACGTTTCAACTGGGATAGTATTAGTAGCTGGTACGTAGAAGACCACAAGCAGAAAGATCACCTGAAAGCGTTATTATCATGTCTCTTTAAGATTATTTAATTAGAAATAATAGTTCCCCATGTATCTTTATTAAAAGACATTTTTTAATCTGACACAGTTGAATGCTGTAAGGAGAAACCTAAAACATGTTCAAAGTAGTCTACTGCATTTACAAACCTGAGTCCTACTTAGATAAATTATGCAGGTCCTCATTTCTTTATGTCGCTCTTAAATTAATGAAAGTATGTGCTGTGTGACTACTTTCTGTTTATTTTCGAGTCAGATCGTTCTACTATGCTTGTTCTCTTGGGCGTTAGAAATTTGTATCCTGCATGTCTTTAAACTGTCAGAAATTATCTATCGCTGCCTATGAGAGTAGTCGAGGCTTCTTCATACACACAAACACACACACACACACACACACACACACACACACACACACACACACACATACACACACACACACACACAACTTTCAACCTGTTCTAACACACAGTGCAAGTATTTGGGATAAAATAAATCCTCCACTTATTGAAGCTGACAACAAATAAATGTAAACACAAGAAAATGCACACAGGTCATTCAGTCAACCATCTTCAGTTGAAGGCTGGTGTGAGTTCAATGTACACCAAGGTCTGCCTTTGGTGTACACAACATACTACGTACAAATGAAAATTACTAAAGCACAAGAAATCATTATTGAAATTGGCTGTTTGTAATGCATCTGAGGTGCCAGTTCTTAGGTAAACAGTCCATGACACTCTGTACCAAGCTAAGGGAGAGACCTGATAGATATTTTTAAACACTCGAGCCTGCTAGAATCTGTTTCATACTAAGGTAGTTCAGTTTCTTGTAGTTAATTTTACTTTGTATAAAATCTCTTCTATTCCTTCTGTTCCCGAATTATAAGGTACCTCTCTGTGCATATACACTACGCTCTACATGTCACCACAACAAACCAATCATCGAAAAGCTGAAAACTTTGTCATTTTTACTTAAAATTTAGATCAATACAAAACCGACTATCTCAATTCAGATTACAATGGAATAATATCAAAAATTCTCCATGGTGAGTGGCATTCCCATTCTTTGGTCGTGCACATTGTAGTCACAGATACCTGTAACTGAAGACTGATGACTGCATGATCGGTAACCACTATCCTTTGGTTACCATTTGTTTACTGTAGACTCCAGCAAGTGGACGAGTTAAGTTGTTTCTGGGACCTGCACTGTACGCTAGTGCAGGGTTGTCACAGTCGTTGCTAATCAGAGTGTACCATTCACGCAAACATGACATGAAATTAATTGAACTTATCTGGAGAAGAAGATGCGAATTACCGCATAAAAATACAGGCTGCTATTTGAAAGTACGTACTACTCTGTTCATGTCGTTTGCTTCTATAAAAAAGTTACTTGAGACGGTCAAAATAAAATCTGTTACTGCTATACACATGTGTGCTTTCTATGCTTATACGAGGTCTATCGTAATTAATAGCGAAAACAGATACGAGTAAAAGCTTTATTTTTTATAATTTTTTTATTGCAACCATAAACTCTCCCCTCCTGTTTGTCTAAAGCAGGTCGTACAATACCTCATTACACTGAAAATGCTGTATGTAACAGTATGCATTTTTTTCTTGAACCCTAATGATGATACATTAACATACCAACTTTTACAATAAAATTTTATAATAAATATATAAGAAAATAAGACGAAAGTTAGTAATGAAACAAAAACAAAAGAGATGAATATATTACGTTAGACATTATGTAAAGTTCTCTAACTACGGTTGACGGCTACTTCGGTACGTCTGCGGGGAAATAGCCTACACTTCAGCCCTGCTTAACTGATTGTCAGTTTGAGGCCTAAGTTTCTCCCGGCGTATGCACTGTTCAAATAACTTACGGTAATTCAGCCGGCTGAAGTAGTCGACAATCACCGATATTTCGACAGGATTAAACCGCACCATTTTCAAGGCAAAAGTGCCGCAAGCAAACGCTGTGAAGGGATTTTAAAACCTCGATTTTCAAAGAAAGTCCGTAAAGATAACACACACTGTAAATACTAGCTCCTCCTCAAATCAAAGATGATCGTCGTCAGAAATTATTGATAGTGAAATTAATAATCAACGGGAGGTAGCATAAACTCTGTTCCTCTGTTTCTGACAAGCGAGAGAGCAGGATTCCATGCAAAATTTAAATGAAGACCACCATCTCTATTTATGAGATTACTTGCTAATTTAATTTCAACAGCTTCCTTAATAACACTGTCCCAATAGCTGGAAGTGCTTGGCAGAATCTCCATGTTGTTATATTCTATAGAATGACCAGTGCCAGGCAAGTGTTCTGCAGTGACGAATTTACTCGGTTGCTCTGAGCATGTGTGCTGTTTATGCTCAATACACCGGTTTTTCACAGTCCTGACAGTCTGATCAATATATGATGTGTCACAACTCCAAGGAATACGGCAGACATCTGCCTTACGCAAACCAGGATCATCCTTTACGGAACCTAAAACGTATCTGATCTTAGATGGTAGTCAAAAACCACACTTGACTTCATATTTCCACAATATACGACCAATTCTGTTCGAAATGCTCCATGCGTAAGACCAACAGGCCGTAGACTTTTGTGCCACGTCGGTATTATCATCAGTAACCCGATGTACAGGTTCCTATTCTATGCGGTTGTCGACGACGTCAGCTGGCGGCATTCCAGTAAGTTATTTGAAATTATTCAATTGTTTAGCGACTCGACAGAACGTCGGGTCACCATAATTATTATTACTAACATTTTTATAATGAAACTAAACTACAGTTGAATATGCTCATATTAACCGATACCATACAACAAAACTTCACTAATCACGCAGTGTTTGCCTCTTCCTTACGATCGGCACTACCGTCGTCCTTTCTTACATCCTCTTAACTCATATATTCCCTCTTTTCTGTAACCGTTTGCAATGAGTCATGTTTGTCTTACGGAAGTTTATTGTGTAATGTGTTGTTTAGCAAATGATGTGCTTAATCAGTTGTACTGTAATCTAAAGAAAAATTACACAACTTAATCTAGGAAACCAGTATGTAATGCCTATAGTGAAATCAATCCCTCTGAAATTTACTCAGTCTCGTGAGCACAGAGTTCTGTGGCCCTGTGAAATAACCTGATAAAATTCCCTATGCAAATGCACAATGAAATACACTTCCCTTAGATCTTGAGTCGCAAAGGATTGTAAGTAGGCTGTTTAGGTTCTTATATTGGTAACGCCACGTAGGGCTCTGTATTAAAATCACTGGCTGTGCTGTGTGCAGTCTGTGGATAGTTTGCATTGTTGTCTGCCATTGTAGTGTTGGGCAGCTGGATGTTAACACCGCGTAACGATGCGCAGTTGGAGGTGAGCCGCCAGCAGTGGTGGATGTGGGGAGAGAGATGGCGGAGTTGTGAAATTTGTATGACTGGATATCATGAACTGCTATATACATTATGACTTTTGAACACTATTGAGGTAAATACATTGTTTGTACTCTATCAAAATCTTTCATTTGCTAACTATGCCCATCAGTAGTTAGTGCTTTAAGTAGTTTGAATCTTTTATTTAGCTGGCAGTAGTGGCGCTCGCTGTATTGCAGTAGTTCGAGTAACGAAGATTTTTGTGAGGTAAGTGATTTGTGAAAGGTATAGGTTAATGTTAGTCAGGACAATTCTTTTGTAGGGATTATTGAAAGTCAGATTGCGTTGCGCTAAAAAAAATATTGTGTGTCAGTTTAAGCACAGTAATTCAGAAATTTTTCTAAGGGGACGTTTCATATGTCGACCCTTAGCCGAGGGTACCTCACTGGAATATTCAGATTTTTTCTTGTAGTTTGTGTAATTAGTGTAGATTTTGTTTATTGCTAGTGCGTAATTGTAGAGAGAATCTCCTTTGTAGTTGCAGTCTTTCATTGTTGTACAGTAAAACAGGTGTGGCACGCATGTAAATTTGCACCAAGTATTTCGCAGCTGCGCTTGCAATTAATTAGATATTATTTTCAGTGCTATGTTAATGTGTTTTCTTATTTTGCTCTTCAAATTGTGCTTTTCTGTGTTATCGTGTGTAATATTGTGACAATAATGGCGTGTGAAAAACGTATGACTAGGCTCCAAAGTAAACTGAGAAATAATAGTGACGACGAGCGTAGCTTACCAGCACCACTGTGTAATGAATTAACAGCCATTCAAAGTAGTAATTTGGTAACTGTGCATAGGGAAATGGAGCGGGCGTCAAATAATGGTGTAGACAGTGAAACAGGTAGTGAACAGGGAAGCATTATCGATCGATCGGTCGGCAACAGCTCGCCTCAGAAATCGGGAATGACAGAACACAATATTGCAAATACTGTAGACTCATGTTTTAGGTTCCCACCGTTTTCTCAAATGAGTCAAGACACATTTTCCGCTTGTCAAAATGTGAATGTTGCCGGTGCAAATTCACTGCCAAAAAGCATAAAGGAACAGATTCCAGACACAAATACATTATTATTGCAATTAATGCAACAAATGAAACAAAATCAGAGACAAACACAGCAACAGTTAGACGCAATGGAACATAATCTTCAAACGTTAGACACAATGGAACAAAATCTTCAAAAGTTATACATGATGGAAGAAAATCTTCGAAAGTTAGATACCACACTTGAAAAAACACGTGAAGGTTTAACTGCTGAGTTACTTAAAATGGAATCGAAATGTCAAAAAGTCTGTAATGATGTAAAAACACAAATTTGTGAGCATTTCCAACCTATTTTTTCGCGTCATGAAAATACATTACAGAATCACGAAGCAGCCATAAAAAGAACTTCAAACTATTGTTCATGAAAATCACGACACCTTGCAAGCTAAAATTGACTCAGTTGCATCTACCGATTCGGTTACGCAACTTGCAAAAACTCAGGAAAGCTTAAAGGACACAGTAGATACGATTTCAAGTTTAAATCTTTTTGAAAGTCAGATTGCGTTGCGGTAAAAAAATATTGTGTGTCAGTTTAAGCACAGTAATTCAGAAATTTTTCTAAGGGGACGTTTCAGGATGTAATCTTGGTATTCTGTTCTCTCTAAAGTAGGCATACAATATATTCAATCTTGGCACAGCGAAGTGCAATGCCGGCCGTAAAATTGTTTCATGCAAATAATGTCAGTGGATTAGTTGGTAAATTAATAGCCCTGCAAATGTTCACTGATAATTTTGGATATTGGCTCAGCGCTGTGCAATGCTACCCGCATTAAAGGCGTTACAAATTTTAATACTTTTCTGATTCTGTCACATAAAATTTTTTGACTCTGATTAAAAAATCATTTCTTTTCAAAAATTATTCATTAGATTCAAATAAACACAATGTGAAAGAGGATGAGGTACTGATAAGGGGATACTATAAGACCGACTGGTTCAGTTTGAAACTTGTATTCAAAATAAAGTTTCTCCTTCACAAAATCTGATATGATACATTTTACGTTAACTACATAATCAGTGAACTTCTCAACTGTTCTACCATTTTCACTTACTGAAGTAGTTAACAACTCTTAGATTGTTGCATGACAAAAGGTCTGACATTGTTTGACAAAATATATTCGAAAATTTAACTTCCTTGTATCAGGTTTACGAAATACACAAAATATTACAAATCGGATGTACCTAATAAACCTATACATTAAATCTGATGGAAGATACTTGGTTCCTACATTCAAGGGTCGGTGCTGTTAGAATTAGCTAAATCCACAATACGTTGCTGCATACCTTAAACTAAATATATAAAATTTCATTAATTTAAAAAATTGTTTTATGCTGCGTCCATAGGCCAACAGCTAAATTCTCACAGCTAGCCACTAGCTTAAAGTCTTATATCTTACCTTTAACAGAGAGCAATGGTAAATGCTACTGCTCTCCGCGCGCCCCTACTTACAATCGATTCTGCCACTCAGGCAACATCTTTGGTTCAGTAGTGTCACAGATATAATCTCTTCTACATGTGATAATTTTTCATGAAATATATTACAAAATCGGGCTCCACGTACAATTGGACCCTCACAACGACTATATCTATTTCTGATAGCGGCTCTGAATTTGTTTAGTTCACAAGTAGGTGTATTGATCGTGACTGGTTCAGTAACTGATATGCGTCTGCATCCCTAGTTAGATACGCCTTACCGCACGGGAGAGGGTTCATGTATTGTAGATTCCCCTTTGAATGGCCATGTGAACACAATATTCTCTGGAGATCCTAAATCATCACCGCCACAGAATGCTGACCGTCTGTTTCTTATTCTACGTACTTATTGGGGGTAAAGGCCGTATCCTGTCATAAAGTGAATTATACCTTTCCTGGGATCTATATATTTCATTTGTAGTCTCTCTTTGGTGTTGGGAAAGATGTTGTGTAACAGTTCCGCTGCCCCAATACCTATGTCATTAATCAAGAATGCAGTCTCTAAGATGTAAGGTTTTAGTTACTCTTGAATCCGTAACTTCTTGTACTATAACTATGTTACCGAGTTGCAACCAATATGTTGCGGCAAGATATTGTACTGTGATATCAGTGGTACGGTTTCACAGCCTCCTGGATAAACTGGAACTGGAAATTTTGTGCATAATTTTGGCAGCCTTTAGGCAGACCGTGTCTGCATGAGCTGGGTTGTGTCTTACATCATCGGGACAAACTCCGAAATACTAGCATGCAGTGCTTTTTGTAACTGGGCTGTTATCTAACCTAAAGGCTGGATACCAGTTTAGGGAGAATTTGCACTTAAGCAGCACGTATGTAGTTTTATTTGCTGCTACTGTTGATTTGTTTCTCCGGCACCACGCCTGCATCTCTGAGAGCAAGTGGTTTGCACTTTTTTTTTCAGGCTTGCGTCTTCTGTCTCCAATTACCACCACCAAGGTATGATCAGCTTGGGCTGCAGCTCCATTCGCTTCATCAGTCCCAACCAGCAGCTCCAGCAGCGGAATGATTGTTAACGCCCACATACCGAGCCTTGTCAACAGCCCTTTGTAACGTTTTTCATTACCTTATGCAGCCCGGAAAGCCATTCGAATGTAAAGTCCTTGTAGTTGTACATGAAACTCAAATAACGCAGTCCGTCGTAAATTATAGAAAGCGGCTGCGATGACGATCACAATTGCAGCACAGAATTTATTTTTGGCTTGTCTACAATTTTAAGTCAGGTTAATGACGTCATATATCGATTTATCTCTGCAGGACCCAAACTGACTTGTGATGAAACCCTGGAGCTCTCTGTGCTCTTGAGACGTTTGCCGAGTAGCAGCCTCTGAACTTTTGACACTGTGTTAACTAAAAACACAGGTCTGTCAAATGAAACTGCACGGTTCCAGAGACCTTACTGAGTATCAAACATCCATAACGTATGTATGCAGACTCATGTAGAGTCCTTTCTTTATGATAACGTTGTAACCTGGCAAGAAGACAATAGCTTATACTTGGCATTAGATGCTGATTTGTATCAGCAGCTCTGAGACACGAGTAAAATCCCGATCCATTGTTTGTAAAAACTAATGAGAATAAATTACTTTGATAATCATTCCCGTTTGTATTACAAGACTTACCGCATATACAACGTATCTCGCTGGTGATCCCCGTTTGTATTACAAGACTTCCCACACATCCAACACCGCTAAAACTTGGTCGAAACTGGACAAGTATCCAACCCGTATCATTCTTTCCGCGACCTAGACGGAATTTTATAAAAGGAAAGTGGGATGCATTTCCTAAAAATCTGGACGGATGTCTGGCTTGGATTCCCCGAAAACTATGAGAAGCTTGTTGGAGCTATGAAAAGTGCCGCAATGAAGGAAATTCGTAAGTGCTACAGCGAACAATGTATTCCAGGTTGGAATGAAACTAACGCGAAACAGTATGATGAATTTCTAAAAAGTGGTGGACTGGAAAAAGCGGACAACCTGCTTCATAACCTCGATCTAGCCAGACGTATTAGGTGGTTATACTGTGGAATCACTCAATTTTTCAAACACCAAGTAGAGAAGCATGGTCACTACTTAAGAAGTTCGGTGGAAACAAAATTAAAGTAAGAAACAACATACATATTTCAGCTAAGAGAATTGCATCACACTTCCTGTCCACATCCAGAGTAAAAAGGGATAAAGTTCGTACAAGAGACATCAGACGAAAACTTGCAGTCCTGACAGAGAACACTAATGAACAATCTGAGTTCTCAAGAAGTTTCTGCTTTTAAAACACGAAAGCATGGAAATACATTGGGGAGAGATGGAATCCATCTAGACTTTCTTTTGCATTGTGGGAACTACGCAAAAAGATAGCTGGTGGATTTCTTCTCTGACATTATGATATCTAGATCAGCCCTATAATAAATGAAATAATCAGAAATTATAGAGATACTGTAACCCAGGAAGGAATCAGACCAACCAAAGAAATATGGTCCAGTCGCACCATTTACTTGTAAGGTCTTTGAACGAATCTTTTACAATCACATTAGTTCAATGATCTGTGTGAACCTTACTGTTGAACAAATTGGATTCAAATCGGGACGGAGCTGCATTGATCTAGTCCTATCTTTAACAAAATGTACTGACGCAGAATACCAAATTAAGCACAAAATAGCAGTTTACTTCGTTGATCTAAGTGCAACTTATGGCACAGTTTGGAGCATGGATTGCTTCGTCTATTATTAAAACTTATTCCACGCAGACGGACAACAAAACTAAATGGTAACATGTTAGCTGGAGGAACATTTACTGCAACTAAGGGAAACGACAGTAGCTATCCAACAGTGTAGACTAACGGCTTAACACAGGCCGGTGCCGTTGCTCTCCTCTTGTTTAATTTATATATACACCCGATATTCCTCCAACACGGTCCGGAGAAATCCACTGAGCAGACGACTGGGCAATAGCAACCCCCTGAAGAAATTATTACTTCTGATTTAGACATCCAAAGCCTGTATTTCGATAAATATTCCAGGCTTCAACCAAGCTCAAACACAACTGAAGTTACATGTTTTCATCCCTGCAGTAGATTAGCACACAGCGTCTTGATTCTTCTTTTAGGAAAACAAACTATATCATTACATGCATCCAAAATACCTTGATATGGCCATACGTTGTGGCTGAGCGATTTTAGGCTCTCCAGTCTGGAACCGCGCTGCTGCTACGGTCGCAGGTTCGAATCCTACTTCGGGCATGGATGTGTGTGATGTCCTTAGGTTAGTTAGGTTTAAGTAGTTCTAAGGCTATGGGACTGATGACTTAAGATGTCAAGTCTCATAGCGCTCAGAGCCATTTGAACCATTTTTTTACCTTGATATCACGTTAAACAGGGCACTTCTCTTAAAGAGCACATGACACGAACATCAGAGAAGGTCAAAAGGAGAAACAATATTCTCCACAAACTTTGTGACAGTGGTTGAAAATTATCAGCAAATACTCTTCCAGGATCGACACTCAGCACTCAACAACAGAGAACGGTGCGCCTCTTCAGACACGTCTTCGCTCTCCATGGTGCTCAATTCGAAACGGGACTCATCACTAAAGCCAATTCTACTCTAGTCAATGAGACTCCAGGCCGAAGACATGTCTGGAGACCCACGGACTGTCATGGGATATCAACCCGACTGTCGCCTGCCATACGACTCGACAACCAGAAATGATGGTTCAGGGTGTCATGCCATTTCGTGACAGAACCCCTTTGTTTGTTATCCGCAGCACTCTTACAGCGCAGTGGTACATCGCCGATATTCTGCGGCCTGTTTTGTTGCATTCCATAGCAAGCCATCCTGGGTTTACGTTTCAGCAAGATAATGCCCGCCGGCGCACGGCGCTCGGTGAGAGTTTTTATTCTTTGTCTTCTTGTTTGCCAAAAATTGCCTTGATCAGCAAAGTCGCCGCATCTCTCCCCAATTGAGAGCGGCTGGAGAACTGTGGGAAAGGCCCTCCAATAAGCACGGGACTCCGGCGATCTAAGGCGCCAATTATAATTTGGCACGATATCCCTTAGAAGAATATGAAGATTCCAATCCCAAAGAAAACAGATGTTGACAGATGTGAAAATTACCGAACTATCAGTTTAATGCGCCACGGCTGTAAAATACTAACACGAATTCTTTACACACGAATGGAGAAACCGGTAGAAGCCGACCTCGGTGAATATCAGTCTGGATTCCGTAGAAATGTTGAAACACGTGAGGCAATACTGACCCTACGACTTATCTTAGAAAATAGATTAAGGAAAGTCAAACCTAAATTTCTAGCATTTGTAGAGTTAGAGAGAGCTTTTGACAATGTTGACTAGAATACTCTCTTTCAAATTCTGAAGGTGGCAGGGGTGAAATACAGGGAGAGAAAGGCTATTTACAATTTGTACAGAAACCAGATGGCAGTTATAATAGTCGAGGGACATGAAAGGGAAGCAGTGGTTGGGAAGGGAGTGAGACAGGGTTGTAGCCTCTCCCCGATGCTATTCAATCTGTATATTGAGCAAGCAGTAAAGGAAACAAAAGAAAAGTTCAGAGTAGGTATTATAATCCACGGAGAAGAAATAAAAACTTTGAGGTTCGCTGATGACATTATAATTCTGTCAGAGACAGCAAAGGACCTGGAAGAACAGCTGAACGGAATGAACAGTGTATTGAAAGGAGGACATAAGATGAACATCAACAAAAGCAAAACAAGGATAACGGAATGTAGTCGAAGTAAATCGGGTGATACTGAGGGAATTAGATTAGGAAATGTGACGCTCAAAGTATTAAATGAGAGAAATTTGTTAACATCGAATATAGATTTAAATGTAAGGGAGTAGTTTCTCAAAGTATTTGTATAGTGTAGCCATATATGGAAGTGAAACGCGGATGATAAATAGTTTAGACAAGAAGAGAATAGAAGCTTTCGAAATGCCGTACTACAGGAGAATGCTGAAGATTAGATGGGGAGATCACATAACTAATGAGGAAGTATTGAATAGAATTGCGGAGAAGAGAAATTTGTGAACAACTTGACTAGAAGAAGGAATCGCTTGGTAGGACATACTCTGAGGCATCAAGGGATCACCAATTTAGTACTGGAGGGCGGCATGGAAGGTAAAAATCGTAGAGGGTGACCAAGAGATGAATACACTAAATAGATTCAGAAGGATGTAGGTTGCAGTAGATACTGGGAATTGAGGATGCTTTTCACAGGATAGAGTAGCATGGAGAGCTGCATCAAACCAGTCTCTGGACTGAAGACTACAACAACAATCCCTTAGGAGGACAGCCTGCAACTCTTATCAGTCAATGCCAAGCCGAATAAATGTTTGCATAGGGGTCAGAGGTGGCCCAATGCGTTACTGGCGTGCTTTATTTGTGAAGCTCTTTCTCATAACAAACTATCTAATCTTTATTAAACTATAATCTATTGTTTGTCTGTACATGTACATCACATCTACCGATTTTTGTCCTATTCAGATAATTCCTTCATGGTGCGTCCGGTGTTTCTTTTTTGTCTTAGAGTGTATATGGATTGCCACATGATAAATAAGAGAATGGCACTATGAGCGGACCTACTTTCTGTATCACCTCTGAACTGATAAACTGATACCATCTTGATCGGGTGCCTCCTCAGGTTTATACGTTGCTATAGCAAGCGCTACTTCTGCCTGAGAAAGCGGAAGTAGAACATCGTTGTTATTATATTCGGATGTCATTGGGTCACGTGGCAGTAGATGATTACAGTTGTCTGTATTTACAGAATCATCTGGCAAAAGAGCGATTAGTAAATATTACGTGGGGTTCCTCCAGCCGTTTGTCATTGTTCCAACCGTATTGCGAAGGTTGAAAATGATGGTAGAAATTTTATTTTGTCAGTTAGATGTTAGTATGGCTGTCCCGACACTCTTCTTTCAGTTGATCAATCAGTAAGCGTTCATGGTGCTCCTTTCCAGTGTCTCGCATCTTCTCTCCCTATGTTCATTTTATATCACGGTACATATTAAGTCTTCTTTCGTCGCTCCCTTGTCACCGCTGGCACCTCCTCTGTGCGTCACGGACTTTTCTACGCAACACTGTCAGTTCCCTACTCCAAGAGGCCTTGGGAATAGCTCTATATCGCCTTTTCGGATGTGATTTGCCTACGCCGGATGAAGTAGCTCGATAACGGCAAAGGTCCCGAGATGAACATTTTCAGTTAAATTGCCTACGTTGGAGGTAGCTATTCCGGCAATAAGTGCATATCATTATGATCTCTTCAAACCCCATCCTTACGGAACCCTGTCGCCTTAATTTTTTCTGGAATTTGCAGTTACTGTTCTGACGCTATGGTTGTTAGTGGTCATCCATTTTTTAACCTCACAGGAGATAAACTTACTAGCCGCTGCCCGATTTCCCACGGTAATGCCTATGTTGACCTCCTCACCTGTGCTGTTTGCAAATGTGTTAGGCTGCCCTTCTTTTTGGTCACAGTCAGGTCCATTTCCAGGATCAAGCCCTGGAGCATTACATCATGTTCCTCTGTCCTTTTACCATGCCAAAGTAACAACACTGCGTCCGCAGCAGTTCCTATTATGTGATATGCAGCTCTTAATTTGTCAAAATACCGATAATTCCTGTAGGGGTACTTCGTGTATGTGACAAATAGTCCACTTCCATTGAGGAGTACACACCTCCATTCTTACAGCATGCTCATCGCGTAATTGTGTGATTTTAAACAGAAGGTTATATTATGTTATGTTAACGGGGGACCTAGAGACGACGGAGAGGCCCCGTCCCCGCCGCAGTCGCAGTGGTCCACAACCCCACGACGACTACCACAGTCCACTTCCCCCCTCCGCTGCCCCAAACCGAACCCAGGGTTATTGTGCGGTTCGGCCCCCCGGTTGAACGCCCCCCCCCCCCCCAGGGAATGTGTCACACCAGACGACGGTAACCCCTATGTTTGTGTGGTTGAGTGATGGTGGTGTACGCGTACGTGGAGAACTTGTTTGCGCAGCAATCGCCGACGTAGTGTAGCTGAATAGCGGAATAAGGGGAACCAGCCCGCATTTGCCGAAGCAGATGGAAAACCACCTAAAAACCATGCACAGACTGGCCGATTCACCGGACCTCGACACAAATCCGCCGGGCGGATTCGTGCCAGAGACCGGCGCTCCTTCCCGCGCGGCGGACTGGCAAACAGAATGTACTACGATTGAGAATGATATTGCTGCCATGTCATTTTGGTGGTCAACTCTTGAGGTTAATGTGTCGAGAATACAGGAAGTTTCTCATTTCTTACGTATAGTATCTGTACCTGCAGGACACCGCACCCAATTCCTCTATGATACTGATGTGCACTGCGTATCACTGATCTGCAGGAATCTAATACTGCTACGCGCATGATGAATGGACATAAGACTTAGATGAAGGCTAGGTGGGGGAGGGGGAGGGAGGGTAGAATTAAACTCATTCATGGGCCTTCACAAAATACTTTTGCGCTTGTTCAAGAAGACTTCATTACGGCGTGAAAAGACATATCTGAGTAAATTACAGAGGTCTTTAATATCTGCAGGGAGATATCTGTACTTAAGCAACATGTGATCAACTGCCAGTGACGCTGGAAAAGTAATTGTGTCTCCTTTCCGGTGTGCAACGTATGTTACAGTTGTTATGGTTGTTTGAAGAATTACAGAATCCCCCTGTTCACTTAGCCTGACGTTGCTTGCTGTATATTCGTATATCTTGTTCGGCTTCGTCGACATCATACACGCATATTTGTTAGCATTTTGTGTTTGCAAGAAGGAGAGTGTACTACATCTCTCGTGCTCCAAAGGTTCAGCTGTCGTTTGTCTCCGTGTGTTTGCACAATCTGCTGCTGCAAGCACTAGAGGCGCCTGGTGCTTCCAGTCCAGCGAAACGATTACTAGCTGCTGCGTCCACTGCCGGAAGACAGGAAGCGTGACATTTATCCACATGTTGGCGCATGTTTTCGTCATAAACAGTACTGCATGTAATCGATGTCGTTTCTGGTATTTCAGATGAGAAAGGTAATACCTTGTCACTCTTCTGTAAGTCAGTAGCTGAATTTTCCTGCAGGCTTACACTGATTGAGAGCACTACGAAGTATGATGTTAACTTTGCAGTATCGCAGTACCGATGACGATATCGCAAGGTCTTGGGTGAGCACTGCTGCTAAGGGCGCAGGTTCGAATCCTGCCTCGGGCATGGCTTTGTGTGATGTTCTTAGGTTAGTTAGGTTTAAGTAGTTCTAAGTGTAGGGGATTGATGGCCTCAGATGTTAAGTCCCATAGTGCTTAGAGCCATTTGAACCATCTGGGTTCGCAGCTTTGCGTGTGATGTTTATCAAAATCTGATTCAGAATTACGACACCCATTATAGCTCTAGAATTACAATAAGGACCTGTGAGATTGGTTTCACCTAAATAGAAGATGAGCCTAAAAATTAAATCACTTGAAAGCTTTCTTTTTCATCTCTTGAACTGTCTCTTGTAGACTTTGTTCCAGCGGTTCATTTGTGTAGCCAATCATTTCGCTGTATTGGTATTCAATTATGTCGGTGTTCAAAGCAGGTGGCATGACATGATAAACATTATTTTGAGTTTGCCTAGGATACGGGACACCAAACTGTTCACGGCACGCAGTTGCTCTGGACTATTTTCCTGTTCTCCTGGAAGGTGACTTTTGGGTATTGTGTGTCTTGCGACTGCCCGTGGTTTGAAATCCATTGCTTGTACGTGGATTTTGAAAGCTAGTTATGCCACATTCAAAAATATATGGGTTAATAAACACTTCCATATCAGTCCGAGCTAATTGTCTTTGCAGGAAGGACTAGTAAGTTGAATAGTCCTCTTTCCTTTCCTGTGAACGTTGTTTTTCCCTTTTAAGGCATGATACGTGCTTCCGTTTTTTACTACACTTATTACAATCTTCCCTATAGTATCCATTATCTACACAGTGGGAACAAATCTGTTGGTCTGTTATGCATGATTCGATGACGTGGTCTAGGTCACAGAATTTAAAGCATTTACAGCCAGATGGTCCTTCACATTCAGTGCCGTAAAGTGAATGTACAATTTATGTTTATGTAACAACAAATTGTATACTCGAGAACTTACTTCCATTCTATTGTGTGAAAAGCATCGAAGTTGTGTGCTTCGGCTCTTTTCGTTCTGTGATACGTCAATATGCAAATTGGCTACATTTTTATATGCAAATTAGAGACAGTTTCAAATGCAAATTAATTACTTTTCAATTAAATCCACTCTAAAGTCGGGAGACTGTGTATACACATGTTTATTTCTCTTTGCAGTGTAACGACAGTGATTACGTAGATGATATCCCCTTTTTTCTTCTTTCCATTTCCGCACTTATTCGTAGACCCTGCATGTGTACTGTCTATGGCTTAAGGCAACCTGGGCAGGCTGTGGACACTCCAGAGCATACAAGACGTTGCGACGGAGGGACACTTCTGGCTTAGGAGGTAGGCAAAGTGCCGGGCCTGAGGTGTCAGGCGTCAGGTATGGAAAACTACTGCTGGGCGACCAGTTACGATATTGCAGTGCCTGTTTTATTTCGGTTACGATTCAAAGTTGCTTTGGATGTGCATACGACTACAGCCTTTATGAAATACATAAAATGGAATTCGCAACTGCGAATAAAGACAACCATAGGCTGTAGAACGGAATGACAGAATGAAAATTTTTGCCGAAGCTGAACTCGAACCCGGATTTCCCGTTTACCGCCTTACCATTTGGCTATCCGTGCACGTCTCGCGGCCAGATGCATGGCTGGCGACATATAGAAGTTTAAATCTGGCACGGATAGCCAAATGGTAAGGTGACCGCTTGCGAAAAACAGGAAATGCGGGTTCGAGTCTCGGCCCGCCAAAAACTTTCATTGTCATCATTCCATTCTACAGTGGATGGTTGTCCTTATTCGCAATTGTAAATTCATTTCATGAGTTACCTATTGTGCAGCCCGCTTCGTGTGGAGATGCTGTGGGGTGAGGCGCCCTCAGCTAAAAGTTTACTTGCTGTTGACATCCACAAAACGCTTGTCTGTTGGTAGGAGGATTCTCACACAGCACGGGTATTTTTTGAGTCATCTTTAAGAGGGACTTTCTAGGGAAGATATGGAACTTGAAAACTCTCTAACAGACAAGTTAAGTCTCTGGAAATAATAATCACATAGTTCTGTCAAACATTTGGGGCCTGTCCTAGCACTTTTACTTCCTTTTTGCTTTCCCACACTAGAAAACTTCGCGCCAGAGGCGTTTACAAAAAATAAGACAAAGTGACTGGCTGGAACATCGTGAAGCCAAACTTCTAGACGCAAGTTTCTGGAAGTGGGTCTCACTGCACTTAAATGGAGTAGCCGCACTTTTCCTGATTGGATGGGAGTACGGCAGCATCAGATTCATTTCTTTTTTCACAACCGGGACGCTAAATGTAACTTTTCTGACTAGCAGTTGTTAACTTGAGGCATGGAAAACGTCCACAGGACGGATACCCTCTGTGCTCTACATATTTTTGTCGGGTTCAGCTTCCAGTGGAGACACGTACTTCAGGCTCGGTTTTCCGGGAAGGAACTATGGGATCTGCTCTCAGTACAGGCACTTCAGATTCCCAAGCCGTCGGCACCATCTTCAGCCAACACAATCACATTTCAAGAATGGTGATACTTACAAGCAGCACTGGCAGTATAGGTCACAATGAAGTCAGCATCCCCCCGTAATTTCATGGTTTGGGTCATTCTTACCCTTTGGGACAGTAACAGCTGCCCAACGACTTCACTTCAAGCATGACAAGCAATTGCTGTTATCGAGTCGCAGACTTCGGTTAGTCCGTTTTTAACATGTCAAGAAGCTGAATTTACCATCATTTAGTTTTCTATCTTATACTTTGTCAACAACAGGACTCACTAGTTTTGCTTTCTTCCTTTTATTAATACTGTCTGTCTCATCGGGAGTAAGCTGTTACCGAACTGATGATGTTCAAAGAAAATAATTGTTTTAAAGAATATTTGTAATTAAGCAATCCCATTGAACCGATGCTGGGTCAAAAATTAGGGTCTATAATTCTGTTGTGCAGACTTTAATTAGCACTTTTGTTTAGTTAGAGATACAGGTAGCCAATTAGTGAACATTATGTATCTCTCTTTAACTGAGTGGGGGTTTTGCAGGCACATAGAGTATTTATCTCAACAACCAGTCTTCGAGCGCAATGTGAGACCCTTTTGGAAAACTTCGTCTTAAAGGTGCTGCACTGTAGTGACTTGCAAATTCTTTGATCTGTAGCGGCACCCCAGTTTCAGACAGCAAGGTTACTTTAGTGCAATATTCTGAGCACACAATTTACAGCCAGGTTGTTGACAGT
Organism: Schistocerca piceifrons; assembly: GCF_021461385.2. Classification (NCBI taxonomy): domain Eukaryota; kingdom Metazoa; phylum Arthropoda; class Insecta; order Orthoptera; family Acrididae; genus Schistocerca; species Schistocerca piceifrons. The sequence continues at coordinate 952,207,213 of NC_060138.1, forward strand.
AGGTTATGCTGACCAGCAGTTTCGAAACAGATTGGAGCCCACAGGGCCATCGAGCTGCTGAAAAGAGTAGTCAGAGTGGCGTGTTAGCAAAACAGAGGTGCACAGCCGAGTATAAATAGATTCCATTTTATAATGAGATTCATTCAAGTGTGGCAGCTCCCCTGGATGGCGGGGCGTGTCACACCGCCAGGCTACACGCAGTAATAGATGGGGCTCCAGCGTCCCAGTCCATGGTGGGTCACAGGTTCGACCCTCTGAGGCAGACATGGGGTCCGCAGCCAGCCAGGGCGGGCGACTCTTTGGCTCGCCACCATGGGCAGATGTCTCGGCTCCCGACACATGCTGGAGACTTTCTGAGTCGAGGGCCGCAGACTCGGACACCGTATCGTGGGTGGTCGTTGTCGCAGTGTTCTCAGCTATGCCAGTGAGGAAGAACAAGCAGCGGGGCCAGCCTACAGCTCCCGGTGGAGCAGCGCAGAAGCAGTGAGCATGGTGGCCACTGAGTCGGCTGCTGGCGCAGCCATCCTGATGTATTCAGGACTCTGCAGCTGGTGTACTGGGACAGCTCGACACAGTGCATTGCTCTGGGTCGCTGGGGCAGTAGCCTGAGCATTGCGGGGCCCTGTGACTCGGACCAAGGTGAATGGGGCACTGTAGCTAAGAAACAAATGAATCTCTTGGAAAGTTCTCGCCGAGTTTTAATACGGAAACCCCTTGGGAACCACCCAAAACAGATATTTTGCATAAACTGACATGCAGGTTATTAATAATACTGCCCCATACTGGGCCTCGAAAATGTCGTCAGTGCTTCAGAACTCTGTGTTATGACATGATACGCAAATTACTGATAAGATTTTCATATGTTGGGAGCCACGGCCTTGCTGCAGTGGTAACACCAATTCCCGTCACATCATCGAAGTTAGGCGCTATTGGGCTGGGCTAGCACTTGGATGGGTGACCACCCAGTCTGCCGAGCGCTGTTGGCAACCAGAGTGTACTCAGCCCTTGCGAGGCACACTACTTGATTGAGAAGTATAACTGACATACGGCCTGGAGAGTGGTGTGGTGACCACATGCCCCTCCACATCCGCATCCAGTAGCTTCTGTGGGCTGAGGATGACACGGCGGCCAGTCGGTACCGTTTGGCCTTCATGGCCTGTTCGGGCAGAGTTTAGTTTAATGTTAGGAGCCAAATTCAGTGAAATCAATAATTAAGTTATGAGATTAGGGGAATTGATAAGCAAATGAAACAGACAGTTTAGATGATTAAAATGATTAAAACATGAAATATTACCTTTTACTGTAGTCTATTTTCTGCATAAAATTACAAGATCTCTGGGACTGATTTCATTGGGTGTGGATGTGACTCAGGTATTAAGGTGAAGGTGAGGGTCAGGGAGGGGGATGACTAATTTCTAAGATTCTGCCTGGCGCTCAAAATTTGTAAGCAGCCTTCTTACTGTCCAGAAAACATTTTTCTCACGCAGGCTGACTTCTTTGTAGGTTATTTAGTTTCTCATGTCTGCCTATGAACATTCATGCTGCTTTGTGTCTACGCTCGGACCCAGTGCCTTTGGGGAGTGCATAGTTATCAGCCGGATTCTCATTGTGCACCAAGCTCTTCATAAGGTGTCCGTTCCTAAGAGAGACAAGGGCGTCTGTCAGGCTACCCCAAAGGTGTTCGCCCTATGGAGTCTGACTTACGCCTCATCCTGGGCTGCAGGTGCTGGAAGCTAGCGAAAATGGCCACTGGCGGTGGTATCACACCACATATTCTGTTGATAGAATCTGGCAATTCCTCATTGGGCATGTCGTGGTGTATATCACACAAAGTTAGGCATGGGCATCTTTTTCGAGGGGGATGGTACGTAGTGTGTGGAATTTTGTTGCCTTTTCCTGAAGTTTCTCAAAGTCTTGCTGGGATTCGGCTTCTATTATGGCAACAGTACTGGCTTTCCTTTATGGACTTAATTCAAAGTCTGTCTGTCCTAGAATTAATAGCATCTTTTTCTAGTGACTTTTCTGTCTGTAGATTTAACCAAGATAATATTTCACTATTGACACATCCTTTACTGAATTTCAGTGATCATGCCCTCTTTCTGTCTGCAGGGACAACAACCATAAGGAAGGAGCAGTTGCGTTGAAATCTGCCATAACCTTGTTATTTCCGCATATTAATGCTGAGATCCGCTCTTGCTAAGCTACAGAGCTTAAATTCTGACTCTCGTCTCTAAGCCACGCATCTTCCAATCTTAATTTATCTACCTGCCCTTACAGTTTTTCGTGACATATTACTCAATTTGAAATCTTATGTGTTAAATCCGGAAGCAGTTACAATGAAACCTTCTTTTTCTCAAGTTCCTCCTGAACAAATTGCACAATTTCAACACAAAAGTATTCGACAATGTAGCGGACCTAAGTAGGCTGAGACAGAGCATTTTGCTCATCAACACTGTCGAAACTGCAGGTACAGATGTTTTCCTGTTTTTATATGATAAAGCAGCTGACGCAGAGACCGGGGTATGTCCTGGATGATGGATACAGAGTCGCAGCGAGTCGTTTTTTGTCGTAACAGACGATAAAGCGCCATGGCCCCGCCGACCGGATCCTGCTGACGCTAACACGCTGTGCGTCCAGTGACCATGCAGACACGCACAGTCACTGAGCTGACGCGTGCGCCCTCTTCTGGCTGATTAGATTAGTACTCGTTCCATAGATCATGAATACGGCACTTCGTAATGAAGTGGAACGTGTCAGGTTAGTAAAAGGTGTCTATACAAGATATTACATTACATTGTTAGGGGTTGGGGAAATTACCCACTTACTATATCCAGAAATTCATCTAATGAGTAGAAAGAGTTGTCATTAAGAAAGTCTCTTAATTTCTTTTTAAATGCTATATGGTTATCTGTCAGACTTTTGATGCTGTTGGGTAAGTGACCAAAGGCTTTTGTGGCAGCATAATTTACCCCCTTCTAAGCCAAAGTTAGATTTTACCTTCAGTAGTGAAGATCATCCTTTCTCCTAATGTTGTAGCCATGTACATTGCTATTACTTTTGAATTTGTTCGTATTATTAATAACAAATTTCATAAGTGAATATATATATTGTGAGGCTACAGTGAAGATCTCTAGCTCCTTAGATAAGTGTCTGCAGGATGATCTTGGATGAGCTCCAGCAATTATTCTGATTACACCCTTTTGTGCAATGAACACTCTTTTATTCAATGATGAGTTACCCCATAATATGATGCCATGCGAAAGCAGAGAATGAAAATAGGCGTGGTATACTTATTTACTGAGATATATATCTCCAAAATTTGGAACGAACCTAATAGCATAAGTAGCTGAACTCAAACGTTTCAGCAGAACTTCAGTGTGTTTTTTCCAAAAAAAAAAAAATGGTTCAAATGGCTCTGAGCACTATGGGACTCAACTGCTGAGGTCATTAGTCCCCTAGAACTTAGAACTACTTAAACCTAACTAACCTAAGGACATCACAAACATCCATACCCGAGGCAGGATTCGAACCTGCGACCGTAGCGGTCTTGCGGTTCCAGACTGCAGCGCCTTTAACCGCTCGGCCACTTCGGCCGGCTGTGTTTTTTCCACTTCAACCCCTCATCAATGCATACACTTAGAAATTCGGAATATTCTAACTTAGCTACCGATTTCTGATCGAAGTCTATATTTATTAATGGTGTCATTAAATTTACTGTGTGGAACTGTATGTACTGTGTCTTGTCAAAGTTTAATGAGAGCCCATTTGCAGAGAACCACTTAATGATTTTCTGAAAAACATCGTTTACAATTTCACCAGTTCATTCTTGTCTGTTGGGTGTGATAGCTATACTTGTATCATCGGCAAAAAGTACCAGCTCTGCATCTTCGCGAATATAGAATGGCAAGTCATTAATATATATTATGAACAGCAGATGATCCAGTACCGAACCTTGCGGCACCCCATTCGTGATTGTTCCCCAGTTTGAGAAATCACCAGTTTTTTGCATATTATGTGAACTGCTTATTTCATCTTTCTGCACTCTTCCAGTTAGGTATGATTTAAACCATTTGAGCGTTGTCCCATTCATACCACTGTACTTTAGCTTATCTGGAAGTATTCCACGATTTACACAATCAAAAGTTTGAGAGATCACAAAAAATCCCAACGGGTGACTTGCGGTTACTCAGAGCATTTAATATTTCATTAGTGAAAGTATATATAGCATTTTCCGCTGAAAAACCTTTCAGGAAACCAAACTGACATTTTGTTAAAACTGTATTTTTACAAAGGTGTGAAGCTACGCTGAGAGCACAGAAGCCTTGCCGTCCAGCTCCACGGGCAACTGGCGGGAATGCTGTATTGTGGAAAAATAATACTGCTTTCAGATTGGGAGTGGAATATCGGTGTTTGTTACTCGTTGCTTTTCGTGACGGCTCGGGGCGAACAATGTCGACGCACCACTTGTGAAACTTTGAATAACACGATTTTAATGAGTTTATCACACACCACAAGTTATACATAATCACTGTACAGTTTCATTCAGTCCTCAGCCCGCAGCTGATGTGAAGTATCAGCAGCGACAGTACTCTTCTGTAATTCGTACATTGATCCACAGTTTCCTTTGACTATATGTACTGTGAATGCACAAAAGCAAAGTTTATGTGATTGTTACACACTTGTAATGTGTTTCATGTTTACTGTGAGCAATGCCAGCACATGTCAGGGTATCGGTATCACAGAGCCCTGTCACAAGTGTATCTATGGCCGAGGCAGAACTTCGACAGCATTGGCTGGTGTAGGCTCTCAGTAAACACGGCCGCTGGAGTGTCTTTGGTAGCAGTCAGCTTGTGTATTGGAGTTGTTGCCACGACAGTGAGCAATGAGGGCAATCATGAGTCATGCCCGCCGTGTCAGGCTATTTGTTTGCTTGCCATTACTTGGTGACATGCACTGAATATGGCGACAATATAGATGCTGTGGCGTAACTGGTACGTGTTATGCCTGCCACGTTTCCGTTCGTGCAGATGTTAAAGTGACAGCAAGAGATTAGCATCTTGCTCAGCTGTAGCTACTAGAGGTCAATTATGTGTGTGTGACGTAGTCTTGTCGCCCATTGTGGTTCGTATGACTTTGCGTTTTTTTCTGGTGTCTTTTAACTCATGTCTCCCTAGTTCATTGAGTTGTGTTAATGTTACCTGCCGTGCGTGAGGTAGTGTTCTTGTTAAACTGTTTATGCCAATGTGTGGGGCATTTGTAAAAGCGCGTCGTATCTTTTCGAATGTGAAACTAATTTTTTTGTATGTCCCTGTTGACTAAAGTTAACTCTTAGCTTGGCTGTTCGCCTATCCGGGTCTGTAGGTATCTCCTTTACGTACTGCAAAACAGTCATGTTTTATTGAGTCGTTAAGCTGTGAAGCTTACCTCCATTCTAATACTGTCAAATATTTTTTGTTCAGTTAGCGCTGAGATTGTGTAGTAGAATAATTGAATCATGTGAAGTTATTCATCTCATGTTTGCCACCGTTCGATACTGTAAGATTCAGTATGCCAGTTGCGCCAAGACTATATCAAGATCGTGATGTGCGTTAAGATAATTGATGTACATGTACTTTATGTTATTTTTATAGGTTTTTATTAAGTATTTTCATTTAAAGCTTTCCTTGTCTGCTTGTAAATGTGTCACTGCTTGACTTTGTAAAGTTTGGTGCTCCAATTGCGCTAAGGTTAATCCAGCTGATGTACATGAGTTACGAACGTTTTTCTGCGTGAACCTTTACGTTAAAGACTATTGTGATTGCTTGGAAATGACTTTTATGATTCACAAGCCGAAGGTATCACCGGATGCGAAGTTGCAGTAACTGTAAATATTTCTCATGATAGTCTGTTTTATGTTGATCATTGGCATTCAGTTTTGTTATCAGCATTGGCGAATCAACGTGCCTTAATAGTATGTATGCTGAGTACTGTTATGTTTTCTACATAAAGTGCTTAAGACATTACAGCCACAAATAGTTTGCTACCAGTTATAAGTATAAGTATTTATTTTCTTATGGTTAAATGCCATTAAGTATATTTCGACTGGAAGCTGTGTTGTCAGCATTTCTTCTCTCATGGCCAAATGTGATAAGGTGTACTTTCAATGAAACTGTTGTGATCGGCAAAGATGAACTCGCTCTTATAGTTAAACGTAAGGCTGATATTTGACCTTTTATTGATAAATGAAATGAAATTTGTCCAGTAAAATAAACAGTGTCTCCCACTCCCGTACCTACTCTCCATGGAGTTTCACGCTTCATATACACACACAGGTGTTCCATGACACTTAAATACATACCATACGGAAAACAGTTAGTTTTCTGATTACGTCAGTGAATGTTGATACACGACAACTCGTAAAAAAACATACATCCTTCTCAACAACCGTGAGTTTTTTAAATTTCCTACGACGGTTCTTACTACCGGAACACCGTGAAACCACGCTACAGAACTCGTTCGCGCATCCTCACGTCCACTGTATGTATGTTTACGATAAACATGCCATAACTGAAGAAAGAACTTCTCAGTAAACACGGGTCCGCAATTGAGCTGTTTGCTAACTAAATACGAATTTGCGGTTACGAGCAACCAGTGGCTCCAGTACAAGAAATTGTCCTCGTTATTTGACCTACCTAATCATTTCTCATGTTTGTCCCACCTAATCATTTGTCATTTCAAATTCATCTTTTTAACCATTTCCTTGCTCATGTATATGTCGTGCTTATTTCCTTCTAAACTTTTCCCTTTACTTTCTTCTTACATATCATTCATAACTTATGAGAGCTACTACCGTACTACACTTACACAATTATCATGCTGATGCTGCCACATCCTATAGATACACTTTATACAGAGAATACGGATTATAAGAAAACTCATTAAATGAGGCAAGAGTAAGACGCAAACACAACCTGAAAATTCCTTAAGGTAAAACAATGCATATTATTATATTACATAATATGTAAATGCATGAAGACAGTAGTTCTACAAGGCCACACATGTCAGTAGAAAAATATTTATAAAACAATATTATCCTATGCCACAGCAAAAAGAAGAAAGTATTCCTTATACCTTCAGAAAGTCCTTTCTCTTGTTGCAGTTTATTGTCTTCATTTCAAAATTTTGTAAGCACCCAGATTGATCGACAATGTTGTTATGACATCGTTTCATACATATATAAAGTTTTTCTCTTAGAGAAACAAAAGGCAGATAAGATTCACAGAATTCATTACAGGTTGAATGTTGAGTGGATGGAACTATATACCCATCACAAAAGAAGTCATTCATCAACACAAAGAAGAAAACTGACAATACTGCAAAAACAAGTCATAAGAAGTTCAGTGAGAAACCATACGCTAAAACAGTGTGTCACAATGCAGAGCAGCAATCAATGTTGAGCCAGATCATTGCAAAACATTTTTCGTGCACAAATGGAGACAAAAACGTACACTTCTCGAGTTATTGTAAAGTATAACTTTTATATGTTGTGTTGTTCCGATGAGAAATGATATATACTGTATATTTAATAAAAAGGTTGAATAATTGGCATCAAGTAATTATACCCTCCACATCAAAGAAATGACTGTGTTGACTCAAGTGATGTTACCTTCATTCACTATTGTTGTCAAGCCACATCTTCTCAAAAACTTACCTTTCACGCTTATGAACACAAAATGCATGCACATGGCATGAAAATTGACTGTAACAGTAAATAGGGTCCCTCTGCCGTCACCATTAATCATTCTATACTTCTCTACATTAATCATCATAATCATTGCCTCATTCTGTTACAGTATACATCATGAATCTCATTAGTATCATCTCATATTTTTCATAAAAATAAATCTCGTAAGTTTATCACAACATTGATAATATTCACTGTCTTCATCTCAATATACTCTTCAAATAACAATTCACTGCTCTTTTTTTGTCCACGTATTTCCACATAGACAATTCCTCATAGCCATAATTGTAAACATTACAGTTCATTAAACAAATCTTCACTACCTCACAATAGATCCTGAAAAACTTCTCGCTTCGAAATACCTATTTCTTCTTCCCAGACAACACAGTTAGCATCCAGACACTCTGCATATCTCATCTTTTGGCAGAAAATGTTATATGTCTCTTTATTATCATCACTGTGTATAGCCGAAAATATTCCTCGAGTGAAAAATACATTGCTGACAGCCTGTGTATCATCTCAGAACTAGTTTTAAAACATTCTGTCAGTCTCAATTTTTCTTAGAAATTATTTGTTCTTGTTCGGATTCTAGATGAAATTTCGAAGTAGTTTGTTTAGAGTACGCAACATGGCAGCCAGTCGCTCAATTTATTGCGTGATAAATGAAGTTTGTTGCGCGACAATAGTTGCCCGATTCTTGTCAAAAGATGCCTGCCCTGCGACTGAAGTCACTCTGGCATGCGGTGCTACGGCATTGTTTATCACTGAATGTTTCTGTGCGCTACAAAGCAAGAAATATTTTCGAAATAATGGGTGCAACTTTAGGTAATACAGTTATTTTGTATATTATTTGATATGCCAAATGTAATGAAGTATCTTTCTCTTGTGTATCAGATTACTTTCAATTTCGTCGGTATTGCTTCCTGGTCGTTGATTATCTCTTGGATTTGGTGATCTGACTTCGATTGTTTCTGTCTGTCGCTCTGGGCTTTCCCTTCCAGAATTTTGCTACTGTGAATTATGATTACTGTGACTGCATTTGTTGCTATTTGCAAAATTGTTGTTGTGTCATGTATTTTGACCCACCGGAACTGTGCCTATGAAAATTTTCATCTACCATCTAAGTTGGAGTATCATCAGTGAAATTTTGACTGTTATGATAGTTCTGATTACGCCTTTTCTCGTTGCCGTAATTCTTGTAATGCCCGTTATGTTCACTGTCCTTTTGATTATTTTTTTGTGATATGTTACAATACTGCATCAGCCGGGTCTAACTGTTTTGATGAAGCAGTAAATTTATCCACAGAGCAGTGACACTGCGTCACTGCAATACACTTTGGAGGTGTGACAGTGGGACTTGGAGTCCCGTATCACCCCCCAACGGTGACAGTGCTACGTCAGTCAGGCATAAAAATTTAGCCCGACTTGAGCAGGTGGGGTGGGAAAGTATTGGGCGTAGAATGGGGGGGCTGGTCCCGCCAAAGGATGCGTCCGTGGTGGGCGTGCCCGGCCTATCGTTAGGCATGGTCGGAATCCGATTCCGACCTCCGGAAATTACTTCTATCACAATAATCATTATTCATCTGCGGGAATTGTGTGTCATGCGGACGATGTCGGTTATCCCGTCTCTAAATGTTTTTGTGGTTCTGTTTGTTATGCGAGTTCCCGTAATTTTTGATTCCACGCGGTACAGTATCATCATGCGTGTTATTCTTCTTTTTATTGTTACTGAGTCTTTTTGTTAAGTCTCCAAACTGTCCAATTCCAATTCCGGATATTATTGCGTCTTTTCGTTATGTTTTTTCATAGTCCATTCCCTATTTCGGAAGTTACTGCGTCTTTTTGTTAAGCCTTTGCACTGTCTAATTCCAATTACGGAAGTAATGTTTGCCGGCCGTTGTGGCCGAGCGGTTCTAGGCGCTTCAGTCCGGAACCGCGCTGCTGCTATGGCCGCAGGTTGGAATCCTGCCTCGGGCATGGATGTGTGTGATGTCCTTAAGTTAGTTAGGGTTAAGTAGTTCTAAGTCCAGGGGACTGATGACCTCAAATATTAAGTCCCATAGTGCTTAGAGCCATTTGAAGTAATGTTTGAAACAGTCTTTCCATCTGCCGGCCAAAATTACATGTCTCAAATGTGTAGGTACCTTTGTTAAACAATTGTGAATTAGCTCTGATGGACTGCATGAGTTTGATAAGTACTGATCTCTGTGGACCAACTCTTCAAAGTATTTTATTGGGCTAGAGAATTGTAATGCTGTATTTTACCCAATCTTGTGTGACGTGCGACCAGTAAGCTGAAAAAATGTTTGGCAAAAATAATTTACGCTTTGATAATCTCTCACCATTGAGCGCATTCTTGCCGCTGGCTCATTTTACAAATTCTAATTTGTGTTCAAGTGACCAATTTGGTGGTAAAGAATATAGGAACTGATCAATCCGGGGTTGAGTGGTAAATCTCATTACTGCGATTCCAGAAAACTTTGAATTTACGTACTGACAGAAAGTGTTTGTAATCGATGTTACTATTTTTGTGTATACCAAATTGTTCTCTATTGCACCACGTCGACGATTCATCGTCGCATTTGGATGTGCAGTACTGTTATCGCGGAAAATGACCTAAATGCCGTACATTTGTATGTTCATCAAAGTTTTGTGATTACGAATGTGAGCAGTCAAATTCGTCCATTTCGTCGTCGTGGTTAAGCTTTCTTTCAATGTGGTTGACTTTTTCATTCGTAGTGTTCCTACAACGCTTATTTACCCGATTAATTTTCTTCTGGTTGTCTTTAAAATTTAGTAATGAGAAGTATTCTGCTGTGTCTGAAAATTGTACTGGCACTTTGTCATTTGAATCTCTATTTGCACTATTTGACAAATTTGTCATTTTCATTGTCAGGTGGTCAACTTATTACTTAACTGTGCTTAACTGTTCTTCTTATTCTTCAGAATTTAATTTCAGAACTTCCTCTTGTTCTCTAATTTCTTTTACCGTTGTGCTGAGCTGTTCGTTCTGTTGTTTTATCTGTTTAAATATAGCATTCTGTGTAATTATAACATTGATTTTAGCTAACAATTCGTCTATTGTCATTACGGTGATTCGTCTTCATGTTTTCTTGTTCTGTTTCAATGTCACGCGTTCTAGGTTGCAAAACTGCTAATTATTGGCTGAAGGTTGTTTTTAATTTCTTTCTAAACTGGTAAATTTTCTGTTTTGTTTCTTTTCTTCGTGTGATTTTCTACTTTCATCTACTGTTTTCTCTGTTCTCTTCCTTTAGTTCTTAGATTTTCTTACTCATTTCATCTTGTGTTTTGTCGATTTTCTTGTCCATTTCATCTTGTGTTAAGTCGAATTTTTTGCTCCTTTATGCATTTGATTTTAGAGAATTCGTCGGATTCGCGCAGTGTGCTTCTATATTATCGTTCACTGAAGGTGACGTGATTTGTGTTCATTCAAAAGACACAGACGCAAAACCTGATTCCGATGTGACTGTAAAACTTCGCGCGACTGTGACGACTTTGGTAGGCTTTTGTTAGACTGCGGCGACTTATCACCAGCGGACTCAACTTCAGAATTTACGTGTTCTTTGCCCATAGTTTGTTCTGTTTCACTATTGTTGCCTAAACTGGTTGATAATTGAGGATCCGCGCAGTTCCCTGCAATCTCATGTAAACTATTGGTATTTGCTAATTGGTCAAGGTGGCTTACTTCATCCTGTACCGAATTATTACTCTGCAACACCCTGTTCTGTCTTGGAATTTTCATATTGTTTCCTGTTGTACTGAACATGTTGAAACACTATTTCTTGGAGAAGCAAAATTGCTCCAAAGATCAAACAAACAAAACAACTGTACAACTGTGCACGCATGTACTCAACAATGAAAGGAATCCACACAAAACCTGTTCTGTTATGCCAAATGTTTACGTAAACAGAAATCGACAGTCTTCAGAAGACATAAAATTTCACAAAATGAACACAGAATTTTAGATGATCTGTCTGTAAAACAAGTACAACATTAGTAGAACTTTACATATTTCCAAAAGAACCAGCGAACTATCCTCACAGAAAGATAATCATACACAACGTCACCAATATGGGTAGTCCACCAAAGTACAGGAGCAAATTTGTTTATTAGAAGCAGCCCAGGAAGGCCCTTCTACATAATGAATAAACGACAGTACTACATACCTTCCGAGGTACTCAATCATTTGCGTGCCCGCAACAATAACTGCTCTGGAATAATATCGGATTCTGTCTGTAACATGGAATATTCAGACGGTAATGGAAGCAAAACCTAGAACAGAAATTTCACTTAGGAGCATTAGACTAAACATCTGGCCAGTCTAACAAGTTTCTTAATTCTGTTCAGTTAGGCAGCTTACGGGTAACATAAAGCTAGACACAGTAAACGGATCAGCTACATTCTGTTTCTGTTGTAAACTATGAATGAATTGTTAAGTTCTAAGTTTTCTCCTTATAAGATGCCGCAAGTTTTTGTGGCTCCTCCTGTTCTTAATTTTTAAAGCAAATGGAGCATTGTGTTTCACTGATAACGCTCTCCATAAAATACTTCCAGACTAGAGATGGTGCCATCCTGTATTCAACTGACGTCCGATGGCGACAGGGTGAAACTAACGTGTAGACCAGATGGGGCAAACCTCGCACACTGCATGTGCAGGCTTACCATCCAACAGGTCACACCTACATGGTAACAGGTATGTTACTGATCAAGCAATGAGGCAACATTTCTGATGCCATGTGTTTGTTGCTCTTTTCCATCGCCATTGTTATTAATAGAACACTGATCACTTTTCCCATTTTCTATAATAACGCAATACTTCAAAGTAACGAAAATTGTGCGAATTAACATAATTTTTTTGTAAAAGATAAATTTTAGCACTGGTGCTGTATTTTTCTTTACGCATTTATTAGTAAAAAATGAAAAAGAAAATGCCTGTTATAGCTGAGTCCGCACAAATACCGAAAAATATCAATTCATAACTAAGATACCGGTATCTGGTCGGTTTATCCAATCCATAACTTCTGTTCTCTATCAGCCATTTTTAAATCATTTTTCGCTTGGTTAACACATAAGCCTTCAGGTTCGTCGCCGTATATGGATGCTTTAGAATAATAAAAAGACGATATATTAATGTTGGCGTGAAGAGGCTGATCCTTTTACATTACAAGTAACCCTAAAGCGTCTGAAGATAAAGAAATGCCGAAATGCCAAACACCCGTTTTGAATCCCAAATGTGGCTGAAATAAATAATCAGCTACATTTTTACAATTCTCACTGAAGTTCTCTAGTAATATGTTACTTTGCATATTCACTTAGTCGATCAGAAATTTCCTTTCATGCTCTCAGAGACAAAAAGATCTAGTTAACGACCGTAACTATAAAAGGTTGAAAGAGAGTGGAGCGCATTTTAAAACATAACATTTCCAGTTCCACAAAATTCGACAACAACGAAGAAATTTCCATATTATTTGAGAATATTCGAAAATATTATTAAAAATTCTCTACAAGAAATACTCGAGTGCATTAAGCCAGCGACAATGGAAGATACTACACACACACACACACACACACACACACACATATGAGTTCCTCATTTATTTCCCCATAATGTCTTCTAATTGTTGAGCAGTAAGTAAGAAGTTCGTTCAGTCTTTTCAGTCATGTAATTACTTTCATATGTACATTCAATAAGGCATTTGACTGTTCTTGGCATGGGGTTTTTTGGAGCGGTTCTTTCGTTGTCCAGAGGTTAGTGCAACAGCCTGCTGATGCAGATAACCAGCATTCCAGTTTTATTACTTATTCAAGCAAGTATCAAGTGAAAGGATATTCTGTTCAACGCATTGACAGTAAATGAGTATCTGCAAGCATATGAGAGTAGTTATCTTGATTTTTAGACGCTTGGATGGCATCAAACAAGAAGACCCTACGCTCAGTGTTCGCTAAACGTGTTTGCCAGGGATTCAGGGCTGGGAACTACGAGTACCATTAGACTTTGCGTAAAAATCAGAACGTGTCTGCTTATCTTAGCTATATCAGAGTGCTCTTATAGCGAACATATGATTAATTTTTGTGATTTTAAATGCCCCAGGCGGTTTAGAAATCAACAGACAGACCTAAACAATAAAAATGTAAGAAGACTAAAGCGCAATGAGAGCTAAAACTGAAGCTGTGCATTACGGCAGAGGCACTGAAAATGGATAGCGGAACTATGCCACAGATTTCAAAAGACTACTCGGAACTATTGGAGGGGGGGGGGGGGGGCGCATATATGAACAGTTTACATTAACATGCATATATCGACTGATCAGTATAATATATTTCAGAAGACTATCATCGTCTGTGAAACGTAATATTTTCCCTATAAATACAAGACGTGACGCCATCTTTTGTATAGTGGAAACAGAAGGATTCGTCTCGACTGATGGCAGTTCTCGAGGCTTGCTTAGAAATGGAATTTTCTCCGTTTAGCCTGTTAATCCTGTTGGAAACATTTTTGTAGTATCGTGCAGTAAGAACAGAAATAATTTTCTGAAGCCTCTTAAAAAATCGCGTGAACCGCTTTGGGTAATTGTGCTCTCTATATGGAATTGCTCTCCCACCGTTACTTCAAATGACCACTGTATCGTTAGTTGAAAGAATTTTCTGCAAACTGCTACCCTTGTTATCTTGCTACAGTGACGGTAGCAACAAGCAAAGTTTCGCTGCTGTGAGAATCCGTACTGAATTTGTTTAACATCCGTTCCACCGCAATTAATACAGCGCGAAGTATTCGGGAACTTGCGGTAACGATTTCCTGGAATCATTCTGGCATCAGCACAGCGATATATCAGACGATGATCCTATAGATGGTCGTTTAGGACGCCACGATGGCCGCTAGTGTATAACTGCGCAAACATGTCTGCATTCTAAACTTTTTAGCGAGTTTGAGTGATACGTTCCGAGAAAGGCTGCCAATAAAATTCTAGGCATCGTTCTCCCAAGGGAATTTTATCAATAAACATTTCCCCTCTGTGTTGTGCATGGTATTTTCTCTTTTCCTGCTCTATCAATTGCTCCTTCAGATTGGCGGTACTACTGGTTGTGGCAGTGGAGTGAGTGACTGAGCCGGCCGGGGTGATCGAGCGGTTCTAGGTGCAACAGTCTGGACCCGCAGTCCGCTAACGTCAGTTAGGTTTAATTGGTCCTAAGGGACTGATGACCTTGGAAGGTAAGTCCCATAGTGCTCAGAGTCATTTGAACCATTTTTTGAGCGACTGATCTGCCTCACCAGACGGAAGGTCGCATATTGTGACGTGCGGCTTAAGAGCAGCCACTAGATTTGCACTCAGTTCCGGGCCGGCAGTGAGCTGCGAGCAAGGAAAGTGCCTTCGGTGTCGGTGTCGGGGGTAGACTTGGCAGCTTCGAAAGCTAGTCTGTGCTGTTCCCGTGTCCCGGTTACTACTGTCTGACCAGCGAATATCTCCTGGTGGGAAACTTGGTTCCGACGTTACCGTTGGACATTGATTTGTGCTTCGCATTTGAATACCTGGAGAAAGCCTGTGTCAGCTGTGGAGGCGGGTTGTTACCTGTCCGTCAGTTCCGATCACTGGTCGTCAGGTCTGCCTGTGGATTAGGGACTGTTGGTTCCGAACTACAGCTGCACGGTGAATGCACCCGGTGGCTAGCGGTCTCCGTTATTTGGGGCTGCTGTTGATTTCCTCGTCGATCCTCAGAAATCATGGCAACCATTTTGCATTTACGTCTGGTAATTCGTTATGTGATCTGCTATGTCAGTGTGCTCGCCGTCCTGATCACCCAGAACCTTGTCAGAAGCACAGTGGCAACAATGGGCTAGTTATATCAGGCTGGCTATTAGCTGATTTTCTGGTCGGCCGTGGTGGCCCAGCGGTTCTTGGCGCTTCAGTTTGGAACCGCGCGACCGCTAGTTGAAGCCTTATTTATTGTTCTTTCTTGTACCTTGTGTGAACAAGCGGTCCCTTAACCTCAACGTGCACTGTTCTGTGTATGTACGGCTTGCAAATTTATCTTCACTGTTCACTGTGCCCCCTGTGTTATAGGAAGGGCGTCCTGTAATTGCGTAATCATTTCAATAAAAGAATTGTTAAAATTATCTACGGAGCATGTAACTCACTAACTAACTGACTGACGGACGGACTTCCTTTTATTTGCCTATTTACTCGTCATTTAATATTTTGATTCTATGTATCTTGAAACTGAAAAAGTCAAAATTTTTCGATCTTTTTTCGATTTCTACGTTTATCGCAGGATATAACGTAAATATAAAACAGAAAATCGGCTATTTAAGAGGTCGGCTTTTTGAGCGGTTCTAACACTGAGGTTAATTGTCATTGAAAAAACCGATATCACCGAAAAACGTTTGTTTCAGCGGTAACCACCATCCCTACTTGAAAGCAGTGATGGCTTATATTGAACATCAACCACGACTGTAACTAATAATCAACTACAGATTTCATACAGTCTCTCATCGTTGAAGATGTGCTGTGAGAATGAGGTCCGAATCTTGAGGTCAGGTGTACTGAGTGAATATATACACGATATGTGAGGAGTTGTTACAGGCAGTAAGTAGTAAGCGTGATGACACACCGTGCTTGTCGCTTGGGCCGTACCGTATCGGAAATCAAAGCAGAACTCGGGATTACGAGATCAGTAGTGCCTAGGGAGGATCTCTTAATATCTCAGCGACTGTGTTTCCACACACGTAAGCGGCCGCATAGGACAACCATAAGTGTTCGGACGTCCAGACGCTCCTGTAGAGCCGTGCAGTCATGTGAGTGTCAAGTGGCCGCCGATTTGAATGTGGGGCGCCAAAGATCTATTTCTATCAGAAAGTACTAAGACAAACGCACTGAATGGCTTCACAGTTACGACAAACATTCAGGGGCAGGACAAAAATATAGAAACACAAAAACCACTGTACTTTATAAGTCTAAAAAGGTGCAGCAAAATAATAGACGTTCAAAACAGTTGCCAGTTGTTTCTGAATGGGAAATATAGGTCCTGTACGGCTGTGAAGATTATCTTACACCAGTCTTCCTGCAAAATAGTGACAAGTACTGGTAATGGCGGCCGGCCGCGGTGGCCGTGCGGTTCTGGCGCTGCAGTCCGGAACCGCGGGACTGCTACGGTCGCAGGTTCGAATCCTGCCTCGGGCATGGGTGTGTGTGATGTCCTTAGGTTAGTTAGGGTTAAGTAGTTCTAAGTTCTAGGGGACTTATGACCTAAGATGTTGAGTCCCATAGTGCTCAGAGCCATTTGAACCATTTGGTAATGGCGATGGAGGCGGATCGCGATCATACAATCTTGTCTCCAAAGCAGATCACTAAGACTCAATAATATTGAGATCTGGTGACTGTGGTCGCAAGGGGCGATCGGACAAAATTCACCCTCATGCTCAAAAATCCATTCCAGAACGATGCGAGCTGTGTGAAGAGGGGCTGAGTCTTCTTCGAAAGCAGTATCACCACTGAGGGAACAAACACCATGGGATGGACCTGATACGCCAACATGGTCACTTGATCCTTGGCGGTAATTCGACCGTGCAGATTAGATTAACCACAGGGCCCATGAAGTGCCACGAAGCAGCTGCCCATATCATCACTGATCCCCAGCCACAGTCTATCTTGGGAAATAATCTTGGCTGGAAGTTGGAAACTGTTATGTCCTAGCCAGTAATGCCACCCGAGCCCGCTGCCAAAAGGTTGGCAGCATCAAAGTCCGGACGCCGTCCGCATAAGCAGCGCCAGCGAGACAGCAAATCGCCGCAAGTCTGCGCGCGCCACCGCTGGCTTCTGGGTTCTTAAGCGCTGGAGTCGCGAGCGCTAGGACAGTTCTGTATTCGCCGCTCAGTTGTATACTCGCCACCGATTTGTGTACTTGCTAGTCAGTTGTGTGTTCATCGCAGCAGAGTTGTTGTTTGTCGTCAGCCGACGCTGACCTAGCCGCTCCGACTCGAACTAGACAGATTTCTGTAGACACCGAGTTCACTACTGTGTTTCTGTATCTTCATGAATAAAGATAAGTACCGACTTATTTAATCAGAGTGTTTGGGGTTTCATCTTTCTGTTTACTGTTCCAGCGGACCGGTCGGCCCGCTATTAAAAGTGTGGCGGTGACTTCGTAAGCCATTTCTACAGCCAAGTGTTTGTCGCTACGAACACCGCCACAAAGGAAACAGTGTGAAATAAGACTCATCCAACAAAATGACTTTCTTCCTTTTCTCCATACTCCAGGTATTATGGCTTCGGCACCACGTTTTCCTGTTAAGGCCATTTGCATCACTGATGAGGGGTTTTGGAATTCAGCTCACCCTGCAGTTCCCTGCTTATAGAGCTTCCTTCGTGGTAATTTATTTATTTATTTGCAATTTTCGTGAGTGCGACTTTCAGTTCTGCAGTGACGTTTGCAGCCGTTATCCACTTATTTTTCGCCACAAACCCCTTCCACGACTGTCTGTCACGATCACTCAACATACGCTTTCGTCAGCGTTGTCACTTAGCGGGTAGTGTATTTCCGCCGCCGGCCAGAGTGGCCGAGCGGTTCAAGGCGCTACAGTCTGGAACCGCGAGACCGCTACGGTCGCAGGTTCGAATCCTGCCTCGGGCATGGATGTTTGTGATGTCCTTAGGTTAGTTAGGTTTAAGTAGTTCTAAGTTCTAGGGGACTGATGACCTCAGAAGTTAAGTCCAATGTGCTCAGAGCCATTTGAACTATTTTTTTTTTTTTGCATTTCTGCCCTCCCTGTTCGTGGTATAAAACTTCAAAATTTTGCCTCTTGAAACACAAGACACTTTGTATGACTTGGTTACAGAAGCACCCGCCATACGATCATTACCTTTTTGCCAATGTGACGATTCACTTAGCTCCGATATAATGCACTCATAACCTCACAGAACACTGTTCTGACCACTACTGACACTTGCATCGTATTGAGGCTATTGCACAGGTGCCGTTCGTGGTCAAATACAAGGTCTGGCAAAAACATTCCCCATATCTGAAAACGTATGAGCGTTGGAATTTAAATAGTGGCAACTATTTATTCACAACCGATACGAAAGAGTTATATGTTTATACCTATTACTGTCCTTTAAAGAATTCACCAGCGCTGGGTAGAATCCGTTGCCAGCGCTGTGGAAGGCTTAGTATACCGGTTGCAGAGCCTGTTCTGTTGATGGTGTGAATGTAGCGGTCTACTGCCTGTCGAATCTCTGGAACAGTTCTGAAGCGAATGCCGCAAAGTAGTTTCTTCATCTTCGGAATCAAATCAAAGTCACAAGGACTTGAGAACGGGGAGTATGGTCGATGGTACAGTACCTACCAGTCCCATCGACCGAACGGAGCAGCCACAGCTTGCGCTGTATGCTCCCACGCATTGTCATGCAAATTGATGTGTGGGCTGCGCCCAAAGTGTCGCCGCTCCTTTCGCAAAGCTTGTGGCAGGTGGTGCGCCAAAAACCAATAATATACTGTGCACAGGCTATCTGTCGTAGAGGAACGTAATGCATTAGGATAACACCATCAGTCCTGCAGGAGAATCGCCATAACTTTTGACCGCTCCATTCGCACCATCAACAGAACATCGCTGGCAACGGGCTCTACACAACGCTGGTGACTACTCTGAGGGGCAGTAACAGGTGCAAACTGTTGTGGTTGCAAGAGAGCCAACACCGTTTTACTAAAGGAGGCCGAAATGCACGCGTTTTAGCTCACGCAGGCTGGCGTGAGGTCTGGAACATGACAAGGAAATTAGAATTTAGCTGGTGGAATACTTAACTTTAATCCATTAATGATGAACGTCGCTCATGACGGTACATGATTCACAATATCAATAGTAACTGAATATGGCGCCTTCTAGGTCGTAGCAAATGACGTAGCTGAAGGCTATGCTAAACTATCGTCTCGGCAAATGAGAGCGTATTTTGTCAGTGAACCGTCGCAAGCAAAGTCGGTTGTACAACTGGGGCGAGTGCTAGGAAGTCTCTCTAGACCTGCCGTGTGGCGGCGCTCGGTCTGCAATCACTGATAGTGACGACACGCAGGTCCGACGTATACTACCGGACCGCGGCCGATTTAAAGGCTACCACCTAGCAAATGTGGTGTCTGGCGGTGACAGCACACAAACATGTAACTCTTTTGTATTGTTTGTGAATAAATAGTTGCCACTATTTGAGTACCCAACCATCGTAGCTACAAACAAAGAAAGAAAGATAAGGAGAAAATATTTCGATTTGTGAACAACAAATGCTATGCCGTTTTACGTTACCTGATTGTAAAAATTATGTCCGATAAATGGTGTCCTCCCTTGGTGACATATTGGCAAAGCCTCTCCCAAAGAGGTCCGTTGTATTTTGTGTCATATCCCATGGAATAGCACTCACCCCCAGTCCTCCCGCCTCCCCGACTTCCCATTCCCTCCCTCTCCACCACTGGCGGTAAAAGACTCAATGTGTGGTGAGCTGCTGGAGAGGAAGGTACTGTATGTCTGCACAATGTGTGTACAACTGATGAGATGTAGGTAATGAGCAGAGAGGATTTTAACAGCTGTTTGACATGTAAACGTACAGTTGAGGTCTGGACCATAGCTTCCTACTGGAAATATGAAATAATGGAGGAGCGTAAGAAGAATACTTTTCTATTTATTTACTAAGATAGTATCTGTTCTTTCGGATATGTCCGAAAGAACTGATACCATCTTAATAAGTGTATAGTTAAGGCTCACCGGCCACTTGACCATCTTCTTCTTCTGTGCGAATTCACAAACAGTGCCTGAACTCTTACGGGAATCGGCAACGCGCTGCGAGTAATGAGTATAATGGGCGGGGGCACTACGAATGTAGTGCGGGACAATACGTTGAGAATATGGATTTCACGGGAGGCGTGCCAGAGATAAATCCCTGCAGTCGCGCTAACCTCTGTGTCCTCGGTGGCTCAGATGGATAGAGCGTCTGCCATGTAAGCAGGAGATCCCGGGTTCGAGTCCCGGTCGGGGCACACATTTTCATCTGTCCACGTTGACGTATGTGAACGCCTGTAAGCAGCGAAGGGTGGTCATTTCATTGTAGAATACTTATCGCCAAATAATTACGATACAGTGGGTTGGGGTGAAGATACATTTCGTAACTCACACAGACAATTGCTGTCGTTCGAACTGCCGACCTCTGTCTTTGAAATAACTAGTCAGCCTGCCTCTACCACCGACGAAAATATTGGCTTCCACAACCCCTGATCGACTGGCATAGTTCACAGTTCCGTCACCAGAAGGTGCTCGTAATTGTGAACATCATGGGGGGAAAATTGGTGGGAACCACTAGCAACGTTGCATCCGGTCACGTGATTATGGCGTCGGGATTATCAGGCAAGCGCGGCAGCTCACTGACCTGCGTCAGTGGAAGGACAATTATGCGTCAACAGTAGCAACAGCAGCAGCTGTCGAGATCGTCTATTACCTCCTAGCAAAATAGGAAGTAGCGGAAGAATAAGTACTCATTACATGTCTTTCTTTATGTCTGCTATTTCTTCTGATTCTTTATAGTCGCTATTATTTTTATTGTTTTATTATTATAATATTATTAAAGCACATAATGGTTCTTTTCTTTCTTTGTTCAACAGCTGAGTTGACCTACACTGTGTTCAGGCCTGTAGCAGTCGTCGTCGGCTCGTCAGCACCTGTAGCGACCCCTGACCTGTCAGGAGCAGCAGCAGCAGCATCTCATCAGCGTGTTGGAGCAGGACAACGGGCTGCTATTATCCATTCTGTTCATCGATTTGTATGTTGAGGATACCCAGACAGTCCCCGACTTGTGTTGGGGGTCCTACAACACACTATGCGGGTCAGTATTGGTCGCCGTGCGCACACTGTCCGAGAACATTTGTGTCAATGCTAGAACAGAGGGTTGATATAGTGCTTGAGAAGGTACCGATTGCTCCCAGTGCTCTACTGCTACAACTTACAGTTTAACAGCTAGAGGTTTAGAGCGCCTAAATATTGGTATAGAAGCTTCAGTTGACAGTGACTGGTGTGTTGTGCTAGAGATTTAATATGCACCGAGAAGTGATAAAATTCGGTTTACAGAGATGAAATGGGACGAACCACGTTATGCAGAACCCTACATCAATCAAGAGGTGACCTCCGAGTATTGTCTATCAGCGTCACTGTACAAGGGCGAGGCACTCCATTTATCTGCAACATTCCATTACCTATGGATGGTATTATCCCTTGTATTGGGAAGACTAAACAGATGGCTGTGCCTTCTATTCAAACTGTGTATAAAGACACTGTGAACTATCTCCAAATGAATAGTGAACATGCAGACGATTCAAAACACTGCGTCAATATAATGTCAAAATAAGAAGCTAAAGAAACGCCCATCAGTTTGAAGGAAAAGTATGCCGAAATCTGTGCATAGAAGAAAGCTTTATTTGTTAAATTCTGTGCATGTGTGAAGATAAAGAAAGAACGAATTGACTTCTTTGACGTAGAGCACCCAATTTATGGCAGTTGAATAAGAATATTTGCATTGTCGCAACCTGTGTTATATTTTGTTCATATCTCTCACAATAATGTTACTGCTACCAGTATTTTCACTGCAATGTCTAGATTACCCCAGCAGCATCAGAATCTCTAAATCACCTCATCACCAAAGAGAGCGTCATCAGTCATTGTTAAACTGAATCATGTTTCATACGTATACATGGTGGTCCATTGATAGTGACAGGGTCAAATGTCGAAATAAGCATCAAACGAAAAAACTACAAAGAACGAAACTCGCCTAGCTTCAAGGAGGAAACCAGATGGCGCTAGGGTTGGCTCCCTAGATGGCGCTGCCATAGGTCAAACGGATATCAACTGCGCTTTTTTAAATAGGAAACCCCCCTATTTTTCATGACATATTCGTGTAGTACGTAAAGAAATATGAATGCTTTAGTTGGACCACTGTTTTCGCTTTGTGATAGATGGCGCTGTAATAGTCACAAACGTATAAGTACGTGGTATCACGTAACATTCCGCCAGTGCGGACGGTATTTGCTTCATGATACATTACTCGTGTTAAAATGGACCGTTTACCAATTGCGGAAAAGGTCGATATCGTGTTGATGTATGGCGTGTGCTATGTATATGCTGCTCGGTATCCCGGATGATATCATCCAAGTGTCCGGGCCGTTCGCCGCATAGTTACGTTATTTAAGGAAACAGGAACTATTCAGCCACACGTGAAACGTCAACCATGACCTACAACAAATGATGATGCCCAAGTAGGTGTTTTAGCTACTGTTGCAGCTAATCCGCACATCAGTAGCAGACAAATTGCGCGACAATCTGGAATCTCAAAAACGTCGGTGTTGAGAATGCTACATCAACATCAATTGCACCCGTACCATATTTCCATGCACCAGGAATTGCATGGCGACGATTTTGAATGTCGTGTACAGTTCTCCCACTGGGCACACGAGAGATTACGGGACGAAGATAGATTTTTTGCACGTTTTCTATTTAGTGACGAAGCGTCATACACCAACAGCGGTAACGTAACCCGGCATATTGGCATAATATGCACTAATGGTCAACGGAAAATCCACGAAGCCCGTGACAAGTGGAACATCACTGACCATGGCGGGTTAATGTATGGTGCAGCATTATGGCAGGAAGGATAATTGACCCCTATTTTATCGAGGGCAAGGTAAATGGTGCAATGTATGCTAATTTCCTGCGTAATGTTCTACTAATGTTACTACAAGATGTTTCACTGCATGACAGAATGGTGGTATACTTCCAACGTGATGGATGTCCGGCACATAGCTCGCATGTGGCTGAAGCAGTATTCAGTAGCATATTTCATGATAGGTGTATTTGTCATTGGATTGGTCGTCGAAGCGCCATACCACGGCCCGCACGTTCACCGGATCTGACGTCCCCGGATTCCTTTCTGTGGGGAAAGTAGAAGGATATTTGCTGTCGTGATCCACCGACAACGCCTGACAACATACGTCAGCGCATTGTCAATGCATGTGCGAACATTACGGAAGGCGAACTACTCGCTGTTGAGAGGAATGTCGTTACTCGTATTGCCAAATGCATTGAGGTTGACGGACATCAGTTTGAGCATTCATTGCATTAATATGGTATTTACACGTAGTCACGCTGTAACAGCATGCGTTCTCAGAAATGATAAGTTCAGAAAGGTACATGTATCATACTGGAACAATCGAAATAAAATGGTCAAACTTACCTACGTTATGTATTTTCATTTTAAAAAATCTACCTGTTACCAACGGTTCGTCTAAAATTGCGAGACATATGTTTGTGACTATTACAGCGCCATCCATCACAAAGCGAAAAAAATGTCCAACTAAAACATTCATATTTCTTTACATACTACACGAATATGTAATAAAAAATGGGGATTCCTAGTAAAGAAAACCGCATTGGTATTCGTTTGACCTATGGCAGCGCCATCTAGCGGGCCAACCATAGCGCCATCTGGCTTCCGCCTTCAAGCTAGAAAAGTTTCGTTCTTTGTAGTTTTTTCGTTTGACGCTTATTTCGTGAGATATTTCGCCTGGTCACGATCAATGAACCACCCTGTATACACCCTCTGATCAATGCAGCTTAGTTGACGACATATACATCATCTATAAAAATCCATTGCATACCAAAACATGACGTAGTCGGTATCATGGCGCAGGGTGAATCATTCTCGACACAAGCAACTGGTCCTTCGATGGTGCAGAAGAAGACCAGATGAAGAAGAAGAAGAAGAAGAAGAATGGGATACTCCGCAAGTGAGTGCGCGCCCCGCGACAAAATATTAAGAACTAGTCGTTTTTCGATATTTTGACGATGTTTATTATTTCTTGAAAAAATTATAAGAATTTCTGTGTTATTATTGGTGATTTAAAATTGAAGTAATTACTGAATAAAAGAGGTTTTCCCGATTTTCTAACTTTTTTTTTACATTCGAAATAAACACGGTGTTCCAACAAAGTAGCAAGATCCTAATCTCGTTGCTTCAGGGGTAAGAGTTTGAAAACCCCTGCTCTGGGCATACCTTGTTATGTGTATTGTGGCAGAAACTCTGGCGACGTTGGCAGCCTTTGAAGTCCATGTATTTCAGAAGTTTTGAGATATGGAATAGTGATAAGAATTGTTATTATTTCTGATGAAAACGCATGAATGTGCCATTTAAAAGTCATAACTTTGTAGTGGAAGTGATGTTTGTTTAATTTATAGATTGTGCATTTTTGTCCATTTTGTATAGAATCCTGACGGAAATACACCCCTTGCCACCAGAATTTTTCAAACATCGCGCCTGAGTTAGGTAGGATATCCCGCATATTTACTCCAAACTGTCTCTGGGATCTTTCATTTATTGTAGTGTTCATCCCAAGTTTGCTAGAAACTCTGTGATCGAGTTACAAGGCGATTTGTTAAAAAGTGTGTCCGTAAACCATTTACAGAAGGGAAGAAGAGTAGTCGACATCGCGACGAGCGTTGCAGCCTGTAATTTCAACAACGGCCTAAAAGGCATTATGGAAATTATGAACGTGCTCCAACTAGAGATCGCACCAGCCTGTTGTAGCTTCAACGCAAATGCGGACGAAAAGCATATCGAGCGAGCAGAAGCTGCCAAAGATGTCCGCAGGACCTGCACTTCTGGGAAGAAAATGGAGAATCTGGATCTGGAAGGATTGCTGTATGGTCCATGGATCGCCGACTAGACATTCGTTTAACTACAAAAGTTTTAATCCTAAACTTGAAAAGCGTTTTTCTCGAAGTCGTATATTTAAAAATTGTCGCAAACATAGGCTGAGAACGGTACGTGAGATTTTGACCGGAATTTAAAGCCAGGATTCTAAACTGAATACTGTATGAGTGTACGTAGACGTTCGTGATATTTTCAGAAGTCTACTTTCAGTGCACGCCCGTGTCTGGATTTTGTGGGCGAAGAAATACATGTGTTCCTACTTGTCATCATTCTATTACAACTTAATATTTATCAGTTATCTCAAGTATGCTAGTAGAAAATATATTGAAAATTACTTATACGAAATTATTTTGTTACAGTTCCAGAAGGAGGACTCAGGGAATTCCCTCCCATAAGCAATGTTATGGCTGCAAGAGGTACTTCCACCTAGTGCTGCGACCACAGAGAGCGACCAATGCGGACACAGAACTGATTTCTTAAAGACAGAAGTGTAAGGAATAAAACTATATCACAAGCTTCAGCACTAATTTTTATTTTACGTGAGCAAAAAACACTTAAATGTCAACGGCCTTGCCACAGTGGTAACATCGGTTCCCGTCAGATCACCGAAGTTAAGCGCTGTCGGGCTGGGCTAGCAATTGGATGGGTGACCGGTCTACCGAGTCCTGTTGCCAAGCAGGGTGCTCTCAGCCCTTGTGAGGCAAACTGAGGAGTAACTTGGTGGACCGGGAGAGCTATGTGCTGACCACCTGCCCCTTCATATCCGCAACCAGTGACGCCTATGGGCTGAGAATGACACGGCGGCTGGTCGGTACCGTTGGGCCTTCATGGCCTGTTCGGGAGGAGTTAAGTTTTTTTTTTCAAGTCACTAAAATAAACAATTTTCATGCGACCGAAGAAGGGTCTCCCCTGAGGATGGTTTAGTAAATTTCCATGGAAGAATGAAATATCCTTGTGGTTGGTAAGCTTGATTATTGCAAGGATCTTATAAGAAACAGCGTACAGTTTATTGCTGACATCCACCTGAATTGGTCGATGTGTCTACTGCGATTGAAAATGGAGCAAGCCAGATGACCATCAATCGTGACTGATCAGCTGAGGGGCACGTGAAATACGTTGCGCCTTTTTTTTCTTTTTATAACAGACATACTTTATAACAACTATGAAAATCACTTTTCCGTTGTTTTACTCGCTTAATGCACTCCGGATTATAAGTTCATTTACATAGATGTTAGCCCGCCCGGTTAGCCGTGCGATCTACCGCACGGCTTTCTGGATTGGGAAAGGAGCGCCTGGTCCCCAGCACGAATCCACCCGGCGGACTTGTGTCGAAGTCCGGTGAGCCGGTCAGTCTGTCGATGGTTTCTAGGCGGTTTTCTATCTGCCGCGGCGAATGCCGGCTGTTTTCCCTTATTCCGTCACAGCTACACTATGTCGGCGATGGCTGCGCAAACAAGATCTCCACGTACGCGTACACCACCATTACTCTACCATGCAAACATAGGGGTTACACTCATCTAGTGTGAAACGCTCCCAGGGGGGGGGGGGGGGGGGTTCCACTGGGGACCGAACCGCACAATAAACCTGAAAGAGTGGTTCGGTGTGGGGCGGCGGAGGCAGTCGTCGTGGGGTTATGGACCACTGCGGCTGCACCGAGGACGGAGCGTCTCCATCGTTTCTAGGCCCCCAGTTAACATACAATACAGTGCATTACACTACATAGATGTTGGAGCACACGGAAATTATAGTGCCTCATCTATTATTAAACAATCAGTTTTGCATGAAAATCTCGTTAGTACGAGGTGCATTCGAGTTCTAAGGCCTCCGATTTATTTTCTCCGGACTGGAAAGAGATAGAAACATGCGCATTGTTTTAAAATGAGGCCGCGTTCATTGTCAATACGTCCCAGAGATGGCAGTACTGTACGGCAGATGGAATTTTTCCGCCAGCGGCGAGAATGAGAACATCGTGTGACAACAAACCGAAACAACCTCGGGCTCGCACAAGCCGGTCTGACGACATTATCGAGAAAGTGGAGAGAATTGTTTTGGGGGATCGCCGAATGACTGTTGAACAGATCGCCTCCAGAGTTGGCATTTCTGTGGGTTCTGTGCACACAATCCTGCATGACGACCTGAACACGCGCAAAGTGTCATCCAGGTGGGTGCAACGAATGCTAACGGACGACCACATGGCTGCCCGTGTGGCATGTTGCCAAGCAATGTTGACGCGCAACGACAGCATGAATGGGACTTTCTTTTCGTCGGTTGTGACAATGGATGAGACGAGGATGCCATTTTTCAATCCAGAAACAAAGCGCCAGTCACCTCAATGCAAGCACACAGATTCACCGCCACCAAAAAAATTTCGGTTAACCGCCAGTGCTGAAAAAATGATGTTGTCCATGTTCTGGAACAGCGAGGGCGCAATCCTTACCCATTGCGTTCCAAAGGGCACTACGGTAACAGGGCCGGCCGGAGTGACCGAGCGGTTCTAGGCCCTACAGTCTGGAACCGCTCGACTGCTAAGGTCGCAGGTTCGAATCCTACCTCGGGCATGGATGTGTGTGATGTCTTTAGGTTAGTTAGGTTTAAGTAGTTCTAGGGGAATGACCTCAGCAGTTAAGTCCCATAGTGCTCAGAGCCATTTGAACCATTTTGAACGGTAACAGGTGCATCCTACGAAAATATTTTGAAGAACAAATTCCTTCCTGCACTACAACAAAAACGTCCGGGAAGGGCTGCGCGTGTGCTGTTTCACCAAGACAACGCACCCGCACAGCGAGCTAACGTTACGCAACAGTTTCTTCGTGATTACAACTTTGAAGTGATTCCTCATGCTCCCTACTCACCTGACCTGGCTCCTAGTGACTTTTGGCTTTTTCCAACAATGAAAGACACTCTCCGTGGCCGCACATTCACCAGCCGTGCTGCTATTGCTTCAGCGATTTTCCAGTGGTCAAAACAGACTCCTAAAGAAGCCTTCGCCGCTGCCATGGAATCATGGCGTCAGCGTTGTAAAAAATGTGTACGTCTGCAGGGCGATTACGTCGAGAAGCAACGCCAGTTTCATCGATTTCGGGTGAGTAGTTAATTAGAAAAAAAATCGGAGGCCTTAGAACTTGAATGCACCTCGTAGAAATTTACGAATATCGGAGAACAGCTCCATGTAAAAAAGGAAGTACCGATGTAACGCTTCATTGTCAGAGACGATATATTTGGTATAGCTGAAAATTTACTACATCCTTATGGAGGAAGGTGTTTGGCAAACAATAAAAGAGCCTTTAAAACCCCACTGTCTCCGACTAGGCAATTTATGGAATGCACTTTTGATGCTCTGGCAAATGAATGGAGAATGGTGAATTTTTCATCACCCAAGGAAAGTTCGAGAAGAATTCACTATTTCTGTAATAAATGCATGGTGTATTTTACAAAATAACGTGCCAGAAGGCTCTGAGCATTATGTGACTTAACATCTGAGGTCATCAGTCCCCTAGAACTTAGAACTAATTAAACCTAATTAACCTCAGGACATCACACACATCCATGCCCGAGGCAGGATTCGAACCTGCGACCATAGCGGTCGCGCGGTTCCAGACTGTAGCGCCTAGAACCGCTCGGCCACCCAGCCGGTGTGCCAGAAGGAAGATCGTTATAAATCTGAAGACATTGTACGTCCCTCCAAAAATGGAAATTTTCCTAGGTCCTACAAGCCGTCGAAAGTCTAAAGAATTTATTTCAGGATGCCAGCAAGGTCTATCTGCTTCACAAGTGCACGGAGACCAAGGGAACCACATGCGTTCTTCATGACACGTCTACTCACAACTGACAGCCAGGATCACGAAATCACAGCGTCTCAGTTTTTATTGGCTACTGCAGACGGCCTGCCTAATACTTCACAGTCATATTACACTGCCGACTTGGCCCCCTGCAACCATCTCTGCACATCCTAACGTGTGTCCCCCTCCCAATGCTAACATGGCGCAAGAACTCTACGTAAGCAGCAAACGATGAAATTGCAGCAGACAAAAACTTCAATCTTCAACACCTTTTCTGGATTGCTAACGCTATCATGCAGGCGCGTCCCCTTGATATAAGTAAGCAATTCGTGGTTGTAGCGCTACAAAATGGTGAAACAAGCAAGAAGTCAGTGATTCCTAACAATTAACATCACCGGACTTCCAATTCAAAGTCTCCTAAAACATTTATGGAATACTGCTGGGTGTCCAAAGTCGTCCAAAGTGTTTTGCGATTAACTCTGAGTAAGCTTGCCACTACACAATGGGATAGTTTTTCGATCAAACATCCATCCATGCAATTACGGAGATCTTTCAGATTCAAAAATTTCGGAAGAAGCACTGGGTTCGAGTATATGACTGACTTAGTAATATTGCAGCACACTTGCAACTTGTGAATCGTGAAAGTGGCAAGAGACTATTGGAAGACGTTTTTCGCTTTTCTATGCCAACTGAAATTATTGCAGCAAAGTCTTACCCACGATTTAAGCACGAGTAGTACACCTCTGTTTCTTTCCATGACCAAGGAGGCCTTACAACAAAGGCAGACATGTAATAGCCATAGAAATGTCAAAGAAATCAGGTCACGAGTTCAGAATGACGTAAAAAGAAGATTTTATTTGGATGAATTCAGAAGAGAGGTTTAAACTATAATCATGACGAAATAGGTGAAAAAAATAGAGCAGAACTGGTGATTTCTCAGTTTTTGCTGAAGAAGATCGTGCACTGAAAGGCATAGATCGAAGTTAAAGTCAATTTCAGGAGTGCATTGTGTGTGTAAAGAGCGTATTTTCTTCACAACGTAAATCCACATAAACTAAATAAATTTTCCGATGAGACGTTAAAAAAGAAGAGCTGGTCTGGAAACTAATGTAAAATAAACAAAAAGTACATCAGTTTAACAAAAGACAAAGAACTGGAGCAACAAATGCAACTGGATTTCGAATTGCTGTATTATTCTTAACCATTTTTATTCAGAGATGATGAATAAGTGTTTTTATTCATGTACGTGAATAACGTTTCGAATAATATTTGTTATTCACGAATAACGAATATTAATTTGTATCTGTATGCGTTATTCACCATTCTCATAAATTACGCTCAAGTCTGGTGCTAAGCAATCAGGGTGCACATGTGCGCACTGCAAATTCGCAGCCTATCTGCAAGTTAGTGCAGGCACACGGAAACCGCTTGGCTGCGAAAAGCCCTCACGCGGCTGTGTCAGCATAACTGTAAATGTGCTCAAGCGGCTGTCAATAGTATTGTAATCTTCGGCAACTTCCGCTAAAGGTTGGCGGAACTTATTTGCATTCTCACTCACACCTTGCAGGCGCATGCGGACCACACTGATAGGCCACGCGGATAGGCCACAAGGTTGCAGGGCTCTAACAGGCTCGTCATGTTGTTCTCTTTGCGGTGTAAACTGTACTGAACTCTGAGGGAATCAGCCACGGGTGTATACACCAGCTCTGCAATTCATTGGTCCATCCTCCATGGCACATTTACTAAATCAGACAGACCCCATCTTGGACAGAGATCACTCTTATTTACAATAAATAGCACCGAGCACTGCATATTACTCTTTTGTTACATTAATAAGAAAGCTCAGAATCTTGTAGACATGAACAACTTATCTTTGCCTTTGTAGATCACGAATATATCACTTAAACTACAGTTGTAAGAACACCAGCTCAATTAAAGTATACAATATACATAGATATATAAAGACAGAAACCACAGATGTCATTATTTGATATTTAACTGTAATAAACTGCAAGAAAAACAAAGCAGTTTTCGTTAATTTATCTATGTACCCTAGCAGTGAAATGACATACTTCTATAACAGAAATGTTATAATACGAAACGTATCAAATATGTGAAGCCTTCGACTAATTACACGTATTTTTCCGCTAATTTGTAATAACAAATCGCACCAAAAACTATGTGACGTTTTTTCGAGAGAACTTCTATGTGCTAGTCCATAAAAGCTGCTTATACAGTTTCAAAAATGACCGGTATATTTGAAACGGCAATAAAAACTAAACGAGCAGCGATAGAAATACACCGTTTGTTGCAATATGCCTGGGACAACAGTACATTTTCAGGCGGACAAACTTTCGAAATTACAGTAGTTACAATTTTCAACAACAGATGGCGCTGCAAGTGATGTGAAAGATATAGAAGACAACGCAGTCTGTGGGTGCGCCATTCTGTACGTCGTCTTTCTGCTGTAAGCATGTGCTGTTCACAACGTGCAAGTGTGCTGTAGACGACATGGTTTATTCCTTAGAACAGAGGATTTTTCTGGTGTTGGAATTCCACCGCCTAGAACACAGTGTTGTTGCAACAAGACGAAGTTTTCAACGGAGGTTTAATGTAACCTAAGGACCGAAAAGCGATACAATAAAGGATCTGTTTGAAAAATTTCAACGGACTGGGAACATGACGGATGAACGTGCTGGAAAGGTAAGGCGACCGCGTACGGCAACCACAGAGGGCAACGCGCAGCTAGTGCAGCAGGTGATCCAACAGCGGCCTCGGGTTTCCGTTCACCGTGTTGCAGCTGCGGTCCAAATGACGCCAACGTCCACGTATCGTCTCATGCGCCAGAGTTTACACCTCTGTCCATACAAAATTCAAACGCCGCAACCCCTCAGCGCCACTACCATTGCTGCACGAGAGACATTCGCTAACGATATAGTGCACAGGATTGATGACGGCGATATGCATGTGGGCAGCATTTGGTTCACTGACGAAGCTTATTTTTACCTGGACGGCTTCGTCAATAAACAGAACTGGCGCATATGGGGAACCGAAAAGCCCCATGTAGCAGTCCCATCGTCCCTGCATCCTCAAAAAGTACTGGTCTGGGCCGCCATTTCTTCCAAAGGAATCATTGGCCCATTTTTCAGATCCGAAACGATTACTGCATCACGCTATCTGGACATTCTTCGTGAATTTGTGGCGGTACAAACTGCCTTAGACGACACTGCGAACACCTCGTGGTTTAAGCAAGATGGTGCCCGGCCACATCGCACGGCCGACGTCTTTAATTTCCTGAATGAATATTTCGATGATCGTGTGATTGCTTTGGGCTATCCAAAACATACAGGAGGCGGCGTGGATTGGCCTCCCTATTCGCCAGACATGAACCCCTGTGACTTCTTTCTGTGGGGACACTTGAAAGACCAGGTGTACCGCCAGAATCCAGGAACAATTGAACAGCTGAAGCAGTACATCTCATCTGCATGTGAAGCCATTCCGCCAGATACGTTGTCAAAGGTTTCGGGTAATTTCATTCAGAGACTACGCCATATTATTG
This sequence comes from Schistocerca piceifrons, assembly GCF_021461385.2. Taxonomy (NCBI): domain Eukaryota; kingdom Metazoa; phylum Arthropoda; class Insecta; order Orthoptera; family Acrididae; genus Schistocerca; species Schistocerca piceifrons. The sequence continues at coordinate 952,240,018 of NC_060138.1, forward strand.
CTACGCATGGTGGATATGTGGAAAATATCGTACTATAGAGTTTCCCAGACCGCAGCGCCATCTGTTGTTGAAAATTGTAACTACTGTAATTTCGAAAGTTTGTCTGCCTGATAATGTACTGTTGTCCCAAGCATATTGCTACAAACGGTGTATTTCTATCGCTGCTCGTTTAGTTTTTATTGCCGTCTTAAATATACCGGTCATTTTTGAAACACCCTGTACTCAGAGCACATACTCTGTTATTGTTCTGGTCTTTAGTCCAGAGACTGGTTTGACGCAGCTCTCCGTGCTATTGTATCCTGTGCACGCTCCTTCATCTCCCAGTACCTACAGCAACCTATATTCTTCTGAATCTGCTTTGTGTATTCATTTCTTGGCCTCCCTCTACAATTCTTACCCTCCACGCTTCCCTCAAATACTCGTACTAAATTGGTGATCCCTTTATACCTCAGAACATGTTCTGCCAACCGATCCCTTCTTCCAGTGAAGTTGTGCCACAAATTCCTCTTCTCCCCAATTCTATTCGGTACCTCTTCATTAGTTATGTGATCTACGTATCTAATCTACAGTATTCTTCTGTAGCACCACATTTCGAAAGCTACTATTCTCTTCTTGTCTAAACTATTTATCGTCAATGTTTCGCTTCCATACATGGCTATACTCCATACAAATACTTTCAGAAACGTTTTCCTAACACTTAAATCTATATTTGATGTTAACAAATTTCTCATCCTCATAAACATTTGCCTTTCCATTGCCAGTCTGCATTTTATACCCTCCCTACTTCGACCATCATCAGTTGTTTCGCGCCCCAAATAGCAAAACTCATCTACTACTTTAAGTTTCTAGTTTCCTAAAGTTATTCCCTCAGCATTACCCGATTTTATTCGACTGCATTCCAGTATCCTCGCCTTGTTTTTGTTGATGTTCATCTTATATCCTCCTTTCAAGACACTGTCCGTTCCGTTCAACTGCTCTTGCAGGTCCTTTGCTGTCTCTGACGGAATTACAATGTCATCGGCAAACCTCAAAGTTTTATTCCTTCTCCATGGATGTTGATTCCTGCTCCGAATTTTTTTTTCTTTCCTTTACTGCTTGCCCAATATACAGATTGAATAACATCGGGGATAGGCTACTACCCTGTCTCACTTCCTTCCCAACCACTGCTTCCCTTTCATGCCACTCGACTGTTGTAACTACCATCAGGTTTCTGTTCAAGTTGTAAATAGCCTTTCGCTCCCTGTATTTGACCCCTGCCACTTTCAGAATTTGAAAGAGAGTATACATCAAAAAACCACCAAATCCGGTGTTCAGACGAGTTAATCCGTTATGGCGTTTCCTAAGTTATGTTTCTGATGTAAAACTGATGTTGCACCTCTTTGCCTATGTTCTCCTCCTTGAGGCAAAAATCCGATGTGGCAGGTTATTCTTTCACGCTTCGCAGTGGAGTACAATGTGAAATTCCACGTTACAAAACTCGACCAGCTGCTCGTCTACGAATGTTTTCACGTTCTGCGAGAGGACGCCTTAAGCGGCAGTCACCTCTGAAAGCAAAGGCGATCAGGACAAGCTGACTGTGTTTTCCTGGGGCTGGAGCTGCCCGCCGGTAGAAGCAACAGAGTCCGCAAAACCCAGGCTAGGGGAGGGCAGACGAGCTCAGCTGTTCGCCCTGCGCTGATCCCCGCTAATGGAACGGTTTTTGCGCCGACGCGACGGCCGCTAATACGGCACAGGTCGCTGCCTCCCGCATCAGCGATGCCCTCGCATCTCCTCGCCGGCATCTTTGTGTTTGGTCTGCTCTTTTCCCTTTTCGCTCACGTTGCAGTTGCACGACAGCGTAATACAGTGGGTAGAACACTTTGTGTTTCTTCCACTATTGCAAAGAGTCACCGCACCAAAAAGACCATCCTATTCGTAAGACTGCACGACACGATTTCAGACATTTATTCTTGGTTCCTTTAGCCGCTCATAGTTAGAGACAGTTAAGAAACTTACAACAAAAGTTTGAAACAAGGAAATCAGAATATACAAAGTAATTATACTTATCTTCAACATAATTTCCATTACCTGTAATAAAAGATTTCGCAAACTTTTCAGAACCTCCTAATCGATCCAACAACTGACGTCACACATCGCTGAATGTACGACGTTGGTCACCGTGACACCTTGTTTTATGGTACTCTCAACTAACGTGGTAACACCGCGTCACTGACAGTGTATTGCAGGCATGAGACTAAGGATGATCACTTGTGATATAACGCGTCACCACGCCTAGACGGTACTACTCTCCCTATCTGAGTACAATTACAGTTGTACAGGAACGGCCCTGTTTTTCCGAGTGGTTAGTGTTTCTACACATTCTTTTCTTTGAGGGTGGTATTTTTGTACGTTCGACGTATTTAATTTATTCGGTCTTGTAGAGAAATATCTCAAGGCCTTCTACACCTACATCTACATATATACTCCACTAGCCACCAAGCGGTGTGTGGCGGATGGCACAATTCACGCCAAAGTCATATTTCCCCCCCAATTCCACTCGCGGATCGCGCGAGGGAGGGAAAAACGACTGTCTTAACCCCTCAGTACGAGCTCTTATTTCCCTTATCTTTGAATGATAACCATTAGGCTATTTGAAAGTTGGTGGTAATAATAGATGCTCTACATCCTCGGTGAAGATTGGATTTCGGAATTTAGTGAGCAGCCCCTTCTGTTTAGCGCGTCGTCTATCTGCAAGTGTGTCCCACTTCAAACTTTCTATGAGATTTGTAACGCTCTCGCGATGGCTAAATGTACGAGTCACGAATCTTGCCGCTCCTCTTTGGACCTTCTCAATCTCTTTAATCAGACCCAACTGGTAAGGGTCACATACAGATGAACAATACTCTAAGACTGGACGAACTAACTTAATGTAAGCTATTTCCTTTTTTGAAGGACTGCATTGCTCCAGGATTCTACTAATAAACCTCAATCTAGAGTTCACCTTACCCGTTACTTGTGTAATCTGATCATTTCATTTGAGATCATTTCGAATAGTCACACCCAGATACTTGACTGATGTTACTGCTTCCAAAGACTGATCATTTATTTTGTTCTCATACATTAATGGGGATTTTCGCCTTGTTATACGCAGTAGGTTACACCTAATAAAATTGAGAGATAACTGCCAGTCATTACACTACGCAATTATTTTCTGCAAATCCTCATTGATTTGCTCACAACTTTCGTGTGATACTACTTTCCTGTAAACTACAGTATCATCCGCAAACAGTGTAAGGCCGCTGTCAATAACATCAACCAAATCGTTTACGTAAATCTTAAAAAGCAGAGGACCGATTACGCTTCTCTGGGGCACACCTGTAGTTACACTTGTTTCTGTTGAAGTTACACTTCCATCCTTACCAATCTCTAATATGTGATTCTGCTCGCCGGTGTTTCTTGGACGGCCTTTGATATATTTTCAGTTATTGTTACCTTTATTGACACGTATGTGTATTTTGCTAATAATATTCCGCAGTTAATAAAATTACGGCTGTCGAAATTCATTTTTTCCAAGTCTTTGACCAGCCGCAGTTCCATTCCCTTTATACAGGATGGAACTACAGAAACATAGTTTTCAGTCTGGCCTTAATTAGCATTCTTTCTCACTGATGTAAAGAGTCGACAGGAACGACACCTGGTTTGGATCCCACGTTAAACTATAGCTCATTTTACCAATGTTGGATAGCTAGGATAGGTTCGGGACAATCAAATCAACGAAGTGGTGTGTAACTGAAAAATCTGCGCTTGGTTATTAAACCACACGAAGTTACTGGTAGTGCTTTGCTAAGGACAGATAATTACAGCATTTCTGGAGTTTTGATTAAAGGTTGATAGAGGAGGAGAAGGGAGAGGCTAGCCCTCGTACACGCACAGACCTTTGGGTTTGGTCGAAACAATTTGCGAACGTGGAATCAGCCGCTAAGTCGAACACAAAAACTATAACACTTCGGAAGAATATAGAGTTCAGAAGCATAAAATACGATTTTCGTATAGGGGATGTGTGTGTGTGTGTGTGTGTGTGTGTAAGAGATATATATATAGAGAGAGAGAGAGAGAGAGAGAGAGAGGAGATTTGTGCATGAATTACAACGTATGTCCTTCATTCGTATTCTATCTACTCAAGACATACAGCGTTTCCTTGTGAAGTAATATACTTTCTGTACATTGTATTCCTCTCCAGGACTGAATTGTCCACGTCATAGTATATATTTATTCAAAGGAAGAATAAATATCGTTATTCTTATTACACTATTATTATTGTCAAAAATTTTATACTGTGTACGAAGTAAGTGGTTTAAAAAAATTTCATATTGCATGACAGGAAATTAGCGTTCCACACGTCACTACGCCCCCTGTAAAAGTTATGATCTTAAGAAAAGCAACTGAATCAGACGAAACAGCTGTCCCGCTAGTACATCATCTGCGTTAGGTACCTGAACGGGATAATTTCCCAATAGTTCTGCCCTGTAACAGGAAACGATAATTTTAACACGGTTTCCCTTTTATTCGGTTTTATTAGTTCTGATAGGTCATGGTTTGTACAAAGTGGATGTGATACTGCCGTTCGAATCAGTCTGTAAGCTTATTACCAGCAATAGAAAAAATACCGGGCAACTCATTCGAATGTCAAGCTCCACAAGTGTGATTTTTTTTTAACTCAGCGATATACAAACAGAAAATCTGTCTTGTGGCTGGATGACAATTCTGTCGCTGTACAGATCTGTTGATGGTGTTCAATTACCTGATGCTATAAAGGACAAAAACTTCGATATATAAGATAAAATCCATGCTACACTAAAGGTTTTCAGTTTGGTTGATGTCACGCCATGTACTCCTGTACAGCAATCCAAGAACTTCTTGTGAATGGGCTACACCATTCACCTTGTAATGGATGAAAAAAATGAGTGCTTGTTTTATATGTAAAAACTGAACGGGAACATTTTGCGTATTTATATAGATGATTTTCAGCAACTAATTTTCCATCAGAAAGACCCATTTTTCATTATGAATCACGATGTATCTTGCGCTCGTCAACAAAAAAAGTGTGACCTCATTAGACCTACACCGGAAATCACCATCGAGCTAAAATCAAATGTAAACACCCTAATGTTTCCTGCAGTATTGAAAAAAAAACCTGTCTACAATAATACGCTGGTTGTGTTAAAGATTTATTTTTCCTTGTAAAAAACACGTATTATATTATGCGTTCACTCGATTCAACACTCAGAAACAACACCGTGACCACACGTTTGTGTTTAATGGCTAGCTATGTACCGAGAAACTAGCAGAAACACTAGCGCAATGGTGTAGTACGATCTAACAGCCCATAATGTCGCTCACTTCGTGGTAAAATGAGACGATATGTTGCTATAACGGCCGGGGGTGTGGGGGTTGTTCCCTATAGTAAGGTAGTGACGCTGTCTCTGATAGGTCAGGATGTCTGAGATCACCATCCTATGCACGATCACAATGGTGTGACGGTGGATGTCAGGTGACTGTCTGATGATCCATCATGAAAATAGTATTGTCAAATAATTTCTTTACTTTGCAACAAAGTACATGGAGACGAAGATACCGGTTGGTGGTCAGTGCCCTCCGTGATGCAGGCTAGCCTCGCGCGGCAGAAGCGTGCTGGTGTCAGCAGCGGTCCATCATGCGGATAGCGCGCGGCTTCCTCCGGCAGACAGTGGCGGCAGGAGGCAAAGTCATGCTGCCATCAGCGCCACAGCCATAGTGCTGATGTAAGTTTTGGGGCTGGGAAGGGGGGAGGGGGCGATGTACTGTGTACAGGCCTGCGGCAGCCGGTACGTTACCGCTGCTCAGCACGAAGTCCCTGAAAGAATGACCCTACATTCTCTGTGTAGTCATCACAGTCACCTAAGCTGGAAAGGCGCACATAACACACATCACTCACATTTCTTAAAGGAAAGTCTTCAGTCGTCACTAATAACATATTAATGCGTATTAGGCTAGGCCAGATCTGCATGCAGCTGAATAAGGACAATATTGGCTATGCCAAACGCGTTTCGCCAAGTTATTGACGTATCATCTGTGGATGTGTGTTTTGGTATTGCTCTACATTTGCACTTGCTATGCTGCTGCTTAAGCTGTTGTTATGCCTGTAAGACTAAACATAATTTTCAGCATAGGACATAAAATGCACACATACACATCTCCATCATAATAACCTGTTTGGTCATTGTGGGAGAGGAAGGAACTAACTTCCTGATAGGAAGAATCCCTCTCAGAATATTTTTTAAAGGTGATACCTCACTTCTCGTGTGTATTTACAAAAATCACAGTTCACCGCCAAAAACTGCTAAAAATACTTCTTTATTACAACCAGTTTCAGTCTTCAGACAATCACCAGGTGTTCTGCGCATCGAAGAAGGGAATACGGTAAATGAATTTCATGTTTAACTGTCAATACGAGGCCGGCCGGTGTGGCCAAGCGGTTCTAGGCGCTGCTGTCTGGAACCGCGCGACCACTACGATCGCAGGTTCGAATCGTGCCTTGGGCATGGATGTGTGTCATGTCCTTAGGTTAGTTAGGTTTAATTAGTTCTAAGTTCTAGGGGACTGATGACCTCAGATGTTAAGTCCCATAGTGCTCAGAGCCATTTGAACCATTTTTTTGTCAATACGACGCGATCTCCTGTACATGCTCACGAAAACTCGCATAATAATGTATAACGTACTCGCATAAAACATTTAACACGGGATACACGGCGATGTGAAGCATGTGGCGTCAAATAGCATAAAACTCAAGATAAGTCACTCAAAATAAAATTACCACACACAAAGTATACTGTATACACGACGACGGTCTCAAGACCGAAAATAGTTGTACTAAAGTGTTTTTATCAGTTCTTTGCGGTGGACCACGGCATTATTTTAATTCCTCTGGGTTCTGCCACTCAACAACGCCATGAAGACACTTTACTTCTCAAATCGTCAAAGAAAGACTTCCAAAAACAAAAACGGAAGAGCTACCCAGTCTCTCTTTAAAAGATTAATTACACTCTAGTAGAATGTTTAAGTAAGGCAATGAGAAGCTAGAGCTATTTGGTCTGAAATTAAGCCAGTTAAATAAGTTAAACGAGTATGCTGGTGCTTGAGATGGAACTATAAAAGCAAGGAAGCTGAAACTAGGTTGTTCATTGTATGGAGTACAGAAATTCCTGAAGTGTTTTGATTTGTGGTCAGAGAATTTTGGTAGCTTTGAAGGAAGAACGTGATATGGGGGAGGTGTCTATGCGTACGAAATGTCACGTATGTTTAATGGTTTATTATTGTGAAATGAATCTCAAGGGCGGGGGTGCGGCGATATGTATTAATTTAGTTGACAGTACATATGATTATCAGTGCGCCGTCAAAGATAAACAACCGTCTTTTCGTGAATGACTGTAGGGTACTTGTATCTGGCATGTTTCAAGTTCTATGCCACTAACGTTTACGGGAATTTTGTGACAGACTGTCTCAGTTCAGTAGGCAGATGTGTTAATAACACTGTAATTTCATAACGTTACATACATGGTACCTATTCTTGACTGGTCAGTGAATGCAGAAAACGGAACGAGATTTTTATGGTGTTCCATGATGACAAACGTGTTATTTGTGCTGCCCAAACTAGTCTCAGTAATGCTCGGTCGCAGAGGGAGGTTTTTAATTGTAAAAACGTGATAAATGCAGCTGGGCACGGATAAATGAAAATTACTTTTTTTTGTTACATGTTGCCAGTTATGTGCTGAGGTCCTCGGTAACTTTCCTTTCCATTTTGCAGAGTATCACTATCCTATCGCATGATAGTACAGCAGTCAGCATGAATACCTGTGACAGTGAGTTCTGCTGCAAACAGCATGTTGATTACAGTAAGCCTGTTATTTATTGTCAGGAAATTTCAGAACTAACCAGAATTCGTCGAATGTAGTGTTTATAGTAGTTTGCAGTAGTTTCACTGCTGTCTGAGTTTAGCGGAGAAGTATACAGGCAATGCCTCAGAGGTCGCTAAAGTCATCATTGCACACGTCTCGTCGTTATTCCGATTGTTCTGCGTCTACAGAAAATAATGCAGGGTTTTTGAATCTCTCTTACAGAAAAGATATCAAAAACCATTGCGTGAAATTTCTCAGAAATAAAATAGGAAATCAGTTTAAGTTTAGAGTAGGTTTTTATTTATTTTCTTTGTATTATAAAATAAAAATCGTACTGACGATGGAAAAGCCATGGGGGAAAAATTAAGTAAAACGAAAACAAAAAATTGTACTGGTTATATCATTTTGCCGAGAAGACATATTAAGCTTCTGATACACATTCTCATGGAGCCGTGTTTAAGACCACTGAAGTTTTCATACTCCAAGCCTATCGTTCTGAGTTTGTGAGACGTTATAGCAGTGTAGTTAACGAGCTATGGCATCACACGACTGATGCGAGTGTCTTTGCTATAAACACCAGATCACCTGCAGCGCCTCTACTGGTCTCGTAACCTTATCGGTTCGATCCTCGACGACTGGAAAACACTGGCGCGGTGAGGTAAGTCCCAATTTCAGTTGGTAAGAGCTGATGGTAGAGTTCGAGTGTGGCGCAGCCCAACGTAGTCTTACTCCCAAGTTGTGAATAAGGTACTGTGCAAGCTGGTGTCATGGAGTGTGCGGCTGGTACCAGCGGAGGTTCGAGTCCTCCCTCGGGCATGGGTGTGTTTGTTTGTCCTTAGGATAATTTAGGTTAAGTAGTGTGTAAGCTTAGGGACTGATGACCTTAGCAGTTAAGTCCCATAAGATTTCACACAGATTTGAACATTTTTTTTCCAAGCTGGTGGTGGCTTCACAATGATGTGGACTGTGTTTACATGGAATGGACAGGGTCCTCTGATGCAGCTGAACCGAATATTGGCTGGAGATGGTTATATACAGCTACTCGGAGACCATTTACAGCCATTCAGGGACCTGATAGTCCCAAACAAAGGTGGAATTACTATGGATGAAAATACGTCATGTCATCGGGCCACGTAGAAGAACATTCTGGAAAATTCGAGCGAATATGGCCACTTAGATCGCCCGACATGAATCTCACCGAACATTTATGGCACATAATCCAGAGGCCAGTTTGTGCACAAAAACCTGCACCACCAACACCTATGCAATTATGGACGGCTGTTGATGCGGCATTGCTCAATACTTCTGCGCGGGACTTTCAACGACTCGTTCAGTCCATGTCAAGTCCACTTGTTGCATTATGCCGGGCTAAAGGAGTTCCGATTTGATATTAGGAGATGTCCCACGAATTTTGTCACCTCAGGGTATTATCGCGCAGTGAGCGAGGGGAAAGTTACTGTCTGTACACCTTTGTACGGTCATTAATTCCCATCCTCGTACTATCACGATCCCTAAGCGTGAAATACGATGGTGGTTGCTTAATACTCGCACTACTGTTGTTTATATACTGAATGTCAACGTGGGTTTCGCGTCAACTACGTCGTTTTTCCCCCACAAGGTTTGTGAATTAAGTTCGTCAGTTACTCTAATATGTGGGCTTAACCGAACTGTTGCGATGTCAACAGCGCGTCTCGCAACTAGTTCGATTTCTTTGTCATGCTTACTTGATACAGAGCCGAAATACACACTATGATCTAAAGTGTCCGGACACCTGGCTCAAAATGACTTACAATTTCTTGGCGCACTTCATCGGTAATGCTTGAATTCAATATGGTGTTGGCCCACCTTTAGCCTTGATGACAGCTCGTAAGCATACGTTCGATCACGTGCTGGATGGTTTCTTGGCGAATGGCAGGCCATTCTTCACGGAGCGCTGCACTGAGGAGAGGTACCGATGTCGGTCGATGAGGGCTGGCACGAGGTCAGCGTTTCACAACAACCCAGAGGTGTTCTATAGGATTCTGTGCAGGCCAGTCCATTACAGGGATGTTATTGTCGTGGAACCACTCCGCCACAGGCCGTGCATTATGAACAGGTGCTCGATCGTGTTTAAAGATACAATTGCCATCCCAGAATTGCTCTTCAACAGTGGGAAACACACGACTACACCATAAAACCAACGCCTCCGAATTTTACTGTTGGCACTACACACGGTGGCAGATGACGCCCACCGGGCATTCGCCATACCCACACCCTGCCATCGGATCGCTGCATTATCTACCATGTTTCGTCCGCACAACGTATTTCCACTGTTCAATCGTTCAATGTTTACGCTCCTTAACACCAACCGAGGCGTCAAATGGTTCAAATGTCTCTGAGCACTATGGGACTCAACTGCTGAGGTCATTAGTCCCCTAGAACTTAGAACTAGTTAAACCTAACCTAAGGACATCACAAACATCCATGCCCGAGGCAGGATTCGAACCTGCGACCGTAGCGGTCTTGCGGTTCCAGACTGCAGCGCCTTTAACCGACCGAGGCGTCGTTTGGCATTTACTGGCGTGATGTGTGGCTTATGAGCAGTCGGTCGACCATGAAATCCAAGTTTCCTCACCTCCCACCTAATTGTCACAGTACTTGCAGTGGATCCTGATGAAGTTTGGAATTCCTTTGTGATGTTCTGGATAGATGTCTGTCTATTACACATTACGACCCTCTCCAACTGTCGGCGGTCTCTGTCAGTCACCAGACGAGGTCGGCCTGTACGCTTTTGTGATGTACATGTCCCTTCACGTTGCCGCTTCACTGTCACATCGGAAACAGTGGAGCCAGGAATATTGATTACTGCTATGTCCACCCTCTTGCTGAGCTCGTCCTGCATCTTCTAATAATTTCCGGGTATGCAGCCGGATCCCGTCGACATTCTGCCACGATATTTCGGCCCAGAGACGTCCGGCCATCATCAGGTGAGTACACAACTACTGAAGAGCCCAGGTGCAGTCGCGGTATTTATGCCGAATATCGCGCATGTGAAATGTACTGGCATCCTACAGCGCATGCGTCAGGTGTTGACATGCGCAGCATAGCCGAGTTGTACGTGCTGCCCTCGGTGGTGGAAATAAAGGTTCATCTAGTCATTGAGTATCGAATGACACTGTCGATTCCGCTGTGATTGTATAATTTTAATAACAGGATTCCAATTTTTATCCAGCTGAAAGCCGTTGTCACGATTTATAAGATTATTGGCAAGACGTATTTCCACTGATTCCTTGATTACGGAATCCCAAAAACCGGAAACCGGGGATAAAATTTTTGTTACATTGTATTCCATTGAATGTCCCAAAGAAATACAGTGCTCTGCTACTGCCGATTTTGACGGTTGCCGCAGACGGGTGTATCTTTCATGTTCTATACATCGTTCATGGACAGTTCTTGTCGTCTGGCCAATATATGCAGCGCCACATTCACAGGGAATTTTGTAGACGCCTGCCTTCTTCAGTTGTAAATCGTCTTTAACGGATCCAACCAGGGCCCGGTTCTTTGCTGGTGGACGGAAGATAACCTTGATTTTATTTTTCTTCAGTAATCGGCCTATTTTCGACGACACATTCCCGGCGTATGGAAGGAACGCAGTTGATTTAAAGTCATCATCTGCGTCCTCAGTGCGTTGCTTCTTGTTATGATAGTTGTCCATGGCCTTCCTTATTTGGCGAGAAGTGTAGCCATTCTCTTTGAAAACCTTCTCCAAGTGTTCTAATTCTGCATGGAGGTTTTCATCATCCGATATTATATGCGCTCGATGTATTAAGGTACTGAGAACACCGGCTGTTTGTGCTGGGTGATGGCAGCTTGACGCCTGGAGATACAGATCTGTGTGAGTCGCTTTCCTGTACACAGAATGTCCTAATGACCCATCATTTTTACGGCGTACTAGCACGTCTAGAAATGGTAAAGTGCCCTCTTCTTCAATCTCCATCGTAAATTTGATGTTCTCATGTAATGAGTTTAAGTGATGAAGGAATTTCTCCAGTTCCTGTCTGCCATGAGGCCATACAGCAAAAGTATCATCTACGTACCGCCACAAGACCGTAGGCTTTAAAACAGCAGACTCAAGTGCTTTCTCTTCAAAGTCCTCCATAAAGAGATTAGCTACCACAGGCGACAAAGGGCTCCCCATGGCGAGGACTTTGAGGAGAAAGCACTTGAGTCTGCTGTTTTAAAGCCTACGGTCTTGTGGCGGTACGTAGATGATACTTTTGCTGTATGGCCTCATGGCAGACAGGAACTGGAGAAATTCCTTCATCACTTAAACTCATTACATGAGAACATCAAATTTACGATGGAGATTGAAGAAGAGGGCACTTTACCATTTCTAGACGTGCTAGTACGCCGTAAAAATGATGGGTCATTAGGACATTCTGTGTACAGGAAAGCGACTCACACAGATCTGTATCTCCAGGCGTCAAGCTGCCATCACCCAGCACAAACAGCCGGTGTTCTCAGTACCTTAATACATCGAGCGCATATAATATCGGATGATGAAAACCTCCATGCAGAATTAGAACACTTGGAGAAGGTTTTCAAAGAGAATGGCTACACTTCTCGCCAAATAAGGAAGGCCATGGACAACTATCATAACAAGAAGCAACGCACTGAGGACGCAGATGATGACTTTAAATCAACTGCGTTCCTTCCATACGCCGGGAATGTGTCGTCGAAAATAGGCCGATTACTGAAGAAAAATAAAATCAAGGTTATCTTCCGTCCACCAGCAAAGAACCGGGCCCTGGTTGGATCCGTTAAAGACGATTTACAACTGAAGAAGGCAGGCGTCTACAAAATTCCCTGTGAATGTGGCGCTGCATATATTGGCCAGACGACAAGAACTGTCCATGAACGATGTATAGAACATGAAAGATACACCCGTCTGCGGCAACCGTCAAAATCGGCAGTAGCAGAGCACTGTATTTCTTTGGGACATTCAATGGAATACAATGTAACAAAAATTTTATCCCCGGTTTCCGGTTTTTGGGATTCCGTAATCAAGGAATCAGTGGAAATACGTCTTGCCAATAATCTTATAAATCGTGACAACGGCTTTCAGCTGGATAAAAATTGGAATCCTGTTATTAAAATTATACAATCACAGCGGAATCGACAGTGTCATTCGATACTCAATGACTAGATGAACCTTTATTTCCACCACCGAGGGCAGCACGTACAACTCGGCTATGCTGCGCATGTCAACACCTGACGCATGCGCTGCAGGATGCCAGTACATTTCACATGCGCGATATTCGGCATAAATACCGCGACTGCACCTGGGCTCTTCAGTAGTTGTGTACTCACCTGATGATGGCCGGACGTCTCTGGGCCGAAATATCGTGGCAGAATGTCGACGGGATCCGGCTGCATACCCGGAAATTATTAGAAGAAGAAATACGCCGGGGAAATTTCAGAAGTCACATCGTCCTGCATCCTTTGAAACTAAAGCTCTCTCTACACCTTCCCAAGACCCTCAACATATAAAACCGCTGTGTCCCCCACCCAAAGCCCCCTCTACCCGTGTAGCCGCTTCCCCTATGCAGTGGTCTCTAGACCTATTTAGCGGAACGCTGAAATCCACCACCCTATGGTGCAAACCTAGAAATGTGAAACCTACAGTGTCGCAGTCGCCCGAGCCTGTGATTCATATCCTCCACTCCGCCCACCGCCAAAGGACGATTCTGTCGACGATGCCACAGGTAGTGAGCTTAGCTTACATCTCACAAGCCAGACTGGCAGTCTTTAGTATTTTATCTAGGATCCCGAAACCAGAGAGAATCTCTTTCGATATAAAGCGACACATCAACATGAGCCACCACTTGCAGTTGGCTGCACGCCATGCTTCTCCTACAAAAAAAATAAAAGAAATTAAAAAAAAATACCGAATCTGATTGGCCTTATGAGACAGTCGAAACCTTGATTACTTGAATGTTAACGTGATAATTTATGCAGCGATAACTACACGTGACGCAAAGTTTTCTCAGTAAAAGAAGCACAACCGCCACCTATGATGAGGTGGAAACTAAGAAAAATACCCATGTATTAGTCAACGTGAATAAACAGAAAATAAATATATATAAAAGAGTTGTGAAGCAAAATGGATGTCGATCGAAATAAAGTGAAGGGGATAGGCAGTGAAAAATTTGACTGATGAATTCTTTATGGCGTGTCTACAGATATTCTGCTATTGATGTTACTTAGAATATTAACTACAAGATGATATAAAGTGTTGAATGAAAGACGAAGATGAAATTTACCATTTAGTCAGAGAGAGGCCGCAAGCTCGAACTGCGCAAGAGTGGCGCACCTTTATGACATAGGAAAACCACGGCGACCCTAAATTAGGAAGACCGGATGGCGATTAAAAGCCAGTTTGCAGAATACGATTTCACTTAAACTCTTGACTTTTTAGCCTGCTAGATCTCTATAAAGCAGTTAGTCACGGTTACGTGCACTTAGGACCCAAACTGAGGCATATCCAAATGCTAAACTATATCGCGCTGTTTAAAGAGGTAGCTGCTACTCATAACTGAAGGAGAAAGCAAACAACGGAAGGACGTACATTATACGAAGAACGAATCACTAATGGACGAATAAATTTCAACGTACGAGCAAATGGTGCTTTGATTTTTTTTTTAAATTCCCACTTCAAATGTATATAAGAATATGTATTCTGACGACACACTTGACAAGTCATTTACCTAATCTTCACTTCCTCTCGTTAGCACATATCTTTATCTTCATCACTCATTGTTTACTCGATAGTACATTAAGCAAAATGTGTATACGCTTCGTTTGAAATAAACGTACCACAAGTTTGAAACTGAAGTTCTTAAACGAGATTTCAAAATAAATGTCACTAGGTTCCTCTCTGAGAGTCCCGCGCTGCCCTGCCGCGGCCGCCAGAATGAGGTGGAATTAAGCAGCCGACTGGAGTAACGAGTTTCGTTGAATCCCTTGGGCTCTGCTGTAAAAACAATTAAGGCTACAAATTCAGCTCACGCTCTAGATATTAGATTAACAACTTGACAGAAGTTATGTTTATCTTGCAGAATAACAATTACCCCGCGTGCGGAGTTACGTGTGGTGCGAGGCCCTGGAACTGCTCTATGGGCGGGTGTTGTCCTGGAGTAGGAACTAGGAATATGCGCACAGTTCCCCCCCCCCCCCCCCCCCAAACGCACCGAACCTCCTGTACTCATCCACTGTTGTGGTGGCTGCTTTCCTGTTATGTCCTCGCTGAGTCTATCTCATCACTGCTGAACATGGCAGACACTTTCTTGGAAGTGCGTTTGTAATCTAGCAAAGTAAGTGAATGTACACACATTGCCCTATTCATTGACTTCGCGATTACAGAAAGCACCATTGGAAATTCTTCATTTTCTTAAATTGACACGAATTAGCGTTACAAACCGCGACAACGACTGATAATTTGTGACCTTTGATCTAGTATTTAGCAACAGACATTTGGCCGCCGCAGTGACCGTACGGTTCTAGGCGCTTGAGTCCGGAACCGCGAGACTGCTACGGTCGCAGGTTCGAATCCTGCCTCGGGCATACATGTGTGTGATGTCCTTAGGTTAGTTAAGTTTAAGTAGTTCTAAGTTCTTGGGGACTGATGACCTCAGATGTTGTCCCATAGTGCTCAGAGCCATTTAGTAACAGATTTCTATCTGTAACACTTTGCCTTATCTTTCGATTCACCAAGTTAACGCAAGCACTATCACGAGTACACTGGAAAAGACATCGCTAACAGCTGTAATGATGGTTCAAAATGGTTCAAATGGCTCTGAGCACTATTCGACTTATCTTCTGAGGTCATCAGTCGCCTAGAACTTAGAACTAATTAAACCTAACTAACCTGAAGACATCACACACATCCATGCCCGAGGCAGGATTCGAACCTGCGACCGGAGCGGTCGCTGGGCTCCAGACTGTAGCGCCTAGAACCGCAGCTGTAATGATGTGAAGATCTTTGTAACCTATATATACTGAGGAAAACGGGAAATAGTCTTATAAATTCACTAAGACGTGGGGTGTCGTAGATTTTCATTTAACGCACACAGCATTCAGTAAGCCTTTTTGCCTCAGTAATGCCATGGCTCTAGGCACTATAGATCTTAATATCTGAGGTCATCAGTCCCCTAGACTTAGAACTAATTAAATTTAACTAACCTCCTATTCCTCTTACGGGAATCGGCAACGCGCCGCGTTGAGAATGTTGGTTTCGCGGGAGGCACGCCAGAGATAAATCCCTGTAGTCGCACTATCCTCTGTGTCCTCGGTGGCTCAGATGGATAGAACGTCTGCCATGTAAGCAGGAGATCCCGGGTTCGAGTCCCGGCCTGGGCACACATTTTCATCTGTTCCTGTTGACGTATGTCAACGCCTGTAAGCAGCTAAGGGTGTTCATTTCATTGCAATCTCATCAACAGTTCGAAACACTAAAAAGTAAATACACAAGCGACAAAAAGAAAAAACAAGCACAGTCACAGTGGAACTGACATGTTTAGGTGCAATGTGTTCGCAGCCACCAAAAATCAGACATAGTGGTCCACACAGGACAACAAGGTACAATTCGAGCCGCGCGGGGTAGCAGCGTGGTCTGAGGCGTCTTGTGACGGTCCGGACGGCTCCCCCCATCGGAGGTTCGAGTCCTCCCTCGGGCATGGGTGTATGTGTGTGTGTTGTCCTTAGTGTAAGCTAATTTAACTTACATTAAGTAGTGAGTGAGCCTAGTAACAGATGACCTCAGCACTTTGGTCCCATAAGACGTTACCACAAATTTCCGGTACAATTCGAGGGCGACAAATACGTGATAACAAGATCCAAGTCCGCAGCTCGTGGTCGTGCGGTAGCGTTCTCGCTTCCCGCGCCCGGGTTCCCGGGTTCGATTCCCGTCGGGGTCAGGGAATTTCTCTGCCTCGTGATGACTGGGTGTTGTGTGCTGTCCTTAGATTAGTTAGGTTTAAGTAGTTCTAAGTTCTAGGGGACTGATGACCATAGATGTGCTCAGAGCCATTTGAACAAGGTCCAAAACAAATCACCAGTGAGGCTGCTTTGCAAATAAAAGAAACTGAAAACGTTTCTTGCGTAAGTTAACCCTTCATTAGTTACACAGACGGACCATGTCTTTAGCAATATAATAATAATGAAACCGAAAATTACAGTACTTAATTGCTTGAACTTCGTCTTCCCAATTGCTACACAAATTGCAGGCCGAGATATTTCACACATCTTCATATCTCGCAGCAAAACCACAGACTCGTGATAGTAAAAAAAGGTGTTTTTGACCAATTATATTTGGTAGAGTGTGCTAGTTCTGGAATTTGTCTGAAAAGCAAGGGAGACCTCCTGAAGATCTAGGCAGGAGGTGTGGAATGGGTATGTATTATGTTTCCAGTTTCGAGATAGTAGTGTGTGTGTGTGTGTGTGTGTGTGTGTGTGTGTGTGTGTGTGTGTGTGAAAGGGAGAGAGAGAGGGAGAGAGAGAATGTGCTTCCACTATTCAGCTTCTTAATGCAGAATAAAATCGTTTTCAAAGTTGCCTGCGAGATAAGGAAGCGAACGGACGTGCGGAAGATAGCATTTCGTGTAAACAGCTATGCTGATTCAGTTATTTATGCGACATCGTCATCTCTGTGAGTAGCTGGAAATCCGTACAGAAGTAAAGTATTAACTTCTCTCACTGTTGATACCACCATCTTCAGGAAGGATTTTATGGTAAATTGCATGTACAGAGTCTCATGTGTACTGCATTCTCGAGTCATAGGCATCGATCATTATGAATAATAACAGTTATATTCGACTCGCAACTGATGAAATAATTGTCGCCTTGGGTCATATGGGTACCACGTCATTGGTGGCAACTAAGCCCTCATCATGATGCGAGAACAGCATACTCAAATGAATGACGTATCATTACGTCCACTACAGTAACAAGGAAGAACCGTCATTTGACAATGTTGTTGTTCTTGTGGTCTTCAGTTCTGAGACTGGTTTGATGCAGCTCTCCATTCTACTCTTTCCTGTACAAGCCTCTTCATCTCCCAGTACCTACCGCAACCTACATCCTTCTGAATCTGCTTAGTGTATTCATCTCTTGGTCTCCCTCTACGATTTTTACCCTCCACGCTGACCTCCGATACTAAATTGGTGATCCCTAGATGCCTCAGAACATGTCCTACCAACCGATCCCATCTTCTAGTCAACTTGATTTGACAAAACTTACAAAAAAACGAAGACACTGCGTAGGAAGCCTAAGAAGAGATCTAAGGAGAACCAAACGGTCCCTCCCGAATACATCATCTTCAGTGGCAACGACTCTGGCGAATACATTCCCGTTTCACACGCAAGACAACAAGTTACCATCAAAAAGAGTGTAACCAATGTCTGATCAAGATGTATTAGCACTCATTCAATACGACCGTGAAGCGCTCAATCAGAATATCACAAAGAACAACTCTACCAGTGACAAGATGTTAGGGCTCGCAAAATAACGCTGGCCATGAGCAGAAACGGGTAGCCATGATTACTGGACGAGTCCAGCCCATAGTTCCGAAGTTCCTCAGTTGCCTGTTGTGTACCAAGCGTTCGAGCATTGTTATTGTACAGCGCCGCGCTCTACACGTACCATAAAAACTAGTTGCAAGTGAATTTCTTCATAACCAGGCGTATATATTTAAGAAAGTTACTACATTTTTGTTTCGGTGAGAGGGTTGCGGGGACTACTAGTAATTCCAGTCTCCCATAATAAACTAGGATGAAATCAGATCGATGACACTTTCCAGAGCTTTGTTACTTCAGGAAGACTCAGAAGAAGGAGAACTCAAATAGTTTTTAGGTAAGTCTCTGAACTATCGAATGTGACTCAAGTTTCTGAACTGTTGCGCCTTTACGCAAAATAAAATTAAACTACAAATTAGAGATCAGCATTCAGATATACTCTGTAGATAAAATTAAAGAAAACTAAGCGTCGGCCAACGATTAAAAGCTGTGTCTCGCAAGCAGGACACATATCTCGTCAATACGATACAACCCTTATGCTTGAGGTTAATGAGTTCCCGGTTTTTCGACATTGGCATTTATCCGTATGAGCATGCAAGCCTACCACACGCTGCAAGCAAGAGATAGGTACTTTTAGAGAATCGCTCAAATTTACCTTGTATAATCCATTGATTTTTGTATTTATTTTTATTACTTTTTAACTGGTTTCACTACTTCTCCATATAGCCACCTTAACAGTGGAAAAACGAGACTTCAACAATTCAGAATAATCATTAGGGTCAAGCTGTACCCTGGTCCAAGTTACATAGACTTAAACTTATCATGTGACGCCTTGTAGACGATTTTCGTGTTAGTAACGACGATATCCAAATAAGGGCAACACCCAGTCCACGAACAAAAGGAAAAAATATCTCCGAGACCACTGAGAATTGAACCCGGGCTTGTTCGATTAGCAACCTGTCAACCTAACCTCCCTTTTTCTTTTCGTTATTGTTCGTCGTATTTGGTCATACGTAGCGGACGTCACATGACATCCGTTGAAGTTCGTTGTTGATCGTTTCACTCAGTTTTTATTTATTTATTTATTTATTTACTTTTATTACAGAGACCAGTCAGCTCTTTGGCGGAAAACGCTGAGCTATCGCGCCGGCAATCCCTGGAACCAGCGAGGTGGACGCAACAGCAGTGAATACGTGTTACGTTATGTGAGTGACGAAGAGGAGACTGCGGCTTATATTGCAGGCAGTAATGAAACAGTTGCAGAAAAGTAATGTAATGATGGATTTACGGGCCCTAGTTCGAAACGCAGTGAAGCAGTAAGAAATTTTGTTGCTTTATGTGACAGGTTGCATATTTTTTCAACAACTTGCTTGAAAATATCAGATTTTGGACACGGAAACATCTGATATATTCAGACGTGTATTCAGTAAAACGTTTCTTGATATGTGAGTAACTCGTCATGTTATACTGATCAACGTTTCGGCCAATGTTGCAAGGGCCTTCATCAGTGACCTACCCTACAACATCATTCAAGTTTGTTGAAACCTACCAATTGGGACTAAGGGAGGTACTGAACATATACAAAGTAGAGGCAGTCTGAAACACTGGTAGTGACAGGCGCTTGGAAGTAGACGCCACCCATCCCGCGAAAGCATACTTAAAGCGTTTCGAAATCTGATTTTCAGCGAGGAATCGAAAAATGTACGGTGGTCACCTAAGTGTTGTTCTGTCACAGTTCACGCGAATTGAACGGGAACAAACACCCTGTAATACTTACTGCAGTGAGAAGCAGCCTCTGTCACTCGCTTCTCAATGACTGTCGAAGTATAGACGTAAATTTAGTTGTAAATGTGTAAGTAGTTTCAACAGGTTTTCCGTTGTTTTTCTGGATTACTTCAGACAAATTCTGGGATGGTTCCTGCTGTTGGACCATGGCCAATCACTTGTGCCATTCTTATGAAACTAGACACGCATGTACGTAAATGCCTGTTTTATTATTTAGCTCGTTTGGTTGCCTTAGAATCAAGGGTGACTTTTTCAGTACGTCGTCTTTCCTCAAAACACCTCTTCATTCTCTCGATCCTCACAGTTCTCTCAGAATTCGTTATCTCAATTTTTATTCCGGTATCCATCTACCTATGATGCAGCCAATATATTCCTATAGCGGACCTATCCTGCAAGGCTGCGTAAAGACTTTTTTCGCTTATTCGATTATTTTAGCAAACCCCCGTGAGTTCATCCAGTAGACCCCCGTTAAGCACGTTGTGTTCAGTATCTTCTTAACAAGCGTATTGTCCTCCATCCTCACGATGTGCCAGGCAGATCTCATCTTCTCTCTTGATATTGTTTCAACACTCTCATAAAGATTTTGCCTCGGTCAGTGTATGCAGACTTCACCATAATGTGTCGTGACCTAGATGTCCGACAAAATCTTTCGCTCCACTTTCTCCAACATGATACAGGTCAAGGCGGTCGTCTCCATCGCTTACAGTGTAATATTTATGAATTTAGACATATAATACCTCCTTTTGTCGTTCCTGGACAGGTTTTTATCCCTTAACTTGTCTGTGGTATATATCGTAGTTTCTGCTGCGGTAGGGACTTGTATATTATGCTCTTCTTGGTCAACATCTTGCATGCTACGGTTTCTTCTAGGTAACGAAGCTTTTGACATTCTCCACCACTTGACCTTCAACTTTACTCCTGGTCTCTGCATTCAGGATCATGATCTTATTGTATGCTATTTTGAAGTCGGCTTTTGATGCATTATAGCACGATTTTCCGTGACATTTTTTGGTTGCAATAAAGATGGATTTATGACTTCTTCATCTGCGAGGCGATTCGCCTGTATTGAGAGGCAACCTAAGACAATTTATTACAATTATAACCCAGTACAAATATTATGGCCATATACAAAAATGTAAAACAACAAACCACGTAAAAATTCTTTAACTCTACTACATAAAAGCTGCAGTTCGTAAATTATGTTTACGGGGATAGGGGGTGGTAGCTAAGGAGTGTACTAGCTCCCATAGTATGAAATATAAAAATTTTACAGTTACCGAAGTATGGGTAAATAACGATCTCATGAAATGAGGGGTCAAACACATAAAGTTACACTCAGGCAAGAAAGTGCGACGTGCATGTACAACGCTAAAATACGGAACAATGGCGATGACCGCAATTTGTGCCTTAGACAAGAAGGACGTTATGTCGTATTTAATATTAATAGCAATGGCCATAAAAGAGAAACTCGCAAAAGCCTGCCGTTGTGAAGGTTTACAGTACTGCGGTGACAATAATGATAATAAAGGAGAATTCTCGTATGGTGAGATGTAAAGTGAATTTTTAAAAATCAAGTTCTGTCAACAGCATAAAAAATCATCTGGAGACGGAAAACAACACTATTAAAGTATATGAACCATTACTTTATACAGCAGGAGAAAGCAAATGTCTGCATGTCGAAAGAGCTAAGACAAAGACTTTCTTTGACTTAACGTATGGAGACGACGTCTCATGAACACTAAATAGGACGTTTCTTACATGTGTCATATATACAAAACCTACCATGCTAGCATTAGACTACTAGGGGAAAACTGAGGCCTGTGGTGTCGTAGTACCCCGAAACTCGCCAGGTGGCGACGGTACGATTTCTAGCTATGGAAGGGTTTGTGTAAACCACGGGAAGAACGCCCAGTGCCACAGAGTTTGAGCTGGAGTGGAAGGAGTAATTTTTTTTGTTTTCTTCATTCTCATGTAGCAATGACATAGCAATTACAAAGGTAGACAGTGTAGTGAGGTGTTATGTTTTATTTTGTATCCAATCTGTATATCTGGAAGACCCACGATTTTATTCACCTGGAAACGGGGAGTTGGTGGCGTGCTACTGCTATCCAGCAACCAGTGCTCCTGTGACAGCTTGAGAAAACAGTCAGACGGCTCGCTGGCCCATCTACACAGGGGTGTGGTTGTACACTGTTGCACTGTACCCATACATAAGCTTCTGAAGTTTATCAAGCGACCTTAGGAACCAGTCAGTGAATGATACTTGTATACAACATGTATAACTATAATTAATTAAATCACAGTGAATCAAGATAATAGTCCCTGAAGATAACAGTGTGAGGTTATCACACGTATGAATTTTTACAGATGTTTCATCCACAGAAGATATATTTCTAGCAGAGCGAGCAAAGCAGTCGCAGGCAACTTACAAGCATTGTACAGTGCATTAAAATCTCCTTGCAATAAATGATTCACTAACAAAGACATGTCAAATAATTTTCTCACGTTCACAGTTGGTAAGTTCCAAAATCTTCCACCTGTACACAGAAATCAACTAATTTCGGAATAACTAAATACAGGAACGTACGTAACTCGGACACTTTCCAGCATGTGTGGCATGCTGCCCACACGGTTGACCTTTAGCAGCCGGCCGGGGTGGTCAAGCGGTTAAAGGCGCTACAGTCTGGAACCGTGCGACTGCTACGGTTGCAGGTTCAAATTCTGCCTCGGGCATGGATGTGTGTGATGTCCTTAGGTTAGTTAGGTTTAAGTAGTTCTAGGTTCTAGGGGACTGATGACCTTAGAAGTTAAGTCCCATAGTGCTCAGAGCCATTTTTGACCTTTAGCAGCAACCCCCCGCCCCCCCGCCCCTAGCAAAATAGCATGCACCACCCAAAATAATACTATTCACACGCATTTAAAAGTAGTTTCATTGCATTAGATTTTGTCCTATAATTCACTTTCTTATTATCAAAGTTTTACAAACTGGAATAGCCGTTGCTACTCTGACATGCTCCTTTATTCATTCTCGCCGTTTCCTCTCTATATACTCAACCGTTTTCTTATAAATATTCATATGAAAATTTATGACTAAACAAACACGGTGAAATAAATATTAGTGTCATCTAGAGGCTGTTCCGTGTGTCTGTGGAGAAATTTGCTTTTGGGCACACCGTCTTGACTAGAGTTTTGTTTATAATCAACTGGTAGTTTTATTTATCCTTATGTTAATCATTCATTTGTTAAGCGATCTGACGCACAAACAGGCAACGTGTCGATATGTATCGTTACAGTCGTTAGATTTTTTTATAAACGGTTGTTCATTTATTACCCTATGAAATGGTGCAAACATGATCATTTTTCTGTAAATTGCCTTGATCTTGCGATTTTAATATTTTAATTTCTTTGGAGACTTTTTTTTAGCTTCAAAACCAGCCCAGATTCCGCCATTATAGAAGTTCTTCAGTTCCCCTCTCCCTCCTCGGCGGAAATTTGTCGCAACATACGCTCTGTTCGCTCTTGCCGTCTATATTTGCTGCTCAATCGCAGAAGACACATTGCCGTCGCTGTCAAAGATGCCACATTACATTTTTGGACAACTTCATCCAGCAAAAATTGAATAGAAGTGACAACACTTCTTTTCGATGGACTCACTATCTGCTTCATTGCGACACTGTTATTCGGTTCATGACTCTAACAGTTGTGTCTTCCGAGGCATTCCTTGCTAATCGGTGTGTTACTGTCTCCAGTCCTCTGGACCGAGCAACATTCTACAACATGTTCCTGTCTACAGAGTCGTAAGTGCACGAAGGTTACTTTCTTCTGACTATGTTCTAGTATACTAGCTGCATGTGTACTATATTACGTCAGATTTGCAGTTCTTACATTGCAGATTCACGATATGTCCAGTCTCTTTGTAAAAGCGATTCACGGATGAATAAAACTTCTGCTGCTACTACTACTACCACTATCACAACATCACAAGACAGAAACATTTATTTGAAGATGATAACGGCCGCGGAGCGCACGCTTGCTCACACGCATGCGTAGACCACGAAAATACCGAGGCTGGAGAGGCGCCCCAGCGCGAAGAGGAAGGACGCAGAGGGGTGGTGGCTGTGAGGCGCAGCCAGCCGCTTTGCATCTGATCCCAGAAGGGCGCGTCGTGCGCGGCTAGTTTGGTTTGAAAAGGCGGGGCGGATGCCGCGGCGATACGGTTATCTGGCGGCTTTCAGGCGGCGCGCGCGGCCCCGGGGCCCGCGGCGCGCAGCCATTCTGCGGGAATAATGCCGCAGCCACGGGCGGTGGCCTGGCCAGAGCGGGAAACCTCTCGAGAGCGCTGCTCGGCGGGAGTCGTTTACCATAAGAAAGGGTGCGGGAGCGGCCGAGCAGACCACCAAACACTGGGCAGCAAGCAAACGGCGGCAGGCGTCGTTGCTGTGTGCCATCGGTGGCACGCTGTAGTAGCGGTATTCGGCTGGGAGGGGGGAGGGTGGATGGGGTGGACAGCCTCTGTGCGCCTTCCGTCACGAGGTCGGAAGAACACAAGATTGACGCAAGAGGGATTCTGCATTAACAAGGGCAACAGGGTAGCCACTGGACTCGGAACATACATTGAGGTGAAAAAACTCATGGGATAGCGACGTGCGCGTATGCAGAAGGCGCTTTATCGCGTACACAAGACATAAAAGGGCAGTCCATTGGCGGAGCTGTCATTTGAACTCAAGTGATCCAGGTGAAAAGCTTTTCGACGTGATTACGGATGCACGACGGGAGTTAACAGGCTTTGAACGCGGAATGGTGGTTGGAGCTATTAGCGCGAGACATTATATTTCGGAAATCGTTAGGGAATTCAATATGCCGAGATCCACTGTCAGGACTGCGCTGAGAACACCGTAGATCAGACATTACGTCTCACCACAGAATAGGCGGGGGCCGACGGCCTTCGCTTAATAACCGAGAGCAGCGACGGTGTAGAGTTGTCACTGCTAACAGACATGCAACACTGCATCAAATAACCGCAGAAATAAATGTGGTTTATATGACGAACATATCCTTAGGATACTGCCTCAAAATCTGACGTTAATGGACTATGACAGGGGACAACTTGTAACCTCCCAACAGATAAATTCTTTCCGTAACCTCGGAATAAAATGTGACTAACCTCCCAATGAAAATTTGACTCATATATAACCTTTCAATAATTAACTGACTGTGAACCTAAAATGGTAAATCTGTACGTCTGCAATGCTGCGTCATGGCCCTGAAAAATCATTCTGAATAAATAGAAAATACTTACCTCAGTGAAATCGCCAAATAACGTGTATATATCTGCTCCTATAAGAAATTTTTCTGGCACAGCCCAGTGCAATGCTCGCCGCTAGATTTGTCATGTATAAAAAGAAACAACTGATTTTTCTTTACGATAATCGGGATGACCATGGATAGGAGAAATTAGTAAAATCTTCAAATTCAGATGAATGATTGTCAAAAGTTATTTTTATAAGAAAGATTATTATTAAAAGATATTTTAAAAACATTAACATGGGACTTGATATAACAATAGTACAAAATCAGTTCTTACAAATTACATATGCGTGCGGCTATAAATAGTAATTTTTGGTTTACCTTATACTGCATCGCTCAGGCACCGCCATCGCTCTCCACGACCAGCTTTCGCAATTCCGTACAAGACACAAGTGCTCTCTGTGAGCTACAAAACTAGACAACTGCTCTCTAAGAGCGACCAGACCCAACCGCCCGACTGCGAGCTACAAAACTAACTACTGCTGCCGACACTGCTCCCTGGTCTGTTATTCTATTGTAGCATACCATCGCAGGCAGCGCGTGAGCAATCCATCGAAGTTACATCTGCTCGAGTGCGCTAACAATACATTCCTTAGTCATGGACCTCTTACAAACTGACGCGAGGTTCTTCCTGATAGTACGAAATCGCCTGCAGCGACTCTCCTGGACTCGTGATGCAATCGGTTGGACCCTACACGACTGGAAAACTGCTGCCTTGTTAGATGAGTCCCGATTTCAGTTGGTAAGAGCTGATCGGAGGATTTGAATGTGGCGCGGACCCCACGAATCGATGGACCCTTGTTATCAACAAGGTACTGTGCAAGCTGGTCATGGCTCCATATGGGTGTGGACTGTTTTTACACTGTATACACTGGGTTCTCTGGTCCTATTGAACCGATCATTGACTGGAAAAGGCTTCTTGGAGATCATTTCCAGCCAGTCACGGACTTAATGTTCGCAAATAACGGTGGAGTTTTTAAGGATGCCATATCATCGGGCCACAATTGTTCGCGATTTGTTTAAAGAACATTCTGGGGAATCCATATCGCCAGACGTGAATCCTTTCGGACATTTACGGAACACAATCTAGAGGTCAGATGGTGGACAAACTCCTTTACGGGCAACACTTTCACAGTTATGGACAGCTATAGATGCAGCAAGGCTCCATATTTCTGCAGGGGTCTTCCAACAACTTGTTGAATCCCTGCCACGTTGAGCTGCTGCACTATTCCGGGCAAAAGGAGGTCCGACACGACATTACGAGGTGTCTCCTGACTTTCCTCACCTAACTGTATTGCGTAAATAATGGTTTATAAAAAGTTCGATTACACTTAAATCTTTGGAAACACCAACTAGCGTAAAATAAATCGGAGGAATCGTACGGAGCTGCGTAACGAGGAATGACCACCGAGATTCATTAGGAGAATCTTAACGAAATGTAAACCATCCTCGATAGATGTAACTAACGAAACATTAGTTCGACCAATTCTTGAGTACTGTTCATAGGTGCATTTCGAACGGGACAGATCACACGAGACGACAGCATTACGAACTACAGTAACAGGCGTAACAGACGCCACAAGAGAGGCGTTCCAAGAAGAGTCTGGCAATACGTGTCGTCGTTTCGTTTTTGAGGCCTCTCTGCCGCAGTCGTAGTTGTATGAGTACGAGGGATATATATATATATATATATATATATATATATATATATATATATATATATATATACAGAGTGAGTAACCTACCGTTACCGCTGGACATATTTCGTAAACCACATCAAATACTGACGAACCGATTCCACAGACCGAACGTGAGGAGAGGCGCTAGTGTAATTGTTTAGTACAAACCATACAAAAATGCACGGAAGTATGTTTTTTTAACATAAACCTAGGTTTTTTAAAATGTAACCAAGTTAGTTTTGTTAGCACATCTGAACGTACAAACAAATACGTAATCAGTGCCGTTTGTTGCATTGTAAAATGTTAATTACATCCGGAGATATTGTAACCTAAAGTTGACGCTTGAAACCTCCGACGTTCAGTTGCCTGTTGTAACAAACACGGACCACGGTCGGCGAGCAGCATCTGCAGCGACATGTTTACGATGACGACCGTGTTTACGAGTCTGGCTGTAGTGCACTGTTGTGGTTTGGTCTAGCTGTCGCAGTGTCCGCATGTAGCGCTTGCTGCTATTGTTGTTCTGCATTCGTCTCCGCACGCAGACCAACTGTAGTACACCGTATTACCAGACGTCTGTGATAGTGTAGTGTTGTAGCAACTGTGACCATGGTGTATTCGAACTCTGAAAAGGCGGAAATGATACTCATCTGTGGCGAGTGTCGACGAAATGCAGCTGAAGCCTGCAGGGTGTATGCAGAACGGTACCCGGACAGATAGCATCCAACGTGCCGCACATTGTAAAACATCTACCGCCAACAGTATGCAACAGGTATGGTCGTAGCACGCAAACGGGTCCGTAACAGGCCCGTCACAGGAGAAGCGGGTGCAGTTGGTGTGTTAGCTGCTGTTGCCATGAACCCACACATGAGTACACGGGACATTGCGAGAGCCGGTGGACTGAGTCAAAGTAGTGGCATGCGCATACTGCATCGTCACCGCTTTCACCCGTTTCATGTGTCGTTACATCAGCAATTACATGGTGATGACTTTAATCATCGAGTGCAATTCTGTCAATGGGCATTAACAGAGAATGCGTTGCAGTTCTACCTGTTTACCGATGAATACCACGGGGCTGTGAATCTACGGAACATGCATTACTGGTCCGTGGACAATCCTCGCTGGCTCAGACAGGCAGAGCGACAGCGACCGTGGACTGTAAATGCATGGTGCGGAATCATTGGCGACCACCTCATTAGTCCTCACTTCATAGCAGGGGCCCAAACAGCTACAACATACATCGCGTTTCTACAGAATGATCTGCCAACGTTGCTCGAAAATGTCCCACTGGAAACGCGTCGACGTATGTGGTATCAGCATGATGGTGCACCTGCACATTCCGCAATTAACACTAGGCTGACCCTTGACAGGATGTTCGACGGGCGTTTCATAGGACGTGGAGGACGCATAAATTGGCCAGCCCGTTCTCCTGATCTTACACCTCTGGACTTCTTTCTGTGGGGTACGTTAAAGGAGAATGCGTACCGTGATGTACCGTGGTTTACGAAATATATCCAGCGGTAGTGTTAGGTGACTCATCCTGCATACAGCGGTAGTGTTGGGTGACTCACCCTGTATACAGGGTGAGTCACCTAACATTGCCGCTGGATATATTTCGTGAACCACATCAAATACTGACGAATCGATTCCACAGACCGAACGTGAGGATAGGGGCTAGTGTAATTGGTTAATACAAACCACAAAAAATGCACGGAAGTATGATTTTTAACACAATCCTACGTTTTTTTAAATGGAACCCCGTTAGTTTTGTTAGCACATCTGAACATATGAACAAATACGTAATCAGTGCCGTTTGTTGCATTGTAAAATGTTAATTACACCCGGAGATATTGTAACCTAAAGTTGACGATTGAGTACTACTCCTCCGCTGATCGATCGTGTGTATCGGAGAGCACCGAATTACGTTGGGATCCAAAGGGAACGGTGATGGACCTTAGTTACAGAAGAGACTGGAACAGCACATTACGTCCACATGCTAACACCTTTTTACTGATCTTTTTCACTGACGCACATGTATATTACCATGAGGGGTGAGGTACACGTACACTCGTGGTTTCCGTGTTCAATTACGGAGTGGAATAGAGTGTTCCCCGATATGTCAGGCCAATAGATGTTCAATGTGGTGGCCATCATTTGCTGCACACAATTGCAATCTCTGGCGTAATGAACATCTGGTGTAATGTCGCTGCAGGCTGCCACAATACGTTGTTTCATATCCTCTGGGGTTGTAGGCACATCACGGTACACATTCTCCTTTAACGTACCCCACAGAAAGAAGTCCAGGGGTGTAAGATCAGGAGAACGGGCTGGCCAATTTATGCGTCCTCCACGTCCTATGAAACGCCCGTCGAACATCCTGTCAAGGGTCAGTGTAGTGTTAATTGCGGAATGTGCAGGTGCACCATCATGCTGATGCCACATACGTCGACGCGTTTCCAGTGGGACATTTTCGAGCAACGTTGGCAGATCATTCTGTAGAAACGCGATGTATGTTGCAGCTGTCTGGGCCCCTGCAATGAAGTGAGGACCATTGAGGTGGTCGCCAATGATTCCGCACCATACATTTATAGTCCACGGTCGCTGTCGCTCTGCCTGTCTGAGCCAGCGAGGATTGTCCACGGACCAGTAATGCATGTTCCGTAGATTCACTGCCCCGTGATCTTCATCGGTAAACAGGTAGAACTGCAACGCATTCTCTGTTAATGCCCATTGACAGAATTGCACTCGATGATTAAAGTCATCACCATGTAATTGCTGAAGTAGCGACACATGAAACGGGTGGAGCGGTGACGATGCAGTATGCGCATGACACTACTTTGACTCAGTCCACCGGCTCTCGCAATGTCCCGTGTACTCATGTGTGGGTTCATGGTAACAGCAGCTAACACACCAACTGCACCCGCTTCTCCTCTGACGGGCCTGTTACGGACCCGTTTGCGTGCTACGACCATACCTGTTGCATACAGTTGGCGGTAGATGTTTTACAATGTGCGGCACGTTGGATGCTATCTGTCCGGGTACCGTTCTGCATACACCCTGCAGGCTTCAGCTGCAATTCGTCGACACTCGCCTCAGATGAGTATCATTTCCGCCTTTTCAGAGTTCGAATACACCATGGTCACAGTTGCTACAACACTACACTATCACAGACGTCTGGTAATACGGTGTACTACAGTTGGTCTGCGTGCGGAGACGAATGCAGATTAACAACAGCAGCAAGCGCTACATGCGGACACTGCGACAGCTAGACCAAACCACAACAGTGCTCGCCGACCGTGGCTCGTGTTTGTTACAACACGCAACTGAACGTCGGAGGTTTCAAGCATCTACTTTATGTTACATCTCCGGATGTAATTAACATTTTACAATGCAACAAACGGCACTGTTTACGTATTTGTTTATATGTTCGGATGTGCTAACAAAACTAACGTGGTTCCATTTAAAAAACGTAGGTTTGTGTTAAAAAAACATACTTCCGTGCATTTTTGTATGATTTGTATTAAACAATTACACTACCTCCTCTCCTCACGTTCGGTCTGTGGAATCGGTTCGTCAGTATTTGATGTGATTTACGAAATATATCCAGCGATAACGTTAGGTGACTCACCCTGTATATAGGGTGTTAAAAAAAAAGGTACGGCCAAACTTTCAGGAAACATTCCTCACACACAAAGAAAGAAAATATGTTATGTGGATATGTGTCCGGAAATGCTTACTTTCCATGTTAGAGCTCATTTTATTACTTTTCTTCAAATCACATTAATCATGGAATGGAAACACATAGCAACAGAACGTACCAGCGTGACTTCAAACACTTTCTTACAGGAAATGTGCAAAATGTCCTCCGTTAGCGAGGATACATGCATCCACCCTCCGTCGCATGGAATCCCCGATGCGCTAATGCATCCCTGGAGAATGGCGTATTGTATCACAGCCGTCCACAATACGAGCACGAAGAGTCTCTACATTTGGTACCGGGGTTGCGTAGACAAGCGCTTTCAAATGGTCCCGTAAATGAAAGTCAAGAGTGTTGAGGTCAGAAGAGCGTGGAGGCCATGGAATTGGTCCGCCTCTACCAATCCATCGGTCACCGAATCTGTTGTTGAGAAGCGTACCAACACTTCGACTGAAATGTGCAGGAGCTCCATCGTGCATGAACCACATGTTGTGTCGTACTTGTAAAGGCACATGTTCTAGCAGCACAGGTAGAGTATCCCGTATGAAATCATGATAACGTGCTCCATTGAGCATAGGTGGAAGGACATGGGACCCAATCAAGACATCACGAACAATGCCTGCCCAAACGTTCACAGAAAATCTGTGTTGATGACGTGATTGCACAATTGCGTGCGGATTCTCGTCAGCCCACACATGTTGATTGTGTAAATTTACAATTTGACCACGTTGGAATGAAGCCTCATCTGTAAAGAGAACATTTGCACTGAAATGAGGATTGACACATTGCTGGACGAACCATTCGCAGAAGTGTATCCGTGGAGGCCAATCAGCTGCACACACTGTACATGGTACGGAAACAACTGGTTCTTCCGTAGCAGTCTCCATACAGTGACGTGGTCAACGTTACCTTGTACAGCAGCAACATCTCTGACGCTGACATTAGAGTTATCGTCAACTGCAAGAAGAATTGCCTCGTCCATTGCAGGTGTCCTCGTCGTTCTAGGTCTTTCCCAGTCGCGAGTCATAGGCTGGAATGTTCCGTGCTCCCTAAGACGTCGATCAATTGCCTCGAACGTCTTCCTATCGGGACACCTTCGTTCTGGAAATCTGTCTCGATACAAACTTACCGCGCCACGGCTATTGCCCCGTGCTAATCCATACATCAAATGGGCATCTGCCAACTCCGCATTTGTAAACATTGCACTGACTGCAAAACCACGTTCGTGATGAACACTAACCTGTTGATGCTACGTACTGACGTGCTTGATGCTAGTACTGTAGAGCAATGAGTCGCATGTCAACACAAGCACCGAGGTCAACATTACCTTCCTTCAACTGGGCTAACTGGCGGTGAATCGAGGAAGTACAGTACATACTGACGAAACTGAAATGAGCTCTAACATGGAAATTAAACGTTTCCGGACACATGTCCACATAACATGTTTTCTTTCTTTGTGTGTGAGGAATGTTTCCTGAAAGCTTGGCCGTACCTTTTTTTAACACCCTGAAGATCAGATCGGGCGCGAAATGAGAAGTACAGTTGAAATATGATGGCGCGCAGATGTGTTGTACAGTGTATCTAGCATACCTGTCAACCGCCTAACGCCGTATTTTTCAGTTCTGAGCAAATAGAGAGCATGTAAAGAAACCTATAAGAATGGAGTCTCCCGCCAAGTGTGGCAAGCAACCTGTCATTCGATTTCTTTATGCTGAGGGGTTCCGTGTGATTCCATGCAACCTACGTAATGTAATTTTACCCCGTGACAGCAAAGTATGACGGTGGTGGAGGGACTTTGAAGCAGTACCTACAGATGCTCATGATGCAGGCAGTCAAGGGAGGAAGCGAGTGTCAACTGACGATCTTGTTTAGCGTGTGGATCAGGCAATTCGAGAAAATCGTCTATGAAGGGCAAATTAGAACAAGCGAAAACGAATTTTCTCGTCATTCATTTTGCTTCTTCATGACAATGTATGGCTTCCCATTGCAGTTTCAACAAAGACGCTCCTGCAGCGTTTTCAGACGGAAGTGGTAAATCGCCCGCTACGCTCCCTCTTATTTTCATCTCTTTGCCAACATGAACCGCTAGCAGTGAGGACAGCATTTTGGCACAGATAACGAGCAGCAGACCAGCATAGAAAACAGGCGGAAAGCACAGGTGGCTCCCTAGTCATGGCGAGGTTAATGGAAGATTGGTACCATGCCGCAAAGCGGCGACTGTATAAAGAAGTAGCTGTAAGGAGTAGCTAAATGTTGTAAGTAATACATTTGGCTTTTCGCTTTGGTTTTCACATCGCGACAGATTGATCTTGAAGTGAAAAGTATCTCTCTTATTATGAGACTTATTGAGGCTTTAGCACTTGAAAAGACTCTCATTTCGACCAGGTACGTTTACCTTTATTGAAAACATAATCAGTGGTAGTCCTCTTATGTAAGGGCTTTGAATCACTAGGTTCAACTAATAACTGTCCCAACCTCCGGTTCCCATCTGCTAAAGCCCACGAACTCAGCTGTTACTGTTCTGGTTCAGGAGAACCATCCATCAAAAAGGAACGTAACACAAAAATCCCCGATAACGCGAAACAAATAATTGCTTACATTCTTCTTGGGTCTTAAATATGCATACTCGTAATTATTACAATGGTGAAGCTCTGTCACTTCGGGCATGCAATTATGCCACAAAGTGCATAGCCCTCAATCTTGTCATAATTACCACTCCCTGCTACTTGCAATATTCGTTGAATGAAAACAAGAGCTGCACTGCATATAATAAATTGAAATGAATTCATCACAAACGATGCTTTAACAAATAAAGCTTGCATATAACCCGAAAATTATTTTTCAGTTAATGTGCCTTGTAATCCTTAGCCGTCTTCCCGTTACCCAAGATCCATTTATTAAATAATGCAATCACTTACCCTGATGTGGCTCAACCAAAACCATTACGTCATCACAAGTGCATATGAAACAACGATTGGTGAATTACTGCATGCTTAATGTCTTCTTTTCAATAATCAGTGACTCGTGAAGCTCTGTATTGGCTGGTTTGCCGTCACAGCTCACATAGCTTCCGACAAGGTCCTCTGTTCCGTGTAGGGTTTGGAACAGAACGTGGCGGCTCGTTGCTCACACGAAACAGTTTTCCAGAATCACTAATGCCGAGTGGATCAAAGAAAACTGCACCGCAGGACAGAGTTCAAGGGTACAAAGAAACACAACAGAGGAAAGGAAATGCAGTACCAACATGACTACAGGAAGTGTAGAAAGTGGCCACCATTCATCTCTTGATGCTTTTGCGCCGTGGTCAGCGAGCTGCTGAAGGCGATCGAGGTTGGACTGCTGGAACTGCATTCGAAATGTTCTGATGCAGTTCTTGAACTATGTGTGTACACACACTGCAGCACAGAAAGAAGATATCACGTAAAGATTAAAACTTAGACTAAATCAGTAGAATGTCGTAGAAGGAGTTAAAAGAACATAACAGATGGTCGTGGCTGACTGACCGCAAGAAGAAACAGGATGAGTCCACCATTCTGCAACACAATGAAACCCCCAGCCTAAAAGCTGAGGCCAGAGTCCGGACACATCACAAAACCTCATCAGATACATTGCAGGGTGTTCTTCATTAAGGCTACAGTTTCAAAGCGCTGTAGTAAGAGAACCACTGTTCAAAATGACGTCAAATTTGAATAGCATATTACTGACGGAGGGAGAAACGTCATGGAACAAAAAAATTACGAAAATTGTACCAATACATGGCACTGTAAGCATCTTTATGTAAATGACAGACGAACCGCAGTACGATGGCTAAGGTTTGAATTACAAATTCATACCATCCGGCTGCCCAATATGCACGAATCCACAAGTTCGGTAGTCAGCAGATGTGGCATTGTCAGTTACCTAATTCCATCCACCAACACAAGATCGTACGGAAAAAATCTGTTTTTAATTGTTCTGCGGCCAAATAATGCAGAAAGAGAAAAATAGCACAGGTTTCTAACTAATCGAGAAATATCACGTTTCGTAGCAGATCGGAGTGGCTCGGGGCTCAGGTTCAGAATGCGTTGCTCAACATCTGTCTTCATTTCAGCCAAGTTCACAACTGGAGTGCTGAACACAACATCTTTCATACAACCCTACAGCCAAAAGTCACACGGATTAAGATGAGGTGACCTAGGTGGCGAGGCTGTAGGGAAATGATGGCTGATTACTCTAACACTCCCGAAATGCATCTGCAGCAGTTGCTTCAATGGTTGTGCAACGTGCAGATGACGCCACCGTGCATAAAAACAATCCTTCCAACACATCCACACTGTTGAAGGACTGGAATGACATTGGCGCACACGAGACTCCCATAGCGTTTACCAGTGATCGTACAGGTAACAGAACCCACATGACTTATCTCCTCAAATTAATACGGCTCTACATGACGCCGCCAGCCCGCATCACAAAGTCACCTCTTCAGAATGAAGAGCTACAGGTTGATGTGTGCACGGACTTGCCATTGCCCATATTCGGCAGTCTGCTTACGGACATGTTCTCGGAGAAGGAAATGGGCTTCATCTGTCCACAGAACGTTCTACAGCCGTTCATTGTCCACTTCCATGCGAGCAATAAATTGGAAAGTGACCGTTTATCTTGCTGGCAGGTCAGCAGAAAGCAACCCCTGAAGATGGGTGATTTTATACAGATAGCAATGCAGGATGTTTCGTAGGATTTTACTCACTGTGCTCGCATTTATGCCCAATGTTCGGGCAATTCCCCATGCTCCGCACTTCTCCACACCATGGTTCGACTCCTCCGGGAATGCTGTGGCCACATTTCCTACAGACGCCGGATAAACCCTTTTCTCCCTCTGCCACACTGCACTTCAAAACAAACTGACTTTTCCCTTTTTGTGACCATTTTCTCCAGACTCTTAGCAGACATCGGACCAGAGCCTTTTTTCATACCCTTGAATGTTCGGAACTTCTGCAGGGCTACTGGCGCTCAGTCAAAAAAATGGTTCAAATGGCTCTGAGCACTATGGTACTTGACATCTGAGGTCATCAGTCCCCTAGAACTTAGAACTACTTAAACCTAACTAACCTAAGGACATCACACACAGCCAAGCCCGAGGTAGGATTCTAACCTGCGACCGTAGCGGTCGCACGGTTCCAGACTGAAGCGCCTAGAACCGCTCGGCCACCCCGGCCGGCGGCGCTCAGTCACGATTCCTGTTAAAGAACTTTATCAACACGCATGATCCTTCACGGAGACAGCCATGTCGGGCGCCTCGGACGCTAACTAAGGACAGCCGTGTGCCGTGCTTATGTTTGTGTGTGTATTGTGACATATACAGCGCAGTCTTTTGGTCTAATTTTTCCTTAATGTTTTTTCCTTGTCTTTGTTCCATTATGTTTGCCCTACTTCAATAACATGTGGTTCAAATTCGAGGTTATTCTAAGCAGGAGTTCTCTTTCCATAGCGTTTTGAAACCGGAACTTTAGTTATGGGCAACTTGCAGAGGACAGATCTCTACCGTAATTTATTTCCACTCTCTCATCACGATAGAGAATGCACCCATTTAAAATATTGCGTACAGGATTTGCACCAAATAGACATCGCAGAATTGGAAGTCCTCTCGCCGGAGTAACAAGCTATGTGTAAAGGCCCGGACCCCATTCGGAGGCACGTGAGGCTGATTTCATTCCACCTGAGCGACCGGCAGGAGGACCACCACGGCCGGGAACTAGACTTCAACTACAGATTATTGTTCCTTACTGCCAAATACTGCTCCTCCTACAACTGCATGGACCTCTGACGTAAAACGACAACCAGCAGGGGAGTAGCGCAGCATGTCACATCATGTCCACTGCAGTCCCCTTGACAGTCCGATTTCATTTTCCCGAATCCCCACATGCAATGGCACCTAGAACAATGACACCTGCTTCCCTGCTGTCAGAGCCAGTACAGTTGGTCATTTATCAACTGCGCCAACTTCTCTGCAGGATGCAGGTTCTGCAACGATTGTAGTGCCCTGAGGGAATGTGAGCAGATGAGAAACCGTGCGTCCAGAGCATGCATTTTCTCGAGCGCAGAGGCTTCAGGATCGCGTGGAACTCTGGTGAAAAACGGTATAGGCTTGGAGAAGGCGAATCCTTATAACACAGTAGAGGAACACTAAAGAAATGAAAGAAGTCCCCATGTTTGGCACCATCAATGTACACCACTCTGAAAACGCGATGCCTAATCTAAAATGATAAAAATCAGAGACTGGAACGTAAAATCTGGGAATCTCTCTGTATTAAAATTTGGCAACTCTAAAATAAGTGTATACCTTACAAGTATAGTGGAGGGACAAGAGACAGAGCCATCGGAAGAGCACAAACCGCAACGCAGCTTGCGGACAGTATATGCAAATGTAATGTTCTCCTGCAGCTTCTACAGAATAAATGTCAATATACTAATGGAGCAACTACCTCTGCATTTCTGAAAACAGAAGCAAACAGTGGCGTGCATTACAGAAATACTAAAATACTTAGGAAGAAACGATAGCAAAGAATAAGGAACAAGAGAAGAACACTTTTGCAAGAATAAAATAATAAATTCAGAATACTTCTGAAGCACAAAAATTAAGATCAGTAACTACACTGAAAGAAGTAAGTAAAAGACATGCGAGGGAGATGAAGGGGCGCTTCAAAAATAGAACACAACTAAAAAATATGAGAAAGTACTCGATCCCGATTGATTAATTTAATCGTGCAGAATACAAAGTGTCTCTCAGTTTCGACTCTGATCGTTACCATATGCTTTCCGTTTAGTTTCAAAGCGATATGTTTCAAATGGCTCTAAGCACTGTGGGACTTAACATCTGAGGTCATCAGTCCCCTAGACTTAGAACTACTTAAACTTAACTAACCTAAGGACATCCGTGCCCGAGGCAGGATTCGAACCTGCGACCGTAGCAGCCGCGTGGTTCCGGAATGAAGAGCCTAGAACCTCTCGCCCACAGAGGCCGGCCTCAAAGCGATAATTTTATGGTAGTTATTGTACGCTGAGTACTTCGATTTCCATACTTATACCTTGATAACTCGTTGAGTGTAAGTTGTCGATCCGTTTTCGAAATTAATACGTTGTGTTATTTTCGTAAAGCCAACGAAGAGGTTATAAACTGAGTTCGTAATAACATCCACTATAAAAGTTTCTTCCTAGAAACACTAAGAGGCTGAAATTTAAATTAAAGAAGTTCTACGGTTCAGAAATATAGGGTCTTGGACAGAAGTAGCGCGCTGCCCAGAGGAACAAATATAACGGCGGCTCCTGTGTGGAACTTTGAGCGGAAGAAATGGAATGTGGCGCGTCAGATGTGAGTGCTTGCAGAAAAACCTCTTACGCGCTCCCGCCATCGGAGAAGAGGTTGTCAAAAGCACAAAAAAAGTGCATCTCTCAAGCAAGATATGTGTTTTCCCTTTTCCACGGATCTGCCTCCTTCAAAAGGCACACCGCTCTCAGAGTCGTTTTACTCTCGTAAACTACTGTTAGCAGCTGCACAGCCGCCGCACCGAAACGTTTCATCTTCTGCTCCGCAGAATGTTCGCTCTGAACGCTATATTTTTCGCGCACTCTTTGTGAAAAGGTTTAAACCGTCGCTTCCGCCGCCCATTGACTACTAGAGTGAGGAAACGCAAACGCTCTTGTTCAGATTTTCCTTCCTTGCACTTCTCGTCTTCGTTCAGTAAGACAAGAAGCCACGGAACGCCACTTAAATGTCTTGCAGCAATTTCAGACGATGGTGAAATTCAGGTCACTATGACTAGCATGTTGTTAAGAAATATTTTTCTATTTGCTTATGTATTCGTTTGGATTTTAGGGTCTCGTATCTCTCTCCATTGTACAGTGAGACAAGATGCTGTAAGAAAAGAACAAGTATTGTATTGTATGTATTGTATGTTTACCGGGGACCTAGAAACGACGGAGAGGCTCCGTCCCCGCCGCAGCCGCAGTGGTCCACAACCCGACGACGACTACTGCAGTCCACTTCGCCCCTCCGTAGCCACACACCGAACCCAGGGTTACTGTGCGGCTCGGCCCCCGGTGGACCCCCCAGGGAGCGTCTCAAACCAGACGAGTGTAACCCCTATGTTTGCATGGTAGAGTAATGGTGGTGTACGCGTACGCGGAGAACTTGTTTGCGCAGCAATCGCCGACATAGTGTAACTGAGGCGGAATAAGGGGATCCAGCCCGCAGTCGCCGAGGCAGATGGAAAACCGCCTGAAAACCATCCACAGACTGGACGGTTCACCGGACCTCGACACAAATCCGCCGGGCGGATTCGTGCCGGGGACCAGGCGCTCCTTCCTGCCCAGAAAGGCGTGCGTTAGACCGCACGGCCAACCGGGCAGACAAAGAACAAGTAAATGGCTCCTATTTCTATTAAGATTACAAGCGAAATTCAAGTCTCTGAAACGATAATGTTATTCAGAAATTATTTTTTGACCTTGAAAGATCTGGTTGAAAGTGACACTCCATAGACGCAAAGGTAGCATAAAATATGTTGTAGAACATATTGTGTCCTGTTATGGTCATTTTTCTTATGTTATGACACAGCACAGTAAGGAGTTGAAAATTAGACAATTTTATTAATACTCATTCACCTTGGTACAAGTAAAGTGCCACCACGCCAGAGGCACAAACAGAACCAGGAAATGATCGGTGTGTCGCAAGTGGGTCACCGCGCCGAGAGAGAGACCACGAGCTCAGCAGAAAATACCACGGGACAGAAAACGAACACAAACGTGACACGTATATTCGTGAACTCGTAAGAGATTTCGAAAAGAGCTGTACCTGTTTCATAAGAACCAGTATCAGAGAACCTACACAGCAATTAAGAGCCTGTTAACCGGTACATGCGATCATTACGAACCGACCATCGCATCATAGCCGCACGTTGGCTCCCTTTAAATACTCGAGTTCTTAAGCTCTCAAGGAGTTGATGATTGGGATCACTGGCGTTCACAGCAACAGCATTCGATTCCATGATTACGATACTGTAGGAATCTATCTCTTAGAC
Organism: Schistocerca piceifrons; assembly: GCF_021461385.2. NCBI lineage: Eukaryota > Metazoa > Arthropoda > Insecta > Orthoptera > Acrididae > Schistocerca > Schistocerca piceifrons. Next base: position 952,279,999 of record NC_060138.1, read on the forward strand.
ACTCCAGATTAGTCTACGAACCAGCCGAAGACGTACTTGGTTTTTGCCTTATAACCTTCATAGAGTTCGCTGTCTGCCACTGATGTTGGAGAAGCTGTCTATCTTCCGACAACACCACATCACGGAGTGGTGACAGCTCCGAACTTCAGTGCGGAAAACGGCAGAGGGCCCCGTGGGGTCCACGTGTCTGTACAACAGTACAACACTTAAGACGCCTCCGGGTCCTTAAACCTACCTGGCCGGTAGTTAGGAGAGCGACCGACCGCACGATTCCGGACAACACCACATCGCGGATGAGTCATCAAGGTCCAACATAGAATTCGGAGTGGGATCTAACACACTTCAGCAGCTAATACGAGACCATTCGTGCTGTACCATAGCCGCCCAGGCATCATGCCGCGGCGCGAAGTCACTCACTCTTCGCCTGAGCCCGCAAACGAGAAGCTGACTCGGCAGCCGCCAACAGGAGTCCAACATGCAGATGAATGACGCATCGCCTACAAAGCTGGTGTGGAACAGGATGACTTGCAAAAGAAAAATTAAACAGAATTCACAGCGTGCATCTGGATATGGAATAGGTCTTCACATTCTTCGATGTTGTATCTTTGACGGTATTGAGTTACCGGTAAAGATTCAGGACATAAAAATTTGAGGAACAAAATTCCAGAACATTGGTCCTTATTTATGGCCTGAAGAATCAGAAAAGCAAACAAGCGAAGCTGACGATGATGATGACAATCAGTAAGAGATGCATGGCAAGCGCACTGTAGTTGGACCACTCCATTTTTCGAAATATCCAGCTGAGCATGATCTTCAAGCAGACATACAGCTTTTCTCTAAAGGTGATAATAAGCATTATGTTTGGATCAAAGGCATGTCTCACCTTCTAACCTCCTAGATGAGTAAACATTGGGATAAAGAGAATTTTTGCTTCAGATATCTGAAGAGCTTTTCAGAAGAAAATTATTTAAAAAGGCATCTGAAGGAGTGTGAACTCAAGGAACCGGTACCTGTTGTTATGCCTTCAGAAGAAAACAAGTTGCTTAAATTTAAGAAAGCTAAGCACTAGGAGTCATGTCCATTTGTTGTATACGCTGACTTTGAATGTCTCCTTGCACCTATCACCCACTGTGGAGGGAACCCCTTAGCTTCATATACCACCTTCACACAAAAACAAATGCCAAATGTGGCAGCGCACCAACTTGTATGCTCACACAGTTCAAGTCTTAACTTCTATGAATCTTCTGTCGGGGATAATGCTGCGGTTTGGTTGCTAACTGAGCTTGAAGAACTCTCATGGGATGTTGATAGGCTTTATGGTATTGATCGAATCGGAGGAGCATAAAAGATTATACAATTATGTGGATAACAGTCATATATGCGGAATGGCATTGCAAAGAGAAGCTGAAACTCCCCGTAGATATTATTGGCATCTTACGGGGAAATACTGCGGTGCAGCCCACAAAGGAAGCAATTTGAAGTAAAAGCCACCACGACAGATACCGGTTTTCTTCCATAATTTATGCTTGTATGACGCTCACTTTCTAGTTGATCATTTGGCTAATTTCGGTATGACGAAAAATCAGGTTAGTGTTCTGCCTGTGAATGTATAGCAGTATGTTTCTTTCTCGAAACGACTGACGCCAAAAACCACACTGCACTTCCTTGACTCCCTCCGTTTCATTCAGACTTCACTCTAGAAACTTGTTGACACTCTATCTCAATAGGATACGCACAACACCTGACCTTCATACCCCGTTGAATAAAAGTTTCGACTTGTGACAAGGAAAGGAGCTTTTCCTTATGAGTCTCTGGATAATAAGGCAAATATCCACGGAATCAGGCTACCAGACATATCTGCGTTTACCAGTACTCTCACAGGCGATGCTATAACTAGTGCAGATTATGAGCATGCCATGCATGTCTGACAGGAAATCAATATTCCCAATTTGGGTGAATACGCAAGACTATACATGGACACTGACCTGCATTTGCTTGCGGATGTTTATGAAAAGTTCTGGTGTGTTTGCATGGCCATGTCCTCTCTGGACCCTGCCTTTTATTACATGACACCTGTTTTGTCCTTGGACACAATGCTCAAGAAAACGAGATGCAGCATCGAACTTTTGACCAATGCTGATATACTTCTTTTCTTTGAGTCCGGGATTCGTGGAAGATTTCGTCTGGTTGTCCTTAGACACGCCAAGGCAAATAACCCGTGTAGGCGTGCAGGGTGGAACACATCCCTCGATTCAAGTTGTGTTCTATATTTGGATGTGAGTGACTTATACAGGCACGACATGATGCAGCCAGTGACTGGCAGATTTCAATGGGTGCACAAGTTTGCTAAAACTCATTTTATGGATCCAGAGTTATTTTATACGGATTCGGGAATGAGGTAGCATGGTAATGAATTCGAAAGATCTGGTTACACAACTGATAATTCTTATGGCATTGTTCCTCAGAATCAGAAGCGTATCGGCTTGATGAAATACGAGGCGAATGGATATCTAATTGAGAAGTTTGTGTCTCTAAGATCCAAAATGTATTCATATTGTACAATAGATGGGGCCACCCAAAGGCGGACTAATGGTGTGCTACGTGTGACAACATTTGTCCTCACGATCGGAGACCAATTGCAATGCCTATACGGTGGTGCTCGTTGGTGCTCCACTGCAACCTCCGCATATGTACGAACAACAAGTATTCGATTCCAAGGTCACCAGGTGCTGCAATCTAAACTCCGATTGTCGCCTCATGACAATAAAAGATCCATTTGTGATGACAATATCTAAAACCTTCCATATTCACACTATTTACTTGAAGCATGAAAGAAGCTGCGTAACTCTAATAGCGTGAATGAGAGAGAGAGAGAGAGAGAGAGAGAGAGAGAGACTGACTGGCTGAACGAGAACGTGCACCGAATAGTATGGTTCTTTTATCATAGTGTAAATACGAGGGTTAGAACTTAAGTAGTGGAAACAATTTATTCACAACCAATTCGAAAGAGTTACATGTTTGCACCTGTTACTGTCCTCCAAAGTAGTCACCAGCGTTGCGTAGAACCCGTAGCCAGCGATGTGGAAGGCGTAGTATACCGTTAGCAGAGCCTGTTCTGTTGATGGTGCGAATGGAGTGGTCTACTGCCAGTCGAATCTCTGGAACAGTTCTGAAACGAATGCTACGAAGTGGTTCCTTCATCTTCGGAATCAAATCAAAATCACAAGGACTTAAGACCGGGGAGTATTGTGGATGGTACAGTACTTCCCAGAGTACAGAGCAGCCACAGCTTGCGCTGTATGCGCCCGCGCATTGTCGTGCAAAATGATGGGTGGGTCGCGCAGAAAGTGTCGCCGCTTCTTTCGCAAAGCTGGTCGCAGGTGATGCTCCAAAAACAAACAGTAATACTGTGTGTTGACCGTCTGCCGTCGAGGAACGTAATGCGTTGGGATAACACCATCACAGTCCCACACGAGAATCACCATAACTTTCACCATACTTGGGCTCTGACGCACTTTTGACTTTCGCGACGACCCATAATGACGCCATTCGTTGGATTGGCGTTTCAGTTTTGGCTCGTACGACGTGACCCATGTCTCATCCAGTGTTACGATACTGCGTAAGAAAGCCTCTCCTTCGCGTTCATAGCGCTCCAAGTGTGTCTGAGCAGCGTCGTAAAGCATCCATTTCTGCATTTCCCTCAAGTCATGCGGAACCCATCGTTAAGCAGTTTTTCGCAAGCCCAGACGTTCCTTCAGGATACGAGGCACAATCGTATGTGCTAATCCGGTTTCGTGTGTGAGTTCACGAATAGTATGACATCGATCACTGTCCACTAAGGCGGAAACAGCATGCACTTCTTCTTCAGAGACGCTAGGACGACCTGTCCGATGCATCTCTCCCACAGTTTGTCGAACTTCGTTGAAGACTGTTACCCAACGTGCCACTGTTCTGTACGGCAATGACGATTCCCCGAACGCCTCTTGAAGACCTTGTTATCAACAACGTGTGCACTCTGTCCCTGTGCTACCACTGGGATGTTCTGATGGGATGGGTCGTATGCCTGTCACCAATACTGTCATCCATCTTGTTATTGTTTAGGACCACCACCAGCATTCGAGGCATGGCGAACAGGCCGAGCATCCTCATCACCCTAACTTATGAGTGGGTTCAAATGGCTCTGAGTACTATGGGACTTAACTTCTGAGGGCTTCAGTCCCCTATAACCTTGAACTACTATCCATGCCCGAGGCAGGATTCGAACCTGCGACCGCAGCGGTCGTGCGGTTCCAGACTGTAGCGCCTAGAACCTCTCGGCCACTTCGGCCGGCTGACTTATGAGTGGGACAGACAATAATAGCTCCTTGTGCTGCTCCAGCATGTGTGCAATGTGCGTTATGGAATACCACAGGGTTGCTACAGGTTTGGACACACTGGAGGTTGCTGCTGCTGCATGTCCAGAGGTCAGTGCAGGCCTCCACAAGATGGCGTCTGAGGTTGCTGTGGACACAGATGCGGCGGAGATCGACATGTTAGTGGTCACCCCTGCAGGTCTCGATGGGCTGAAGGCTATTGCTAAACAAGGTGGTAGAAACATCACATACAGACCAAGATTCGAAATAACCAATAATAATGCTAATTGCAGACAACGGTGTAATATGAGATACTTACTTTTCTGCTTCTTCCTGTTCTGCAGGCTGTGCTGGATCTCGACTGCTGCTGCTGATGCTTCGTAGTTCTCCTGCTGCTCCTGGTTGACTGGATGGGACTGAGGCTGTGGAGCTGCTGAGCCTGCATTATACCTCCTCTCATGACGTCACCAGATGCTGCGACTCTGTGGGTTGAAGCTTATCATGTTGCTGGATTTAGCGTTCCTGTTGGTTCCTGCCCCTTTTTTTTTTTTTTTACTGTCATCTTGGATTACATCAAGGGAGGGGAAAAGGATGGGAAGGGGTAGGGAGGGTGAGGAGAGGGAGTGGGGAGGAGATGGAGACGAGAGGGGAAGGAGAGGGGGAGGGGAGGGAAGGGGGACGGGAGCGGACTGAGAGCTCCCTGAGGGGGAACCACGTGCCTGCTACGGAAACCCATGGTATCATCAGGGAGTGGTGGGGTAATTAATAAATCAATAAATCAATTTGTATAATTAGTTTGGTATCAATTTTACATCAAACCAGCCCCAGAAACTACTTTGTCCCAAAAATATTATGTAGCCAGATTGCTGATATCAGTCTCTTGACGAATTACTTAACATGTCTTATGGTCACGCACAATAACCCGTTTGGAGAGCGAATATCTTCCCTACAGAAGTCAACATGGATTCCAGAAAGACAGATATTGCAAAACGTAGCTCTTTCTGCTTGTCAGTGAGATGCAGAGCGCCTTAGACAGCTTGACACCAGTTTTGTGGGACTTCCACAGACAAGCTTCCTGAAATCTAACCAGATATGTGGTTGGGTTGAGGACGTCCTTTCAAGTAGATGAATCATACACATGGCAGAGAAACGGATAGTGTTCTGTTTAGACTGGGTACCGTTTTTCTACGATACTACGAGAAATCGATAACTTTGGGATAGTAAAAACAGCGATCAACAATGTTATGGAATACAAATGAGGATTACTGATAACTCCGTACTTTTGATAATAAGTTTTGCAGTTACTGTCAGCAGTGTGGGGAGAGATGGCACTCGGGTGGCCGAGCGGTTCTAGGGGCTACAGCCTGGAACCGCGTGACCGCTACGGTCGCAGGTTCGAATCCTGCCTCGGGCATGGATGTGTGTGATGTCCTTAGGTTAGTTAGGTTTAAGTAGTTCTATGTTCTAGAGGACTGATGACCTTAGAAGTTAAGTCCCATAGTGCTCAGAGCCATTTGAACCATTTGAACCACTATTACGCGGCGCGAAATTATTTGATGAACAGATGCTTTAGGACAATCGTGTTGTATCACGGAATCATACTTTAAAAGTAGGATTTGGGGGTTTTCATCAACGGCTATTACTTTAAGTGTTCTACAATCGATGCTACGCCTTTCCAGATATGTAAAATAAGTTTTTTTCATTTTCGTACTGTCTAAGCGTTTCTCTGTGGCTGAAGAATACTGATAAAAGCATTAAAAATGGGAAATTTAGTTGCTTTGTATAGCTAAACTGTATTATTTTTTGTACCACCTTCTGTTCAGTGAAAATTGTCGCAAAACAGCCAACACATTCAACAGAGTCCCGGAAGAAGTAAAGTGGAGGCTTACAGGAAAGCAAGTACAGACGTGTGTAATAATTTACCAAAGTGTCTGAGTGCAGTCAAATATTCATTGATGGAGGAACAGTAAGATGCTAGAGACTGAGCGATATAAATATTTCCCAAATTTTCTCTCCAATCACTTACCTATCTAACTGGAGGTGTCTATTAAATGCTTGGAAATATCCAATCCAGTTTTCCATACGATAACTGTGATCAGTGCTAACATTTGCTAACATTGCTTTCTTCCATTATCATTTTTTTCCAGTGTGATTTACGTCTGTGATCTTCCATGATAGGGAAAACATTTATTGCTCTCTTCAAGACTATAAATTCCCGCTTCAGTAAGTTTCACGAAGCCTACTGCATGGCACACATTCCACGTAATTAGGTATGTAATAGTGATTTAAATTGTTATTGTCACTATATAACTGAGGCATTAGGGAACTGATTCGGAAGTGGTAAGGTGCTGGGCTAGCGAAGTTGTATATACGTAAACAGTAGTTTGTTATCCAAAACAATGGAGCATTTTACAACGTGTAAAACCCAATTTAATAGTGGGAGTGTAAATGACTAGTAAATAACGCATTAAAACTCAAGGGTCACCAAATCAACAAATAAAATCCTTAAAATGCATGGGTGCAATGTGATAAAAAATGTCATACGTCGACGAATAGAAATTAAAATCTCCTCCTTTTTCTTATCAAAATAATTGAAAATACCGTACGGTTGCAGTAAGATTTACTAATATTCATACAGCGTTGTTCGTGGCTCACTTCCTTGTATGGTCGAGTAGCAGACAGTTAAATTCCAAACGGCATGAAGGCCCCAGTAACACTCCACAGGCTAGGTATTCCAGCTTTGTTAGGCCCAACAGAGCACTCACATACCCTAGATAAAACTGCGCCTCCAACTCTCCTCACTGCTGCGAGAAAGTCCCCTCGTTCTGCTTGCCACGTATGTCCCTACATCCCCACCTGCCATTGCTCACAGGCCCAGTTCCCCAGCAGCTCGGCAAAGACATACACAGGGGAAACACTATCGATAATAGAGAGCCAAGGATGTTGCGCACACATGGCGAAATAGTGCTACGTCACGATCACTCATGTCACGTGTCCTAGCAAGCTGGACTAAAATCTTTTTCACACCGTCAGGTGGCTTGCGGAGTATGGATGTAGATGTAGATGTAGACCTACTTGATGGTGAGCGCAATGTTTTTTGTTTATTTTTTCGTGCTAGTTTGCTTTTGATGTCCTCCTTGCGCCGTCCATATTTGCTTATTTCTATGTCAACGTAGTAGAATTCGTTAACTTAGTCTACATCGTTACCATCGATCGTGATGTTAAGTTTCCCGCTCTCCTCATCTCTGCTACATTTGCTAACATTCCATCCAGCATATCATATAATTCTTCCTCACTTTCACTCAGGATAGCATTGCAGTCATCAAATGTTATCATTCATGTACCATCGCCTTCAATTGTAAATCCGCCTCTGAACCTATCTTTTATCCCCATCGCTGCTTTCTCTGTGTACAGATTGAACAGTAGGAGTGAAAGACTACATCCATGTCTAACACGCTTTTTAGTCTAGGCACTTCGTTTCTGATCGTCCACTTTTATTATTCCCTCTTGGCCCTCGTACATGTTGTACATTACTCGTCTCTCCCCATCAACGAGAATAGTCGAATTTCTGTTACTTCCCCAATTAATTTAGTAATTATGAAGGAATGGTAGTCCCCTAAAGCTCTCTAAGTTTCTGATTCTAATACTGGATCCCCTGTCTCTTCTATATCGACTCCTGTTTCCTCTATCACAGCGACCTTTAATCTACTCTTTCCGCCTATCCACTCGTGTCTCTGCATTTAACATGAGATCTCCATTGCACTCTTAATGTTACCAATATAGTGTTTAATACCAAAGAATTTGATCTAGCATACTTTCCATGTTGTTGAAAATACTTATGTACTTTTTTGCAATTATTCGTTATTTATTGATTTGTCTCCAAAATATTCTTTCTCCTCTTCAGTAATATACAGGTTGTCTCCGTAAGAGCGTTCAAACATGTAACAGGACCTAGAGAATGCTCCACTAAAAAAATTGAGGTAGGGAACCTGGGTTCGAAGAAGCCAGCTTAAGGAGATATGGAGGTAAACTGGTCTACCGCTTTGTCTACTATTACTGTTTTCCAGCTTATTTACAACTGACATGTGCACATGTTTCATGTACTGTGCCGTTTATTTACATGTACATTCTTTATTTACTGCAAGGATACATAAAGGACGATCCTGATTACTAGGAAGTCAAGATGCAAGTTTTGTTTCCTTTGCTTGTCCATAACGTGCCCCCGCTGTATCGTACTTATATTGTCCCATGACAGAACGCACTACGAATCAGCGACAGACCCACTCAGCGTGATGGTTCACCGCCTCACTTCATTGTAGATGGCCGCAATAATCCCAGTGCTGTATTTCGTGGTCGCTGGATTGGAAGGGGAAGTCCTATTCCTTGGTCTGCGAAATCACCTTATCCGAATCCCTTGATTATTTCCTATGGGGATATCTAAAGTCACTTGTGTATACGGCTCCAGTGGGTACAGAGGTGGAATTAGTAGATAAAATTGTAGTTGGCTGTAATATGATTCGAAATACACCAGTGATATTTGTCATGGTATGTCACAATCTTGTACTCCGATGTTATGGTTACATTGAGGTTGGTGGCCATGAGTTTCAGCACATTTTGTAAGATGCAGTACAAATGGTACGTTCATTTTTTCAGCGATGGTAGTTGCAGCTTACTGTAACTAATTTAAACAAGGAAGTACACAGTAATGAGATTATATTCCTATCATCCCCTTAAGATGGCTTCTTCTACCCCATGTTCCCCATCTTAAATTGTTCAGTGGCGCATCCTCTGTGTCCTGTAAAATTTGTGCGCGCTCTTACGGAAACATCATGTATAAAAGGGCATTAATAGACTGTTCAGTTAGTTCTTGTAGAATATTTTATACGTTAAGAATAAAAACACACGTGACACTGGTGTAATATTCTACAATATTCACTATTTTACGTAAGAAACCTGTTCTTGCCTATTACGCCATCATCAGTTAGAAATATAAATATGTGGGGTTGAGAAATTTTTGTAGGACGAAATTTCATAAACTAGTGTATCTACGGAGAATCTTAGCTGGTATCCAATGATCACAATTGTTAACACTTAATTTAGAATTAAAAGGAAAGGAGTTATTTCAGTGAAAATGCGATGTAAAACTATTGAACTCAGATAGCTCAACAGAAATTTGCAATACTATCGTTAAACGTAGTCTACGATACTAGAGGTGCTTTGACCTAGGCATTGCATGCGTTATCCAGTAGGAGCCCTTACACTGGACGTTGTTTACTACTGGCATTCTTCGTGACCGTTTCCCAGTCATGTAAGCATAGCCCTGGCGCAGCGTCACACCGCGAGATTTCCAGTACCAACAATAGTTTCATTCAGTTCGTGTTCAGAACTATAGTAACATGCCACTTACAGGCATGCAACACTGTAACAGAGTAAGGATAGTGGTTTTACTTTCAGCTGGTCATACACAGCAGGCTGTTGCCCATATGTTATATGTCATTCAAAGTGGTGATTCTAAGGTGAGGAGAAAGTGCAGAGAGACAGAAAATGTAAACAATAGAGCTCGCATTGGTCGTTCTTGTATGACGACACCAATACAGGATCGTTTCCTGCAACTGTCGGCTGGCAGGCGCCCAAACCAACCGCCAGGAATATTAGGAATGACTTCTACCGGGCAAAAGGGATTCGTTTCTCAGACCAAACAGTACACCGAAGATAGCATCAGGATGGTATTTATTCCAGAAGACCAATTAGAAGTTTTGCACTGAACCAACGGAACCGACGCAGTCGAAGGGACTGGGCTCTCGCACATCAACATTGGACCATTGTAGAACGGAGTGTCATGTTTGCCGACGAGACCAGGATTGGTCTGCGACTGGACATTAGACTTGTTAAGGTTTGGAGAAGCACTAGATGACATCAGGATCGCCAACAGATTCAGGAAGTCCATCAGTTTGCATGTGGAAGTGTAGTGTTCTGGGTGGCAATAATGATGGAACGGCGGGTCCCGCTAATTCCATTCTACGGCCATTTGACTCATCCCTGATACCTCCAAGAGATCCTACGACTGCAAAGTCCTACAGACGTGAAGTCGGTGCAACTTCGTCCTAGTCGATGACAATGCAAGGCTGCTCCAACTTTAGCAGTGTCTCGGTATCTTCAAAGATGCAACATTACTCGAATGCAATGGCCAGCACACTTCCCAGACATGAAAGCTACCTATCATGCATGGGAACTGTTGAAGGTGGCCATTGCACAGCGTCCAGATCCACCTAACAATCTTCAGGACCTCACTGAAGCTGCCACTGAAGAGTGGGCCCTCATAGCCAAGACAAAAGTTATGGTCTCATCCAGAGCATACCTCGCAGAGTGGAAGAACTCATCCGTGTGCGAGGAGGACACACTCACTGCTAAAGACTGATAATAATCAACATGAGATAAAGATTTTCACTTTTTTTGTATTCAAGACGTTCACTTAGCAGAGAGTCTGCTTTTTTTGTAATGATTTTCTGTAGCTAACCAAAATTATTCTAGTATCTACAAGGAATTATAATTATTTGGTTAATACGGCACTGTGCAGATCCCAATGTGTGTAAAGTAAGAATCACTGTAGTAAACTCTATGATATTTCAGACTTTTGTCGATGTGTGTAAGTGACACATTAAATAACGAACTATATAACGATTTACAGCAATTGTTCCGAGAAGAAAATAATTCGAATGAACTTTGGTGACGTGTATCGAGGGAGTGGCAGAACAAAATAATTTTGTATTTAACAGAGCCATTATTACAAACATGTAAGATAAACAGGTGAGATTAAGTAGGTAAGAAAAGCAGCTGTGATTGTACAAAGCATTATTTTAACAGACTAACTGAAATTGTAGTAACTAAAACAGAGGAAAAATTGAGGTCTGTGAGTAGGACGGGTAATTTACAACATGCTCTGGATGGAACTACGAGTAGCGTCATCTGCCATTAGAAGGAAACTGTGATCATTCAGTAATAAGTTTGGGTAAATGGACGCATGTTTATCAATTTAGATTATTCCAAAATAGTTCATCTTCCTCCATTTATGAATCTGATCTAAGACTTCGTGCTACAACTTGAAACAGTGACCTTCTTTAAGCAGGTGTCTTGCAAAAGTAGTGTTTCCTTTTCTAAGTTTCCAATATCATTTGTATGTCTTACATGTTTGTAATATTGGACCTGTTACAGACAAAGTTATTTCTTTAAGCCACTCCCTTCGAACATGGCATCTTCATTGTTCAGTTTATTTTGTTTTCAGCACAATATTTTTGTAGCTTTTGTTTCATATAGCCCATTACTTAATGTGTCACATATTTTCCTTGAGTTCATTTACTTTACATCGCCTTTTCACTGAAATTATGCCTCTCGTTTTAGTATAAAACCAAAAATTACCGACTGTCATCTATGGAAACCAATTGAGATACTCTGTAGATGCACCAGTTGAAAATCTTTGATACTACAAATTTCACGGCCACACACATGTGTGTAGCTTATGGCGGCGTAAGAGCTGAAAACCGGTTTGTAAAACAAAATAATAAACCTTGCAGAATATCATACCAGTATCGTGGTCGTTTTGATTCATAAAGTATTTAATGATTTATTGTATTAAAGTAATGTCAACGCCAGTATTTTGTAACACTCGCCAAATGTGGTACAAAGATGCGAGCGCGTAGGCCTATCTCTTTTCGTCCGCTTTCACCCACAGCTACCAGGAGGAAATAAATTAACTCTGGAGTATCGTTTGTTTTGAGGGAAGTGGTAATGCGACAGCGTCAAAGACGAAATTGCTCAAGTCAGCACCCAGTCGACAATATACATCACCATTAAGTTAAACAGAAAGAGTTATGCAGCAGCCAAGGGAGATGTGATACATTACTCATATACGAAACGTTTTTTTTCTTTTGGAAAGGGTGTGATTAAAAACACCTAGTCAACATAACGATAAAAGACAAAAAAAGTAAACAAGTAATGTCTCAAGACGTTCTTCAAGATATTCTATACTACAGTGGAACGCTGCAGGAGAAAGCATTCTGATACGGTGTCTTCAGAATCTATCGAATTTCGAATGTGCATCACCAACAAATTATATGTCATGCAACGATGCAAAACCTTAGCTGAGTAGTGAATCCCAAGCCTGGAACTAACCTTAGTTATTCCATCTCTAAATACAAAATTTTCCGACATTTTCTTTTGGAAAACTCTTCAGTTATGCTGCCTCTGAAACCGAGAAACACACCCCGATGCTGTCTTCTCGTACCTCCTCAGAAGCTTATTTTCCTTACAGCCTCAGTCGGTTGTGTCACTGACGATGTTCCCTACACTCCTGTTTAACTATTATCAAACTCTGTCCCAGGCACAACGTGCCACAGAGGTATGGATTGTTGTAGACACCCACTTTGTGGAGACCGACACAGTCCGTAGCTTTGCAAAACTGATCTTTTTTATCTTCATGGTTGGGAGTGAAAAGCATTGGACGTCGTGTTTTCGTAGGAATCTACTGATTTTTCCGGTGAATAGGTTCGTAAGTAACTATTAATAAATTCGTCCACAGTGCTCGCTCGGTTAGTCAGTTGAATTTATATTCTCTTTCAATACTACTCGTGAGTGTCCCATTTCCTGTGAAATATTTTTAAAGCTCAGTGTATCAAATTACCCAACTCCACATTACTTTGTGTCCGTTGGCAATTTTTGGAGGCGTGTAGACACAGATATGTGTTTGAACAGTCTGTGTACACATTCTAACCAAGGTATCTACATCCACACATACATATATACATGACTAGCCAGTGGGCAGTGCATGGCGGATGGTACCTCTTACAGATATTAATGATTTAATTACATTTCCGTTCGCGTACTGAGCGCCTGAAAATAGACCGTCTATATGCCCCTGCCAGCCGCGGTGGCCGTGCGGTTCTAGGCGCTGCAGTCCGGAACCGCGAGACTGCTACGGTCGCAGGTTCGAATCCTGCCTCGGGCATGGATGTGTGTGATGTCCTTAGGTTAGTTAGGTTTAAGTAGTTCTAAGTTCTAGGGGACTGATGACCTAAGATGTTAAGTCCCATAGTGCTCAGAGCAATTTGAACCAATTTTTTTATATGCCTCTGCACCCACCCTAACCTCTGTCCCTTATTTTCTGCATCCCTATGTAAATATACTATGGTGATGCAGAACTGCCCTGTAATTATTCAAGAATAAAGCCGAGAGGCTTCCGCGAGAAGGAAGTCAAGAGAGAACAAACATATAAACAGAAACTTCAACTTTGTCAAAAACATTACCATTTTAACTTTTCAGAACGTCTTTGTTTATCTTTTGTGTTGGCTGTACCGACCTTTTAGTATCCTAGCAGTGTGTTTCTGAACACATTCGAAATCTGCTCTGATGCCTACTTAGCACCGGGTACGGACACAGAATGGAAATCTACAGTTGAAGTGTCTTTTATGTGATTTCCTTTACAGTTAAACATCTGTTTCCTAGGTATATTTCTACAAATGTAGAGATTAGATGCTCCGAAACATCATGAAATTTCTTTGTACCGTGTGGTTGTATCAGAAACGTGTTGTCCTCGTGATAGAGACGAGAAAACTTGAATTTATATGTCATAATGGCTTTCCTTCAAAATATTCAATGTATAGTTTCGCCAAAACTGGCGGTAGTTGGTTCATAATAGTTTTAATTAAACATTAATTAGGTTGTGGTGTGACTCGGCCTGAATATTCCAGTAACACAATCTTATATTCTTTTACCCATTTCTTCTTACAAGTTCAAATTTGAAAAATTCCGAAATTTGGGAAACACCATCGCGAAAAACGTCGTATATGCTTTACACATATACTTGGAGATCAAATAAACTGAAACTGGATGAAACGCTCTTCAGGCTAGTTTCGAAGGCCTTGTCAGGACTAAGAGTCGTCCCGACGAATCCATCATCAATAAGACATGTTAAATCCTAGAGGTTGAGTAAGATTAGCTCTGCAGTCTATTATAGTGAATTTAAATCTAAGACTGGACTCATACAGCTGTATCACAGTCTTCCCACTGTGTAGAATCTGTATCTATTTTGCGTGTGGCTTGTGGTTAATTGTGTGATGAGACTCGACTTAAGTGTAAGTTTATACTCAGAACCTCATCAATTTCGTTGTGTAGTTTAAACCATAGAAACGTGCTCTAAGGAAAGTTTCAAGTAGCTAATTCTAACATACCAGTCAAATATAAGCAGTGATGCATGCTTGGCAATAATCATAAATAATTTGAAGTAGTAACACTTTAAAGAGGCATTTCAATGTAAGTTTGGTCGCTCAACAAATGATGTGTTTCAGTTTGGCTGGGCTAACTGTAAGTGTTGGACTTACCTATCTTCCAATTTATTTACTGTTGTATTTCTTGAAGCTAATGAAACTTTGCTTACTCATGGGATGCGGAAACAGCGACTGCATACAGATTTTTTGCCTTTCGTTAAATGTGTTTCGATAAATTAGAAACGTTAATTGTGACCCAAGGCGATATTCTATTCCAATCGTGTTTCACATAAATTACGTTTCATAAATGATGGAAAACAAATACTGTAAAAATACTTCGTCACTAACTTCAGTGTTTCATAAAATGGCACCCTTGACTTTCCTTTCGCAAGCAACACTCCAGTCCATGAAAGCAAGGGTCCACATTGGAGATCCGGTGTTGCACATAGTTTTAGTTACCATGAAATAAGGTAGCAGCATACACACTGCTGCTAGCTTTAAGACTCATTTTGTACGTTTCACAGACCATATCCGCTTCTGACCTAAAATAACAAATCTTGTATACGTGATTAGAAAACAGATTACCGATCGC
Source organism: Schistocerca piceifrons (assembly GCF_021461385.2). Classification (NCBI taxonomy): domain Eukaryota; kingdom Metazoa; phylum Arthropoda; class Insecta; order Orthoptera; family Acrididae; genus Schistocerca; species Schistocerca piceifrons. The sequence goes on from NC_060138.1 coordinate 952,295,202, forward strand.
CTAAGCCCCAGTATCTGACAATACAAATTAATGAGGGTAAAATAATTTTTGAATCTGTTGTACAGACGGATTAAGATGATCTTTGACAGCTGAAAGTTTTTAGCTGTAAAACGCAATTGGCTACAGATGTAGACACGTGAAGCAGCAGAGCCAAGTCAACTGCAGCCGTCACGGATTTTCTTTTAGTGACTGTAGTATAGAAAACAAGAACGTAGCAGATCTTCCAAGTAAGACATTAACAGAATTGTGGCTGGTACCACGTTAAACTGTATGTCCCCAAAACTGCCTGAACAAGTCAGTTCGAAGGTCAGAGGAAGGCAACGGCATTCCTCCTTTGATGTCCAGTAAAGTACTGCGGTGTTCAAAACAGTCTTCGGATTGACGTCTGAGTTACTTTTTTACGTTGAAGAATGCTTTCTACAACAAAGGAACTGTACTGGCATAAGGTGTTGACATCAGAATACGGAAGTTTAGGCTACATGTGGTGCATAACATCGTGTGGATGTGATAAGTGAGTAATGAAAAACTAAGAACACATTACAATTGTGTGAAAGTGATGGTACAGAAGGAAATTAGATCATAAGACAATAAGAAACAAAATGAAAAGTTCTTACATATAATGTGTGAGGAAAAAATCTGTTGAAAACTGTGTGAAAGGATTTGAGAAGACGTAACATATTCTTGAGTAAATAATGTCGCACTAGAATGATCGGAGGATAAAAGAAAGAGGAATGGCTATACAAAATGTAGAGTAACAAAATAACTATAATGTCTTGTGACTAGAGCCTCCCGTCAGGTAGACCCCTCGCCGGGTGCAAGTCTCGACGCCACTTCGGCGACTTGCGCGTCGATGGGGATGAAATGATGATTATTAGGACAGCACAACACCCAGTCCCTGAGCGGATAATATCTCCGACCCAGCCGGGGATTGAACCGGGGCCCATTAGGATCGACATTCTGTCGCGCTGACCACTCAGCTACCGGGGGCGGACACAAAATAACTGAAGATGTGTTACTGGTGTGAAAAATACAATTTTTTTTTTAGCAGGGATCATGTGATGGAAGATAGCCTTGAACAAATCCGAAGATCGTACCGAGTGGTTATAATTAAAGTTCAACTACTCACAGAGCTCCAGTGTGGGTTGTAATTACCGTATGGCAGCGAAACGTTATAAATATTCTAATGATTTAATGCGGAACCGATTCATGCTGGAAAAAAATTGTTCCAATTTTGGCAACCAGAGGAAATTTGGCACTGTGAATTCATATGTAATGGATTAGGAAAAGGGGATGGTCAGAAAAGATCAGATAAGTGAAAAGGCAGCTATTATCAACTTCTGCTTATAAAATTTGTTCAATATGAGCGTTAGAGACGCTGAAGATCCCTGTATATCCACCTGGTGGCCCACCCTGGAATTAATTTCTTTCCCAGAATAAATCGGTTCAACATTAACGCAGTAGAATATCTTCCGACTTTCGTTTCCAGAAGATAATTGTAGCCCACACTGGTTATCTGTGAATAGCAGCGTTTTAATTACAACCACTCGGTATAAGAAGATTTCAGATTACCAAACTAATTGGCACAATGTGTAACATTGCATACTGAATGATATTATATTCAGTTTTCGAAGTTTGTGTGTTTTAACTGTGACAGTCGTTCATTTCCTGCGTGTATCATTTGCGTTGCATACTTATTTGAAGGAGACAAGATATTACCCCTAGAACTGACACTACTACGTGAAGTCTACAGGTAATCCGGCGCAGAAAATCTGCATTCGCGAGGAGATGTTCGCCATTTCAAGAAGGGTTCTCAAAATTAATTCGAGAAGCGGCAGGTAGGTGGCGGGTGTGAGACAAGATGGCGCCGGCGGGCCGCGGCTGCGGCGAGCGGCAGGACGGCTATTCGCGTCATGTTCCGGAAGCGGCATTAGCAAGTCGACAAGAAGCCGGCCGCTGGATGGGCTGTCTGCCGGCCGCAGGCGCCGCTCTGAATAACAATGGCGCCGAGGAAGCGGCACGTAGACGCCGCCGACGCCGACGACGAGGCCGATGCCAACGCCGACGCCGGGCGCGCGCCGTTCGCACCCGCCGCGCGCTGCTCCGTGCAAATTATTCCACGGCAGGCTCGCGAGGAAACCAGGGATGCATCACTGACCTATGAAGCTGTCCAAGCAGTTCAATAGGGCTGTCACGAGCTTGACGAATCGCGGCTACTTCATACATAATTTCTACTACTCCTACAGAGAAAGTGACGAGTGAAAAGGTCTTATCTCTTTAACTGCGTCGAGGATCTTCAGTTACACGTCTTGCACACAATAATGGACAGGTGTTACTCTTGATGCAGCTGTTGGCTGCAGCCACAAGGTAGGCGACATGTATATTCCACACTGGTGAAAATGGAAAGTGTTACATCACGAAGCACCAGCTGTAAATTTCTCAAACAATATGGTGATTTCCGGCTCGTGAAGGACATTACGCGATTAAACTTTCATTCCAATCGAAACTAATGTCCATATCATAAGAAGGCGTGACCCCACAGGCACAAATACACTCTAACATAAAAAATAATCACGCAGCAAGAAGGAATTCACCTAATGGGACGGAAATAGGCACATGGGATGTACATGTGCAGAAAAACAAATGATTGCAATTCCAGAGTAATTGCGTGATTTATTCAAGAGAACGAATTTCACAACCTGAGAAAGCCAATAACGCGTTGTTTCACCTCTGTCTCTTATGTAAGCAGTTATTCATCTTGGCGTTGATTGACAGAGTTGTTGGTTGTTTTCCTGAGGGGTGTCCTGCTGAATTCTGTACAGCTGGCGAGTTACATTGTAAATATCCCGGGATGGCTTGAGGGCCCTGCCTATAATGCTCCAGATATTTTGAAGGTTTGATAAGCGCGAAGACAAAAAGTGAAACTGTTGTGGTTGGCAGGAGAGCTAACACCGTGTTACTAGAGGAAGCCGGTTGTACATCGCTAGCAAAGTCGGTTGTACAACTGGGGCGATTGCTAGGAAGTCTCTCTAGACCTGCCATGTGGCGGCGCTCGGTCTGCAATCACTGATAGTGGCGACACGCGGGTCCAACGTATACTAACGGACCACGGCCGATTTAAAGGCTACCACCTAGCAAGTGTGGTGTCTGGCGGTGACACCACATTCCTCCCCCGCAAATCGGCGTACGTTTGTGGCATAAGGCTTCCGCCCGCCGTGGGGAGGACCCCATGTTGACGTATGCGACGAGGTGGGGAGCCTAACAACAGGCGGGGCTGTGCCACCCGCACCCTGCCATTCCAACCGCGGGGAGCTAGGAAACGCCGGAAAACCTGCTCCAGGGTACACGCCAACGTGCGGTGTATGCGCCCGCAGAGACACAGGAGGGGCCGAAGGGTCGACCTCCATCGGGCCGGGGCACCCGACGGGCGAAGACGACACATGGTCCGGAGCGGGCAAGAGTTCCATGTCGGAGGACAACTGGTCACGGGAAGTGATCGGCGGCGCGTGACCCAGGGAGGCGCCCGGCGGTTGCAGCGACGCGTCCACTGCGGGCGTCGCCGGCGGGAGAACAGGCGGCGGCGGCAGCGGCGCGTCGCCATGGGGCAAAATCGAAGGCAGCGTCGGTAACACCTGGGGCCGAGGCGAGCCAGTAGATGGGTCCCCAGGGCGCTGACCGGACGGCACCGTCGCTGAAAGCAGACGGGGAGCGGCAGATCCCGTGCGACGACAGAGGCGCAGCTGATTGAGATGCCCACGCACCTTACGAGAGGCCCCCAAAACCAGATACATAGCACGGCCGAGGCAGCGAAGAATACGCCCTTCGAGCGAACGCTGTGAACCTCGATAGTGGCGGTAGTAGACAACGTCGCCTGGGGCAAAAGCAGGTGTCTACCGCTGCACAGGAACCTGATGCGGTGGATGTAGCAAAGACATCAAGGTTCGATGAGAGCGATCGTAGAGCAACTCAGCCGGCGAGCGACCATCACGGGGCTGCGAGCGATACGAGGACAGAAAGAGCAATAACGCGTCATAACTACATTGACTGAGTCTCTGAAATATGCATCTAATGCAGACAAAATTTCGTCGTAGGACAGAGTTGCTACGTCGCGTCGGGGAAATAATTTGACTATCACATGGTACGTTTGTACGCCGACCGAGGACAACAAAAACGGCTGCCGCTCGTTACCTTCAATTCTGTAGGTGGCGAGATGGAATCCAAATTGGCGTGACCACTCCGTCCAGCTTTCCAGTGCAGCATCAAAAGGACGAAAAGTTGGTGCAACTGCGTGTTGTGGCTGCGTTTGCGCTGGAGCGGCGGCTGCTGCATCGTTTTGCATTGCACGTTGACCCTGGTCGAGCTGTCCAAGGGCATCCAGTAAGGCCTGCGTCTGCTGATTCTGTAAGTGATAAAATTCGGACAGTACATCTGGGGATGATGGCGAAGCCATGACACAAGTAAATCAGGGCAGAATAGTTAAGAACGCAGTGTTGCCTCGTCGCCAATGTTGTGGGTTGGCAGGAGAGCCAACACCGTGTTACTAGAGGAAGCCGAAAGGCACGCGTTTTAGCTCACGCAGGCTGGCGTGAGGTCTGGAACAGGACAAGGAAATTAGACTTTAGAAAAAACAGACGTAGCTGGTGGAATACTTAACTCTAATCCATTAATGGTGAACGTCGCTCTTGACGGTGCATGATTGAGTATCAATATTAACTGGTAATGGCGCCTTGCTAGGTCGTAGCAAATGACGTAGCTGAAGGCTATGCTAACTATCGTCTCGGCAAATGAGAGAGTATTTTGTCAGTGAACCATCGCTAGCAAAGTCGGTTGTACAACTGGGGCGATTGCTAGGAAGTCTCTCTAGACCTGCCATGTGGCGGTGGTCGGTCTGTCTGGCGGTGACACCACAGAAACTCTTGCCATGTGGTCGGGCATTATCTTGTTGAACTATAAGTCCCGGATCGTCGAGGTACCACTGAGTTATAAAGTGCCACCTATAACTACAAATGGGATACAGCTATGAAATAGGAATGGCACCATCACTCCTGATTGTCACGCCTTATAGCGGGCGACAGTGCGGTTGCCATCCCAGCACTCTCTCCAGACACATCTCAAGTACTGCATCTCATCGACTGGAGCAGAACTGTCTTCACCAATTTAACTTCCTTCGAACTGAGCGCCGATGACCAGCGCAGACGTGTCTCGAGGCTCCGCAGACAGTGGTGGGGTACCAACGCCACTGTCACCCACCATACGCCCTAACATCCAGAAGTGATGTTTTGGGGTGCCTCACTCAGGAATTTCTTGCCATGACTGAAACAAATGGTGTGTCACTTCTTGAAGACTGCCGGCTGGAAGTTAATAAGAAAGTGATGGGATTCCAGGAATGCTGTGCGGGTGACAGATCAGGGGACCAGGCAGCCTAGTCAAGAATCGTAGTGTGAACTGCAGTGTGGGCTTGGTTCAAATGGCTCTGAGCACTATGGGACTTAACATCTGAGGTCATCAGTCCCCTAGAACTTAGGACTACTTAAACCTAACTAACCCAAGGACATCACACACATCCATGCCCGAGGCAGGATTCTGCGACCGTTGCGGTCGCGCAGTTCTATACTGAAGCACCTAGAACCGCTCGGCCACATCGCCGGCTGCAGTGTGTGGTCTGGCACTATTCTGCTGGAATATACCTAATGGTAATCTTGGCGAAAAACAGGATTTTTCTTGCCACGGACTTACAGCCATTCAGCTTCCCTTCAGTATTTATATAATTAGCATTGTTGTAATATAAGACAGCTCCCTTCGCCATTATTAACATTAAATCTAAAGATGTAAAGGTAATGCAACGTCTCAGTAGAGCCTGTCCATACGCCTGTTGCCTCCTGTGACCTTGGGTCACACAGTTTTGCACATCTGGGGCTTGCAGTTTAGTTCTAGCAACCACAGGAGGACTGAGCGGTAGATACCAGACAAATTTTATGCCTGCATGACACGAATACAAACAAACTGTGTCTGTTAATGCAAGATATTCAGTTTATTATCCTCCATATTTTACGTTCAAACCTGAATTCGAACATCCGCCTATAGTGTTCATTGTATATTTTACCGTATATGTGTCTGCAAGTGAACGAATGAGTATTTTTTTGTATATTTCGGGGTTTGTTGGGCAGTAGTAGTTGCTTGGAGTGTTGTCTGCTTGGAGCAGAAGAAAAATTGTTTGTCCTGTGCTCTGAGCAAAGGATGACCAGTCTAGAGTCCATCTTACCTGAAAAGATAGGTCTACCCTTCAGGCATGGGGGTGGTGTGTTGTTGGGTGATGGCGAAATCGGCCCCTATTGTCAGTTCCGTTTGTAGTCAGGAGTAGCCGGGAGCTTTGTTCAGAATTGCGTTCTTCGTTTGGTCGCCAGTGATTATGGTCATAGGGATGCGTAAGCCATCTGCTGAGTTAGAATATGACTTTAAGCGCATTTTGTAGTTTCTAAATAGTTAAAAATAAAGTTCCATCAGGTTAGCTGAAGTGAAGTATTTATTTTTCAGTTGGTTTTTAGATTCTGGAGTTGAATATGTTTGTTTAAGACTTTACTAGTGAACAAAAAATCCCTTTTTCCTTGCTGACACTGGGGTGCAATAGTCACCAGTAGGGGTGAACCATTAACTCAAAATATCATGTGCTGTGGTGTGATTGAATCTACATAAGTGTGTGCTTTCATTTTTCTGATTTTCCGTATTTTTCTGTATGACTTCTGTTGTAACAGTTCTGATACTAAATGTAACTGAGTTTTCTCTTTTGATGCTAGTCAATTGTCAGGATGAGCATTCTCAAGCATTATGTCAGGGTGGAAATACTAAATTAATTAATTTTTCTCTCTTAACAACATGTGGGCAGGGTGGGTTCTTCGTTTGCTCGGGTATGAGGTAGAATGAAACAGCATTTTTACGTAAGATAAATTTTATTGAAGATTTGTACAACTGTTTCCTTACTCGATGTTCTGGCTCTGAGAGCGGCAGCTGTGTCGTTTGCGAAGCCTTGTGCTGCGGCAGCGGCGGCGTCTGATTACACGTGGCAGTGTGTATCTCGTGTCGCCTTCTCGCCCAGCTGACTGGAGACGCACAGCGGGAGGTGGCCCGTTTAATTATTGCGAGCGAAGTCGTGCATCGGATGGTGATACCTTGGATGTGGCGTCCCAGTGTTTTTCTTCTCTAAGCGGCCACGTGTGTTGGGCGTCGGCCAGCAGAGCGGCGCGGCGGGGGAAGGCCAGTGTCCCGGACTCGAACAACGGACTCCCGCTTGCCAGTGTTTGGCTGTCAAATCTTCATCCCAGCTCACAGGTGACTGCCGACGTCAGGCCGTCTCCTTCCCGTCCTCACGAGTCACCCGGGTACGTAAAAATCGGACTTCAAATACCTTTTAACTTCTGCCTTCTGGCGCCGTGGCTGCTGCTTGCTATTCCATTTCAGCGGCGGACTTGGTGCGTCTGTGCATGATGTAGTCTCTTCTTGCATGACGGTCTTTAGCACCGAAATTGACTGAAAGCTACTGCTACTCTTCTCTTCAACCTTCTTCGTCTGTCGGGCCCACTGCGTCTCGCGTATTTATTCACTTCAGTTTACTGGAGGTGAACGACTTCACAGTCATTGCCTCTTCTGTCATGTTGAAAAGCTTCTCGAAGAATCTTCTTAACGTCAGTCATTGGCTCTTGGAATGTAGGCGAGGGCCTTTTATCAGATGTGACAACTGAGAAACACGTGAGCCGGTCATTGCCTCTTCTGTCAAGTTGAAAAGCTTCTCGAAGAATCTTCTTAACGTCGGTCATTGGCTCTTGGAATGTAGGCGAGGGCCTTTGCTCACATGTGACAACTGATAAACATGTGAGCCGGTTGGGTGATGCCCCGAGGGCTGAATCGACAGCGTCCGTTTATGTGGAACTTGCTGACTTCACGGTCATTGCCTCTTCTGTTCTGCTGTTCTGCCCGCAGTTTGCCAGTATGTAGCTCTCTAAACTAAACCAAGTTTTTCATTTATATTCTAATTTCTACTTCTCTTTGATTTCACTAATTTATTTACTTAAGTACCATTCAACACTGTGTCTGGTCCATACTTGTGTTTGAGTTTCAAGTACGTTACGCAACGAATCATGTGTGCTGCGAGTTGTTTGTAATCAGGCTTCTTGATTCGGTTTAAATTTCAATTCTGCCAGTAGATAATCTGAACTTTCAGATTTGAGTGTTAATTGCGAATTTTTTATAGCTGCCTTGTTCGTTGGAGAGCTACGTGTTCCGCAAAACTGTTCTCAATGTTCATTTTTGTAAGACTTGTTCTCTCAGTGTGGCTCGCAGTCATTTAACTTTGTCATGGTTTTAGTCAGCTTTCCGGTATTCTTGATGTTCCTATTTTATTTGAAACGTATAAGTACATGTAAGTGTGTTTGGTAACTTGCCACGCGGAGCGGTCAGCTCTGGATTACCGGGCGCGATTTATTATGCTTGGATATTACTTTTGAAAATGTACTAAACAGGTAAGACCTCTTTACAGGCTCGCAGTAAACTATGTCTTGATTTGTTCTGTCGTGGGAATGTATGAGTGAATGTTTTCCGTACTTTATTCTCTCGCCCCCTCACCGAAGTTACAGCAGAAAGTGCTTTATCTTATTGTGTTATCTTAATGCTTTAATGTTCAGGCGCCAGGTTACAGTGTTAGCTGAATACCCCAGCACTTTGATGTGTTCTTTCAATGAGTAAACCTGATTCCTGAAAATTGACCTCCTGTCTCCTGTTCGCTCATTTACCATTGTTTAAGAGCATTTCCCATTTTTAGAAATTGTGATTTTATGCTTCCCTCATATGTTTCCTCAGAATTGCTGTAAAGAGATAAATTCGTGAGACCAGTATGTTCAGCCAAAGAGGATTGAGTAATATTCCAAGCCGTTGGCATATCAATTACGTTCATAAAATGTCCCAATTAATTTAAATGAAATTAATGTTTCCCATTGAATTAATTATTCAGTTGATGTTCTATTTCTTTCTTAACGCTTAGGAGGGGCTATGGCTGATGGCTACCCTGTTACGTTATCATAGTTTTGTCTCTAAAATCGCTTAACCACGCAAAAGTACCGATGTTTACGAAGATTCCACGTAGTAACAAAACGACAACGAACTTGCAGTAATTTCGCAAGTACCCCCAGGAAGTGTGATAGGACCGTTGCTGTTTACAATGTACAGGGTGACTAAAATTAAAGTTAAGCTTTCAAAACTCTGTAGAGATAACGTTACTGGTCAGAGTGACGTCAAATTGCAGCGGAATATTATCGGAGAAAGGGGAGAACGTATGGCAGAAGAAAAAAAAATAGTGTGAAAATTGATCAATAGATGGCGCTCTATGTGTCAGACTACGTAATGAAAACACCTGTCATGCGCAAGAAACATTTAAGTTGGTATAAACACGCCAGGTACACGGCTTTTCCCCGTTTCGCGTCTGTGACGTTCGCCATGGCTGTCTCAATGCAGGATCGAGCTCTGCTTGTAAAGCTGTATTCAAGAATGATGACTGTGCACAAGTCTCTCTGCAGAAGTTCCTGACGCTGAAGTGTTTAAAAAAATGATTCGGAAATTCGAAAAAGACGGGTTCTTTTGGTGGGAAACCTGGTAGAGGGAGGAAACGAAGTGATTCGATGTCAGTATAAGCAGTGGCCACAGCAACGCTGGAGGAAACGAGTAGTCGTGTGCAAACGTGTAGTGCACGGAGAATTGCCCGTGAGTACGGTGTGTAAAATTCTACGAAACGTCCTTCTTTGCTATCCATTCTAAATTACCCCTGTGCACGAGTTCCTTCCTGTTGACCTGCCAGCAAGAGAGACCTCTGCTTTAGAATTTCTTGCTCGTATGGAAGTGGACAATGACTGGCCGTGGAAGATTTTGTAGACAGACGAAGCCCACTTCCATGTGACAAGATATGTCAATACACATAATTGTCGAATATGGGCAACGGAAAATCCACACGCAAATCTACCAGTACCACTTCATCCTGAAAAGGTCACTGTATGGTGCGGGTTTACGGCATCATTTATCGTGAGGCCATATTTTTTCGAAGAGACAGGTACTTTCAGTCCTGTTACCAATACCGTCACTGTTAAGCGCTCTGAGTGTCTTTTGTGTAACCACGTCATTCCAGTTCTCCAACAGCGTGAATGTGTGGGTGGGATCATATTTATGCAAGATGGCGCTCTTCTGCACATTGCAAATACAGTTAAGCAGCTGCTGAAGCGCCATTTCGAAAATGCGAGAATTAATAGCCGCCATTTCCCTACAGCCTGCCTGTGCCGATCACCTGATCTTAATCCGTGCGGCTTCTCGCTGTGGTCTCGGGCATGGATGTATGTGATGTCCTTAGGTTAGTTAGGTTTAAGTAGTTCTAAGTTCTAGGGGACTGATGACCACAGCAGTTGAGTCCCATAGTGCTCAGAGCCATTTGATCCATTTTTCTCGCTGTGGGGTTACCTGAAAGATGTTGTGTTAAGTGTTCCGATGGCAAACTTAGCTGCATTGAAGCCACGCATTGCGCAACACATTCTGAACATGACCCCGGAAACACTTCCATCAGTTTTGGAAAATTCTGTCTCTCGGTTTCAAGTTGTTGCAGAAAGTGGGGGATAACATATTGAACATGCTTTGCGACAGTCACACGGAAATTAATAATCCGATTTAATTTTGATTTATGCTGTTTATGCGGTTTTTGGCCTCAGGACAATTAAAAACCGAAGTGACTGATGCTTTTTAGGCGGCGCTTAGCCTCAGCACAATTAAAAACCGATTTATCCCATCCGATGTGATATGACCTAGCCGTGGTGGATGGGCCTACGTAATTAACACTATCACACCTGTACACCCATGCACGGTGAGTAGTGCAGTTTATTTAACGTCAAACATATACCTTAGGCATTGTTGTATGGTTCATTTCTCTTTTGTAGCTGACCACTATTAAATTATGATGCTTACAGCGCCATCGATTGCTACATTTTGTAACTATTTACTTTTCTTCTTCCATACGTTTTCCTCCTTCTCCGATAATATTCCGTTGCAGAGGTTTGAAAGTTTAACCTTAATTACAAACACCCTGTATATAAATGATCTAGCAGAAAGAGTCAGAAGCACTTTAAGACTGCGCGCAAATGAAACGGTTGTCTATAAGAAAATAACAATGCATAATCTATAGAGCACTGATCAATGGTGCAGCTTTGACAGTTGACCCCGACCATAGATAAATGTGACGTACTGCGCATACTTAGGAAAAGAAATCCACTGACGCACAACTACACTACTGATGAGAAATTGCTGGAAACAGTATCCACCATAAAATACAGGGTGTCCGAAAAGACTTTCTTTATTACATAAATTGATAACTCAAGCTAGAAGTAAGATACTAATATGAAACTTGTGTCGAATTGTTTACAACTATCAAAGTTTTTTTCTGTTTTAGGTTCGCAGTACGTAAGTAGTGGATGAGGTGCAGTGCCCAAGAAGCCATGTTAACCAATCAGGAGAAGGCACAGCGTGTCCTGTGGTACCATGAGACACGATCAATAACCACAGTGCAGAGACACTTCCAGACAACATTTGGAAGGAATCCACCTTATGTCAAGAGCATTAAAGCCTGGTATGAGAAGTTCCAGAACACAGGATCGGTTGTTGACCTTCCGAGGTCTGGTCGACCAAGAACCTCAGCAGACAGGGTGGAAGCAGTAAGGCAGTCTTTTCTGCGAAGTCCGAAGAAATCGGTGCGCAGGGCCTCACGTGAATTACAGATGCCAAAAAGCTCTCTCTCCATGACATTTTACACAAACCTTTGTTTTTTCGTGCATACAAAGTGCAAATCGCTCAGGTCTTGTTGCCCAATGACAGTACACGTCGATATGACTTTGCGGTAGAAATGCTATCACGTATTGAGGACGATGATGGTTATCTCAGACGAATTGCCTTTTCCGACGAAGCGACCTTTTTTGTAAGTGGAGTAGTGAATCGCCAAAATGTGCGCATTTGGGGTTCACAACCCCCTGGCGAGGTCATGGAGTGCACCAGAGACAGTCCAAAAGTGAATGTTTGGTGCGCGCTATTGCACGATCGAATTATCGGGCCATTCTTCTTCGCTGAGGCTACCATCACATCTGCAGTGTATCTGTACATGTTGCAACTGTATGCTGTTCCTCAGCTGCTTCAGTAGCACCCCGATGTCTTGTTTCAGCAAGACGGTGCACCGCCTCATTGGGGTTTGGACGTCCGTACCTATCTCGATATGACCTTTCCTGGGCGATGGATGGGTCGTGATGGGACAACGGTATGGCCTCCACGCTCTCCTGACATAACTCCATTAGACTTACCAAACACGTGTACCAGATCTTGAAACCCTGCGGCAAAGGATAACCACAATCGTTGAATTGATCCCTCCAGTGATGTTGGCTAATGTGTGGACGGAAATTGAATATCGCCTAGATGTGCTACGTGCTACCAAGGGTGCGCATGTGGAAGTTTACTGATGTGTGAAAAAAATTTTGATAGTTTGTAAACAATTAGACACCAGTTTCATATTTGTATCTTACTTCTAGCCGGAGTTATCAATTTATGTAATCATGGAAAGACTTTTCGGACACCCTGTATCTAGGAACAGATCTATCTATCCGGAGCAACCTCAACAGGAAAACCACATAAAAAAATAGTAGGAAAAGCAGATGCCAGACTGAGATTCATAAGAAGAATTTAAAAGAAATGTAACTTATCTGCGAAAGAAGCTTCTTTCAACGCACTTGTTAGTCCGATTGTTGAGTATTGGTCATCAATTTGGAACTACTGCGCGGTAGGACTGATAGTAGAGATGGAGACGGTCCAACGAAGGGCGATGTGTTTCGGCTCGGGATCGTTTAGTCGACGCGAGAGCGTTACGGAGACGATCAACAAACTCAAGACAAGCAGTATACCTCATGTAGATTACTTTCCGGGCATAGTTTGACAACATATTACCTTCTCCCCACTACATCCCGCGAAATGATCGTGACAGAGGCTTACCGACAATCATTCTTCCCATGCGCCATTCGCGAGTGGAACAGGGAAGGGGTCGATCTGTTAGTCGTACCATAAGCACCCTCCACCACACATCGTTACGCGCTTGTGGAGTACGGTGAGAAAAGCTGCTCCCTGCGACCTCATATCAGATCGTCTACTGACACTTTCGCTGCTACAAATACAAACGAAGCTCATTGTTGGACACCACACAAATCCACACAACGTCCCACCGTTTCGTGGAGGCACACTGTCTACAACCTCTGGAGAAATTCGGCTGTCTCTCTATTCGTTAGAACCTGTGGAACAATCCTACTACCCACTCTTTATTTAGCAGGGATCACACCTTCAACTGTATTTATAAGTCTTATTTTATTTGAAATCTATTTTGGTGTTACGTCACGCCACCTTCAGGCCCACCATCTTCCCATTGTGTAGCCATTCTCGGGGGACTCGTGACTGCTCTTCTTGCCACACTGCTTTTCTCAATGTGTCTGGCCTCTACTCGTTCTGCATATGTACTGCAGCCAACAATCTGTGCAGTCGTCGATATCGTGTTCCCTTGTTCCTCACGCCAAGGCTACAGCTCGTTTTAAAGTCGGAAAGATGGTAATAAGCCGCACGTTCATGTCCTCAGCGTGTAAGGGCCTATTCGGAAAAGTTTCCCACACAATCGACTTATCGTTTGGCGTTCTCCCCCTTCCCATTCTTCCTGACACTCCAGTAGGTTTTTGCCACTAATTACGACACACGTTGTATACATATCTTGAACTTCGGTGCCCATCTCAGCTTGGCGTCCAAAGTGGCCGCTACTAATTGCGATACGCCCTGCACAGAAATGTTGCAGTTGTTGCGCCCCTGGTGACCCCTCATGTTAGTGCCCCAGGGGCCGGCTTGTGTCGCTTTGGACTTAAACGGCCCTGCGAGGTGTACTGTGTTGCGATCTCCACCGAAGAACTCCGGTAACGTTCGACACACGCAGTAGCCAAGTACTCACAAGACTGTTCACCTGCAGGAATGGCTTCATTCTGTACTGAAAATAGACTCGCACAAGAATGAAACAGTAATCAAATTTCTCGCTGCGCAGGGTAGCGGCGAGCGGCGCTGTCTGAGGCGTCTTGTCACGGCCCGGGCGCCCCCCCCCCCCCCCCCTCGGAGGTTCGAGTCCTCCCTCGGGCATGGGTGTGTCGTCCTAGTTTATAATCTAGTGTGTAAACTTAGGGACCGATGACCTCAGTAGTTTGATCCCATAAGTCCTCCCAACAGATTTCCAAATTCAGATTACTCAGACACTTAAATAGTGGAGTATCAGTTTGGTAGCGTTTACGGTGTAACTCTTTCCACCTTCTTCATTGTACGCGCATGTTTAAAAATGCATAAAAGTCAAAAATACTACCCATTTCAAAGACAATGAATGTTAATCTGCCGGCCGGAGTGGCCGAGCGGTTCTAGGCACTTCAGTCTGGAACCGCGCGACCGCTACGGTTGCAGGTTCGAATCCTGCCTCGGGCATGGATGTGTGTGATGTCCTTAGGTTAGTTCGGTTTAAGTAGTTCTAAGTTCTAGGGGACTGATGACCTCAGATGTTAAGTCCCATAGTGCTCAGAGCCATTTGAACAGCCAATGTTAATCTATGTTTTCTTCTTCTTTTATTTATCACCCAAAAATGTATAGAATTTACTGTCGTAGGTTCTTTATAACGACTGTGTTACCTTTCGTTTCGTTATCCATGGAAATTTGTGGACAATCCGACAATTGAATCCAAAGACTTCAGTATTGCAGAGGGGCTACATTGTTAAGGAATCCGAAGAAATTTGGATGGCGGAAAATATGATGAATCTTGATAGCCGGCGCCATCTGGATTGTACATGCAACTCCATCATCCCCAAGATTTCCTCCAGACGAAGGCGACAGAGTACGCCGATGGCCACGATGTACGACAACCCTAAGGACAGCCGAATTTCAGGATTCAACCAATAACGGCCATGCCTGCCAGTTAGCTTGGCCAGTCTATCACCATGATACAAACAGAGGTCAGGAATACACAGAACGGGGAAGTCTTCGTCAGTCTTCCATGGCTCGCCTGAGGATGAATGACACATGCTTCAAATGGTTCAAATGACTCTGAGCGGTATGGGACTTAACATCTGAGGTCATCAGTCCCGAATAACTTAGAACTACTTAAACCTACCTAACCTAAGGACATTACACACATCCACGCCCGAGGCAGGATTCGAACCTGGGACCGTAGCGGTCGCACGGTTCCAGACTGAAGCACCCAGAACCGCTCGACCACTCCGGCCGGCAATGGCACATGTCCAGTCGTAATATCCTGCAGTGAATTAATTGTAAGATGTTAGCTGCAACATGGAAACATTTTGGAATACGCATGACAGTGTTTGTAATAGTGTCACAGTTACAAAGGAAAAGACAAGTTGCAGAGATGTTATGATGTGTTGAAGATGAATAGAGCACTGTAAGTAAGTTCGGCAGTAACATAAACAATCTTATTCATTTGAGGAGCCAGCAACGGCTGCTAAAACGCAAGACGTACAGGGTGTGGACATGGAAACAGCGCAAACACAATACATTACTATGCCTAAAACGGTGTAGGGAAACTCTTGGCTTCATTAAAACAGTTTCCACTCATCTCGGAGAGGACAAATACAAGTTCTGTGTGGTTTGGAAGGAAATTCTGTTCCACGCTTCCTGCAAATAGTGGCAAGTTTGGGTAACGATGATGGAGGCGGACAACGATCACATATTCTTCTTTGCAATGTAGACCACAGAGGCTCAATGATATTGAGACGTGGTTACTGCGGCGACCAGAGCAGATGTAGCAATAAACCCTCTTACTCAGAACACCAATCCTCGACGATGGGAACAGTGTGAACAGGTGTCCTGTCGTCTTGGAAAACAGCATCAGTATTGGAAACAATCATTGCACCGTGGGATAGGCATGAGCAACCGAAATACTCACCTAATCCTTGGTAGTAACGCAGATTAACCATGGCATGCATGGAATATCAAGATATGGCTGCAGTAGTCATCACCGAACCTCACGCCATGATTCACTCTTCGGACATAAACTCGGTCAGAAGTTGCAGATAGTGTGAAACAAGACTCATCCAATCAAATCCATGGATCGATAGTCCAGATTTTGTGGCTTTGGCACCACGTTTCCTCCTAAGGCATTTGAAACACTGACGAGTGGTTTTCGAATTCCTGCTTACGCTGCAATTCCCTGCTTGTGGAGCTCCATTCTTGTTGTTTTGGTACTGAAGGGCTTCGCGCATGCGAAATTAAAATTTGCAGTGACTTTTACAGTTGTCAGATGGTTCAAATGGCTCTGAGCACTGTGGGACTTAACTTATGAGATCATCAGTCCCCTAGAACTTAGAACTACTTAAACCTAACTAACGTAAGGACATCACACTCATCCATACCGAGGCAGGATTCGAACCTGCGACCGTAGCGGTCGCGCAGCTCCAGACTGTAACGCCTAGAACCGCTCGACCGCTCTGGCCGGCTTTACAGTTGTCGTCCCCTTATTTTTCATTACAGTCTCCGACAACCACAGTGGACCAATATTACTCAACACACACTTTCTTCCGCTTTGCGACTCAGAGGGTGATCTTTTTCCGCTTTCCCTGCAAGTGGTATAAATATTCGATACTGTGCCTCTTCAAACGCCAAACAATTCGGCTACTTGGTTACAGAAGCACCCACCAAATAAGCACCAGCAATTCGCCTACGTTCGAAGTCACTTATGTCTGACATATGCACTCATTTTGCACTCACAGGTACACAAAACACTGTTCGCACCACGACTGCCATTTGCGACGTTTTGCCGACATTTAACAGGTGGTAAAATGCAACCACCAGGGTTGGCACGTCTGCATTTATATTCCAACTTGCATTTCTCAGGCTGTTACGATTCTTTTCCGAGCCTCTGTTGTTCTTGTAGTTTTCAGTTCTTATCATCTCTAGGCTAGAGTACGGGGCCTGCTTGATAGCAGTCACCTTCGCCCACAAACCATAGCTTGTCCGCTGGACAACGTCGTCGCCAAACGAGGCGCGGCCGCTCGTTCGCGGGAAATCAGGCGTAATCTGGCGCGGCGTCGACTAGACTATTAGCAGCCGTGGCCATTATCGCTGCCGTTAACCCAGTTTTCGTTGCGCTGCTGCCTGCCTTGGCAGGTGCTCGCCTTTACGACCAGCCACAGAGGCAGGCAGCCAGCTCTGGTGTGCTCTCATGGACAGTTTCCACAGGAGACCGCAGGCTCCCCAGTTGTATCGCGTTACCGTTATCCGTTATATCAGTTTTACGTAGATAAAAATGGCCTTAAGAAAGGTGAGAGACCAGTAAAAGACATTAGACGAGAAAATCTTTCCTCTATTTAGTTATTTAAATATGCTATTCAACTGTAATAGAAAAATAAAAACAATTGTCCGACGGGTATCATAACGTTATAATTATCACGTCGAAGAAATACATGTCTGTAGTCCTGCACACCATTCAAATAGTCCTGCCACAGTACTGTAGAATTACATGAAATGTATTCAGGGCTAGACCCTGGATTTCCCGCTTTACGCGAGCGGTCGTTTGAACCGCTTTCGCTATCTGTGCGCAACTCAGTGCCGGACGTAAACCTCGGTATGTCGCCGTTCGTGCGTCACAACATGCATTCGTACTCGTTATGGGATTCCGCTGTAGGGGAAGAACGTTTCGACTCAAATTCGCGGCCGGTTATCGGCGGATAAACGCAATACTGAAGTGCTTGTGTTGTTTAGAAATACGATGGAGTGTTCCTTCGGGCATGTGTGCATAGTGGGTAGAGGTTGTGGCGCAGGAACGACGACATATGGAAGATAAGATATGGTTATAGGTCGTGCACAGATAGCCGAAGCGGTTAAGACGACCACTCACGTAAGGCAAGGAATCCGGTTTCGAGTCCCAGTCCCCAAATTTCATTGTCGTCATTCCTTTATGCAGCTGATGGTTGTCCGTATTCGCAACTGCGAATTCATTTACTTTATTTCATAACGTCTGTAGTCGTCGCTGTGGCTGTTCTTTCGGACATACTTGCATGTCTGAAGGAACATTGCATCGTACTTATTCACAAAACAGGCGTTCCGATATCATAGTACCGTAGAACACTGCTATATATCCTCAACAAAATAGAATTTGACATGAAACGATAATTTGAATACGAGGTACACAGTGTTTATTTAAACGTCTTGTTCGCATACTTGTTTGAAAACAATTATCGGTTTCGACTAGACATAGTAATCCTCAGAATCTCCCATTCTCCTGCACTGGAAGAAGTCATAACCATGTACAAATATGATTTATAATTCATATTTCTGCATCGTTATGACTTGTTACTGTGCAGCAGAACGAGAGTTTCTGAACATAGCTGAAACTGGCAAATCTCTCCAAAAAAATTTCGGAATCAGGACAGTTGACTAAAATACAGTGTGAAATGGAGTTTGTTCGGTAACTGGTCTACCTCATTTCAAGGAGAACAACACTGCAACAATCTCTGATGTTTTTCTAAAAGCGCGAAGAAACAATACACACGTTGGTGAGGTGCAGCGAATGCTTCCAGTATTATAAAACGAGTCTCAAACATGAAGAACGAACTGGCAGATCATCTCTCTGTGAAGAACCGTAAATGTCAAAAGAAGTGAGGCCTTACTGAAGGACTTCCTGGCTTCACCGCTCTAGCCACAGGTGGACTAGTCGGGGCCGACCGACCGCGATGTCATGCTTTGCCAAAAGGTGTCATGTGGATGCAGTTATTCAGATGAGCAGGGTCAGCACACCGCTGTCCCGCCCGTTGTCGGCTTTGAAGACCTTAGATCTGCTACTTCTCATTCCGGTAGCTCCTCAATCGGCATCACGAGGTAGAGTTGACGCAGTTCCAGTTCTCGCGAAAAGACAAAATCTCCATGGCAGTACCGGGAATTAAACCTAGATGTTCCGCTTGGCAGTCAGCTACACTGGCGTATCGCAATCCAAGTGACTGCGACAAAATGGATTATCAGTCACAAAACAGTTTTCAGTATTCTAGAAGGTATTTTAAAAAAGACAAATGTCACCGTCCGGAGGGTTCCGAAACTTCTTCCATTCAAAAAGCCTGCCAGATCGACGAAGGAGCGGACATGTTGCAGCTGTGTCAGATCAATTCATGTCAGTCCAGCCACCTAATCATAACACCACTATAAATGGCGAAGATCCATCCACCATCGAGCAAGGCAATGTAGAGTGATTTCTGGGATTAACACGTTGTGGTGCTAACAGATTGTGCTCGTAAGGAGCCAGTCGCCACAGGAGGTTATTTCCGAAATCTCTTGAAAAAGGTCGTGGGAGGGCTTGCAGATGAAGCGTCGCGGGAGCCTGTCCCCATCAACATGCTGCTTCTTTGGATTGCCAAATTTGGCTCACCATCCGTATTGCAACGAATTACTTCTTCTTTCAATAGTATCTTCATATCGCGTGACACAGCCACAAAGTTATCAAAAGACACCTACGTTCAGCACCTTTGCTGTATTGTGATCACAGTTGTTGTGATTCTTGAAATTTTCTCTCTGTAAAGAGTATTCAATGAAGTTTCGGGATTGCAGCCGTTTAACGTCAACTTTTTCTCCCGATATTTCGGCTGAAAACCATTCAGCCACCTTCAGGTGAGAATTTCGCACTGGAGATTGCTAGTTCGCACCGCTACGTTTACTTATACCAAAAATTGGCGTGAAGACGCGTGCGCTCATTTAGCGGCTGCCTTGTGACGAGAATACTCCTGTGGAGTCTGTATCGTGGTGAACTTTGTAATCCTACCAGTTAGCAGATTTAAACTTCGCGAAATCCCCATAGATTCCCCATAGATGCGGCAGCGGGAGAGATCTCTCATATCCTGTATACCGATGATCTCAACTGATTTACCCATTTACAGAGGAGGAGGGGGGGACGAATGGACACAGTGTGTGTGTGTGTGTGTGTGTGTGTGTGTGTGTGTGTGTGTGTGAAAATTCCTAAGGGACCAAACTGCCGAGGTCATCGGTCCCTAGATACTATTTAAACTAAAACTAACATATGCTAAGAACAATACACAGACCCATGCTCGGGGGAGGACTCGAACCTGCGGCGGGAGGGGACAGAGAGAGTGAAGGAGAAGATGGACAGAGGGACGAGGGAGGAGGAGGTAGAGAGAGACATGGGATGAGGAGATGGAAAGAGAGCGAGGAGGAGCTGATGGACAGAGATGGTGGGGAGAGAGGGAGATCAGGACGTCTATCCAATTTCCATACATATTTAGCAATTGTGAAACATTGCCAGTTCACTAGTTACAGTATAAAATACATTTAGTTAAAATATGACGTACGTCACAGGTGGCACAGATTGACAGATTAGGTGAGGAGTTGTTCTCTCTCCTGAGTAGGAAGTCATGGGTTAGGAGACAATGTCTTATTCAGAGACGGATTAGGGTGACTTCATCCCTCGAGAGAGACTTATGTGAAGTACACCTTGACTGGATAGTGGGTTTCACTGACCATAGCTTACTCTTACAGCTAGCCATTCCTTCTCCCACAGTTGTATAGATCTCCGACAGACCAGCAAATGAGAGCCTGTACGTGTACGGCACATCATTTCACGTCATGTTCTCTGGAGGCCTCCTTCGCTCCTTGGTCTGCTTGCTCCTTTTAAAAATCCCATGTGCCCTGGTACCCAGCAAAAGGTACATGTTTTCATTCTCGTTGAAGGAGTAGAAGGATCTCAGATATATTTTGTGTCATTTTCTCCACGGGGTACAGATACTGCAACGTGAACAGAACATTCAGTGAATCAGATATGACGAGAAACTTCTTTCTCTGAAGACGCCACGTCTGCTCCTAGGTTAAATATAGTTCTACAGCAAACACAATGTATTCCTTAGGAGGGCGAATCCTGAAGATGCAGTTCGGGTGTACTACTGACCAGCCAAGGGATTCTCCTTGCTTTGAGCCATCAGTATAAACAATTTTGAAACCATGATGCCTACCTAAAACGTTAGAAAACAAATATTTAAAGATTAAATCTGAAAGGCACTCTTCCTTAAAAATGTTATATCTAACGTAATTGTGGTCCCCCTTATGAGGGTAGGTGGTGATCTGGCTCAGCGTTGGTCTACAATTCTGAAATCTCTCACATCTGTCTCTAAAAGGCAGTCCTTCACGTGAATCACTCAGTTTTCCTTGCCTCCAGTCGATTACTGAAAGGTCTTTCCACTGGTGGACGAGAAGCGGTAAGGTATGCAGGAATCAGTGGCATAGATAATGCCTTATAGGCTTGTCGCACCATGAGTAGTTGCTGCCTAAAACAAATTAGTTGCTCTGGCCTCAGTGCAGAAGCTTGGCATGGGACAGGTGTTAAAGACCCTGGTGACCAGCCTAAGATACTGTGCTTTACGATTATTAGGATGTGGTAACAAGTTAAGCTTAAAGTGAAATATGAGTCCCAGAAACCCCAACATTTCCTTAAAACTGAGAAAAGGGTCGTTCATCCTCAACTTATGAAAGGTAAAAGCAGAACGTAAACTGTTCAGAAACAAACACAGAGACTTCTCGTTTGAGGAAGTAAAACCTTTCTTCCCGAACCGTTCCTCCAACCTTCTAATAATTAGCTGCGACTGACGAGTTGTTGTTGCTAGAAAGAAGAAAGAGCAAAACATAGGAAAGCCGTCCACAAACGATGAACAGCGCACAAGTCTTTGACTGTTAACTTAATATCATTAATAGCTATGGTAAAGACAGTCACACTTAAAACGCTAGCTTGAGGGACAGTATTCTCTTGTTCAAAGCAATCAGAGAGGACGTCATCAACTTGATATTTAAAATGACGTGTGAAAAGGAAGGGCCAAATAAAAACGGGAAAACATCCTTTAAAGGCCTATTCATGTAGCCGCCCAAGAATATTATGCCTCCAAAGAGTTTCGAAAGTATTCTTGATGTCAAAAAAATATAACTATTAACTAATACCTGCGTGGGACTTCCTGTAGTGTAACTGCTTCCAGGAGACCGAGGTTGTCAAAGACGAAGCGGTATCTCACGAACCAACACTGAAAGCGCAAGGATCTAAGATCCAGACAAGACGGTGTTATACCATCTGCTCCCAGGGCTTTCACACGCAGTAACTAATGGCTGTATTATTATAACCACTCGGGAACCTAATGTCCTTCCCAAGTATTTAGAGTGAAATTAAAAGTTTCTTGACTGTAAAATTAAGTTAATAATGCCGAGGAGAATTTCTTTGCTTTGGCCTATGACATGCCTTAATAAGCTGTATTGAGCCCTATTACGATCAGGTGATATACCACCAGCTGCAGATAACAGCTGTCTTCATCATTATTTGCACAAATGAAGTCTCAGCCGCCCCTCTCAGCGGCCAGTCTGCAACGTGGGAAAGCTGGGTCCTGTCTGATAGTGATGGTAACCCTGGCGAAATATCCCGCGATTGTTTGGATAATGTCTCGCAATTTGGTTTGGAGGCTTCCGTTCCGCATTACATCAACCAGGGGGAACTTACCACATCTCCCAGAAATGCACCTGATGGTACTTCTAGTGTGACGGTTCATGGCGTTCAGGAACTGTTGCCCTGATTTCTTCTTGCTGTCTCTAATAATTTGATGATTTTTTCACCTGCTATACATAAGGCTTCAAAGTTCTCTGCAGCTGACGTGCATTTGACCTACACAGAGCTGCCTGCCTGCCCTTGGTTGCAGAGTGGAATTCGTTGATCCACGACGGAAAAGGTGGCCTTTGTAGCTGGTCCAAAGACAGTGAAATGGATGCCGAAGCGGCCTGATGAATCTTTTCAGCACAAAATCCTTGACGCTGTCACCTTTTTTGGCCCCAGCAAGCTGATTGTACAGCATACAGATTGCCGTAGTGAGAGCCAGTTGCGATGGCTTTCTTTGGCACACTTCTCTGACTGGCAGGTGTATCCAGATCGGAAAATGATCACTAAGCTGCAAGTCATTGACCACTTACCATTAAAAGTGTTTGTGAGGACTGGAGAGCACACCGAAATATCGATAGTAGCGGAGAATCCTGTTTCAGTGCCGAAATGTGTTCTCTGGCCTCTATTCAACAGACTCGTGTAGTGGATCAGTGCAGGTTCTAAATCAATGGGCCGACTGTTCTTCTTAGGTAAGCAAACTGCATACTTGACCTTGCCATTATGTAAACAAAATGCTACGTGCTGAAGGTCCTTACGTAAACGAAATGGCCAGGGTACACATTCAGCTATTTGTAAACAAATCGCTCACTTGGCTGTGGCCTTTGTGTAACCATAACGGGCACCAGACCATTTTAGTCTAATGTAAACAAACCGATCACTTATGCTCTCATATTTATTTATGTAATTCCAATTTATAACCAGGTACTTTAGCGTTAGCTTTATTACCGTAATTTATGACCGAAAATGACCATCTTCAAGACCCTGTCCCTCTTCCTCACATTTCTAGTCGAACTGGGTGGACCATTTTACTTTCACATATGTGAGCCAAAAATGACGTTACAGTGTATTAGAAAATTTAAAGGGCTGTTAACCCACTGGTTGAATTACCTCAGTTACAATAATTTATGACCTAACAATGATGTCAGACACTTCGACAGTACAGTGGATGCGTGAAAAATGGTAGTGTTATCCTATCAGGTGAATTACAGTAATTTAATGATATTATGGCTGTTGACTGGATATTTCTGCAACTTATGACTAGCATCCATTTATATTTACAGTTTTGGGACAATCTATTAAAATTTCGGCACTAGTTGTTACAATCTTTCCCCAGTATTACAAATACTTGCTTTTCAAGATGGTCATCCAAAGACACACATAAAACTGAGACTTTTAATATTTATCAATTACTACACAGTATTATTTAAACAAAAACACTAGCATGACATGGTTAATTTTTAACAAAGCTATTTGTTATTGTTTTGTGGCAATTTGTTACTGTTCTTGGGCAACTTTTCACTTCTAGATCGCCAGCCAATGACATACATATACATCAGAATGTTTGAGAATTACTACTGTGGATTATTGAAGCAAATACAATGATATTTCAGTAGCTTAATGTTTAATAATTAGTTCAGTGCGATTTAAAATAAGTAATCTCTTGCTAAACATCAAGTCTATGTTTCACTATAAGGAACTTGACCTTGCATTATTAGTTTCTTAAGACCAAAGCCTGGATGCGTAGAACATACAACAGTAGTATGGCATAGACCATGACGAAAGAAGAAGAAGAAAAAAGATGGCCTACACAATCTGACGTCACTATCCAGCTGCATTAGAAGAGTCCCTCATTACAAGATTATAGCAAATTTGTAAATAATCGTGGGACATATAGAACACACACAGACACAGGCGCACACACACACACACACACACACATACACACACACACACACACACACACACACACACACACAAAACATCATTAACTCTTTGATGCACAGATTTTATGTTTAATTAATTTTTTAATAAAACATGCATTTTCTATGTCTGGTGGGGTTGCTAATAAAGGAAAACATGAATTAAAATTTTTTATTGTATTGATTTTGGTTTTAGATGGTGGTATATATAATATACCACCATGCCACTTAGGGCCGTACCTAAAGTTTTTGAGATATCTTGGTTTGTGCTTGTAACTCACCTTTAAATTCTACTCTAAGCAGTAATAATTAGTATAATTAATGTAAAATAATTTTATTTCTGGCAATTGGTCATTTACAATACAAAATCAAATTACAAACCTTACAAATAAAATATGTTTCTTATTCCTTTTTGTGAAAATCTTGAAAGCACCTTTTTGTTTTGCTAAGGCACAAAGGCACTTTGCATTCAGCGCACATCCAGAAAGTGCGCACTTGCTTCTTTTTTGTACTGCATTTCGCACAACGTCTGGCGGTAGTACGCTCTGGCTGGTGGGATGAATTGTCGAGACGCTGGCGTGAGGAAACATATGGCTTGTTTTTCTTTACGTGGACTTGACTCTCATGAAGTCTAGATGGCCTCAATGGTGTTTTCTGGGTTACTAAGCTTTGCAGGATACTCATCCTGAAGACTTTGGCAGTCATTTTTTCTCTATCGCCTAGTTCCTTCCAAATTATATAGCTGTTGACGATACTGACATCAAGCAGGTGAAAGAATATTCGGTGCCACCACTTTTTACTTCTCCGGCTTATTTCATATGATTTTTTCAGTTGGTCGAACTTGTCGACATTGTTCATGTGTGCATTGTAATCCATCACTGCTTGAGGACAAGGTAGCTCTATGCGTGAACCATCTCTTTCACGGCGAGTCACTGTAGTAACTTCAGGACTGTGAAAATTTGAAAGGAGATGAACAGCTCTCTTATCTTTCCACTTCAAGTAGAGGATGCCACAGTTGCTGACCCTCCAGTCAAATTCACCTCTGCTTAATTCTTTGTCTGTTTTTAATTTGGGTAAATGTTTCCTTGTTGGTTGAACTGTCCCACAGGCATATATGTTTCTCTGCTGTAAACCAGCCAACAAGTTATAGCTATTGAAATAGTTGTCGAAATAAAGATAATGGCCTTTATTTACGAGTTCAGAGGACAAACTCAGCACTACATGCTCCCCAAGGCCTGTTTGCACTGTGTCACCTACTTTTCCGGTGTAAATATCAAATTTCAAGTTGTAAGAGGTCTTGTCACACAGCATCCACACTTTGTAACCACGCTTTATGGGTTTATCTCTCATGTATTGTTTCATACTGTTGCGGCCTTTGAATTTGATCATTGACTCATCAATTGCTAGGTGTTTGCTGGGTTGGTAACACTTGGAAAAAGATTCAGATAGTATCTTGATCACTGGTCGCAGCTTGTACAGTTTGTCATAACCTGGGTGTCCTTTTTCTGGATGCAATGTGTTATCATTCAGATGAATGTTCCTCAGTAACCATCCAAACCGATTTACTGCCATCAGAGATGCAATATAACGATCATGAAGTTCTGGGGCACTAGACCAGTAGTCTCTGTATGCTGGCATACGCTTTATACCCATCAAAATGTTGATTCCCAGGAAAGTTCGTATTTCATTGTCAGTTGTTGGAGTGAAAGACTTGCCAGATTGCGTCGCATATAAATTTGTTTGGAAAACGATTAGCTGAACTAGCTCTTTTGGAAATATTTTTTCGAATATATCGATAGGTTCTGGATCATCAATGTCCCTAATAAAAGCACTTGGTCCTGATTCACTGTCGAACTGCATTCCTGAGGTAGCATTGAATTGTTGTCCCCAAGTTGGCGCTGTGTCAGCAGCGCGTTTTGGCGGAGTGGACTCACTTTCTTCCTCGCTCTCTGAAACTTCGCCTTCAGACGACACAATAGCCTCCGCAACAATGCTTGCTTCATAATCAGATTCGTCATCTGTGGTGTCAACAGTGGAATCCTCGTCTGATGGAATTTCACACAATAATCGTTCGATTTCTTCATCTCGTAAGCCTCTTCTTGACATTTTCATTTTCAAACAACAGCCTGAATCCAAGTAAAGAATACGTAAGCAAAACAAAATGGAGAAAGAGCTAAAATAAGTCACAACACAATTAAAAACTAAACTTTGTAGCGGAGGATTTCGAATTTTATACTAGGAAACGAAATGCAATAGAATACTGCTACATGCACGGTGGTACAAATAATATACCACCAAAATAAATTGTATATAAATAACGGAAGATTGTGCATATGAATGTATACATGGGTTCATACCGTAGCTGTGACGTCCAAGATATGGAAAAAACACAGGCGCAACAAGAAATTCGTTATAAACCACTATTCACACGCAAAAACCATGCACAACTCAGCACGCAGCTTTCACAGTTGTAATCTATGCAATTCTTGGCGGGAACTGATTCCTTATAGGCAGTGAGTGCCATCTGTCTGATAAGTAGAGAACTAGGTGAGCATATTAGAGTGGTGGTCGTGCAGTTAAACCACTGTGCAAAGAGCCAAGAAAATTTTCAAAAGGTGGTATACTATGTATACCACCGTGCTCCAAAGAGTTAAACAATTACCTTCACTTCTGCAGCCATCACTTCTACATGTATAAAATAGAATGGGAACCATTACATTTTTATATAAAACAAGTAAAATGTGGGAAGCCTTCTTCAGTCATGGAGACCACATTATTTTGGGAAGCTACAGCCAACAGTTTCTCCACTCATCATACAGCCATCACTTCCTTCAGGGTGAGACCGCCATCTCTGTTGCCACTGCTGCTGGTGCTGGTGTTGCGCTCGAGTAGTACATGTTAATATTAGGCCAGCTGCTGCTTCAGCTCTGAGGGAGTGACGCTATCCCAGTTAACAGCTATATCTGAAATAATGGAGCTAAAGCCCACCTCCATCTCAGGAAACGCCACCCTACCAAAGAACTCTCGAAGCAGGCGAGAGATCTTCTGTGCTTTGATGAAAAAGAGGGCCTCACTGGTGTCCAAGGTCACCCAAGCTGGCGAAGACTCTGTGGAGAAAATGGACAAAGTGCTTTTTACAAGACTGTCTGTCTCCTGCTTCCTGGTCTGTTCTTCCTCAGTATTTTGTTGACAAGAAGAGCTCAAAAGGTAGTAAGGGTGGTCTGCCTGGATCATAGTAACCCAAAACATTGCCCAGCCTTCCATGGAAGGGGTTGAATCGTTGGGCCAGCTCCCCAGCTCTGGTAAATTACAGATACATGGCTCAAAATATCGTTCAAGAGCCCCTAACAAGGAATGTAGCATCACAGAGACGAACAAGACTACCAAGAAGAAATTTGTTTATGACAACTTAGAATGTACAGTATTTTGATGTAAAAAAAGTTTTTCAGGAGATGGCAACGCTAAAGAACAATGTGGAGATGTTAACAAAAAAAGTGTAAGGGAAATGAAATGATAAGAGATTATATTCATTTCTACAGTGATATTAGGAAGGAGAGAGCCAAGAGAGGTGTGTGTGTTACTAATGATCTACAAAAATCTTCAGAAAAAGGTTAAGCGTTGGGAATTAATACAAGAAAGAATTGTGTCTGTGGACTTCTCCACTTGTGGTCATCACTGTACAAGTGTGGGAGTATAAGTCCCAACAAATGACACTGATAGCAAAACCGAAGATGAGTTTTCTGAAGAATTAACACATGTCCAAAAGAGATAAAACCTCAAATGAAATAGTCCTTACGGCAATTTTAGTGGATGATGAAATTGGCAAGTAAACAGAGGGTCTCACATATGAAGAATGTGAAAGACTAATAAATACATGCACTGCATTAGAACTGAAAATTTTTAATGATTTTCTCCCCCACAAATGCACACATAAATACAATTGGCTCAGTAACTCAAGAAATTTGAGAACAATTTTAGATTGGGATTACCTAACATGGTCAGTTCTGTAGGAGGTGATCTATAATCACCAGTACAGTAGTCTTCTTGTGAGAACATGTTATTATCCAAAGTCGCAAATATATGCACATTGATAATTAGTTTCAGATACTTCAATTGGCATGCTTCGTTCTAAGGGTACCTATAAATCAGTGTAACTGACGAATTGTAACTTACACGTTAGGTGGTAACAGTATCGTTTACTCTTCCATGCAATACATCGCAATACAGCATTGAATAACTACTAACTTAGCAGGGTATGCAAGTAGCCTCTGGGGATCTATGCCGACAGAAGGTGACACTGCCTCTAATTTCCAAGTTTTGACACAGTGTTTTGAAAGAAAGTGTTAAGAACATGGTGCAGTCCTATCAATGACATTATGAGCAGACCCGTCTAGGAACTGCTGCCTCAGTACAGCATGTTGTGTGCAATAGGTCACTTTGACAAAAAAAAAACCGCTATATCCTTTGGGCATTTATTGTTAATTGCCATTTTTTGCTAATTATGCCATAGGATTTGTGACTATGTCTTTAATATAATTTAAATTACGCAAAATATCCAAGAAAAGCTTTTGAATAACTCAGATGTGATAACCGTGCCGTGGTAAACAGTAGAAGTTAACTGTGGTTTTTTTCTTAAGGACAGTGGGATAACGAGATGCACGTCATCCATCCACCACATACTGCGAAAATACGAGCATCATTCCTAAGCAGCTTCATATAGGGATGGAGACTTATAAATAGCTCTTTTGAATACCTCTAATATGGTAGTAGACACCATTATTTCTAACAAATCCACCATTGCGTGATCACCCTTCACTAGCATTTACAGCAAAATCAGGTATCCTGTATCTTCAAATCGTATGCAAATTTGTTTCCATATATTCTTTTTAAACTAGGCTTAGCTTGCACATCGGTAACAGCTTGCTGTTTTTCGAGTAACAGTTTATAGTTGTCTTTCATGGCAAACTTTTCCACGCTAACTGCTCTTAAAGGAGAGTTTTTTTTAGTAAGGATCGGTCTTAGTCTATTCAGTACACAGCTTTTACTTCGGATGACCACTTAAATAACAATATGTGCAATTTACAGACTACTACATGTTGAAACAATGTAACCATTCTGTCTTAAGCAGATCCAAATGTGAGTAGGGATTTATAAACAGATTTTTCGTTTATCTTATCATTTTTCTGCGAGTATGCCCATGTGTTACTACACTTCATTATTATATATAGCAAATAGAGGTATATTGCGTTCCCATTTCATATACAGATGTTTTGCGTAACAATAATAATGTATACTTAAATGGGAAAAAACATTCTGCACAAGAATAATTGAACTCCTGCAGGATATCTTAACGGGCAGGGATTGCGTTGTTTACCATTCAACTGTGGTACAGATTGCTCACCCAGACAGAGTATCGATAAAGTGTACTTCTTCTCCTTCCACATGTGTACATCAGAATTTCTACACTAAATCTAGCTCTCAAAGACGGAGGTGGATTGTGCTACAGTGTTGCCTTTCAAAATGGTGGAGCACAGCAGTCAGTTGTCCTTTCCCTCCAGGCTTTATTAAAGTATATCTAGATTTCGGCTAGTAACTGTCAATTATTAATGCAGCTTTGCAGAGTTTTAATACATGTCCTAGTATGTCAGTCAGTCGCCTGTTGTTCAGGCTCCCGTTACAGTTCATTCAAAACTACACTGATGAAGGCCAGTTACTATACCAAATCTAGATTTGCTTTAATAAAGCCTGAAAGGAAAGGGCCACTCGTTGCTGTGCTCCATCATTTTGGAAGTCATACCACAGTCATGAAGTGCATTTCACATTCCTAATGGAAGGTAGCTTTGGTGCTACTGTGTTGACTTTAATTATCTTACATTTAACTTTACAAAATCAAGCCCCATGGCCACCTAATAACGATAACATTAATTTATAGTTTCTCCTATGCTGCTAACACAGAATAGCATCTGCCTCTGTAAAACATCGAATATGCACAAAAGGTAGAAATTGGGAATTATGCTTGAGGAACAGATTTTATCCTCTCGTAAACAGCTGGCCCAGCTGCTAAGGGCATTACATTGGTACTTAGCGTTGGTATGCTGAAGTATCTGTCTATTGTTCATGATGTTCTGTCTCTCTTAATACATCTAGATTAAAGAAATACTGAACTAGATTAATTTGGAGCCGTTTTATCAAATAACAAACACTGCGCTTCTGGTAATTATGGAAGTGGGACTTAAAACGTGGGTGAAGTATCATACAGTGGAAATAATCGGAATTTAGTTTTATCTATATGTGATTTCATGTGCTTGAGCTTTGAAATTCTCTTCTATTATTCGTGTGACATGTAGCGTAATTGAAATTATATATTTCTTTGTATTATCTTATTCGATACCCTGCCAAAGTAAAAAAGGATGGTATTTATGATTATCTACGTGGATCTTTTGGACGGTGATGTTACAAAGTAGTGGAATGTAGTTAGTTGGAGCATCCGTTTCTCCAATCAAGTGCATATAAGTGGGAAGTCTGTCTCTGCGGAATACCTCATAAAAGCCAAAAGGACAGTTCTCCTTTTTGAGAAAGACTTTGTGACCGCTATATGAATACTGGGAAGCATCGTACTACGGATGAAAACTGATCTGTACGGGCGTGTACATTAGAGAGAAAAAAAAAGCCGGTCGGAGTGGCCGAGCGGTTCTAGGCGCTACAGTCTGGAACCGCGCGACCGCTACGGTCGCAGGTTCGAATCCTGCCTCGGGCATGGATGTGTGTGATGTCCTTAGGTTAATTAGGTTTAGGTAGTTCTAGGTTCTAGGAGACTAATGACCTCAGCAGTTAATTCCCATAGTGCTCAGATCCACTTCAACCATTAGAAAAAAAATTGAGTGCCCTATTTGTAACATCTAAAGTTGTACATCTATTGCCACTGACTCTACTATGTTCAAACATGGTGTAGACATCCTCTTCACCTACAAAAAAGAAGGCGATTGCATACACAATGTGATATCAGAGAATGACGCATTTTAGTTTATAGTCCAGTCAGCATAAAAATTGTTACAGTACAGGTCTCCGCACAGAAAAATATTTCAAGGTGATGAAATGTTAATAACACCTCATTTCTGGAAATATTACTGTTATAAAATTCTTAGAGTTTATGACTCCAA
Source organism: Schistocerca piceifrons (assembly GCF_021461385.2). NCBI lineage: Eukaryota > Metazoa > Arthropoda > Insecta > Orthoptera > Acrididae > Schistocerca > Schistocerca piceifrons. The sequence goes on from NC_060138.1 coordinate 952,326,821, forward strand.
TGGAACCCAGTATGCGTATTCATTTCTATAGAAACGCTAGCTGTCACAGATTAGGTAGTGATGGCTCATATGATGGATCCTCTGTCTGTATGCCATCTGTGGGTGGAGGTGGGGGGCAGTGCTTTAAGTCTATTAGTTCGGGGATGGTCATTCACCTCGGCAGTGTCACCACAGATGTGAAGCAGCAGCTACTGTGATATTAAAACACTTTGGATCGAGCAGTGCAGCAGTGGCAGACGCAGCTCTGATGGCAGTCTGACCCACTAGGAAGTGGTGGCTATATGCTACTTGAGAAAGCCACCGGATACAGTTCCTAATCATGACACAATCCCGATGGCTGAAGAGGCCTTCCACACATGTTACTAGATTGAAATAAAAACGCAACTGACCCGTCCTGTCCTATACCAGCGGTGCTGATAGCAAAATAGTGTAGGAAATTGTATAAAAGTGAGTTACTAATACACTTTAGCCACTTCGTGTGTGTGTGTGTGTGTGTGTGTGTGTGTGTGTGTGTGTGTGTGTGTGTGTGTCTGTATCGTTCCTACTTGGACTTTTTTATTTAACCTACTACACATTTGGAAACAAATCGCAACACCAAGGAGGATTTGTGCGACATAAATGAAAGTCGGTAGGCGTGTTTCTACATCTGAAAGATGATGCGTTTTCTGATTTCACACCAGTCGCATAAGAGTGGCGCTAGTAGTGCCACTATGAGGATGCAAATCTGGTTTGCTTTAAATACACGCTGTAACGGTCGTGAGTGTTAATTACCTATGAGACTACACGTGATGAGTTGATGGCAGTCAAGAATTCCTTTAAGGGAATTAACACGTCATTATCACAAGAAGCATGATGTTCCTTCTGCCATACTGCAGAAAGATTTGGCAGTAATGCAGCCACTTTACAAGATTCCTGGCAGCGGTCGTCATATTATTGTATGGTCGCAGGGAAACCGGACTTTAGATGGCCACGTAGCACTACAAGAGGGAAGACCATCGTGTTCGGCGTGGCCGTCTGGCGCATCGTACATCTGCAGCAACAATTTGAGCAGCAGTTTGCACCACATGCGAGCAATGAAATGTCACAAATCGGTCACTTCAGACATGCTGGGTTCCACTGAAGACGTAAACTCAAAGAATATTACAACACTAATATTTCCAGAAATGAGGTGTTATTAACATTTCACCATCTTGAAATATTTTTCTGTATGAAGACGTGTACTGTAACAATTTTAATGCTGACTGCACTAAACACCAAAACGCGTCATTCTCTGATATCAGACAGATTGAAGGTGGTCAAGTGCCACAATGTGTATGCAGTCACTTTCTTATGTGTAGGTGAAGAGGATGTCCACGATTGGTTTGAAAACAGTAGAGCTAATAGCAATAGATGCACAAGTGTAGATGTTACAAATAGGGCACTCCACTTCTTTTCTAATGCACAGGCCCAGGCAGATCATTTCTCATCTAGAGTACGATGCTTCCCAGTAGTTTGATACTTCAGTGGCGCCAAGTGATAGCTCATCGGATGGCATGGTGGAGAACTGTTGTATTTTCTGATGAAAGTTGATTCAACCTTGATACCAATGATGGCCGTGTGGTTGTTAGAAGGTGGTCAACTGAGTGCCTGAAACAGAACTGTCATCATGCTAGACGCACAGCACCAATACCTGAGTTATGGTCTACGGTGTGATTTTGTGTGACAGCAGGAGCACTCTGGTTGCTATCCCACACACTCTGACTGCAAAACTGGTGATTCGACATGTTGTGCTGCCACTCATGAACAGCATTCCTGGGGATGATTTCCAACAGGACAGCTCTCGCTCACATATAGCTGTTGTTACCCAATATCGTCTACAGAGTATCAAGATGTTGCCTTGGCCTGCTCAATCACTAGATCTGTTTCCAATCGAGGTCATATGGGATATCAGCGGCCGACAATTCCAGCGTCTCACACAATAGCATTGACTATCCCTATACTGATCAACCAAGTGCCATAGGCATGGAACAGCCTCCCACAAACAGACATCTGCCACCGGTACAATACACTGCATGCGCGTCTGCGTGCTTGCATTCAACATTCTGGCAGCTACACCGATTATGAATGTACCAGCATTTCACATGGGCAATGGCTTATTTTGCACTTACATTAACTCACGATCTTGCAATGTAAATCACTTAAATGTGTCACCTAGACAAATGTACTCCTGAAATTTCGTTAACCTGCGTTAACTGGTTTTTGGTACCGCCATTTTTTTGCTGTCATTGTATTTACGAGTCTACTATAATCTTATAGGGTCAGACCCTCCTAACGGGTACTGCTAGTGATGCCAAACTGTGTAAGCCATTATTTTTAAACATTAATAGTGCTAGGTCAAGTTCCATACAGTGAAACATACATTTACTGTGTAGCAAGAGCGTATTTGTATAAATAACACACTGTGCTGATTGTCAAAGATTAAGCTATTGGGATATCAGTGACTTTGTTTGAATAAAGTGCTGTGGTAGTTGTTAAACATTAAAAGTCGTATTTACATGTGTCTTAGGATGTCAAACTTAAGCAGTGTAACTTGCAATACTGGGAGAAAATTTAAACAGATAACCCCAAAAGCGTAAGAGATTGCCACAAAATGAATATAAAATGACGGTAAGTTGCAGAAAATGCCGCTGGACAGCCATGACCTTAAATTAATTATCCAACAGCATAGCGCCCCATCATTTTCACACATTCTCAAAGTGTCTTACCCCATTTTCTGGGTCATAAATCAATGTAATTAAGATAATTCAGCCCCAATTTCAATATCCTGCACGCGCTGTAATGTCTAAATTCTGATGTCATTTCTGGGTCATGAGCGCTGTAATTCAACCCACCTATTCGCAATAGAAATGTTGGAGAGGGGGAATGAGGGGGGGGGATCTTGAAAGCCACCATTTTCAGTCATAAATTATGGCAACTGAGTTAGTAGAAAAAGCATCTGATTGTAAATTAGACTTATATTAATGTAACATAAGAATAAAAGCAAGTGGTTTATTTAGCACAGGCTAAAAGAATTTTTTCACGTGTGTCCTGTACTTATTGGAAGCTGTTAGTAGTGAGGTTTTTCTCTGTTTTCCCACCTGCTATTCCAACATAATGTGGAGTTTTCAGCAGTTAGGACGATGCGTTGGGGGGGGGGGGGGGGGGTGATTGCTTGAGTAACTTCTTGTTCCCTCAGACAGTCATCTCCATCCATCCCATCGTTTACTCCACCTAGCTGGCCAAAGGTCACACTGATAATTTTTGACATGACGGTTTTGGACTGTTGTGTTTCGTCCGGAGACCTTGTTTTGGGGATGGTAGTAGAGGTCCTTTTGAGAGATACAATTTTTTTTCTCGTTTCCTGTCTATCGTCAGGGCGTGTTATTCTTCGTGCCAGTAGGTTCTGCTGCCACCATAAGTTAGGCTGTAGGAAACCTCAAATGTTTCACCAGTGATTCAGATTTGTGGACAGATTTGCAGCTGACAATTTGCTGCTCTCTATTCAGCTGTCAATGTCTGTGTATCAACATTTTTCTTAAAGGCTGCTTCAGTACTGATGCGAATGATATCATGCAATTGCGTGACTGTATCGCCTTAAACACTTTCTCCCCTTTGGGGTAGGTATGTAGGGCCCTTGATGCTTGATAGCGTCCATTTTCTTTAGATGTGCTACTGTTGCTAATTTGGACACCTCGCCTCCGTAATCGACTACGCCGAAGCTATCATAAAACTGGAACAGGTTTGCTTATTCTACTCACGAAGACTTCTGGCTATATATATAGTGTTATGAGAGATTTTCCTCTCAAGATCATCATGTGTAGTAAACAAATGAGATTGTCTTCGAACGAAGATGAGATCTCACTAAAGTTTGACGGTCAGCACTATATCTCTGTATTCCAACGCAAGTGGGTGATGAAGTGAGGAGCCTTGCAAATGAAGACGCATGGTTGTCTTCGGAGAAACACCCGTGCACCTACGATATTGGGAGGTTTGAGATACGAGCGCTCATGCGGTGTCCTCATTTAGGTATTCTGTAGTTTCAGTATTTCACTTCATGTGTATATTTGGTTGGTTCTTTTCAATAGGTCACGTCGTATTCCTTCCTCATTATTAACATACACTGAAGACCCAGAGGAACTGGTAAACCTGCGTAACATCGTATAGGGCCCCCGTGAGCACGCAGAAGTGCCGCAGCACGACATGGCATGGACTCGACTAATGTCTGAAGTAGTGCTAGAGGGAACTGACACCATGAATCTTGCAGGGTTGACGATAAATCCGCAAGAGTACGAGGGAATGGAGGTCTCTTCTGAACAGCACGTTGCAAGGAATCAGAGATATGCTCAATAATGTTCATGTCTGGGGAGTTTGGCGGCCAGCGGAAGTGTTTAAACTCGGAAGAGTGTTCCTGGAACTACTCTGCAGCGATTCTGAATGTGTAGGATGTCGCACTGTCCTTTTGGAATTGCCCAAGTCCTTCGGAACGCACATTGGACATGAATGGAGGCAGGTGATCAGACAGGATGCTTACGTATGTGTCACCTGTCAAAGTCGTATCCAGACCTATCAGGGGTCCAATATCACTCCAACTGCACACTCCCCACACCATTACAGAATCTCCACCAGGTCGGCCGGAGTGGACGAGCGGTTCTAGGCGCTACAGTCTCGACCTGCGCGACCGCTACGGTCGCAGGTTCGAATCCTGCCTCGGGCATGGATTGTTTGATGTCCTTAGGTTAGTTAGGTTTAACTAATTCTAAGTTCTAGGGGACTGATGACCTCAGAAGTTAGGTCCCATAGTGATCAGAGCCATTTTTGAACCTCCACCAGCTTGAACAGTCCACTGCTGACGTGCAGGGTCCATGGATTCATTAAGTTGTCTCCATACCCGAACACGTCCATCCGCTCTATACAATTTGAAACCAGACTTGTCCGACCAGCCAACATGTTTCCAGTCGTCAACAGTCCAATGTCGGTGTTGACGGGCAAGGCGAGTGTCGTGCAGTCATCAATGGTACAGTAATTGGTCTTTGGTTCCGAAAACCCATATCGATGGTATTTCGTTGACTGATTCGCACGCTGACACTTTGTGGACCAGCATTGAAGTCTACAGCAATTTGCGGAAGGGTTGCACTTCTGTCACGTTGAATGTTTCTCTGCAGTCGTCGTTGGTCTCGTTCTTGCAGGATCTTTTTCCAGCCCCAGCGTAGTCGGATAATGTCTTACCGGGTTCCTGATACGCAATGTACACTCGTAAAGTGGTCGTACGGGAAACGCCCCACTTTATCCGTACCTCTGAAATGCTGTGTCCAGTCGCTCGTGCGCCGACTGTAACATCACTTTCAAACTTGCTTAAATCTTGTTAACCTGCCATTGTAGCAGCAGTAACTGATCTAACAACTGCGCCAGACACTGGTTGTCTTATAAAGGCGTTGCCGATCGCAGCGCCGTATTCTGCCTGTTTGCATCTCTCTTGAATACGTATGCCTATACCAGTTTCTTTGGCGCTTCAGTGTATGAACTAGTTTATCACATAAGTATTTAACGAAATAAAACGTTAATGATACTGTATATGTGCAGTGGGTTGGTATGTGATGCTGTGCTCAAGAGAGTTAAAATAAAACTTCGAGTACCTAATTTGCAACTAGGTGTCTTACATGACGATTAAGTGCACAACATCTCTGTAACTAATTTACTTGTATTGGAAGACACTGTATATCATTTATGACACTAAATTTAGTAGTGAAGAAATGAATTAGTCTGTGAAAAGCCATTACAACAGCTTCACTGTAAGCTGGTCAACGACTGTTAATTGTTTTCAGAGTAGCGTATATGCTATAATCCAATGCTTACACACTCTTTGATATTTGGTGGCTCATATGTCTTATTTGCTGTACTAACTGGAAAAAATACTTGTGACAAACACGGGTTGTTAGAGTGGTCTCTTTCCTCGGTTTCCTGACTGAGAGCGCTTTTCGCAGACGTCTGTGATAATATTTGGCGTCTGGAAACACACGTCATCCAGCTATGAAACGACTATATCGAGTGCGTTCGTACATCGGAGTTAGTTTTATATTCAGATGGTCTTGTGTCTGCCTGCTTCGTGACGCAGTACCTCGCTTCTAGTATTTCTCCCTTTCTTGTCATCCTCTACTTACTTTTAGCATCCTACGTAGCAGATCTCGCTAAGAAGCAGGTATGCGGCTTATTCTCTTTTGAGGTAGGCTTCACTCCTCTTCTGTTCCGCACTGTTGCTCTTCCACATGTTCATAAATATATGCCTATCTCTCCTACCTAATAATCAATATGCTCGTGCTGATGTTAGATGTGTTTCATTTATCATCCGCAAGTGCCAATGTGTGGGTTAGCGGAATTTGATAACCTTGAATTCATTCTACTATCAACTACTATGCACTGCTCCGTTCCATACGCCATATGCTGACGAATAATTTCTACGTTTTCTCGGAAATTTCACTTCAGTATATCGTATTTTTACATGAAGCGTGTCTTGTAAATGTCCGCCCCTGGTAGCTGAGTGGTCAGCGCGACACGATGTCCTAACCAACGGCCCGGGTTCGATTCCCGGCCGGGTCAGAGGTTTTCTCCGCTCAGGGATTGGGTGTTGTGTTGTCCTTATCATCGTCATTTCATCCCCATCGACAAGCAAGTCGCCGAAGTGGTGTCAACTCGAATGTCTAGCACGAGGCGAACGGTCTACCCGACGGGAGGCCCTAGCCACACGGCATTTCCATTTATATTGTAAATACCCAGCATTCGTCCCCTGTAACACACACCTTTATAGCCATAGCGTAATATAAGTTTTCTCTTCTCTTTATGAGTTTTTAGATGTTGTTCAGGGTACCACACATATTTGAAAATCTGGCTGGTGTTGCGTTAGCACTTTATCACTGTCTAGAGAGTTTTCATATTGACGAATTGTAAATTCTGGAAACAGACTAAAATATACGTATGTAGTTCTAAAGCACAAACTGCTAAATGATAAATTTAGGAGTATGTCCTTACATCTTATCGCTGTTATTCTTCTTTCTTTTGTAATATTGCTCTTAAACAATAAACCTATATTTACTGGAATGTAAATGAGCCACTTTTATTTCAGGCCGTATTACCGAAAAAGCTGTCCTTTTGTATTATGACTGACTGTCGAATGACATGATACAAACAATAAATTTATTACCATTCTGAAAACCACAAGGTGCTATTACATTAATCGATTTCCATTATGTCTATCTCATACTTCCACGGCATAAAAATATGGAAACATTGCATGTTGCATGCAGCGTAACTTTTTTGTTATAATGTTAAAAACAGTTTAGTACTTTCAAGTAACTCTCACACCGAAGAAATGAGATTAAAATCGGAAAATCGAACTGTTCCTAAATCCAGACATGAACTAAACACGAGTAACTGAACAACAGAGAATCCATTGTCAATGTGAAATTCAAATCACTCCATGTCAATGAACTCATGACGAATCCTTTATTTAAGAGAGTTCAAATAAAAAAAATAGAAATAAGTATTAATACATATTATTTATAGCTTTAGTATTTCGGAGTAGTTCGTAAAATCTGAATTTACATTTATTGTTGAATAACAGTCTTACAAGAAATGAGATAGTGATGCACTGTTTAATAATACATTTCAGAATACAATCGGCTCCTAGTTTCTCACATGTTTTGGGGTTGGTCCATGTGCATTTACTTATCATCGACAGTGGTGTCATTAGGGAAGGCCAGACGTTTTTTGAGACTGCACTGCTGACCATAAAAACTGCTAAATCACGAGGTGCCATACATGCTTGTTCATGCAAATTATTTGCATTTCAGCGCAATTGCACAAAATAGTTAGAAGTACCATATAAATTATGTATATTATATTAGATAATTTGTGAGAAAATCGTATCTAGACTTGTGTAAGAAGGAGAAATATGGACCAATACATGTCAGAATTCGACAACAGAATTCGCTTTGGATGAATGCGTGATTGATGGTATCGTAACGGCCATAATTCGGCTCGCAGGCCACGCCCCAGCCCTAGTGCCAAAGCGCTCAGACTTGCTTCACATTTCCCCCACCACCACGCCGCGCTGTCGGAGTGTAAGGACTGGGAAGAGGGTAAAACAAAAGAAGCGCATTATTCGAATGGTAGTAAAATCGTACCGCACATGACACATAAATCACAAACAAAATAAGTTTTCAGCATTAATTATTTTTGGAGCGCTGAAGACATAACTTTATCTGGTACAGGCAGTAAGCATACTGTCAGACGCAGACGATTTCACAGAATTTTGCACTTAAGTTGCCACATAATCGTGACTTGCTTAGCTTCATAAACGAAAAAACGTCTTTCACACAAATACGTTGATCGAAATATTGTAGCACTTTTGCAAACTCATTAAGGAGACTTGGAAAATGTACCTGAAAAAAGCAATGCCCACGTCCTGGACACTTTGAACGCCATAAATTTGTTATTAAAACTGTAATTACCGTGCAGATCAGTCAGTTACATCTTCTCATGCACAAAGGCACTTTCAACTGAAACGGTAAACGGTCTCGAAAACAGATTTAAGACTGACCATGTTCTGAAAACCTCTATAAAACTATCCTTGTAATTCTTGCAAGATGTGGCGTGTGTGTGTGTCAGCTCGATGGGGTGGTTAGTCAAGTCTGGTTGACACAGGTCTGCGTCCGTCGATCGCGACATCTCCGATCTATAACTGTTAAAACAAACTCCTAGTTGGTTTGCTTGGTTTCAGATACTATCTCCCTTTAACAGATATCCGCGCATCGATGGAGCAGCACGCCGAATTGTATAAGCGGCCCTCGCTTATAATTGAAGCAATGGGGTTTGAAGGATGTCTGTCTTCTTTACTGCTACACACAGCGACAGTACCACTCGGTACCGCAGCTACACCCTTTATCTGAAACGATAAACCAAATCTCCTTAAAATTTTATTAAATTGCATTACAATCTCCATTGAAGTTTTTCATTGTAGTCGCAGCGAACTTACAGTTCGATGCGGCTACAACTCTTTTCTTGAATAAATTTTATCCCGGATCACTTTATCTCGTCTGGGTATAATCTTCGTAAAGCATATATTTTGAATTCTTTATTTAGACGTTCATGCTTCGTAGACTAAGTAATCATCCGGTACTCTTTTATTTAGTTCATTCCGTGGAATAGATGTTGTTAGTTCCCTAGTATTTCTGTTGGTCAAACTTTCAATAGTGTTAATATTTTGTTGCCAGTAGCCACCGTCAAGGTCAAGATAACTAATTTTTATATCTTTTGCTGCCAAATGGATGTCATTAGGAGCTCTATATATGGGGTGTTATAAAGACCACAATGAATTCTTCAAACCTCGCGCTTTCCTTGAACCTAGGGAACTGTTAGCCTTTGTCAGGATGTGTTGTTTCTACAACGCGATTCTGTTTTCAAATGCATCCCCATCAAATCAAAATAATGAGGGCAGCATGTAGTAAGTCCAATTAAAATGTGAAGCCTGCAGTCGATTCTGAATGTTCTAAGTTTCGTTCCTGCACTCCTTATTCATTCATAAATTTAACCACAGCGAGATTTAATTCTAAAAGTCGTTCTAGGCATGCTCCTTGAATTGAACAAAGCACTTCGCAGTAGTATGTGAAGTCCCCATTCTCTTCGTTTATTTACATTGAAAACTATTGCAACTGAAATATGGAGTAATATGTATGACTTCAGAAATTTTACTATCTTTACCACCGATTTCTTCAAGTCCTTCATGTCGTTTCATAACTAGTAGGCAGTACCCGTCGCTTGTGCAAACTGAGAACTCTCATCCCTCTCTTCTGTCATTCCCATTCATTTTAAATGATTGTGGTCATGCTAAATGAAGTACTTCTGAGAAGGACCCAGCAAAGCCAATTGACAGGGCGGGCTTTGATCCGTCCGCGGCCCTCACATCCTTCACGCTTGGAGTTTGACACGCCGTGACCGGCCGTGGCATATAAGATAAAAGTTACATCACGTCACGTGCATTGAGTTACAAAATGGTCTTGTTTGCAGCAATGCATCTATACACACCAACTGTGTGACAACGTCTGGGGCACTATGGATCGTCAACATGGTTATTATTCCTGCGGTTATTTATGATACGGTGATCAAAAAGGCGTGCAGACGGTGGCCCATGGACACAGGGCTTGTGCGACGTTTTCTAGATGACATTAAAATGTACGCATTTGTGTGTTGAAGCTCAGATGAAAACAAACACTACTATACTTAATTCGCCATCGTCATCACTATCATCGTTATCTCCATCATCATGAGTGCCCAACACCTTGTTTGAAGATATGGGATAGCACTGGGCACCGAACAAGAACACCTCTGGTTTGCATAGCTAGTAATCTGGACATCAGTCGTTACATTTCGGACGTGCTAAGACTGGTGACTGTTCGTATCCTCGTCCAGAATGCACAATACCTAATTTGGATACCCGAGATTTCTTTTACGTAACAGTAGATTGTTCTTCATCAGAAAGAACTGTCGGAGTTTCGCTTGCTCCTTATCTTTCAGTTTTCATTTCACTGCATTTGAAACTGAGTCTTTGTCCCATTCATGTGAAATTTCTGAAAATGTGATCCCCACGTGATTCTTGAATATGACTTGACGCATATACATAAAGTATAATTATTTCCATTAAGCAACACAACGGAACAAGGCACTACTGGCTTCACACTGTTCTTTCTGATCGACGGCTGGAAGGCGAAAACCAGCACTGGGAACCTTGTTCTTGTTTTAGCCAAACGATACTCAGTATAACTACATGAAACATCTTTTCCCCAAGACTGAGGAAGGAAGTCAGCTGGCTCGCATATGGGACCTTTACACCCGAGAAAAAGATTGAGACTGCTTTAACGCCAACTAGCCCGGAAGACCTGGTGTGGAGTTTTACACCTGTGTGGAATGTAGGACTCTGAGAAAAGTTACTAAAGGGCTATTTTGGGCCGCATTGTATCGTTTGTCGCTTGGCGAACGTCACATGCAAAGTCAGTCATTGTGCCCCTTCATCAAGAAGACAAAAGCGCCGAGACATTTTCCATGTCCTCTGTGTGAAACACAACTACAGTCATCACATGCAACGTGTGACTGAAGTTCAAGGAAAGAGAAGAGCCACCAATGATTTCGAAGCTTCTATGGGAGGGGCTACCTTTGATTCTCGATATAGTGAAGAGGATATGACAAGAGAAGAGCCACCAACGTTTTCGAAGCTTCTTTGGGAGGGGATACCTTTGATTCTCGATATAGTGTAGAGGATATGACAACATGACCGGAATGTAAAGGAATTCGATAACTCATATGGCAAAAATTTCCACTAAACAAACATCGATCGTTGTAACTTGAGTCTATGAACGTCGCCTATAGCTGCGAACCCAACATATGGTAATTTTTGTTTGGTGAATACAGTAACATGGGCGCCAGTTCCTCTGTTCGTGCTTACTCAAGTTCTGGCGAAAATCTCCATCCGGTTATCTTGTTGGATCATGGTTCTCTGTACTCTTATCCTACATTGATTCTTGTTGTAAACCCTGAAATGAAGTCACGTCTTGCATCTCACAGGTGACTAGTCTAATTCCATTTTGTTAGGGGTCTTGAGGCACATGGAAAAGCATGTTCAAATTGGTCTATCCACACACATCCTTCTTAGGAAACAGTTCATACTTTTGCACAGATATAAAAGACGCTACTAACATCACTATTGGACCGATTCCTTTCGCACCTCACATTTGGTGCCGTGTGCAGTGGAGGATTGTCCACGTTGCATTACCTATCTTATAAACCCTGCAGTTCTTCTCACTCAGTTCTCCCTTTATATTGTCATCATTGATGTATCCTATTTCGGTAGTGCCATGTTTTCACGTTCTCCCGCTTACAGCATCCACTTACAGCGGGTGAAACAGGACTTTGTAGTTGCAGAGGTTTATTTCTAACTGAATCTCTGAAATGTAGCAGGGGTAGCACCACGTCACTACCACCAATGACCACGGTTCACATGCAATTCGAGTCGCTCTCATTTTTTAGGGAAAGTTGGTAGTCAGCAGTTTTTTGAACTTCCAATTTATCACTAACTTTATTACTTCTGTCTTTCTGCTTCTGTAGTCATACTTAAAGGTATGACACCAGTTAGTCTAAGTCTGCAATCTAAGACTTTCCACTGTTCTGTGCATAAGTTTCCAACTACATCTCTAATTTGAGTACTATCCGTAACTCTTTCTGTCTTTCCTGTGCTTCCTTACTATTTCACAGTACTTCCTCTTTCCCCTGATCCACAGTTTCCACCTCTTTTCTGACTTTGCTTTATTCCTGACAGACGTATTCCGCAGAACTAAAGCTCTCCACAATTATGGAATTTAACTTGCCTCCTAGTTTCACAGTTAGTTTCTCCTGTTGATCAGTTTTATCGAGTTTGGGTCCCTGTTCACCAAATCGTATATTAATCTAAATTTTTGTTAATTAAGACTTTTACTTTCCTCTTTAAGAGACTGCAGTATTACCACAAGCGTATCAACACCTGAATACGCAGGCACACATCTCGACTCAGTAGGCTTCATAATAACCGGTGATGCTACACAAAGGAAATCGACTGCTACCTCACTAGGTTCCCTTCGCAAATTGTTCAAGTTACTCATCATTACATTTTCCAGATTAGTTTCCTTCTGTGCCACCTCAGTCTCACCAAGACTCACAACGGTAACTCCAACACACAACGCATTTTGTTCTATATACTTTTTGATTTGGAATAGTTGTTACACTCAAGCCTCGTAATTTACTAAATTTTTAACTCCTCAAATTGACTCCATCGATATATAAATCCAAATTCAATCAGCTACTATCAAATTAGTTAAAGCTATAGTTAACTAAAAAAAAGGTCTTCACACGAGCACAGGTAGGTCTCCAACGAATACATATACGTATTTGAAAACAGTACTCCCCAAAAGCACAAACAGAAATACACTTATACAAAGCGGACTCATCGCACTGAAACAACACTATTTAAGGGCAGAAGAAAATTGCACTACTTCTGGAAAGAAAATAGATACAATTAGGCATCCTAAGGTCTGGCTTCTTGTCAGACAATTCTCGTGATAGCAAAGATGCTGACAGAGTCGACAGATGAAAAGGAAGTGGGAGATTCCCCCCCCCCCCCCCAATGTAACTACCCTATATACTAGGTGATTATAACTAAGCTAATGGTGTTCTGAATGCTGCTGTATACATCACAGGATGCTGAAATATCGTAGGTCTGCTCGTTAATCAGTGCGCTGTTTGAGTAAGCTGAAAAAATAATAGTTCCACTTTCTGCCACCATGTGAAAATATAGCGCTGTAAACAGTGCGAATGTGGTGTGGGTGTAAGAAAAGGGGTGGAACGATTGAACACATGACAGTGTTGGATCTGGCACCTCTAATAGTATATTGTTACAAGTTATGTAAGTTCAGTATGGTCTCCCGACTCAGCAGCTTGATGCATCCTTAGCATGGCATGTTAGACAGTTGCTTGCAGCATGCAGTGGAATCGGTTTGATACATTGTTCTACACTATCCTCCAGATTACCCAGAGTCTGGATACGTCCCTGACACTCACGATCTTTCAGATATTCGCCCAAGCCGAAGTCACATGGATTTAGGTCGGGGGATCTGGAAGGCCACACGTTTTGAAATTGCCTAGAATGATACGATCGTTACTGAAGGTTTTACAAATCAGATCTGTCTCATGGCAAGCGATATGTTGTGTCGTCCCATGACTTTTGAAAATAGTGATGTGTACACGGCTGCGTTCTTGCAAAACTGCAATTACTGTACACCTGTCAAGTCAAGGAGGTGTCATCTGCTCGTACATAAGCAAACTGAGAATGAAGCTCGTGAAACCACACTACACAGTCACGAAAGCTGAGTGCAGAGGATGCTGCTACACAAGATGCGGGGGGTTCCGAAATTCTGCGCTTTCACGCCACAGTGCGGAGTAAAATGTGCCTCTTCCACCCAAAGAACATGCACCGGCTACATGACATCAGTTTCCACGCGTGCCAAAAAACGAAGGGCAAAGGAACGCCGCTGTAGCTCAGTGTGGGTCTTCATTGGTGCACATTCTGAATCTTATAGGGATACCAGTTAGAATCCGAAGCAAAATTCTTTGGAATGTCGACAAGAGGAGCGACAAATTACCGCGAGACAGCTCAAACACTGGCTGCAGAATTCGAGGCATGTGCTGTACGATCGGCTGTAGCTATAGTAACTTAATCAATAATTGTCTTGGAATCGGCCCTCTCCCTCGCTCTGCTGCACGTAATTCACTAGTTCCTCCAAACTCCTTGATCATATTCTTTAGCCTCTTTATTGATATGGGGCCTCCTGCACCACCTAATTCACCAGTTTCTTCAATTTCCTAGGTCATATTTTTTTAGCATATTTATTGCTACGGGGCCTCTTCGCAACTGTTTCTATCGGCGACATTCCATCAATGCAGCGTTACTACTGCTGTCATTCTGATAAAACAACTTTACCAGCAGTGCGCTTTATTTCTTCTCAATAGCCATTGCGTTTCGAACGAAAAGCTTCAAGCTTTGTTTTTGGAGCAATGCACAATTCCTATCTCTTCTTTTATTTCCGAGACATGTACTGCTGAAGTTTCGGCATCTTCAGTGGGCTTTTATTATCTTTCTATACAACAGTAAAAATCCTCTTTAGTACATGTACGGGTATAAAGTTGAGTTTTTAAGGCGGTGGTTACAAAGTGGATAAACTAAGTTTTCTGCATATACCCCGCTGTGATTCTCCTGCATTTTTATGTTTTTTATTGCAGTTGTTTTCTTTTATAGTTTCTCATCTGCAACCACTTAGATCTTAATGGTTCGAAATTTTATGACTGGGAATGTAACGGTTATGCCTAACGTTAACCAATTCTGTATGGATCACTGTGTGTGTGTGTCTCTCTTTCTCTCCCTTCCTCTCTCTCTCTCTCTCTCTCTCTCTCTCTCTCTCTGTGTGTGTGTGTGTGTGTGTGTGTAAGAGAGTATGTGTATGTGCGTAGAAGGAGTAGTTTTGGGCGTTCATGGGTTAGTGTCGTCTGACAGTTCTCTGAGGGCAGAGAACGGAGTTCAGTTGTAGAGAACTGTGTGTTCATTTGTTATTTCTTTCCATTCAATTATGGCATTTTGTATTTGATAGTTTCCTTCAGTTATTAGTTTTCGTGGAGAACTTGTTATTGCATTTCAGAATTTTCATGTCTTTATGATGTTTGCAGGGTTGTGCTTCATGTCCAGAAGGCGTTCAGCAAATCTAGGAAGACAGCAGTTTTTTAATGCTCTTTTGTATTCTATGTACATGGTATTAAAGTTTCTGCTTGTTTGTCCTGCATTCCTGACATGTCAGCTGGTAAATGCTGGATGTGCCATGTTTGTCTGTGTGTGTACAGTTTGCTCTCAGTTTCCTCTGTATTGAGTTGTCTGTCCTGTAAGCTATTTTTAGCTTGTTTTTTTGAGTAACCTATCAATTCTTTGGGCTACTTTGTTTTCGTAAGTGATAGTGAACCATTAGCTTGTTGTTGTGGGTGTTTCTTGTTGATATGTGCTCATGTGTTTGATCTGTGTGTTTGTCTTCTGTGTGTGTGTGTAAGTCAGTGATGGGTTGTTTGTTTTTGTGTGCCAGATGTGCCCTTTATTTTTGTTTTAATTTTCTGACTCAGTTTCACTATTGTGCTTGTACATGTGACCATTATTGATCTATATGAGAAAAAACGTTAATTAGTTCCAAACTGCGGCGTGCACAAACTTTATTCAATATGTAAACGTCACTACAGATATTCGAATTGAGGTTATGGCATGTTCGATATGCCTGACACAATTGATGATGACGTGGCGCAGACGAATAGTGAAAATATGCATGACCTGGTGAAGCGGCGGAACATCGATGCTGTCGAATACCTGCTGAATGGCTGTTTTAAGTTTAGCAATGGTTTTGGGGTCATTGTTGAGCACCTTATCTTTAATATAGCCCCACAAAAAGGAGTCGCGTGTATTCAGATCCGGAGAATATGGCGGCCAATCGAGGCCCATGGCAGTTGCCTCTGTGTACCCAGAGGCAGAGTGCGGTCCCCAAAGTGCTCCTTCTGCATCGATGGGGTCGAGGTCCGTCTTACATCAACCACATCTTGTCGAAATCAGGGTCACTTTGGATAATTGGGATGAAATCATCTTCCAAAACCTTCACGTACCGTTCGGTAGTCAAGGAATATCGCACCGCTTATTCCGTGACTGGACATTACACATCACACAGTGACCCGTTGAGGGTGAAGAGATTTCTCTATCGCGAAATGCGGATTTTCAGTCCCCCAAATGCACCAATTTTGCTTACTGACGAAGCCTTGCAAATGAAAGTGCGTCGCCGCTTAATCAAGCCATGCATGCGCATACTAATTCCCATCATGCAGTCTTAACGTCCTAATCCAAAGCGTTCAGAAGGTATGACGATTTTATTTCATCAATAATTTTCACCCTCTATCATATCCGTTCGTATTTGTTTGATTGTCTGTAATGCATGTTTGTAGTTGCTTTCACAGACTGGAGATTTGTTCAATCTGCATAACATATAATGGGAACCAGCTAATTTGTTAAAAACAGCAGGGCTCTCATTTTGAGATATTACAAGAGCAACGTAATGATAGCAATAAAACAGTGGGAATACAAAGGTAAAACCTTAAAATTTGTAGAAGACAGTAACCTAACATTGCTAACCAATGACCCTAAATAAAGATACCACGAAAATTCTCAGATACCCAGTGACATCCAACGGTTCGACAATGACATAAACATAGTTCAACCAAAAATAAAATTCATCATAGAAAAAGAAAATCACAAAACATTCAATTTTATCGACCTCACAGTACACAAACACAATCCACAACAATTCTCCACATTCAGGAAAGTCACCACCACCAGCACAGCCATACACAATTACAATCTGATTGCACACTAACAAGCCAGTTCCCAATATGTGGAGCACAGTGTGAACGAAACTCCTCTCAGTGAAGACAACTACAAAAATGAATTGCCAACAATCAAAAAAATAGCTAAATTGAATGAATACGATACAAACACAAATAAAAAAACTAAAACAAATATAAAAGGGGCAAAAGGCACATAAAAACTAATAACCCATCATCAACTTACAAACACAGACACAAGGAACACAAACACACAAAATATAAACACACATAACACAGAAATGACAAAACATGAATAAGGCACACCCATAACAACGAGCACAAGCACACAGAACACAAACACACAAAACAAACACAAAAGCACACATGAACAAGAGACACCCATAACAGGTAAATGATACACACTCACTTACAACAACAAAATAACTCATAGAATAGGAAACATGTTCAAAAACCAATAGCTAAAATTAGTCTACAGGACAGACAACTCAATGGAAAGGACATGAAGGGCAACCAATATACAAACAGAAAAACACAGCACATCCAGTACTTACAAACTGACATGTCAGGACAGCAAATCATTTTATATAGAACAATCAAGCAGAAACTTTAAAATCAGATACACAGAACACAGCCGAGCGTTAAACACTAACTACTGTCACTCTACATTTGCTGAATACCTTATGGACATGCAACAGGGCCCAACAAACATCAACACCGACTTCAGAATTCTCAAATACAGCAGCAGTCCCCCCAAAAACCTAATAATTGAAGAAAACTGTCAAATACAAAAACCCAAAGTTGAAAGGAAAGAAATAATTAATGAATGCACAGTTCTCTGCAATGAAACTCTGTTCTCTGCCCTCTAAGAACTATCAGACATCACCATGTCATAGACACACCCCCCTCCCCCCTCCATATCCTCACATGAAGAAAACCACAAAAGAAGAAAATGAATTAAAGAAAGCACCTACAAACCCTCAGCTACTTACACACACACACACACACACACACACACACACACACACACAACCCCCCCTCCACACACACACACATACAAACACAAAATCTTCCAAATAGGATTGGCTTATGTTAGGCATAATCATAAAATTTCGAAGTAAGTTAATCTTATACATTAAGTTTTATATGGTTGGAGATGATAAATTGTTAAAGAAAACAGCTGCAATTAAAAACATAAAAATACAGGAAAACCACAGCTTGTGTGGTAACAAGGTAGATGCATGTAACTTTTTCTGTTTATGAAATTTATAACTACACTCTTATTAACAAAATTTTTTATGTGTACAAGCATTAAAGAGCGTTTTTCCTGTTTCATAGTCAGTTAATAAAAGCCCACTGATAAGGCTGAAACTTCAGTGAAACATACTTGTGAAATAATGGATAAGATAAAAATTGTGTTTCACTAAGGCAGACAGTCTCTAAAAAGAAATGTATTTGTAAGCAAAAATGGACTCAAGAGCTTCAATTGCACTCTGATTGCATCAACCTTCTTAACGCTTTACACCAACAGTCACTTCAAGAAAGAAAGCAACACATGATACTTAGTGAAAAACAGTATACTGGTGACAAAACAGGGGACATCTCACAATCTGATTGCTTACTTTTCTTTATTTTCACCTGGTAGCAGGAAGTGGAACTCTGATTGTTTCAGCATTGTCCATGAGTGCACCGATCAATGAACACAACTTCAATGCTTCAGCTGTATCTGATCCACACAGCTGCACTGCAGCAGGTAAGACACCGCCACCTTAATCGTAACCACCTGGTATAACATTATTCTAGGCCAGGTTCCCTACAGAATAAAAGTGTTTTCAAAATGTTTATTACCTAGGGCCTAAATTCATGGATTCTTTCTCGCACTTGCTAGTGTCAATCTGCTCACTTCCCATTCATGGACTAAATACCCTCTGTGGGTTATCTATCTTCACAAAATTGAATAACCCAGCAAAAGTATTAGCAGTGGTTGTTAGTGCAACAGATAATTAGGATATATAAAACACACATGTAGTGTCGGGGTTATTATGGTAAACCAATTTCATTCTCTTCCCAAGAACATTGACTTTCAAATCGCACCACTGGAATTGGGTTAACAGATGTAAACGGATCTGGGTCGTAATCGTGTGATGCATCAAGACAAGAAGCGGTTTATTATCACAAAGAAAGGCAGTTCATATATGAATGAGAAACATGGATTTGCTATTGGTCTTCACAATGGAGGAAAATAAATCTTCTATGATATTCATACAAAACTCAAAACTTAGTAAAATAATCTTAACCATCTTACAAAGTATTTTTTAAAACACAGAGTCCTTGAGCATATGTGAAGGACAAAACGTAATGGATTCAAGAGTACTATCATAAGCACAGCTAGCCTTAGGTTTGAGACAGATGTGGAATGGATACGGCAAAGACAATATGAATGACTCACTGTATGTAGTAGGTGCAACTTCCTAAATGTGTTTTAGTACTGTTGTACAGTGTTATTGTTCTGAAACGTCGTTTCAAACTGGTGTTTGTGTATCTGGTATATTCTTCTTGCAAGCAGTGACTACGAATCTCATTGCCTGCTGTAGTCATGGTTCACATTTTATTCACATTGCGTCCTGTAGGTTTTTTGTTTTGTTACAGCCCGCATAAAGCCTCTGGAAGCCGCAGAATCCCGAAACCAGACTCGATCTCCCGTTTCCATCACATGACTGATAGACTGAAATCCCTTCATCCACCTCACCTGGAGTCGGTATATCCACTCTCACAGCAGTTTCATTCAGTAGAGAGACACACCACCTTGGGTGATATGTCGAAGTGCTCGCTTTTCCCTTAGATGTTTATTACTCCACTATGAAGATAGCATCAGTACTTCTTCAACAAAAAGTATTCTTCAACAACAAATATGAATGCCTTGATAATGAACTTTAATAAAATGAGTACAGAAAAGTGCAAACATATGGAAACAGTGAGATTTTAGAGTTGAGTCTTTTCATAAAACACAGTTACTCCTTGTACCACACTGGTTATCGTAAACAAAAAGAAATGACGTTTTGTCATATACTGACACTGAAAACAAGCAAACATAAAAATTTAGTAGTTTATTCCATTCTCCGTCGTTGCTTAGTTGCCACAAAATTCATGGAAGAATTTTGTCGTTGCTAGTAAATGAAAGGCAGATTTCTTTTGCCATTTGCGTTTCGCATTTTTAATCTATAAATCATCTTCAGCAGCCTGTAGTAAATGTTTGTTCTTATAATATATGATAAATATATTATATAGTAGTTACAGGTATGTTACAGAGTTACGTTTTCTCGTGGTTTTCTCCTGATTTTCAGGTTAGAAACAACTTTTGCAGCACAAGTTGCGTGAGGTTAAATTATCATTTGGCAATACGATTTACAATCTTGCTTGTTCATGTGTTTCGCACTGGATATGTGTTAACTCGGTCCATATACTCCAGATGGCCGATTTCTGGCGTATTTTCACCCACATTTGTTACATTTCACTTGTACTTTTCGTTGTGTGTTCAACACGTGTGTGTTTACAGTGTGTAGTGTTGCCAACTGTTACTCTGTGTTTATCTTATGCCTTTTGCTTGTGTTGCATGTGCGGTTTGATATTTATTAATTTGTTTTGTGTGTGTGTGTGTGTGTGTGTGTGTGTGTGTGTGTGTGCTTTGTTATGTGGGAATGTGTTATTCATTGTATGAGTGGATTTATTTTGTGTCTGTGTAGGTGTTGTTTTTTCTTATGTGTGATCCTTTTATTCTTTATGTGAGTGGATTTTTTTTCGTTTGTGTGATTGTGCGTGTGTGTGTGTTTGTGAGTGTGTGTGTCTGTATGCGTCTGTGTCTGTATCTGTCAGAGAGGAGCCTTCATTAATTACTTATTCTGCTTTCTTCAAATTTCCAGAGTAATTAACTAATGGACCACCCTCTCTCTCTCCACTCCACTTTCTCTCTCTTTCAAATCACACACAAAAATAAATATGCAATCACATAAAATATAACATATTTACACATAAGGAAACATATAAACAGGCAGATACACACACACACACACACACACACACACACACACACACACATACACACACACAAAATCCAGTCAAGCAAAGACTAACACATTGACACACAAAAACGCACACACACAGTCTAGGAACATTGGAAATCATAAGTAACACCAAATAAAAGAAGCGATAAACTGTGAGGCAAAAAAAAAAAATGCCTTTTATGTAGTTGCAAGCAAGATACACTGAAACGTCCCCTTTGAACAATTATACATGACTGTGCTTAACCTGACACACAATATTTTTAGCGCAACGCAATCTGACTTTCAGAATTCTCTACAAAAGAATGGCCCTGACTAACATTAAACTATACCTTTCACAAATCACTTACCTCACAAAAATCTTCGCTGCTCAAGCTACTGCAATACAGCAAGCGCCACTACTGCCAGCTAAATAAAAGATTCAAACTACTAAAGGCACTAACTACTGATAGGGATAGTTAGCAAATGAAAGATATTAATAGAGAACAAACAATGTATTTACCTTAATATCATCACAAGTCATAATATATATATCAGTTCATGACAAATTGCAAACCTCCTCCATCTCTCTCCCCACATCCACCACTGCTGGCGGCTCACCTCCAACTGCGCAACGCTACGCGCTGTTCACAGCCAGCTGCCTAACACTACAATGGCGAGTATTACAACAATGCAAAGCAGCCACAGACTGCACACAGCACAGCCAGTGATTGTCATACAGAGGTGGCGTTACCAATAAAAAACCTAAACAGCCTACTTACATAGAGAAAACATAAACAGCCTACTTACATAGCCCCCATGCTCCCCACAAAAATTTTTACAAATGGTGTTGGGCACTGGCCAATACAGATTTGACAAAAATTTTTCACAATTACAGTAACAAAGATATAAAATGCACACACTTATTAATATTATGTTGGTCAAAAGATCAAAATTTCTCACAGTCCATAAAGACAGTCCACATTGTTCATCACATTAGAATAGCAGTGTTTTTTCTCAAAGTCTGAGCAGTAAAAGAAAATGCACACGGAAGTAGTGGATTTCCATGCAGTCTTGAAGAAGTAGTGTTGTCCTTCCAACGGAAAGACAGTGCTGACTCTCGACATGCAGACAAGTATTGGGTCACAACAGAGCAAACCCACTGCCGAGTCAGTCGAAGTTTTGATGAATATTGGTAGGTAGGTCATCACAGAGCAGACCCACTGGAGTCCTGGTAGAGATTGTGGTATTGGTGGGCCACCAGAGGTGCAGACCCACTGCAGTCCTTGTAGAAATAATGGTACTGATGGATCATCAAAGATGTAGACCCACTGTAGTCCTTGAAGAGATGGCCAGCAGCCATCTGTTGTGACTGTGCAGGTGTACAATCACCATTGAAGAGTCTTGCGGATAATATAGCAAGTCCATAACCACCACTTGTGCACTCACAAAGTTTTTGGAATTGTCCTTAGAACCAGCAATGCTGTTATCCAGTCCCTTGCTGAATCATTAACACACGTGCAAACACTATCAGTCCCTACTTCTCACATATTGTCCACATACTATGACCAACAGAAACGTGTGCAGTGAAATGTAACTAACAAGTTAATAATGTCATGAACTGGTGACAATTACAATTTTATAACATAAGAATACAATAACAAAGGTACAAAATACATCATTAAAACATAGTAATACAGATAACATTTGTAGTACAGGCTTTACAAAAGAATAGAAATAAACATATACATCAGTGTTACAAAAATAGTGACATAAGTACATACATAAAATAATGAGAATAGTTTTCTAAACATTAATTTCACACATGAACATTGAAACAGAACAGAATTGTAAACAACTTTACAAAGAAAATAACATATTATTAATGCAACTTATATTTGAGGATAACAGTATTCCTCCTCATAGTGAATGTAGCTTAATATTAAAAGAAAAAAAAATTCTATGAAACTACACAGAGACAGGAAGAAAACAAATACACAAGGGTACACAAACACATAGTGGGATAACACCAATAGGAAAGGACAGGGTTCGTTTTCAGTGTAACATGTGGTACTGCAGTCCAACCCAAAACTTCATATATCTTTCCTCTTATTTCATCCTTTGTTTCCACCAAAAAAAAATTCTATCTAAGCATGCTTTCTGTATTTATATGTTCACACATTTCTTACCTCAACATTTATTTCCAAGAAAATCCTACCTAAACCTGTTTTCTCAATGCATTTCTTCCAATTCATCGCAACTCATTCTCTTAGAGGCTACCCCCTCTTAAGCTAACTTAAATCTACTGAGCTCAGATGCTAAACTAAGGGACGAGGCAATGCAGCATCACATAACAAATCAACACAAACAGCAATGCACAAAAAAAAAATGCAAATTGGCAAAGCTAGCAGCATAAATGAGCAAAAGTCAAATTCAATAACACTATGCCTGGCAAACAGCAGCAACTTATACCTAAACATGACATAGCGCAAGCAGAAAAAATATTACACTAAACAACAATGCAGATAAGGGAAATGTATATTCACATCTTAATGTCTATGTAATTAAAGTGGTGCACCACAACAACTTATTGTAAAAAAAAATATTACCATCTAATTGAAAAGAAAATTATGTTTTACTGTTACTAGTTCCTTCTTATTGTTCTTTCCTTTCCAAGTGCTCCTTTTTTAAAGAATGTGGATCATAAAATAATTATTTAATAGATCTGTTGACAGAAAGTGTTCACATTAGCAAATGCATTTTATTTTATAAAAGCAATGCTGCAACACAGCTGGAAAACATATGTCAAATGAAATAAGCAACTATGAAAAGCAAAGCATAAAAATATCATTCAGTAGTCATGTGACATTTCATAAGTTAGTAGAAATTCTCTCAACTCTCATAGAAAGACGCTTGTCGTTATCAGGGTTGCAGATGTAAGAATATTTCTTGTCATTTTATTAAGCATTTCAGTAAATATCGTAAATTAAGAGCTAGTGTAATCATATGTTTTCAAGTTCGACCGTGTCGTTTTTGCGATGCTTTCTCTAAAGGAATGACAATGGCCAGGATAATGGCCTTCCCTTTCCTTTTTTTTTTTCTTCCTTTGCTCTGAAAGGCACGCGCTAATGTCTTTTTCTCCAGGCGTCTGACACAGCTGGGTGCCCGCGACGCATTACGTGCAGGTGGTCACTTAACTTTCGTACGGAAATATTTACGACAGCAATTTTCGCTAAAGTGACAGTCTCACATAAAAATACTTCACAGGTCAAGAATTTGCGTTGCAAATCTGTAGAAACAAAATCCTATGAATATAACAGTGTCCAAAAAATGTTCAGTGGCATTGTGATACATTCACACATGATTCACACATGTCATAACTCTTAATGTACGATTCTTGGTTTCCAACATCCTTTTTCACAAGTCAAGAGTCCCTACCCACTATTCATTACTCCTTACCTTATTACACATATACGTATCCATCGACACTCGTCAATATTTCGTCATTATAAATATGAAGCATAATCAAATAACTCATATAGTAGCCTCAGCCTATTAATCGTAAACATACCTCAGCAGCATAATACACATCGTCGTCGTAAAAATAACATCATAACACCTCAGTCAAATCTCAAAATCGTCGTAGCTTCCTCCAATAATTAAAAAAAATTCTCTGCTCATGTCAAAAGTGTCATCTGCCTCAAACGTACTTTAAAAATCATGAATCCATACCAAATACATCATTCAAAGCTCTCATAGTATCACAATGGTTCCGAAAAAATATGTACAGATCACACAGTACAGACAAAATACAGTTTCATAAGTGTGAAGTTACCCAACTGTGTATTGCGTAAACATGTGTCACTGATGTAGAAAAAAAAATGTTTATCTCTCAGTTAAATGATCAGATAGCTGTGTAATTTGTGTGTTAGAGAAATATGGTACCGATGTGTAAAGTTGTATAAGCAAATACCATATTAGCTAGGGTTCCTTGTGGTTGCCACACACATGGTACACAAAGTAAGTGTGTACCCCCCTGAGGATAAATGTAATTATACCCTCAGGTGTTACAGATTACAGCAATGGAATGTAATGTATCACGGAAAACTTTCTTTGGAATTAAAAAAAACCTTTAAAAATAAATGTTTTAAGTACAAAATCTCTCAAATGCGTGTCCTGTAGCGCCAAATGTGCGTCTTGCTGTAAGATAATTCTGTGGAAGTGTCGTAATTATCGTCCTCCGAAAGCTAAGTTCTGCAGAAGTCAATGTACTTACCCCATCAGAAACAAAAGTAAAATGCTTTGCGTATAGATATCTTAGTTATTACGCTTATTGTTGTGATGATGAAAGTACTGTGCTGTAACGTATTGTTGTGCTATGGAAAAGGCTGTCTCCTTGTAGCTATACCACAAAAGTTACTAATAAAACATGTTTTGATTTCCAGAAGAATTCAGAAAACTGTGCAGATATAAAACAGATACACTGCAAAAGCAACATTGTAAATTGTCACTCATTAGTAGCGTCGTGATAAAATCGTGTAGCTGTCACATAAACTAACTATTGTCTCATCTGGTATCTCACAGAAAGTACTTTAAATACGGAATGTATTTTCAAGTAAACCAAAATGTTGCATTAAAATCTCATTAGCAGTACTGGTAAATGTTCTAATCGTGCAACTAACAAGCAAGAATGTACACACACAATTACACTGTGTCGTCTGTTCGCAATAACAATGCATTCGTAATTTCTGTTTAAATAATTTCTCTTGGTTCTTCGCTGGATATTTAACTTCAAACATTGTTGCATGGTAACAGTTTCTAAGTCTGACAAAGCATATTAGTAATGTGAAGCGAAAAATTTTATGACAAAGACTAAGTTAAAAAGCAGATTATCTTTCAATAAACGGTTTTACATGTGAAATGTGGTGTAAACCTTTACTCTTCCTAGTACGCAGAGTTTCAACTTCAACGCAATTATCATGTGGTATACGTCGGATTCTGTAAGGTCCATTGTAAACTAGAAAGAATTTGTGACTCAAGTGTTTCTTCTTATGTGACAATGAATGAGCTTTAATGAGAACTTTCTGACCAATATACAACTTCTTTGCATTTGCTTTACCGTTTAGTTTTCTCCGTTTGTCTGCTGCAGATTTTATATTTTTAAGAGCCAAATCAATTATGTCTTTGTGTCGAAGTTTACGTGTATTTGGGAAAGGTACAAGCTCTCTGATTCTGTTCGGTGGTTCTTCATTCTTTAGTACAAGAGTGGGTGGTAAAGCAGTGGAATCATGAGGCATTTCATTCAGCACATTTTGAAATAAGTGTAAATATCTGTCCCAATGCTGATGCTTTCTGTGACAATAAAGTCTGCAAAGCTTATTGATTTCTTTCATAATCCGTTCAGACGGGTTACAATGTGGTGAGTACAATGAAATAAAAACAGGTTTGATTTTATGGTTGCGAAGCATGCGTGACCAAACAGCAGATCTGAATTGCGGTCCGTTATCTGAAATGACTTTACTAACGTGTCCAACTTCACGTAAGAAATTTTTAACAAAGGCGTTGGATACAGACCGTCCAGTGGCTTTACGTAACGGAGTGAAAGAAACAAATTTTGAAGTAAGTTCAACAGTGACTAGAACGTACGAAAATCCATTGGATGTTCTGACAAGCGGTCCCAAGAGATCAACAGCCGCAAATTCTTTTAATTTAGAAGGAATAATAGGAAACAACGGAGCACGATGTGAGACAGTAGATGGTTTCGCCTTTTGACAAAGTTTACAAATAGACAAGACTCTTCGAATTCTTTTTTCCATATTGTTAAAATAACAAGTCGTTCGAAGAATATGATAACATTTTCGTGGGCCAAAATGTGCGTAGCTGAAATGAATGTACCAAATGAGCTTATTAACAAAATCGTCTGGAATGCAAAGTACCCATAGCTTGTCATCAACAGTGCAGCGTTTGAAGAGTATGTTGTTTCTAACCAGGTAATAATGCCGAATCTGTGTGTGTGTCTTTTCATGCCATTTGCTCTTGATGTCTTTCCAAATCGGATCTTTATCTTGTTCATGAGCAATGTCCTTTAAAGATGTGGTGATGAAGTTTTCAAAGGCGACTTTCTGAATGTAAAGAATACTGAAATTTTTCTGGAGGTTGCCTTCTGTGGTACTTTTCTCAAGCCCAGCCGGTGCGCGTGACAGTGCGTCCGCAACAATGTTCTCCTTGCCGGGAATGTAGACTATTGTAAAGCGGAATTCTTGCAGAAACAATGCCCAACGTTTTAACCTGTCATGATTTAATTTTGAAGACATAAGAAATTGTAATGCACGATGATCACTGTATACTTTTACGTGCTTACCAGAAAGAAAGAAACGGAATTTGTTAAATGCCCAAACGATAGCTAAAGCTTCTAATTCAGTAACGGAATAATTTTTTTCAGATTTTGTTAGCACTCGGCTAGCAAAAGCAATGGTTTTCTGAACAGTAGTGTCATTTTCTGTGGCTTCTTGAAATAAATGAGCACCAAGACCGACTTTAGAAGAATCCGTGCTAAGGCAGAAATCTTGTGACAGATCTGGATGAGCTAAGATTGGCGCGTGAAGTAACGCTTCTTTCAAAGAATTGAATTCCAACTGTGCTTGTTCGTCCCAGTTCCAAATAGTATTTTTTCCAGTGAGAGAACAAAGTTTTGGTGTAGCTAGAATTTGCATATTCAGAAAACGACGGTAAAAATTTACGAGACCTAGAAAACTGCGGACTTGTCTTTTTGTGGATGGAACTGGAATGGCTCTGATTGCTTCTAACTTTTCAGGATCCGGCTGAATGCCTTCAGAAGAAATAATATGTCCCAAAAACTTCACCTTTGTCCTACCGAATTCAGACTTTTCCAAGTTAACTGTAATTCCAGATTCTGCAAAAATATGTAACACGCTGTTGAGGATGCGATTGTGTTGTTCCCATGAGGCTTCTGCTATCAGAATATCGTCTACATATAAGGTGATGTGACGTTTTAAGAACTCAGGTAATATGGAATTTAGCCCGCGAATGAATGCTGCCGAAGAAATGTTCAAACCAAAGGGAAGTTTCCGAAACTGATAACAAACGCCGAAACAAAGGAAAGCTGTGTATTTTCTACATTCTGGATGAAGTTCGATCTGATAAAAGCTGGATCTGAGATCAATGGAAGACAACACTTTTACACCATTAAAATTTTGAAGAAGTTCTTCTAACGTTTGCGGCCTGTCTGTTTCAGGAATAATGATCGTATTGATTTGTCTCGAATCTAAGACAAGCCTGATCGATCCATTTTTCTTCTCAACAACATGTAATGGATTGTTGTATGAGCTTACTGCAGGCTCAATAATGCCCTCATTAAGCATAGATTGTATTTCTGTTCTAACACGGTCCCTATAATGTACTGGAATTACGTATGGTCTAACACAAAATTTAGTATGCTCACGAACACGAAATTGGTATTGAAATCCCTTGATTGTTCCTGTTTTATGAGTAAAAACTGTGGAATGTGCTTGTAAAATCTCAAAAAGGTCCTGCCTATCAGTGTCATTACAATTCTCAATTGTTTGAATTTTATTCTGAATTAACTTATTAATGTCAAATGCGCCGTCGATATCATCCCTGTCAGTACTTGCAGAGTGATTGTTAGTGTCTAGTTCCGTAGAAAAGTCCGAACTGTTGTCTAACAGAAGGTAAAGCCGATTAATTTCCTCGTCATGGTTTGAGAGCCAGTCTTCAAATTTCAAAGCTATTGACTTACCTTCTTTCTCTAAACTTATGTCAGCATCGTGAAAGCTTAAGATTGCTTTGTATTCATTCAAAAAGTCTACTCCCAATATAATTTCCGTCGACAATAATGGAACAATAAGAAAGTTTATAGAGAAGCTGTGGCTTTGACAAAAGAATTCTAAATTGGTTTGCTGGCGTACATCTACACTTTTTCCAAAGATTGCACCTTGTAATTTAATCTTACGTAACGGAAGTGTAGGGCAATCGTTCGATTTGTTACATTTGCTAAAGGCTGTTTCACTAATTACTGAGATGGGACTGCCAGAGTCAAGTACTGCCGTAAATTTTACGTCATTTACTGTAATGTGAATCACAGGATATGCAATATTGTTATGTTTTATGTCGTGTTGCTGGAGTAAGATGTCCCTAATGTCTTCCATTTTTACGTAATTACTAGCTACGGCAGCTGCGTCGTTAGTGTCATAAGAACGTTTTGTGGCTGCCATCGGTGTGAGTCATTGCCTATTGTCTCTTTGTTGGCGCGCGTCGTTATTGGGATTTGGAGACCTAACTTCTACAAATTCACCGTGACGAGAGGGCCCTGCTCTGTTTGAATCCCTCCAGTTCTGATGCAGTTCAGGTCTGTCGTTACGATCATATCGTCTGTCGTCATGTCGGTAGATTCCATAGTTTCTTTCCTGTCGGTCACATGGTGGAGAATTTCTCCCTGAATCGTAACTGCGCGCTGGTCCGTTGCGTCTAAAGTTATTCTGTCTCCCTTGATAGTATTTATTTTGGTTCCCATATTGTCTGTTTCTCTTATTGTCTCTGTGATAGTCATTACCACGGAGAGGTGATCTTTCCCTGTAGTTATTACTACTCTGCCAACGGTTGTCATACGGGTGGTGTCTGTTTTGGTCACGATTTGTGTTGTGAGAATAGCCTTGTCGTGTAAAGTTATTACTTCTTTCATCGCGGAATTGCGACGGATGTGACCTGTAATTGCTGTGTTCCTGGTTTCGCGTTCCGCGATTGTCAGTGTCAATTTCTAATTCTTGTAAGAGTCCCTGAAATGCTTCAATGTCGTCTTTGCAACGTCCTGCCAAAATAATATGTCGTAAATGTTCAGGCAGTTTGATTAAGCAAATGCGGATGAGTTCTGAGGGGCTGTATGGGTTTGAAAGATACTGATTCTTATGCAACATGTCTTCAAAATATTTCATAAGACTGGAAAATTCAGATTGTTCGAAACGTTTCATCATTATGATGCTATGTTTTACACGGTCTTGTGTGGCTTGAGACCAATATGCTGAGAGGAAGGCATGGTAAAACTCTCCTTCACTGTGGCAATCGTGAATTACCGATCGCATTCTTACAGCTGGTTCATTCTCTAAGTAGCCACACATAAATTCTAATCTGTGTTCCAACGACCAGTTGGGAGGAAAACAATGAGAGAATTGATGGAGCCATGCTTGTGGATGAATGTCGTTGCCAGAATTCTTAAATGTTTTGAATTTACGTGTAGTAATGAACAGCTTATAGTCAAAATCATCATGTCGGCGAGTCGCATATCGGTCATTGTTAGGTCGTGTCGGCCGTTCCCTCTCAAAATTCGCTGCACATTCCCAATTTCTTTCATTACTTCCGAAATGCCCTGTGTTATTTTGTGTCTGTTCCGTATTTGTATGTCCCTCTTCCCGTATTGGGGCGCGAGTGTCCTCTGAAATACGTAATTCTTGTACTACTTGTGCCAACTGATCTTGCACTTCCCGGATTTCTCTTTTGTACTGTGTATTGATTTGATTTTGATTTTGTTTGAATTTTCTAATTTGTTCATACTCTTCTGTGTCAGTGAAGGCTACAGGTGTTGTGTCATTCAGATCATCATCTACCTTTGTAGATAAGTTAGTGAACTGATCTGAAAGTTCGGCTACTTTATCCGATAGTGAAATCATTTCCTCTGTATGTTTTTCTGAACCAAGTTTCAGAGTGTCCATTTGTGTTGTAATCGTGTCTACTGTGACCTTTAAGTTTTCCTGAGTTTTTGCAAGTTGCATAACCGTATCGGTAGATGCAACTGAGTCAAATTTTGCTTGCAAGGTCTCATGATTTTCATGAACAATAGTTTGCAGTTCTTTTATAGCTGCTTCGTGATTCTGTAGTGCATTTTCATGACGCGAAAAAATAGGTTGGAAATGCTCACAAATTTGTGTTTTTACGTCATTACAGACTTTTTGACATTTCGATTCAATGTGATGTAACTCAGCAGTTAAATCCTCACGTGTTCGTTCAAGAGTTTGCTCCAATGAGTCTAACTTTTTAAGATTTTGTTCCATTGTGTCTAACTTTTGAAGCTTTTGCTGTGTTTGTCTCTGATTTTGTTCCATTGTGTCTAACTTTTCAAGCTTTTGCTGTGTTTGTCTCTGATTTTGTTCCATTTGTTGCATTAATTGCAATAATAATGTATTAGTGTCTGGAATCTGTTTCTCTACGCTTTTCGGCAGTGCATTTGCACCGACAACATTCACATTTTGACAAGCAGAAAATGTGTCTTGACTTATTTGAGAAAACGGTGATGACCCAAAACCTGAATCTACAGTATTTGCGAAATTGTGTCCTGTCATTTCGGATTCCTGAGGCGAGCTGTTGCCGACCGATCGATCGATAATGCTTCCCTCTTCACTAATTGTTTCACTGTCCGTGCCATTGTTTGCCGCCCGCTCCATTTCCCTATGCACGATTACCAAATTACTACTTTGAACATCTGTTAATTCATTACTCTGCGGCGCTAACACACTGCCTTCGTCTTCACTGTCATTTCTCAGTTTACTTTGGAGCCTAGTATTACGTTTTTCACACGCCATTATTGTCACAGTATTTCACACGACAACACAGAAAAACACAATTTGAAGAGCAAAATAAAATAACGTAGCAATGGAAATAATGTCTAGTTAATTGCAGCTGCGAAATACTTGGTGCAAATCTACATGCATGCCACAACTGTTTTACTCTACAACAATGAAAACTACAACTACAAAGGAGATTCTCTCTACAATTACGCACTAGCAATAAACAAAAGCTACACTAAATACACAAACTACAAGAAAAAATCAGAAGATTCCAGTGAGGTATCCTAGGCTAAGGGTCGACATATGAAACGTCCCCTTTGAACAATTTATATATGACTGTGCTTAACCTGACACACAATATTTTTAGCGCAACGCAATCTGACTTTCAGAATTCTCTACAAAAGAATGGCCCTGACTAACATTAAACTATACCTTTCACAAATCACTTACCTCACAAAAATCTTCGCTGCTCAAGCTACTGCAATACAGCAAGCGCCACTACTGCCAGCTAAATAAAAGATTCAAACTACTAAAGGCACTAACTACTGATAGGGATAGTTAGCAAATGAAAGATATTAATAGAGAACAAACAATGTATTTACCTTAATATCATCACAAGTCATAATATATATATCAGTTCATGACAAATTGCAAACCTCCTCCATCTCTCTCCCCACATCCACCACTGCTGGCGGCTCACCTCCAACTGCGCAACGCTACGCGCTGTTCACAGCCAGCTGCCTAACACTACAATGGCGAGTATTACAACAATGCAAAGCAGCCACAGACTGCACACAGCACAGCCAGTGATTGTCATACAGAGGTGGCGTTACCAATAAAAAACCTAAACAGCCTACTTACATAGAGAAAACATAAACAGCCTACTTACAACACTTCCCCATTAAAAATTCGGTGTCTTGGGCATGGTCATCGTGAATTAAAATGTGGTGCATTGGCGAAGAAACATAAAACTGCTTTTCCCACATACCTGCAGTAGAAAAGGGTAACGTCGAGAAAATTATGCTTCTGAATTGTTGCAAGATCCATTGGCGCATCACTTGTCGCCGATGTACGGGGGAGTAATGAAGCAAGGCAACACAAAGTGACTGAACCTTCTTGATATGACAAAATAAACCTGAACTAAAGACTCGGCTAGTGCAAGTAGCACACTACTTTTGATGCTGGTTTGACGAGTAATATAATTTTACTGAGCTCAATGAAAACGTACAGACGTTTTCAGAGTCATCAGCAGGCGACTACAGATTTGTGGTTCATGCTGTCCGGTAGTATAGGACATTAAATGTATTTTATTTCATACATCTTGTAATGCTCTTGGACTAGATGAAGTGAAGAAAATTTCTAGTTTTAGCCCTGAAATAAGTTTATGGAATTTTTCAACAAAACACCACTATATATACAGTAGGTTCTTCGTTTTCAGGCAATTAAAAATATTTAGCATTTTCAATACACTCCCACAATAGTCGAAGAAGTCTCTGACATTTTGGGTTGCCCTGATTTACATAAACTCGATTTCCTCATAAAAACTAACAAGTGATTCAGAAATAGTACCAACACTAGACACGAAGCTATATGACGTCACTGACATGTAAATGAATAATGGTAATGATATATTTCGTGTTTAACGGCAAGGCTCTACTTTAGCCAAGACGTCCCACACTTACTAACATGCGCACACACGTCAATTTTGTTTCATAATGTAGGTACAGCTATTTCACCAGTGCTAAGGCTCGTGCGAGACTTGATCAGAGTGAGTGGGAGCGGTTCTGTGGTACTCTGTCAAAGGAAATACGGGACAACTAAATCATTCGTGCCAAAAAGCTCAACGTCATATGACCAGGTGGCCAATTAGTAGTGGAGGCTACGACGGAGACCACAGAAAATTAGTGAATATTCGTGTAACATGGACGTGAACACATATGTCTTACTGTAAAGGAACTGTCAGAGTCAAAAAGCAATAACACAGATCTGAGGGTCTCTTAATGATGAGCCTTGCGATATCAGTGACCTATCTGTAATTCTTATACTTCGGACACTATGTGCCTACAAAGTTTGGACAATCTTCAGCTTTTGTAAATTTATAACAGCTTATGAAATAATGCTATGTAATTATAAAACAAATATATCGGTGTGGAGAAGAAGGGCTGGGGTAGATCGTCATGTGGTTATTTATATCTGTAACTGAAGCAAGCAAGCTGCGTTTATTTTAACAGTGAGAAATTCCACAACTAGTGCAGATATTACAAGAAACCTGTTACACTCTTTTGGTTTAAAAGTGACCTTTTTCTTTGGTATTAAAAGAATTAATAAAAACCAATCAGTTCTCATAATTTAAAGAAGATCACTTGTTCTTACCTTTATGAAAAATAAAAACAGCAACCTATTTACTTGCAACCTAAACACACAAAAGCTACAAAAATAAGCTACGATACTAAGCTATGGAATAAAATACTCTCAGTTCAATAACAGTCATGTCACAGTAATCAGATAACTCGGTGACCAGTGGTCACCAGTCTGAGCAAAAATGGAACTAACAACCAGCAATATTAGTACAGCTTCACCTATAGCTTGCCTGATCTTGACCATCTGCATCGATGAAACACACCATTGCACTCCCACTGCAACAACCTCAGCTCATGGAAGACCAAACATAAAAATATTTTTAAGAAGTTACACACTATCTAATGGATGCATGTGACGTTATAGGTATTTCCGTAATAATTGATTATGTCAGTATTGACCAGTTACCATTATATTCGTATTACTCATCATTTCGACAATTTGCTGCCAATTGTCAGATGTGATAATTAATCCACAAACAGTTTGGCATGATATATAGACTATTTATATGTATCCTGAACATCATTAAGCAGTGTAACGTATACCAAAGAAATAGGCAAGTAACGTTCTGAAAGCCATGAAATAGTATAAAATATGCCAATGAAATACGCATTACGCCATGTATCTGACTGTGGATTAATTAAATTATCTGAGGATAGCAATAAATCGTCGAAACTCGTAATATTATACCGTATAATTAGGCGATCTTGACGAAATAAATTATTACATACACAATTGTTTATAGATTCCACACTGCAAACCTACTGTGTTGTCGATCGTCCCCAGATGTAACATACGTATGCTAAAAGCACGATTTCACAGATAAGACTCCTCGATGTTTAGCAGTCTTCAGTTCCCGCACAACCTACTGTCATGTATGAATGTTGCGTTACACATCCGACCAGTGACACTAGCTGTAGACATCTCCATTTCCATGTCGTCATTGCTGATACTCGGAACTTTGAAGATCTGCTGCATTCGTCCGTGGCCCAACCCCTAGTTCCGTGTTGCCACCTCTCGGGTCCTAAAGGCGTGTAGACCATTGTACAGTGCACGTCCTTGAGGTGACCTTCTGTTCAACTAATCTTCTGGTTCTTACATAGAGACAATTGTGTTACATCCTTGTAAGGTGCCACCGAAGTCATCTCTCTGATTTACAGTACGTATATACTGTGTTCGCCATGGCTGCACTACCCGTTACATGCGACCGTCATGCTTGATTGTGGGAAGTGAAAGTTGTGCACATGTCACCAGTAACGCTACTACCAGTCCCATTCCGAAATCTAGCAGCTTCTTAGGACATGAAAGCTATGCTTCGCTCTCCATAACACCACCTCCAGTCACATCCTGCCATCTGTGTGGTTCATGTGGTTAATGGGATGCAAAGGCTGTACTGCACTCGACCATGAAGTTTCGTCCATTTCCATGATGCCAGCTCTCTGATTTCTTGGACATGAAGGTTCTGCTGTGCTTGTTCATGCCGCCACCTCAATGATTCTTGGGACATGAAGGCACTACTGCATTTGACCATGGTGCCACCACTAATTCCTACCACAACGGTTGGTGGGATATAGAGGCAATGTCGTGAATACACATTGTGCCACAACCAGTTTCATAGTGCACACTCTTGGTTCTTGGAGTATTAAGTCTGTGCTTTTCTTGCGCATGGAGCCACCTACAGTTCCATACTATGACCTCTCTGGTTCTGGAGATGTGAAGACTGTTGTGTGCTCAAACACAGCGACACCTCCAATTACATTCCACAATGTCACTGATACTAGGGACCTGAACAGTTGCCCCTCGTTGTTCTAGCGTCATGAAGGCTGTGTAGGGCTTGTTCATGAAAGCCCTCTATGTCTATACCACCACATTCATGGCTTACTTAACGTGAAATCTGTGCTGAAATCAACAATGATGCCATCTCCATTTCCGTGCTGTTGTCTGCCTAAATCTTGGAATGTGTAAGCTATATAGCAGTCGTTCATGTCGCCACCTCCAGTTCCATTCCACCACCTCACTGGGTTTTGGTAAGCCACCATCTGTCTGATTTTCATGCAGTCCTGGCTGTGCTGCACTTCTCCATCGCGCCACCTCCAGGTCCATGCCACCACACTGCTGATTTATTGGACATGAAAGATGTACTATGCTCATCAGGAATGCTACCTCCACTATCATGCCACTATCCTGCTGCTTCTTGGCAGTTGAAGTCTGTGCTGTATTTGTCCACAGTGCCACTTCCTTTTCTATGTTACTATCTTGCTGGTTCTTGGGAGACAAATTTTTTCTGCTTTCAGCAATGGCATCACATTTTGTTCCATACCGCCACCTTGCTGGTTCTTGGAGTGTGAAGGCTATGCTCTACTTTTGGGTGGCGCTATCTGCTGTTCATGTAGCCACCTCTAGAACTCTTGGGCGGCACTTGTCCATGACTCCACCTTGAGACCTACTCTGCCATCTCCCTGGATGTTGGGACATGACGCCTAAGCTGCAATCGTTCATGATGCTACATCCAGTACCATGCTGACACCACTATGGCTCCTGGGATGTAAGGACTGTGTTTCATACAACCGAGGTGTCTCCTCCAATTTCACGCCGCCATCTCACTTGCTTCTGAGATCTGAGGGTTGTATTTCACTCATCCATGATTCCATGTGTGACATGTTTCTACTGTGTTCATTCATAGTAAATCTCCAGATGCTGCTGCTAATCGTTTCGTTCTTCGTGGTTCAAGGCAGTCGTGCACTCGACCATGGGACGTGAAGGCGGTGCTTCACTCGTCCAAGGCACTGTCTTCAATTCTGTGGAGCTATTCTTGGGTTCTTCAGCTTTAAGAACCTTTGGTGTGATCGTATGTTGTACCCTATCTAATGTCATTATGCCCCTTGGTTGTTCTTGGAATATGACACTTGAGCTGAAGTCCTCATGACGCCATCTTTAGTTCTATGTTTTCACAATACCAGTTCTTGAGACGTTAACACCATGCAGCATTCCTCCATGGCACCACATCCAATTCAGTGCCGCCTCCTTGCTGGTTCTTGAGCTGTGAGGGCTAAGATGTGCTAGAACATTGTACAGCCTCCAATTACATGCTGACATTACTCATTGTATGTGCTGGATGTGATGAGGTCGTCTATGACATCACCTCCTATTTCAAGTCGAAACCACTCTGTTACTAGGGAGATGTAAGCTGAGTTGTGCTCGTCCAGTAAACCACCTTCATTTAAATGCTGCCATCTCTCTGGTCTGTGATATGTGAAGCATATATTTACTCGTCTAGGGCGGCACCTCCGGATCCATGAGGCAAACTCAGTAGCTTCTGGGGCATGCCAGCAGTATTGGGCTCACCTATGGTACCATCATGAGCTGAATTCTACCATCTCCCTTATACCTCCTCCTCACTGGTTCTTTGGAAATGAACGCTGTCCTAGACTCATCCACTGCTCCAGTTCCACGCCACCTCCTTGCTGGTTCTTGGAATTTGAAGGCCATGCTGTGCTCAATCAATGTGCCACTTTAATTCCCATGATGTCACCTCACTGATTTTCGTCATATGAAGGATCTGCTATGTTTGTACTTGTCACCACTTCCATTTACATTCCATCACACTGCTGTTTCTTGAAATGTGAAGTCTGTGCTGTGATTGTCCCTGGTGCCATTTCCATATTTCCATATTGCTACCTCAATAGTTCTTGCAATATGACGTACTTAATGTGGTCGACCATGGAGCCATCTACAGCTACATGCCACTATCTCCTTGGACCTAGGCAAATCAAGATTTTTATATGTTCATCCATAGAGCCACATGCTTTTACACGCTCATACTTGGTGACTCCTCAGCGCCTCTTCCACTTCCATGCAGCCACCTCACTGGAACTTCAAATATGAAGAACAAGCTGTACACACTCATAGGACCACCTCCATCTCCATATGATAATCACCGTGATTCTTTTATTCGGAAGGTAACATTGCTCTAGTCCATGGCGTCAGCTCCATTTAAATGCCATAGCCAGCTGGGTCTTGAGATGTGATGGTTCTTCTTTGCTAGTCCATTTCACCATTACTGATTCTAGGTACAAGACCACTGTGGTGAGTTCGTTCAAGGTGTCACCTCCTGTTCCATGCAGTCACTTTGCTGTTCCTTGGGAGGTGAATGCTCTGTTGCACTTGTCCATGGTGTCGCTTCCAATTCCACATTGTGACCTCTCTTAATCTTGAGACAAGAAAGTTTTGCTATGGTCGACAGTGACACAACATTAAGTTCCATGCTGGCATGTCACTTGTTCGGAGGACATGAAAGTCAAGATACACTCGACCAAGGTGCGACCACCAGTTCCATACTGTCACTCCTCTGATTCTTATAACAACAAGGCTCTTCTGCACTTGTCCATGGCACCAGCTACTGTTATATACTGACATCCATCGAGGTTTTAGGAGTGTAATCCATGCTACGCTCATCAATGGCGCCAAAGTCATACTATACTGCCACCCTCCGTTTTTTGGGATACAAAGGCTGTGCTGAGTCTGTTCAAGACCCCACCTGATTGCTGTTTCTTGATGTATCACAGATGTACTGCAATCTTAGATTGTGTAATATTTTGCACATGCTCGTCCATGGAGCCACCTCCATTTCCATGATGTCACCTACCAGGTTATGGTGTCTTCCAGATTGTGTTGTGCTGGTGCATAGTGTCACTTACCTTTCCATGGCGTCACTTTGATGGTATTTGTGCTGTGAAGGATACGCTGCACTGTTCCATGGTGCTATCTCCAGTTCCATGATTCCCCCTCACAGTTCCTCTAGATGTGAGAGATGTGCTACACAACATCCATATCCCCATCTCCAGTTCCATGCCACTACCTGGCTGGCTCTCCAGACTTGGAGGATGTAGTTGCCTCTTCCACTGTGACCCATCCAGTTTCATTCTGCTCTGTCTCAGGTTCTTGGGATGTGGAAGCTGTCCTGTTCTCGTCTGTGCCACCACCTCCAGTTTCATGCTGCTCTCTTGCTGGTTCATCTGAAACAAGAGCTGTGCTGCGTTCGTCCACAGTACCGACTGTAGTTCCATGCTCCGACCTCCCTGATTCCTGGGATGTGAAGGTTGTGTTGCGCTCATCCATGGAACCACCTCCATTTTCATACCCCTGTCTGACAGTCGTGCTTTGCTCGTCCATAGCTACACCTTCACTTCCTTGCTCGCCTGTTTCTGGCTCCTGGGATGTATTTGCCGCACGATGCTTGTTGAAGGTGTCATTTCTATTGTCATGGTGTTTCCTCGCCGGTTCTTGGTCTGTGCAGACTGGGTTGCGCTCATACATTGCGCCAGCTCGGTCTTGGGACATACACCCTCTGCAGCACTCGCTTGTGACAGCTCCTCGATATCTATGGTGAAATCTCACTGGACCTTCAGGTATGAAAGCTACATTGCGCTCATCCAAGATGCCAACTCCTATTCCATGTTGCCACCTCCCTGGTTCTTCATATGAGAAGGCTCTTCTGTGCTCATCCATGATTCCTCCTCCAGCCACATGCCGCCATCTTGCTGGGTCTTCAGATGTGAAGACCATGTGATGTTCATCTATTCTGCCACCTGCACTTCCTATCCCCCATCTCTCTGGATAATGGTGCATGAAGGCCATACAGGGCTCATCCATTGCACCACCTCGAGTTCCCTGCTGCCACCTCCATGGTTCTTCGTGTGTAAATACTCTTCTGTGGTCATCGACACCGCCATGTCCAGTTACATGCCGCCACCTTGTTGGTTCTTGGGACGTGAAGGCTGTGTGATGCTCATGTACCCCGCCATCTTCGTTTCTTATTACCCATCTCTCTTCATATTGGGGCATGAAGGCTGTTTGGCACTCGTCTGTGACACCACGTCCAGTTGCATACTGCCATCTTCCTGGTTCTTCACACACGAAGACTCTTCCATGCTCATCCATGGCACCATGTCCAGCTACATGCCGCCATCTTGCTGGTTCTTGGGGAGTGATGGCTATATGGTGCTCATCTATTCTGCCTCCTTCAGTTCTTATCCCCCACCTCTCTGGATATTGGGATGTGAAAGCTGTTTGGTGCACATGTATGGGACCACCTCTAGGTCCGTGTTGCCATCTCCCTGGTTCTTCACTTGTGAGTATTCTCCTGTGTTCATCCATGGCACCATGTTCAATTTGATGCCTCCATCTAGCTGGTTCTTGGGGTATGAAATCTGTATAGTGCTCATCTATCCTGCCACCCTCATTTCTTATCCTCCACCTCTCTGGGTATTGGGATGTGAAGGCTATTTGGTGCTCATTCATGGCACCATCTGGTGGCAGCCTTCCTGGTTCTTCATATGTGAAGATTCTCCTTTGCCCATCCATGGCGCCATGTCCAGCTACATGCTGCCATCTTGATGGTTCTTGCGGCGTGAAAGCTGTGCGGTGCTCGTCTATCCTGCCACCTTCATTTCTTATCACCCATCTTTCTTCATATTGAGGCATGGAGGCTGTTTGGTGCTCGTCTGCGAAGGCTCTCCTGTGGTCAACCATGGCACCACTTCCAGATCGATGATGCAACCTGCCAGGTTCTTGGAACATGAGGGCTGGGCTGTGGTCTTCCATAGCACCACCTTCAATTCCATGTCGCCATATTGCTGGTTCCTGGACTCTGAAGACTCTGGTGCGCTCGCCCATTGTGTCACCTTGAGCTACATGCCGCCACCTCCCTGTTTCATGGGTCGTGATAGCTGCACTGCGCTGACCCATGGCACCAGCTCTAGTTCCGTGCCGCCACCTCTCGGGTTCTTGGGACGTGAAGTTTGTCCTGCGCTCGTCCATAGCGCCACCTCACAGGATGTTACGAGATGACGGGTGTGTCGCACACCTCACAGTGCCCTACGACAAAATGCGAAGCATTAAATGAAAGCCAATAAGGGTTCAACTTTTTTATCTCTACACCAGTACAATGTGTAACAGAGAAACATCATCCGGTTACCGATATTTAAATCGATTTCTTATAAATAATTTATTACAGAAATTAAGTAGTTCCATATAAACAAGGAATAGCATGAAGTATGGCGGAATATTGCCGTATGGCGTTGAAATATTCCTGTTTTTCAGTGATGAAGTGCATTTCACGCCACTGCGGATTAGTTAATCAAACAATTATTATAATTCTAAATCGGCACATCATACAAATTAAAACGTACTAGTAAACACAGATGGGTACAAAAGGGCAAATTAATGTGCCACTCTCGCTCTTTATAGTTTTGTTGTACCTGTTTCCTATGTCGTTATAACTGTAAGAAGGCATTACCTTTCACAACAGACGAGTGTCGCGTTTGCCTTTGTTAGACTGTGATAGTACGTGCATTATCAACCAAATTTAAAGTACTCTTTTAAATTTCATTGAAAGGGAACTCAAAATGGTGAATACTGTGCTGAAAAGTGGAGTAATATCAATTGATGCTTTTTAGCTACTTAATTTTTACACTCCTGACCCACTATGTTGCCAGTGCTCTTCAAAGAAAAGTTAAGTTTCTTATTGCGTAAAGGGCATTCCAGCGATGTAAATACAAGAATGGAAAATTTATGTATAGGGTGAATCAAATAAGCTGCTGACAATCAAATCACACCTTAATCGTTGGACATACATTGAGTCATAGACTTGTAAGGAATTATTCATTAGGAGAACAACAGCTCCTTTTTTAATTTTTTAGTGGAGGGGGAGAAGTTGAGGTGAGAGGAGTAAGTCTTCGTTCGCTTCGCTCGTTTGATGCCGGTCACGACTTGGTCCAAATGGTTCGAATGGCTCTGAGCACTATGGGACTTAACATCTGAGGTCATCATCCTCTAGAACTTAGAACTACTTAAACCTAAATAACCTATGGACATCACACACATCCATGCCCGAGGCAGGATTCGTAGCGGTCGTGCGGTTCCAGCCTGAGGGGCTAGAACCGCTCTGCCAAACCGGCCGGCCACAACTTGGCCTCTCGCGCCAACCTCTTTAGCCTAGAGTACCATTTGGACCCGTCCTTAATTCTCTTGAAGTTCAGCCAGCACAGTAATATCTTTTACCGGTACAGCAATCTGAAGGAGATGAATTCGACATTCCATCACTGGAAATGTGATAAACAATTTCATGAAATTTACCATAGTAAGATTTCTTTGTTTTGAGCCTCGGAGAGGTAACCATCTTATAAGAGAATTAATAATTTCATACTCTAACAAGGACTTACATCTTGCTGAACCAGAGGGAAAGGTAAGGTTGCACCGGAGCTGCACTAGTATAAAAGGGCATTGGCCAAATGCAGTTCTGTGTTCCATCTGTCCAGTACCAAAATTTTGTTAGAGGGAAAACGACGTTGAATTTACCTGTTTCAGATCTGCGGTATTAGCAGCAGAAATAACTACGATTTCAACAGACACCCGCAGCTTTGTAACTAGTGCAGTTATGACAAGTTACTACGCATCTTTCAGCGAGAAATTTCTTATATATAACCTGGATGATAAGTCTGCCTGCTTAGCTGGATGGTATCGTGTCTGCTTCCCGTGCAGCGATCCCGGCTTCTACTACCGGCCGGGTTGGAGATTTTCTCCGCTCCTGGTATGGGTGCTGTGCTGTCTTCATCATCATTTCATCCCCATCACCGGCAAGCAAGTCGCCCAATGTGGCGTCGACTGCAATAAGACTTGCACTTGGCGGTCGAACTTCACCGAATGGGGCCTCCGGGTCAGCAGTGCCATACGCTCATTTCCATTTTGGGTGATAATAAAATTAACATTCGGAATTATTTGAGGATAAGAGATTACGTGACACTTCCTGTGTAGTCAAATACCAAATAGCGAAAAACTAAACTTCTTATTTCAGTAGTGCACTATTTGGAAACATCTCTGGAATAACAGCGATCTCGGTGCTAAATGTTTTAAAATTTAAAGATTAAAACAATGTTGATCGCATACAAATATTCATTACAATAGTGATCAGTTTTGGTCCATTTTAGACCACCTTCAGGTCATTCTACAAAAGTGACAGGCGGAGTTGGAGACGATAGCCTCTCAATCGGAAGTACCTGTTCCGTTCACCATCCCCGCCTCCCATCGTTGGAGAATGGTCTAAAGGTCGTCTAAATATAGACTGATGCCGTTCAACAGTAATAAATGTTTTCATGCCATAAAATGATGTTTTAATTGTTGGCTTAAAAATACTACTTGGGAATTGAGACGTTATGTAGTTACTCTTAGCGACGTCTACGCTGTGATCTAAACATACAGTGAGTGTAGCCGACCAAGGTGAGGAAACGTCTCGTCGCCTCTTGCAGGCAGTAAAACGCCAGACTGATTCAGTGCTTCAGCCTGCCATTATTTACTACCAGTATCTTCAAAACTGCACAGAAGATCACCTGTAAACAATGGTAATATTATTGTAAAAGCTGTGTTCAATAAATATAGTGAAAGAGCTACGGAAACACATGGAGGTCGTTGATGAGCTCATTTTGCTGTTGATATTGGCAAGATGCTGGATACAAACTCCACGAGTTTTAGAGAGTGAGTTTGTGAGTATTAAAGTATCTGATACAATGGCCGTATATTTTAGTTGCATTGACTTCTACTCGTTCCTGAGAAAAAAGTTTTTGAGCAGTCGGATAGACAGAGACAAGAAAGTGGTCCTATAAGTATCCGTTCTTTCTGACTGATGTAAGAAACCCTAAAAAATCACGGAACCTAATCAAGTCAAAATCACGTGCCTGCAGACACCTAACAACTCGCATCGCAGAGTCACCTGTGATATACGCTCTCACCACAGTTCATAAGTTGGAGAATAAAACGCTGGAAGCTCGATGGTTGTCCGGTAGCCCACAGTTACACATAAGTCGTTGAATGCAGCGACCTCTCTTTCTCCAAACAAGTCTATCTTTGCCACATCTCCAAGCCAAAAGCTGAAATTGTCGTCCCAATCTGAAACATGCACTGAAGAGTACAGCTGTCTGAGGCAAAGACTGAAGTGAAGTGTTCTAAAATTTGCAGTCTCCTCTCTGCTCCCTGCAATGTCCGCGTGAAACCAACTTCACCAATCAGAAGGTTTAGCCCATTCTTGTCCAATGAGATTATCGTTGTAAAGTTGTTAAATTCGCCTTCTAGGGAAGGTTTAATACTTCGGCAAGTGGACCGTCTTCATACATATGGAATTCTGAGAAACTACCAGTCTAGCTCCCACTTTCTCACTTTCTTTTTTGTAACATCAGCCAATGAATTACTTTCCCATTTTTCTAGAAGAAAACTGTCTCACTGCACGTGGAGTGAACTCCGCCTAATCCAGTTTCGCACCCACAGATGAGAGGAAAAATTTGCAACAAAGCGGAGCTGCATACCTTCCCACGAGAAAAACACAGATCACTTTCTCACGACTGGCGCATCTCTTCCTTGTATTCTCATAAGATAACGTGACAGTTGACCGACTGCCGTGTCAGCCTCAGTCATTCATCAGTGGGTACGGTAAGCGGTCAGCAAACCATACTCCTGGCCGTTGTCGACGTTTCGAACTTGGGGCCGCTACTTCTCAAACAGGTAGCTCCTCAACTGAAATAACGAGGCTGAGTGCACTCCGGTCCAGCATAACCACCGAAGAAAAATCCTTGGCAATACCAGGAACCGAACACAGGTCTCTCCGCAAGAGGGTGTGTCGCGTTGATCACTCGGCTAGGGAGGCGGACCTTAGCAGATGGTGCCGGATGGAAACTGCGAATAGTTCAGCTTTTAAACTGGCATATCATGTGCACCACCCGCAATCACGTCAAAGTTCATTATACGGGAATTTTCAACCAGAGACAAGGGCCCCATATAACATCGGGCACAGTTTCTGAAAAACTTGCGTTGGTCGTCCCGCTGGTGCCTCGCCATGACAATACGCAAGTTGTAAACAGCCTACATGTGGCTACGAAACTGGACGGTAGCCCCCGAGTCCTCGCGGACCATCTGTGAAA
Source organism: Schistocerca piceifrons (assembly GCF_021461385.2). Lineage (NCBI taxonomy): Eukaryota > Metazoa > Arthropoda > Insecta > Orthoptera > Acrididae > Schistocerca > Schistocerca piceifrons. Next base: position 952,371,788 of record NC_060138.1, read on the forward strand.
GTCGATTGCCACTTCCCGTGCTGTCAGAGGGACACGAGGGCCATCGATCTTAACTTCGTCTTTTCCACAGCTCATCATCATGACATAATCAAGTAACAACACGAACACAGGACATCTAAAAAGTTCCATGATAAGGGAAACTGACGGCCTGATCCAGGCAATCACTGCTATTAGCCTTATTATCCGCTTCAGATATCGATTAATCGCTATAAGGAATGATAACAGATTCCGTAAAATAAATAAGATGTAGTAAATGTCAGACGTACCAATTTAGCAAAGGACTGATGCGTTTCAGTTTCATTGAAGATCGTCGAATAGGAGTCACTATGGAGCTGTGACCGAAAGGTTTACTGACGTCAAATTGTGCTCTAAATCAGTGCTTCGTGACATGAGTCTGTAAGAGAAAGAAGCCCACCCCTCGGTGAACGTCTTACTGTGGTTGATTAGTGGTGGTGCCTGGAGTACGAACCATATGCGAAAAGGGAAAGCGTAGATTGTCGAAGCAAAACGGTATCGAAATGCGTAAATGCGAGAAATCGCACATCAAGGCTCTCTGGATTACATTTTAGGCTTTGGAGGCTATATTTCTTACATAATAGCTACCAGAAGTTCAATGCGTCTACCTATGTGAAATATTTGAGCACCTCCTAATGAGAGACGTGTGCGCCCACAATAAACCTCAAATGGAGCTGCTGTACGATAATGCATGACTCTATACAGTGACAACTGTTTAATAATTACTAGCACTTAACAGAGTGGCTTACCTAGATCTCCAGTCTTATTTGCAAGACCTTGCCTCTGTCTATTATTTCCTCTTCCTGTCTTGAAGATGAGGAATTCAATTGTCCGATGTATACGCTGAACATGTACTAAAGAAAACAAGGAAGAAATATGGAAATGGTACTACACTAAAAGGAGAAATTTCTCGTTTGCTAAAAACAATGCAATTTTAACAAAGAGGGCAAAGGACTTGCAAGATCAGTTGGACAGAATGAATAATACATTAGAACGCTGCTATAAGACGAATTTCAATAAAAGTTAAATGATGGTAATGTAGTGTAGTCGAATGAAATTACATCTACATCTACGTGTATATACATACCCCGGAAGCCACAGTATGGTACGTGGCGGAGGGTATCACTACTAGTGATTTCCTTTCCTATTCCATTCGGAATTTGAGCCAGAGAATAATAACTGTCATACGCCTCCGTACAAACCCTAGTTTCTGTTATCTTGGCATCGTTTTCCTTACGCGGAATGTATGATGGCGGCAGTAGAACCGTATTTCAGCCACTTTCAAATGTCGGTTCTTGAGTTTTCCTTAACAGTGTTGCACGAAAAGAACGTTGCCTTCCCTTCAGGGATTCCCATTTGACTTCCCGAACCATCTCCGTAATACTTGCGTATTTTTAAAACCTATCAGTAGCAAACTAGCAGCCCGTCTCTGAATTGCTTCGATGTCTTTCTTGAATGCGACCTGGTGGAGATCCCAGTGAGCGAGCGAACTGCTTCGATATCTTCATTAAATGCGACCTGGTGCAGATCCCAGTACGCGGGTGGTATTGAAGACGGGTCGCACTTGTATTCTACAATCGGTCCCCTTTCAAATGAACAACATTTTCCCGAAACTGTCGCAATAAACCGAAGTTGTCCATTCGCCTTCACTAATACATTCCCTAAGTGCTCATTTACTGCATATCGCTTTGGAAGGTTACACATAGATGGGTAATCGACCGGACTGTGTTTTCCTTGAACAACATTTTCCCGAAACTGTCGCAATAAACCGAAGTTGTCCATTCGCCTTCACTAATACATTCCTTAAGTGCTCATTTACTGCATATCGCTTTGGAAGGTTACACATAGATGGGTAATCGACCGGACTGTGTTTTCCTACTCACTTGCATTAACTTACGTTTTTCTACGTTTAGAGCTAACTACCTTCATCACATTCGATGAACCCTCTGCCAGGCATTTAAATTTGTTTTGCAGAGTATCCATGTAGATGTAGATCTGGTAGATATTTTATCTAAGTATGTTTGTAACCTCCTACAATTACTCAACGATAACATCTTTCCCGTATATCGCTGCATTATCAGCAAATAGCCGCAGATTGCTACTCACCCTGTCTGTCAGATCATTTATGTCCGTAGAGAACAACAGTGGTCCTATCACATTTCCCTGGGGCATTCCTAACGATATCCTTGTCTCTGATGAACAGTTGCCTTCGAGGACGACGTACTGAGTTCCACAGCTTAAGATTTGGGAACTTGTTCCACATGCTCTTACCTGCATTAAACGTCTGCAGTGGAGCACCGTGTCAAATACTTTTCGGAAATCCAGGATTATGGAATCTGCCTGTTGCTCTTCATTCATAGTTCGCGGGACGTCATGTAATAAAAGGGCAAGCTGAGTTTTGCACGAGCGATGGATGCTTTCTAAGACCGAGCCGACTTGAGGACAGCAGTTTTCCACCCTCAAAAAAAAAATTATTACACTGAACGGCGAATATGTCCAAGAATTCAGCTGCAAACTGATGTTAAGAATATTGGTTTGTAATTTAGCGGTACCGTTTCTTTATCCTTCTTGTCTATAGAAGTCAACTGTGTTTTTTTATCTTCTTTTTTCTTTTTGTACCGTACGAGAGATTCGCGATAATGCCGAACTCGAATTCCATCTGCACATGGCGACTTACCCGTTATCAACTCTTTCAGTTGTTTCTCTACGCCAGGAGTGCTTATTATTGTGTCCTCCATACGGAAGTCTGTACAATCATCGTACGACGGTTTGTTTGCGTGAACCGTTTGTTAAACGTAAACTTTAAAACCAATGCTTCCCTTTTGCTTTCTTCTACTGCCACCCCAGATTGGTCAACGAGTGATTGGACAGAAGCTATCGACCCGGTTAGCGATTGTACAAAGGACCAGGATTTTCTCGGATTCTCTGCAAGATCTTCTGCTAGGGAATGTCGGTGGTAGTTTTTGCATGCTTCTCGCATCAATCGTTTTACAGACGCACAAATCTCTAACATTTTGCTGTAGTCATTTGCTCGCTCTCTTTTGAACCGACAGTGCAACAGCCTTTGCTTCCTAAACATCCTCCGAATGTTGTTGCTAACTCCGTCCTCAATCCACTTACTCGGCACATTCTTCTTCAGAGTATGATTTCAGATCCCTTTAAACATTGCCCATAATTTCTCTGCGTTCAATATACTGGAACTAAATTATGTCAATTTATTTTCTAAGTGGGATGCTAACAACTGCTTATGTGTAATTCCAGCAAAAATACTCTACTAGCACTCTTCATTGATTTATTTACTTTAGTCGCTATGATGACATCATAATCACTCATATTTGTCTTTATAATAACACAGTCGATAATGTCAGCCCAGTTTGTAGGTACAAGGTCAAAAATATTTCTGTTGCCTGTGGTCTGCCGACGTAGCTGCTCAAGATAGCTTTCGGAAAACGTACTCAAAAGTACTGAGAAAGATTGTCTCTCCGCATCCCCTGCAATGAACCATAGCCGCGCTACTCACCGTACAAGTTCTTTGAATGACTCTGAAACTTAACTGCGGAATCGGGTGGTCGGTAAAAATATCCAACAGTCAACTTGGTTTCTTGTGGACCTGTAATAGGTGTCCAGATAACTTCTCTATCTCTCTCTATTGAGAGGCAATATCTTTGTCAGCTGCAATGGTCACTTCCCCTCCTATGGCATCTAATCTGTCTTTCCGACATTCGTTTCATGACTCGTAAGTATTTAAAAACTTTCTCCCTAGGGTTTCAATTATCTCTAGGGTCCGAGAATTACTTGAGCGCAAGACATTTCCTGGAGGGTAGTGAATTCAGGAACTTAGTTGTGAATATTTCGACAGTTTATTGATAGAATTTTGAAATTCGAAGTGTCTTTACTCTGAACACGGTCTGATTTCGCTTACAGCGTGTCGACTGACGACTGTTCATCGGTATCTCACACTACCGCCTAGCTGTAAAAACCCACAATTAACTTGATTTCTAGTAGACTTCTTATAGGCGTCCAGGTAACTTCTTTGTAACTCTCTATTTGAGAGACAATATATTGGTCAACTGCAATGGGCCCTCCCCATGAATTATCTAGTGGAGTCCTACACTTCTCCGCCCAGTGAAGAAGGGCGAGAAATCTACAGCCAAGATTATCACACAGTCGGCAATTCCTTTGGATGAGATCCTTCACTCGGCTCCAAACCAAATGACCCACATCAACTCTGAGAACAATGGTGCAAATTGCCAGTTCTGCTTGCACCCCACATGCGAGGCCAGCAGCCTTCATCACTTCCGCCAGCACTCGTATGACACGAGGATGCCTTAGACCCAAGCGGCAGGCGTCATTGGTGTGAAGTGAGCCACAACTAGCAAATGACTGCACCCTGCACGCCCGATAGTCACAGGCAAGGCCTCCTCTACCTCTCAGATGAGGCCCTCCGGCATACATACCGTACGCACATCGGCTTTGTGAAGTAGTTGTCACGCGTCCACTCACAGGGCAAATAGACTGCTCCACACCATCAGGTACTCTGGGACGTGTGCATGCTGTGTGCAGATGCAGGAGGAGCTGGCCCCAGTTCACGAACAACTGAATGCGCTTTTGCAAACGGTTAGCGATCTTTAAGCTGCTCCCTCGTGTCTAGCGGTGGCGGAGAGTGGGGGGTGTCGCAAGGGGCAACTCAAATGTAGCTCGTTTCTCCCATGGCCTCTGCTACCGAGTTTGTAGACTTAGAGAAAGCTTTTGACAATGTTGGCTGGAATACTTTCTTTCAAATTCTGAAGGTGGCAGGGGTAAAATACAGGGAGCGAAAGGCTATTTAAAATTTGTACAGAAAGCAGATTGCAAGTTATAAGAGTCGAGGGACATGAAAGGGAATCAGTGATAGGGAAGGGAGTGAGATAGGTTTGTAGCCTCTCCCCGATGCTATTCAATCTGTATATTGAGCAAGCAGTAAAGGAAACAAAAGAAAAGTTAGGAGTAGGTATTAAAATCCATGGAGAAGAAAGTCAGAGACAGCAAAGGACTTGGAAGAGCATCTGAACGGAATGGACAGTGTCTTGAAAGGAGGATATAAGATGAACATCAACAAAAGCAACACAAGGATAATGGAATGTAGTCGAATTATGTCGGGTGATGCTGAGGGAATTAGATTATGAAATGAGGCACTTAAAGTAGTAAAGGAGTTTTGCTATTTGGGGAGCAAAATAACTGATGATGGTCGAAGTAGAGAGGATATAAAAAGTAGACTGGCAATGGCAAGGAAAGCGTTTCTGAAGAAGAGAAATTTGTTAACATCGATTGTAGATTTAAGTGTCAGGAAGTCGTTTCTGAAAGTATTTGTATGGAGTGTAGCCATGTATGGAAGTGAAACACGGACGATAAATACTTTAGACAAGAAGAGAATAGGAGCTTTCGATATGTGGTGCTACAGAAGAATGCTGAAGATTAGATGGCCAGATCACATAACTAATGAGGAGGTACTGAATAGAATTGGGGAGAAGAGGAGTTTGTGGCACAACTTGACAAGAAGATGGGACCGGTTGGTAGGACATTTTCTGAGGCATCAAGGGATCACAAATTTAGCATTCGAGGGCAGCGTGGAGGGTAAAAATCGTAGAGGGAGACCAAGAGAAGAATGCACTAAGCAGATTCAGAAGGATGTAGGCTTCAGTAGGTACTGGGAGATGAAGAAGCTTGCACAGGATAGAGTAGCATGGAGAGCTGCATCAAACCAGTCTCAGGACTGAAGACCACAACAACATCTACAACGGTCGTTTCTGTCCGTTTCTCCATTTGAACGGGCTAATTCCCAATACTATTAGACGAATTTTCGTAGGGTTTCCACAGGTAACTTGAGCACAGCTTGGGGCACTATATAGGCTTCATTTAGTCAATATCGTGTCTGCCTCTCTGTCTGAACATGCCCATCTCTTTTACAGTGTTTCTAGAGGTAACCTGAGCGTAGCTTCAGCCACCGTGCGGGCCTTTTTTATCAAAATCGGATCACGAAAAAAATACTTATCGTAATTAAAAGTTTTACCCATAATTAAATTAGCAATACGAACGTTGCTATGTCTGTTAAGTTTTCACGACTAACCGTTAAAACTATTTCGATTAAACTGCTTGAACGCTGAGGAAGAACATAGGTTAGTTCAGGAACTGTGTAATACAAGACGGTTATTGATATGAATAATGTTAGGCGAATTTAGGTAAATATTTACTCTCTTAAAAAGTTATTTGCTGTTTGACTTTTAATTTTTATCACATATTTGAAAATCCTTTGGTTTGTGGATATGTGCTACGCGATACGGTTGAAAGTAATGAATATAATGCTTTCACAGTCCTCTGTCTTTAACCCGTACTACCATACAATTGTTTGTGTAATGTACACGCTGTATAAGTACAGCTACTTGAAATGCACAAGGCATAGATATGCGCTCCTGTCGACTACTCGCACTACTCTACAGTGACGCTGGTCCATGCCGACGCATTGTGCTTGGGACACCTTTGGAAGGGGGAAAGCGGGACGCACTTCACGAGCTATCCTTAACAGCACAGGCAGCCACGTGAGGGCAGCTGATGTTACTGCACTTAACAATAGCTTACTTACTCACCACCACACATCAGTCAGGGCTGTTGTTACCGTGTGAGATGGGTGTATCCTCATCATGAAAATGTCGGAGAAAGGACAGCATTGGTCACTGAGAAAGATGACATAAAAAGCCTGGTTCATGCACACGGTAATATGAATAAATGGTCCTAAGTCACGGCATGAAAACAAACACAAAACAAAAAATGTATAGTGTCACAGAACTAACTCCTGCCTGAGTTGTTCCCTCCAGAAGCTGCATGTAAAACGCCTCACTTTATCACTGGTGCTCTTTGGAAACAGGCAAAATAAAGGCTCGTCGGACCAACGACGCTTCTACAGTCGGCTACTGATCAGTTGCCGTGTTGGCTGGCCCACTCTAGAGGTGCTACATCATGTGTCTGTGTGAGGAAAGGCTTTTTTGCGATGTAACCGACTCCAGGCAATTGCACACGTTCCTCTTGGGATAGTTCATTCGCAGACTGGTTGAGACGGACATGCGTTCACTAAATGCTCCATTCCTGTCGGGTTTGAAATTTATTGAGAGTGATGAGGTATGACACTCATCTCCGGTCCCTTTCGGTTAGAATCTTCATGCGACCCTAGTACCTATGCCGTGATACATAGTTGTGAGTGGTACATCATTCGGTCGCAGGTTCGAATCCTGCCTCGGGCATGGATGTGTGTGATGTCCTTAGGTTAGTTAGGCTTAAGTAGTTCTACGTTCCAGGGCACTGGTGACCTCAGATGTTGAGTCCAATAGTGCTCAGAGCCATTTGAACCATTTTTTTTGTGCAGCATTCCTTGTAGACACTTTGGACGTTTCACACTCATGCACTATTGCACTAACAAATCGAGGAGCTTAATTCGTGTCGTGCCCTCGAGAACGGCCAAACACGATATTCCTTTCTAACATTGAGCCGCGTCTCTACGTCGGCACACCTTAACTGTAGTGACCCCATGCAACGGACTGGCAAATATACAGAAATGTTCAAATGTGTTTGAATTCCTAAGGGACCAAACTGCTGTGATCATCGGTTCCTAGATATACACACTACTTAAACTAACTTATGCAAAGAATAACACACACACACCCATACACGAGGGAGGACTCGGACCTCCAGTGGGAGGAACCGCGCAGTCCGTGACACGGCGCCTTAAACCGCGCTGCCACTCCGTGCGGCAAATACACAGTACTTCGCTAACATCACTTACGTCAGCGGTAGATGGTCACGTGAATCTAGTGGGTTCCAGAGTGACAGGTACTATCTTTTAGGACTGTAGCTAACATTTTGCTCCGTGAACTTGTATAGCTAAAGTTATACGATCTGTGAAACAGAAGTCAGAGATTGGGAAAAGAATTGTCCAAGTGCGAGTTGGAATCGCACCCTGCGGGTTCCGTACAAACTTGTATAGTTCATCCATCCTGAGAATCGAGAATCTCAGCGATTTTTGCCTATTATCGATACAGATACTGGCAAGATACCGGACTACAGTAGTCCTCGGACTAGCCCGGACATATAACAAGAAGTGATCAGGCGATTTAATCAAATATTCCTATTTACTTACTAAGACTTGACTACAACTGACATTTTATGTTTGCATGCATTAACGTTTCTCTACCATGCTTTTGATGTATGATGAATGCACTCACGTTCTAATGGTATAAGGATATTTTTTACGTTATATAATTACAGTTTAAAGGTTTTCGGATTTTTTAATTTACTTGTACTGTGAAACCTTGCTTCTTGGCAAATTTCATGATTGTGCGTCAATGTGAAGTACACTGTAGTTTTGACGAGTGAGTATACAAGTATCAAAACATGCAACTTAAAAATGCCCGAATCTTTTGATTACATTGACTTAAAACTTTAATCTTGTTCACATCGCAAAGGCGTCATAGTACTTAGTAGGTGAAAAAAATTTGAATTTGGTACGTCAATCTGATCACGACAAAAAAGGGTCTAACGGACGGACATAACAAACAGAGAGCCGACCGCGGTGGCTGAGCGGTTCTAGGTGCTTCAATCCAGAACCGCGTGACTGCTACGGTCGCAGGTTCGAATCCTCCCTCCGGCATGGCTGTGTGTGATGTACTTAGTTAGGTTTAGGTAGTTCTAAGTTCTAGGGGGCTGATGACCTCAGAAGTTAAGTCACATATTGCTCAGAGCCATTTGAACCATTTGAACAAACAGAGAGGTAGATAAAAACTGACAAAAAATATTTGTTCGTGAAACATAATTACAAATAATTAATTTTCAGAGTTTTATCTTTACATGTGCTGTGAAACGTTGCTTCTTGACGAATTTCATGATTTCAGGTCAAAACCCTACAGGTTTTGATGAGTGGTTTTGCGAGTTTCAAAATATGTCACATAAAAGACCGAACGTTTTGATTGAACTCACTTTGAAGCTTACACGTTTTATATCGCCGTGGGAGCATAGACCTCAGTGTACAACATGAATGTGAACCTGATACCGCAAACTGTTCGTAACAGACGGGTAGACAGACACATGGATAAAAAATGATAAAAAAATGCTCTTTCCGTGTCATACAATTACAAATTACTTATTTTTGGATGTATTCCTTTACTTATAGTGTGGGACTGTGCTTCTCTGCTAATTTCATGATTCTAGCACAACGTAAGCAACCTAAAGGGTTTGATGAGTAAGTTTTCGAGTGTCAAAATATGTGACACAAATGGCCGTAGCTTTTGAATGAATGTGACATACATTTGAGAAAAACTGTTCCTAACAGTCGAACAGACAGACAGACGGTAAGCGAAGCGATTCTATAAGGCTTCCGTTTTTGCAGATTGAGGCACGGAACCCTAAAAGGGGGATGAAAACCCAAAACGTTTGTTTTGATTCAAGATAATGTTTACCTCCAATGTCGAAACATAAGGTAAATGGAAATGTCGTGTGGCTAGGGCCTCCCGTCGGGTAGACCGTTCGCCTGGTGCAGGTCTTTCGATTTGACGCCACTTCGGCGACCTGCGCGTCGATGGGGATGAAATGATGATGATTAGGACAACACAACACCCAGTCCCTGAGCGGAGAAAATTTCCGACCCAGCCGGGAATCGAACCCGGGTCCTTAGGATTGACAGTCTGTCACGCTGACCACTCAGCTACCAATGCAGACGAAACATAAGGTAGGACACTACGAGATTTTTGATATAACAGTCATCAGCATCCAACTGCCCTTACAGCAAAAAAAAAAAAAAAAAAAAAAAATTCGGGAGGACGACGGTTCAATCCCGCGTCCGGCCATCCTGATTTAGGTTTTCCATGATTTCGCTAAATCGCTCCAGGCAAATGCCGGGATGGTTCCTATCAAAGGGCACGGCCGACTTCCTTCCCCGTCCTTCCCTAATCCGATGAGACCGATGACCTCGCTGTCTGGTCTCCTTCCCCAAAAACAACAACAACAAACAGAATTTTCTATGCTTACTCGCGCTTCAAGGAAGATGTTTTAGTACACATCGCATGTACTTGTGAGACTACATTATTAATTAAACGCAAGCCATCACAAGTAACAACCGTTGGTCGATGGTCGAAGGCCCAACTCAAGTTCTAGAGTGATTTTGTCAGTTGCACTTATACAATTATTACAGTTAAAGGCGGATCAAATAGGTGCAGTGGAGTTACGGAGTCAGGTGTAACTCAAAATTAAATGCAGTAGATACTATAAGAAAAGTACAAGAAATATAATAGTAAAAGATCGTGGAATTGAACTGACGTTCTGTGATGATACTCTCTAAGTAGCAGGATATTTCTATTCTTGTTGTGAGTACTGGGCCGTAGTCTCAGGCTATATAGTGGAACATGCACTGCTGGTGAAACGGCCTTTGCTTGTAGATGTGGCCCGCGGCACAGTCCGCCGGCAGCTATCTGGGCAGGAGCCGTCGCCAGCCCGTCGCGTCGCCGGGAACGTGGCTCAGCCAGCAGGAGAAGGGCTGCTGCCCTTGACTGGAGGCGCGTGCTCGCTTCATTGGACGCCGTTTGCTTGCAAAGTGGCGCTCGGACGGCGGCAGCGGGCGGAACGGACCTCTTTTGTGGCGCCAGGTCGGGCGACAGCTTCGCCGGAGCGAGCGAAGCGTCACGTCCGAATCGCCCCCCTCAGCGTCCGACGGCTTATTCTGCCGATGGGATTGGGAGGGTGGAATAGTGAACACGGCGAGTTTCCGGCCGGACAGGGCCGCTTCGCAATCGAATGCTGTCGCGGCCCGCCGCTCGGTGTGGCAGCGCCTCCGGGAGGCGTTCGCGGTGGTTGTGCGCCCTCTGCGACCGCCGACGCCTCTCTGACGCAGACTATATCTCTCGCGAGACCTAGAATCTATTTCATCTTACGAGAATCACGTGGAGATTGAAACTCAAATGCAGTTATAAAATACAGGAATAGCATCCTACTTTTATTTACACATGTTCTTCCAAGTTTTCGGTGCAGTTGTTACCTTATTAACTCATTGTCTTTCCATCACGATGAGTTCGTTTTGGCGGTTTCTACCATTCTGAAGTGATCCTGCAATGATGGTTCAGTTTTTTTGAGATGTTATACGATAAAAGTTTATTGCTTACATCTACGTTAGGTGTTTGTTCTACAGTGTATGCCAAATTATGTTATGTTTAAAGAGCATACTGCTTACGTATGTGCTAATGGGTGTTTAGTTTATGTTTCAGTATAATATAATATAGATGGTCCAGCCACATACAGGGTCTTAGAAAAAGGTACGGCCAAACTTTCAGGAAATATTCCTCACACACAAAGAAAGAAAATATGTTATGTGGACATGTGTCCGGAAACGCTTACTTTCCATGTTAGAGCTCATTTTATTACTTCTCTTCATATCACATTAATCATGGAATGGAAACACACAGCAACAGAACGTACCAGCGTGACTTCAAACACTTTGTTACAGGAAATGTTCAAAATGTCCTCCGTTAGCGAGGATACACGCATCCACCCTCCGTCCCATGGAATCCCTGACGCGCTGATGCAGCCCTGGAGAATGGCGTATTGTATCACAGCCGTCAAGAATACTAGCACGAAGAGTCTCTACATTTGGTACCGGGGTTGCGTAGACAAGAGCTTTCAAATGCCCCCGTAAATGAAAGTCAAGAGGGTTGAGGTCAGGAGAGCGTGGAGGCCATGGAATTGGTCCGCCTCTACCAATCCATCGGTCACCGAATCTGTTGTTGAGAAGCGTAACAACACTTCGACTGAAATGTGCAGGAGCTCCATCGTGCATGAACCACATGTTGTGTCGTACTTGTAAAGGCACACGTATCCCGTATGAAATCATGATAACGTGCTCCATTGAGCGTAGGTGGAAGAACATGGAGCCCAATCACCAACAATGCCTGCCCAAACGTTCACAGAAAATCTGTGTTGATGACGTGATTGCACAATTGCGTGCGGAATCTCGTCAGCCCACACATGTTGATTGTGAAAATTTGCAATTTGATCACGTTGTAATGAAGCCTCATCCGTAAAGAGAACATTTGCACTGAAATGAGGATTGACACATTGTTGGATGAACCATTCGCAGAAGTGTACCCGTGGAGGCCAATCAGATGCTGATAGTGCCTGCACACGCTGTACATGGTACGGAAACAACTGGTTCTCCCGTAGCACTCTCCATACAGTGACATGGTCAACGTTACCTTGTACAGCAGCAACTTCTCTGACGCTGACATTAGGGCTATTGTCAACTGCACGAAGAATTGACTCGTCCATTGCAGGTTTCCTCGTCGTTCTAGGTCTTCCCCAGTCGCGAGTTATAGGCTGGAATGTTCCGTGCTCCCTAAGACGCCGATATTTTTGCTTCGAACGTCTTCCTGTCGGGATACCTTCGTTCTGGAAATCTGTCTCGATACAAACGTACCGCGCCACGGCTATTGCCCCGTGCTAATCCATACATCAAATGGGCATCTGCCAACTCCGCATTTGTAAACATTGCACTGACTGCAAAACCACGTTCGTGATAAACACTAACCTGTTGATGCTACGTACTGATGAGCTTGATGCTAGTACTGTAGATCAATGAGTCGCATGTCAACACAAGCACCGAAGTCAGCATTACCTTCCTTCAATTGGGCCAACTGGCGGTGAATCGAGGAAGTACAGCACATAGAGACGAAACTAAAATGAGCTCCAACATGGAAATTAAGCGTTTCCGGACACATGTCCACATAACATCTTTTCTTTATTTGTGTGTGAGGAATGTTTCCTCAAAGTTTGGCGGTACCTTTTTGTAACACCCTGTAGATGGTCCAGCCACATATAAAGGGACTGTCACCTATGTTCGATGTCAGCGTGCAATAGCCACTCACAGACAACAGGTGGTAGCACTATCAGTGGAGGGTATAGAACGCGTGTTGGCCGGACACGGAGAACACTGCTGTGGTTATCGCATTGCAGAAACTGACCGATTTATCTGAAGTTCAAAAGAGCATGATCATTGGCTTTCGGTCCAAGGATGGAAGAATTTCCGAAACTGCTAAATCTGTAAACTGTTGGCGTGACGCCGTGCTTAAAGTGTATCGTGCATGACAAAACGGCGCCAACCAAATTCCGCGCCGAGGCAACTGTAGTGCACCACGTGCCATAGGTAACATGGGTGAACGACGGCTGCGGAGGGGTGTATCTGGGAAAAGACGTGCAGCTGTTGAGCAGCTGAGCTCCCAGGTGACCCATGGGGCTACCAGCAGTGTCTCCTCAACGACCGTACAGCGAACGCTGCTGTGTATGGGCCTCTACAGCAGAACCACGTTTCTTGCACCCACGCTGACTGCTGTTTATGGGCGATGAGGGCTGGAAATCGCACGCCAATACCGCAAGTGGACGTCCAGTGAGTGGCGACAGGTTGCCTTTTCAGATGAATCACATGTTATGCTCCACAGGACAAATCGCAGTTTGCGTGTACGGGGTGAAACGTCTGAATGAAAACACCATGCAGCAATCGTCGGAATATATAGGTCGGAGGAAGGTGCAATGGATCAACACCAGTATCCTTGTACCCTTCGGGACCATGCCCACACCTACATGCAGTTTCTTTTTTCTCGGCAAGATAGCAGCTACTAGCAATACAATCCAATGTGTCACACAACTCGCAGGATACGTGCGTGGTTCGAAGAGCACTCGGATGAGTTTCCCACACTCTCCCAAACTCCCCGGATTCAAACCCAATCGGCAATCTGAGAGAGCATCTCGATCGGACCGTTCGTGCCATGGATCCTGTAGTCGGCATGGCTCCACACCCTACCAGAATCTCACTGACTCTCTTCCTGCACTTTCGCGCTGCAAAATGTGGTTATTAAGGCTTTTGACAGGTGGTCACATTAATGTGCCTGGGCAGTGTACAATTATATTGCTTACGTATGTTATGTTAGTAGTTAGTTACATTACGTCTTCCATATTATAACGCAATTACAGTATCGCATCCTGCAGTGTACTTTTGATTATCTAACAGTTTTTGTATTACTCCTAATTTTTGTACGTGATCACGTTTAAAGTAGCACTTACAACTGTCGGTGATCACATATATAACCGCACTTATCTGTCCGGCAGATTTGTTTGACAACTTCCTCCAGTGACGCTTATATGTTTACAATGAATTTTATTTTCAGAAAACCAGCGATAATAAGTACATTAAAAAGATTAGAAAAGTGATGACGAACAAACGCTGCCAATAGTACAAAAAAGATAGATAGTCAAAATGACACTCCAGGACCCAATACCGCAATTACATCGTAACATCTGAGGTGCAATGTAACCAACTACTTACATATACGTAAGCCATATACGTATATATTGCAACATAATATTGCATAAACTGTATAACAACTACTGACATATACGTAAGCGATATACTTTTATGGTATAATATCACAAAAAATTGTACCAGCACTGCAGGATGAAATGACAATGCCGAAAAGAGCTCATCATGACGTAAATATAACGATTTAATAAAGTGTCAATTGCAGCTGAAACTTAGAACAATACATGTAGTATGTCTTTCTTCCACCTAAACGCTCCTCGAACCGATTAGAAAGAAAACTTTTGGATTTTACTCCAGTATTGTCACAGTAGCTGATTTACAAGTGCCACCGAAACGTATGGATTCGGCACTAATATTAATCGTCCAAACTTACTTTTCCAAGTAACTCTCTTCGCAAACGCACCTGGGATTGTAATGGATACCGTGCACCTTATGTTCTTTTGGTTAATTAGTCTTCAGACTGGTTTGATGCGACCCGTTGCGAATTCCTGTCCTGTCCAACATCTTCATTTCTATGTACCACTTACACCCCGCGTCTTCAGCATCTTGTTGAATATATGACAATTTCTGTCCTCTTCCACAGTTTGTGTGCCATATAGTTCCCTTTAGTACCATGCAAGCTATTCCCTGATGTCTTACCACATGTCTTATCATCCTGTCCGTTCTTATTGTTAATGTTTTCCACATGTTCCTCACGTCATCGATTCTGCGGAGAACATCGTCACTTCTTATCTCATTTTCAACATCAAAACTTTAGATTCTCTTATTTTCCGTTTCTTTCTTTCTTACGTAGTCCAATTTTCACTACCATAGAATGCTGCTCTCGACGTACGTTCTTAGGAATTTATTTCTCAGGTTAAGGCAGTTGTTCGATACTAGCAGACTTGTCTTCACCAGGAATGCCCTGTTTGCCTGTGTAAGACCGCTTTTTGTTCCCTTAGATTCCTCCATCATATGTTACTTTGTTTTCAAGATAATAGAATTCTCTCAGTTCATCCATTTCGTGGACATAAATTTTGATGCCAAGTTTATTGACAGTCTCATTTCTCATATTTCTCCTTACTTTAGTCTTCCTTCGGTTTCCTCTCAAACTATAGAGTGTGCTCATTAGACTGTTCGTTCCATTCTACACGTCCTGTAATTCTTCCTCACTTTAACTGAGGACAGTAATGTCATTAGCGAATCTTATCATTGATAGCTTTTCATCCTAAAGTCCAGTCTCACTTCTGCTCCATTCTTTTATTTCCGTCATCGGTTTTTCGAAGTATGCATTGAACAGTAGGGGCAAAAGACTATACCCCAGTCTTACCCCTGCAGTAGTCATTTTTCCCGTTAGTGTTTGACGTTGTTTTAGGAGTTTCACGAGCCTCAACTAGCAGGGATGCTAGGGTCATTTTACAATTATATGTTTTTTCCACTCTAACAAGTATCAGGTCCTACTGAAATTGCTCTATGCGTTCTAGAGTCAGTCCCGTTGTTAAATGTAAATCGCTCTCGGGATCTTGACTGCTGCACTACCTTTTCCATGTACTAAATAACTAGGGTACTAAATTGGGTGTAAACTGCTACAAACGTTCTAGATCTCCCAAGTACATGAACATCCCAAATGATTCTAGCGGTGTCATATCCTCCGGTTATTTTCTCAAGTCGTAAAAAATGTGTGCTCGAAGCTTAAATCGCCCTCCCTCGATCTGTCCAAACGCCAAGTGACGGTTTGTAAACAGCATGCCCTGGAATTAAAAGGCCGCAGCAACTGCCTTTGCCTTTTGCAGAGGAAATTCAGAAGCGCGAAAGGATTTATTTCATATCAGCCTCTACCGTTGGCGGCCATCAACTTCCTACCTGCTTACAAGGAGTCACAGTTAGCTGAGAGACGGCAGTAACTTGACACGGTGTTCAATGCTAATAATTCATATTTAAGATTAACGTTGATATGCATTCAGTCATAATTCACGAGCAGAGAGGAGGGAATAGCCTTCAAAGGAATTCTAACACTATTTAGGTACAAGACGGACATTGACAATAATATCAACCAGTAAATACAGGAATCAATGTACTAAATTACAAAATTCTTAAAATACCACCAGCACTACTAAGGACGCAGAAAGAGTTGAATGCACGTGGCAATCCTAATATTCTGGAGAGAGAGAAAGAGAGAGAACTGAACCCATGAGACAACGATTAAGGAGGCAAAGGGTTGCTTTGATTTGGTACCACTTTACTGACGATGTCGTTTCACGGAAACAGTAGGATGTCATCACGCATGTCAAACGTAAATGGTGTAGCATATTCGTATGCAACATTATTGTCTCTGCTCAACTTAATTAAGAGGCAAACTGTAATCTGACTGGGAGTGGTAACTGCCAAGAGACCATTTGCATCAGAGTCGTCTGGATGCAACTGTTTCGACCAAAAACATGTTGGAAAAAAAGTGAGCCTGCAGCAGCTGTGCTCCATGGTTTTAGCACTTCGTAGTGTCCACTCTATAGTGTGCTTCCGACCTAAAATCATAAGCTTAGTACTAACTACTGCCAGGATCAGCAGTCAGGGACTACTTACTGAAACTTGGAAGACAGACTTTTTCTGTCCACAGATGTTTGCAACCTCCTAAAGACTGTTCTCTTTATATCACTGATGCCTTCTTGAGGACGAAGAAAGAAACTGTTTGAATTTGTATCTAAAGTTAATGGTTGCCGCCGTCTTTGAGCTAACAATTAGATCCTCTCAAACGACAGCCCTGAAATTATTTTCCGGAATACTGTACGTAAATAATCGGTCTATTGTGGAGTCCCTTCTCTCTAAATGTTTAATTTGTATTTGAACTAATGGAAGCCCCAAACGAAAAAAAGAACACAATAGTATTTTCAACAGGAAGCCAGTCATGAAAAATGTCAAGAATCACTAATGCTATGTATGAAGTATTAATTATTCAGGATCTCTTTCTTAGTTAAAGGCTTCGAAAAAAATGCACGTGTACTTGTACCAACACATGGTGATAGGGTCTGGTTGAAATTCCAGACATTCTAGAGTTGGCACACGCACCAAGACTGTTTCGTGTTGGTCTCTTAACAGCACATCCCATGAATTACAAGCACAGCAAGGTGTTAAAGAAGACCATTACATTCAGGAACTACGTCCTAAGACACTGTGTCCGAAGATATTCGACTACATGACACGCTTATAGTTACAATAACGGTTCCCATGTCATTAACAACCAGGATACAACTTTGATGCTGCTCAAAACACATAAGTGGGGAGATCCATTTACGGAAAACCGAATGCAGAGCTAGGACCATACCAAGAGACCACGTGTCATTCTTGGTAGGTATGTCTCGCGACAGCAAAAAGGCGAGTGAGGGCGGTGGTTAGTGCACCACCAGCACACTTAACCCCTCCACTTAGAAAGTGTAGCCAACTGCTTCTACGGTGAACCCGACGTCAATAGCAATAACCAGACGTCAATAACAATATATGACGGATGCATAAACCGGCTCTCAGAAAACAAACCAAATCAAAATACAAACGACTAATGAACTTATATAGTATGTGCTGGAAAGCCGCCCGTTTTCTTCTATCGTAGACGGGAATGAGAAGTGCATCAAATAAAACAAAATAAAAAGAGGAACACATTCAATAGTAATGACTCCAAGTAGATGGCCACTAGCTTTCTCAGTGTTTTCTTATATATTGTTACCAGCGGTCTCAGGATATACACTATGAACTCTTTTAGATATTCACCCTAGCAATCTGCATTAGAAAGGTGCAGTGCAGACGACCCTCTGATACTCTAAGACTTTTAACGCAGTGTCACGAATCATTATATTGCTATAGTACGGAAGAGGTGCTCGCGCACCGCCCTTGTACCATTATTATTAGCAACTATACACTGCTGACGTCAACATAATAGTTGGGAACAACTATACAGACACCCCCATCTCACCCTCCATCCTCACCCCCCGCCAAACTGCTGAGGTCATCGATCCCTAGATTTACACAGTACCTAAACTAACGTATGTTAAAAACAACAGACACACAGATGACCGAGGGAGGACTCGAACCTCCGGCGGGAGAGGCCGCGCAATCCGTGCAAGGCGTCTCAAACCGCGCGGCCACACCGAACGGCTGCTATAGAGAACTGTAGAAAATAACTTCTATAGAGGAAGAGAGATATTGGAATATATCCAGCAAATAACGTGGGACGTCGGCTAAAGGGCTAGGGCTACACAGAGATGAAAAAGCTGTCAGAGGAGAGGAGTTAAGGCTGAGAAGCATCGGTTAGCGTACAGTGTTAGTGAACGCTGTGGACGTAGTAGCACGATGTTGAGGAACACAATTTGTCGAAATAGTTGAATTTGGCACGGTGGTGTTGTGAGCTTGCGTTGATAGAGAGAGACAGGGGTAGGGGGGAGGGAGGGAGAGGTCGGGGTGTCTGCATGGTTGTTCCCAACAATTACGTTGACGTTAGCAGTGTATAGTTGCTAATAATAATGGTACAAGGGCGGTGCGCTAGCACCTCTTACGTACTGCAGCAACATAATGATTCGTGACAGTGCATTAAAAGTCGTAGAGTATCAGAGGCTCGTTTGCACTGCACCTTTCTAATGCAGATGGCTAGGATGGATATCTAAACAGTTCATAGTGTATAGCCTGAGACCGCTGTTAACAATATATAAGAAAAAACTGAGAAAGCTAGATGCTGCTTTCGGAGAATTGTCACACAAGTTGGACGTCCTGTGTCAATTCTGCAACCATGCTGGAATCAGTGGTCACGTGAACCTTCTCACACCAGTAGACAAAGTTCCGGGCGTTCTTGCAGCACAGATGCCCGGCAGGATCGTAGTATTGTAAGGACAGCAGTGGCAGAACGTACAGCTACCACAGCACACATTAGAGGCTTTGTCAGCCCTGACGAAACAGCACGAACTGTTGTGAACCGGCTACTAGTAGTGGGACTACGATCATGCACACCTCTAGCCCCGCTTCCACTCAAGCCACAGCACTTCTCGACTGGTGCCGTCAGAGGATGACTTGGAAGAGTGAACGACGCGCCGTGGTCTTGAACGGTGAAAGCAGAATCTGCCCTCATGCAAGTAATGGTCGTTTGAGCGTACGATGGAGGCCTTGTGAGCGCTGTCTAGTAGAGGGCATTCTTGTAAGACACACTAGCCCCACCCACGGCCTTTAATGGTCTGTGGTGCGATAAACTATACCATCGTTCACCTTGATATTTCTGGATGGAAGGCTAACCAGCGCTCGGTACGTGCACAATGTTGTCAAATCCATTCTTTTTTCCGTTCTTGCAACAGCAAGGTGATATGTTGTTCCTACAGGATGATGCTCGGCCACATACTGTCCCCGCAACTCAATGTGCTCTGCAAGACTTTAGCAACTTTCCTGGTCAGCATACTCTCCGGGCTTGTCTCCAGTCGAGCATGTGTGGGATATGATGAAGCTAGAAGTCACTTGTACGATTCGTCAGCCAACAGCTCTTGCAGAACTACGGCACAGGTCGAGCAGGCGTGACATAACGTATCCCAAGATAGTATTCGCTACCTGTACGATCTGCTGTATGTCAGAGTCAGCGCACGCATTGTCGCCCGTGGAGGCTACATCACGTCCTGCTACGGGTGTTTCACCATGTGTCGATAGCTAGTACTCAGAACCACTAGCGCTACTGATCTGTAATGTAATTATTTCATGTACTCCATACGCACTGTTGTAACAATGAATCTCCAGTGAACTGGAAACACCTAAAACGGTTTACCAATCTTTTCTCCGGCAGTGTGTTTCTCTCCTCGCCGATTCTGGGGAGAAATGCCTCATTTATCTTACGATTCCGGGTAACTGTTCCAAAACTTTCTATAATACCACATTTGAAACGGTTCAGTTATTTTCTTTTGTGGGTCCTTTATTCAGTTCCATGCCTTCGCAGAAGTTTCTTCCCCAAGTTGAGACCAATGTTTCACTGCCAGTAGATTGCTGTAAGCTAGTAATGCCGTCTTCGCCTGTTCTAGTGCGCTTGCTAAGTCCTGTTTCTTTCGTCCGTATTTTTCTTCAAAGACAGCAAAATTCCTTCACATTGTCTACTTCGTAGTTCTCTGTCTTGGTAACATGTTTCTTACCAATGTCATTTCTGCTGCCTCTCATTACTTTCGCGTTTCTTCGATCTACTCTGAGTCCATATGCCGTGCTCAGTAGACCGTTCATTCCTTTCAGTATGTCATGTAATGTTTCCTCGCTTTCACTGGGAATATGAATGTCATTAGTGAATCTTATCATTGATATTCTTTGATTTTTGATCTCAGAAAGTGCATATGGAATGAACGCTGATTTTTTTCTGTTTTGGCTGTTATTTATTTATCTTTCCTTACTTCCACAACCGGTTTTGCCTTATGAAGCCATTTTCTATCGATTATCAGTATGGAAAAACTCACTATGTTACCAATACCAAATGAGAACGCAATCGTGTGAAGGTAAATCAGCAATAAAAACTTAGCTTTAAATTTGTCAGATGTTTAAATTGTCAGCGGCCCCCGGCACGAATCCGCCCGGCGGAATGGTGACAAGGTCCGGTGTGCCGGCCAGCCTGTGGATGGCTTTTAAGGCGGTTTTCCATCTGCCTCGGCGAATGCGGGCTGGTTCCCTCATTCCGCCTGTTACACTGTGTCGGCCATAGCTGCGCGAACACTGTCTCCATGTACGCGTACGACGCGTACACCATAATTTCTCTACCACGCTAAGATTTGGGGTTGCACTCGTCTGGTATGGGACGTTCCCGGGGAGGGGGTCCACTGGGGGGCCGAGCCGCACAATAACCGTGGGTTCGGTGTGGGGCGGCGTTGGGGTGGGTGGACTGCTGTAGCCTGTTGTGGGGTTGTGGACCACTGTGGGCTACGGCGGGACGAAGCCTCTCCGTCGTTTCGAGGTCCCCAGTTCAATACACAGTACACACACACTGGTCTACAAAACGCAGTTGAAATCGAGTTTTTGACAGTTTTGACATTTGGTTTGTGCACGTAAGGTGACAAATGTACAAAACTATAATTCTTTATTTATTTTATTTTGACGTAAGGGTAAAATATCGGACGTCTACTAATCTCACTGTTTATATCATGAAAGAAGCTAACAAAATAATGAAACTACTAAAAGTGTCGCAAAATAGATAGTTAGAAAATTTAAATTTCAGTTAGTTAGTACTTAGGTAATATAAATAATTTTATCTCTCAGCGTAGAAATTATGTGTTACTAATCTTACTTACTAGAGTGCGAATTACGAATGGAATCGCTATTTTGATTCTGAAAAGTAGAAGCCAGCAAAATTGTGGGAAGATATTCAGTTTTCCATTTCTGTTTGTTCCTCGATAAGTGTATCTGAATGACATTTAAAATGGCTAAAAATTACTTTTCTTCCATAATATCCACTTCCTTTGTTATCTTTGTCTGATGAAGAATTTAGATCTTGTCGAAAATGTTTATTGGTGTTAATTATATTAGATACATGGCAAATGCTTTAGTAGTCGTCATATCTAATTATGTATACTCCTGATTTATTTAATGTTTTATGGGAAGCGTATCTAAAATATTTTTAACACATTTTCTGCGAGAAGTTCAAATTTGATTTCTGTATGGTTAAAAGTTCTGGCTATTTTGTGTAATATATTACCGTAATATGGTATGACTGCAAAATAAGTCTTTCGCTTACTCATTTCTCTTTCTAGAGTACTATCGCTCATGGATGACTTCTGTGCAACTTTCAATTTTTCCATTTCTTAATCATTTTCGGATCAAAATTGTTCGCTCTGGCTAAATTTTTGAAGACTGTTATTTCTTTGTTAATTTCGCTCTCATCCAGCTGCAAATTTTTCATTTTTAATAACATTGCGTGGAAGTATACTTTTCTGTGGACTGTTGGATGGATTGATCTATTAATGATTATTGTATCTGAAGCTGCTGGTTTCCGAAAAATTCCGTATCTGTGGATTGCATCCTTTTCCTTTATTGTTATATCTAAAACGTTAACATAGTTATCCACGTTTATGTTGCTGGTAAATTTGATCTTGTCATGCATGCTATTTAGTTGTGCATATTAGTAACGTCGTCTGCTGTGTTACTCAACAGAACCGTTGTCACCTACATAGAGTTTATAGTAAATAACTTCTCCTGGTCTCTGTTTAAATTTGTCAAAAAATGACTACAATGTTGTTTGTGAATATGTCAGCCAAGGTTCCTGTGATGCAGTTCCCCGTTGCTAGACCATGTGGTTGTGAGTATATTTCATTTTCACCCGACGGTTCGTGAGTCGCACTCGTTTAGCTCGATTGCTAGAGCAGTTGCCCGTGAAAGACGAAGGTCGCAGATTCGAGTTTCCGTACATTCCACCGTAGTATGAAAATTTATTCTGGAAACATCCTCCAGGTTGTAGCTAAGCCATGTCTCCTCTCGCCAATATCCTTTCTTCCAGGAGCGCCAGTCATGAAATTTTTTCAGAACTTTTGTGAAGTTGGCAAGGTATGAAATGAGTTACTGGCGGAAGGTGATGCTGCTGTAAGGACGGGTCCTGAGTCGCGATCGGCTAGCTCAACTGGTAGAGCACTGGCGCGCAAAAGGCAAAGATCCCCTGTCCGAGCGCCGGTCCGGCATACGTTTTCAATCGGCCAGGAAGTTTTGCATAGACCTACAACGTAATGCATCTTTACAGCACCAATACATTACAAAAGTAACACAAGAATTAACTTGTATTTTCTCTTAGCCATGGTCTCAGCACATCAATATTCGACAAAATAACAACTGCGAATTTTTTAACGCTTCAAAATGGCATTAATTTAGTGTTTTTCTTCAGTTTCTCCAAACTTTGTTTCTGAAGTTTTAGCATCATTGTGAGAATCAGAAACGTTTTTATAGCCCATCCGTGTGCTGGAAGTAATTGTTTCAGTAGTGTATAAACTAAAATTGTAACGATACAGAGATGAGTATCATGATCCCCACGGAAGTATAGCACGCTACGACTCTTTTCGTCTAAGATACTGCTACAAAATTTTCTAGTGCCCAGAGTTTGGTTGAAGATGGAGAACGGGAACAGAGATAGTGAAGGAATATGGTGTGGTACGTAGAAGCTAGAGTGGGTGAGGCGGAGGTGCAGTATGCGGTTGGCTGGGCTACGGCCGCTGTAAGCTGGAACGCCCTGGACAGCCTCCAGCCTCCTCCTGCCGTTCTCCAGGCCAAGCCATTCGCCAGGTGGGCCCGCCTGATCGAACGAGAAATAGGTTTCCAGAGCCAGAGGCGATGGCTTGTCTGATAAAGCCGATAGACACGAACTTCTTCCCGGCCGCAGGAAAATACACAACGCCCTTACACAAAGCCGCGGCGATAACGCCACGGACGGCCCTTCCTCACCGCCGCTCTTCTTATCAATTGCACTCTCGTTCTCACTCAGGCAAATGCAGCCGGTGGTGTCGATAACATCCCCGATACAAAGCGGAAGTCGTATTTTATCGTAGATCTTTTTCGGGAGCACGCAGGCGGGTGCACTGGGATGTCTCTGCACGTACAAACTCTTATAGACGTTATCAGCATCAGTGTCAGTCACTTTAAGCACAGGTATGTTTAACATTTACTTCATAGCAAATACACCATTATTACACGACGAAGGTCATGAATTAAATTTCCATCTACAGCTTCGTCTACATGATTACTCTGAAATTCACAGTTAAAGAGTATGGCAGAGAGTTTATGGAATCACTTTAAGACAATTCCTCAACAATTCAACTCCATGGTAGCACGTGGGGAAAACGAGCATCTGAATTTTCCATGAAAGTTCAGATTTATCGCTATGTAGGAGTGAGTCACCAATGTATTTGGCATTCGAAGCAGAAACGACACATGAAATATCTTCAAAAGATCTCTCCCCAATGAAAAACGAGTTTGTTTTACTAACTGATCATATACTTAGACTTTGTCTCTTACTTCACAACAACACAAAAGGATCTGTCATTCTCCGTTGTTTTTTGATGTCCTCCGTCAGTCATATCTGATAAGGAACACAAATAGCGAGCAATAGCAGTCAAGTAGTCAAGAATTGGTAATCTAGGCAGTAAGTTTTTAGCATCTTCCAAGTATTCTGCTAATAAAATGCAGACTTCGGTTCGCCATTGTCACGACGTTTGCTACGAAATAGTTCCAATTAAGTTCTTCATAATTGTAATCCCTAAGTATTCAGCTGATTCGAAAACTTTTAAATCTGTGTGATTTATCGTGTAAGCGAAATTTATCAGATTCCTTTTAGTACTCCTTTGGAGGACTTCACACTTTCCAATGATTAAAGTCAATTGAGGCATTTTCAGGAAGAATGACTCACAGGATAAAACGGTTATTTGCGATAGAACATTTTAAATACTTACGTTTTATATATTCGAATAACAACCTGATTCTAATGCATAAGTATATTTTAATAGAATATGTACTACTGTAAAGTAAATCTTTCCGCAGTACCACGTATTTCAACCTATGATTTGGATAATATCTGTGATAACCATTTATAAGCTCTTTTCCCATAAATCAGTGCCAATAGGTTATAATGAACCAGCACTTCATCATCACATATAATTTTAAACCCTCAGAACATATGGAAATACAACATCATTATTACTCTTAATAATACCTACGATCAGGGAAACCATAAAAAATAAGAGGAAGTAAACTGATAACAAAATACAATTATATAAATAAAATACCACTGTTTTGTCCTATGGATAGTTCTGGTATATTTTCTAGCTACTGAAGGACCTTTTGTTTCTTCTTTTCTTCTTCTTCTTCTTCTTCTTCTTCTTCTTCTTCTTCTTCCTGTCCTCTGTGTATACCTATTTTGTCAATGACGTGTGGTGCCTGACGACAATCTTCAAACATATTGTGTAACCATGGGCTACTTTCTTCATCAATGATTTCAATGAATTCCTGACACTCTTTTCTTTTTCTGGATTCGCAGGATTAAACGCCACTGCTCATAGTCTTAGGTTTTTCAGTTCTCCATGATTGTATTTCTGTTTCAAAAGGCGGATGATGTTTGTGGACCTTTGTACATTTGTGACCCTAGTACTGAACTATCTGCTTTGTATTTCAGAATAAAATACATCGGAATTTTGAACACATTACCATGGACCGTAGGTTTCTTGAGGATATATGCACTCGCTACACTAAGCTGAATGAAGAGTGCTGCGCACACACGCATCAAGGAAACGCTAGCCTGACCTCCAGTATTAAGAAAATGAAACAAAACCTAGGTATAATATTCTACACAACCCGCGGTTTAATTTTAAACGAGTTCCCGAAAAAGGGTACATACACCTATGGACACTTCTCTCAGAAAATGACTCAACCGCCACTTTTGGCACCATAATTTTGAAATTCGTTTTGCTGTTCTGATAATTTTACTAGCGATTTCCTGTCAGATAGGTAACGTAAACTCGGTCCAATATGCCCTAATAGGACCATCGGTACCGACTGGCCTCCGTGTCATCCTCTGACAATGGCGCTAATCTAGTTGCGCAATTGAGACGACATTCTTAAGGCACGCTACCTGATGCGAAGCACTTGTAAGAAACGGTGTGAAAAGCCCTCTGTGAATATAGAAATATGTAAGCAACTTAAGATAGTCTGTCTATAGCACCCATTACATTGAGTGAATTGAGTTCAAATAGTGTTTCAACGCTGCGTATCGAGGTAGTAACCTCCATCGCACAGACGTCAAAGAAAGGCGTGAAATATGGGTAAGAGGATCGTGTGACACTTACACGGTGGTGTTGATCAGAACTGCGATCAATTGTGGTACCAGTCCGACGTTCTTAACACAGCTTACACCTCACATGAACTTCTGAGCTGCGGCCTTTGTTTTCGTAAGTGCTGAGATCTTGCTTTTAGAAGCGTTGCCGAGCCCACAGGTAACGTCGCAGGGCGCCGTGTTTTTGCACCATTACAGAGGGCGGCTGTATGCAGTTTTGAGACAACTTTCAAACTTAGGCATAGCGATGGGTGGCAATTATTTGGTTTCGAAAAAGTGATACTTTTTAATGTTGTGCTGAATAGTAAGATGTACCAGTGTTTGGTTGAAACCTGACAAGAAGTTTAGAAGAAGCTTTTTATCTAAGACTATGCCCTATACGCACATGTCGCATATATTTGTTGTAACATATTTAAGAAAGCTCTGTACACATGTTCCAGCCGTATCTCTAGCGAATTTCGCCCTGCATTTTCGTTTTTTCCCAGCTCAGTGTTTAAGACGTCATATTTACTGAACTATGTGTCGTACAGCCATATAATTATACACATACATCTATTGGTTTATTTGTGCACTGTCTGTAACTTTATTGCAAATAGATTTAGTAGTAAAGAAGTAATAAATTAATGTGTCATGCCTGATGGCGCAGTTTTCCACGCATCTCAGAGTTTGTGACGTCATAATTCCTGAATTATGTATGGAACAATAATAAATTTTTGCAGGTATAGTCAGTGCCATAATCGAATACCATCTGGAAAATGTTTGCGAATATTAGTAAAGAAGTGATAAATTAAAAGGTCACGACTGATGCTGCACGAACATTGAAAATGTAGTAAACGATAAACTTTTCTCCTTTCATCACTTTGTGGAGGAGAGTGAGCGAGAAAAAGTGTCGTATAGATTTGAACATATGTGTAAAGTCTGTTGCAACTAAGTGCTCTCATTCTCAAATACTGGATTAATATATTCTGGCTTTTTGCGAGTCATGAGCTACGCTTCTTTGCAGTCCCCCATTCTCGCCCCTTTGAGAGTTAGGTAGTTCTTACCAGTAGCACTTTCCAGACAGTAATGATATGTGTGCACGTTTGGTGAGGAGATATGAAACATACATTCACTTGTAAAATATGTATAGATTCCATGAGGTACTAACACGAATTAAGGTGAGGAGATATGAAACATACATTCACTTTTAAAATATGTATAGATTCCATGAGGTACTAACACGAATTAATTCTCGACTGAATAGAATTAATTCAAGAACTTCCTGCAAAATCCTTATAATAAGGACCCTCTCCTCTTCGCAACGTGATTTCTGAAGTAAATACGCAAGCGATCCGCCAGTTGCAGGAGTTTGCGATGTAATTGCTCCACTGTTGGCCGAGGAAAAAATATTCGACGGACCAGGATCATCTTCATGAACTTCTGCAATACTGGAACAGTTTTAGCTAATGGTCACAAGCTCGTCTTAACACGCAGGATAAGATTAAAGCTAAAAGTCTCGTTTTAGTCTCAGCTACTTCCTAGCAACGTCCCTGGCTACCTCAGAATGTAAAAGAAACTCTCAAAGTGAGAGGGAAAGCTGGCGAGGCACCTAACGGTAGGAGACGGCGGGCTATTTCTGGCACCACTAACTTCTTCTCCGCCTACCCCCCACACTTCCTGTTCCATTCACTAATGGTACGCGGGAAGAATCATTGTCGGCAAAGCTCTGTATGGCCTCTTAATTTCTGTGGTTTTTTTTTTGTCGCAGTCACTTCGCGAGACTTAGCTAGGAGGAAGTAATATCTTGAAGTACGCTTATTGAAAAGTACGGTCGCTAAATATCACCATCGAAACCCCGAGTGATGCACAACGCCTCCCTTGCAGTGTCTGCCGCTGGAATCTGTTAAGCACCTCCATTACGGTCTCACGCTGCGTTTATGATCCCGTGCTTAATTAAACTCACCCCTCTTCGTTGAATCTTTTCTACGCCCCCAGTGGGAAAGAGTCCTAGACTGATCAACAATATTCAAGAATCACTCGGACGATAGTCACTTCAAACACTCTTATTTCCTCGGGCATCATGTGCTTTGTTTCTGCTTTCATGAACCTTGCAAAATTGATTTATGAACCAGAGCCTGCTCCAACTAAGTATCAACTCGGGGCTCCAATAAAAATTGCCACGTAACAACAACACTAACTTTAGACTAAACTACGGTGCACTAGGTGTTGAAAAAACTGTTTTTATTCAGTTATTACTACAAGTTACCATCACATAATCACGTTAGACTTCACGAAGCAGAGTAAAAATACGAGCGCCCTCCAGGGAGGTGATGTCCATGACAACTTGGCCACACCCTGCACTGATCATCGACTGCACGGGCTGCCTGGCTCATCATCACACCACGTTGTAACCTCCCCACCGAAATTTAAAAGAAAGAAATAATAAATGAATAGGAGCCAAGAATAACCTCCCTGCAATGAAATGTACTGACAATGACAATTAAACAAAAATTAGCAATCTGACTCAAATATAAGTTCTTCACAAAAAATTAAGGCCAATTCAGTGATAAGAAAATTCAATTAAACCGAAATATCGGTCTTTGGCCCTGTGTAAAACAATCAGAATTAAAGTCTTACCTCATTGTAACTGGTAGTCAAATTTCTGCTCTTATTCGTGCGCACGACTTGGAGGAACTGCATTGCAAATAATAATATTCCTTTTTTCTGTGATTTTACTGAAATTTTTCTTCAAAAGAAGTGGAATGAAATGGGAAGTGCAACGAAATCTTTAGTTCAATAAAAAATTAAATTTTTGAAAAAAATGCTTTTGAAATCAAAATTATTATTGGGGGACTTGTTGGAGATTAATTACAATAAATAAATTTTACATTATCTAATGATTATATTAATTAACAGTATACCTCATTCAGCATCTTGACCAGTGTTGCCGACCGCCTACATCACACAACCGCACTGGGCTGCTACTACTGACCGACCGCTCTGCATGACGACTACTAGCGTACTGCACTGCACGACTACTACTAGCGAACTGCTCGCAACACTCGCGCGGTCAAGCGCAGACTAACTACGATAAAAGGCTCTCTGGTCAGAGACGCTGCAATGCCTCGCCATCGCTGCTGCGTTACATACGTGTTTCAACGTTCCAGCTGAACTTCCATCTAAGTTGTTGGCCACCCACCTGTCTCACTCTACTCCAACTGCAGCCCACAGTGACAACTTGGGCTTGCCACACCACACATAAAATAAGACTGGACACAACATTATGCCAGGGGTGGCACTGTACCAAGAGATAGTCATAAAGTTTTACTCATCACTTCGAAAACTTTTTTGTAATTATTGTTTTATTTGTTTTCCAGTGCGCACCTGCAGTCCCCGTTACACAGTACCTTATCTAGGGTAGCCAAAACAAAATTGATCTTCTCATTGATAATGCTGTATGTGCTGAGGTAATTATATCTGTATATGACGGGGAACGTAGCTGAAACAATCCATGGAAGTGTATGGCTATAATGCACCATCATATGACATTGCGGTTACGAGGCTCCGACGCGTACGATGTGGTCAAACAAGTCCGAATGACGAAGAATGAACTGGCAAACCATAACTTTGTGAAGAGCCGGGAATCACAACAGACATGGAGGCACGCCAGACTGGTTTATCACAATCAAAACAATAGTAAAAATCAGTCGTGGATCAAGTGTCAACTTCAGAGCAAAGCAATCAAAGGAAACAGATGTATTCACCAGTGACGAAAGATGATGAGATCAAATCGTTATAATACTGAATGTTAGAGGAGGCTTCCAAGACGAAGCAACACTGGAAGGTGTCCAAGTAGGTGCTTTTGCACCAAGACAAGACCACTGATCATCTCGTATACGCACAGATATGCTTGTGAGTGATTCTCATTAAAGCATAAATCATTAACTGATTACATCAGTAATCCGCGAAGGTAAAAAATGATAGTTCAAGACTGGAGAGTCATACGAAGAGCCAGCTGTGTAGTGGATCATTACTTAGTTTTATCAAACATGATGTACCTGTTTGAGAAAATCAACTCGACAAGTGGCTGGCCAGAGCAAGGAAAACAAGTGGTATAAGCCATTTCCGCTGAAGCAATTCAGCATTTCAACGAATACCACACTGAAAACTAAAAATGCTGCCTCCATAGATGTAAGATGACCTTAAGAAATTGATTTAGGAAAAGAAGAATGCTTACAAACATTGTTATTAACCAAAGCACCTGAAGAGACAGAATTACCGTACAATAAGTCAGGAGTACAGGAACAGAACTAGACCAAAAAAAGACAATATGTGATAACTGAAATGCATATAAACTGGAAGATTTGTAAGTGGATCACAAACCACCGAACTGCTGAGAAAAATTAGAGGAATGATGGAACCCATACTATGCAAAGAATTATACAACATAATTCATTTGGAATAGGCATTATATAGATTCCTAATTAAGGCAGACACCAATACGCAAAAGAGAGAAAAGACAAAACTAAGAAATATGCTCCAAATATAGATAGAGCAGAAGAATATCACATTAGCTAAGAATATGAAGTGTGGTCGATCACGTGGCGCGGAAATGTTGCTGTGAAAAACTGGAAACCAAAAGGACATCATCTCAAGGACGGAGTGTTGCATTTTATGAAAACAAGGAAATGGAAGAAGCTGCGAGAAATAAACATATTGCTTGCATAAAACATTTCCAGGAAATAGTAAATAAAGATATAAGGGAAAAGGAAACTGTGTTGAGAAAATAATTAACGAAGCACTGCATGCACCTTGTTACAAATTTGTTAGCCAGACTGAGAATGACATTCACGGAAAGCAGAATTTAGCATATAATATTTTAAGACGGATGAACATGTGTGAAGAGGACACCGTAAAAGGAGACATGATGCAGAAAGATCGGTGGGTTCAGCACTACGAAGACATATGATTCCAGCAGAGAGAACAGGAAGATCAGGGAGTCAGAAGCGGAAGAATAATGCGAACAGAAGAAGTTGGCGCCATTACAATGGAAGAGATTAATATTCCCTAGAAGAAATTAAAAACAGAACAGCAACTGGAACAGATACGATAAATGCAGAAATATTACAATATGGAGGCGTTATGCTATATACGAGGCCCCTGCACACATTCAACCAATCGCCATGCAGGGTAGCAGCGAGGTGTAGGGCACCTTGCCATGGTTAGCGCGTTCCATCTGTCAGACGTTCGAGTCCTCGTTCGGGCATTGGTGTGTGTGTTGTCCTTAGCGTAAGTTATTTTAAGTTTGGTTAGGTAGTGCGTAAGCCTAGGGACCGATGACCTCAACAGTTTGGTCAAATAATAATTTCCAACAATTTGACAGATTAGTCCTTTCAACCAATGCTAAAAGGCATTTAAAATACTTCATTCATGGGAAACAGGAAAGAGGAAATAGGCTGGAAATGTGTGTTTCATGAAATTGAATTTCGTTCAAAATGGCTCTGAGCACTATGGGACTTGTGTCCGACCGTAGCGGTCGCGCGGTTCCAGACTGTAGCGCCTAGAACCGCTCGGCCACTCCGGCCGGCTTGAATTTCGTGTTACAGTTGCCCTCCTTCACACCAGCCAACCATGGAAGCATTGCTGTGTCACTCGTAGCATGGCTTGAGGGCGCGGCTGGCAGATGGCTGCTCTGATCTTAGTTGGAACAGTGCGGCATCAAAGAGATTAGTCCCCTATCCGAGTCGTATTGACACCATCATCTGGAGGCCATAACCATGGTGGAAGCAGGAACGAAGCCTGCAGCCTACCATCAGGACCATCAGGGCTGGGCCTAGATGTGTCGGAGTTAAAGAGGAGTGATCTCCAGTAAGCAGAACCAGCAACATCTTCAGAGGCCAGTGCCGTCAACGCAGTGGTTATGGCGAACAAATATGTATCGCATTGCCAGGAGTCATATGGGTGCAGTGACTAAGGTGTCCACAAATGTGGACTAGGCCTGAAGCAGTTAGAATGAGGAGTTACTGTGCTACACCGCTTGGAATGCTCAATACATCCTGAAGGCCAGAACCTGAGTTGTGGTGGAGCAGCCTATTAGCTTGTGGGGCGTTGCTGGCTGCTACACCTTCGGATGATGGCCGATTTCGTTGCACGCAGGCTGTGCCTGGAAGTGCTGGTTAGTGGGATGGGGAGATGTGGTGACTACAACTGTATCCTCTGCTGGAAGCCGCTGTGACTAGCGGAGGATGAGTCTTGAGTCAATGCCAGCCCTGGCATTTTATGCTGTCCAGGCTTATTTTAGTTGTGGTGTGTCTGGCGCAAGTTTTCACTGTGGGCCGCAGTTGGAGTAGACCGAGGGAGCGAGGGAGGTGGGTGGCCAACAACAAATATGGAAGTTCAGCTGGAACGTGGTGCGCTGATGAGCCAGACAGCCCGTGAAGCCAATGATCAGCGCAGGGTGTGGCCAAGTTGTCATGGACATCACCTCCCTGGAGGGAGCTCGTATTTTTACTCACAGGCCAGAGAAGATGGCAAGCACTACCAGACATGGTAGCGGTTCTGATGTTTCTGTGAGATACGGTGCACTACGAGTGTGCTGGACGGGACAATTTGTGATCTTAAGATTGTTGTATAGAGGATTCAGTGTACAATGAAAACAGCCAGTGGCTGTTGCATGTGTTTCGAATACGAAGTTTTCGTTGGAAGTGCTGATACTACACAGTATCGCCGTGGGAACACAAGAGCGTGTTTTAGCA
Source organism: Schistocerca piceifrons (assembly GCF_021461385.2). NCBI lineage: Eukaryota > Metazoa > Arthropoda > Insecta > Orthoptera > Acrididae > Schistocerca > Schistocerca piceifrons. The sequence continues at coordinate 952,404,690 of NC_060138.1, forward strand.
TTGTGTCACGTTTCTACACTCATGGCGTGTTCTACCACTGTACAAGAGAAACTTCTGTATTCTCTCGCAATCATGCTGAAAGCGTATTCAGCTGTTGGACATTGCTATGAATTTTCTGAAGTTAATGTTGTTCTTGTCATCTGTAAACCAGGTACCTTTGGTAGCCCTGTTGTATATAGCACTAGTAAGTTTCTAGTGGAAGTCCTTGGTTGCAGATGTAAATCATGTTTTGATTTTATTCATTTGTTATACTATGTTACATGACATCCCGATTGTAAATTACTATGAGTGAAGAGTGTGAATATCGTGGTTTTGGTTTCTTATTCTTGGCTGGTGCCGCTTGTGTGACACACGGGTTGAAACCGATTTGAATTATATATGTATTGTATTGCTTAGAAAGTGTGTTTCTCGTTATGCCCTTTTCTTACATAAGCTTTAGCTATAGGCAAACGTTGATTTATTATTAATTGACTAACATTCTCTGAATGTCATTATGTCTGTTATTATATTAATAAATATTTGCATAACATAAGCCCATATCAGCACAACCCCTGTCGAAACCCCACTGCGTTTTAAATCCAGAGCTACAGCTGTAAAAGTTATCGAAAAATAAATCTTCTCAACTCAATATGAACGATAAATGCAAAACTGATAAATATCAGAGTTAAAACAATTTGGGATATTGACGTCAGTGAGGAACCGAATAGATTTAGAAAATGAAATCACAAACAATGAATTTACTAGTAGTACAGAAAAGTTAGGAACATAACCTTCAAACACACATAGCACGTAAGGATTCGATAAAATCACTTGAAAATATGAACAGAAACAAAAATGGATACAATGGAAAGCAGTAGATATCCCAGCAAATTAATAAAGACCATAAGAATAATACACAAAGAATCAAAAATTCTTATAAGTGCAGTTGATACTGGGCGTTGTGTTGTCCTAATCATCATTTTATCCTCATCATCGACGCGCAAGACGCCCAACGTGGCGTCGAATGAAATAAGACTTGCACTTGGCGGCCGAACTTCCCTGGATGGGGCCTCCTGGCCAACGATGCCATATGCTCATTTCATACAAGAACAGAACAAGTCTGTAATAAATAAAGGAGTACGGCAAGGGTACCAAACATCTCTCACTATTTTTAAATTTATTTATGGCATTACACTAAATATGACACAACACTCAGAGAAAATATTAAAACATCGAATGATTTATTCACTGCTGGGCCCACAACATAAACGAGGTCAAAACATGACATTTTTATAAAAATTTGCAGAAAGCTGAAAAATATTTCATTGACGTTGGGTTTGTCGTATTTCTTCATTCCACCTATACGTACGTAAAACTGTAAAATAAATTTACATGAGACATACAGAGATGAAACTAAGCTCCTCGTATATTAATTGTAACATCAACAGGTATACATGACAACAGCGTACTAGCTGAAACAAGCTTGTAGTGAAGAAATACGACCAACACAAGGTAAAAAAAAAAAAATAAAATACACTCCTGGAAATGGAAAACAGAACACATTGACACCGGTGTGTCAGACCCACCATACTTGCTCCGGACACTGCGAGAGGGCTGTACAAGCAATGATCACACGCACGGCACAGCGGACACACCAGGAACCGCGGTGTTGGCCGTCGAATGGCGCTAGCTGCGCAGCATTTGTGCACCGCCGCCGTCAGTGTCAGCCAGTTTGCCGTGGCATACGGAGCTCCATCGCAGTCTTTAACACTGGTAGCATGCCGCGACAGCGTGGACGTGAACCGTATGTGCAGTTGACGGACTTTGAGCGAGGGCGTATAGTGGGCATGCGGGAGGCCGGGTGGACGTACCGCCGAATTGCTCAACACGTGGGGCGTGAGGTCTCCACAGTACATCGATGTTGTCGCCAGTGGTCGGCGGAAGGTGCACGTGCCCGTCGACCTGGGACCTGGGACCGGACAGCAGCGACGCACGGATGCACGCCAAGACCGTAGGATCCTACGCAGTGCCGTAGGGGACGGCACCGCCACTTCCCAGCAAATTAGGGACACTGTTGCTCCTGGGGTATCGTCGAGGACCATTCGCAACCGTCTCCATGAAGCTGGGCTACGGTCCCGCACACCGTTAGGCCGTCTTCCGCTCACGCCCCAACAGCGTGCAGCCTGCCTCCAGTGGTGTCGCGACAGGCGTGAATAGAGGGACGAATGGAGACGTGTCGTCTTCAGCGATGAGAGTCGCTTCTGCCTTGGTGCCAATGATGGTCGTATGCGTGTTTGGCGCCGTGCAGGTGAGCGCCACAATCAGGACTGCATACGACCGAGGCACACAGGGCCAACACCCGGCATCATGGTGTGGGGAGCGATCTCCTACACTGGCCGTACACCACTGGTGATCGTCGAGGGGATACTGAATAGTGCACGGTACATCCAAACCGTCATCGAACCCATCGTTCTACCATTCCTAGACCGGCAAGGGAACTTGCTGTTCCAACAGGACAATGCACGTCCGCATGTATCTCGTGCCACCCAACGTGCTCTAGAAGGTGTAAGTCAACTACCCTGGCCAGCAAGATCTCCGGATCTGTCCCCCATTGAGCATGTTTGGGACTGGATGAAGCGTCGTCTCACGCGGTCTGCACGTCCAGCACGAACGCTGGTCCAACTGAGGCGCCAGGTGGAAATGGCATGGCAAGCCGTTCCACAGGACTACATCCAGCATCTCTACGATCGTCTCCATGGGAGAATAGCAGCCTGCATTGCTGCGAAAGGTGGATATACACTGTACTAGTGCCGACATTGTGCATGCTCTGTTGCCTGTGTCTATGTGCCTGTGGTTCTGTCAGTGTGATCATGTGATGTATCTGACCCCAGGAATGTGTCAATAAAATTTCCCCTTCCTGGGACAATGAATTGACGGTGTTCTTATTTCAATTTCCAGGAGTGTATTTTGCAGGTAATCGGGAAGGGATGCACATAATAATATCAAAAGACACCATGTTAAATGTCTTCCATTAAGGAGACGACGTAACGATACTGCAAGAAAAAGAAGACGACTTACAATGTACACGTTCCTACCTTAATTACCTTCGTGAATAACACAATGTTGAGATTTCTAAAACCAAGACTAAACCGAAGGCTTTCTGGTACAAAGATTCGATTCAACCCTAAATGAGTGCGGACAGTGTGATTTTAAAACAATAAACAGCTTTCAGTTATTTGGGGTGTAAGATTGATCGAAACAGTAATAAAGACCTAGATATAATGTTAGCTAATTTTGGATATGCATTGCCTGTCAAAAACTGAAGGTGGTATGAAAGGCATTCTACGCATGGGACCATAATTTCCTAGCGCGGAGGCTACCAGTATCCGTCAAGTGGTGTCAGTAGACACAGAGTATTCCTGGTTGATTCGTTACTTGTTCTAGGACGGCAGGCACAGATGTGCTGGGTTACGATGCGCTTGGAGTACAATACGACGATCGTCCCTTGTGGTAGACAGAGTGGTTGATTGGAACCTTGACGACGAATATGCCTGCCCACACATTCCTATGCAGCCACCATCCGGCCATTGTCACATCCGATTGCCCAAAAAGATCTGGATATTGCACGACTGGACGAGTTTGCCAAACGTAGACCCACAATGAGGCAACTTTCAAAGTCTGTGAGTTTCTGACAACGGTCTCTCACATGAGCACGCCGCAATTCCATGTCCTTTACAGCCACCACGAAATGTGTGGAGCTGTTCACGCTCCTTATATACCGTACTAGGCCTGGTAACAAGATAAATACGGACAAGACTAATGCAGTCTGCTTTGTCATAAAGAACTGCAACTCTAATCAGTTACAACGCGTCGATGGTTTGTACAAGAACGGACTTACGTCGATATCCAACCAAGTTTACTCGATGCTTTACGTTTCTTGGCAGATAGTATATATCATGAACAGCAGTGCTGTTCATGGTATATTGTAATTTGTTTTCAATGTTTGAGTGCTGTACATTGTACATCATTAGTACAAGTAAACAGTATATACCTTTCTCCTGACAATACGTGGGTGTAACAGTATGCGATTTTTTTCTGCACTTGAATAAACTATGTACACACTTTGATTTTTCCGAGAATTGCTATGTTAATTTTTAAGTAATGTTGGCTCGTAGCCAGGTACAAGCCTTTCGATTCGACGTCTTTTCTGCAAACTAAAAATGTATTTACTTTTTATTCTATCCATATAGTCCAATACCACTGCCCTGAGGCCTAGCAACTGATCATTAAATATTAGCCTTTCAGTCACACTCCATTCGGACACTGTGTTCAGCATGAAAGTATCGCTTGGCAAGTAAAGCAACCCCCTTCACGTACGTTTGTGCCTCTGAATGGTGATCGAGCAACGTGAAGAATGCCAACAGGATCGCTAATCGAGAGCCTTGGATTCTTACAATCTTGCCGCTTGTAATTTTGACAGTCCTTGCCTAGATACTGCGATTCATCTCGGCCGCTGTTAACACGACGGCCTACCGCAAGATGAACATTCTTTAATGCTGTTCTTGGCAACTATAAGCATTTGCATTCAGGTCTTACGTAGTAAACGCGGTCTTTACTAATCTAAAGGGAGCCAGCGTTTATACGACTCCTTTAACAGCAACAATTTGTGAGTAAGCTACAACAAGAACAGTTACAGCGACAACAGTATCAGTGGCAGCTGTAGCAATCCCAGAAGCAGTAATTGTGTCAACGGCCGAAGCTTTTTCTACATAGTGTTCGTGTTCGAAAATATTGGCATTTTCCTGTATACGAAACCCAGTTCACATCAGTTTTAAGAATTACGTGACATCTCAGAAAAGCAAGTGGGCAAGATGCACACAGTAGACAGTAACCTTGAGTGTACCCAGCTGCAAGAACAATGATGATATCCAGTCTCTCTGTCAACACAGGAACCTTGGTCAAAGCACGCCACTTAGAAATATTTTGATGACTAAGTGTTGGCACCAGCTGCATAGTATTTGTTTTACAGTTTTGTTCTGCAGGACCTGTATTGGGCCTCATGCCCATCTTCAGCGGAACACTGTATCGTCGTTATGTCATACGAACAGTGTTTACGATAACTACCACAAACAATCACATACACATCTAATATAATATACGCTTCATCTTGTTATAAACTATCTGCGGCCAACTACAAGTAATTCAACATTCAAACCACTCCTCCGTGTATCATGTTGTAAGAGCATGTGACACTGTTTTGTCGATCCATCTGTCCGTCGTTACACCTGGGGGTCTACTTAGTGCTACTCGCAAAGGTCTCTGCCTTGTGCTGGTACGGAGTTTCACCCTCTCTCTTCTCTATCAACGTACGATACAAGTGCGACCGACATTATACAGGGTGTCCCAGCTATCTTGTCCACCCAAAATATCTCTGGAACAATAACAGCTATTGGAAAACGACTTTCACCGGTATCAATGTAGGGCTGGGGCCCATGAATGTACATATTTGGAAACATTCTGAAACGAAAGCATATGTATTTTTTTAACAAAAACTATTGTTTTTTTAAATTGACCTCCTATATTTTTTCTTCAACAATACATAGCATGACAAAGCACATACACAATGGCGTTGATTGCATCGCAATATTCCCATTACATCCCGAGATATTGAGACGCGAAGTTGACGCTTGAAACACCCGACATGCGCTGCTAGCGCACGTCCTGAGGCTCAGGCGTGAACCCCAAGCTGCCCGTAATCGCGATGGTCTGAAACGAATAATACGGTCTGCTGCCATCCTCTTGATAAGTATGGAGGTGTGATTACACATGTCAATCACCTATACTCAACAGATGCTCCTGAGCCCGTTTGCACAGAGGGTGAAAAACCTTTCCCATTAGGCGGCCGAACAGTCTCTTGGGATCACCTAGTGAAGAAAGCTACACTGCTCTTTCCTTCTTGTTAGTTACATATTCCACAGATCAGTTGAACGATTCTTTTATCGAAATGATGGACAACCAGTTAGTTGACATTATCACTATTTGCATGTGTATTAGCGTTACGATTAACGAAGACATTATTTTTTAGTACTACTCGTGTAACTACATTTTGAAACCAGCTCTTTTTGTTACAGGCTGCCTAGTTTTAAATAAAAATTCGTTCGAGGGATTCGGGTTGACCAGAATAAACGATTTTAGATTTGATCTGAAACTTACTTTGCTCTCCTGTCAAACATTTTATGTTATTGGGAAACATTGAACTCCTTTCTCAGCCAGAGGAAACTTTAAAATGGTAATGAAGCTTATTTTTTCCTCTAGTGTTGTAAGATATACATCACTGGTCTCAAATTGTGATGGACTATTAATGACGAATTTCATTGGCGAATATCTGTACTGTGCTGGTGCAGTGAAAATGCGTAACCTCTTGAGGAGGTCCCTTCACGACGATTGTGAGTCGAGCTCACATATTATTCTTACTGATCGCCTCTTTGCAATTGATACTGTCTTTCTAAGTGATGCGTTAGGCAGAAAACTACTCCAAAAGACGTTATTGAGTACAAATATACAAAATATATCAGAAGGTTAAGTGCATTGTTTCCAAGACTAACAGTTATTGGAAGAACAAAAGTAGCTGACCTTAATTGCTCGAGAAGGCCATCATGACATGCGTTTGTTTTTGTTTCAAGAGCCACTTACAACTGTTAGACCCTTCAGTTATGTAGTAGCTTTCTTCCATGTACCAGCGCATCAAAGCACATCGTTTCGCATCTGAGGTGACAAAGCTTCTAATAAGAAACAACTTCCACTATTTTAATTTCCCTGTGTGTTTTCAGTTTAAATTCTTAAATTTATGTGTATTATACGCATTTACCAGACACAGTTCTGTGTTTCAGTAACTGTCTAGTATACATTTCCATCGTTTTCAGTATGGATAGGGACTGTGATTGAGTTGCGAGCCGAGGTGGTGATCCTTCGGTCACAGCTCCAGTCAGTGCTGACTTTGGTCATGCAGCTTGACGCTGTTGCCAGCAGGTATCAATGTGGGGGATCCAACGTGTGGATCTGAGGGACGTCCAGCACGCCCATATGTCTCCTATGCAGCCTTCTCGTGTGACCACCTCGAGTACTCCTGCACTGAGGTTGACACCTCACTCATGGTCAAGTTGGATGTTTTTGCAAGGTGCAGAAGATAGTGAAAGACTTTCCAGAGGGGCGACAGCAGAGCAACCACCGTTCGTCTGACTAATAGGTTTCAACACTATTTGTAACTGATAAAAATCTTGAGCCAGATGCAGTCGACTGCCCTCTTTCAGAGCAAATCTCTTGAGCTACCAGATCTGGGCTGTTACAGAGGGTGGGATTTCTCGTAGTTGGGAGCTTCACTGCTATTTGCGTAATGGAGTCCCTTACAGATATGACTGCCAAGGAGGGGAAGAAGTGCAGTGTACGCTCTGTATGCATAACGGGGGGAACAATCGCAGATGTGAAACTGTTCCTTCCAGATGCCGCAAAGAGCTCACATTGCAGCCAACAGTAGGGCGTCGCTCATGTCGGAACTAACGATGTTTTCGCTTTGGTTCGGGAGAGATTCTCTTCAGTTTCCAGTGGCTATGTAAGTAAAGCCTTCTGGTCTTGTGAGATGTAGGTGGAGCTTACCATCTCTAGTATTTCGACAGTACCGACTGCACACATTTGTGCAGAGCCGAATGGATGGTCTGAGTCAGAGACTCGGACGCTTTTGCGACCGTGTACACAGCAGATGCCTTGGCCTGCGCCATAGGGTGGAAGGGTGTCGGGATCCGTTTAATACGTCAGGAGTCCATACATACAAGAGGCGGCTACACAGGTAGTGGGGTGGGGGGTTAAGTGGACTGGAAGGTATTTTAGGTTAAGGTGGTTTCGGAAAAATATGAAAAGGGATTCCTCAGTGTCAAAAATGCACAGCAAACACAGGACGAATGCAGACCTAGGAACCATCGATGTCATAGTCGTATATTCTTGTAGCAGTACTGGGAAAGAAGCACAGCTCCAAGTGCAAATTGAAAACCCTGAAGCTAAAATCGTTATAGCAGGAGATTGCTTCAGTCGCAGTTTCTACAAAAGGACCTAACGTGTTCAGTAAGGACAAATTAAATACCGTTGTTTTTGGCATGTTTGTTGCTATTAGGAGGAGTATATCTTCTAGTGAAATTGAAGTAGGTAGTAGTTTTTAATATGGGTAGCGATTACACGTGACAACTGGAATACTTTAATAACTGGCTTCTTTTACCGACATCTCGGCTCACATGACATAGTTGCTGGAAGATTCAAACAAATAATCTACTAACACAATTATAGTCGTTAGTGGTTTCAATCTATCCTCGAATAGCGGTCGAAACTAATATTTAAAGTCGGTGGTAGTCATAAAATTTCGTCCGTAATCATACTGAATGCTTTCACCGAAAATGATTTTCCGCATATAGGTCAGCAGCCTACTCAAAATGTAAATGGCTGTGAAAATATTTTTGATCTCCCGAGCAAACAAAGAGCACCATGACGGATACACGGATTAATGACCATAAGATCAGTGTAGCAAAGCTGAATACCTTTCATACAAATCTATCCAAAATAAATGCAAAGTATATCTGTTTAAAAAACAAAATGAAAATTCGCTTGACACCTCCATGTAAGACAGTCTCCATTCTCTCCAAGCTAACTGTGTAAGTATAGACCAGATGTGGCTTAAAATCAACAAAATAGTCTCGGCGACGAAGTGAGAGACATAAACCAAATTAATTCACAAGAGGCGGTAGTGATTCCCCGTGGTACACAAGCTAAACAGAACACTGCTGCGGAAGCAAAGAAAAAATCATGCCAAATTTAAAAGAACGCAAAATCTCTTTGATCGGCGATGTTTTACTGTAGCTTGAAATTTACACAGACTTCAAAGCGAGGTGCTTTTAACAGCTTCCACAACGAAACTCCGTCTCGAAATCTGGCAGAAAATCCAAAGACATTTTAGTCGCATGGAAACTACACAAGCTGCAAGACACAATTACTACCTTCGCTGTGTGATAGTGGCGGATGGTAGTGTCGCTAAATCGGAGTTTCTGAGCACTGTTTTCCGAAATTATTTAACACAGGGAGGCGAAATAAATATTCCAGAATTCGATTCAAAAACAGCTGGCAAACGAGTAAGTCAGAAGTAGATATTCAAGGTGTAGCAGAACAGTTTAAATCACTTAATAAAGGCAATGCCTCCGGTCCTGCTTGTATACCAGTTAGATTCTTTTCAGAGAATGCTGATACGATAGCTCCATATTAGTAAAAATATACAACCACTCGCTCGACGGAAGTCCATAAGACTGTAAAGTTGCACAGGTCATATCTCTTCTCAAGAGAGAAATTAGCAGTATCCACTTGATTACAGATCCACATCATGAACGTCGATTTGCAGCAGCATTTTGGAACACATGCTGTATTTAAACGTTATCAATTACCTCTAAGAAAACTATTTATTGACAAATAGTATACAGGGAGTCAGAAAAAATCGTTCTTGTGATAAATAACTAGATCTTTATACATACAAAGTAATGAGTACAATCGGCAGGGGATCTCAAACTAATTCCATACGTCTACATTTCCAGAAGGTTTTCGATATCGTTCCTCACAAGCGACATCTCATCAAACTGAGAGACTACGGAGTATCGTCTCAGTTATGCGACACTATTCATAATTTCCGGCCAGAGGTCACATTTCGTAGTAATTGACGGAAAATCACAGAGTCAAACAGAAGCGTTACGTGGTGTTCGCCAAATAGATGTTTTAGACCCTATGCTATTCCTAACATGTATTAAAATTTAGGAAACAAACTGAGCAACCCTCTCAGATTGTGAGATAATACCGTCATTTACCGTCTCGTAAACTCATCACATGATGAAAACAGATCAAAAATCATCTAGACAAGATATCCATATGATGGGAAAAGTGGTAACTGATTTTAAGCAATGAAGATATCAAGTCATCCACATGAATACTAAAAGAATCGTGGTAAATTTTGGTTACACGATAATTACACACATCTAAACGCTGTGAATTCGACTAAATATTTAGGATTACAGTTAAGAATAACTTAAACAGAAAAGATCACATAGATAATGCGCTGGGCAAAACGAAACAAAGACTACGATTCATCGGAAAAACACTTAGAAGATGCAACAGGTCTACATTTGTCCGTCTTCTGGAATACTGGTGCGCGGTATGGGATCCCCATGAGACACGTTTGATGGAGAACATTGAAAAAATTCGAAAAAGGACAGCTCGTTTTGTATTATCGTGAAATAGGGGCAAGAGTGCCACAGATATGATAATCGCGTTGGGGTGGCAATCATTAAAACAAAGGCGTTATCCGTTGCAGTACGACCTTCTCATGAAGTATTAAATCACTGTCTTTAGCCTCTGAATGCGAAAATATTTCGTTGGCGCCCGGCTAAATAGAAAGAAATTAACATTATAGTAAAATAAAATAAATCAGAGCTCTCACGGGAAGATATAAGTGTTCGGTTTTTCTTGCGCGCCTTCCTTGAATGGAACGGTAGAGGTTGGAGATGGTTCGATGAACCCTCTGCCAGACACTTCATTGTGGAATGCAGAGTCGTCATGCAGATGTAGATGTAATATGCTTCTTCCAGCGCCAGTTTTCATCAGTATTTGCACCTAAAAATATGGAACATTGTGCCCTGTTCACTGTCTCCTGTTGGTGTACCGTATCAATAATGAACATTTCTCCTACAAATAGTCATACTAACAATAATTTTTCCTATTACTCTATGTGTAATAGAGAATTAAATATGTAGTTTTCGCTCTGAATATAGAGAAAGTCCTTTTTCTGAGAACCAGGTAATAATTTTTTCAGAAATATCTTTCATAGTGTCTTCTATTGGTTTCTCTCTAATGCAATTTCTTAAAATTGCATCATCTCCAAAAAGCACCAATTCTGCTTGTTGAGAGTGAAGTGGAAAGCCACGCACTTTAATAAAGAATAGGAGTGGACCAGAAACTGAACCCTGTGAGACTTCCTTTGTGATTCCTTCCCAGTCACTGAAATTTTCTCTCCTTCCAATATTGTCTGAAATACGCATCACAACACTTGCACTGAATGTTAAGTATAATTCATAACACTAGTGTGTGAAGCCTTCAATACCGTAAAACTTAAGTTTTTCAAAGAGAGTATCGTGATCTACACAATCTAACTCCTTTGCAAGGTCACACAAAATACCGGCTTACCCAAGAGTGGCCACATTCTCAACGTCTGATGCAGAAGTAGTGTGCAGTAACATAAGACTTTCGGAGATGGTCGCTCTGAGCGTAAAGTACAACGCACAGTGTCGAATTCAGAAACAGACCAAAGAAATAAGCTCATTACCGGTAGACAAGGAATTTGTCTGTCCACATTTTGCCCTCACGAACAAGATAATGTATATTCACATACGTTCGGATCAGCTTGCAGCATTGTACCCATCGTATTCCAAACTGTACTTGCTAACCAATTCCCTAAAGAGATGATTGTAGGTAGAGGCTTCATGTAAAAATGATTGTCGGTATAGTGTTACGCATGGAACTGCAGGTTCGGTTTCTGAAAGTATTTATGCCTCACATGCATTTAAAGCCTTGGATTATGGATTATCGAGCACATCAATCTTCATCAAGGCGCAGTATAATTTTACGTCTGTGGGTAATAATAAAATCGTAAATCAGCTGCGTGCACGAGGACCACTCCAATGGTTCGTCGACGACTGTGAAGTGACTCTACCAACCGATTCTTTAGGCCTTAACAATCAAGGCCGCCCGCACTCCAAATCTGAATCACTAATTGCAGAGCCACCTGCTAGTGTTTCCCATAAATTTAACCTCCTCCCTATACAGCATCAACCCAGGACTGCCCGCCGCTACAGAAACCCGCTTCTTGTTGCTTTCTCTACTGCTTCAGCTGCCAACTGGATGTCGATACATAGACTGGGATGTTCTCAAATCTGACAGACAGCATGCACCGTTCCACCTTCTGGAAGAACCTGCAAGCATGGGTTCGTCCCCGCCTGTCATGTGACATATTTCACACTAGCAATAGATTACTGCATCCAGGTCGCATAAGCCGATGATATCACATGGCGTAGCCGCCAGGGATGACAATTACATTCCCGCTTCAGGTAGAGCTCCAAGCAGTGTCATTTACGTGCCGCGGCTCTAGGCCAGCCCGTCACGTGTTGGCATCCCGTGTCTAGGAAAAGAGCTTCTTTCTAGAGTCAGGTTCACTGAAACTTAAGCGAGTCATCGACTTAACACTTTAACACACAAACAGAAACATGTGCCCACACAAACTTATCTTCTTTGGTTCTACATCTACATATATACTTCGCTAGCCACCGATCGGTGTGTGGTGGAGGGCACAATTCGCGTCAAAGTCATAATGCCCCTCCCTCTCCCCCCCTACTCCGTCTGTTCCACTCGCGGATCACACGAGGGAAAAACGACTGTCTGAACGCCTCAGTACGAGCTCTCATTTCCCTTATATTTCAATGGTGATCATTGCGCGGTTTGGAAGTTGATGATAATAATATATGCTCTACATTCTCGGCGAAGATCGGATTTCGGAATTTAGTGAGCAGCCCCTACCGTTTACCGCGCCGTCTGTCTGCAAGTGTGTCTCACTTCAAACTTTCTATGAGATTGCTAACGCTCTCGCGATGGCTAAATGTACCAGTCACGAATCCTGCCAATCTTCTTTGGACCTTCTAAATCTCTTGAATCAGACCCAACTGGTAAGGGTCCCATACAGATGAACAATACTCTAAGACTGGACGAACTAACTTAATGTAACTTATTTCCTTTGTTGAAGGACTGCATCGCTTCGGTATTCTACCAATAAATCGCAATCTAGAGTTTGATTTACCCGTTACTTGTGTAATCTGATCATTCCATTTGAGATCATTTTGAATAGTCACACCCAGATACTTGACGGATGTTACCGCTTCTAAAGACTGGGCATTTATTTTCAATTTTAGGACTGAATGACATCAGCCTCAGACTAAAATAGGTCCAGTTCCCACTTCAACATTTCTAGGAGGTTTGGTTGGTAGTAATGCAGCTGCTGGAACTGGAAGTTCCCTCTCAAGCATTTAAAACTGGCGAGTCCACTAGTACAATTCATGCTGACAATGGCGGAAATTTACTGAGTTTTACAATGGGCCGGTTCACATAACAGTTCGCCCTTAATAAGGGATCAGAACTATTCTACAAAGTAAGTTTTCATAGTTTTGTACATGTCGTTGTCACATTGGCTTATTTTTTTTATCCTGGTCAGATACTTCTTACATTTCACGAGGCGACCTATATATTTTATATAGTGTTTATACAAAGACACACATGTTACAAAAAGACTTACATGGAATGGAGGGCTGCACAGTTAGAAATAAGTATAACATAAATAGAGGAAAGCAGTAGTACCCTAGTACCCGTAGTAGAAACAATAAACAGCAGAGTTCATGACAGACAGAACAACGAAGGCAGATTACAGTCAGAATGTTGCAGTGCCACGTATGGTGTGTGGGTTGTAATGGAAAAACGCTCATGTCGCAACTACACAAGCAACTTAGGTTTGCTGTAGAGTGAGCATTTCCAAGGCCAGTTCTAGAACATTTCTCCAAACAAGCGATATACCATTTGGCACCCTCATACACTTTCACCTGTTTCAGTTTCCGCTACTAATTGTGATACGCACTGTGTAATAATCTTGTACTCCGGAGCCCCTATGGTCCCTCTCAGCTTGTCGCCAAATCGGCCGCTACTAACAGCCATACGTCCGTACGGAAATCTTACACTTGTGGCGCCTCTGGCGGCCCAACCGGCGGCTTGCGTCGTTTTTGGCCTTTCAACCTGCTCTGAGTGTTTCTCAACAAGTTTCCGTACGTGTCACCCATTATCATTAAACGGTCTTATTGATAGTGATGTGAGCGTAACTCCCAGTGAAAGGAAGTAGTTTTGCTTATTTTTGGTTGCTTAGAGGTAGCCAGGTAAGTGCTTCTGACTCACTAGACTCATTTCTAGGAACATTAATTTACTTCGTTCGTTAGAGTTCAAGCTTCTTAAGACTTTCATTTTAAAGTCAGATCGTATTTACGCACAGACATACCCGCTGTGCTTATTCAAGCTGTCAAGCTGTCAGCCCTAAGAAAAGTATACCCTGGAGGGTGAACAGATGAACCCTGTGTGAAATATCAGTGTTCATGGAAGAAAACTAAGTTTTTATTGCTGGCCAGAATGATGAAACATATTTACTGCGTCGTTTCCTGAGCAGATGGAAAAATAGGCGTATTATGAATTCCATAATCAATGCTGCCAGCAGAGAAAGGTAGATATAACTACAACGTTAGCATACAAAATTAGAGTTACGTTAAAAAGTACTAAAATTACACTGGTTGTAATAACAGACAATTATAAAAACGTGTTGGTAAAGCAATCAAAAAGTGTGGCAATGGTCACAGTGTTAGAGCTACTATTGCAAACAAATAAGGAATGGGAACAGAAACAACAGAGACACTTGTGATAACTTAAATTAAGTGAAGTCTACAGGAGTAACGTAGTAAGAATAATAGTAGGAGGCTGAAGTACAAAATGAATTACAGAAATTACACAAACGTAAAAAAGTCTTTTTGTTTAGAAATGAAAGAGTGTTAAACTGAAGCTAAGACTTCTAGGATATTAGGCCTTGTCTGTTTCTTCTACAAGATCGACGTTTGCACCCCTCTGCTGGCATCTTCTTCAGGATATTGAAGAAGACACTAGGAGAAGGGTCGTACTGACGATCGTTTAGAAGAAACATGCCGCGACCTAATAAAACATCCTGGAAGATTCTACGTCTCGCTCCCTAAGCGATAACTCTTACTCCAATAGAATAAATAAAACAGGTCCTGTTTTGTAGGAAACTGAATTAGGGTAGGTTTTCGCTGGAGCGCACGGTTTTCGAGTTATTCAAGAAAAACATATAAAATTCACCTTCAAACGCACGTCCACCGGCACACTCATCCCTCACCAATCACGATTTGTAGTATGTTGTTCGTGTCACTTCCTCTTCCCACTGTACAAAAATTTCCGACTACGCTTTTTATTGAAAGGCCTTATTATGCCACAAGCTCAGTCGAGCCCTTACAAATTGTAAAATTTGTAAGTTTTACTTAACAATTTTGTGAATTTTAACAGTACAAAATAAACAATTACATAGTTGTATCCGTCAAGTCTTCCGATTATGAAACTACTGTGCTTATAACGGTTACTTTTGGATAAAAATCTCACCGTTTACGAAAGTTCAGTACCCTCACAGGCATGTTTACATTAATAATGTTAACAAATCGACCAATTATTTTGGTGGTGTAAGAGCCCAATCAATAAAGATAAAAAATGTCGAATAACAGAATAATTCGCGTTATAAGAAACTGATCAACTCAGTTTTTCACTCATTTTGCATGGCTATACAGTCTCATCGTTCAGGGAACAGAACACGGAAAGTGAACGCAAAATATTCCTTGCGCATTAGTCAGACGTATGAGAAGAACAATTTCTAATTATTTTTAGCGGTGCTACGAAAATTATGTATGGAGACAGAGAATAATTTGGAAACAGATTTTTCAGGGAAGGATTAGTAGCTGCAAAGCAATATCAACAGTGAACTATAGACTAAATCAAGGCCATGTCTCATACTATCCACAAATGGTAGTTGTATTTCTTCTGTAGAGCAGAACAACTTGACAGCTTTCCCAGGTTTAACACGGTGGCTGTCAGGTCACGCATCGAGGCTTTGCTTTGCTTCGTATAGTAGTCTCTACAATTTAGTATTGACTTCACTGGACTGTCGTTACATGTCAAAGTTGGTAGTAGCACGGATACTAGCACAGTCTAGTCGAATGCATACAGTCGCGACACCCCGCACCGTGAAAGTTTTTACCATCCGACAGTTTGAATGACACTGACTCCCTTGGCGGCGACAAAGCCAGTCGTAAGTCTAACGTCTGTTTTTAATTAATTTTCTACTTCATTGACGAAACAGTTATTATATTTTTCGCTCCAAGCATTGGTAAGTGATCAAGTGACCTGAATGGTTGTGAAGTAAAATAACTGCAAAAGCAGCGGAATCTTTCTGATTCAATGACACGAGCTACAATTTATTCATTAAGAAATACTTTCGAATATGGGCATAATTGTTGCTTACTTCGCTGAAGGCAAGAAAGTGTAAACACACATTCAATGGATGAGAGGCATGTATTTCTGTTCTATTTACTTCTTATTAAATTATAGGCACTTTCCTTGGCAGTTAACAATTTTGTATGGAACCTAATGATTCGCACATCATTTGCATATTTTTGTAAACGTAATTACTTTTCCTTTAAATGTGACAGTACCGAAATTTCGTGCCCTTCATGACTCAGATGTAACAACAATCACTGAATGGGTTTCTTCCGTGTTGGGACACAGTTTCACTCCTTTTGACGTTTCCTTGTCACGTTTGTGTGGTTTTCCCTTCTGTTAGAGTTTTGGTTGTTTATTTGGTACGTTAAATAATATAGGTATTGAATTCCATAGAAGTTTGCTACGTTCCACATTCAGTTATATTAGTGGAAGTCTAGTGAAGGAAACTTAATGTTACTGAATAGGTGTACGACGTTTACTAGCCATGTTAGTTGTTAAAAGGAAACGACAATCTTTATTAAATATACTTAAGTTGCAAGAGAATCGTACATAAACTGTCCTGTAATGTAATGTTTCCTCCTTTCCAGGATCCTTAGGAAACTAAAGAGAGACAAATGTGGTGTCATGTTTTCTTTACTGCATACGCTTTCTGTTGTAAAAACTATTTTAATGTATTATATTCGTACTCATCCTTTATCATACACAGAACTGTAGCTTGCTGTCCGCTTGGAGTGCTGCTGTCGCAGTGTAAAGAAAAAATGTCGTGACTATGTATTAGATTGTGGAAGTAGTATAAACAAATAACAGATGGTGTTGCTTGCGGTTCTACATTTTTTCTTGTAAGTTATAACCTTAAACCGTCACTATTATTAATATTCTACAATAGCAGCCGTAGAGTACGCTCTGTCCGTGTATGACCTTCACAATACTCGCACAGGTCATTCAATATGCGTTTGCCAGAATACAAACGCATACTACTCCAACGTTGTAAATGTTCAGTTACGGTGTCGGCAGATGTTCCGTTCCATGCTGATGCAAGTAACGGTTCGCGCGATGAGTAGTGGGTAGTTAACATGATGCATCAGACTTCAGACTTAGTCAGTTAAATTCTCGCCCGTAATTTAATTTCCCTTATGAATGAAATTAACTGATATTTGTTTAACTTGCAGCAATGTAATGCTCTGATTTTTGTGCCATGTGCAGCAATTTTAGCTGGGACATTAGGTTCCTGCAAAAACACAACTTCGGAAATAGTGACACACACGGAGAAACAGCCACATAGTTATCATAACCACAATTATAAGATTGAGTGCTTCTCGTTGACCACCGTATTCTATCACCTGATAGGCTAAGTCCAACGATAATGACCTGTCAACCTCAGCACGCAACGAAAATCAGCCGACACCGTAAGAGACGTTGATTGCTGCGCTGAAGTTAAGTCAATGCAGGTTGCACCGCTATAGCTGTCTTGGCTCTTACCTCGAATAGATGACGCGGAACACGCTGACGTCGATTTTAGTCTTCCAGCGGCACTCATATCCCCCCGTCACACGGGCTCCCTGGTTTCGGCACAACGTTACATGCTGTACATTAACGAGCCAGAAACCATATCTATCGTCTCACAGCTGTATCATAACTTCTCGCCATAGATATTACATAAAAGAGATAAATAACGACAGAGTGTTTATTATCAGTCCATAGCAACCAGTTACTGGGACTTCACAAGTAACTGCATGCCTTATGAGTATGCATGATGAAGCGTTTTGCACAAGTATGGTGAGCGATTGTAGGATACATTTGTGCAAGCATCAAGACTGTACAAGCTGCCTGTTCGAATTTCAGTTGTGCAAACTCGCGCAAGCATGCTAACGTGTGCTCGCCTGCGCGTGTGTACCAACAATAAGGCGGCTTGTGCGAGCACATAGCAGCGGTGCGGCAGTGTTCACAATCTGAAACATTGTACTGCGAATTGCAAGAAGGTTTTATTAGCGCTTGTTCAAACTACTCTGTTCTGCGAAATATCAAATCAGAGGGATATATAATAAAGCAAAATGGGGTTCTGCCTATAATCCCCGTCTTCTTTAATATAAAGCGATTTGACTGCAGCAGATAATTATATAGTAGACGAATTCACAGAGCTTAAATTACTGCAGGAAAAAATGCAAACCCGTTATCAATTACTGACTGCTGCGCCTCAAGTATACAAGTGAATGCTGCGGTACTTTCATTTTTTTAGCTCTTTGAATGAGCAAGGGACACTCAGGGGCCTTGCACCTAATGTAGAAGAAAGAGGAATAAGTAATACAGATTTTCAGGAAAACCGGTAGTTGGTTACAATAATGCTGCTAGGGTTAAAGAGCTTTTATTTGGATTTATCTGTGCACACAAAATTTTCATATATTAGGGCATTATCTTCCTTTGTTATTTTGTTTGTGGCCACGGAACTTATCCTTCTTTATGAAGTAGATTACGAACTCTTCTGTAACATGCTTATCATCAAATGATGCGTTTCCAATGATCTATGTAATGGTAACACGTTCTAATTACTTGTTGTTATACCAGCATAACCTACGCCTTGTTCTGTGTCCTCATAACCGAGATCATCACATGGAACATAGGTGATCGCTAAACGAGTATATAGAGAAATGGTTGCTTTTGCGACTTTATCAGTGCAGCATACTTACAAATTGACAGCGAATTGAAATATTCTAAATAGCGCTGTCAAAATCCCAACAACGTGCTAAATAACGCACCCTCTGCATAATCGGTCATTGATTTAATTTTTCAACGCAGTTCGTCAATCTGCCACAATGGTTTCTCTATACTACTCAGTCAAAAAAAAAAAAAAAATCTCTGAATATACATGACAATTTTCGTGAACTGTTTGCGACTCCTGTCTCTCTCAAAAGTTCAGTGAATCGTAAACGGCTCCGAAGAATTCTGTGTTCTGAAATACACGTCCATCAGATATTCTGCCATTTGGGCAGAACTCTAGTACAAGAAATGTATAATTTGCGTCTGCTGTGGCACTCACGTCTACATCCACATGACTACTGTGCAATTCACACTTACGTGCCTGGCGTAGTGTTCCTTGAATCACTTTCACATACTTTCTCAATCGTTCCACGCTCTAACAGCGCACGGGGAAAACGAGGAATGATATCTTTCCGTGCAAGCTCTCATTCATTATCCCATTCGGAGAACATTGGTGACTGAAATTTCCTGAAAACATCTCGCCGCGACGAAAAACAACTTTGTGTTAGTGATTGCCACCACGTTTCATAACAGTGACACTCTCTCCCCTAAGTCGCGATATTACAAAACGCGTTGGCCTTCTCGTAACGTTTTTGATGTCCTCAGTCAATCCATTTTCTAAATTGGATACAAGCCGCTTGTGGGGATAGGTACAAAAATCTTTTGGACACCAAAATATATGGAATCAATTAGAGATCCCCTGTCGATAGCGCACATTACTTCGTGAGAGTAGGCAGCTAATTCCGTTCTGAATCCGTGCTGACTGTGTGTCAACAGATCGTATGCCTCGAGGTAATTCATAATGTTCGAACACAGTATATGAACAAAAATCCTACTTCAAATCGACGTCCACGAAATGGATCTGTAATTCATCGGTTTACCCCTGCTTCCTTTCTTGAGTACTGGTGTCAACCTGTGCAAATTCCCAGTCTCTGTCGAGCGAGCGGTTGTATATGATCCTAAGTACGGTGCTATTATATCAGCTCAGTCTGAAAGGAATCTATCTGGTATACATTCTGGACCAGAGAACTTGTCCTTATTACGTGATTTAAGATTCTTCGCTACACCAAGGTTATCTACTTGTAAGTAATTCCTGTTGGCACCTGTTTTAGATTAGAATTCTGGAATCTTTACTTTTCTTCTTTGGTGAAGGAATTTTGGGAAACAGTACTTAGTAACTCCACTTTTGTGGCATTGTCACCGGTAGCATTACCTTCGCTATCCTACAGTGAAGGCATTGACTGTGTGTTGCAACTGGTGTGTTTCACATACGACTAGAATCTCCTTCGATTTTCTTCAAGATTTCGAGAGAGCGTTTCGTTGTGGGAAGTATTAAAAGCACTTCCCTTAGAAGTTCGTGCTAAGTTCCACCCTCTGTTAAGCTTCGCCAATCTTGGGGATTTCGCGTTCTCTTAAATTTGGCGTGGTTTTCTCGTTGCTCTATAACTGTCCTGATGGGGGATGGGAGTCAGTTCCGAATATAATTAATTTATTTCCTATAAATCTCTCCACCGCTGTCGATACTACTTCTTTGAATTTAAGACGCATTTTAGGGGGTTTGAATGTTATGGCGTTCGGTCTCGCCACAACGACCTTGTGGTCGCTAATCCCTTTATTTGCTATAATGCTCCCTGTCTTTTGGGATCATTGTTGCTTAGAAGTCGAGTATGTTTTCCCAGCCACTTAAATTTCGAGTGGGCTCCTGATCTAACCGTTCAAAATACTTTCCGGAGAAAGAGTTTAGTATGGTTTTGGAAAATGATTTTATGCCTACCACTGGCTCTAACGATGCAATTTCGCCAAATGTCGAGGGAAGATCAAAGTCACCACCAAGCAGTCTATAAGTGCACGAGTGTGGTACCTATCTGAAACGAGACCAAAAACTTCACTGAACTGTTCAGCAACTTTATCTTTTGAGTCGAGAGGTCGGTAAAATGAAGCAATTATTAAATTATTAACCGCTATTCTTAGTAACTCCCAGGAACTATTTACCTCAATTTCACTACAAGGGAACTATTCCTAACAACAACAAACACGCCACCATCAGCTTTATCTAACCCTCGAGCAGGCCCACCTTTACATAAAGTCCGCCATCCACAAATAACATTGTATTCTACTGTTCCATTGTTGCTCTACAATTGCGAACCCATATCTATTCCTTCATTATTGCTTCCGCTAACACAGTGCTAAGTTGCGTTATAACACGTCTAAGTGAGCAGCAGTAATATAAATTGAACAGCAAGTTAAGTGAGAAAAAAATTACGATCTCTGAAAGAATGTGACCCAGATTCCGAGCTAGCCGCACAGTCCCATAATGAGGCAGCTGTCTACGAGATATTTAACAAAAAAAAAAAAAAAAAAAAAAAAAAAAACAGCGGCTGACAGTGAACTGATGCAATTGCGCAGTTTAATGCTTCGAGTGTGTCATTAAAGTGGAATAACACTTACATGCGGCGTCAGAGAGATGTAACGAAAATTTATTTTATTATTGGTTAATTGAACAGTGATCTGGCTCATATAAAGTCAGTTTTTTATAGTTATTAAATTAAACTGAGATTAAACTGCGATTTTTCTCAAACGTGTTTACAATGGTAACATAAAGGCAACTATTCTTTACATGCGTACGACGTACGCCCCGCTTTCGCCCGTGTTATAAAACACGGCGCGTCCGCTCGAGGGTATGCATCGTTTCTGAACACCTTTAGGTCTTTTTTAACATTCAAAATAGGACCACGCTGTGAATTTTTTTGATAATTGAAGTATTATGAGCCACTTGCAGCTAAAGGAACCATCTGTGCATGGTTTTTGTCTATGAAGCCACATCATTGCAGGTAACTTCCACCTCTTTGCTTTTCCTTTGCTATCTTGGACCAGTCAGCTGACAGTGATTTCATCGTTGTCCGAGCTCAACGTATTTCAGGTAGCGAACTGTCGTTTGTATAAGCATGCTTGAACCGCGTGGAGTCGCGGTGGATTTGTGCGTGCCTGTGCAAAACGCTTGATCGTGCGTGCTTGTCAAGCAATCAGTTATGTGTGTAGCCCTTAAACAAATGTCTATTTCTGACTGATAAGGAGAGCTGCTGGATATAATTTCACTTTTACACAAAATGTCATCAGCTGCAGAAACTACAATTCAGTTGCAGAAACTACAATTAACGCATTTTCTTTTATAAAATTTAACCATAAGTGGCAAACTGCCTTCAGGCAAGACTAAAGCGCACCAATCAAAGATTTTCACGGACCGACGTAGTGACTCCTTTTGCCGAAAGGAGGTAATGTGATTCTTTTGTCAAAAGACTTCGGCCGCAGGGATCGTCTACTTGGTAATCAACGCAAAGCAGTGACAGAGACGCCAGTCTTCAGGGCGTCGCAAACGCAGCTGAGACAAAAGGAGAGAGGAAGTCGATGATGAAGACGGCACACAAAGAGAGGCTGCCAAAACCCCGAATTCGTCAAGTCGTCCGGAGGCAATCCGCTTTTGAGCCTACGGTGGGAGGTAGGCGAGGAAACTTATTTACAAATGATTCCTTGGGTGGTGCTAATGTGAGTGAAACTTTCGATGATGCGTACTGGGAAATATGACGGCTAATGAGCGGAAATTAGTAAGACGTGATTCGAAAATGAAAAGAAAAATGAGAACATAAATTTACTTCGAATATTCGGTGGTTCATTATCACGTTCTTGATAATTCAGTAGGTCATTCAGGCAAGTAAACGGGTGGTGCAATTCAACGGCCTCCTGTAGAGCTAAAAAAATTTTGTATGACTATCGTATATGTAGACTGGCGAAGGACCAAAGAACCAGATGAGAGTTACTCGATTGGATCAAAATTTACTCTCAGTTTTTGGTTAATTCAATTAAAATTTTTGTCAGTACAATGTATTGAGTGCTTACGATAAACTCGGTCGTTCCCCACCAATAAATACAATACGGAAATAAACCATAAATGTTAGATCAATGTGAGTGAAATTTCTTTAGTTTTTTTATCTTTCTATTACTTTATTCATTTAAATTTATTTCCATACGTCAGAAGAAGGCATTAAGCGTTTTGCCAAACAGCAATAACTTTATTCAGTCTATTTTAGGTAGAGGACACCCACCGCAGCTGTTTCCGTAAATTTTAGAGGTGCATTTGGTTTTTTTTCGATTCTAGTTGATCATTCAGGAGGCAGTCAAGTAATTATGAATGTGGTTGTGTTATCCTAACTCCTCTAACAAATTCATCTGTACTCCTTTTTAGTCAAAAGGCAACATTTATAAGTATTCTTCGATGCTTATCTCTGCGATTCCGTACTGGACGATGTGAGTCAACTTTTGCTACCTCCAAAATTTCGTACAGTTCCAATAATTTGAAGTGTTTGAAATATTAGTTAATTGATGGGGAGAAAATTCTTCATTGGCCATTACCAGATTCTTTTAGACCCTAATAATTAAATGTCTAACTGTGTAAAATTATCTGTATTGTGAAGAAATATCTTCGAAGAAGAAGTGAGCCATATCGGTGCACATATCACACTCTTTGGCACATCAAATCAGCAGCCGACGTTAATAAATGTGTTCGCTATCTTTTATTTAGTTCAGTGCACTGATCAGTGTGGATCGTATTAGAAAGTCAAATGTGTGTCTTATAATATGTAAAAGAAGTAAGTAAAATGTATAGAGCGTATATGTGTGAAACTATGTAATCGCAAAAGCTTTGTTATATTTTCGGATGCATGTGGAAAACATTTTCTAGGCGATACATCACAAAACCTTTTTTATGTTTTAGGATACAAATGTAAAATTTGCAAAGCAGTCAACACTACCATCTGACGATGGGCTCAGGTCTGAAACTAGTAATAGAACATAAAATCATTACTTAAATTGAGCCGGCCAGGGTGGCCGAGCGGTCATAGGCGCTACAGTCTGGAACCGCGTGACCGCTACGGTCGCGGGTTCGAATCCTGCCTCGGGCATGGATGTGTGTGGTGTCCTTATGTTAGTTAGGTTTAAGTACTTCTAAGTTCTAGGGGACTGATGACCTCAGAAGTTAAGTCCCATAGTGCTCAGAGCCATTTGAACCATTTTGTAAATTGAAAAGTAACACTGCAACCTCAGAGACAATACATACATATATGTTCTAGAACTTTGTGTAACGCCCCTTTCCTATTTTAGTCGCAAAATGTTCACGAGAAGAATGCTTGCTGCAAAGCCCTCGAGTGGGTTCGAATCCCTCTCATTTTATCTTCATAGTCTTTTCGCAAGTTACAGTTGGGAAGAAGCAATATACAGTGGGACCCAGGAGGAATTGTCAATATTCAGGAATACGACAGGAACGATCATTCGAAGCTTGAATGTCTAGTAAACAAAACTCTAAATACACACCTTAAGATCTCTAACACTTCTTTATTCTCGATGCTGTGAAACAATATCTCCAACTGTAAGCTCTTTCCTTTCCGTACTGTGGAAGGAGGGAGTATGGACCAAATAAAAAAAATTGAAAAAGAAAATGTGATAAACGTGGGCTCTAAAGCGCACACTTAAAGCTTTGAGCTCTTGCTTGTTTACTGGACTTTTTTGCTTGTGTTGGTCCATAGTATCATCTCTCAAAATAAGGAAAGCAAAGAGCTTGCAGTAAAAGAGATTTGTTTCACAGTATCGGAGGTGAAGAGGTGTTCGTAGCTCTTGAATTATGCATTTTAGAGCCCATGTTTATTAGACTTTTGGCTTCAAAAATGGCTCTGAGCACTATGGGACCTAATTTCTGAGGTCATCAGTCCCGTAGAACTTAGAATTACTTAAACCTAACTAACCTAAGGACATCACACACATCCATGCCCGAGGCAGGATTCGAACCTGCGATCGTAGCGTCGCGCGGTTCCGGACTGTGGCGCGTAGAACCGCACGGCCACTCCGGCCGGCAGACTTTTTGCTTTCAATGGTCATTCTTGTCATATCTCTGAACACTCCTTCTGGGACACAATCTAGTTGTTCACTCTTCCGGGAACTTTTAACAGTAAACCACACTGTGATGCACAACGCCTCTCTTGCTGCGTTTGCCATTACAGATGGTTGAACGTCTTCGTGGCACTTTAATGTGTGCTAAATGAACCTGTAAAGAAACGCTTGCTTTTGTTCTTATCCTCTGTATTTCATCTACCAATTATATCTGGTACGGGTCACACATTGACGAGCAATATTCAAGTAATGGTCGAACGAGAGATTTGTAAGCTACCTCCTTTGTAGAAGGACTACATTTACTGAGCCTTCTTCCAGTGAGTCTGAGTCCGGGACCCAAATTTTCTGCGATTAGTAACCAAAGACTGGAGAGTTGAACAGGTCACACCAATGTTCAACAATGTTAGTAGGAGTAATCCACTAAATTACAGGACCCTATCGTTAACGTCGATATGCTGCAGGATTTTTGAACATGCATTGTGTTCAAACATTATGAATTACCTCGAAGAAAACTGTCTATTGACTCACAGTCAACATGGGTTTAGAAAACATCCTTCCTGTGAAACACAACTATCTCTTTATTCACATGAAGTGTTGAATGCTATTGACAAGGGATTTCAGACCAATTCCGCTTTTCTGGATTTCCGTTAGCAGATGACGCTGTCGTTAATCGACTAATAAAGTCATCAGAAATGATTTAGAAGAGATATCTGAATGGTGCGAAAATTGGCAGTTCATCCTAAATAACGGGAAGTGTGAGGTCATCCACATGAGTGCTAAAAGGAATTCGTTAAACTTCGGCTACACGATAAATCAGTTTAATCTAAATGCCGTAAATTCAACTAAAAATCTTGGTTATAAAATTACAAACATCTTAAATTGGAAGAAACACACAGAAAATGTTGTGGAAAAGACTAACCAAAGACTGCGTTGTATTGGTAGGACACTTAGGAAATGTAACAGATCTACTAAGCAGACTGCTTACACTAAGCTTGTCTGCCCTCTTTTAGAATACTGCTGAGCTGTGTGGGATCCTTGCCAGATAGGACTAACGGAGTACATAGAAAAAGTTATTATCGCGAAATATGGGAGAGAGTGTCACAGAACTGATACAGGATTTGGACTGGACATCATTAAAAGAAAAGCGTTTTTCGTTGAGACTGAATCTTCTCACGAAATTCCAATCATCAACTTTCTCCTCCAAATGCGAAAACATTTTCTTGACACCGACCTACATAGGGAGAAACTATCACCACGATACAATAAGGGAAATCGGAGCTCGTACGGAAGGATATAGGTGTTCGTTCTTTCTGCGCGCTGTACGCGATTGGAATACTAGAGAAATGTGAAGGTGGTTGGATGAACCCTCTGCCAAGCACTAAAATGTGATTTGCAGAGTATCCATGCAGATGCAGATGTAGTTTTACGTTGTTGTTCCTGTTGAAATCATTCCATACACATATCGTCCGTATGTTATTGGGTCCAACTGCTTCCAGTGGTTGTTCTGCAATAATGTTGTGGTACAGTAATTGGTCTTTCTATCTCTGTATACGCTATACGTTACATTTGTTTATGTTAAAGGTCAATTCCCTACGGCAAACGTCGATCCTCTGCACGCCTTCCTCTTTTCTTTCTTTTTTTTTTTTTTTTTTTTTTTTTGGCATACAGCATAGTGAACGCATTATTGTGGCCAAGAGAGACACGATGCCCATGCCTACTACAGTAGTACAAGTTTATATGCCAACTAGCTCTGCAGATGACGAAGAAATTGAAGAAATGTATGATGAAATGACAGAAATTATTCAGATAGTGAAGCGAGACGAAAATTTAATAGTCATGGGGGACTGGAATTCGGTAATAGGCAAGGGGAGAGAAGGAAACGTAGTAGGTGAATATGGATTGGGGCTAAGAAATAAAAGAGGAAGCCGCCTTGTAGAATTTTGCACAGAACACAACTTGGTTCAAGAATCATGAAAGAAGGCTATATACATGGAAGAAGCCTGGAGATAATGACAGGTTTCAGATGGATTATATAATAGTAAGACAAAGATTTAGGAATCAGGTTTTAAATTGTAAGACATTTCCAGGGGCAGATGTGGACTCTGACCACAATCTATTGGTTATGAACTGTCGATTAAAACAGAAGAAACTGGAAAAAGGTGGGAATTTAAGAAGATGGGACCTGGATAAACTGACTAAACCAGAGGTTGTACAGAGTTTCAGGTAGAGCATAAGGGAACAATTGACAGGAATGGGGGAAAGAAATACAGTAGAAGAAGAATGGGTAGCTTTCAGGGATGAAATAGTGAAGGGAGCAGAGGATCAAGTAGGTAAAAAGCTGAGGACTAGTAGAACTCCATGGGTAACAGAAGAAATATTGAATTTAATTGATGAAAGGAGAAAATATAAAAATGCAGTAAATGAAGCAGGCAAAAAGGATACAAACGTCTCAAAAATGAGATCGACAGGAAGTGCAAAATGGCTAAGCAGGGATGGCTAAAGGACAAATGTAAGGATGTCGAGGCTTATCTCACTAGGGGTAAGATAGATACAGCCTACAGGAAAATTAAAGAGACCTTTGGAGAAAAGAGAACCACTTGTATGAATATCAAGAGCTCAGATGGAAACCCAGTTCTAAGCGAAGAAGGGAAAGGAGAAAGGTGGAAGGAGTATATAGAGGATCTATACAAGGGCGATGTACTTGAGGACAATATTATGGAAATGGAAGAGGATGTAGATGAAGATGAAGATGGGAAATACGATACTGCGTGAAGAGTTTGACAGAGCACTGAAAGACCTGAATCGAAACAAGGCCCCGGTAGTAGACAACATTCCATTAAAACTACTGACAGCCTTGGGAGAGCCAGTCCTGACAAAACGCTACCATCTGGTGAGCAAGATGTATGAGACAGGCGAAATACCCTAAGACTTCAAGAAGAATATAATAATTCCAATCCCAAAGAAAGCAGGTGTTGACAGATGTGAAAATTACCGAACAATCAATTTGATAAGCCACAGCTGCAAAATACTAACGAGAATTCTTTACAGACGAATGGAAAAACTAGTAGAAGCCGACCTCGGGGAAGATCAGTTTGGATTCCGTAGAAATATTGGAACACGTGAGGCCATACTGACCCTACGACTTATCTTAGAAGCTAGATTAAGGAAAGGTAAACCTACGTTTCTAGCATTTGTAGACTTAGAGAAAGCTTTTGACAATGTTGATTGGAATACTCTCTTTCAAATTCTGAATGTTGCAGGGGTAAAATCCAGGGAGCGAAAGGCTATTTACAATTTGTACAGGAACCAGATAGCAGTTATAAGAGTCGAGGGACATGAAAGGGAAGCAGTGGTTGGGAAGGGAGTGAGACAGGGTTGTAGCCTATCCCCGATGTTATTCAATCTGTATATTGAGCAAGCAGTAAAGGAAACAAAAGAAAAATTCGAAGTAGGTATTAAAATCCATGGAGAAGAAATAAAAACTTTGAGGTTTGCCGATGACATTGTAATTCTGTCAGAGATAGTAAAGGACTTGGAAGAGCAGTTGAACGGAATGGATAGTGTCTTCAAAGGAGGATATAAGATGAACCTCAACAAAAGCAAGACGATGATTATGGAATGTAGTCGAATTAAGTTGGGTGATGCTGAGGGAATTAGATTAGGAAATGAGACACTTAAAGTAGTAAAGGAGTTTTGCTATTTGGAGAGCAAAATAACTGATGATGGTCGAAGTAGAGAGGATGTAAAATGTAGACTGGCAATGGCAAGGAAACAGTTTCTGAAGAACAGGAATTTGTTAACGTCGAGTGTAGATTTAAGTGTCAGGAAGTCGTTTCTGAAAGTATTTGTGTGGAGTGTAGCCATGTATGGAAGTGAAACGTGGACGATAAATAGTTTGAACAAGAAGAGAATAGAAGCTTTCGAAATGTGGTGCTACAGTAGAATGCTGAAGATTAGATGGGTAGATCACATAATTAATGGGGAGGTATTGAATCGGATTGGGGAGAAGAGATGTTTGTGGCACAACTTGACTAGAAGAAGGGATCGGTTGGTAGGACATGTTCTGAGGCATCAAGGGATCACAACGTAGTATTGGAGGGCAGCGTGGAGGGTAAAAATCGTAGAGGGAGACCAAGGACTGAAGACCAAACAACAACAACAACAACAGTGTTGAGATATCTGTGTCGCTATGTCATTTATGTATATTGTGGGCCCGAAGTTATCTTTTCTTCTGAAGTCTGCCCTCCATTCAGACTTACAAGCCGTTAGAAACTCTTTCGATCCAGTCACACAGTTGGTCTAATATTCCACACGTTCGTACTTTGTTCATTAGTCAAGAGTACGGAAACGTATCGAATGCCATAAGGAAGGCAAGAACACAGCATCCACTCTGGCATCAGTATCCATCGTCATCTGGATCTTGTGAACGAATAGAGTGAGCTGGATTTCACTCTACCGTTGTTTTCGGAACCCATGTTGATTTCTACGAGAGCAGACTTTCGGTTTCCAGAAATGTCATAATAAGTGGGCATACAACAAGTTCCACAATTCTACAGCAAACCGACGTCAGGGAAGGGAGAATGAAACTGTGCTGTTTTCGAATCATCATTGACATTTCGCTCCTCCAGAGAGCTACAGTATACTGCTATTGGAAGAGGGCCAAGTGCATCATCGTATTGCTTTCTATTCACGTTCAGTGGCATTTCCTCTGTCGACCGATTTCAGCTGCTTTTCTATCTCACTGTCATTATTTAGATATATCGTGCGAAGATTTAACGAAAGTACTACGGTGCAGCCGACTGAGTTGGCCGATCGGTTCTAAGCGCTAGAGTCTGGAACCACGCGACCGCTACGGTCGCAGGTTCGAATTCTGCCTCGGGCATGGATGTGTGTGATGTACTTAGGTTAGTTAGGTTTAAGTAGTTCTAAGTTCTAGGGGACTGATGACCTCAGCAGTTAAGTCCCATAGTGCTCAGAGCCATATATATATATATATATATATATATATATATATATATATATATATATAACTGAAAAATTCTGGACTAAACTCGAAGATGTCATGGCCAAAAT
Organism: Schistocerca piceifrons; assembly: GCF_021461385.2. Classification (NCBI taxonomy): domain Eukaryota; kingdom Metazoa; phylum Arthropoda; class Insecta; order Orthoptera; family Acrididae; genus Schistocerca; species Schistocerca piceifrons. Next base: position 952,434,648 of record NC_060138.1, read on the forward strand.
TCCCCGGGATGATATCAAAATCTTAATGGGGGATTTCAATGCACCAATTGGCAGAGAGAAAGAACACCAAAAAACTGTAGGAAAATATCCAGCACACAGATTCACCAACAGAAACGGACTGAGATTTATTGAACTACGCCAACAAAATAATCTAAAAATAATGTCTACATCTTTGAGAAAAAAACCTAGAAAACAAAAGACCTGGAGGTCCCCCATACAAGAGATCGGCGAATATCAGATTGACCCCATTGCCATGTCCTATTTCGTACAGAAAGAGATCCATGATGTCCAAGTCCGCAGAGGGGCGAACATTGACTCAGACCACTACTTAACACGCATTAAAGTGAAATTCACCCCAAAAAAATTCTATCCGAAGAAAACACACATGATGAAATTTGACACACGAACAATCAAAGAAACCAATCTGAAGGAGGAGTGGGAAAAGGAACCAGCTGACTCTTGGGAAAAATTTCGAACAAAAATTACAAAGAAGGCAAAAGAACTGATCCCATTGAAAAATAACACAAAACACCCCTGGTGGGACTCTGGATGTGAAAAAGCGCTGGAAGAAAGAAAGAAAGCCTTTCTGAAGTATAACAGTAAAAAATCCCCAGAAAATCTAGATCACAACACCAGAAGACAAGTGGCAAAAACCATCAGACAAGTCAAGAGGAAGTACCTCAAGGAACAGTGTGAGTCTATTGAAGAAAATTTCCGTAACTATAATGTACGAGACTTCTATAAGACCTTTGCTGGGAGAATCAATGGATACGGCTCACGAAATCTAAGTTTCAGAAAACCAGATGGAAAACTAGCGCTCACAAATCGGGAAAATTGTGAGGAGCTGGCGAGATACTTTTCCGGACTCCTCAATTGCCCTGAACCTTCTTCAAGATTCCCTCAAGAAACTGCTGTCTACACAAATCCAGAATCCCCACCACCTACACTAGAGGAGATCCAAAGACATATTCATAGACTGAAAAACAACAAGGCATCCGGAGAAGATAATATCACTGCAGAACTACTTAAAAATCTTGGACCAAATTCCCTCAAAGAACTCACTCAAATCATCACAGACATTTGGCAGACAGAAAAACTACCAGAAGATTGGAAATGCGCCCTAATTCATCCACTGCATAAAAAGGGAGACATGGCAGATATAAACAACTATCGAGGAATCTCCCTTCTCCAAGTCACTTATAAAATCCTCTCAGCTTGTCTTCTTCAACGAACACAAGAACAACTCGAACACAGTATTGGTGAATACAAAGCTGGCTTTCGCCCTCACCGATCCTGTGCAGAACAAATTTTCAATTTGAAGACAACACTAAAATACAAAGCAGTCAGAAACAGTCCGATCATTTGTTCCTTTGTTGATTTCGCAAAGGCTTATGATCCAATCGATAGGCAATCTCTCTTTATTATCCTTGAGGAGCTAGGACTCGATCCGAAAACCCTAAACCTTATCAAAGAAACGCTCACAAACACAACTACTAAGATAAAATTCCTGGGTGAAATATCAGAGCCCTTCCTGATCAAAACCGGCGTCAGACAAGGTGACGGCTTGTCTCCATTCCTCTTCAACCTTGTCTTAGACAAAGTCATCCGAGAATGGGAAAAAGAACTGAAGCATCAAAATTACTGGAAGCCTATACAATTAGGAAGATCGAAAGGTGGTATTAAAATTTCATGCTTGGCATTTGCAGATGACGTGGCCATTCTAGCAGAAAACGAGACCACAGCAATTAAACAGATAGACATTCTCAACGAATGCGCCGAAAAAGTTGGGCTACAAATTTCCTTCCAAAAAACCAAATTCATCAGCTCAGAATTTGAAACTCAAAAACTGACTACAAAATATGGACAAATTGAGAGAGTTCCATTCTTTAAATACTTAGGCGAGGTCCTAGAACCAACAGGGGGAGAGAAAACTGCACAAAAAGTTCGACTGCAAAAACTGAAAAGAGCATACTGGAAAACCCACAACATCTACAATAAAAAGTGTCTCTCCATTCACTCAAAAATACGACACTACAATACAATAATCAAGCCCGAAGCACTATATGCCAGCGAAACACTCACACTCCATAGAAAAGGCGACCTGGAAGGCATCCTGAAAGAGGAACGCAAAATTATCAGAAAGATTCTTGGCCCAAAAAGAACTGAAGATGGATACAGGTTACAGTCTCGGAAAACTACAGAAAAATTATCTAACCTCGCCGCAGACATCCGGAAAAGAAGACTAAAATTTTACGGTCATATCCACAGACTCCCAACACCCAGACTCTCCCACAAAATTTTAATATACATTGAAAAATTGAAAACCATACCCTGGATAAAGGAAACCGAAACAGATCTAGCAAATGCACAAATAAATTCTTCAGAAGTTATAAACAGAAATGTATACAGTCAAAAAATCAGTAGTTGGAAAGTACAACCCGAGAACGAAGTTTGCAAGAGACAGGGGACAAAATGGACAAAGGAAAGAAAGAGAATTCATGGGGAAAGAATGAGAGAAGTTTGGAGAATTAAAAAATTGAATCGGAAAAGCTTTGCGTGATCCGTATGGGTCCAATCGCACATAATAATAATATATATATGCAAGTTACATGCAAATAAACTGCGTTTTCCCATTAGGCACTGGGAGAGTACATCATTTGTTTGCAAATTAGTTTACGAGCTTCCAACTAGAAGTAGCTTATTTAGTTTTACCTGGGTGCTTTTGTAGTTTAATTCTTAAATTTCTAGCAAGTTTGTGTATTTATTGGGCACAAACTCAAGTCTTAGTAGCTGCGTAGTGGAGGGTTCCGCAGTCTTGAATATGGAAAAGGACTGTGAATGCTGTTTTCGGATGCGAGTTTGGTGATTCTTTGCTGACAGCTCCAGATGGTGCTGATTTCAGACGTGTAGCTTGAGGTTGTTTCCAATGGGCATCGCTATGGGATGACGGACATGGGGATTCTAGGGACGTCCAGTACGTCTCTGGTCCACTTCTGAAACTGTCCCAGTCACTGCTCGCAGTGACGTTGAAGCCTCATTATGGAGGAACTAATCCAAAGGCCACAGCAGTTCGTCTGACATACAGCTTTCACAGGCTGTCCGTTGCTAGTAAAGAACCTGAACGAGAGGCAGTCACTTTTCTTGTTACACAGACGGTGAGATTACTGACCTTTGGTAGCCTCATATCTCTTCGGGATATAGCTGCCAAGGAAGAGAAGATGTTCAGTTTGAATACTGGGGGTGGGGGAGTCATCGCAGATGTGGAATGGCTCATTCGCGAATCCATGAAGAGTACAGTGTGTGACCAACTGCAGGTGGCGATTCATATTGCTATCAACGATGTGTGAAGCTTGCGATCGGAAGAGAATCTCTGGTGTGGCATTTCTGATAGGAATAATTGTGGACCTTTGGTACAGAGCCGAACGGAGGGTGTAAATCAGACTGTTCCGCGGTTATGGCCCAGTAAGGCCATCAAAAGATCTTTTGATCTTTGCAACGTGATTTATACAGGATATCTGTATAATGGGAAGAGTTGCAATTGACTCTATATAATGAGAAATGTGATCATCCTTAAGAGTGTTAAAAAAAATCCAGTTACACGATAAATCATACAAATCTAAAAACCTTGGCGTTTTAGTTACGAACAATATAAATAGGGACACTCACATAGAAAATTTGTTGGAAACGACAACTAAAGACTTTCTTTTATTGCCAGAATTCTTGGAAGATGTAATAGGTCTACTAAACCGACTACCTACTCTACGCTTGTCCGTCTTTCTCTGAAGTATTGGTGCGCCTTGAGGAAACTTTACCAGATTGGATTGATGGAGGACATCGAAAAAGTTCAAGAGAGGCAGCTCGTTTTGTACTATCGCGAAATAGGGGAGAGAGTGTCACATGCGTGGCACGAGGTCAGATGTCAGTCACTAAAATAAAGGCGCTTTTCGTTGCCCCGAAATCTTATAAGGAAATTCGAGTCAACAGCTTCCTCCTCCGAATGCGAAAATATTTTGTTGACGCCCATATACATATCTAATAAAACAACTGAAATCAGTGTTCGTTTCTCCCAGCCGCTGTTCGAGAGTGGAACGATAGAGAGATAGTCTAATGGTAGTGCGACGAATTCTCTGTCAAGCACTTAAGTGTGGTACGAGGTAATCATGACCATGCAGAGGTAGGAATATGCATTATTTCGTACCCAGATTTTAGTTTCACTTAATAGGCCGTCGTCGGGTAATAACTCACGATCTTCCACAGCAACATTAACATATAAGACATCAGGCCGTAACGACTAAGGGTATTTCAAACTGCACGTACTTTGTACATGAAATTTGGCAGGTTACTGTAAGCTCCTCCCGAGTTGAGATTTTCGTCCTCCCGGCGCGTGGGTCGCATTGGGTGCGAGCTTACCCGGTTAATCAGTGGTATTCGTAAGGGTTTCAAGATGGTCGTGCACCAACACATACACCAGCAAACGCAAAGTACTTTATAACATACAACGCCGTAAATGCAGAACGAAGATTACGTGTATGCAGCAGTACAATACATATACAGATATATACAGATTATATGTTATATACAGATTATATACAGATTAAATGTTAAAACCGACTGTGAGAAAAATATTCTTTGTTGTGGCATGGTGTGAAAACGTGTAATTTCGTTTTCTTCCTTGCAGACAGTTTTACTGCGTTAACAGGGTTCTTTAAACCATTAGACAGATTGTTTCTCCAATATACTCGTAAATTCTTTCTCTTTATCAATTATTTAAAAACATTATAGACGAAAGAATGTGCCCCTTTGTTTTCTTCGTCTCAGTCGGTTTTAACAAAAGAAAACTATATTCATGGCGTATCGGCTTATAATTGGAATACTTTACAATCCGGTTTTAGCGATTAAAACTGTGAGAAATGCTGTCACTGAAACTACTATCCTCACAGATCCAGCAGCTGTAGAGTTCTCTCTCAATACCCTGTATACCAATGTTTCCAAATGATTTAGGTATCCATTCATTTTGAGCGACGTAGTTGACAATCAAGATTTCGTTTCCAATAACAATAAACAACACTGACAATCAGAGAGAAGAGGGAGAGTAGATAGACAGTGCAAGAGGCGAGGAGGCGATTGACAGAGCAGAGGATGGACAAAGAGAGGCGACAGGAGGTGGTGAAGAGAGAGGTGCGTGGAGGAGGAGGAGGAGTGGACAGGGAGAGGGGGTATGAAGTGTTGGACAGAGAGGGGGGAAGAAGTGAGAAGGGGCAGAAGGAGGAAAATTTGCACAAAGATAGGGAGGAGGTGGAGTTGGAAAGAGAGAGGAGGAGGATGAGATTAGGATGCATTACTTAGTTCATTTATTAAACCCTTCAGACTTTCTTTGTCTTAACTGAGTACCTAATACTGCCCAGGTACATACTTATTGCACTCTTCTATTAGTCCATCGCCTCTTTCTCCGTCTATCTGACCATTTCCTTCTTCACCTCCTCTCTGTCCATCTCCAACGCTCCATTTCTTTGTACAACTATTTCCCCCCCCCCCCCCAACACCACATCATATCCACCTCCTGCTGCCCCTCTCTCTGCCCATCTACTAATTCCCTTCTTTAAATCAGTCTGCGCATTCCCTACTCTCTGTCAATATCCTCCTCCCTCTCTCTCTGTCCACTTCCTTCCCTCTTTCTTCGTTCATCTCCTCCTATTTTACTTCTGTCTCTTCCCTACACTCTGTCCATCCCTTCATCTTCCCTTTTTGTGTACTTCCTCGTACCCCTCTGTCTGTTCATTTCGTCCTCCCCCTCTCTTTGCCTGTCTCTTCCTCCCCCTGTGTCTGCCCATCTCCAGTTCTTTCCTTTCTCTATCTGTCTCCCCCTTCCTCTCATTCTGTACGTTTCCCCCTGCCCTATCTCTGTGTATCTCATCTGTGTCTATCTCCTGCTTTCCTCTCATTGTCTATCGATCTCCTGATACTCCATTCTATTCCTACATTATCACCACTCAGCGCAAAAGGAAGATGGTAGGTCTTACCCCTACAGTATTTCTCTACAGATTGTAACTAATATGTGTACAAAATTTGACTGATATCGGTGCAGGAGTTTAGGATATGCTATTTACCTGTGGCTTTGTCCGCATACACACATATCAAATACATTTCACATATAGTTAACATATTTCACGAGTATTTTAAGACATATTTCACTTGTATGTTTCCTGAATTCCGTCCTCCAGTTTCATTTTCACGCAGCTCAATGTTTATGGCATTGTATCTCCTGATCTGTGTTCTTTACAGTGATATAATTTTTCAGGTACATTCAGTGGTATATGTACCTACTGTGTGCGAAAAGTGTTGTGAATAGAGTAAGAAGCAAAGAAGTAATAAAATGTTACCTGACTAATGATGTGGCAGTTTTTCACGTATCTCAGTGTTTGACATCATAAATCCTAAACTATCTGTCGTACAATGACATATTTTCTTAAGTACATTGAGCATTATGTGTGGATACTGTCTGTGAATTGTGTAGATAATAGAGTTAGCAACAAGGAAGAAATAAATTAAAATTCATATATGATGCCACAGTTTTCACGCATTTCAGCATTGACGTCATATCTCCTAAAATATGTGGCGTACAATGATATATTTTTGGCAGGTATGTTCAGAAACATATATGGGTACTTTCTGCAAAATATGTAGCATATTGCATTAGTAGTGAAGATGTAATAAACTGATACATCGTACATGATGCGACAGACTTTTCACGCAGTCCAGTATTTGATGGCATATCTTCTAGCTCCTAAACTATCAGTCGCACAGTTATATCTTTTATCGGTGCATTCCGCGGCAGGTGTGAATGCTGTTTGCGAAAAGTGTTACGAATAGAGTAAGTGGCAACGAAGCAATCAATGTAAACGTCTTACATGATGCGGTGTTACTTCAAGCATCTCATTGTTTATGGCGCCTTATATCATGAAAAGTATCTTACAATGATGTAAGATCCGTGGCACACTCAGTGGTATATGTGATTACTGTATGTAAAATGTGTCACGAATACAGTTAGTAGTGAAGATGTGATAAATTAAAGTGTCATACTTGATGTGGCAATTTTAGTGCACGTGCATCGGAAATGTAATAAGCGATAAACTCTTTTCCTTTAATAATTTTGTGGGGGTCGACAGCCAGATAATGTTTCGTACAGGTTCGGAATTATGTGTGAAGTTTTTTGCAAGTCTAAGTGCTCTGATCCTCAAATGCTGGGTGACAAAAATGTTGGTATTCAATAGTCGTGCGTTACGCTGCTTTTTCACTTCCTTTCGCACCCGTCTGACGGGTGGCGTGGTTCTTATCTTCACACTGATTCTTTCCAGACATTAAGTGTATGTGCACCACGTTTGTCCAGTGCTTTAGAATGGGGTGTGGGACATACGTACATACATACATACATCAGCGACCTACGGAAATATATACGTACATCCATTTTATAATTTGTATGGATTCATACAACACATATACCTTAATTTAGATTTTATTAATTTGTATTGCTTTTTGTACTATTGAAGCTACAGGCTTTGATGTCTCATATGCTGACACTACCATTATTTTACCACCATTCTGCATAACATGAAGCAACCTGCATCTCTCTGTTGCAAAAAGGGTTATTTATAATTCTGTGCAATTCCGTACCTTACTTTGTTCTTTATTTCTTTCAAACAGAGTTATCTGTAACGAGGTTAATCACAAAACAATTAGAAATGTTTTTATTAAGCGATACGGATATAGACACAACCAGCGTTATCTATACTAACCAACTTAAAATATATTTTATGCTATAGTCGCATTCACATTGTAATGTGATGGCCTTTCTTTCCGAACAGTGCTTATGTAGAATATGGTAGATAGTCTCAAAGGATAATCTTAATTTACAAACTTTATGTTAATAGAGAAAGCTCTGACGGATATATTACATTAAATTTACTTTTCAATCAAGTATTACTATTTGAACCAGTACGTAGTCATTTCCTGTAACACAGTTTCTTTTTTAAAAAAGGGTCTGCTCCGTCAAAACATTGGCAGGAAGAAACATTAGTTCCTCGTAAGGTCCTGGCTGTTATTGTGCCAAACGTTGAGAATTTCTGCGTTACAGTATTATTCTGTCCGAAACGTTATAGAAATTTTGTTGGCAACACTGTCAAGGAGGCGCAGTGGCTGAAGCAACGGACGCGTTTGCAGATGAAGCTGGGTTCAAAACCACCCGACACTCTTAAATTCGTTTTATGTTGTTCACGTAAATCATTAGAGGAAACAGCAGCAGAGGTCATTCCACTTTTCTTAACAAATGTAATAAAAGAAAATTAAGAAAAATTGTGTCCGATATCGGCCCCATTAAATTTTCCCTATTTACAGCGATGGATTGGAATAAATGTTTTACTGACATAAATTTAATACTACAAAACATATTCAACCATAATAAAGAGGAAACGAGACTTTAATGAATGTTTTCTTAGTTACTTGCCTATGAGCAGATGCTAAATGCCGTACGAATAACATTCAATGAAGTAAAACTTCAAGTTTTTAAGGATGCTGTAAATGGAAATCAGAAACAAATTACAAGAATTTGTAAAATTTATAAGAAATGAAAACTGCATTTGTTAATGAACAAGAAGCGCAGGTACGGAATTAAAGTACAGAATTCACTACTTCTTAAGTGAAATTTCCAAAAATTTTAAAATAATACGTACTTGTAGCATAAACGTTAGGTAAACATATCATACAACTTTGGAAAGTAACAGCGACATGTCAGTGAGATTTTTCAGTCTACGGTCCGTTCTCATAAACGAACAAGTTGCTTATACATAGCTAGCGGGTTACAACTTCGGTATTACGCTTCAGACAAACTTGTGTATGCACACGACAGAGCTACGGGAACCAGGTGCCGTATAATAACACTCTTGTTAATGTATGGCAAGCAACTCCAATCATGTTTCAACCTATTTCCGTTCATGAAGAGCAGGTAAAGCCGGGGGAAAACACAATTTCCCGCCGCGGAGATTAGACTTTAGAGTGAATTAGTTTACGTTAATCGATTTCGTGTCCCGCTTATTTGTGACGCAAACTCCATAGAACGACAGTTTAGTTGCCTTTTCCCACTCAGCGCCAGGAATTCTAATATGAGATTGATGTCGCTTCGACATCGTAGACAGTGACACGACTACAAAAATTCACCGTAGTAATTCTAAGAAAAACAATCCAGAGAAAATAATGTTCCAAGTCTTTCGGATACCGGCAGAAGGTACTTCGCGAAGTGTAATAAGATTTTTTGCTAAACAGATAAATTTTAATTTTATGTGACCTGTCAATGGAAATAATGAACTATAATGCAGTGTTGACAATGTAATAAATTTCCCGGGTATTCTTGTGATATTCTGCCTATCCAAAAGTGGTAGATTGTTAGTCTAGTAAACACTTTCCTGCTGTTGAATAAGCTGTAATTTCTATATGTCTCGTCTGCGTTGCATCCACTTTTACACTTTGAGACTTTATCTTTAATTTTTTTTACCGTTATGGTCATACAAATACGGGGATCGTATGATATTGCGCCATACCTCTGGCCTACTTGCGAAAATAACATTAGCGTTTTGATGCAACAGACATATGCAAAATACCTTTCTAAAATTCAAATTTTGCCAAGAATGACCAAATCGTTAAAACTAATTGTAACACAATAGAATTTATCGCCACATTTTAGTATATATATAAAAACGGCTGTTGGTGTTTCGAAGGCGTCGCTGTAAGGTCACGAATGTTTCTGACATCTGAGATTTTAAACTGTTCTTCATTAATTTACCACAGATGTAACGTGTATCCACAGGACATGTGGCCTGTAATTGAAGAAGTGTCATGATGATCTCTCCATTGGCAAAAGATTCCGGAATAGTCCCCCCATTCGGATCTCCGGGAGGGGACTGCCAAGGGGGAGGTTACCATGAGAAAAAGATTGAATAATCAACGAAAGGATAACGTTCTACGAGTCGGGGCGTGGAATGTCAGAAGCTTGAGCGTGGTAGGGAAACTAGAAAATCTGAAAAGGGAAATGCAAAGGCTCAACCTAGATATAGTAGGGTTCAGTGAAGTGAAGTGGAAGGAAGACAAGGATTTCTGGTCAGATGAGTATCGGGTAATATCAACAGCAGCAGAAAACGGTATAACAGGTGTAGGATTCGTTATGAATAGGAAGGTAGGGCAGAGGCTGTGTTACTGTGAACAGATCAGTGACCGGGTTGTTCTAATCAGAATCGACAGCAGATCAACACCGACAACGATAGTTCACGTATACATGCCGACGTCGCAAGCTGAAGATGAACAGATAGAGAAAGTGTATGAGGATACTGAAAGGGTAATGCAGTATGTAAAGGGGGACGCAAATCTAATAGTCGTTGGCGACTGGAATGCAGTTGTAGGGGAAGGAGTAGAAGGAAAGGTTACAGGAGAATATGGGCTTGGGACAAGGAATGAAAGAGGAGAAAGACTAATTGAGTTCTGTAACAAGTTTCAGCTAGTAATAGCGAATACCCTGTTGAAGAATCACAAGAGCAGGAGGTATACTTGGAAAAGGCCAGGAGATACGGGAAGATTTTTAAAAAAATGGCTCTGAGCACTATGGGACTCAACTGCTGTGGTCATAAGTCCCCTAGAACTTAGAACTACTTAAACCTAACTAACCTAAGGACATCACACACATCCATGCCCGAGGCAGGATTCGAACCTGCGACCGTAGCGGTCGTGGGGTTCCAGACTGTAGCGCCTTTAACCGCTCGGCCACTCCGGCCGGCAGGAAGATTTCAATTAGATTACATCATGGTCAGACAGAGATTCCGAAATCAGATACTGGATTGTAAGGCGTACCCAGGAGCAGAAATAGACTCAGATCACAATATAGTAGTGATGAAGAGTTGGCTGAAGTTCAAGACATTAGACAGGAAGAATCAATACGCAAAGAAGTGGGATACGGAAGTACTAAGGAGTGACGGGATGCGTTTGAAGTTCTCTAACGCTCTAGATACAGCAATAACGAATAGCGCAGTAGGCAGTACAGTTGGGAAGGAAAACATAGGTACAAAGAAGGTAGCTGCGAAGAAACCATGGGTAACAAGAAATACTTCAGTTGATTGATGAAAGGAGGAAGTACAAACATGTTCCGGGAAAATCAGGAATACAGAAATACAAGTCGCTGAAGAATGAAATAAATAGGAAGTGCAGGGAAGCTAAGACGAAATGGCTGCAGGAAAAATGTGAAGACATCCAAAATGATATGATTGTCGGAAGGACAGACTCAGCATACAGGAAAGTCAAAACAACCTTTGGTGACATTAAAAGCAACGGTGGTAAAATTAAGAGAGCAACGGGAATTCCACTGTTAAGTGCAGAGGAGAGAGCAGATAGGTGGAAAGAATACATTGAAAGCCTCTATGAGGGTGAAGATTTGTCTGATGTGATAGAAGAAGAAACAGGAGTCGATTTAGAAGAGATAGGGGATCCAGTATTAGAATCGGAATTTAAAAGAGCTTTGGAGGATTTACGGTCAAATAAGGCAGAAGGGATAGATAACATTCCATCAGAATTTCTAAAATCATTGGGGGAAGTGGCAACAAAACGACTGTTCACGTTGGTGTGTAGAATATATGAGTCTGGCGATATACCATCTGACTTTCGGAAAAGTATTATCCACACAATTCCGAAGACAGCAAGTGCGATAATTATCGTACAATAAGCTTAACAGCTCATGCATCGAAGCTGCTTACAAGAATAATATACAGAAGAATGGAAAAGAAAATTGAGAATGCGCTAGGTGACGATCAGTTTGGCTTTAGGAAAAGTAAAGGGACGAGAGAGGCAATTCTGACGTTACGGCTAATAATGGAAGCAAGGCTAAAGAAAAATCAAGACACTTTCATGGGATTTGTCGACCTGGAAAAAGCGTTCGACAATATAAAATGGGGCAAGCTGTTCGAGATTCTGGATAAAGTAGGGGTAGGCTATAGGGAGAGACGGGTCATATACAATATGTACAACAACCAAGAGGGAATAATAAGAGTGGACGATCAAGAAGGAAGTGCTCGTATTAAGAAGGGTGTAGGACAAGGCTGTAGCCTTTCGCCCCTACTCTTCAATCTGTACATCGAGGAAGCAATGATGGAAATAAAAGAAAGCTTCAGGAGTGGAATTAAAATACGAGGTCAAAGGATATCAATGATACGATTCGCTGATGACATTGATATCCTGAGTGAAAGTGAAGAAGAATTAAATGGTCTGCTGAACGGAATGAACTGTCTAATGAGTACACAGTATGGTTTGAGAGTAAATCGGAGAAAGACGAAGGTAATGAGAAGTAGTAGAAATGAGAACAGCGAGAAACTTAACATCAGCATTGATAGTCACGAAATCAATGAAGTTAAGGAATTCTGCTACCTAGGCAGTAAAATAACCAATGACGGACGGAGCAAGGAGGACATCAAAAGCAGACTCGCTATGGCAAAAAAGGCATTTCTGGCCAAGACAAGTCTACTAATATCAAATACCGGCCTTAATTTGAGGAAGAAATTTCTGAGGCTGTACGTCTGGAGTACAGCATTGTATGGTAGTGAAACATGGACTGTGGGAAAACCGGAACAGAAGAGAATCGAAGCATTTGAGATGTGGTGCTATAGACGAAAGTTGAAAATTAAGTGGCCTGATAAGGTAAGGAATGAGGAGGTTCTACGCAGAATCGGAGAGGAAAGGAATATGTGGAAAACACTGATAAGGAGAAGGGACAGGATGATGGGACATCTGCTGAGACATGAGGGAGTGACTTCCACGGTACTAGAGGGAGCTGTAGATGGCAAAAACTGTAGAGGAAGACAGAGATTGGAATACATCAAGCAAATAATTGAGGACGTAGGTTGCAAGTGCTACTCTGAGATGAAGAGGTTAGCACAGGAAAGGAATTCGTGGCGGGCCGCATCAAACCAGTCAGTAGACTGATGACCAAAAAAAAGTAGACTCCTGGAGGTTGTTTCTGTTTCTCGGTTATCACAGCCATCTAGGTAATTCGTTGATGGGTAGATACAAAGAACTGGAAAGCAGCGACCCCATTGTGTGTGAAAGAGAGTGAATTCTGTTCTCACTTAAAACAAGAGGAGGGAAAGTAAAGAGAATTGCGGACAATTGACGAATAACATCATGTTCTAAAGCTCCTAACTTCTGCTTAATGCGTAAGATACGTTTTAATTCGTTACTGTAGGTACTGCATAACTCGGCATTATGTTATAAAAATTGAAGCAACCATCCCCTATGTACAAAAATAAGACACTTCAACAACAAGGACCAGACATTAGTTGTAGGAGAATGTGTAGCTAACTGAAGTCGTTGATGATCAAATTCAATGATTGTTGATAAGATGATATTAAACATTCCATCTACCAATAAACAATGAAATACAAAAGCATTAACATAAGTATTTCTGCACACACATAGACATTAGCTGCGAAGAAGTAACGCCACGGAGGTTACGAAATTTATTACTGTATTGAAGGTGGTAACGATTACAACTGTAGCGATGTTCCTAATAGCATTAAAATCGAGTGCGTAGATGATAGAATTGTCTACCTTTGTAGACATTCTCTGACAAAATTAAAATAACTTGGTTGACTTTAAAATGCACTAACGTCTATCAGTAAAAAAGTAGACAAAAAATTATCCCTAATTACCTCAATTCAGTTACATATGATCTACGGTAGGGTAATCCCTTCTTTTACTGTAAAGACCCTGTTATCAGGCGGATAATATTTGCCATTGTCACAATTATACTAATTGGGAGCCCAAGCTGAACATCACCATATAGCAAAGATGGTAGCGGAAAGGCCTACAACTGCTCTGATTCACAGAAACACTTCAAGAGTATATCATACAAATCCTGATATTATATAGTTTTAAATAATTACATGTGGCTATATAGTTCTGATAAGTAGATATTTAATGAACAAAATTAATTAAGCTTTCGTGGCAACTTCTTATATTATTTTTGCTGGTCGACTTACAATCTTCAGTCGACTGTCGTTTTGTGGACATTCTGCAAACCACCATCCACCGAAGATCCCTGAATTAGGACCACCAAGCAAGCTGTCAGTGAGTGTAAAATTCTTCGGGATCCTACAGGAAGCTGCGTTTGGCATATTTCGTACATGAAAATATTTCTCACTGCAGCGCCAAAGACCCAATTTTCACGGGCAGTAATATTCTTTGTGGGCACTTTGCAAACCGCCCTTCTTGAAGAAATATAAATGAACAGTCAGGATGTTGCTGCACATAAATTAAGAGATCTTATTTAGATAACCAAAGCTAAGAAGGAGATACTCTACCTAAGTCAATTTTATGTTTGAAGACGCTACTGGACAGTAAGAAAAACTGTCGGTAGAGTAGATCAATTGGATAAAACGTTTTAAGTTAAATATCGTATAAAAATTGCATAAATATTAAGCTTTCGATGACTGCCTCCGTAACCACCGTCAGAGGCTAAGTCTGATTCTCGCAAAATCGACGGGGCTCCCACTTTTATACCCGGATGATGGTTTATGACTGACTAAATTACGTCATGATGACATCACGGTGATCGGTAATGCCGAGATGGTGCCCTCTGCGTCCCTAGACTGCATTTGGTCTCACTATCGAGTATCGCTTGCAGCACACATGTCAGGTGATGAGCTGTGTAAAGGCTTTCTACGTGATCTTTCTTTATCAAGTGTACGCTTCCATCCACAGCTAAGTAAGTAGCCGGAGTCAACTGAAGTAACTATCACAACGCTCCTAAATCAACTGTTCGAACATTTATTCATTAGACTGTGCTCTGAAACCCTTAATTTCTGTTCTTTAGGGGGAAAAAATATTTGGTCTCAGGTGAACATCCGCAACTAAAGAACAAAAATCCGCTTCTGTTAGCAGTACTTTTCTTAATTTATTTCACAACAGGTTTCGAAACTTATAACTTCTCGTCGGGTATTACCAGACAACTGAAGGGCTTATTTCAATAGTGGTACAGGTCCATTTTTGTTCAGAGGCTAAGTCTGATTCTCAAAAATCGACGGGGCTCCAACTTTTACACCAGGAGGATAGCTTATGACTGACTGAATTACGTTATGATGACATCACTGTGATCGGGAATGCCGAGATGGTGCCCTCTGCGTCCCTAGAGCTGTAAAATCTGCAGTTGAGATACCAGACATATCCAAGCATATAGCTTCTTGCTAGAGATGAACCTTTCGTTCTGTTTGACTGGAGCATTAATTGCACAAGCATTATAAGCAGAAAAGAGGAGGTAATGGACTTGTGCCACTACTGAAATAAGCCCTTCAGCTATGAGAAGACAAATATGTGGCGGTCGGCCCTGTTAGTCATGAGTGATCACTCCCACGTCAAACAAACGCATGGGAGCGTAGGACCAACAACCACAGCGCCCGCCTGGGATCACGACACGGATTTTTATCCAGTAAAAATCTTAAGGTTAAACTTGATGTTCCACATAGCTATCGGAAATAATCCATAAAACTGCCCCACTTAATTGCTGGTATACTCACAATGGGTATGATAAATCACTAGTACCAAACTCTCTCAAATGACTGAGATGGTGTAATCATAAAGTGGATATCATTCCAAGTGTAGCGGAATTAGAAGTAAATATTTGTGCCCGAAACAACGTGACCGTGACCTGTATATTCGCATCAGTTGGTCATACATCGATGAATGTATCCGTAGATATAATTTTATATGGCGGACTGGTAAATTGCTTGAAATATCCGATAATATCTGCACTCCTGAAATCCTCATCCACAACAACTCACCATTGCAACAATTACGAAACCAGGAAGATGGGGCTGTAGTGTCAACGTTCAGAAGGGAACATAACTTCACATGAAGAGTCAATAACAGGAGTTGCAGTAATCTATGCCATGTTAAGCCACGAGTGCCAGGAATTGATTACTGTGTAGCAGCGAGGTTATTACGTCGAGGGGCAGCGGTCAAGCGACGGCGGAATGCCTTAATGCGATACCCTAGACCAGTGGCCACGCTACGGCGATGCAGCCTGCGGATGCGAGCAGAGCGACCGCGGTGGAGGGGAAAGAGGGAGGGGAGAGGGATTGGAGAGACTGGGCTGAGTGGCCGACATGACTTTTAATTGCCGCCGACGAGAGGAGCCCTAATTGAAAGAGTCGGCCAATATCGACGGGGCCGATGGCGACGTTCTGCTCGCCTGAATAATGCATGTCCTTCGGCAAAGGAAGCTCTTTTCCAGCTTCCTGGGGTCATCCGGGCAGCTCTGAGAGCAACCACTCTCTTGCTTAGCAGGTCTGCGGTTCGTTTTCATGGATGTCATAAGTGAACAGAAATCGAACGCGTTTGAATGAAGCGCCCTGAATGTCCAATAGTAATTATGACCACTGCCCGACGCTAGACTGAATGCCACCCGGTGGCGTTATATGCACATGAAGTGTTAAGGAAAGTATATAAGTGGAGAGCGAAAATACGGGCCAAAAATGGGGAAATCAACCGACGTAAGCGAATTTGAGGAACGGCCGATGGTTATGGCCCGGCGCCTGGGAACAAGCATCTTGGTAACGGTGAAGATGGTCGGTTATAAATAAATGTCGTGTGACTGGGGCTTCCCGTCGGGAGACCGTTCACCGGATGCAATTCAAAATGGTCCAAATGGCTCTGAGCACTATGGGACTTACCTTCCGAGGTCATCAGTCCCCTAGAACTTAGAACTACTTAAACCCAACTAACCTAAGGACATCACACACATCCATGCCCGAGGCAGGATTCGAACCTGCGACCGTAGCGGTCACGCGGTTCCAAACTGACGCGCTTAGAACCGCACGGCCACACCGGCCGGCCCAGTTGCAATTCTTCCGATTTGACTCCAATTCGACGACTTGCGCGGCGATGCGGATGAAATGAAGATGATGATTAGGACAACACCTAGTTCCAGAGCGAAGAAAATCTCCGACCTAGCCGGGAATCGAGCCCGGGCACTTAGGATTGACATTCTGTCGCGCTGACCACTACTGAGGGCGGACGATGGTTGGTTAATTGCGTGCTACTGTCGTTAGCGTGGTTGGCAAATGGTTGAAGAACAGTTGAACCAGAGTAGGCGACAAGGTGCCGGACGTTCACGTCTCATCGCAGTACACGGAGGTCGGAGTCTTGCTCGTTCAACAAAGCTGGGTAGCTGGATGTCAGTGGCAGATTTGACTACAGAATAGTGTGTTGGTGCAAGTGCCAGTATTTCGGAGCTCACAGTTCGCACTTATTTTTGAACATGGAGCTCCGCAACAAACCACTGCAACATGTTTCATTCCTGACCCGATCACGTCGTAGCAGTGGTCCGGAGATCATCGAGAGTGCACCATGTACCACTGGAAACGTATCGCCTGTTCCGCTAAATCACGTTTCTTCTTACAACACCAGCTAGATGCTTGTGTTTCGGTGCGCCGTCAACCAGGTGAACGGCTCCTCGAAACATCCATCGGTCTATGCACACAGGCCGGTGTGGGCTGTATTACTCAGTGAGAGACATTCACCTGCGCTTCCACAGAACCTGTGACAGTAATCGAAGGTTCTTCCCGACTACTTGATTATGAATGTGGGGCATCTGCAACTCTTCATGCTTGATGTCTTCCCTGACAGTGATGGTATCTTCCAGTATGATAACTGTCCGTGTCACAAGGCCAGTATCGTACCACAGTGTTCTTAGGAGCATGACAGTGAACTCAAGTTGATTCTTGGCTTGATCTGAACCCAGTGGAATAAAAACGGCGTCAGCTCCAGCACGACCATAAACCAGGGCTGGTAGTTTACGGGTATTGCTTGACTTGTGCGTAGACATTTGGTGTCACATACCTTCAATCAGGAACTTGTCAATCAATGCCATATAGAATCCTGCTGTACTGCGTTCCAGCTATAAAGCAAGTCGTCACAGATCTCCATCTCCAGTAATTATTTTCGTTATTTTGCTGAAAAGATTAGTTCAACTCACATTTAAACATTGTTGTTGTTGTTGTGGTCTTCAGTCCTGAGACTGGTTTGATGCAGCTCTCCATGCTACTCTATCCTGTGCAAGCTTTTTCATCTCCCAGTACCTACTGCAACCTACATCCTTCTGAATCTGCTTAGTGTATTCATCTCTTGGTCTCCCTCTACGATTTTTACCCTCCACGCTGCCCTCCAATACTAAATTGGTGATCCCTTGATGCCTCAGAACATGTCCTACCAACCGATCCCTACTTCTGGTCAAGTTGTGCCACAAACTTCTCTTCTCCCCAATCCTATTCAATACTTCCTCATTAGTTATGTGATCTACCCATCTAACCTTCAGCATTCTTCTGTAGCACCACATTTCGAAAGCTTCTACTCTCTTCTTGTCCAAACTATTTATCGTCCATGTTTCACTTCCCTACATGGCTACACTCCATACGAATACTTTCAGAAATGACTTCCTGACACTTAAATCAATACTGGATGTTAACAAATTTCTCTTCTTCAGAAACGCTTTCCTTGCCATTGCCAGCCTACATTTTATATCCTCTCTACTTCGACCATCATCAGTTATTTTGCTCCCCAAATAGCAAAACTCCTTTACTACTTTAAGTGGCTCACTTCCTAATCTAATTCCCTCAGCATCACCCGACTTAATTAGACTACATTCCATTATCCTTGTTTTGCTTTTGTTGATGTTCATCTTATATCCTCCTTTCAAGACACTGTCCATTCCATTCAACTGCTCTTGCAAGTCCTTTGCTGTCTCTGACAGAATTACAATGTCATCAGCGAACCTCAAAGTTTTTATTTCTTCTCCATGAATTTTAATACCTACTTCGAATTTTTCTTTTGTTTCCTTTACTGCTTGCTCAATATACAGATTGAACAACATCGGGGAGAGGCTACAACCCTGTCTTACTCCCTTCCCAACCACTGCTTCCCTTTCATGTCCCTCGACTCTTATAACTGCCATCTGGTTTCTGTACAAATTGTAAATAGCCTTTCGCACCCTGTATTTTACCCCTGCCACCTTCAGAATTTGAAAGAGAGTATTCCAGTCAACATTGTCAAAAGCTTTCTCTAAGTCTACAAATGCTAGAAACGTAGGTTTGCCTTTCCTTAATCTTTCTTCTAAGATAAGTCGTAAGGTCAGTATTGCCTCACGTGTTACAGTGTTTCTACGGAATCCAAACTGATCTTCCCCGAGGTTGGCTTCTACTAGTTTTTCCATTCGTCTGTACAGAATTCGTGTTAGTATTTTGCAGCTGTGACTTATTAAGCTGATAGTTCGGTAATTTTCACATCTGTCAACACCTGCTTTCTTTTAAACATTACCAGCAGCATTTATCATAAAATGCTTAACAACAGAAATCTAACACAACACCAGTACAGTATGTGTAGAGCGTTTCGTGTTGTTTCTTGAGTATCTGTCAGTTAGTTAGTTAGTTTGTTAGTTAGTTATGTGTTGAATTGATCAATCTCACGATAAACGTCATGATGTGGAACGTGTCAAGTTGATAAGAAATGCACACATGAATCAATCGCTTTTTTTAAGCTTAAAACTTTTATTATCTACGCCATTCCCTTAAATGGCACAAAATGCATATATCATACATACAGGTTTATTTGTTCCTATTCAAGAATACACCTTTTGCACAGGATTTTCAAGGAGATATGATTTCTCTTTATTTTTGAAACCATTACTGCCGTCTGGCAGACATTTTATTTCATCTGATAATTTATCGAAAAACCTTACAGCAGCTTATTTTGCCCCTTTCTGTGCCAAAGATAGGTTAAGTAGACGATAGTGTAAGTCTTCCTTTTTTCTGGTATTATTACCATGATTGTTAGTGTTGTTTTTAAACTGTTCCATGCTGTTGAGAAGAAATTTCATTACTGAGCAATTATACTGTGAGGCTGTTGTAAGTATTCCTAACCTTTTAAACGCATGCCTACAAATGTGCAACTATGAGCCCCAAATGTTATTCTAACCACCTTCTTTTCAACAGTGAATACTTTTTGCCAAAGTGTTGAGTTACCCCAGAATATTATTTCGTATGACATCAGAGAGTGAAAGTGTGCAAAGTATGTTAGCTTACTAATTTCTGTATCCTCAAAATTGACCATTATTTTGATTAAGTTGATGAACGTAGTCTGTTGAGGAGATCCAAAATATGAATTTTCCAGTTAAGATTCTCATCCATATGTACACCTAAAAATGCTCTACCGTGGCTACTGACTTCTGTTAATGTGTTACATTTACTAAAGGAACAGTACACCTTGCAGCACAAAATTGGGTGTACTGTGTTTTTTCCAAGTTCAGAGCAATCCATTCGCAGGAGACCAATTAATAACTTTTCTGAAGACATTATTTGTGTCACTTTTTATTGGAGTTTCTTTCGCTGGATTAATAATGATGCTTTTATCATCAGCAAACAGTGTCAGTTTTGCTTCTTATTTCAGATAAGATGGGAGATCTTTCACTTATATCAAGGACAGAAGGCGACCCATGATCGAACCCTGTGGAATTCCGAATGTAATTTCACTCCAGTTCGATGAAGTGGCAAATTTCCTTAAATCACTTAAGCGATATAAAGAAATTTTTTGCTTCCTGTTCTGTAGATATGACGTAAACCACTCATATGCGGTTCCATTTATACCATAGAATTGTAATTTCTGTAGCATATTGTCATGGTTCACACAATCAGATGTTTTGGGTAAGTCACAGAAAATTCCTATTGGTGATATTTGGCTATTTAAAGACTCTATTGTATGTGCAGTGAAATTGTATATTGCTGTTTCAGTGGAACAGTATTTTTGAAATGAGAACTGTGAATTACTAAGTATCCTATTACTGTTGAGATGGCTAACCACTCTTAAGTACATTACTTTGTCGACAATTTTTGAAAATACTGTAAGCAAGGATATTGGTCGGTAATTATTGATATCTGTGGTGTCTCGTTTTTTGTAGAGAGGCTTGACAATGTCATATTTTAACCTGTCGACAGGCTCTCTAAGACCATACGAGCCCATGGGACAAATGTTCTGTCCTGTAATTATGACTCTGCATGAAGTTAAGAAGAATTCAGCTGAAAGCTCGTGAATTTCTTACTTGCTTAATTCACAATCGTTTTCGCGGCCTGAAGTGTTAAATGGTCATATATGTACCCATCTTTCTTAGTCAAGATATATTATTCAGTGCATAATGTCACTTTGTTTTGGCCAACAAAGGGTCTCGCCAATAATGTGACAATATTCACTGGATAATATATCTTGACCAAGAGCGATGCGTGCACCTATGTTCTTTCAACACTTTTGTACCTGATAATGCTGCTTTAGTCCGCGAAACTGGTTGCGAATCAATAAAAGATGATTTTCACCAGCTGTGAACGGAATTCTTCTTTTCGTGTAGCCTTTCAAAAGCTACAGATGCCCAGAGTATAAAATACTTTAAGTATTTATGGAATAATTCTTCTGTTCTTGGAGGAACATATATATATATATATATATGTATTAATAACGTGAATACAAATTATTAATGCCCCACAATATTATTTTTAGTTCGTTACGAACCGGCTTTCGTCACATAACTTAATGCAGAACAGACAGTCCACACAACTTCAGCGAGAATTCATAGCTGTACAAAAAACGCTGTACAAAGATATGTGACATTTTATCAATATATCGATACAAAGCACAAGCATAATGTAATACTAAAAGAGACACTGAAGAAATGTATCATATCTTACAGTTATTCAAATATTAAAACTATGTGAGTGTATAAAACATAAATGGTCTAAAAGAGAGTAATGGTATAGGCTACTATGTCATATGGTCGAAATGGTGAATGTAGGAAACAGATCGAATAAAGTGAGGGGAAGGAAGATGTTCCACAGAATTTGGGTGTGGACCTGTAATAACAAGCTTAATAGCTAAAGGTGAGAAGAATAATAACTGGCTGCTACTTTAATAAGGATGAGCAATGGAACCATGTTTGGTCATTACGCACCAGGTCAGGATTCTTTGCTAGGTGTTTATTAATGGCCAGAATTTCAAGCAATGTTAGTTTTCTCCATTTAGTTCCTTTATGGGAAACATTTTTCGCATCATATGAATAACCAGTTCAGTGTTACATAATAAGTCAGAACAAACAGAAAAGAGTTTACATTCTTCAACCCTGTAGAGTTCCCTGAACTAACTAACGATTCCACAATGAGATATGCTATGGAAGCGAAGAAGCTTATTAAGACCTGCAAATCCACATTTACTGATAGTGATGCCAAATACCTCATAAACATGAATCCAATAGCACCCAGGTTATATGGGTTACCTAAGCTTCGCAAATAAAGTGTTCCAATAGGACCAGTAATGTCTTCAGTTTGAGCAACTTGTCATAAATTAGTGAAGGAATTATATTCACTAACTAAAACAAAAACTAAATTTCAGTCCCAATTTTGAATACCTAATTCACTTGCATTAGTGAAAAAACTAGAAGATGTACCCATTCCACCTAGTGCCAAACTAGTTTCATTTGTTGTCAGCAATCTGTTTTCTAATATTAATGTTTGCGAGCCAATGGAAATTTTAACAGAATGGTTACATAAAATCAGAATAAATCCAGTGGAGACAGAAGATCCCAACAGAAACAGACAGAAGTATGGCAACTGAAACGTTTATCGATAATTTTGAGCAAACGTTCTTAGATAAAGAGCCTCTAAGTTCTAAAATACAATATTGGACTAAGTAGGTGGATGATATGCTGTGTTTGTGGACAGGTTCCACAAGACAGTTAAATAATCTTTTTCAACATTTGAATTCACACCACAGTAAAATATCGTTTACTGTGGAGTTGGGGGAGACTCTATCAACTATTTAGGTCTCACCATGCACATCAGTAACCAAAGCATTTATTTAAGATACACCAGAAAGTAACCTTAACAGATACAGTAATACCAGCCAGTTCCCAGCATCCAGTAACACATAAACATGCAGCCTTCCACCACATGGTGCACTGCCCACTATCTGTACCCTCAAACCAAACCACATTTGGAAAATGAATCGAAAATAATTAAAGAAATGGAATCCAGTAATGGTTATAGCCCTGCACCAATTGACATTATACTCAGCAAAAAGAAGAGACAGAGGATGACAGATCTCCTTTATCCACCTCAGACAGAAAAACCACACTGATAACAAAGGAACCCCCATGTCATAGGTGTGTAGGACTTCATAGGTCTACCAGGAAACTAAAATCCAGGAAATATATCCCAGCTTTTAACGATAGGAATACTATTCTATTCAACAGTAAAGATAAGATTCCACCTTTAGAACAGAATGAAATTTGTAGAATTTCTGGCAATCTGTCTGGCAGTCAGGTAGGGTTATAACTACAAGTCTGACTGAGCATGAAAGGAGTTGGAGACAGAAAGAAAGATTTCACCTTTGATAAACATGCTCTGAATGAATGTCATTCATTTGATTTGAAGTGTGATGTTCTCCATAAAGAAACTAAAAGGAGAAAAGTGATATTACATGAAATTCTGGCCATTAATAAACACCAGGAGAGGATTCTTTCCTCACCTGGTCCTTAATGACTAAACATAGTTCCATTACTCACACTTATTAGAGTAGCAACCAGTTATGATTCCTCTCACCATAAGCTAAAAAGCTTGTTATAACTGTTCAGCACCCGCATTCGAATGACGTCTTTCTTACTCTCTCTTTGTTCGGTCTGTTTCTCACGTTCTCAGTTTGTCTGTATGACACAGTGCAAGCGGTCACTTGCTTTATCATAAATATACGTGCAAGTGATGCTAAATGTTATTATCTTTACATATAAAAACGTATTATCTTCTCAACAATCTCAAAGTCGTGAGCTACACTATTTATTTTCATTTATGAAATTAGTGAATTTACTAATGGCACATTTGTTGGCTTTGTCTGTGACCACTTTCAGATCTCAAATTAATTATCAAATTAACTAATTTAGTACGATTGCATTCTGTATTGCTGGTGTATCCATGTATCACCACAATAAAATAAGAACAATGTATGGCTGGGGGAGTTTAAAAGAGAACAGTGACTTATTTAAATTTACGAATATAATGACAATTTTTATTCATCCTTTTACAACTACAATCGAGCTGATAAATCTTACAAAAAGAAAAAAAACGTTAATCAGGAAAGGAATGGTACTTAATTGGGAAAGCACTCATTGAGGTGGAAACTATACAGGTTCTTCCCTGAATTCATCCCTATTACAACGTAATCAGAGTTTGGTTATATGCATCCACTGTGAGGCCAAATTTTATTCAAATGGAATCAACTAAGACTTGGTAAAGCACAAACTATGGTTCATAGAGAACAGGGAGTTCTGCTGTTCACTTAAGAAGTCCACTGTAAACACTATCTCGATGGACATATGCCCTTGGCAGTTAACCACCATCCGACTCTGAAACAGCACCTCAGTATGCTTCCCCGTCAAGGCACCTTCTGTTCTTATCTTAGTGATTTAAAGTGCAGGCCATGGGCTCTTTTCAACGCATCCATTGTATGCAATCTCTGATATGGCCTGTCGATAGTTCCCGTCAGCCCGACGTCACCTACGGTTACACGAATGATGGGGTGCAAATCCTGTCTGTTAATCACCTCTTTTCCTCATGGAAAAATTCTCCTATGTCCTCATACTCCAGTAAATTAATGTTGCTTATACCGATATTATGTAAGGCTTTGTTTTGGGCTGAGGCCGCAGCGGCCGTCAGTCAGATCCTACAAGAATTTCTGCTGCGGTTTCTGTTTGAGGGGTTAGGTGGTCTGATGCCCACTACGTTGTTCTGGTGATCACGTTGTAGACTTCGTCTATGACTTCCTCCATTATTCCTTGTTTGCCTTGAGTTCCAGACCAGGTCACGAAGTGGTTAGTATTTTGCATTTCTGTCCTGTTGGCTCATTTTTAAATCTTTGGCCTTGATGTAGATTTCTTGTTGCCTTATTTCTATTTGTATTTTGCCCGTCATTGTTGCTTCCAGATGCACCTTGCGAGTTTGGTTCATTATGTGTCACCCGGTTCCCCGCATTTTATGCTTCCTTCACAATGTCTGACTCTAGTAGAGCGCTCTTGAATGAATCTGTTGTGATGCTACGTTTTCCAATGAGGAATTCCTGGTACTTCAATGGCAGTTTCATGAATCTGTGTCGCATTATCTCCTTACCACTATATGGTTGGTCCAGATAATGGTTCGTTTTGACAAGCGTCTCGATAAGTTTACCGGACTGCGACACCCCGATGCTTCGTAATCCTTCCCTAACATAATCTCCTGCTTAATCCTTTCTTGTGAGTCCTGTACCCGGTAGGTATTTAGGAGGGCCTCTCTGAATTCCCCGTAATTGCGGCAGTTTGTTGCAACGTTATGCTTGTGCTCTGCTATTGAAACTTCCAGGTATCCACAGACATATTCCAATTTATATACTAGTGGCAATGACTCGCGTAGTACCCTATCATACTGAGCAATCCATGATTTGGGATGTAATGAATTGTGGTTCTCTTTGTAAACCTGAAAATTCTGAATTGAGGGAAAATGTTTTAAGTGAAAATATTCTGCCTCGCGTACATCAGAGATTTCATGGCCGATCGATCCCTGTACGCTGTTATATCATTTACTCGTGTCATCAGAGTCATGTAGCAATGTTTCCGTACGTTTCAGTCGCACGCAATTGTGGTCCGCGTCAGTACCTTACGTACTAAGCGCCTTTGGCTGCAAGCGTTCGGCCGAGCGTCGTACCCCGTTAAACGACCGTTCCTTCCGTATATCTGCCTGAGCCGTGGATGTGGCTCCAGGTTGTGTTACATTATTTTGTCTTTGACATTCCTGGTTACCAGCGAGCTCACAGTAAAGAGCTGTTGCTTGTGGCTGAATTTCTACACAAGCGACCCGCCCGCACATTTGTCTCATCCACCAGCTCATTCTGCTGCGTAGTGAGACGTGTTTGCTCGTCTTCGATTTCTAACATTTCTTCTTCTGTCTTGTCTGCTACTCTCTGTCCCTGTTTTTTAAGAGCAGAAAGAGCCTTCTTAGTGGCGCTCACTTTTACTTCTGCCGGCGCTCCATGAACTAACGCAATTTGGGCACTTTTTCGCGCGTCACGTGCTACTAATCTGGGTGTCCTAGCCTAACGTCTGGAATCTACCGCTAATCCTCGGGTCTCACCTGACGTTTTTCTATTATCTTTAACTTGTGCATTTACATCCTTAACTTCATTGTGGCCTGATTTTCATTTTGGACAAACCTATCAGCCCTCTTTTGAATATCCCTTATTTGTTTCATTACTTCGCCCTGTCTCTTTTCCTCCTTGTCTTGTCGCTTCTGAATTTCCATAATCTCATTAATGAGGAGCTTCTGCCTTTGGCCTTCTTCCTCTTTTCTTCCCTTTCCTTTCTCTGTTTTTTTCTCCTGCTGACGTTGATTCTCTGCGTCCTGCATAAACTGAATGTTCGATTGTAATTGTGCACATCCAGTAACGTCCCCAGGACCAGTCGCTCGTGACTGAACTGCTGTATGGCGCACTGCCTGCTACATTGGAGTGTTACTTTCCCTGATTGTAACTCTTTTCGGATTTACAGAACCTACATGACCGTCCACCTCGGCATCACTTGCACTCTCATTTCCTGAGGGAACTGAAAACTCATCATCGAAATATTCTGTGTTTGGCATTTGTGCCCCGTTTGCGTAGTGATTTAAATGAGCTTCTTCCGCCATCCTATCTTGTTCTGCATCAAAGACTGGCTCGTCTCCCATTTTGAACGACAACGCTGAGCAACCTTTATCACTACAGACCCGCGCTTTGCTTCTCGTAAGCATTCAGATCAATTTCTACTTCCTCATCTTTCCGACTCAAATGCATCACGCGCCACAACTCTACTCCGACATTTTTTCAAATATTGCACTCATTTATGCCGAATCTCATGAAACAAAACCTGCTCTCAGATGTCGTACACATACCCATAAACAAAGTTGCTCGACAAAAGCTTACACAATGCTTTTACCAACAAGGCAACGTCGCACAAGAAGTCACAGACAAGACGCAATGAGAAACAAAATAGGTAACACAGACAATACATACACCGAAATAAAATGACTGCAGCATACTACAAATTACTGAGATACAACACATAGCTCTAAAAACGAATCTAAATGTTTTAGTGCACAGTAGTCTCACTTTGAGAAGAAGAAAAACACGCTAGTTTTCCGCAAGATAACGCACTAACTACCTCACAAAAATTCCATGCATCGTGATCATCGCTAAAGCTCGCCAATTGCAAGAAGTCTCTTGCTTTATCATAAATATACGTCCAAATGATGCTAAACGTTGTTATCTTTGCATATAGAAAAGTATTATCTTCTCAACAATATCCAATTCGTCAGCTATATCCTTGATTTTCATACATTAGTGAATTTAATCATGACACTCGCCCGGGTTCCCTGGTTCGATTCCCGGCGGCGTCAGGGATTTTCTCTGCCTCGTGATGACTGGGTGTTGTGTGATGTCCTTAAGTTAATTAGGTTTAAGTAGTTCTAAGTTCTAGGGGACTGATGACCATAGGTGTTAAGTCCCATAGTGCTCAGAGCCACTTGAACCATTTTTGAATCATGACACTCTCGTTGCCTTAGTCACCTTAGTATCTCAAATCAATCAACAAATTAAGTAATTTAGTACAATTGCACTCGAACTGCTTGTGTACCCTCGTATCACCACAACAAATAAAATGAATGACTGGGAGAGCCTGAATGAGAACAGTTGCGTATTTAAGTTTGCGAAACTAATGACAAGTTCATATTCATCCTTTTATAGCTTCAATAGAGTTGATAAATCTTACAAAAGAAATGACAAATACAAATGAGGAAAGGAATGCCATGAGTAAATTCAGTAATTTCGTGTATGATGTTGTTCAAATGGCTCTGCGCACTATGGGACTGAACTTCTGAAGTCATCAGTCCCTAGAACTTAGAACTACTTAAACCTAACTAACCTAAGGACATCACACACATCCATGCCCGAGGCAGGATTCGAACCGGCGACCGTAGCGGTCGCGCGGTTCCAGACTGTAGCGCCTAGAACCGCTCGGCCATTCCGGCCAGCCTTCATGTATGAAAATTAAGGGTATAGCTCACGATTTGGAGATTGTTGAGAAGATAACACTTCTCTACACGTAAAGATAATAACGTTTAGCATCACTTGGACGTATATTTATGATAAAGAAAGAGACCCCTGGCAATTGGCGACTTTTATCCAGGATCTCGATGCTTGGCATTTTTGTGAGGTAGTTAGTGCGTTATCTCACTGAACAGGAGCGTGTTTTTCTTCTTCAGAATGGCAAAGCTTTCATTGCGGTGGGAACCATACAAGTTCTCCAATGAATTAATACCTTCTACAACGCAATGAGACTTCGTTTATATGAATCCATTGTGAGGCCAAATCCTATTCAAATGGAATCAGCTACGACCAGGCACGTCACAAACGATGGTTCATGGAGAACAGGGAGCTGTGAATATCATTTATCAACGCTACGCCGATGCAAAGATACTTCACCCTTCCACCTTCATTCAGACAGCAACAGAAAACGGCAGGGTGCGGGCGTGGGGCGGAGCGCGGCGACAATTGTAATGTTCCGATGCACCACAAAACTTGCAAACTACACGGACTGGCGTTCCGATTATTAGAACGCTGGAAACTTCCCTAT
Source organism: Schistocerca piceifrons (assembly GCF_021461385.2). NCBI lineage: Eukaryota > Metazoa > Arthropoda > Insecta > Orthoptera > Acrididae > Schistocerca > Schistocerca piceifrons. The sequence continues at coordinate 952,463,443 of NC_060138.1, forward strand.
CAGAGCCCCATAATCCCATGAGATTTTAGTGTAAGGTCATCCGTTCACTGATCTGGCCAACTAATTTGAGTCACAGGCACGGCGGCGCGTGCTGGAATTGTCAAACGTCAGACGAATATGTTCACTCTCGTGGGACACGATATGTCAGAGATGTTATGCAGTTCCACTGTCGGTGCAGTTGGATAATGCCACAAGCTCTTAGTCCACCACAAGTTGCATACCACAAGTCTCTCCCACTAGGGAAAGACCTGAAGTTCTTCACCAGGGGAGGATCAGAAGACGAAGAAGCCATAGAATCACAACCACTTTCCACTAAGACTCCTACAGGAGCCGAATTAACAAAAAAAACCGCATCCACGTTGTATAAACGGTCCTCCAGTAGTAGAATTTCCTCTGTTGGCTTTTAAGCAATCCAGACCCAGACCAGGACTGCCACGCTGGGAGAGCAAGCCACTGCTTTGCATATCCTGAGAGGAGCCAATCAGCGACTCACAAACTCTCTTGTCTGAAAAAAGAAGATTTTAAACGAGAGACGGTAAGCATGGCCATGTTTCGGCAAAAACCTTTACCTAGACGGGATCACAGTCCCTCTTTTATGAAGAGATCTAATCTTTCCAGGCTGATCATTTATAATTTCTGAAAGAAGGCTGTTAGACAGTCATTCCTGTGGGGATGTTTTTTCCGCTCGCTGAAAGAACATGGCGACTTCTGGCATCAGGGGAGCTACAGTCTTGCTTCCTCTAAACACTTGCACCAGTCGTTCCTATCTTATCGTCTCTGCTTCTAACAAGACAATGTTTATAGTTTTATGATCATCTCGCCATTTGCATAAAGGCTCAGATTACTGCAGTCTCTCTTAAATGACTTCCTCCGCTCACTTTTCGTCATCTGGCTGCCTTCGCAATGGACTGTCGCTTGGCCAAGTTAAAATGTTTTGGCAGCCGGCGCCCTTCTACTCTACTTCTACACCGAGTTATAAGAACATTATGCTCAGAATTTCCTCATGTAACAAAGTCATAAGGCACACATACCAAATGTAGAACTGGGCAAGATCAGGACCTGAAATATGAATATTAATCTAACCGACACAGATGTTAAAGTGAGGGAGTGGCTTGCCACCTTTCAATAGTTGGCAGTGCCATTGCTCACTTGTAGAACATTTCTGTTGTATACACCCACATAATGTTAATATTTGAATATACTGTAATATACGATTTCTTTGTTTCATGTCTCTGTAGGTATTACATCGTGCATGTGCTTTTTATCAAGAAAGTCATAGAATTCTGCATTCTTTGTACAGTTAGGAATTCTCGCTGAAGTCGTGTGGACTACCCGTTCAGCATTAAGTTATCTGGCAATGCCCTACGAAACCAAAAGCCGGTTCATAACGAAGTAATAAATATTATAGTGGAACATATTCAAATTACTAATTACTTATTATGACTCTGTTCATTTGTTGGGGGAGGGAGGTGGGAGAAAAGAGGTATAAAACATACCACTAATAATCTTTGAATACCTTACAGTTTATTTTCTCACCACATACTCAACCAAACGTTATAACATTCTGATTTAGCCAGAACTGTCTTGGAGCGCTGAAATAGTATTTGAACGTAAGTGAATCACCATATGCAACTGCCTGAAATTAATTATATTCCAATAAAACGTTCAAATGTCAGCCCTCGCGGAACGCAATAAATGTCGTTCTGGCACGTTCTGCATTGTTGTCAGGTGTAATCAAGGTGGCGGCATTTCCTGTGTGTTCACCCCACTTCTCTCCACGAGAGATACGTATGGCAATGTCATATTATCATCATCTCTCATTCCTCCACCCTCCCCCAGTTTCCCTTCCTTCACCATTTATGAGTTGGCAGGAAAAAGACACAGTCTGCGCTGAGCTGCTGGACAGGAAGGATGTAAGGTATTTAGTTATTTATAGCAGAAAGTGTGTTCAATTGAGCAGATGTTCGTGTTGGACAGAGAGGAGTGTATTATCTGTCAGCACACAGTTGAGGACTGTCCATATGGGGAATGGAAGGAGGTGATAATGGGTGAGTGTAGGCGGAATACTTTTCAGCAAATAATGGCGATGCAGCAGGATGGACTATGGATACATTTCACAACTCTCAGAGACTACCGCCTGTGTTGAAACTGTTCATATTTTTGAAATGGCCGGCCAGACCACAGAACAAGACATAGGTGTATTCATTTCCACTACTCCAGACAAAATGAACCACAGAAGCTCGCTTTGCTGTATGGTGCTTGACTGAGGACGCCTGAAAAATGTTTTATTCCCGTTTCCAAACTTGTGTGTGTATGTGTTCACCTTAGTGTGTGCCCTAGTCCATAATACCACTCGAAGTTGGTGGAGAGCTCTACTACAGCCTCTTCCTAAGCATTTACCTCCTACCGATTTACAAGTGTACAGCTGACGAGGAACTTGTACGCAGATACATGGTAAGAAAGGACAGGATAACCAACTATCACTGAAGTGTATGAATAATTGCCTCCTACTGCTCTACAAGTGTATAGCTGCTGAGGAATTCGTACAGAAACACATGTACGTGGTAAGCAGTGATAGGACAGCAAGGTATCATTAAATGTATCATAGGAAGGCCAATACATGTTACCTCAACTGACAGAAAATCTTCACTCATAAGTAGTGAATCATGATGAAAGACAAGAACAGGCAGTTGAGAAAAATCATTGCAATAAAGCAACCACCTGAGGAACAGACCCCAAAAGATCTCACCAGGAGAGAGTGACAGCAGCTGCACATGTCTTCACCTGACTGTGCATCTACAGAATAAGAACCTTAGAACAGCCTTACCTCCACCTCCTCTCTCCCTCTTCTCCCTTAGTAGGTAGGGATTTGGGTTTTCCAAGTCTGTTTTAACCTGTCACTGTTGGCGCACAAAGAATCCTTCTGCCGCGCGGGATTTGCCTAGCGGTCTGAGGCGTTGCGGCTGGTCCCGGCGGAGGTTCAAGTTCTCCCTCGGGCATGGGTGTGTGTGTTTGTCCTTAGGATATTTTAGGTTAAGTAGTGTGTAAGCTTAGGGACTGATGACCTTAGCAGTTAAGTCCCATAAGATTTCACATACACACAAAGAATCCTTCTGCTGGCAGTGATATACAGTTTCTGGTCTGCAGAAATCAGTCACAGATGGACAAAACGATCAAGAACAAGACACTTCCTACAAGCCTTTAACCATATAGCTGGGAAAGAGTGGCTCCCCATGGTACAATAGCGAAAAATCTAGCTATTCACCATGGATGAAGAACTGAGTGGTCAAAAGTGGTGTGCTTTCAAATACTGCGGATGTTCTCGCGCTGTCTGAAAGTGGGTATTTCTTTTTTCCGCACGCTGATCGAGACTGGAATAATGAAGAATTAGTGTGAAGGTGGTTCGATGAATCCTCTGCCAGGCCCTTAAATATTTTCAGCGTATCCATGTGGACGTAGATATAAATGTGGTTCTTGGATGAGTAAAATCAGTCTCATATTAAAAAAAAATTATTGAAATAGTTCACCCTGCATAAATGAGATAAACACAGATCTTTACACTAGTCGTCTCACTGTGCACCGATATGCCTGCTCTGCCCAAAACAGGGGGAGAGCATTGCCCCCACTTACTAGGCTTCGCTACTGCATGTGGTTATAACCCATCATTGCTCGTGTTTACTCTACTTCATCAGGTAAACTGTATGAAGGCCGCCTGGTAGAAAGTCTCACAGGCTCCAGTATACCTAATTACAGCTTTGTGTGTTGTGTGTGTATGTGTGTGTGTGTGTGTGTGTGTGTTTTCTCATAAACTGTGGAAGATCGAGATTACTGATGTACAGATGGCTGAAGAGCAAACGGTGGGGGAATTTTACACAAGTCACTTGCTCTTCGTGGGGTAACACACAACTTTTCTGTCTGAAGTCTTGCCGTTTTTAGCACCTCAGCTTATGTTATTTCAGCTCATTTATTTTAAAAGTGGTTGAATAAACGCGAAAAATCATTTGCAACAGTAGCATTACCATCGTGTATTCTTCAGGTTGATTCTTATGCTTGCTACAACTAGTGTACCCATAGAACTCACCTCATAACATGTCAAGTTTGTAGTCATCCGCTTTTTCGAACGAATACTGGGTTACTGCAGAACAGATATTAGATACAGTACTAAAATCAATGATATTTTCACGTAAATATGTGTAATTCAATTTCCACTAGAGATTCTTATACTTTCTACAATGAATATCCTACTGACAGACCTCAACTCACATCGTGTAAAGAGTATAGTCTTATGCTTCTGACACGAATTCCGTGATGACAACGGTGCAAATAGCAGATTAGTCAATGAAATCTCCAGCTAAATGAGCGTAAACCCACTCTCGTTGTATGAACTTAGGCATGCTACAATGAATATTGAACTGAGAACACGGAATCTTGCATTACATATACTGCAAAATAAGCACTTTACACCATCCAGCAGTCCTTAAACATACATTCAGCTAGCAAATTCCACACGCTACAGTCAGTATAAGACTTCAACACTAACGTAATGTTGATAGGACCAAACAACAACATGACAACCACTGTTGAGCGAACATTCCGGGGTGAATAGACATGTTTTACTTGTGAGTGGTACCTCTTTGCCTTAGGAGGAGAGAGAGAGAGAGAGAGAGAGAGAGAGAGAGAGAGGTAATCCTCTAGCAAGTGAGCAACTATTAAAATATGTAATAATAACGACGATGATTCGCTACGAGTGCATCCCGGCCTTTGTTCCGATCCATCCGGTGGCGACGTCCTGCTTTGGTCGGTGTTGGGTTGACAATGATATACTGTTTCAGTTCTGCATAAATCGGACGTATTTCTAGGAAATGCTGATCCCTGGAACAATAGCGAATTATTTGACTATTCCTTACGGAGGGGGAGAAAACAACTCTCTGGGAGAAGAATTGGAAACGGCCTACTATGGCCACTGAGGTCGCTGTGGGTGGTCGCTATTCAGTACGCCAGCGTCGACCACTCTCGCTGCCACCGGCCGCTTCCAGCAGGCTCCCGTAGCCCATGTGCTCTTTTCTGGCTTCCGAGCACTCAAATTTGTGTCTGTAGGAGTCTTGTAAATAACTTGTCATGCTTTTCGGTATTACAGGCATTCCAGACGCACAGATATAATTACAGAACATCGGATTTAACTTCTATCTACACATATATTAAAAAAAAACCGCAATCACTCCGACACCCAACAACAGGCTACAATTCGCATCCCCTCCCTCTTCGATATTTCGTAACATCCAACCGAGTAAAACTATGAAATCGGTCTATGATATTGTTGTCGGTCATAGACGAGTCAGCTGCCGAGTTCAGTGCAATATAGAAATCATTTTTGCTTTATTTACCTCAATTTTACTTATTTTTCATCACCTCTTGCAATTTTACCACGTTTTCCATAATTTAAACGCATTTTACTCAATTATTGCTTTCGACGACTAGTCACATCAAGAAGACGTCTCAAGTCGTCGATCTTGTGATGCTATTAACCAGTGATATTGCAGCATGACTCTTAATCTTTGTTTCGTTGCTAAACCACATTCTACATTATTTGGTGAGTGCTATATACCCTCTTTCACAGCCTACATGACGACACAAATACTTTTCCATCGTGTGGGAAACAGCCAGCAGCAGAGAGGAGAAACTATATTCCTTAGCGCAAAAACTTTATAAGTACAGTAAGGTTTTGTTATGACTGGTCATATGTCCCTATGTGGATGGGGGTCACAAAGTATTCTCACATTTATAGGATTAAGTCGGAGATTGAAAGATCTCACTAACACGTTTGAAGATTAGCACTCCAAAAAAACTAACCATATCCACACCAGTACTCTGCCCTCTATTGCGAACGAGCTGCCCCTTCATTGAACCTTTCAGCCAAGGATCCTTGGCAAAACTTTGGATGGTCTCTCTATGCATCTTGTAACTGCTCCTATGTCTTTGACCAACCCTCCCTATAACGTTGTCTCCAATTTCATTTGGAACTGAACAGAAGTAGATAGGCACTATATCTGCTACATTAGGCGTCTCGGGACGAAACAGAACGAACTGACTTACATGTAATCAATACACTTCGATAGTGTGCTTTTGGAAGGAACGTAACACGTGTTCCCGACTTGTACTACTAACCCACTGTAGTGATATGGACTGGTATTCTCGTTGCAAACTGTAACTGCCCTTCTGTGAAGGCTATTCCATACCATACCAATCTTACCTTAACCACCCCAGTACATACGATCTCTCCAGATGCATGCATGCTGAGATGGTTTGCACTCCTTATTGGTGTATAGTAGATACAAGCCTGGCACATCTGACAGTATTGTGGTGATATAACACATGGTTAAGAAGAAGAAGAAACATATGGTTTATGCATGATGGAGCTCCAAATGGAAGGAGTTTGAAACATTTTACGTAAATCACTTGTCCTATCAATTCTGGAGTATGGTTCTAGTGTTTGGAGTCCTTACAAAGAAGGTACTGAAAAGAGAAAAATGATCACAGAACATAAACACACACTCCTAAGGCTACACTGTTCTGCACTGATAACATGCTATAATGCTAAGGCAGCATGGTTTCCAATATATTAGTCGTGGAATGCAACGCAGTAATTATTCCAGTGCAACAAATATATTTCCAACAGCTGACATACATTCACCCTGCAAGTTTGTTATACCACTACCTATGGTGACAAACTTTAAGAGATAAACTACTACCATCTATACGAAAGAAAAAGAGAACATAGATTATCGTGATACATGCGCAATACAGGTTTGTGGAGGTGTATAGCACTCACTGTTCACGTCTGATTACGGTTCGAAAATTATGTTATGTTCGCTTCAGCCCTATAAAAAGGCATCAGCAACGCAAATGCATGAAACAATGGCATCTCACTAGGAAAGAGACAAACGCATAGCAGCAGTGTTTGTCATGTGAAATTACACGCCATGCTGCACTAACTCTGTGAACAAAACAGTCTTTTCCACACGCGAAGATGTGATGGGGAAATGGTGTACTTCGTTTGAATCTATCTTGGTCTAGAGCATCGCTTAGGTTGATGTGATTCACCACACATACAGCGGAAGCCCTCTACTGGCTGTGATATGGGGAGGCTAACTGTTAGTGAATGCAGGTAGATAGCGCTCTAAGTCACACCCAGAACACGCAGTTGTATACAAGTTGAAAGCACACAATGCATATAGTCTGAGAGGACAACGGAAATATGATTAAATGTGCGATCAGTGACCTGCCACAATATCTGACTCTCTCTACAATGCTCCATCAGTCTACCTCGTTACAAGCCTTCTCAGCTGATCACTCCATCTACTTTCTATGGTCCTTCAATGCAGATCATTGTAAATTTAGAGGCAGATGATTGTCTTTCCTTGGAAGGCATCCTAGACAGCAGTCAACTTGCATGTATTCCCATTACCTCAGTACACATACTGCAGAATTTTTGTTAAAAATCATACAGCAACTATTCTGCTAGGTGTCAGTTGGTTAACATGACATGGCTGTGATTGCTAGAGAGTACAGGTAAGCGCAATGGAAATATTCTTTGTTAGAGTTTAAAATCCTTAAGCAGTCTTACACAGGATCAAACGTACGATCCACTCTGTAGTTGTACACTGCAGTACCAAAGCTGGTAATACAATGCTCTTTAGCTAAGGAGAATGTAAAGTTTATCTCATTCACATGTCCAAACTCTTTATTAGAAATCCATAGGTTGCTTGCCGATAACTTTTGGATCAACCTGGGCTTTTTTTCCAACAAATGTAAATTTATTACTCTACATTTCGTGGTAATCCACGTTAAACAGTCTATTACATCCGTCCTATCGCTGTCCACCGTCAGTTATTGTCTACCATGTTCTCAGTCCTCCCGGGTAGACTTTTTCTTCTATTCCTCTTGCCGTCACACAAACATTCCCATATGAAAGGATTTCACTGCACCAAGCAGCCGTGTAGTCGGGCCCGGCGTATTGAACAGCGACAGCCCACAGTGACCTCAACGGCCCCTGGTAACGGTGTCTGCAACTCTATGGAGTGCAGCCCTTCGAGTTGTCCATCGCGTAGGGACGTAGCAAGCTGTTGGCTGTTCCTCTCCTGGAGAATTGTCTTCGCTCTGTCTGTGACGATTAGTCAAGTATTTTGCCATTATTTCAGGCATCGGAATATCACAGAAATATGTTTGATTTCTGCAGACCTGAAACAATGTATTATTTTCCACCCAATACTGCTCAAAGCAGAGCATCACTCCCAGGTGGATGGGAACCATTTCTGGGATGCACTCGTAGCGTAACATGTCGTTTCTATTGTGTATTTTTTAATATCTACTCGCTCTTTAGGGGACTACCTCTCTCTCCATCCTGGAAAGTTCACTCTGTACAGGTTATCGAGTTATTGTTTTGCCATACCAGCATTACATTATTAGTGAAGTCTTCTACTCACAATAGGATGTGTTACTTGCTAGCTGACTGCATGTTTAAGGCCTGATGGATGGTATCGAGCACTTATTTTGTAGTATATTCAACGCATGATTGAATGTTCTCGCTTCACTATTCATTGTAGCAAACATAAGTTCAGACCACTACAGTGAGTTTACACCTATTACCTAGATATTTCAATGATTTTAGTTTTATATCCGTTATTTGCTCCGTTTCTGTGTCACAGAACTTGTTTCAGAAGCGTAAGACTTCACCCTTCACATGTGAGGTTAGGTCTGCCAGTACAGTATTCATTATAGAAAGCATAAGAATCACACCTGGAGGGTGAGCTTACACTTATTCAGCTGGAGATCTCATTGATTTTAGTGCTATATCCACTAAGTGCACTGTCATAGCATTTGTCTCTAAATGTGTAAGACTACACCCTCTACACAATGTGTGACGAGGTCTGTCGCTATAATATTTGAAATCGCTAAATGCTAGATGGGGTAAGACAGGGGAACCATGGAAGGGCGAACCCAGAATAGCAGTGTCATTTGTCGTTTGAATGGTTAGATTTATTTAAATACCATGTCATAGCATGAATAAATAAATACAATACTAATAAATGATGATGAGCAACGGGGTAAGGCTGATTAGTTGCTTACAGCAACAATAAGCTGTAACAAATTATTTTACCTCAAAAATCCACAAATTACAGTGCCAGAGTAAATACAGAACAGTAATTTAAAAAAAAATGCTTTCCTTATTAATCAGAAGCTGCACAAAGGACAACAGCAAAGGTATCTTTATGATAATTCAATAAAACGTCAGTTAAGACCTTCAAAGGATTATGAGAAAACTAATTAAAATTTTTATTTTGATCCAGCAGGGTCTTCACACACAAGAGGGCAAACACACTTTTAAAATCAGCATAAAATTAACTGAAAGTTTTATCAGATACCAAAACAGCAAAATAGAGTTAGATTGTCCTTAAGTGAGGCAAGTAGAATCACAATTTCGGCTCAAACCAGTACTTAGAAATATTCACGTTACATATTAATCAAGATAATCAAGATGATAGCTTGTGCTTCCGCAAGTTAAGAAAAATTTAGCTACCCGAAATTCATAGCATGTTATAATGGAGTCGTGCAACTTTAAGTAAAGCTTTAAATAATCTCCATAGATCAAAACATTAAGTAATATAGCCACTACTTAAATTGAATTCATTATCAGGCAGTGTGAACCAGCACGCTAAGGCGATCGCAGATGCGCCTCAAAAGTAGCCAACAAACAGCAAGGTGCGCGTGACAGCAACAAGCCAACGTGGCCACCAGCTGCCGAAAACCAGCCACGAAGGTCAGAGGACTAAATATTACTTTTAAGAAACACGACTTAGATGAAACACAGACCAAAAAAAACAAGTTCAGCAAATGTTAATGGCCACTTTCTCGAGTAATCGTCGACATAAGGAAACTTAATACGCCAACAAATTTCAAAATTTTTCTTTAACAAAATTTACAATATATTAAGATTGGGTAGTAGTGGGAAGGTAATGTCTTTTAAACCATTTAGCTGATTAAAATTTGATACAGTAAAACTTAATAAACGCCTATAGAAAAAGACCTGACAGTAATTTAACCAAACCACATGGAAGGAACCTTGCATGAGCCAAATGACAAGCTTACCTATACGAGGCAGTACGTAATAATCATATATTACAAGCAATGCTTCCATCCATGGTACTTAGACATGGAAATCTACAACACAGTTTTAACTCATACATTACATGCAGGAAGTGTCTGTTAAAGCAAATAAAATATAAAATAGAATACAAAATTCAAAGTATTTAAATAATTAAGAACACAGATTACCTTGCAAAATTTTCTTCACATCTTACTGTCCAAACACTTTCCCAGAAGACTGCAGTTCACGAAAGCTGACATCGATATCAATGGGAAAATCCAGTACTATGGTTAACCACTGTATTTTGTCTTTTGCAGTGCATATAGCCATCACAAATACACTTCAGTGAATCTCTCAGTTATATACAGGAATCCCCAATACAGACACAGTTATATATACAGCCAAATGCTTCAATGGATATGAAATATAAATAATCTGAAGCAAAAGAGCTTTAGCTCAGATCATTATGCTCAAACAATATTTCAGTAAAATAGTCAACACAGGCAATAGAGATGAGTGTATCGTAATCGGAGAAACAGTGACCACAAATGCACGATGTGACATATATTTGATAATCCTGGAAAGCTCGATTTCAGCTCTCTGGACTCAGTCCCACACAGCATGGCATATCAAAGCTAGACAAGACAGTGGGCAGAGGCAGATAGACGCTATACTTAGCTCCATGTCCTAATTTCGACTTCAACAGTTATACTGACTGGACATAAACAGAGCTAACGGTCGAGCGACTCACTATGCCTGGAACGTGGCCAATGATGCTCTCTTGTCTGCAGTCACTCGCTGCCTCACTCTTACTGCCTCCACCAACACAACTCAAGGCCTACTGTAGGACTTGCTCTGACAGAACTAATTGGCGACAAGCAACAATCTACTTGCGCTGCGAGTGGTAGCGCTAGTGAATAATGCGTGAAAACAAGCTAAGTGAATTCGATTGGGAGCCCCCCATTGCTCAGTATTCGTTGTAGAAAACATAAGAAACACACAAACGATGGTAGTTATTCATGCAGCAAGTGAGAGTTTGTATTTATTCACTCACTTTTTTTTCAAATAAATGAACTGACATTACAGCAGCTTTGGTGCTAAGAACGGCAAGACCTTGGCTGACATGCAGTGCCCACCTCCCCCCCTTCCACCCCCCTTTCCCCGAGGACCAAGTGACCTGTGTAATATTCCTCCACATCTACGCGTCTGCTATCTGTTCAGCAGTAATCTCACCATTGCACAGTGTACACACACACACACACACACACACACACACACATACAAAGCTATTATTGGTACAGTGTAGTGTATGAAACCTACTAGACAGTGTTTGGACTGTTTACCTGAAGAGACAGAATAAACACAAGCAATGACAGGTGATATCTGCATACAGCAGTGGAGGTTACCCTTCATATGTTGGGGCAGAGCTGGCAGACTGATGCACTATGAGACGACTAATATAAAAGTCCATGTCTATCTCTCTTATCTGGAACATACTATTTCAATGTTTTTCCTCCGTAATACTGATTGAACTAAGCTGAGGACCACTTGCAGAAAGCGCCGGCACATCTTGAACATTTGAAACCACACCCCTGTTTATTATTTAGTTCAACATCTCTGACGAGTAGTCGATTTTCAGTTATTGTTCCAAGGGAAACAGTCTTCCAAGAAATGCATTTAACAGCTTGCAGAAAGCATACTGTTCTTGAGCCTATTATCCATCTGTGACTGACTTATGCAGACCTGAAACAGTATATCACTGCCAGCAGATGGATCTGATTTTGTACGATAAGCGACGTGTTACAACAGGCCTGGAAAATCGATATTCCTACCTATTGGGGGAGCAGAAGGGGGAGGAGTGCAAGTAGGAGGGGAGGTAAGACTGTTTCTATGCTGCTTAATCTGTCACCATACATTGGGCTGAACACATGTGTAGCTGCCACCACTCTTTCCGGGTGGGAACTTTTGCGGTTCGTTTTTGTGGTAGTTGTGTTATTACAATCATATTTCTCAGTTACCAGTGCATGTGATGCATCCAGTTTTTATGAGTAGTGGTGTTTTCACGAAAAATTCGATGTGTACTTGTAGCAGTAAAGCATTTTCAGCCAGTTGTAGTAGTGTGTATGGGCCTTTCCACACTTCACTGATACCTTGTTGCCCTATCCCATCTTACCATGTGTGTGTATGTATAAGTTCCTCAGCAGTCATATATATCAGTAGGAGACAAATCCTCCTACATTTCATTGATAGTTTGCTATCCTATTCCTTCTTACCATGTAACTGTGAACAAGTTCCTCAACAGTTGTTTCACTTGTAGGTTGATAGGAGGCAACTCTTCCTACACCTCAGTGACAGTTCACCGTCCTGTCACCTCTTACCACATAACTGTATACAAGTTCCTCAGCAGCTCTTTCAATTATAGATTGATAGGATGCTACTCTTCCTACACTTCAGTGATAGTTTGCTGTCCTATCCCTTCTTACTATGTAACTGTGTGCATGTCCCCTAAGCAGCTATACACCTGTGGATTGGTAGTAGGCTATTCTTCCGGCAGTGGCTGTAGGATAGTTCCCCGTCAATTTTGGGTGGTATTGTGGACAAGGCCATACAGCAAGATAAACATGTACACACACATGATTGGAAAGAGGAACAAAACCTGTTTCATGCATCCTCCGTCAAGACCCATACACCAAGAGGGGCATCTCTGGGCCACTCCGTCTGGAATAATGACATAGGACAAAGTTGTTTCCTGCACTGTCGATTGACTGGCCATTTCAGAAATACGTGAACAGCTCCAGGATAGGCAATAGTCCCTATGAGTTGTGAAAAGCATCCTCAGTCCATCTTGCTACATCATCATTATTAGCTGAAATGATTCCCCCTACACTCATCCTTTATCACCTCCTTCCGTTCGTCATGTGGCAGACTGTGGACACAGACCTCAGCCGTACGCCTACAGGTAACACACTTATTAAACTATTTCCCGTCTAAAATAAATAAATAAATACCTAATGTCTTCCCTCTCTGGCAGCTCAGCAGACTGAGGTTTTTCCTGCCAATTTTCAGCAGTTGTGTTTGTTTGAATTTGAAGCAGCAATGCTGTAGTGTAATTGTCAGTTCAGTTTCACAACCAGGAAGCTAGGAAATTCTTCCAGCAGGATAATACATACATAAATAAATACACACAGTATCTTATGTATTTCCTCTCCAGTTTCTTAGCACTGGGGGAGGGGAGGGAAAGTGAGGGAGGGGGGGGAGTGAGGGAGGGGAGTGGGGAGCTGGGGGAATATCATCGACTGGAGTAGAACTGTCTTCAGTGATGAATCCCGATACGAAATGAGACCCGATGACCATCGAAGATGTGTTTGGAGACGCCCCGGACGGCGGTGGGTACCAGCCTGACTGCCGCATGCCATACTATCCGACAGTGATGGTTTAGGTGCCTTTAGTTTCCATAGCAGGACCCCTCTGGTTGTCATCCGCAGCTCTCTTAATCATCTCATTACGTCCACTATGTTATACGCCTCGTTTTGTTGTCTTTCATGGAATTCCATCCTGGGCTTACATTTCAGCAAGATAACGCCCCCCACATATGTCAAGAATTTCTACTGCTTCTTTTCATGCTTGCCAATCCCTACCTTACCCAGAAAGGTCACCAGATTTCTCCCAAATAGAGGTCATTTGGAGTATTATGACCAGGGCCCTCAGGCCAGCTCGTAATTGGCGATCTAACGCCCCAAATGGACAGAATCTGGTACGATATCCCTCAGGAAGATACCAAACAGCTGCATCAATCAACGCCAAGCCGAATAACTTCTTGCGCAAGGTTCAGAGGCAGACCAAACTGTTACTGACTTGCTCAGCTTTTGAAACTGTTTCTCTTGAATACATCATAAAATTTTTCTGAAATTATACTCGTTTGTTTTTGCGTTCATGTGCATCCCATCTTGTGATTAGTGAAGTGAAGCAGCACTTACAGTGTACTTCTAGCACGTGGCACATCCTCGTCAATTGTTTTAATTTCTTTCGGCTTCTAAATAAAAATAACAGAGTCCCTGACAGATGGATAGCAAGACGTGAATCGATTCCTGGCATCCACAATTATGGGAGTAAATTCATTAGACTTATTTGTTGTTACATTTGAAAGGTCTTAGTCTTGAGACTCAGTATAATTATGTTGTCGAGATCTTTCGGCTTGAAAAGCCATGAAATCATACACAAAACTGCGTACATATATCTGACCATCTGAATAGAATGCGACGATTGGTTGATGTATCAGTGATAGTAGAGGACCTTTGAACATTTCATGCACGGAAGTATTTCACATTGTGTGCTGGAACGTTCTAATCGTCTGTCTTCTTCAAGATTAATAAAAAGGTTTGGAAAATGAGTTCTAACATGGAAATACAGCAGAACTTCATTAATCCCGCCTCGGATGGTCCGACTCCTTCGACCATCCAAAGGTCCGGTGTTTACTTACCTACAGGGGCCACTGCTACAGTCATGACTGGACTCGTCGATGGCTCATCGACCGCGAAACGGATCAATTGACTGATGATCGTTCCTAGGTGCAATAGTTCGATCACTTCTAGTATGGAATAGCTTGTTTCTAACTCGATCAGGAAGTTTTACTGTTTGCACATTTTTTTTATAAATTAGTGACAATGTTTTCGTTACATATTAAAGTGTATAAAACTAAATTATGACACCAACTGAAAGTAAACTTTCGATGCTGTCTTTACAAGCGGCCGTTGAGCCCAATGGCGTGAGTGAGTGGGTCAGTACAGTTTATGTTGACTGCACAATTGAGGTAAAATTAACTGACGACCAATGCATTGACGTTGTAACTCGACCAACCGACGAGAACGAGAAGGACGACAACGACAACGAAGACAGTGAAACGGCGGGACCGAGCGAGGTGGCGCAGTGGTTAGCACACTGGACTCGCATTCAGGAGGACGACGGTTCAAACTCGCGTCCGCGCATCCTGATTTAGATTTTCCGTGATTTCTCTAAATCTCTTCAGGTAGAAGCCGAGATGGTTCAGGTGAAAGGGCACGGCCGACTTCCTTCCCTAATCCGATGGGACCGATGACCTCGCTTTTTGGTCCCCTCCTCCGAATCAAATAATCAGATAACCAACCAACCAACCTACGGCTTGAGTACCACTTATAGATTCTAAAACTGCATTTTATATAGCTCTTTGATGCAGAGAACAATCTATCCCAATAGACGTTATGTGCATCACAAAATGATGGAACATAGCGGCATAAACAGAGATGTCGTCTGCAAAGCAAGAGGACATTATAAACTTGTTTCGTCCCGCTTAAGACCAGGACATAACTCAACGTGTGATTTCTTACATGATGAAGTATGTACAAATGTTAAACTTTCACTCACAGTAACAATATATTATCGTTTCATAAGACGCGTTTTACAGTACGTGCTCTACCATACACTACACGTTCCTGTAAGAATTGTTAGTGTGTGAATGTTTTGTTTTGTTTTGTTACTGTTTTCAGCAGATTCTGAAGGATGTAGGTTGCAGTAGGTACTGGGAATTGAAGAAGCTTGCACAGGATAGAGTAGCATGGAGAGCTGCATCAAACCAGTCTCAGGACTGAAGACCACAACGACAACTGTTTTAACATGGAGTAATGTTTCAGACAATATTTACATTTGAACATTAAAGTTGTGCTGCACACTATTGTGATGTTATGAGTCAATAAAACTGTTCCTCCGATAATCCGACGTTTTTTGCGTTCCGATTTTACTCTCGGTCCTGTAGGGAACGAATTAGCGAGGTTCTACTGTAAAAGGATCGATGACTATTTTTCTGCTGTGTGTGAGGATGTATTATGAAAGGTGGGTAGCAGCTTGTCGTTACACCATAAACAGCCTTCTTGGAGTTATAATATTTACAAACTCTAGAAGTTTTAAAATTGTTTCTTTTTCGATGCTCCACTTATTATTTTTGACTTCCTAGCATTTACCCCATCGTTGTTTTCATTATTTAGCAAAACTATTTTATTTTAACTCGGCGGCCGGATGTTTTTCCTGTTAACACAATCGGCAGTTAACCTAACAGGGAGAAACTATTAGCGGCATCTCGCTCTGGATCGTGTAAACTGCAACTGAGTATGTATCTTCTTACACAGTGATCTGGGAACAGCTTAAAGTTGCTGTAAGCGAGCGTTGAAAAACGCCTAAAAGCCACCACACTTAGTCAGGCCAGACTGCTAGAGGACCAGTCCTTTCTTTGCTGCACGCATTCAATCTGGGTCTAGCTTATCTGCATGACTTGTAGGTTAGCGTACTGCATATTAAGGTACTGGAGCATATCCATCTCATTAGCTTCGTTACTGAACCGATGGCCATTAAAACTGCTACATCAGAAAGGATCTCTTGTAACGAAATATTGTTTATTATATGTGTACCGTGCTATAAGAAGAATGGGCCATTAAGTCTGTAGTTGGCTCTAAGCACTATGAGACTTAACGTCTGGGGTCATCAGTCCCTTAGACTTAGAACTACTTAAACCTAACTAACCTATCGACATCACACACATCCATGCCCGAGGCAGGATTCGAACCTTGTAAGAGGTCCGAGCAGATGTAATTTTATGTAAGAGGTCCGAGCAGATGTAATTTCGATGTATTGCTCATGCGCTGCCTGCGATATCCAAGGTATAAGAGAATCGCTGACCAGAGAGCAGTGTTGACTGAGTAGGAACTGTGTAGCTGTAGCAGTAAGTTGTTGCTAGTCTGCGCTAGTCTGTGTCTGGTCTGGAGTCTGCTCTGGTCTGGTATAGTGTATCATGTTGGCTGGGCCGGTCACAGTGCAGCGATGCCGGAGCCTGAGTATTATTGTATAAGGTAAAAAGCAGCCTCGCGCATATCTAGTAATGTATCTGAACTCCCATGTAAATTTTTAAAAAAATGTACTAACAATAATCTTTGTTATATAAAGTAATTTTTTACAAGCATTCATTTCAATTTAAAGAATTTACTAATTTCTCCAATCCATGATCATTCTGAGTGTTGCAAAAGAAAAATCAGTTGCTTCCTTTCATAAATGACAAATCTATCGGCCAGCATTGCACAGAGGTGTGCCGGAAAAAGTTATTGTAAGAGCTGATAGTTGGCGACTTTATTGAGGTAAGAATTTTTCCTTTATTTATTCAGAATGATCTTACAGGGCCGTGACGCAGCACTGCTGTCGTCCTAAATTTACCGGGTTATTGAATTTATTTTTCTATTACGAGGTTTAGGAATTTTTCTGTTTCGAGCTTACATTAAATGAGAAAAGAATTTTGTGGGTACATTAAATGGGAACCAATTTTGTTCTGAGGTTACATGAAAAATAGAATCATATTACTATTATTATTTATTAAATTTTGTGGGGAGGTTACACTAAAATTAGAATCACTATCCATAATATTTATTTATTTTATTATTTTTTGTGGGGAGGTTACGAATGAGAAAGAATTTTGTGGGCAGGTTACACTGAATGAGGATATTTATTTATATTATTTATAATAAAATGTTGTGGGGTGGTTACACTTGGCAACAACCGGCCAGGATCGTATTTCTTTGTGAATCTCTGAGAAGTAGTCATGTATCTGCTCTTATTTACTTAAATGTAGTTTGCATCTGGCGCAACGCATTTACTAATTTGTCACTCTTTCTTTCACACATCATCGGCAATTTATTGCTTCTTGTTTTAATTGTATTTGTTCCATCTTTGCTTTGTCATTGTTTCATTTTTATGTTTATTTTTGATTTGGAAAAAAATGCCGCGAAAAACTGTTAACAGTATATCGCGATGTGCAATGAGTGAAATAGCCGACTCGAATAATTTGACCGATAATACTTGCGACACTCAGTGTCTTAATGATAGTCCTCCATTTACAGACAATCAGTGCTTACCGATCACTGGTATTGATTTTAATTCGAATGATGAGCAAACAAATTCAACTATGTCCACAGTGAATGTGACAATTGATGACGCGGCACATTCCGTTACATTGAACGCAGCTCAGTTTGTCACACCCGGTTTGCAAAATTTGAATTGTGAGCAAATAATTGTTTCTAACGAAGGTGAACAATGTACTCAAAGTACGTCAAATTTATTTGATTCCGATTTAGCAACCACCAGTGCACATCCGATAGGCAAACCTTTTTGTGAATCAGAGAATGACCAAATGGTTACACAAAACGTGACAAATGCAGACACACCACCACACAGCTCAGAGAACAGAGTCGCTAATTTTGTCTTGCATCAAATTATGGCATTATTGCTACAAATTAATGAAAACAATGAAAAACAAGTCAACAATTAAAATCAACTTAATGAAAGTCTTAAACAGTCTAAGAAAGAACAAGACAACAATTACAAACAACTTAATGAAAAACTAGACAACAATTCCAAGCAGTTGAATGAAAAACAAGACAGGTCGATCGAACAAATTAATGAGAACTTTAAACATATTAATGAACAGATTGCAGCCATTGCCGTGCAATGTCATGATACTAAAGAACAATTACGTGAGGAAATTAAGGCTTGTGCTAGGAATAGTAGTGAAGAAATTAGATCTGTGCCTCAAGAATTAAATAATGCAGCTACAACGAAATTACTGAGAGAAGAAATTAGTGCAGTCGTTAAATAATGCTCTGAAAAAGCAACACAGCTACGCGACGAGTTTAAATTAATGTCAGCAGAACTTTCACGCACACTGGATGCAAAAGTAGACGCGAAATTTGACCAACAGAACAGGCAAATTGAAGAATGTTTTAATCACCACCTACAAAACAGTGAAACGCGTTACCGTAAATTTATACAGGAACAGAATAAAGTAAAGCAACAAGTCATTGAAACAATTACTGCACACAGACGGGAAGATAAGCGTAAATTGTTTACGAAAGTAAAAACATACGTAGACAACAATACTGCTACAGTGTCAGACGAAATTAATACTATCAAACAGTTGAACACCGAATTACATGATGAAATCTCTGATCTTAAAACAAAAAGAGACACACACACAGTAGACTTTCAGACAGTGACCGACAGACTGGAACAATTAGAACTGATACAGGATCCCGATGCCATCAAAGCAGACGTTAAAAAATTGAACGAAACCACACGTAAAATACAAAAACAATTTAACGCTTGTGATAGTAAAAACGATGATCAGGTAAAAGTACTGACTGAAAAATATGATGAATTGGCCAGTCGTACTGATGTTATCCAAAGTAATAATGACACCAAATCAGACGATACTTCACCAATTTTGTTTAATCAAACACCCGAATTCCAAAATTTACAGCAGACAATCAGTGAGATAAGTTCGTCCAGTAATACATTACGTAGAAAATTGTCATCTTTACAGCAAGAGGTGACGGAGATGAAAAATATTTCAGTCACTAACACGTCACAGCATAGGCCACATTGCGAACATTTGTCAGACTCACACAGCCAGTATAATTTAGGTAATTTACAGAGAGTACGTGAGTTAAATTTCGAAAAGTCACAGACAAACAGACTAGGATACAATCATGAACCTGTTCAGACATTCAGAGACGAAAATTTTGATTATAAGCAATTTTTATCCGTGAAAAAATCTAAGGTATTTAAAAATGACAGATCACAGGTACACGCTTTGGACTGGATACGACAATTTGCTTTTGTATTTTCACCGGCATTGCCTGTAACGAAAAAACTAAAATTTGTTTGCAGCGCGTAATAGACCTCAGGGGATTCATTACGCTTCGATGAATATGTGCTGTAGCGTGCACAGGGCCCCGAGCCGTAGTAGTGCTATTTCATCTTTAGTTTTCTGCACTGCTGCCTTCTCTTTTACTATCCTTTATATCTATCAAAACAGCTCTTCAACTATCGATCTATCTATAATTAGGAATTAGTAAAGAAACCTGATATGACAAGTTTTGCCGAAAGTGACAATTTTCATTAGACACTCCAGAACTATCAGCGTAATTTTAATGAAAGACAGAAGTGTAATCACCAGTATGTACAAAATTCTCAGCTATCGCAGACGCATTTTGGCAACAATAGAGGGTTTTCCTCGCAACAGCATCAAAGCCAGCCGGTTAGCATACCTAACCAACAATGTAGTCTGCAAGGTCAACCAAGCTTTAATGTTTCGCCGCCTACACGTATAGCATCGGCTCCGCCAAATAGTAACGCACAGCAGCAAGGAAATCAGTACGTACAGAAAACACACCATTTCAACTCATATCGCATTGCACCGTATAGAAATGACTATCATGACAGACGTAAAAGTAATGAGCACAATTTTCAGCGTACGTTTAATAACAGTCGGTCTTACCAGCAGCAAAATCATCCGCAACAACAGATTACCATGAATGAACCAGACAGTCGGTATCATCCTGAACCTAATGCATCAGGACGAAATAACAGACCAGTACAAATAGTCGAAATGCCACAGCATCCTCCCGCAAATAATAGCACGTCAGATAGAATTTGACTACATACAGTACAGGTTGCATCTTCCAGCAACGCAAGCAATACTTTTGACACAAAGAATTTTGTTCACGAATATGTTATTACTTTTGACGACATCCGAGACGCTCTTTTGCAGGAGAGACCACTTATTCAAAACACCATTTTACACCCTGTCACTGAAGTAAAGATTGGGTCATTTAGATTTTCAGCAGTAATCGATTCTGGATCACCTATGTCAGTTATAAATGAGGAAACTTTCAACGAATGTAACAAAGAGAATACCTATCCTACGCTACCATTAGGCAAAATTAAAGTAAAAGGAACAGTATCTGGTAAAGGAGTAGATGTAAAATTACAGACACACTTATCATTTTGTATTGCAGGTCATACATTTCACTCAAATTTTTGGATTGTTCCCTTATTGACAACAGACGTTATTTTAGGTACGAATTTTCTGGTACAACACGACGCAATTACTGACTTTCAAAATTCCTATTTAATGTTAAAGGATGAAAATGTACAACTGGCTGTAGAATTTCTGCACTCTTTATCAGCATAAGAACAAACAATTAATCGTACAGAGGTCATTTCCACATCACGTAACATAGACTGTCATTCCACATTGTTCACAGATACGTATGTACACAACTATAATACTCCACTCAAAGCCGACTATGACGTTATACAAATGATTTCTGATAAAGCTAAACAGAGCAGCGCAAATACAGACGACGAACGCACGCAACTACGCAAAATTCTTTTACAGCAAGCTCCATTTTTTGACAACGTTCCTGGTACTACGTCCGGTTTTATGTATGAATTTCAAGTTAAACAGCACGACACGTTTAAAGCCAAACATTATCCCATTCCGTATATTCACAGAGAACAAGTTAAGAAGGAATTGCAAGCTATGCTTGACCAAGGAATTATTGAACCGGCAGTTAGTCCGTACATAAACCCACTCCATATTGTTAAGAAACAGGATGGTTCACTTCGCCTCGTACTTGATTCGCGTCACATCAGTGACATTATTATTAATGAAACAGATCGGCCACAGACACTAGAAGAACTTCTACAGAAATTTCATGGTACTGCTATTTATTCCACATTAGATTTGATATCTGGATTTTGGCAAATTCAGCTCCATCCGAACTGCAGAAATTACACAGCTTATCTCTGTTTTGGTGACTGTTATCAATTTTGTAAATTACCGTTCGGTTTAACTATTTCTTCAGCAGCATTTATTCGCGGATTGAATACTATACTTCCGACAGAATTAAAAGACAGAATCACAACGTATGTAGACGACATTCTTATTGCAGAAGCTAACTGGTCTGAATACAATCTGATTCTTGAACAACTGTTACGAACTTTTCGTGCACAAGGACTCACATTTAATCTTAGCAAATCGCACTTTGGTGAAACTTCTATAAAATTTCTTGGACATGTAATTTCAGCAGAAGGCATTGCGCCTGACCCGGAAAGACTTCAAGCTTTACGTGACATTACTGTATCTACGACGAAGAAACAAGTACGCAGCTTTCTGGGTTTAATTAACTTTTTTCGTAGATTTATTCATTACTCTGCTTTAGACACCCCTAGATTATGTGAATTGACGAGTAAAAACAGTATTTGGTTCTGGGATAGTCAAGCACATTCTGAATTTGTCAATCTGAAACAAGCTTTGTTGAATGCACCACTTTTATCACATCCAGATCTTACTAGAAATTTTTCCATTGCCACCGACAGTTCTAACAACGCTTTAGGCGTACACATTTTTCAGGAAATTGAAGAAGATGGTTCTACAGTAATTAAAAACATCGCTTTTGCGAGTCGCATTCTGTCACCTGCTGAACGAAATTATTCTCTCACAGAACCTGAAACATTATGTGTTGTATGGGCATTTTCTTTATGGAAGACATACTACCCTTTACACAGATCATAGAGCTATACAGTTTTCACTTTCCGCTAAATTTACACACGACAGATTAAGCAGATGGAAACTTTATTTACAGGAATTTAACTTTACAATTGTTCACATTCCCGGTACACAAAATATTGTAGCAGACGCACTATCCCGTTCTCTCAGCAACAATCAGCAAGACATCGGAACCAACTTCAGCCAAGCAAATTTTAGCGTTATGTATATTCAATAAGTGGCATTTGAAAATATCATTTCGTCGTCATTACGAGACATGGCACAACAGCACAGTAAAGACAACGTATGGAAATAAATTAAACAGCTTTGGCAAGATAGGAATAATGTTACCATCAGAAACCATTACACTGTACGCAATAATATTCTGTTTCGCCGCTCTCACCCCGACAGCAACAATTGTTTACTATGTATTCCTGACGAGCTTGTTAACAAATTAATTTGGTATACTCATTTAAGTTACGCACATTACGGAGCCAGAAAATGCTTTCTTATACTGAAACAAAACTGTTATTTTGCCAACATGGAGAAACGTATACGACGAGTTTTAGCGTCATGTAAAATCTGCCAGAAAGCTAAGTCAGACACGACTTCACATATTCCTCCGTTACATCCCATTGTACCTGTGAAATTGAGACACATGGACGCTGTAGACATTTTTGGTCCGATTCCCAGAACTAATAGAGGTTTTTGCTACATCTTTGTCGCAGTTGAATTCACTTCGAAATTTGTTACCTTCACTCCGTTACACAAAGCTACTGCTAAATCTGTTTCGAAAGCAGTTATAAAACATTTTCTATTTCATGTAGGACATGTATTGAAAGTAATTTCCGACTATGGATCACAGTTTCGATCTGATATATGGATACGTACGTTACAAACAAGAAACATTTCTCCAATTTATATATCCAAGTATCACGCTTCTTCGAACCCTTGCGAATGACTAATGAAAGAAATTGGTAAACTGTGTAGAATATACAGCCATAAAAGACATATTGATTGGGACACACACATACTCTCATTCCAGGATGTAATTAATTCCATACCGAATGAATCTACTATGCTATCTCCGACTGTTATACTGAAAAATGTTGAACCACCTAACAAAATTAAAGAATTAGTATCCTCTCCTACATCTAATCGACTACGACACCATGAAATAATTGACATTGCGCTGAGCAACATCAAACGTGCAGCAGAGCGCCGGAGAAGACAGCAAAAACTGGTTTGTACACGCCGTGACTTTCACATTGGACAGAAGATATTAGTATGTACACACTATCTATCCAACACAGGAAAGAATAGATGCAGTAAATTTGAGCTTCTATACGCAGGTCCATATCGAATTCGCAGCATTCCTCACCCCAATGCAGTACACGTCGAAACTTTGATGACCTGAAAAAGCAAAGGCAATCACCATGTCTCCAATATTAAACCCTTTATTGAATGAACATACTTTATGATTTATCACTCTGTAATGCCATTTCCTGATTTTTATATGACCAATGATGCAATTATATTTATGTGACTACTTACTGATTATCATATTTTTTCTTGGCAAGTGCCCGGCAAGATAAGGTTAGCAGGTCGCTTTTCTTGTCATTACACATCAGACCGTGCACATTTTTCCAGATAAACTTACATATCTTATGACCACTTAAGCAATTATATTTACGTGACTACTTACTGATAATTATCATATTTTTCTTGGCAAGTGCCCGGCAAGGTAAGGGTAGCAGGTCGCTTTTCTTGTCGTTACACATAAGACCGTGCCCATTTTTCCAGATAAACTTACATATTTTATGACCAATTATGCAATTCTATCTAGTGACGTATTAATTTTATCAAATTCTTTCTCCATTAAAGTCTTCAACTCTCGCCTCTATCAACTACACAACATAGAAGCTGAACATAAAGAAAGTCATATCTTGTCATTATATATCAGACTGTGCACATTTTCCATTTTTAAGTATGTATGATTGTTTTCCTGGTTTGTTTGTATGCACTACGAAATCTTTAAGATATAACAAACACCAGTTGACTTTGACATTTTGCCTTATGATGTCTCAATATCGTGACTATTTTACATTTTTTTTTTTTTTTTGCTACTACACTATGTCACTCTGTGTACATTTTTGCACCTGAACACTGTCTATGTTTTTGACACAATACGTTTTCTGTCATGCTATGCTGCATACTTAATTATAGCACTAGAAACAAGTTTTTATTTAATGGGTATATGATTTAAATACAAGATATTAATCCATATTCATTATTTTCAGAAAGCAATAACGTGTAAAAGAAATAAATTAAACAAACCACAGTGGATTACTATTAAATGGGAATTTCACCTTCGGAATGAACGAAAGAAGATGCAATACCTCGTCATGAAGAGTAAATGAATCTAAATTAACAAGCATTAACAAGAATATACTATACACATCGTATGATAGCAGTCTTAACTAATTTTTGTTTCTTTCAGAATACGAGGCGATTGATGCAGGCTGTCAGACAGAACTACACATCTTAGTTTTAGTGATGAAATATATTGAAATACGAATCTCTATACTATGAATAGTTGTATGAAGTAAATGGTGATATGAATATTGAAGTGTCTTTTTTGCGGATGTTAATGAATGGTGATGAATAGTTATATGAAGAATATGCTAATATGAATAATGAGGATTTTCTTTGCAGGTGATGATAGTAATGAAGTTATGGTAATATGAATAATGAAGTTTTTCCTTGCAGATGAGAATAATGATGAAGTTTATATATATTTACTATTAGTTAAGAGATGCTATGTTGTTATTTAAGTATTTGTTGCAGTTCGTTTTGACAATATCTCTTATGTCACATGATATAATGACTGAATGTTTTGGAAAGGACAGCTAGAATACATACATATTGAGTACATGTTTCATTACCTGTTAATTCGAAGTTCACTACTTTTCAGCATAATATGCGTTTCTTCTCTCAGCTTAATAATTCATTTTGTATTTTTCCAGAAATTACTGCAATATTCGTTTGTCCTCTCCATCCTCATGATCATGGAGCACTATATTTGGTTTTTGCTCTAATTCTACGTTGGTGTACCCTGTAGGAGTGTGGTGTTGACACATCATGCTATTCACCATCTTGAACGATGGAGATGTTATTATGGTCCCACTGTTTGGTGTACCTAATGTACTACCAAAATGATAACATTGAATATTAATACGACATTTCAGTGTCTTGGTTACACTGATTAATACTTCAGGGAAGAGAACTTCAGATTGTCTCACTTGGTGTTGTGCTTCTGTAGAAAGATATGGACTTTCAGTGCTGCTACGTGCAACCTACTGTGCTACGACCATGATGCAATGCTTCCCTTTCCTATCCTAGTTCTTGTAAAATGGTAAAAAATAAATACAGAGCGTGTGCACTTTATGTCATTTGTTAATATGATTTGTACTCATTGCGAATACATTTTTTCATTGCTAGATATGTTCTGTACTACAGTGCATATGCACTTTATGTCAAATTGTTAATATGTTTTGTACTCATTGTGTGTACATTTTTTTCTTGCTAGATATGTTCTGTACAACAGTGCGTATGCACTTTATGTCATTCGTTAATATGTTTTGTACTCATTGCGTATACATTTTGTCATTTCTTGATATGTTCTGTACTCAGTGCATGTGCACTCTATTTCATTTTATGTTCTGCACTTATATATATATGGTGTATATATATATATATATATATATATATATATATATATATATATACTCTGTGACTGCTAACTTAGTTAATTAAGAAAAAATTGTTGCTCATGGCAAGTCCAATTGACTAACCATCACTGCCAAATTTTTGCCCCCCGCCCCCTGTGGAGGGTTATGTAAGAGGTCCGAGTAGATGTAATTTCAATGTATTGCTCATGCACTGTCTGCGATATGCAAGGTATAGGAGAATCACTGACCAGAGAGCAGTGTTGACTGAGTAGGAACTGTGTAGCTGTAGCAGTAAGTTGCACTAGTCTGCGCTAGTCTGCACTAGTCTGTGTCTGGTCTGGAGTGTGCTCTGGTCTGGTATGGTGTATCATGTTGGCTGGGACGGTCACAGTGCAGTGATGCCGGAGCTTGAGTATTATTGTATAAGGTAAAAAGCAGCCTCACGCATATCTAGTAATGTATCTGAACTCCCATGTAAATTTTTTAAAAAATATCCTAATAATAATCTTTGTCATGTAAAGTAATTTTTTTACAAGCATTCATTTCAATTTAGAGAATTTACTAATTTCGCCAATCCATGATCAGTCTGATTGTTGCAAAAGAAAAATCAGTTGCTTCCTTTCATAAATGACAAATCTATCGGCTAGCATTGCACAGAGTTGTGCTGGAAAAAGTTATTGTAAGAGCAGATAGTTGGCGACTTTATTGAGGTAAGAATTTTTCCTTTATTTATTCAGAATGATCTTACAGGGCCATGACGCAGCACTGCTGTCGTCCTAAATTTACCAGGTTACTGAATTTATTGTCTTATTACGAGGATTAGGAATTTTTCTATTTCGAGCTTACATTAAATGAGAAAAGAATTTTGTGGGTACATTAAATGGGAACCAATTTTGTTCTGAGGTTACACAAACATTAGAATCAAAATCATTATTATTATTTATTTAATTTTTTGTAGGGAGGTTACAACCTGCGACCACAGCAACACCACAGTTCCGAACTGAAGCACCTAGAACCGCTCGGCCACAGCGACCGGCAGCAAGTATAGCGGCTGCAAAATTTTGCACACATTTCAGTCACTTCTGCAGCAACAATGGCTAGTGGTGGAGTGCCAAGGTCTCGACAGTCCACCACGATACATTTTCAGTGGGTGAGAGATCTGGAGAATAAACTCTGTATACTGATAGTCTAACATTCTGCATGGTGTCTGTTTGCTCTATATCTTGTCTCCCTACCACTTTCGCGCAACGATGCTCTGAGCATGTTTTTTAGGGAATTGACTAGTTTGAACCTGGGACCTGTTGCTGGTAAGGAGACGCCAAACCACACGTGACATGTAGAGATCAGAAGAGTTCAGTGAGACTAGCGATGATATAACCAAATACTTAATGATTTCAGCGTCAGCTGCACTGCACTCCCTGTAAAAGAATTTGAATACTAACTAAATTTAGTGGAAGGGGTTCAAGGCTTTCCTATTTTTAGTTAGCTGGTAAAATAACGACGAAAAGCAGTTAAGTTTACCATTGGAAATTTTATTCTACTCACGAAACATTGTTTATAAATTGCTCTATTGATAAAAGGAAATGTTTTAATACAGGATGGTAAAAACCAACTGTGTTCGACAAAAATGTGAATGAATATTCCCTGAATGGGTTTCCAAGTTCTACAATGGATAGAAGGATGACCTGTGCCATATCACATCTATAATCTAGGTTTAAATTAAGGTTCACAAAAGAGAAAACTATCAAAATGATCTACAGTGACCCTCAATTATCTTTAACTACTTATCTAACTTTTCGTAAATTACAGTGGCTGATGTGGCTTCTCAATAAATATATAACAGAAAAGTCATCGCGTTTCAGACTTTTACTTCAAGTGGCAAATGTGAACACCATGAACTTAAGCTCTGCCTACAATAATTCTGTCCATCCAATGAGAAACGTTATACTTTTCGTGGTGGGGCAATGTTTCTAAAGTTTGCAACGTAACAGAGACGCGAAAAAATCTCACGTTAAAACTTGCAGCTGGTGTGGTCCTTTTAGTGTTATCGTAAGATCTATACCGTTCTTCTAGAGGGCTCTAGCTTTTAACAAGGGCTGGGGGTGGTCCTGACGTAACAGAGACGCGAAAAAGTCTCATGCTAAAACTTGCGTCTGGCGTGGTCCTAGCGGTTAGCTCGCGACGTGTCCCTCCCTTATCGTAGGGCCTTCCAGCTTAACATGGTTCTGCTCTCAGCTTCTGTTCTCGTTTCTCCCCTTGGAACTGCGTCTGTCTCACTGTGGGAAGGTATGACATGCATTTAGGCATTCTTGTGTTAGTCTGCGGTATTCCATTTGCTCAATCGTTACTCGTATTACTTTGGTTAATTTAATGTCACGATTTATTCGGAGCTATGTGACATAATACTGGATATGCTTATGAAGTCAGGGTTTTCATGGAAGGAGTAGGATTTGCCTGATACCGTACATATCACCACCCTTCGAACTTAATTTTTGCACTGAAGTTAGGCAATGATTCAATCGTTGTCTAAGTCAAACAAAAATTATTCCGTTATCTAAATTTTGTTGCCTACTGTTAATCCACGTTACTCTGTTGAATGCTAGTTTGTATTACTAATGTATATTTTTATATTCTTCCACATTATTATCAAAACTATGTTCATATTGACAAGGGAATAATATTTTTATTCTATTATAATTATTATTTTTAATTATTTTCTTTCTTTATTTAATTGTGAAGTTTGTTTTTTAAGAAATTATTTATCGAAAGTGAGGAGTCTTTCACATCGATTTTCTTAGAAATACTGTTTTTATAAATGTAGTAATTAAGTAAAATCCATTCCTAACACATTTTCTAAATATCATGTACAAGTAAAATGTTTTTGTTTGTAGACACTCATTTCAATGATGTTACACTAACAAAAAAGAATTATTTCCAAGAATTGCTTTGACAAATAAATATACCTTCATCAGTATTGAGATATTATCCTAACAAATGCTACAAATATTAAAAATAGGGAAAACATCCAACAAGATAATTTTTTATTCTTTGTTTTTATAAGGAGAAAATAAGTAAAATATAGTTATTCTTATGAATATTTTTATGAGGAGAAAATAAGTGGCATATAGTTTTAGTGTTCATTATGCCTTACTTTTGTTCTTTATATACCGTCCATTTCAGATATAATGACTTATTTTTATCGATAGTCTATTTTTTACTTAAGTCCATAGTCAATGAGTGTTATATTGTACTTTATTAGCTGTCTGGTGTGCTTAACTTATTTAGTTTTTCACACGTTTCTTCTGCACAATTCTTACATCACATAATTAGATTTCACACATTCACACAATCCTATGAATGTTTAAGCATGAGGTTGGCAAATGCTTTTTGCACGAAGGTGATGGACTCGAGCGAGATGGATGTGGGCAAGTATTTGATGTACAGCTTCGTTCGTCATTCCTTGTTGGCTTTGCTAGTGTGTGTTGCTGTTGTGGAGGTCCCATAATGGAATGGAGCTGTGAGTGCAGAATCTCGTGGTTTACTGGCTTTGTATGCGTGCAAGTCGTCATTATGTGTCGCTGAAAGGGTCGTTTTTCGTTGTAATACTTCGCAGACGACTCAATTACAATAGGATAGGGATTTGGGAAGGTATGTTGTCTATTGTTCACCCATCTTCTTTCTTGCTCTCAATCTTGCGAATCTTCAACTTCTGTTCTTCCTGCTTTTCCTCTGCTTCTTACTTGCTTCCCGGTTCTTCTCTGGGCAGGATATGGAAATATTTATTGAGAACTAGTTGCTTTGAAGTTCTCCTCTTAGTAACAGTTTGATAAATTCTTTGGGCGTGTCACTTTTACTTTGTGGAAGTTTTCTTCAGTTTCATGCATTAGCGTGCTGTTTAATAGCAGTAGTGTGACTTTTAGACATATTTTGTTTGCCAGTGGTAGCTTGCCCAAGTGGTCTTCTCGTCAGGCCGGTTTTTGCTCGCTCCGCTGAGTGGGGTCGTTCCGAGACCCTTCTGGTGTTCGGTGTACTGTCGTGTCTCTGCAGGGTTCCGCAACTGTGTGGTTCCGTGTTCTATCCCAGCAGGGTTCCACTTAGTGGGCGGATTTACGACCCACTTCTGATACAAGGGCCTCCTGTTGGTCTTGCTGTCCTTTCCTTTCTCTCGACACTTCTGCCTTGTAGGAATCGTGTCTTGCTAATTACGTCCTTTCCTTTCTTGGTACTTCTCATGTTGCAACTTGTGGGTCGTTGCATCTCGTCCTTGCTGGAGTTTTTACAATGGTTCTTACAAAAAGTTTTACTTGTAATCATCTAACATATATCTAGTACCTACACTGTTTTACGCCTTCTTAAAAAGCTTTACAAATTTCGGCGCCCTTTCCATGTTACAATTCTAAGATATTTTGAGTCTTAACTTCTACAAATATCCTCAAATTCGTTTTTCTTATTTTTGTGTAGTGTCGTGGTGTATAGCATTTTAGCATTTCATGCTGTTAGACTATCTACGCTTTATCCCTTCACCTTAATCTATGGTACTATTGGTGTTATTTTTGTTTTTGTTTTTATTGAAACTACTTTCTTTTTCCCACCTTCCTCTCTCTTCATTCTTCTTTCTCCTGACTATCTTTTCTGCAACATAATCTTGAAATATTGTGCTGATTATTTACCAGTAATAAAATTAATCTTCAAACTTGTACTGAAAGTGTTTAATACTGCCAGTGTTAGGTAAAAATAAATCTGCTTTACTGTGTTCCGAAATACCTTGACCTTCTTGAAATTTTTCGTCGATTTCTTTATGGACTTCTAACATGAGTTAAGGCGATTCCTCCTTTTGTGCGTGCCATTCTAAATCTTCATCCTCTTTATCTCGTGTCATTCTTAATTGTTTGTTTATAACTGGTATTTCTTCTAATTTTAGCTTTTGCTCAGAGAGAAGTGTGACAATCCCGAATGTTACGCTACCTTTCCCCATATCTATTATCGCTCGTCTCTCATTTAAAAAATCTGCACCTATAATCAAATGTACAGTTAGTTTAGGTATAATCACGAAGTTGGCTTCGATCTTTTGACCTTGACACGAAAGAGTTAACCTTGTTTGTCTCGTAACTTCCGCAGCATTGTTTCTAATAGGACCTGTTACTTTAATCTTACGTGTTTTCAGAACTGGCAATTCCTCATTGGCGTTACACTGCATGAATAAATTTTCTGAGATCGCAGTCAGTTCACTTCCGCTATCAATTACAATATTGAGTGGGATGTGCTTTACCATGGCCTTCACAACTGGTTGAATTTGAAAGGGTTGGTTCTGTTCTTCTTCTTCTTGTATCAACGAATCCTCCACTGAATCATACATGAGGCTTTTTAGGAATTTCCCTTGTGAATTCGAACTTTCTGTAGGATAAGCTTTGACTGCTACTTCTCTCTCTCTTATTTCCTCTTCTCTATTTCTTCTTTCATTTACGCTTTCTTCAACATCCTCTACTTTTTCCTCATCCTCATCTATCTTCTCGTTCTTCGTCGCTACTTCCACATAATCGCAGCTAAGTGCTCTAATTATGGCTTTATAACTTCCTTCATTATATACGTTGGGTTGTGTGCCCACTCATAACTTATTTTCAACTTCTGTCAACTGCACATTATCCTCATTGAATTCGCTTTCCCTGGTTTCCATCTCAAATAGCTCTGCAATACTCATTACTTCGTCCTTTCCTCCTACATTCGTTGTGCATGCCTCTTGTAATTCATATTCCTCGTCAGTATTCTCCCAATTAATTTCGTCCCAACACGATATTGTTATTTTCTTGTTTTCGTTTTCGTCTGGTCCCTGCGGATTTGTATCTTCCTTCTTCTCTTCTCGTGATAAGATTTCTACTTCTCTGTTCAAGGTGCT
The DNA here is from genome assembly GCF_021461385.2 of Schistocerca piceifrons. Lineage (NCBI taxonomy): Eukaryota > Metazoa > Arthropoda > Insecta > Orthoptera > Acrididae > Schistocerca > Schistocerca piceifrons. The sequence continues at coordinate 952,495,614 of NC_060138.1, forward strand.
GCAATTGTCCTGGGTCGGTGCGTCATTCTCTTTGGCATGGGCGCTTAGCTGTCAATTCGAACGTTTATCGGGGTTTGGTGGTCTTACCTCCACCTCTTCTATTTCTATTCTCTTTTCTCTTTTCTTGTTCATCTTGTTGATAGTGGTTTCTTTGTTGATAGTTTTTCGGTCTGTTGGTTCTCCAGTACCCGTTCCGGTTGTCGTTATTACCCCTGTAATAGTTGTTGCCGTTCCTGGGTGAATTATAGTTATTGCCATATTCTCTTCTAAATCCATAACCGGTTCTTTGTTGAAATCTATTGTCGTTTCTTGGTGCGAAGTTAACACGTGGTTCGTAATTATTGTTTCTTCGTACTGTGTGGATTCCACTGCTTTTTGCTTTCGTTTTCACGTGCACTTCGTCTTTTTCTAGCGTCATCTTCCGAAAATATGATCTCTAGTTCCCTTAGAATACCTTTAAATGCTTCGACGTCATTGCCTCCGTGACCTACTAATGAGTGCTGGTACTTCAATGGTAGCTTCATCGCGCATAATTTAATCAACTCTCCGTCACTGTATGGTATATCTATGCATTGATTTTTCTATGCCATTAATTCGGAAAATTTCACGGGACTCTTCTCTCCTGAATTTTCAAAATGTGGGTTCTGTAATAATTCGTCCTTCACTCTGTTCTGTGCTTCGCTGGACCAATATCGTGAGAGAAATTTCTCTCTGAAATCTTCGTACGATCGGCATGTCGGTGCAACATTCTGCATGGTTTCTGCGACTGTCCCTGACATGTGTGCACATATAAAGTCTAATTTGTGTGCTAGAGTCCAGTGTTCTGGTAATCCTACTCGGAATTGATCAGTCAAAGTTCGTGGATGTAATGAGTTTCCTTCTCGAAAGTGTTGAAATTTTCTGACTGTGAGGGAATGATTATTGTCGTACTTTGTCATGGTTCCATATGAAATTCGCGATTCTTCGCCACTTTTGTTTCTGATCATTTCTCCCATCGTTCTTTCCGGTTGTGGTAGATCCATTGGATATTGTCCACTGCAACTTTCGCCTACCCTTGCGTAGTATTGTTGGAGTGGTACGCAATAATTTTCTTCCATCGGTTGTGAACGTGTAGCTAAATGCATTGCACTGTACTCTTCACGACCTGGCATTCCATTGTCACGTATTGGTTCGGTATCTTGTCTGGCTAACCTTGCCGCTTCATTGCACGATCCAGACTGTCTTGAAACATACATTTGTGGTTCTGCATGTGTTTGTGGTGCCGTTTGTTCATCAAGAGTTTCGAAACGTGTTTGTTGCGGTACAGGCTGTCTGATTTCACGTATGTTACTTTCGGCCTGTGATTGGAATCGCAAATGCTTAATATCTTCGTTAATTGCTTGTTTTTCCGGTGCTGTTACAGATACGGATGTGGTTGCAGACTCAGTGCTTGTTCGATCCTGTTCACTACGCTCTTCAATAGTTTGCAACAACTCTGTTCGCAATTTCTGAAATTGTTGCTTCGTTTCCGCTTCTATTTTGACTATGTGGTTAACATATCTTTTCAGTGCTGCTTTTGTGATACGTTTGTGTAACACACTGTTTTCAACAATTCCACGCGCTGTGCCTGCTGCTTGTCTAATAATTACGTTTATCTGTTTCTCTAGTTTCTTGACTTCTCCCTGGGTGTTGTTACGTAATGTTTTGATCTCGTCCTGAGTGTCATCACGCAATGGCTGTTCTCAATTGATTGTGACCTGTTATTAAGTTTCCTATCACTTCTCGAGATTCTTTTACCTCGTCTTCAATATGACTTAGGTGTAACTGAATTTTTTTGTTTTGTTCTTTAATCTCACGCATTTGTCTCGTGGTTTCTGCATTCTGAAATTGAATTTGGTTCGCTATGTCTTTATTTTGCCTTGTCATGGTTTCCGTAATTTGTTGTAACAATTCTGACAGATTGGTGGGTCCTATTGCGTTTTCTTCCGACGTCCTACGCTCTGTGTTTTCGCCCAATTGTTGGTTTGCAATCGATTGCATTGAACTGTACTGTAACACGTTTCTGCTCGCATTCCTTGTACTCTTTGCTGTGGGAGCTGTGATTACTTGTACTATGGGTTCTACGTATCAAGACGCAAGTTAGAATCCTCATCGACTGTCTCTCTACTTTCCTGCTCCTCTGTCGAATGCTGACTTATGTTTTCTATGCCTTGACGTACATTATCCTCGGTATGGTGCGTTATATGTCCTATTTCTCGCGATACTGCATCGTCTGTTGTACTGTCCTCTACTCCCTGTCCATTTTCATGCTGGGTCCCTACCTCAAATCGGTCAAGGTCTCGATCTGCCATTGCTAATCATTCCGAATCCCTTATTTTCTGTTTTAAAATTAAATCACGCGCCCTACTTCGAGTTAACATGCGCTCATACGATCTCACGCGTTTCATAAACTTTTTGTTCAGACGACTTGACAAACCATTCAGTTACTTTTTATGTCAGAACCAACTTGTCAACGATATATCCGCCACCTGCGCGCTTGCATTGGAGAGAAAACTTAATTCTAACAATTTTTAAAATTCATAACTTAATTATGCTATTGTCTCTGCTAGAATGTCGCACTTTTTATTGAATACTTTATTACTATCTATCGCTGCAGCTACTGTTTTCGACTACTTATAACGTTCAAAAATAATTTTTTTATTACGATAATTTTTAAACAGGATATTTTTCTGACCTAGTTAGGCATGTGGTCGACCTTCAATCGTGGTATTTTACCATCCTGGCAGGGTCGCAATTCTCTAACATTCTGCGTGGTGTCTGTTTGTTCTATACCGCGCAATGATGCGCAATGATGCTCTGAGCATGTTTTTTAGGGAATTGACTAGTTTGAACCTGGGACCTGTTGCTGATAAGGAGACGCCAAACCACTCGTGACATGTAGAGTTTAGAAGAATTCAGTGAGACTAGCGATGATATAATCAAATACTTAATGATTTCAGCGTCAGCTGCACTGCACTCCCTGTAAAAGAATTTGAATACTAACTAAATTTAGTGGAAGGGGTTCAAGGCTTTCCTATTTCTAGTTAGCTGGTAAAATAACGTCGAAAAAGCAGTTAAGTTTACCATTGGAAATTTTATTCTACTCACGAAACATTGTTTATAAATTGCACTCTTAATAAAAGGATATGTTTTAATACAGGATGCTAAAAACCAACTGCGTTCAACAAAAATGTGAACGAATATTCCCTGAATGGGTTTCCAAGTTCTACAATGGATCGAAGGATGATCTATGCCATATCACATCTATAATCTAGGTTTAAATTAAGTCTCACAAAAGAGAAAACTATCAAAATGGTCTACAGTGACCCTCAATTATCTTTAACTACTTATCTAACTTGTCGTAAATTACAGTGGCTGATGTGGCTTCTCAATAACTATATAACAGAAAAATCATCACGTTTCAGATTTTTACTTCAAGTGGCAAATGTGAACACCATGAGTTTTAATTGACGATCGACACTAGTATTACGCTAAAAGGGGGTGTAACAGAAGAGACTTCTGCAGTTCTGAGTGAAGCTTTATGCGCTGTTATGCGGCATCGCGTGCATTCATTACCTCGTTGGTGTTCGTCAGGGGGCGGCGGGCAACACAGCTCCGCTCACCTCGCCGTCTCGGAAGCAACCCTCACCTAACTTCTCCTTACTACAATTTACTGAAGTTGGTTTAAAAAAAACTATCTGGTTGTGTTTTCATCTGACCAATCAGGGTCTCAATGTTAACCTTAAGCTCCGCCTACAAAAATTCTGTCCATCCAATGAGAAACGTTATACTTTTCGTGGTGGGGCAATGTTTTTAAAGTTTGCAACGTAACAGAGACGCGAAAAAGTTTCACGCTAAAACTTGCAGCTGATGTGGTCCTTTTAGTGTTATCGTAAGATCTATACTGTTCTTCTGGAGGGCTCTAGCTTTTAACATGGGCTGGGGGTGGTCCTGACATAACAGAGACGCGAAAAAGTCTCACGCTAAAACTTGCAGCTGGCGTGGTCCTAGCGGTTAGCTGGTGACGTGGGTGTCCGTCCCTTACGGTAGGGCCTTCCAGCTTAACGTGGTTCTGCTCTCGGCTTCTGTTCTCGTTTCTCCCCTCGGAACTGCATCTGTCTCACGGTGGGAAGGTATGACATGCATTTAGGCATTATTGTGTTAGTCTGTGGTATTCCATTTGCTCACTCGTTACTCGTATTACTTTGGTTAATTTAACGTCACGATTTATTCGGAGCTATGTGACATACTACTGGATTTGCTTATCAAGTCAGGGTTTTCATGGAAGGTGTTGGATTTGCCTGACACCTTACAATAGCTCAGTGAGCCGTGGTGCCTTCACTTTATCTCTGGCGCCAGACGTTTGTTCACTCCTTGCCTTAGCTTTCTTTGTGTTGGCGAGATTGTTCATGTGAAGCTTAAAAGAGAGAGGGCTTAGACGGGCTGAGGGTCAGTTTTCATCAAGGTTGGAGGGAGTTACTCTCGGGTACCAAGCATGGTACACCTACCGTGGTCGCTGTGGGTTTGGCGTGACATGGAGGAGTGACACAGCTGAGGTGGTCGGCACGGTGATGCAACATTGGCATAGTAGAACTGTGGTTCTCAGCATGTGCAGTGGAAGCTGTTCATGTCCGTAGGCGATTAAGCTGTCCTTTGGCATCATTCAGTATCTCCAACGGTTGAGAGATTGCAGGGCACTCTCTCTTCTGATACTGTGTCATGTTACTTAATTTTCTTAGAGAAGATGATCGTTATTACTTGGTTGCTATACCTGGATACGATCTGACTTCATTCATATGATGAAATGGTTGGCAGTAGTTAATGCTCTTACTTGTGTGCTCTAGTGAAGGAACAGCATTAAGATTTACCTGCGTTCAAAGGAAGAGGGTGCAGATTTAAACAACTGCAATGAAAGCGTACAGTGGGAGAGGGCTGAGGAGAGCGTTTTTTCTGCGGAGTCTGGGTGAAAACGTTTGCGGACTGTCCAGTTCCTCGGTCTCATTGTACAGACAAGTTGGATGGCGCCGTTCGGTCTGCGCTCGCATCCAGGTAGGCTGACTAGCGCCGAGGAGTAGCTGCTGCTTTGGGTAGAGAATTGATGACTGGCAATAAATTAGGGGACGGGCCCTCTTTAGACAGGAAGCAGATGAGACGACTGTGAGTTTCTGCGAATTTCTGTGGGACAGGTCACTGGCGCCCAGGCGTCCAGACTCTGCTACAAAAACATATTTGTGAAGGAATGAGGCTTTTAGCGAGTTTGTGGACGTTCTCTTGAAAGTTCGAAATGGACGCAACAGGGGAGATAACGATCTTCTTATGGAGGGATGTGGTTCCATCCAGTTCATATTTTTAGCAAATACAAAAAGAGAATGGAAGCTTTCGAAATTTGATGCTACAGAAGAATGCTGAAGATTAGATCGGTAGGTCACATAAATAATGAGGAGGTCTTGAATAGAATTGGGGATAAGAGGAGTTTCTGGCACAACTTGACTAGAAAAAGGGATCGGTTGGTAGGACATGTTCTGAGGCATCAAGGGATCACCAATTTAGTACAGGAGGGCAGGGTGGAGGGTAAAAATCGTAGAGGGAGACCGATAGATGAGTACACTAAGCAGATTCAGAAGGATGTAGGCTGCAGTAGGTACTGGGAGATGAAGAAGCTTGCACAGGATAGAGTAGCATGGAGAGCTGCATCAAACCAGTCTCAGGACTGAAGACCACAACAACAACTACATGGCGTAAATGCATTGGAAAGAGGCCACGAAGCTGAATCTTATTTCCTCTTCTCCCAATTAATTTTTAAAGTCGCTGTGTATGCAGAGTAAGGGGCGGTCTCCCAGCTTCGAATGCCACACTCCAGCTCGTGATGGGCTTGTGCTAAAGTGGGAGTAGTCTAAGATGTAAATGTGCTAGGCTACCGAGATGGCGCGGAATACTGGGAGAAAGAGAAGAAGGCCCTCTTATACTGAAGCTTCGTGAATAAAGAATGGCATGTCTTTACCTAAACGGCGAGACATGTGCCCTTTGCTGGTGTCCTGCTTAGAGCCTGTGCCAGTCACAACTTGAACCTTCAGACTACTGCCTCTTGAATCAAGCACACAACGAGTGATGCGTGGGTGTACTTATTTGTTTTGAGTCGGCCGTCTAAACATTTGACATATTCCGTCATCCATAGTCGTGTCACGGAATCAAACTGGTTTGGTAGACCAGCAAACGGGTCAACCTGCACACTGGAATCCACCGGGGTTTCAGAGGCTCATAGGGAAGTACGTGCGTTCCGAATCAGCTGAACGGGAGACCACGTACTTGCATTTTTTCCGGGTGCGTGACGTTAATAAAAGATTGCCATCATCCATGACTGCAATCACCGAGCACATCGTGGTGTGCAGAAGGGTAAAGTATTCGCTGCTACGGCGTAGGGCTCCAATATATGCTTCTCAGCACCCTGTCCTTTGGAACCATATTTTTCTTTATGGAATATTAGAGTATACATGCTTGACAGTAGTGTAGTTTTTGGGTCTTACCACGGATTATCATGTATGAAGCCAGGTTAAGCAATTAGTTCTGGTTAGTGTCGTGTGTTGATTACCAGCTGATCAGTTTGTTCACCATAGACTGCATATGAGTGAAAGCGTTTGTCAAACAAAAATGTCTGTCTGATGTTTATTTAGCCATGAGTTTTTTTGTCTTGTGATGTTAAGAATGAATAAATCAGTTGTTATTTAGACCAAAACTCCCACCAGTGTTCTGATTAACATTAGCTTTGATATTTTTATTAAAGTCTTGATAGCAATTGAAAGAGCAGAACCTTACACCCTTATGCAGCCGTTACAGGCGGCGTCCTTTCTAGTGTGTGAGTTATTTTAAATTCTCTGCTCCGAAATATCAAGTTTTTGCAGTTATTTTTCAGCTAAAAACCTCGCCATGTGGTCTTGCACTACTTTACTTTCTGGCTCAGCAGTGACTAGTTCTGCTCCTTCTATACTGCTATGTATAGTTAAGCCAGTTTGTTGTGTTACAAAAAGAGTTTCCTATGGTCGTGCCAGGCATGCACCATTTAAAATGTTTTAATGAGAGGCCGGTGAATAACACTAAGCTCCTGTAGTTCTGTTAGTGATTGTTAAACTTCATTCAGTCTGGGAGGCGTCATTATAATCACCATAAATTTCTGATCTGTGCTATGTAGCATGTTACTAGTATTTGGTGTTAGTTAGGATAGTTAAGCTCTTAATAACCCATTGTTTCTATAACTTGAGCTATGTAATTACATATCAATATGTCTACCTTGGCCAGATTATAAATGTGAAGGGAGACAGACATAAGGCCAGAAATCTATCGACGCATCAAGCTTGGCTGGCAAGCATTTGGGAAGAATTCAAAAGTATTCAGATCAAAAATGCCAGTAAATTTGAAGAAAGCAGGATTTCATTAATGCATTCTTCCTGTGATGACGTGTGGCTGCGAGACATGGACACTGAACTCATTTACAAAAGGGAAACTTAGGACAGCACAGAGAGCCATCGAGAGATCAATGCCGGGCTATACAAGTAAGGACAGGAAAAGGGCAGATGACATCCAGCCTGTGACCAAGGTTAATGACATCTTAGAGACAGTAAGTTCCTTGAAATGGCAGTGGGCTGGCCACGTCGCAAGAAGAAAAGACAACAGATGGACGAAGCTAGTACTGGAGTGGAGTCCGAGGGAGCACCGGAGGCCTAGAGGAAGACCACCAGACAGATGGGACAAAGACATCAAGAAGATCGCTGATAATACCTGGCAGAGAACTGCCCAAGACCATCCCACTTGGAGAAGACTGCTCAAAGCCTACCTGAATCCACGACTCGAAGAGGCCACATCATTTAATGATTGAATTGGCTGCTGCTGCTGCTGATGATGATGATGCTGCTGTCCGTTCCAACTGCAGTTAAGTAAAGAGGAACTGTAGAAGCCAACTAGTCGTAATTAGTCATCTGCTTGTCTCGAAGTTTGTCTACGTAAGCCACAATATAAGGTGTGTGGTATTTACCGAAACAATTGGTTCTTCTGATTGATTGCCGAGCAGTTCTAGGCGCTACAGTCTGGAACCGCACGACCGTTACGGTCGCAGGTTCGAATCCTGCCTCGCGCATGGATGTGTGTGATGTCCTTAGGTTAGTTAGGTTTAAGTAGTTCTAAGTTCTAGGGGACTGATGACCACAGCAGTTAAGTCCCACAGTGCTCAGAGCCATTTGAACCATTTTTCTCCTGATTGATTAATTCAATGTTTGCTATCTTAGTGCTGAGTAAAAGGTTGATGCCTTTACAGGTCTCACACCGTTGGGTTATAAATTTATGGTTTTTCCATCTGTTACGGAGTGCAACTTGTTTTTCTGTGTGGTGTCCGAGGCTGCCTTCGGTGTTGCTGCCGTCGGGGGCTGTCAGTGAACCTGTGCTTTCCCACGGCACCGTAGTGCAACGACACAGTGTTGATGAGAGAGCGCCTTCCTTAAGACAAATTGGTAATTGCAAATCGTGCCACTCTAACCAAGCGGAAGTAGAGGGGTCTTATTCTACTGGGCCCGTCAGACTGCAGAATAGACCAACTACAATTGCTCTTTGAAGGAATTTGTTTTTCCTATTTTTCTCTAAGGTAAGTTCTTTTAAATGCTGTGAGACCGTGTCATGCTTAAAATCTCCTTGACAAGTGATTAGTTGTATCCTTGCGCCAGTTAAATTTTTTCTGGAATTGCGATTTTTTTTTTAAACTGAAGGTTAAATTTAGTTGAGGTATAATTTCACTGGCCGTGCCTGTTTGTTGACGTTACAAGAGTGATTTTTTTCTACATTGAAGCATTACATATAGATACTCTAGTTTTTTTAAGAATTTGCCCTTTTAATTATTGTGTATTATATTTCAGATGCTAATCGCCACTGCCTCCGAAGGATAAATTCGATATATTGTCAGTTTTAGTTTTTCATTTTATTCCTACATTTCATTTAAAAAATTAACCCGTTAATAACAAGTTATTGTCGTCTGAATATCTATGCTGATACCAGTGTGCTGAGCTATTGTGCTATTATGTTGTGATAAATAAAACAAGTAAAAATGGTATTGTAATATTGTATCCTTAATTGGGGCTGTTCCTCCTACTCCTGTATCCATGTGCTCTACAGTTACGTATTACTCAGGAGAGCAAAAGCGACTTCAGAGGTGCGGCACAGCTACCAGCCTCAACACATCATAAATGTTGTATCTGTACAGATTAGATTACTGGCTATGCGAAACAGAAGTGATCGTATGTGTGTGTGTGTGTGTGTGTGTGTGTGTGTGTGTGTGTGTTCAATGGCACCTGATGTCATGAAGCCAGGTGACGAGCCCATATGACTAGAATGAATGCAATATGACAACGTTGGCACTCCTCAGTGTCTTCACACACACATATGCATGCATTTATATACGCTACACAGAATTGGGACTCACCTAAAAAGACAATGCAGCACCATTCCGTTTTCTAACACTGACGCACCAATGTCATCATGTTTCTTTCTTCTGACGCTTCAACATGCTGCTAGAGGTAGAGGAATTTTCTTCTTATATGAGGCATGAACAACAACACTGAAATGTAATTTCTTTGTAACAATATTAAGAAAAAACAGACGAGATGTTGAGACGAATGCAGCTAAAACGAAAAGACTGTCCAATATTTCAGATTTTGCTGAAAAGGACTTATCTTGAAGTAGAAAACACACACACACATTCACACAAGCAGAACACACACACGTGGCCTTGTCTCTGGCCACTGTGGTCGCAGCTGCCTGGTGGGAGCAGCAATCCAGTATGGATGCTAGGGGGTAAGGAAGGCAGAGGGTAGGAATATCAGGGTTGGGTGGAGGAAGGTGTAGAGCTGCTTGTTTGAGTGTGCAAAGACGTGATGAGGACAAGGTAGGCCTGCTAGGTTTAGTTAGGAGATTTGGAAAGTGGTGGTGGGGGAGGGGCGGAGCCGGGGGGAGAGTGACGGCAGCAGAAGAAGGTGAGAAGTAGAGAAGGTTAGAAGGTTAAAAGGACTAGTGGGCGCCTCGTGAAACAGAAGGGTGAGTTGAGGAGGGAATGGGATAGATAAGTGGAGAACGATGACTGACGAAGGTCGAGACAACGGGGCTATGGGAATGTAAGGCTATTTTGTAAGATATATTTTTGGGAGAATTCCCACTTAAGCATTTCTGAGAAGCTGGTCTTTGCAGGAAGGATCCAGATGGTGCAGGTTGTGAAGCAGTCATCAAAGCGAAGCATATTGTTTTGGGCAGCATGATCAGCATCTTTGTGGTCCAGCTGTCTCTCAGGCACGTTTTCTGCCGGCCGGGGAGGCCGAGTGGCTCTAGGCGCTGCAGTCTGGATCCGCGCGACTGCTACGGTTCTGTACATTGTATTGGTTCACTTTTCCACCTAATGGAACGTCGCCTCCTCTCTGAACACTAAAAGGGGAAGGAAATTGTTAATTTTCAACTCCACACCTAGAATTCACAAAATCCTATACGTTGTTTACCAGTAACATGAATGGCTTGTAGTAACTGTATCCTGTATGGTTCAAATTACAAAAGTTGCGAGAAAAAGACGCTACACAGCCACATGAGGAATAGCTAAGACCTGGCTGATGCGTCAAACGACGTAAGACTTCTGTGGACTACGAGCAATAATCCTGCCTCGGGCATGGATGCGTGTGATGTCCTTAGGTTAGTTAGGTTTAATTAATTCTAACGTCCAGGCGACTGATGACCTCAGAAGTTAAGTCGCATAGTGCTCAGAGCCATTTGAACCATTTGAACTACGAGCAGTGGTCTGCTGAATGCGCTCCATGTCATGAAAGAGCACTCGGCGGCTTCGTGTATATTTCCTCTTCCTTTATCAAGCAGTATCATTGCCATCGTAATATGCCTTGAGCTGAAGGAAGTAGTGTAGCACTCTCGGTGAAAATGGCACCGCACAGTTATAACTTAATTGCAGCTGTTGAACTGGAGAAAACAAAAGATTTTTTGTTGCTGTTTTATTGCCATACCGGCTCGCCACGCATTGGGCAATGAATTGTAAGTAAAGAAGGGAGATAGTACTACTAGAGAGATATCGGCATGAACTTGTTCTGCCGTAACCAGAAGTGCAGGAACGAAGATGAAGGATGCAAGAGAAGAGAAGGCGGTGAAACGACGTCGGTCAATGTCGCGCTGATTAGGCCCGCACCACGACAGGTGAGGCCTCTGCAATAGGAGAACATTAGCGCAGCTCATGTGAGCCTCACCCGGTTAGTATCGGCTCAGTATTCGGATTGGCCTAGAAGAGAACGCTACGATAGGAATTGTATGTGATCCACAAACTGCTTGTCAAACTAGCATGAACAGTGTATGTAGTAAAGGACACTTACTTGAATGTCGCCCATCGCTTGCGACCACTTGTTTTAAATACAAGTAAAGTATTGTCATTCTTCTTATTTGTAATGTGATTTTGCTTCAACTGTTGCATAGCATTCCGAGAACGCAGCATGCCTTAGGCACCCTATACGGGACGAGTGGGCAGGACCCCACAGAACTGGTAACTAGCGCCGAAGGTAGATTTAACATTTCGACGCTTGAGTTAAAATTTAACCCAAACTTTATCATAGCTTATGTAGGAGATAAGGACTTCTGAAACCAGATGAGTACTTCTGAAAACCTCTGTATCTTGTACAGAAGCCATACGACAGCAGCCAAACAGCAGCTGTGAAATTTCCTCCCGCCAGTATTCGAACCTATTACTTCAGTGAAGACCACCACCGCACGAGACAGCATTAGCGCCCTCGCCCCAGTTGCGGATAGCGACAGGAATGACTGTAGTACACCTTGTGTAGTCTGAAACATACCCTAAAGCAGGTTGTGGAATACAGATATAGGTGCAAAAAATGCGAGTGGACTGAGGGAGGATCGACTAAATGAAGAATGATGCTAGTTATTTTTCATCAGTTACAAGGAACGTCGTATATTTACAACTTTGAGGTGTGAACAAAATCTGCTGAGAGAGAAACTGTGCGTCTGCATGGAAGAGGAGTGCGTTACGTATCAGAGCAAGTTGTGGTAACGTATGGAGCGCGCGGCCACCGCAGTGATGCGCCCGGCGGCGGCAGGTGCGCCGCACTGCCTAATAGTCGCCGGCAGTTTCTGCGGCTACGCCGGCGGAGAGCGGTCTGCGGCTTGGCGGCGCACGCCGGGCCGCCGCTAATCAGGCAGCGCAGCCACTAATTAACTAACTGACGATGCTGCTACAGGGAAACCGCGCCCTTCCGCCGCCCGCCTCGGGTATCCACCGTTACCGCCTCCGTCACCGGCTTCTCATCTGCCCTCACCCCGTATCGCATATCTCTAGTAACGAGTCGAACTGCTACTCAATTCCAGAACTCTTGCATCGCTTTCATTCGTGATGTACAATGACCAATGATATTCAAGGAAAATTAAGCTCCTAACACACTTCTAGGTATTAAAATTGCTACATTATGAAGGGAACATGCCACAAATGGCAAGCTGGTATAAAGTGTACTACATGCTTGGATAAGCAAATGATAAACATTTCAGAGCAACCGATCGTGACAAGAGTAACGCCATCAGTATTCTATTACGTGAGAAATGCTTACTAAGGAATAAAATAATCCAAAGTCCAGGATGGGATAGAAACAATATTATGAAAAGATTAGATTGATACTCACCATATAGCGGAGACGTCACGTCGCTGACAAGGGCGACAAAAAGTCTTCTACACATTTTAACTTTATCCCTAAAGGTCTCCGTCTGAAGTACAAAACACATACTCATTCACACAAGACAACTCACATCCACATGACACTTGTCGCTGTCCTCTATGACAAGGATGGCTGCGTCAGTAATTCCGTCCTTATGAAGATTACCAACCACGCGAATTCCTCCATTTGAACACCTATCATTCATTCCATACCAGGAAGTCACTTCAATATAGCCTAGCCACCAGTGGCCGCCCCATCTGCAGTGATATTCAGTCCCTCTCCAAATAAAACAAGAGTGGTAGTGCAGCCTTCACTGACCGAAATTGCCCTCCCAGCCCTGTAGAGAAAGAGATCTGTGCCACGTCTCTCCGACAATCTCCCACTTACCCACCATCTGGCCACAAAGGAACATTCCCCTCGCAACTCAGTGACACCCGGGAGTTGAGCAACTAAATCACATTCTCCGACAGGATTTCAAGTACCTCTCTTTGTGCCCTGAAATGAAGAATACTCTACCCAGCATTTTTCCCACCCTTCCCCTAATGATATTCCGCCGCACAGGGACCATACAAAATATTCTTCTCCATTGTAACTTCACCGCTACTTCCAATACTGCCTCGTTGCTCATGTCCCTGCAACAAACCTAGGTGGAGGACCTGTTCCGTACATCCTCCATCAGCATCTACAACAGTATGATCACAGGAATCTCCTGTCCTATCAAAGGCAGGGCTACACGTGAAACAAACTAAGCTGCTTCTCTCTACGTGGGCATGACGAAAGCTGTCTGTATGCGTGAATGGCCACCAGAAAACGTGCCTCAAATGGCTCTGAGCACTAGTTAAGCGCGAGAGAGACTTTGGAAGGTTTCATATGTTATGCGCTGTTTTTCGACGACATACTTACGGCCCTCTCCTTTTTCTGAGGAAGAGATGTTTGTGGGAATCATGTAGCTGGATATGGAGAGCAAATTTGTGCCAAAATTTCGTCAGACATCCCAGAAATTTCATATTCGACAAGACCGAGTACCATTCCACTTACATTAAGATGTGTGAAATGCTCTAACGATGGAGGGCGTATGGATCTCGCAAATCGCCACTGGTGTCTATGTTCACCTTAATCACCGTATGTCTTTTTTTAGGTTTTGAGTGGGTTTGTGGCAGACAAATCTGGGTGAATTCTGAAGTTGCGTAGTATGGAACGACTTTGAACAAAAAGTGACGTAAGGTTGCATCTGCGTGTAAGTAAAAGATGTAAACTAATACAATCGGATGGATATTTTGAAAGTAAGAACTTTTCAGTCATTTGCAGAAGTTAAGATTTACTCCAATGCTCCACTTTCATTCTTGCGGAGGATATGGTCTTGTGAAGTCGAATGAACATTTTTGAAATTTCCTGTATTGTTATCACAAAAAATACTTCGTCGGCGGAGACGATTAAATATAACTTTTCTTCCTTTTACTTTGCAAATGGTGCAATACTGCGTCTTCATGTAATAAGAGGCTTTTCTCTATTTTACTTAAGTAAGTCAACATAAGCGAGATGGGTGCGGAGAAAGTAATTATCTTGGACTGCGACTTTATGTTGCACGACAGAAAGTCATAGAAGTCAAATCGCCTAGTTTTAAAGCTAGGAATCCAGTAAGAAACTGATATGTCTTGTCTAGTCTAGGAACATCTACTGTCAGAATTCCTTAGTTAGGTTTTCTGTAATGGTTGAAGTATTTATTGCTGCAGCTGCGATTGCACTTCCTTTAGCGTCTCCACGTAGCTATTGCGTTGATTTAACAAACCCGTTGTTACAACGAAATAGCTTTTCTAAGAATCTGTAATACCTCGTCTATTAACAAAAACTTGCAGACTGCCTCACACTGACAGTAAAAATTTCAGAGCTGATGGATTTGTGAGGTCGTCTAGCTACTGAAACAACTGCAGTTCTTTAAGATTATTTCATTTACATTCTCCATAACCAGTTTCATTTGTTCAATCTCCCGCAAGATGTTCCGATGGGATATACGAATTTGTTTGAAGGTTGCAACTAATTCTAGTTATAAATCTGTGATAGCATACTCAGGTAACTTTTAGGTTCTGTAGTTGAAGCAGATTACTTTTGCTGTTGTTAAGTTTTTTTTTTTGGTAGTCTTCGTACCTATCGTTGATCATCTACACATTACCTTTCCCTTATAATATTTTTACCTCATTTATAATTACGTCAACGATGTAAATACATAGAGCTACTGACGGTAACACTTTTACTAATGTCTAAGTACTGTACCACAAAGATAGGAATCCCTGAGAAAATTGTAACATCATAGATTGCGACTGATACGAATGCTTTTATTTGTTTATTAAAATAGTCATTAGCGAAACTTACATCCCTATGAATAATATATACAGTTGCATGAAAATGTTTCTGGAGCTGTTTTTAGTGAAAGAAAGTATAGCACCTGATGACCCAGCGACTTATCTAATTGGTAATACTGTGCAAGTATCACTTTTCACCGTGTTACTTACGTAAAATCAGCAACGTAGCACCTTTGTATGGTATTGTTCAGCAGGTGGCGCTAATACGCTGGTGATGAGACGATTTCACGGTACTGTACTTTTCTTTCCCATTTCAAGAGGTCATTAAAGACATAGCACAAACCAGCATAGGACGAAAGTAAAAGATAAAAACTTGAACGAAGTGACAGATTTCAAGAAATCACAGGTCTTCAACAAGTTGAAATCATTACTGTAAAGTAAGAAATTCCGTAATGGTGAACAGTATGTATGAATCTGTATATTCAGTCCCATATCTTTGTAAGCTTCAGAATAATTGTATTGTCTCATTAGTCCCAAGTTTATAATTTGTCTTATTATAAAACAACTCGTCCACTTACATTGTGACGATACTATTATGTCAGGACACATGCTAAATTCAGAACTCCGACAACCAGTCTTAGCGCGGGCTGTGCGCGTCGCAAAGGCTGGGTCGGCTGCTAAGCCGGCTGCCGCTATTCCCTGGGGCAGGTCCTCCTTTTCCACTTAGCAAAGTGTCAAGAAGATTCTCCTACGCGCCGAGTTGACCCATGGTCCGTAATTATCAACAAGCAGCTTACCGTCGGATTCGATCTCTTCCAGTTTTTGTAAGATGAAAAACTTTGCGTAACGAGGAAGGTCTTTTGTCTCGAAGAGCACAATGGTTGTTTGGTTGCTGACTGTGGAGGTGATTATTTCAGCATAAATCAGTAGATTGCAATTTGTTTTAAATTTGTGGTCATGTAAGTCTGTGTCACCAAATTTGAACCGCTGTTTGTCAGTGGGCTCAAGTTTTGTTGAAAGAATGTTACTGCCAGCCGCTGTGGCCGAGCGGTTCTAGGTGCTTCAGCCCGGAACTGCGCTGCTGCCACGGTCGCCGGTTCGAATCCTGCCTCGGGCGTGGGTGTGTGTAATGTCCTTAGGTTAGTTAGGTTTAAGTAGTTCTAAGTTCTCGGGGACTGGTGACCTCAGATGTTAAGTCCCATAGTGCTTAGAGCCATTTGAACCATTTTGAATGTCTTACTCGCTGTTGGCCAGCAGATAAATTTCTCTAAGTTGTTTATTACGCTTTTGCATAGTGTAGTTACCATTAATTCTAGTCACTCCAAATTTTGACACCGTTCCCTTTGGCGGTTAATAATTAATATACTATGAATCAGATTTGTGTGTTTGGTATTTTGTGCTGTAGTTGATAATGACTCCTAACTGTTTCAGATTAATTTTGTTAGCCGTTTCAAGAGCGTTAAGACTGATAGGATTTCATGTACATTCTTTCGAGACGTTAATCCGCTATTTAGGATCTAATTGTTCAAGTTGTGAGTGAGAGTTTTAGTTACTTGTTGTTCTTGAGCTATTGTTATTGGAAATTGAATTGGGGAAGTTTTTGATATTTTACTTTCGTTTTTTGTGGTTGTAATCTTTTAAATATAGCCGGCCGGAGTGGCCGAGCGGTTCTAGGCGCTTCAGTCTAGAACCGCGCGACCGCTACGGTCGCAGGTTCGAATCCTGCCTCGGGCATGCATGTGTGTGATGTCTTTAGGTTAGTTAGGTTTAAGTAGTTCTAAGTTCTATGGGACTGATGACCTCAGATGTTAAGTCCCACAGTGCTCAGAGCCATTTGAACCATTTTTTTAAAATATAAATGTATTTGGTAACCGGGAGCTCACCTCTTCTGGGCGGTATATGCTTCGATGTTTTGAGTGCAAATGAGTGGTTCTTGAAGTTTTCACATCCCTCTCAATCCAGCACCACCATTCCAAATCCTAATTCCATTACATTGGTAGCAGAGCGTGGTTTCGGGTTGGTAAGGAGCGTGTGTACTGTAAGAAGAAAAACATAATTAGATTTTTTTAATTTTTGGATTTTACTTTTGAAGTCTAAGTAATTCTTGTCTTTTTCCTGGTCGAGCAGGCCCTGCTTGTGCTCTGCTGTGTTTCAGGATCTCGACGAGAGAATTCCTTAGTGCTGCGGCGCTGTAAAAGGAGAGATTAGCGTACGAGCTGTCGGCTAGAGACTGCGAGCGCAGGCGATTGGTGCCCCGGCTAAAAAAAGCATCAGACCGCTATGTGGCCTCGCTGAAACTCGACAAGGCCGAGATGAGTAACGCCACGTGCAGCATTCAAAGCGCATTCAGCCATTTTTTGAAGTGGCTGGGCCATTCGTTCACAACTGAGTAGCATCAGGGTACGCGACTTCCATTGTGTTAACAGAATACGGTATTTACTGTACATGGCGTCATTGGGTCTGAGACATGTTTCAGGTAGGTACAAGAACAGAGAGACGAATTATTCGTGCAGTGCAGAAGTAAAGCAGGGATATTACGAGGGAAGGACAGAGGGGGTGGTGTTGGTTACGGGAAGAATAGGTAGCGAGAATGTCAGATGAGAAACGAGAATTGGATTGCCCGAAATGTTTACGAAATTACCCAACCTATTGACAGGACTATTGAGGAAAGGGGGTTTTTCTGTCTGTAACATCTATTGAGGGTGTTGAGCAGGCGCCTTGTTTTCTCCGAGAGTTGCAAGATCGTGGTGAAGTATTGGGATTAAGAGAAGAGCAGTATTGTCAGATTTTAAGTCTGATGGTCACTGGGAGCTTGGGACAATCAATGATCGAGGCCATGCACGATAAGTTCTCCTCTCTAAAATTTAGGCTATTGTTCGCTAGGAACTACTTTTCTGCGTAGCCGCGCCACCAGTTGATAGAGAGGACTTTTGCTCAGCGGGAAGATAAGTTGTTGGAAATCTATGTGGACAGAGTGGAAGTCTCAGTGAGGAGCATGTGTTTAGGTTTTCAAGAGCAGAAGATTGTATCCAGTATTTTGGGGGGGATGCTTCCAGATGATTGTCGAATTACCCTATCTGATCGCTCTAGTGATTTTCGACCGCTACAAAAGGAATGACTAAGAAGGAGGCTGTTCATCATACGACATGACTCGAATGAATGTTAAGTTAAAAAATACGAAGACTTACGAGAAGAGGGAGCAAGATAGATCATGATGGTCCAATGTTAGATGCCATAGGTTGGTTGGTTAAATTAAAAGAGGGGGAAAGGGACCAAACTACGAAGTCATCAGTCCCTTGTTTCGAATAACACAATGTCACAAGCGTGGGAATAAAATAAACAAGTCTGACAACTCAAAACAGAATGAAAGGAAAAACCACAACAACGATGAAGGGCAGCAAACATGTAAATGGACAAAACAGGACAATAAAACCACAGAAGCGCAAGAAACGGGATGAAGAGATTAAAACAACAAATCAGATTGTCATGGCTGGCTGACCATGAGAATAAAAAAGGAGAAGCCAGCCACTCTGAAACACATTAAAACCTACACCCTAGAAGCACTAGAGTGGAGGACACAGAGGGAAAAACACATGCGCTAAAACTCAGATCAAGTGATAAAACCCACCCTCACAAATAAAACTTACAACTAAGTCAGCCGATGAGGCGTTATCTGATAAAATCAGCGTCAACAAATCCGGTAACCCAAGATTTCGTCACTGGGCAGTCAAAGCGGGGCAGTGCACGAGAATATGGGCCACTGTCAACCAGCACATACCAACACTCAGGCGGGTCTTCAGGGCGCAGGAGGTAACCGTGGGTCGCCCAAGCGTGGCCAGTGTGGAGCTGGCAGAGGACAACTGATTCCCCGCAAGAGGCCCACATGGAAGTTTTCCACACATTCGTGGTCTCCTTAATGACACGCAGTATGCTGAGTGTACTGTTATGCTATTCCGCCTCCCAAAGCCGAAACATCCTACGGCGTAAGCCAGAACGCAGGTCAAGTTCAGAGATGCACATTTACAGAAGCGGTTTTCAAGTAGCCTGTTTGGCTAGCCTGGGATGCCGACGTGTACTGGGGTCCACACAAACATCACTGAACGACGGGACCGGTCCTGGGCATAGATGGACTCCTGGATGGACGCTACCAGATAATGACGAGGGTAGCACTGGCCGAGAGCTTGCAGGCTTCTCATGGAGTCAGTACACTGAAAAAACGATTCTCTGGTGCATGAATACTGAAGTGTACAAGAGATGCTCACCAGATCTGCAGTGAATACACTGCAGCCATCGGGCAAGGAACGCTGTTCAAAATGGCCTTTGTGGACGTCGGCGAAGCCAACATGACCACGAGCCATCGAGCCATCGGCGTAAACCACTTCAGAACTCCAGAACACGTCAAGACTCGAGAGGAAGTGACAGCGGAGAGCGGCAGGAGTAACTGAGTCCTTATGGTGATGCGAAAGGTCGAGACGATTCTGCGGCCTTGGTGTACACCACAGAGGTGTATGCGGATGGACCTGGATGGGAGGTAGTAAAGAGAAGGACTCCAGACAGGAGGGATCGTACGCAAACCGCAGTCGTTAGCACTGATCTGGGCCGCCGATGCGGGAGATGAACTGCCATGGGTGGCGAGAGCAGACAGTAATTCGGATGCTCAGGAGAATTACGAATGTGTGCAACATAACTGGCGAGCAGTTGTGCGTGTTGAATCTGCAATGGAGGGACAACACCAGTACACTGGTCACTGGACTCGTTCTAAAAGATCCCGTCGCTATGCGAACGCCACAGTGGTGCACTGGGTCAAATACACGCAACGCTGAGGGCACCGCCAAACCATAAACCAGACGCCCATAGTCAAGGCGGGATTCTACAAAGACTTTGTAGAGCTGCAGCAGAGCAGAGCGATCTGCACTCCAGTTGGTGTTGCTCAGGCAGCGGAGGGCATTGAGGTGCTGCCACCACTTCCGCTTAAGCTGATGAAGATGAGGAAGCCAAGTCAACTGGGCGTCGAAAACCAGTTCTAAGAATCATTATGTCTCGACTACAGCTAGTGGATCGTCATGAAGGTAAAATTTTGGTTCTGGATGAATGGTACAATGGCGACAGAAGTACATGTCATATTACTTAGCGGCCGAAAACTGGAAGCTGTGGAAAAGAGCCTATAACTGCGCCTTGTGGATGGCTCCATATAGGTTCCGCTCAGCAACACCAGTATTGGTGGAGCAGTACGAAATGCAGAAGTCGTCTGCATACAGAGAAGGTGAGACGGACGGCCGTACAGCTGCTGCTAGACCGTTAGTGGCAACTAAAAATAGTGATACACTCAGTACAGAGTCCTGCGGGACCCCATTCTCCTGGATATGGAAGGAACTACGGGAGCCACGAACTTGGACGTGGAAAGTACAGAGCGACAGGAAATTCTGGGTAAAAATCGAGAGCAGGCCTCGGAGACCCCACATGTATAATGTGACAAGGATATGATGTCGCCATTTAGTGTCATACACTTTGGGTGGATGAAAAAAGATGGCAACAAGGTGTTGGCGTCTGGAAAAGGCTGCTCGGGTGGCAGACTCGAGGGACACAAGACTATCAGTGGTACAGCGACCCTGGTGGAAGCCGCCCTGGCATGGAGCCAGTAGGCCACGTGACTCCAGGACCCAACCCAACTGCTGACACACCAAATGTTCCAGCAGCTTACAAACAACGCTGGTGAGGCTGATGGGCCAATAGCTACCATATCAAGCGGGTTATTAACAGGTTTGAGCACCGGAACTATGGTGCTCTCCCACCATTGCGATGGAAAAACGCCTTCGCAACAGATCCGGTTGAAGAGACGAGGAGATGTCGCTTGTAGTCAGGCAAGAGATGTTTAATCATCTGACTGTGGATCCGATCCTGCCCAGGAGCTGTATCGGGGCAATGTGCAAGTGCGCTGAGGAGCGTTATATTGTTCACTGTGGCGTGTAGAGAACGAGACGACTTTCCTTTCCATACACAGTTTGAGGATGTGAAAGTCTGGGGGGGGGGGGGGGTTAGTTTTGCGATGCAGAGGCTCTAGCATAGTGCTCAGCAAAGTGCTCGGCAATCGCGTTTGAGTCGGTACATAGCACGCCATTGACGGTAACGCCAGGGACACCTGTTGGTTCTGGTACCCTAAAAGACGTCTGATCTTCGTCCAGACTTGGAAAGGTGACGTATGGCACCAAATGGTCGACACGTACCTCTCCTAACACTCTTGTTTCCGTCGTTTTATAAGCTGGCGTAGCCGGGCACGGAGTCATTTAAAGGCTACCAGGTGCTCTAGGGAAAGGTGTCGCTTATGTCCCTGTGGAGCTTGCTGACGTTCTGTAAATGCCTCAGCGACTCCCGGCTACCACATTTCACCGGCGTCACCCTAAAGAGCTAGGGATGGCGTTTTCTGCCACAGAAACGATTGTCGTAGTCGCCTGTGCAACCATCACATCGATGTTACCATGTTGGGGAGAGTCAACGGAGACATCAGAGGTGAAAGTTTCCCTGTCAACTTGTTTAAAGCCCATATGGGCAGGCGTCCATGGGCCTGACGCCAAGGCAGTGACAGGAAGATAAGGAAGTGGTCACTACTACATGGATGATGATATGCTCTCCAGTGGATAGATGGGAGAAGTCCTGAGCTGCAAATTGATAAATCAATGGCAGAGTAACTACCTTGAGCTACATTGAAATGTGTAACGTCCCCAGTATTTAAGAGAAAGAGGTCGAACTGTGACACTAAAGTTTCTACATCTCTGCCTCAGCCAGTAAGCATGGTGTCACCCCACAAGGGGTTTTGGGCGTTAAAATCTCCCAAATGTAGGATAGGTTTAGGGAGTTGATCGATCAGTGCAGCTAATATGTTCAGGGGTACTGCACCATCTGGAGGGAGATATACATTGCAGACAGTTATTTCTGGTGGCGTCCGTATTCTGACAGACACAGCTTCAAGAGGGTTTGAAGGGGCACAGGCTCACTACATACCAAGTTCAGAAAGTAGACACAAACTCCACCTAACACTCGATTATAGTCGCTACGATTTCTGTAATATCCCTTATAGCTGAGGAGGGCAGGGGTCCGCATTGCCAGGAACTAGGTTCCCTGGAGGGCAATGTAAAAAGCAGGTGTAAAGTTTAACAGTTGCCGGAGCTCAGCGAGGTGGTGGAAAAACCGCCGCAATTTCACTGGAGGTTGACATCATCGTGAGCCTGGGAAGGCATGGAACGTTCAATGAGGCAGTTTACGCCTCAGGGTCACCTGCTGACACCGACTTTTGGCCTGAGCAGTCTATATCCGTTGTGTCTAAGGGTCCGGCGAGATCCAGGTCCTCATCGGACGCAAGAATCTCCACCCTATCCTCAGTTGCAGTGCTTGTAGGTGGCAGTTGCGTGGGTGCCACCTCAATTTCCTTGTTCTTGGGGGTCTTCTTTTTCGATTTCTCATGCTATTCCTTGAGTTTCCCTGGCAGGGAGGACTTTACTGCATCAGTCTCTGGGACTTAGGATGAGTGTGAAGCCCTACGACCAGCTGCTTTTGGGCTCTTCAGCCACTGGTGGGTGTCATCTTTCCCACTATCAGAAACCTGTGAAGGGAGTGACCCAAGGGAATCCTTCCTAGCTAGGGGAGCTGAAGAAGCCTTACACTTCTCTGGCACAGAATTTGGGACTGAAATCCCTGATGGTAGGGGAGAATGTGGTTCCTGAAGTAGGTGGTGCAGGAGCAACAGGGCGGGAAGTGCCCCCCACCATCAAGGGGGCAGGTGTTGTCTCCTGGTTCTAAGTGGCGACAGGAATTCGAAGAACTGATTGGGCTACAACTGTTCTCGCAGAGGCAGCATATGAGGAGGTCATAGCCATAGGATGTAGGAGCTCAAATATCCTCCTAGCCTCAGTGTAGGTCAGCTGGTCCAGGATCTTATATTCCATGATTTTCCTCTGTTTCTGTAAAATCTGGCAGTCTGGAGAGAAAGATGAATGATGCTCTCTGCAGTTGACACAGATGGAAGTGGGGCACTTGGAGTATTGGAATGCGATAGGCGTCCACAATCTCGACAGGTGGGGCTGGAAGTACAGCAGGAAGACATATGGCCGAACTTCCAGCACAGCATCAGAGAAGGGATATATGGCCTTACATCACTGCGGTAGACCATCACCTTGACCTTCTTGCGCAATGTGTCACCCTCAAAGGCCAAGATAAAGGTACTGGTGGCAACCTGGTTATCCCTTGGACCCCGTTGGACGCAAGACGAAATAAACACCTCGGTGCTCTAAACTGGCTTTCAGCTCGTCGTCAGACTGCAAAAGAAGGTCCCAGTTGAATATAATACCCTGAACTATATTTAAGCTCTTATAAGGCGTGATGGTAACAGGAACATCCCCCAACTTGCCACAAACGAGTAATGACTATGACTGGGCAGAGCATGCTGTTCTTATCAAAACTGACCCAGAGCGCATTTTGGACATGCCCTCCATCTCCCCAAACGTGACCTTTAAATGCTCCACAAGAAACTGAGGCTTCATGGACATGAAAAATTTCCCATCAACTCTCGTACACGTGAGGTACTGAAGAGAATAAGCTTCACTCTCATCCTTAGCCTGGCGTTCCTCCCATGGTGTGGCCAGGGAGGGGAACGACTTGGCGTCATATTTCTTAGCGTTGTAGTTAGACTTTGCCTGCTTAGAGTCTGCTGGCAGAGGACCACCAGCAAGAGATGATGTACTACGTTTCATGGCCTGACATCCACCGTGATGCCACCCACTCCGACCAGGAGCCCTCCCCACAGGTGCCACCCAGCCGCAGCAAAGGCGACCTGCCCCAGGGTGATCGGCATCTACTGCTTGGAATATGTGGGGAGTTAACGGCGCAGCCATCAGCAGAGCGATCCTGTTTTGTCAGAGGGCTACAACCAACTGGGTACAGGGCAGTCGCACCACAACGGACTGGCTACCGTGCTGGATATGAGATGCAAAGAAGTCCATGGTCACCGTTGGCACAGAAAGTGACAGTGCATAGTGTATAGTGGAAAACGGACCCTGGGAAGTGTCCTTGCCCAAGAGATGGAGAATGGGCGTGACTGCAATGCGACAACGAGAAAGTGGATTAGAGATCTCAATGCACGATGGACACGATGCACCATGTAAGGTGTCCTTCCTCAATTGCCTCCTTCTTCGGGAACATTTTGAAAAATGGAGGTCAAACCCTACAGGGAACCATTACATAAAGGCCGAAACGTGTGAGACACCTTTTAGTCGCCTCTTACGACAGGCAGGAATACCTCAGGCCTATTCTAATCCCCGGACCCGCAGGGGTAGATGCGATAGGTGTCAGCAGAAGGGCCACTTGCCAAAAAGCGGTCCCCAGCCTAGAAATCGGACTTATATCTGACATAAGGGAAATGCATCGCCTGTGACATTCCAGGCTGTACATGAGATTTGGCATCCAAATCCGGTCTTCCATAAGTGTGTGTGCGTGCAAGCCGTAACAAAGAGTTGTCGGGTGCTTTCTTGTACTCAGTGAGTTTAATTAATGAAGATTGATTCCTAACAAGGCATGGGGTATGTGGGGGCCGTCATGGTCACAAATTCAGGGAAAATACAGTAGTTGTAGGAAATCATACTCGAGGTTTACAGTCAGAATTTCACCTGGAGATCGGGGTTAGAATGGTCCAGAAAGTGTGAGGTTCTGTTATATTACAGGCAGGTTTCATTTGGCACGTAGGACAAGGAAGATTTTATTCCTATTTCGGTGAAAGGTTTCACACCCATGCATTTCGCAAGTATCTAGCTTGCAGTGAAGTTGATAATGACAAGGGAACGGTGATGGAATGTGGAACAAAAGGAGACCCTTATAATCAGTCATTCACCACAATAGCAGAGTACACGTATTAGGAAGTTGTATAGTGAGTTCGGTAATGTTTCGGATCATGTGTGGGAGCTGAAGAGTACAATTGACTGACAATGCCAAGTCGCCGTATTAACCTCCTATTTTTGTTGTGAGAAAGGGTCAGAACGGTGTGCGTCCGTTTGTTTACTCTAGGCAGTTAAATAAGGTGGTGCTCCTGTCGATACACTTGTCGGATCTCTATTCGTGTTTCAGCTGGTTCCCAAAGGTGAAGATATTCACAATCCTTGACCTTATCTGAGCCTATTATCAAACTCCACTACCCGGAGTACTGAAGCCTCTCATGGCGTTCATCAAGGACTGGAAACTTCACGAATGTAATGAAAGTCCGTTTGGGTTACCGACCAGAGACATTATTTTGACGTCAATTTTGGACAGGGTTCCTTCTGAGTCGAAATTCCGGTGTATTTATCATTGTCTCTATGACTTGGTAATTTTTAGAGATGGGTTTGATGAGAACCTTGATGAGCAATGGTTTTTGGAAATTGAATTGATGAAGTTGGGTTGATATTTTACCTGTGTTTTATGTGGCCGTAATCTTTTACATGATGAATCCATTGGTAAATGGTAACTGGGAGCACACCCTATAACACCTAGTTTCGACCTTTTTTGTATGTGTATCGATATTTCTATGTTAATTTGTAGTGTTGTTTTATCTACCACGTAAATTCTTTGACGATATATACATATTTCAGTTATGCGACATTTTGAACGATGTTGTTTAAATTATGCTTGTGGATATAAATAACTACTGGGATGATTGTTAGACAGTGTATTGTAAATGACTTGGTCCATAGTTAGGGAATGTAGGGTTGAATGTGTGAGGAAGCTCCGTAGTTAAGGAAGTAGCCTGGCGGAGTGGAAAAAGGTGTGGTTGTCGCCCAAGTGGCAACTCGTCCTTTGTGACAGGTAAGGAGACTGCGCTGAGCAGTGCTGTGGTTAATATCTCGCTAGCAGTAGCGGGTCATTGTGGCCCATATTTTTGGAGTTTTGAGGCCAGAAGAGCTTAACAGCACTATCTATGAGCCTCAAGTGGTGTATTAGGCGATAATATTATCATGACATGGTTTTTGGCCCTATGAAAATAAAATTCCGGCGCCAAGAAGATCAGGAATAGGGCTATGCCAACAGTAGTGACATGACTGCATCGCCGTCAGGTTAATAGCCGCTGCAAATTACACCACTAGGACCACCAGCCATCCACTGAATTGTTTATACAGGGTGTTACAAAAAGGTACGGCCAAACTTTCAGGAAACATTCCTAACACACAAATATAGAAAAGATGTTATGTGGACATGTGTCCGGAAACACTTAATTTCCATGTCAGAGTTCATTTTAGTTTCTTCCACCTACGCTCAATGGAGCACGTTATCATGATTTCATACGGGATACTCTACCTGTGATGCTAGAACATGTGCCTTTACACAACGTGTGGTTCATGCACGATGGAGCTCCTGCACATTTCAGTCGAAGTGTTCGTACGCTTCTCAACAACAACTTCGGTGACCGATGGATTGGTAGAGGCGGACCAATTCCATGACCTCCACGCTCTCCTGACCTCAATCCTCTTGACTTTCATTTATGAGGGCATTTGAAAGCTCTTGTCTACGCATCCCCGGTGCCAAATTTAGAGACTCTTCGTGCTCGTATTGTGGACGGCTGTGATATAATACGCCATTCTCCACGGCTGCGTCAGCGCATCAGGGATTCCATGCGACGGAGGGTGGATGCATGTATCCTCGCTAACGGAGGACATTGTGAACATTTCCTGTAACAAAGTGTTTGAAGTCACGCTGGTACGTTCTGTTGCTGTGTGTTTCCATTCCATGATTAATGCGATTTTAAGAGAAGTAATAAAATGAGCTCTAACATGGAAAGTAAGCGTTTCCGGACACATGTCCACATAACATATTTTCTTTCTTTGTGTGTGAGGAATGTTTCCTGAAAGTTTGGCCGTAGCTTTTTGTAACACCCTGTATTTGGCGCTTTGTAAATGGACCAGGTGTGTGTGAAATTTGGATGATTTTAATAATAATCTTAGTGTTGCTAAAAGCTCTATCTTGCACTCTTATTATCTCAAATCACAAACCTGGATAGGAATCCTATCCTAGTGAATTTCATTTCGAGTGTCATAATTTATTATGGAAAGGCCTATTCGGCAGCTGTAAAAATAATTATGATTGCTTTCTACTGTATGGAGCTATAGTGTTTAAAATTCAGTTTTATAGTTTGAGAAATACTTCACTCCCTCTGCATTTTTGGACCAATCTGCAGTCATTTTCTTAAATAATTTGACTTACTTGAAGAGCTACCTGAAAATAGCCAAGTTAATCCGTAATAAAAAAGATTTTTCATTGTTGCATTTAGGCACTTTGATCAGAATTACGAAGTTTTATCAGTGTTCATTTTATGAGAAAGTGGTTGAACTTGAATTTAATTTCGTGATGGCATTTGCACAGCCAATTATATTTTGAGTAGGTTAAAAAACATTATCAAAGCGCATTTGTTATTTAAAGAGTTATAGTTTGTTGTGCTTTACTTAATTAATACTTATTGATAAGAACACTTTCCATTTCTCATACCAACTGTGTAACACGCCCTGGAGTACTAATGGGTGGGGGTGGTACCTTAAACTGGTTTTCGTTTCGTGACCGTGCGCCCTGTCCACACCACGTACCTGATAATCCCGCAGCGGTCGTATTGTTCTGCTCCACACTGCTGCTGGCTTGCCTGAAATTATCTATCGAAATATGCAAGCGGGTTTAGGGGAGCCATTCAACATCAAGCACAACACTGTCCTACATCTGATATGAACATCTATATTCTGAGACGATAAGGAATCACAGGTTGCACTGTTTACTCTCCAAATCGTAAATGTTTATCCCAATTAAGAATGTTGATGATTAACAGTCCAAAAAGATCATTCGGACGAGCGTACGCCTAACCGACACGACGCGGGTGACTGTTGATGATGCAGAAACCGAATGATCGAACGAAAGTTCTTACGCTCGTCACACATACAAATATCTGGTAATAGTCCTTCTTGTCACTAGTAGTGATATAACAGTGTTCGTAAAGCTAAATATTCAGTTCTCACTTGTCACTTGCACGAGCGTGCGCGTAACCGTCACGGCGCGCCTGATTGTTGATAATGCGGAAACGCGATGACCGAACGCACGTCCTCACGCTCACTACAAGACACTGGCACTTGACTGCACTCTTTTATGGTAACTAATTTCTACCGATTCACATCAGTTCATTTTGGGGGACCGAACACGGCGCGGATGATTGATACTCTGCGACACGCAACGAGAGGATAGACAAATACGTTGTCGGCAGTACTGCTCATTTTTAATTACATCTTGACGCACTTTCCTCTGAATTACTTCCGTATTTAACCACTTTACTGTAGTAGCACTTGTACCAACACTTCAACCTGAGTACTAACAATGCTTCTTACATGCAAAGCCACACACTACACAACATAACAGTTTCCTGTTCCGTGCTCGACTCACTACAGACGCGGCTGCACGCAAAGATACTACACAACTAAGCTAGCGATATGACAATACGCTTACAACTGGTGTAGTTTTGTTAATGAGCATGGTTCTTCTACATCTACACGATTACTCTGCAATTCACTTTTAAGTGCCTGGCAGAAGGTTCATCGAACCACAATCATACTATCTCTCTACCATTCCACTCCCGAAAAGCTCGCGGGAAAAACGAACACCTTAACCTTTCTGTTCGAGCTCTGATTTCTCTTATTATATTTTGATGATCATTCCTACCTATGTAGTTGGGGCTCAAAAAAATTATTTCGCATTCGGAAGAGAAAGTTGGTGACTGATATTTTGGAAATAGATCTCGCCGCGACGAAAAACGTATTTGCTTTAATGACACCATCCCAACTCCCGTAACATATGTGCCACACTCTCTCCCCTATTACGCGATAATACAAAACGAACTGCCCTTTTTGCACCCTTTCGATGTCCTCCGTCAATCCCACCTGGTAAGGGTCCCACACCCCGCAGCAATATTCTAACAGAGGATGAACGAGTGTAGTGTAAGCTGTCTCATTAGTAGACCTGTTGCATCTTCTAAGTGTCCTGCCAATGAAAGGAAACCTTTGGCTCGCCTTCGCCACAATTTTATCTATGTGGTCTTTCCAACTGAAGTTGTTTGTAATTTTAACACCCAGGTACTTAGTTGAATTGACCAACTTGAGAATTGTACTATTTATCGAGTAATCGAATCCCAACGGATTTCTTTTGGAACTCATGTGGATCACCTAACACTTTTCGTGATTTAGCGTCAACTGCCACCTGCCACACCATACAGCAATCTTTTCTAAATCGCTTTGCAACTGATACTGGTCTTCGGATGACCTTACTAGACGGTAAATTACAGCATCATCTGCAAACAACGTATGATAACTGCTCAGATTGTCACCTAGGTCATTTATATTGATCAGGAACAGCAGAGGTCCCAGGACGCTTCCCCGATATCACTTCAGTTTTACTCGATGATTTGCCGTCTGTTACTACGAACTGCGACCTTCCTGACAGGAAATCACGAATCCAGTCGCACACCTGAGACGATACCCCATAGGCCCACAGCTTGATTAGAAGTCTCTTGTGAGGAACGGTGTCTAAAGCCTTCCGGAAATCTAGAAATACGGAATTAGCTTGAGATCCCCTGTCGATAGCGGCCATTACTTCGTGCGAACAAAGAGCTAGCTGCGTTGCACAAGGACGATGTTTTCTAAAACCATACTGATTACGTATCAATAGATCGTCCCCTTCGAGGTGATTCATAGTGTTTGAATACAGTATATGCTCCAAAACCCTACTGCAAACCGACGTCAATGATATAGGTCTGTAGTTCGATGGATTACTCCTACTACCCTTCTTAAACACTGGTGCGACCTGCGCAATTTTCCAATCTGTAGGTACGGATCTATCGCTGAGTGTGAGGTTGTATATGATTGCTAAGTAGGGAGGTATTTTATCAGCGTAATCTGAAAGGAACCTAATCGGTATACAATCTGGACCTGAAGACTTGCCCGTATCAAGCGATTTGAGTTGCTTCACAACCCCTAAGGTACCTACTCCTAAGAAATTCATGCCAGCAGCTGTTCGTGTTTCAAATTCTGGAATATTCCATTCGTCTTCCCTGGTGAAGGAATTTCGGAAAATTGCGTTCAATAACTCCGCTTTAGCGGCACAGTCGTCGGTAACAGTACCATCGGCACTGCGCAGCGAAGGTCTTGCCGCTTGTATATTTTACATACGACCAGAATTTCTTCGTATTTTCTACAAAATTTCGAGACAATGTTTCGTTGTGGAACCTATTAAAGGCATCTCGCATTGAAGTCCGTGCCAAATTTTGCGCGTCTGTAATTTTTAGCCAGTCTTCGGGATTTCGCGTTCTTCTGAACTTCGCAAGCTTTTCCCGTTGCCTCTGCAACAGCGTTCGGACCTGTTTCGTGTACCATGGGGGATCAGTTCCATCTCTTACCAATTTATGAGGTATGAATCTCTCAATTGCTGTTGCTACTACATCTCTGAATTTGAGGCATATCTCGTCTACATTTGCATAGTCAGTTCTGAAGAAATGGAGATTGTCTCTTAGGAAGGCTTCTAGTGACGCTCTATCGGTTTTTTTAAATAAAATTTAAGTAGGCTGCTTAGGTTTTCTTATTGGTAACGCCACGTAGCGCTCTGTATGAAAATCACTGGCTGTGCTGTGTGTGGTCTGTGGCTGGTTTGCATTGTTGTATGCCATTGTAGTGTTGGGTTGTTGACTGTTAACAACGGGTAACGTTGCGCAGTTGGAGGTGAGCCGCCAGCAGTGGTGGATGTGGGGAAGTGAGATGGCGCATTTTTGAGAGCGGATGATCAGGACGTGTGTCCATCAGAAAGAGTACATTTGTAAGACTGGGTGTCATGAACTAATATATATATATATATATATATATATATATATATATATATATATATATATATATATAGACACACACACACATATATATATATACATATATATATATAATACGACTTTTGAACAATATTAAGGTAAATACATTGTTTGCTCTCTATCAAATTCTTTCTTTTGCTAACTGTGCCTATCAGTAGTTAGCGCCTTCAGTAGTTTGAATCTTTTATTTAGCTGGCAGTAGTGACGCTCGCTGTATTGCAGTAGTTCGACTAACGAACATTTTTGTGAGGTAAGTGATTTGTGAAACGTATAGGTTAATGTTAGTCAGTGCCATTCTTTTGTAGGGATTACTGAAAGTCAGACTGCGTTGCGCCAAAAACATTCTGTGTCAGTTTAAGCACAGTCTTGTACAATTTTTCTAAGGGGACGTTTCAAAAATTATTTTGCGTTGGTTTCTGGTGGATTTGGAAGAAACGGTATTGAGCCGAGCTACAACGACCTTGTGATCACTAATCCCTGTATCAGTCATGATGCTCTCAATTAGCTCTGGATTGTTTGTGGCTAAGAGTTCCAAGTGTGTTATCGCAACCATTTACAATTCGCATGGGTTCGTGGGCTAACTGCTCGAGATAATTTTCGGAGAAAGCATTTAGGACAATCTCGGAAGGTGTTTTCTGCCTACCATCGGTTTTGAACAAGTCTTTTTGCCAACATATCGAGGGGAGGTTGGAGTCCCCACCAACTATAACCATATGAGTGGGGTATTTGTTTGTTACGAGACTCAAATTTTCTCTTAACTGTTCAGCAACTATATCATCGGAGTCTGCGGGTCGGTAGAAGGAGCCAATTATTAACTTAGTTCGGCTGTTAAGTATAACCTCCACCCATACCTATTCCCGCGGAGTATCTACTTCGCCTTCACTACAAGATAAACCACTACTGACAGACACAAACAGTCCACCACCAATTCTGCCTAATCTATCTTCCCTGAACACAATCCGAGACTTCGTAAAAATTTCTGCAGGACTTATTTTAGGCTTTAGCCAACTTTCTGAACCTCTAACAATTTCAGCTTCTGTGCTTTCTATTAGAGCTTGAAGCTCAGGGACTTTCCCAGCACAATTACAACAATTTACAACTACAATTCCGACTGCCTTGATCCAAGCACGTCCTGTATTTGCCATGCACCCTTTGAGATTGCAGCCCACCCCGTACTTTCCCAAGGCCTTCTAACCTAAAAAACTGCCCAGTCCACGCCACACAGCCTCCGCTACCCGTGTAGCCGCCAGATGAGTGTAGTGAACTCCTGACCTGTTCAGCGGAACCCGAAACCCCACCACCATATGGCGCAAGTCAAGGAATCTGCAGCCAACACGCTCGCAAAACCGTCTGAGCCTCTGATTCAGGGCCTCCACCCGGCTCTGCACCAAAGGTCCGCAGTCGGTTCTGTCAACGATGCAGCAGATGGTGAGCTCTGCCTTCATTTCGTAAGCAAGACCGGCAGCCTTCACCAAATCAGATAGCCGTTGGAATCCAGAGAGAATTTCCTCAGATCCAAAGCAACACACATTAGTGCCGACATGTGCCACCACTTGGAGCTGGCTGCACCCTGTGCTCCTCATGGCATCCGGAAGGACCCTTTCCACTTCAGGAATGACTCCACCCAGAATGCACACCGAGTGCACGCTGGATGTCTTCCCCTCCTTAGCCGCCATATCCCTAAGGGGGCCCATTACGCGCCTAAAATTGGAGCTCCCAGCTACCAATAAGCCCACCCTCTGTGATTGCCCGGACCATGAAGGCTGAGAATCATCCTCTGAAACAGGGCAGGCAGCTGCATCTGGCTCAGACAGAGACAGTACCTGAAACCTGTTTGTCAGACACACCGAGGAGGGTTTCTGATTGGCCTCCGGGGACGTCTTTCGCTGCCTGCCACGCCTTGGAATGACCTCCCAATCAACCACAGGCGAGGGCACAGCCTGACTGCGGACAGCAACTGGAGCAACCACAGCGGCAGGCCGATCTGGGGACAGACGGGACGGGGTTGACATCCCCGTGATACCCAAGTCTGGCTCCCCACAGTGGTGCCCATTGGCAACAGCCTCAAGCTGCGTGACCGAAGTCAGCGCCGCCAGCAGCTGTGAGCGAAGGGATGCCAACTCTGCCCCTCATCCGAACACAGCAATCACAGTCCCTGTCCATTCTAATCGATGTTGAACAACAGTCTCTGAAACACAAGTCCGTGCCTAGACAACACAGGGGAAACACGCAAAGAATGTACAAATGCCTAACGACTGCGCTACAATCTGCCTGAATTTACGATTACAGTAACTAAAACTCGAAATTACACCTGCTATACAAAACTCACACGCAATTTAAGTAAGAATCTACGAAGTAAACACAGAAAAGAAGCTATATACGTATCTTTCTGCGCTGTCGATGTTCACCAACTTCAAACCATGAAAGTTTAAGAGCCCCCATGTACTAAGGTAGTTAGTTAATGAAGCAATGCAAAGGCCCCTTCAGAGCGGGTGTAGTTCAATTTCCATCCTGTTTAATTGCTTCAGTCCGAGTTTAGGAAAGAAATATCTACTTTGTTAGCTATTCTAATGGTATCTGGTTAATGGACAGGCGTAGAGGCCCTGTACCAAGCAATGGAGTTCTAGAGGATGATTTTAAAAGACCCCCTGATTTAAATCAGAATCATTTCATGCTTTCCCCAGTTTAATATAGCTACCAGTTTCATGTGTGTTGCTGATTGGTTCTATAAACTGCTGCATCTAGTTCTTTTAAGGTACGTGTTGTTGAGAGGCATATGTTACTGTTTGCTATCTCATTGGCCATTTGATTACTTGATTTCCAAGTTAGTAGTACATTTATCTGCAAAGTTAGGTTAGAGTGTTGTAGTGTGAACAGATATAAAGAAAGAGTCTGGTGAATGTGTCAAGGAAGGTTATGCTAGCCATAGGATTGCCTTCTGCCTTATGGTATTGCATTACACAAGAATGCCTAATTAAGCTGGCGACCGATATTAATATATAATGTTACAACTTGCTTTTGCATTGGGAGAACGTCTGTTCCCTGACCCACTTGTTTACTGTTAGTTTTACTCTGCTGGAGTGTTTCGGAAACGAGTCCCAGTTTGATTGTTCTGTTTGCATTACGTTATCTCACGGTCTACTTTCTCGAAAATTCCTCGCATAGGTATAACGTTAGCTTCGATTGCGGTTGAAGATGGTCGGTGTTGGTGTAACAACTCCTTCTGAGTTTTAAATGATTATGTTCTTTCAGTGAAAATAAACGATGTTTGAAATTAACACACGTTTCCCAACCCAAGACCAACACTCGAAGTCCTAGTTATGCTACAAACGAGGTGATTCCCCTGTGTGTGTAGAAGACCTTACAAGGTGACAGGTAACACAGGATCGACACATCGTTAGTGAAATCTATCCATACTTTGTTTTGCTTCTGAACAATGATGTTGGGAACAATACGCAATGTATAGTGATTACTCTTCACAAGTTATATACGGTGGACAAGAGAAATCCAGATAGACACAGCAGTAGATGAGAGTTAGTGTGTTATAAGAAGACAGCCATCTCTCATGAACAGAGTGAGGGATTCAGTTTTTTGTGATAAATACCGACCATCAAAAGATGTAAAATCTTCTCATATGAGTGGTACTTGTTTTTCTCTGTAGGCAAGACACAAGACACGCCAAGACAGAAAACTAGTACATTACAATGTGTATTCATATTAATCATTTTGCGTAATGGTGAGGTTATAAACCGAAACATGTTGCAATACTGAATAATTCAAAAACGTTCTCTATGAACTGTGACTGTGAGCAGTCTCTGAAAAACCTGTTTGTAGGCTATGGTAGTACCCTGACTTTTCTTTATAAGTTACTCTCTTTTGCAACTCAGCTACGTCCAGTAACTTGTTATTTTTTTTTTACTTTCTTGTTTATACTGTACAGTAGCTATCCGTTCCAAAATGCAAACAATCAAATTGGTGGTCCGATAGTTTTCTTGTTATGTACACGCTGTGCCTTATTTTACAATATTACGTGTACTTAATTGGAAATTTGATGGAAGGTCTCCAGCTTCGCGGATTTCAGATGCTGACTCAAATGCAGTTCTGCTTTAACTACCTTCGCAACTCTGTAGAAGAAGGAAAGAAAAAAGCATGTAAAATTAAAAAAACCCCAAATCCCCACTGTCGGAGTTTTACAAAAGCTATAAAATTAGCACCAACTTCACTGATAGATGTTTTTAAAAGTCTTCACAACAAAACTCTATCTCAAAACTTTTGGCAAAGTATACCAGAATACACCGAAAGGAATGCAGTGTCAGAGTTTTAACTGCTAAGGCGCACTGCAAGTAGTTTTTTAAAAAAAATGGTGAAGCTTTTCATTTTTGCTGCACAAAGAACCACTTTGTACAGCCACTGTGTACCGCCCTTCACGCCTAGCGCGCGGATTGACGAATAAGCAGAGACAGCCGTGTAACGCGAAGTCCAAAGTGAACACACGCAACTTTTAAACACCTGCACCAAACCTAAAATGTTTCAAATCATAAATTTTTTAATAAGTTTCATTTGTTATTGACAGTTACTATGTCGAAGATGTAATGGTTCAAATGGCTCTAAGCGCTATGGGACTTAACATCTGAGGTCATCAGTCCCCTAGACTTAGAAACTACTTAAACCTAACTAACCTAAGGACATCACAAACATCCATGCCCGAGGCAGGATTGGAACCGTAGCAGCAGCGCGGTTCCGGGCTGCAGCGCCTAGAAACGCTCGGTCACAGCGGCCGGAGCAGATGTAATGACTCCACAAGTGACTAGCAGAGGAAACAATATCAGGGCTGTGTGTGATGTTATATTACTGACTACTTCCATTAATTGGAAATTTAATTGGTTGACACGAAAAATTTATAGCAATTCCTGTTGCACAGTTGTATGATAATTTTTGAATAATATATGTTTTACTAACAATGAAACCATTCCCTATTTATTCCCTGTAGTCATAAAAATGTGAAGCGACTATTCAGTGACGGAAACAATCATATTCCTTACACAAGGCACACCTGATGAAAGAAAAATTAATGCATTCAGGCGTTTCACAGCAATTACTAGTCTTATTTAAGGAATTAGGATGAAGAAGGAAATGATCGCGGTCGTTTTTCCGCACATCATGCTGATCATCAGGCATACTTGACACAACTCATAAAACATGATCATTTCGGTACCGTTGCTCTTTGAAGCCCTGTTAGGTTGGAGTTTAGTTATAGTTTGATAATGCAGACTGACACTGCACCAATGACTGAAGGTAAGAGTACTGTTCCGTTGATAAGCTTGGAATCACAAAGAGTTATCGAAAATTATGTTGTCCAATAAATCTCTGAAACATGCTTTACGCTATCGAAACATTTGTTTTCACAGGTTCTGAACCACACTGCTGGTTCTGGGTGGAATCTGAATTACGTGAACAGTCTTGTTGTCATCGTCTGAAAGACATAGATGTAGTTAGGTCCTGGCCAAAAGTCCAACAAAAGGAATGAACAGTTTTCTGCAACTAGTAAGAGCACGTTCCGGATGTAATATGGAAAATTGATGTGTCCAATTTTTCCAACATTCGCTACGTCGATTACAAGGGATTTGCAACCAACCACTCCGTTTTTTCCCTGATTTGTATTAAGGTTTCTGAAGACAGATATAAAGGTATGGAAACAGTAATCCACTGATACTTACCACTTGCATTATTATGTACGAATGTGTCATAGCATTCATCAACTGCGCAAATGACTCCGTTTTCTTTCCTCTCGAAATAATAAAATGCGGGTTGCAGCCAGCTCTTGCACTAAAGACTGGCTGGAATGAATTTTTCACTCTACATTGGAGTGTGCGCTGATATGAAACTTCCTGGCAGATTAAAACTGTGTGGTGGACCGAGACTCGAACTCGGGACCTTTGCCTTTCGCGGGCAAGTGCTCTACCGACTGAGCTACCCAAGCACGACTCACACCCGATCCTCACAGCTTTAATTCCGCCAGTACCTCGTCTCCCACCTTCCAAACTTCACAGAAGCTCTCCTGCGAACCTTGCAGAACTAGCACTCCTGGAAGAAAGGATCTGCCAGGAAGTTTCATATCAGCGCACACTCCGCTGTAGAGTGAACATTTCATTCTAGAAACATCCCCCAGGCTGTGGCTAAGCCATGTCTCCGCAATATCCTTTCATCTGCTTGTACCACAGTTATTCTTGTCAGGCGGGTTGCGCGTGGCTGTCTATTCATTAATACTATTTGTGCCGCTTTTGTATAGTTTATTTTGTACCTAAGAATAATCGAAGTTCAGTTTTACTTCCTGTCGTTTCATCCCAAACTATTCTTTAAATTCTACGTGTACGTTCTTCTCTAGTATTAACATGAGAGATTTCATTCTACTTAAATTCCATTTGTGTCCTTTTTTGTTAGCGAGAAAGTTGTTGCCTACTTAAATTAGGAAATTTGTGGTAAGGACTATGAGACCAAACTGCTGAGGTCATCGGACCCTAGGCTTACGCACT
The DNA here is from genome assembly GCF_021461385.2 of Schistocerca piceifrons. Classification (NCBI taxonomy): domain Eukaryota; kingdom Metazoa; phylum Arthropoda; class Insecta; order Orthoptera; family Acrididae; genus Schistocerca; species Schistocerca piceifrons. The sequence goes on from NC_060138.1 coordinate 952,533,097, forward strand.
ATTTAATCTAACTTAAACTAACTCACGCTAAGGACAACACACACACCCATGCCCGAGGGAGGACTCGAACCTCTGACGGGGGGAGCCGCGGGAACCGTGACAAGACGCCATAGAGAGCACGGCTACCCCTGGTGACGTTGCCTACGTATGGGAATGCAAATAACATTTCTCTGTTTCACATACATTTTATATTGACATTATATTATGGTTGTCTATTGAATGTTGTGACCTACTCTACTCATATATGTTAAATGATATGTTATCTAAATTTCTAGTCGTGACTGACGTTTCTTTTGCAACGTTGGTTAACTGATATGTTCTTCCGTCTGTTGTATCACTGTTTGAACCCATATTGTTATTCATCCAGTCTATTCGAGACTGAAGGTGTAAGCATATTACGATTGCAAACCTTAGCCAAAAATAGTTTAAATTTAAAAAAGTCTCGGTTTATTGGTACTCTTTTTGCATTTATTTGTATTTGTTAAATTTCACCAGTTTAAAGGTACTCGTAACAACAGTGGGGAGAATTTTTGAATAAATTTGTTGTTTGTGGATGAAGTGCTATTTCTTTGTGGCATCTTATCAATGCCAGTTCCTCGCCTGCTAACGAATTTCAAACCTATTCTGAGAAAAAGTACCTTAATGAGTTACTTCAATGTGCAGCATTACTTAATCGATATTCTACCGACAAGCTTCTCTAACCAGCAGCGCTACCTCATGTAGCTCCTAGCTTAGGTAACTGTGCTATGCAGGGCTCTGTATATAAAAGAACAGCTCGATAATTCTTTAAGGTTGAGTCGCACAAGTCTGCTTTCGTGCCCGGCAGGTAATTTGCTGCAAATAATAACCTATAGTTGTGATTGTGCAGTCAAATAGCCTACGCTTCGGCTAGAATTGTGGATTAATGAAATAAACACAGATACACAATAAAGACGAATGAGCAATTAATAAAAAGGATTCTATTCTAAGCTCTCTAATTCATGTAGATGACACCAGAGAATTTATGTTGAATTATGTTTACTCAGGAAAGTATTCATAAAAAAATGAAAAGCCGTCAAACAATAACAGAAGGGCAATATCATAAAATTCAATAAAGTTCCACTGGTATCACAATCCCCAAGCCAAATAATCATCCAATATACGTGAGAAACTAAGTCCATTTCATGATAAGAATAAACGAAATATTCGCCATCCCAAATTAGCTTAGAATTCAGCATGACAATTTACAAATTAATAGTTCTGCTCTGGAGCACAATCAGGCCTTACGACACTTAGGGTCCCTTCAAAAGTACGGTAGCGGCTGTTCGCCATCTGGCGCCCAGAATCAATCACGTACTTTACCGAACAACATATGTAACCGTAGGGAAGTGTGCCTTCTTCAAGTACTCTGAATGGCTCGTCTTGATTTGATCCTTTTGGAGCACCACCCAAAAAGTGTCTGTCTCCACTTGGATTCGGTAGTGTAATGCCACTGCCTACTTCTCTACGGCAGAAGGCCATCCCCACCAAAACTTCATCGTTCTTATTTTCTACAGAAATGAGTTGATTCGGCCACTTTCTGCACTAAAAAAATGTGTTATAATAATATTTCTTAAAGATTTGTTATAAACATTTTGTGACACGCAGGCCATTCACAATAAACATAAATAATAGTGGCTTCATGAATAAATAATTCGGCATTGCTGCTCATGTGCACTCAAGTTAAGTCTTGTTGACTATTATTTAAACAAGTAATTGCGTCAGTTTGTTAGAAGCATCTTTTGATACTCTTTTCAATTGTGGTGTCAGCTAACACATGCAACTGACCACCATTAAAGTACCACGGTTTTTAATATTAATTGCAATCAACATTTAAATCAAGTTAATGGCCAAAATAGTAACATACTTCTTAAATAACTGATCAAATATGAGGAGATGCGAGGTATTCGTGCTGCATTCCATTGCAGTGTTACCGTGGAAGTTCTAACAAACATTTGCATAAATAAGAAGATGTAATACAAAATAAATCATTAAATAAAATAGAAACGGGCACATGACTTTTGGGGATGGTAGCTATAGCGCTATGATGTCATCTGAGATCTCATCTGTCGAACTCGCATGAAATGTTAAAAGTTGTTAGTACTAATGTTCATTTTGAAAATATCTTCGTAAAATATTAACTTCTTTAGTTTTTAAGATAAAGAAAATATTATTGTTTCATCAGAAGTCTCTCATTTTTCTGATGTTTCAGATATATTCAGATTTTCTCTGTTATTTAAATCTGACTTATTATATAATTTCAGAGAGCCGTGGGTAGCCATATTTAAGACTGTCTTACACGCTGTCATTTTTGGTACTTTTCTGTCTTCCGGCTAAGTGAGCCACCATCATCCAAATTCTCTGTTCTGGGTTTTATCCGTTTCTGGCCAAGTGCTGTTTGCCTCTTATGCTGGGCTGACCAGCGGTGGTGGATTCAGTTGGGCAGTGCACGCTCTGTTCTGGACCATCTGGCTATTATTCAGTCACACAAGCAAATTCATCTCCTGGCGATTCTAGATGGCTGAATAATTCTCCTACGTACATCTAACGTCACTAGTGGCATATGAGTCTAATTTCGCTGTCCGTATTTAATGAGTCTCATTTGTATTCTTTAACCTCCAAAGTTATTGATAAATAGAATCCATAAACATCTTCTGATCACTCTATATAATACTATATACCGGACATTCTAACAACTAACCTGTGCCAGATTTCTTCTAAAGTGAGACATAACGGTTTTCGCACATTTTCATTCAGAAAACATTGGTCAAAACAATTTTTTTTTGGTTGTAAGACTAATATGCACTGTATGTGGGACGTAATTCGGTCCTATTCGAGACACAATTTTCAAGTATTAAAGTTTTCTGTAAATTCTTAACGACACCTATGTGTTGTACCCTTATGAGCCAAACCAAACAATGAAGTGTTGGTCCACCTCTGATGGCAGTGCAGCACTGATTCCTAGTGAAATTGACTCGAAAAGTCCTCAATAGGTTCTCCGAGGTGCTGTATGTGGCACCAAGTGTCTATTATCAGGTCGCGCAGTACCCCTAAAGTATGGAGCTATGGCTTCTGATCGCAAAGGTTGCACCTGATACCGTCCTAGCTGTGTTCCATAGATTGGCGATCAGACGACTTTCATGGCAAAGACATCAACTTCACTATGTTGCTACTCAAACAACCGCAGCACTTTCCTGGCCTTGTGTTATAGGTTGGTGTTCTAGTAGCAGATCCCACTGTGTTTGGGGAAGACATCAAGCAATAATGGAAGCACATGACGGCCATTGTGTTCACGTTGTCCACAGCTGTGGTGCCTTCGATTACTACCACAGATCCTATGGAAGCCATGGTGAATGAACACCACATCATAATATTGCCCACACCAGCCTGTATCCAATTTATGTTTCGAGCAGCCCTTCGCCTAAATCACCAAGAACGAGAAATAGGATTCAGCGCACCAGATGACATTTTTCCATCTATCCTCGGCCTAGCCTCACTAATCCTGTGCCGTTTGCAAACTGACACAGAATCAAGTCGGTGACGTCAGTGGTTCCAGAATGAAGCGCCTAGAACTGCTCGGCCACACCGGCCGGCTACAGCATTACAGTTCTTGCACGGGGCAAGGATATTTTATGTGTTCAGAGTGACCGAACTATGGCTGTCACTGTCGCAGATGTGATAGCTGCACAGGACACCTTGATGGTTTCTCGTAGCTCGTTCGATGAACTTACTTTCTCAAGGCTCCTGTAGATAGAAGTTGAGAGGTGTAAGGTCTGGAGACAGTGTGGGTACTCAATAGGTCCTCTTTAATCTATCCATCGTCCAGGTAGATTTTCTGACATCCCTGTGGTATGTGGCGGAGTGCCATTTTGTTGTAGGTATAATCTTTCATTTCCAAACAGCTCTCAGATGGCTAGTAAAATAGATGTCTGCAGCATATGAAGATACACCTCACCAATTACGGTACCTTCAAAGAAGAATTGGGCTAACCAAACGGCGCAGTGACAAGCCACACCATACATTAACACCCGGCGGCTTAACATGTCTGTCCACGTGAACGGGAGGATTTTCAGGAGCCGATAAAGGCAGTTGTGGCGGTTTACAGACCCGTTCAGTTTGAATTGCTCCTTGTTAGACCATTCCTGCAAACAGTTCATCTTCGCAGAGAATGTCTTCAAACCACTCGCAGTCCTCCTGTCTTCCATCCAGGTCGTCCTCGTTCATATCACGCAGCGATCTTGGAATGTAAACTTTCCACTTTCCAACCCACAGAATTCGTCGTACGCTTGATCGGCGTACCCCGTTCTTAACTGTCCCCTGCTTCAGTTTTGTGAGGTGACCTAGAAAAATTTTGCAACACAGCAGCGCTGGAAGCTGGACTTCTGGATGTTTTTGGTCGGCCAGACCTTTCCTTAAGCACATCTTGAACAGTATCGGCTTCAAATTTATCCCGAATACGATAAATTGTTGTACGTATTGGTGGATGAGTTCTGCATACATTACGCCATTACCGTTGTACATCCATAATGTTTTCGTACTTCGAGTACCACTTTAATATGGCTTTGCGTTGCTCGAACGATAATCTTACCTCCTTCATTGCTGCACTGCCATCTGCTGAAAAACTCTCGCCAAGATCTGTTGAGAAAACAATGGACTACGCTGCTGCACAAAACTGATAAGGTACGTCATGTTGTTCCAAGGATATTAGCAAAGAGTGTTTACATTTCGCTGGACTCTCTGTATAATGTGGTAACATTTTAATAGTAAGTGTACAATATTGTGATTGTTTTCTGCTTAATGGTTGGGTAACAAGTCTTAGGTAATACTCGTGAAAGATAAACTTCTTATTCTTTAAACATCACTCAACAAATCAAGAAATCGTTCATCAGACATTAGGGCCCTAATTTTCGGTCCTATAGACATTATTTTCCTTCTTTTGGCTCCAATGATCGTTGAACACTTCTCTCGTAAGTACATCAATCAACGAAAAGTTATATCTATCTATATTCAAAACGTGTTTGGCACAGCGGAGACACATACATATTTTTGGGGCCGACAAGATCTACTGTCCAAGTAGAGGTTCAATCCTAACAGAGCTTTTAACCGTAATAGTGATGTTTTCTAGATATACTGCCCAACTCTTTTACGATATAATGAAATCATGATCGGGAGTCTTTATAATGGACTCGAAATCATTACAAGAAACCATGTCACCGTCTTTGAGAAAACAGAAAAGGAAGCTTATAGACTGCAAACACTCACTTGTCTATGGAGAAGAAGATTTCATCCTTTTAACCGCGAAGCTTTGAGTTCAAAATATTGCTTCAACAAATTTAAGTCTCGATCAAAATCGTTGAAATCCCACGAGACAGAATGTGTGGTTCATGTGATTCATACTGGCCATGAAACATTGCGTAGGTTTGTATTTCTCCTTCACTGTTTCATGTGTGTTCGTAATAGCATTCAGTCGCATTGTCATGAGGCACGAATATGGCGAACTCTTCACTGTGACATACATGTATGAAAGCAGATGGCAAATTAAGATACTGTATTACACAGTTCTCATTGTAACCCCATTTATTAGTCAGACATAAATAAAAGTCCGTTGTCTAACCTGTTTGTTCCTTCCAAGTCATGGTAACACCGAAGGATGTGTGAGGTGATCCTTTCAATCAGTCTGTCAGGAGTATATTAATGATGAACAGAACACTTGGGGACCCAGTCGTGTCCTGTTGGCCAGTTCGTAGCATTTCTTTACAAAAGATTAAGGTTTCGTTTTTGTGATTTCAAAGTTAATTCCCCACAGATAAAACGAAAAAAATTTTCCCTATTTACTAAGGTACGGGGCATTTCTTCTGAATTAGCCACAACCCATCACGCACATAGAACAAAAATCAGACGTTAACAACACTGACTCTATGTGTTCAGTCGTGACTCGTCTTTATTTCCTTGAGGTAGATTTCTGAACTGAGTGGCATGTGTGGTATTTCCTTGTACACATTTCGGTTATTTTTCAGGAATTAAATCAGCAAAATATTTAAGTATATCCACGGCAGAATAACCAGTATGTCACATTTTCATATATTACTGGAAGTAGAAAGTAGTGTGTCACAGGAAATTTGTGGCTGACAGCCAAAATGATTGCATTTTCGAAATCAGCAACCATGGCCCAGCAAAGGGCACCATTCATATTCTCTGTAACAAAAATGTTGATCTGCGTAATTTGCCGTGCTGTCTACAGAGATGTCACTGTATAGGATATATTAGTTCAATTTTGATTCTAAAGGTGAAAGGAATTAAGCTAAAACTGACGCACAGAGCCGTGAAGCAAATGTCTGAAAACTGCAGTTCCCACAGCTCTTGTAACTCACTGCAACGCACTTGCTTTGAGTCCTAAAATAGGGTCACGTATGCCCATCTTTTAGGGAAAAAGTGTTCGCATGTTTATAAAGCAAGAGTTTTTCAGGTACAACGTGACAATTGTCTTTCAAATGTTTGTTCTAAAATATATGTTTAGTAACAGGGAAAATATTCTGAGCTGCAGTTTGCATAACGAAAGTCATACGTTTTCATGTTACAATGCAAATACAATAAAAATTATATGCTATTGTGTGCACTGAAAATAACCTGGTGTAACATGCGACTCAAATATTACTTGTTTTACAGATGTACTCTGGCATTTCTTGAAAATGTCAGGTACTCCCCATTAATTATATGTGTCGCCAGCGCCACGCAACAGCAAGCAAACACAGTTGTCCTTTGCACATGGAGGTTGTTTCTGTTAAGCTGCAGACACGACGCAATAATCCGCCGCCTTCTCCCGGCAGCCCTGGGAATATAAAGTCACTGCTTCATGCTGTGCACTCCTTCGTTAATTAGCTCTATTGCATTTTTGTTTAGAGCTCTCGTTTTACAGTTTCTTGCTTTTTACGCGAGCAGGCTCTGCCACTGCCACGTAGCAACGACAATCCGGCGCCTTTGTCCTTCTTTCAGCGTTATCCGCTGCGAACACTTTCGTCTGCGCTGGCAAACACTATGACGCAAAGAAACATTTGGAAGTCTGTGGGTGGCTTCCTGTTTCGTCCTGCAGTGAAACCCACGCTCCACATTAACAGTACTTTTTAAGCTAATTACTTTTCCATTCACACTGTTTCCCTATAAATAAGGTATAGTACAATCTCATACACTGCGTAGGAGATGCCCTGTAGTTAAAAGGCAAATATAGTATCCGTAAATAATGTAGGTCATCTTTTCTAAAATTAATAAACTTGATAGTAACCACTTTTAAACTGATTTAGTTCTTTTTGCTCGATACCAATTTACAGAGTTGCAGTATAGCAAAAGGGCTTAATCCCCACATATTTGCATCTCATCCTTATCGATTTTGACCTCATTTCGTCAGATAGTCTCAGAGATGAAAGTAAAATGTTGACCGGTCAGATAATCTGAAATTTGTTTCTTGTCGTAGTTACTAAACGGAAGTATCTCGGTACAATCTTTTCCATCTATATTAACATATGCTACACGTGCCTTGTGATGAAGTATTCCTTTTTGTAAGTAAACTGTGTTGAAAAGTTCAGACAAATTTGTTACCAGCAGATCTAAAATGTTATCTTCACTGAATTAGTGTAACATAATTTTCGTAAATGGCATTTAGTCATTTCACATAAATCACTGTACTTTTTACCCGCTCTAGCCATCATAAATTAAAATCTTCCTGTAGTACTTTAACGTGACTAGCTTTCACCATGTTTTTCCTCAGATGTTACGTCGCTACCACTCCTGCAGCAGGGGTGTACAAAATCATCCAGTTCATATAATTGCTCCACCTAGAACACTTCTATTCTCTTAAATTATTCAGCATATGGAATCTGCATTAACGTCCTATATACAGGGTATTAGGTCGAGGTGAATGAGGACAGTTTACTGAACTACTGTACGTCACTATTTACTTAATCTGCATAATGATAACAACTGTAGGTGTTAGGTGTAGTATGTTTCCAGTCTGGTTAGTACCTCCAGTACATCTGGCGAGCCCTATGCGAATTATCCCCTATGCTTACCATGTTCACTTGAGCTAAAAGTCAGAAATATTTCATTTTGAGTCATTGATACTATAATCTTGAGTTTTTCACAGAACGTGGACAGATGTTTCTGCTTTTCTACTAAATTAATCATTTTGGAAAATGGAAGTTAAATTTGAGATATTTTATTTTCTCAAAATGTTAAAAATATACGTTTTAACAAGTATTTTAAAGTACAAATCGCTTAATATAAAATAATTTCAAAACTCTGAATTCAGATCTATTATGATGTCTTAAGGTACTACTCCTAATATTTCATCTTTCTGCTATAAGTAGCCCCTGAGAAAATGAACCTCATATACCAAAAATTAAAGATACAGGAAATGAGCTTCAGAGTTTTTACTTCAGTGGATGCCTGGTCCATAGGTAGTATCATCAGAAGTGTCCAACAGCTTCCTTTTGATGGCTGTTTTATACTGTCTAGCTATCTTCCGCTGTGATGTCTAGCCATCTCTGAATAGATTTTTACAGCATTATCTGAAGACTTAAGCCGTTCCTTGCAGCTGCTGCAGTTCGTAATCCTTCTTCTGCAAAATTTTGCACTTTGTTGTGTTGTGCTAAGTGATAAAACAGCATCGTAAAAAAAAACCCTCACAAACACAGTGTTAGGTAGTTTGTACCATATCACACACTCATTTGGATTTTGAGTCCGGCCGTGAAGACATTTCTTTCGTAGACTAATATCTGCGAGGTCTTGAAATACTGGTTTTATTTCGTACATTTTGGCAACTGATGAAGGTGGCTGTATCATTGTTTAGTTAACTTGCCTCTATTGTACTAGCATCAACTATCTTTTCCTGTTGGACATACCCCACGTTGGGAAATATTATTGCTTGAAGCTGTGTGAAAAAAGAGCTAGACTGCTCCCTTCATTAATTCTGCATCTGCTGTATTCTGTCTGATTGCTAGACCTTAGCACTTCTGAATATGGTGTACATCCAGTATGGTCTGAATATGGTCTACTCCAAAACATCTGATAATAAAGCCGTATGAATTATCCCATACTGGCCGGCCGCTGTGGAGAAGCGGTTCTAGGCGCTTCAGTCCCTAATCGCGCTGCTGCTACGGTCTCAGGTTCGAATCCTGCCTCGGGCATGAATGTGTGATGTCCTTAGGTTAGTTAGGTTTAAGTAGTTCTAAGTCTAGGGGGCTAATAACCTCAGATATTAAGTCCCATAGTGCTTAGAGCCGTTAGAACCATTTTCATCCCATATTTTGTAATCCCAGCATCTAATTGCATGTATTATTCTTCAGTTACAGCTAGTCTTTTTTTTTTAAGCTCTTTCAGGTGTCGTGGCAGCGGCATCACTCAAGGTATCACTACCAGTGTAGAGGTTAATGGGACGTCAAATACTGATATATATGATGAATTAGACGCATTCTGAATACCCTTTACTTTCTTGCGCCAATGTACACGATTTTTAAGTACCTCCAGACTAGGTTTTGGCATCGTGAGTGGAAGAAAACTCAATGACTTGATCAGATTTGACTTTCACAATAAGCACATGGATTTACTTACAAAGAAAGCAATACAAATGGCGCGGAATGGACTGTCAACTGTCTTGCAGTGTAGCCCACAGAATATGTAAAACGCTTGTGATCACTTACACCTCTGGCAAGGCAGGCTATATCAGGCTTGTTTCGCATCTCGTAAACACCCTGTGGAATACTGTGTGTTGCAGTTTTTAAAAACGATTTAAAATACTTTTGTGCACGTCGTATCAATACTTTGTACACAATTGTAAATGGGACACTATAAATATTTCAATCTATTTTCTCATCGAAAGCAAATTCCGTATAGCCTTTATACTTATGTTCCCTGGGCAGCAGGTCAGGTCATGAAATGTGGCTACATGGACACAAAACCGTTAGCCTATATTGGCAGGGATAGTCCACGTAATCTGCCATTTTAGGTTTAGAGGTGACACCTTAGAAACGTTGATACTTGAAAAGTGTTTTTGAAATAAAAGTTGGTATGTTATTAATGTCCTTGAGAAATCTATAATAAATTTTTGTAAAAAATCTGAAATTCTGCAAAATACCCCACTACTGTCAATTAATTTTGAAAAATGAAAACTTTTGTTACCACATAAATTAAAGAAGCTTTCAAGCCACATACATCCCTGTGTAGTAAAGCTGATTTTTGAAATACCATTTTTGAAAAATATGCTGTACACAATGTAATGTCGAAGAATTTTCAACATATCTAATTAAAATATCTTAGCACACATTACTAGTCTGATTATTTATTTTACTTATATTTGTTTCATGTTTTAATTGTTATTTTACGTTTTACGTTCATGATCTCTTTTTGGTGGACCAATAATGATAGAAAATAATTACAATAATGATATTCTGTCAGGAAATTCTTAAAACATAACGTTTTTGACACCACGTAGATAAAATGAACGCAATTTCTTCACTTAATATACACGACAGAGAAGGCAATACAAAACAAAATTCAGTAGGATTTTTAATTGTCACTGATGGTCCTCTAAATACTGTAGTTTGTGTTATGAACATTTCAGTACGTTGGAAAGTCTTGGCGAAGAGAACTGATTACGTACTGATGACTGCAGTTTCATTGTATTGTTTCTCCGGTATTGTGGAGACTGGCGTCATAATCACTGAACAGAACTAGATCATAAAATTTTCTTACGAAGTTCTTCCAATCTGGAGAGCCACATATATTCCACAGCTGTACCTTTGTCATCGAGCCCTTTGGGATCACTAGATATTTCTTGTCCATGGATACAATACTCCAAACGTTTTTTTTCACACAAGTCTTTACATAGTTTTAAAACAAAGTAATGGTGATTTTGGACGGAGAGTTCTTGAATCTCTTTTTAAAGCTTCAAATGTCTTTTTGACAGTGTCGAAATCTGATAAACAAACGTCTGACCCACTCGACGGCACAGATACAGTCGTGGTGGTGCATACAGCTTACAGTGTTGGAAGAACTTTGTGAGAAGACATTCAGATCTAGTTGTTTTGAATGATTACGGCGTCAATTTACACTTCAGAAAGATGTAATGAAGGTGCAGCCATTAGTACATAATCAGTTCTCTTCGCCAAGTCTTGCAATGTACTGAAATATGCCTGATACAAATTACGATATTTAGAGGTTCACCAATGACAGTTTGAAATCCTGCTGAATTGTTTTTTATATTTTCTTCTCCGTCGTGTATATTAAGTGGACAAATTTCATTCATTCAGTGTAAAAAATGTTATGTTTGAAGCATTTCTTTGCAGATTATCATGACTGTAATTATTTTCTATAATAATAATGAGTTACTTATAATTTTAAATTATCCAAATGCACGTATGTGAAACGGTAAAATAAAGAAAAACAATGAATTTGAAGGGAAAAATAACAATTTAAGTAAAAATAATAAGAATAGTAATGAATGTTTAGATATTTTAATTACGTGTGTTGAGAATACTCATACACCACACATTGTGCAATTTTTCCCCAAGAATGGTATTTCAGAAACCATGTTTATAACACAGGGGTGTATGTGGCCTGAAAGCTTCGTCAATTTGTGTGGTAATAGAAGTTTTCATTTTTCAGTATTAATTCATGGTGGTGGGCATTTTTCCAAATTTCAGACTTATACAAAAGCTGATTATAGAGTTTTCAAGACCATTAATTATATATCAACTGTTATATGAAAAACATTTTTCATATATATCATCGCTTCTAAGATAATCCATTTAAGCCTTAAGAACCAAATTACCTTACTGGATGTGTTTTACTTCTTAAAAGTCAATCTGTGCACATAAAATGAGTATTCCATTATTTTGCCTCCTCTTCACACCCGGTGAATTTCATCAATATCGTTCATTGAAACTTGGGAATGATTTCCTATTAGCTGTGCAGTTGCGATCATGAAGAAAATATCAATTGGTAAATTATGCGACATGTTTTCGGGAAAATAGACACAGAGAAAAAACAACTGACACACTAAAGTGGTTACATATTAAGGTACCAGTCATCATAATGTCTGCACTTATACCGGAACAAACTCTATTATCGCGCTGTTTATATCTTCACCTAAACTATTTAGGATGCGGAATCTACACTAGCCTCACTATACATTATCATATTATTCATGGCTGTAATCATGCGTCGTATGCTGGCCTTCAGTCTATCTTTGCAGTATAGATTCCGATCGGCGCTTCCAATTTAACAGCTTTCTGTCCCTAGTACTAGGGCACTATTAGCATTTATAAGCGAGACTAACTATGGGACCTTTTCATGGACGCTTCCACAGTTAACTAATCGCATGTTAGTATTCTCCATCTCTGATTATCATGACGAATACAATTCTCTGGGGTAGTTTTATCCCTCTCTGAAATCAGAGGGTAACATACTGGACCTGTGAATGGATTTCTCTGCCCCAAAGTAAAGGACATGTTCACCCGAAATGCACTCTGATACACTAGTTCCGTGTGTAGCGCACGCCTGACCTGTTAAGAGGGTCCTACAATTCTCCACTCGATAGCAGAGGTCGTGAAATCAGCATCGCCCAAGATCTGTAGCAGCCACTGGCCCTTGTAAGCCTTACATTCGACTCTAAACCAAGGGACACGTTAAGCGGGCGGTCAGTCAAGCGGAACAGATTGTGGTCACTTCGTTCGTGCGTCTCTAGTCTCCTCTCCCTGATGGTGTACTTCGCGTTTGAACGACATCCGTCCGTGTGACGGGCGGTGCACTTTCCGTTTGGACATCAGTTCATTGGAACGGCACTATCAACGTCAAAAAACGAATGTATCTGTAATGAAGTGTATTAAAACACTTAATACAAAAATGGGGTTTAGACTTGCAGGTAATAGGAAAGCTAGCCACCTGTTCAGTTAATTTTCTGGATGCGCTGCTCCCAAATGTTCAAATGTTTTCGTGATTGTCTTGCAAGATTCGGAACAGTATCTTCGCACTGATATTTTTCGTTCCATCACATCTGGGAATCCATATAACGAATTCACAACAACTGTTTTCAGAAAACGATAGGACGCTAAACTTCCATATAATTTTATCATCTTTCCCAGCGGGCTGCTATATACATTCATCTTATTAGGAAGGTCAACACCAGTTTTTCCCTTACTATATTAACAGTTTTTCTTATCATTAAAAGTCTCCTTTGGATGTCATGTATTCCATTTCACTCGAACGTTTGATGCAAAGAGTCAGAGCTTCACTTCTTTCTTCCCATTTCGGTACCGTAATTCCTTGACCATTTTCGTTTGCAGTCAATTCCCCTCGTTTCAATTTGGCCATTACAATTTCTTTGGGAGTTCCTTTGCGAATCAGTCGAAGGACACCAACAAAATGTGTATTCTTCGTTGTAAATTTGCAAGCAAAATCTACCCTGGTATGAAAGCCATTGGTACGTAACGTGAGGCCTTTACTGACTACATCTTCATACAAATGCGGCACAACATTTGTTATTGCGATATTATCTTTATCAAGTACTTTGTCACTGTACATTCGAAAACTGTAGCAGTAGCCATTATCACAGCACAGTTAAGACATTTAGATGCCATACGTATGTCTCTCGCTTCAAATCTTGCCTTATTATAATTCGGCCTTGGAAAGGTATTTAGGGAGTCCTCAATAATGAGGGTGTTAATACCTTTTATAAATTTTGTTCAGTTCGTCGATGATAAATTGAACTTCGAAGTGATTTTACTCATTATCTTTGCGGGAATGATAGAATAAACAGTGCACGCAGAGACAAAATTTTATGTATTGGTGGAAGTTTCGCCAATCCCTTCTACGTAATCAGTCCATACAGTCCGCAGCCCGTGGTCTTGCGGTAGCGTTCTCGCTTCCTGCGCACGGGGTCCCGGGTTCGATTCCCGGCGGGGTCAGGGATTTTCTCAGCCTCGTGATGACTGGGTGTTGTGTGTTCCTCATCATTTCATCTTCATTGACTCGCAAGTCGCCGAAGTGGCGTCAAATAAAAAGGACTTGCAATACGGCGGCCGAACTTCCCCGCATGGGGCCTCCCGGCCAACAATGCCATACGATCATTTCATTTCATTTCTGTCCATACAGCCGCTTTATTTTATCTTTGTTTGTTGATCCAAACTTTTGGAAACCATTGTCACTTGTGTAGCATAAATATTTTTTTATTCTCTAATGTGTTCTAATATTTTTCTGTGACAAACAGTCCATAAAAATCTTCGACTCTGTTACACTTTTGCGCATTTTCACCACTCACTTGTGCACCATCGTCACTCCTAAAATGCAGTACGTTCGGCTCGTTGCCTCAAGGATCGTACCATGTACTTTGATCACTTACTTAGCCATTAGGCGAATTCTGACTTTCGGACTAAAGAAATCGTATTACACAGCGACGTTTACTTGGTACAAATAATGCGCTCTATGAATCACTGTATGCTCCTCGCGACATTTTTGCTGCTATAGGCAACATAGCTTTTAGAAAACAGTCGCTGTGAAAGTAGACCCTCCGTATAGAGCCTTGGGCTCTAGCTGATAGTTTCTTGGACGTTATCCTCCTACCATGTCACGCCAATTTATACTCCAGCTCAACAACTGTCAAATGGTGTGCTAGCGTTTTGTCTACTAGCATTTTTTCTACTTACCCAGCTCAGCGGCAGCTGCCCAGCGAATCTATTCCACGGTAACGCTTGTAAGTTAGGCGGTAAGTACCGCGTGGCCATCGCAAGGAACGCAAGCAGCGTAACCCGGGGCTGGCCACGGCGTGCCAAGCACAACGCGAGCAGAATGTGTGAGGCGCGCGCAGACTGAGGCTCGGTCTGTCTCGGCTATGTTCGGTTCTTCTCGGAAGTACCCAGAACAGCGCAACTTTTCATTTAGTAGTACGGTGCGGCATTTTTTCGCTGGCACAACTCTCCTCATGAATCGTTTACCCTTCCCTATTTGATCATGGCATGAAGGATGAACACAGGTGCAGCTGTTGTTTGCACAGAAAGAGGAAATCTAGCTATCGTCACAAGCTTTTAATTATATATGCGAATATCAGAAGAGAGGAATTAGATATCTCAGTAACTGTTATGCAGTCGCATATTCGACGGATACTGAACATTTACTACGAAAAAACATCACAATGCCAGGCAGAAAGACTAAAGATTTAGATGGCAATGAAAGAACAAAAAATTACAACAACTGAGATATAAAATTCATTGTTCTGAAAGTCCTGAGCTTGGAGAGGTGAAACTTGTGAAGAAATTGGTAGTACGGACAATAAAATTTCTGAGGTCACACGCGTATTCCCACTGTCAGTTACAACAGTTTTCGTTGCAACTGAACGAAGGGTATGGAGACCTCACAACAAAGTACCATGGTTAAGTCAAGGGGGATTCCCTGGACGTTTTGTCGATTTAAAACCCGCTATCGTTGAATTTGTGAAGGTAAAATGAATGCAGGAACGTTCGGATTGAACTGCAGACCTCGAATTTTAAGTAGAATTGGCTGCACACTGATACAACAAGACACTGCAAGATGAGAAACAGCTTATTCCTGAATTGATGGGTAAAATGTCTCCCTTGTACAGGAATATGCGTCCTGGATGTATGAGTACAGGTTGTGAACACGTGGTTGACGTCATATGGAAGTTTGGGTCTGGCCGTGAGTCCTACTCGGATAGCCTGATGGTAGGGCGACCGCTCGCAATAGGCGGGAAATCCGGGTTCGAGACAGGGCCTGGCAAAAATTTCGTTGTCGTTAACACATTACACAGCTGAATACCTCTCATTTATGAATGAGGAGGTTGATTGTAGAGTAACTTAACAGATTTCCACATTACAATAAAATACAAGTCCTCGCCATACCTAAACTCTGAGAGTATTTCTTAAAGCCTTTACAATATTTCTTCGGAACATCAAAGTTTGGTTTGGTTATAAGTTACAAGTAATGGGTAAGTGATGAGATTATTTTCGTCAGAATCGATAGTAAACTCATGCCGACAACTACATTTCAAATGAACAAGACGATGTCGCCTGCAGAAGATTAAAGTGCAGACAGAATTTAGAGGCCCCAGACAGCAAATAACCTTAACAATCACAGAAAAACGAAGTACAAAATTTGATAATGCAGTGGGTGTCGACAGAAAGATGTGGGCGACCAGCTCTCAGGAGGGTGGAGGTGGAGTCGATGATCTGATGCTACATGTCATGGGTATGGATAGGAATGTGAGGGAGAACAGCTCTCTTTTGGAGGCGGGTGCAGGTGCGGACGATGTAGGCAGCCAAACTGCTTTTACAGTTCTTTATTTACAAACAATAACAACATTAGAGCAGGCTGTCTGAAGCAGGCAGAAGACAGGCAGTGGGTGTTGACCCTCCTACACGAGTGGTATTGGGTGGATAGCGGGGTAGCGGCAGAGTGAGCGGCGGCCATGGATAGGAAGGCCTGACCAGCGGAACTACAGTGGGCGATGAACAGGGAACCGGAGGCTGGAGAGCGGCGGTGGGTGACGGGTGGCACCGGCGTGAAAGAAGCTGCATCTTACTTTGTGCCTCGGACCGTGAGGCAGTGGCAGAACGCTGGCTGCCAGGTTCCTGGACAGTCAGGCAGCGGTCATCGACTCTCGAGTCGATGATGGGTGATGGCTGCATCACCAGTATCGTAAATCGGATATACTTTGACCACCGTGGTTATTTTCACCATTGACACATCAAACGTTTGACAGCTCTCTGCTGACATTTAGTTCACTGTTTCTGATATACTATTTGGTGGTGAAGTACCATCAATATACGCTAAATGGCGCCATGTACTGCAACGGCTGGCGAACATGTTGCGACTTATAATTGTATACAAAAAGTGTACTGAAATTAGGTTTTGCAAAATCCACTGATATCATTTAACTGCAAAGCGATCGGTGCTTTGAAATACATCACAAACGTTACTCAATTAACTCTCACTTTCTGTTCCCATGTATATATCTGTCATTATCTTACGATCTCTCAGGTCATGTACATGATTTCTCTCTAGGGGTCTTTGACCACTGATCGTTGTTACCCCAGGATTATAGATACACATTTTATTAAACAGTATTGATGCCAATAACAGTGGGGAACTAAGAAATACGCGCATTAAACGCCGGCATATAGACGAAGGCTTATTTGTAATTGTTAATGTACTTACAGCTAAGAAAAATTAATGTCAGTCATATACTGTTAAAATTTCAAGCTTTTTAGGCAATGGTTCAGGTACAACACATAATGTCAAATACCTTCGGAAACTAGGAATCAAGTTTGTTTGGCCAGAAGTGTCATATATTGTTTCGATTAATGAAGAACAGATAGCCTTAATTCTAACTGCAATGAATGTTCTGAAACGAGTATTTTTGTTTAAGACGATGGAACCTTGAAGGTATAACGCTGAGCTAAATTCAGAGCTATGTATGTTATACTGCAGTTTAGTACCTTTCATTATATTTATCATTTTGATGCTGGGTCCCACTGTTTTATTTAAGAACAGTGCTAGGTATTTTGGTAAGGTTTAATAAAGCACTTTCGAAAACTTGAGATCAATGTATTTATATGTGGGTGGTCATACTGTCTGTCCTTTGGAAATGTTTACCACAAATGGAATGGTAGCTGAGAGTTGTGGTGGAATTACAGGCAGGTTAATGCGTTCCCAAATCTACGATAACTTTGACGATCTGCATCTTTTTCCATTACTTACTCTATATTTCAGAAAACGTATTATACTAATTCGTATGCATTTCTTTCATACAAGCCCCCATGTTCATTAATATAAATATCACACAAGATAAAAAACAGTAATGATACATTTAAATCCAACAATCAGACTAAGTACATCCGGATTACGGTATGGCGTCGGTTGACACAGGTTGTGCATCATAATGCGGCCCAGATGGCCTGAAGATGACAGACGGGGTCTGGGGATTTAGATGCAGCTCTCTGGAGGTGCCTACGCTTACGACATACCAGTGCCATGTTCGTAGGTCACGTGGAAGTTTAGCGACAGGGTACCATTGTCGTAAGTCCGGTAGTTGCCGGACATCTGGGAAGCTGGCACGTGGCAAGGGGTGCTGATGTCAGCTTGTCGTTGACTGCGGCAACCGGCGGTGACTATGCCCCAGTTAAGGCTCTCGACCCCTACTTTGTACTATGTTACAGAGAAATAATTCATTAATAATTTCGTGAAGAAACTTCGTAACAGATTGAAAATGTGCTGGACTCGACATAGGGACCTTTGCCTTTCACCGACACCTTTCAGAAACAAATCCTCTACCGGATGAGCTTCACAAGCACAACTCACGACCCATCCTCATAGATTTACATCCACCAGTACGTCGTCTCCTACCTTCCAAACTTCACAGAACTTCTCCTGCAAAACTTGCGGAACTAACACTCCTGCAAGAAAGAGTATAGCAGGGACAAGGCTTCGCCACAGCCTGAGGGAAGTTTCCAGAACGAAATTTTCACTCTGCGGCTGAGTGTGCGCTGGTATGAAAATTCCTTGCAAAGGTCATCAGTATGAATCTCGGTCCGGCACACAGTTTTAAACTGCCAGGAAGTTTCATATCAACATACACTACGCTGTAGTGTGAAAATTTCATACTGGAAACATTCCCCAGTCTGTGGCTAAGCCATGTCACCACAATACTCTTTTGCCGGCCGGGATGGCCGAGCGTTTCTAGGCGCTACAGTCTGGAACCGCGCGACCGCTACGGTCGGAGGTTCGAATCCTGCCTCGAGCATGGACGTGTGTGATGTCCTTAGGTTAGTTAGGTTTAAGTAGTTCTAATTTCTAGGGGACTGATGACCTCAGAAGTTAAGTCCCATAGTGCTCAGAGCCATTTAAACCACAATACCGTTTTTTCAGGAGCTCTAGTCCCACAAGTTTCGCAGCAGAACTTCCGTGAAGCTTCGAAGGTAGGAGGCGAGGCACTGACGAAGGTAAGGCTGTGAGTACGGATCGTGAGTCGTGCTTGTGTGACTCAGTCGGTAGAGCGCTTGCCCGCGAAAGGCAAAGGTCCCGAGTTTGAGTCTCGGTCCAGCTCACAGTTCTAATCTGTCAAGAAGTTTCATACCAGAGCACACTCCGCTCCTGAGTGAAAATTCTGGAAATTTCATGAAGAGTATGCTGTCGACACTCCTGTCTTCTAAGATGAAGACAACAGTGTTCACAGGACTATTCGCATGTGTTCCTGGTTTGACGTACATTGTGGTGTCCTATCGCACTTCGCCTGGTCAACTTAATCATCCGCTCTAGATCCCACGAAAAATTCCAGCGCTGTGTGAGACATCAACATACATGCCTTCTGTTTCGTACCTCTATAGCATCTAATCACTATTGAGTGGTTTCAGCTGGGTATGAGATACCCGAAGAGGCTTATGAGCTCTCTAGATCTCTGAATTGAGTCCATTATCAAGAAAAACGACAGTGTTTGCATCTTATTATCGTGATCTCTCCTGTGGGTGACTTATTTATATGTTTGTTAAACTTACGTGCATGGTGGCTAGTACAGTTTCCAAACAGCGTTACGTAGTCTTAACGTCGTCAAATGTAGTCTCCAGTAATGCTCTATTTAGTGACATATATTAAATAAGTTGCTTTGACAATGTTGTAGGGCAATATCGCGAATGATACGACGCTCAGTAGCTGCAATTTGATAACGGACGTCAAGTAGGATGACGACATCGTGTGGCAGTTCTCTTGTTAATTGTGAAAACAATTTACTTAATTTACCACAGTTTGAATTTCAGTAGAGTTCCTGTTTATACATTCTCTCATCAAATAGTACAAACTTTAAATAATAATATATCGTCAGTTATCATTTTTGTTGTCTTTCCAAGACATTTAGTTGTGTAGATCATGTTACTCTTTTAGAAAAACTGAAGTTTTATGAAACTGATGCCTTTATGTACAGCCAGTTTCCCTCACCCTTAAGAAACAGAATGCAAAAGGTTGTGCTGAATAATTCAGACAATGTCGAAAAAATAGAAAATTTAAATGACAGGGTGGGGAAGGGAATCACGAATGGAGTCCCATAGGGTTCAATTTTAGGTGCACTCCCGTCCCTTATATATCTGAATGACCTTGAAATTAACATTCAACAATCAAAATTGGCGTTTTTTGTAGACAATACTAGCGTTATAATAAACCCCTTTCGAGGGAAAGCCGCAGAAGAGTTGGTAAGTGTTTACCGAAGAATTATTAAGTGATTCTCTGAAAATGGGCTCACCCCGAATTTTGAAATAACACACTATATTCGACCACAGCATAGTACCCTCGAATATTTCATTGATTGTGACACTGCATTCAATACTGTACAACAAACACGATCATACTACCAATGATGAACCACGTGAGCAGGAGTCCATAAACAGCGCAGAATGCTCCGAATTGTTGCGTATGTATATTGATGGAAACTTGAACTGGAAGAGACATATTACTCAACTTCTCAACAGTCTAATGCAGGTACTTTTGCTCTTCGTATAATTGCTATTGTTTGAGACAAAAGTATCAACTTTCTCACATATTTAGCATATTTCCACTCAGGAATGTCTTACGGAATAAGTTTGTGGGGTAACACATCAGTTAGAAAGTAAGTTCAAAAATGGTTCAAATGGCTCTGGGCACTATGGGACTTAACTTCTGTGGTCATCAGTCCCTTAGAACTTAGAACTACTTAAACCTAACTAACCTAAGGACATCACACACATCCATGCCCGAGGCAGGATGCGAACCTGCGACCGTAGCAGTCCCGCGGTTCCGGACTGCGCGCCTAGAACCACTAGACCACCGCGGCCGGCTAGAAAGTAAGTACTGACGGCACAAAAGCGAGCACCAAGAATAATATATGGCGTTCACCCATGGACGTCTTCAGAGAGCTAGGCATTTTAACTGCGTTGTCACAATGTATACGAGTCGTGTTGCAGAACTAGGGGCCGTTTGTCTTAAAAAAATTAAGCTACTGGGAAAAGGTTTTTATTGGCAGTAAAACTTTTCTACATATCTACTTTACTTTTCTAAATAATCGCCATTCACATATATACACTTTCTGTAACACTACACCAGCTACTTTAACCCCTCTGTATAGACGTCTGCCGACTGGGAGTTGCGCCACCTGGTAACGGAGTATAGAATTCACCGTCAATTTGAAACCGTTGTCCACGTAGCCACTTTTTCAAATGCAAGAAGAGGATCTAGTCGCTTAGTACAAAGTCGGGATTGTAGGAGAGGATGCTCAAAAATATCCCAGCATAAATATTTTATGTTCTCGGTGATTTTGACAGCGGTGTGAGGGCCTGTGTTGTCATGAAGGAGGATTATGTTAAACAACAGTTCCCAGCGGCATCGATACTGATCACACATCTCCTTTGGGTTAGCGTTCCACAGTATACACCAGTATAATTGTAGACCCGTCGTCCATGAAATCAATCAAAAGGGCGCCCTTTTCGTCCCAATAAACGGTATCCATCATTCGATAACGCAGAATACTTAAAAATTTTTGGTGTGAGTGAACTTCAAAATGGTTCAAATGGCTCTGAGCACTATGGGACTCAACATCTTAGGTCATAAGTCTCCTAGAACGTAGAACTACTTAAACCTAACTAACCTAAGGACATCACACACACCCATGCCCGAGGCAGGATTCGAACCTGCGACCGTAGCAGTCCCGCGGTTCCGAACTGCAGCGCCAGAACCGCTAGACCACCGCGGCTGGCGAGTGAACTTCAATCGCTCCACTGCATTGACTGCTGCTCCGATTCTGCTTTGGTGCACGATATCGACGTTCATCGCTCGTAACATTGTGGGAAAAAATAACTGTCCATCTTGTCTATAGCGCTCTATAAATTGTTGTTCCCTACGCATTCTTTCCTCTTTGTGCTAATCAGTGAATGTTTCTGAAAGCCCCCTCTCACACAGTTTGTGATATCCAAGTTGTTAAGTGACAATCCTGTAACTTGTGGTTGGAGCAATATTTTAGAATTCATTAGCCAGTTCACTTTGTCAACTATGTCGTCGGACCGAATGCTGGGCCTGCCACTCCGTTGTTCATCGTAAATATTTGAGCGGCCATTTTGAAATTCTGGATACCATTTTCGAACATATGAGGTCCATACACTGGGCATAGCTCACGATTAAATTCAATATCAGAAGATCTTTTGGCCACAAAAAAACTAGTCACATCGCCCACTTTAGAACTGGCGGGATCTACAGTTGTCTCGACCATTGCGATCTGCTCTCACGACTGGCAAAAAACTACTGAATCAAACCAATGCTGAAGTAGTTTCCTACAGAATTGACAGACGTCGCTGCATGCCTAAAACTTCAGTCAGGGCTAACATCAGTTAATATTGGTCACCGGATCTTAGTTCTGGAATACGCCTCGTATGTTGGCAAATGAAAGTCGTCATAAATAGCTCATCACAATTTGAGAACAGTGATGTTAATCCCGACAACACTAGAGGAAATAATTACCTTTATCACCCAGTATTAAAGATGTCAGTAGCCCTGAAAGGAGTGAGATACGCAGGAACAAATTTTTTTTATCAGCATTAAGTGTATGACAGGTAGCGCAGCAAATTTTGAATGTAATTTAAATTCTCCTCCGCTGTTCCTCATGAGTAAGACTAAAAATGATAATGTGTTCGTTGATGTTAACACTGATGATGTATACATATCCTGTAAACTGAGTCGTCTAACATATTTTCTATAAAGCAATCGGTCAAATAATCCAGTGATAAGGTAGCTCACTAAATAATTGTCGCGGATAGAAGCCCTAGAAAAATGTATTCAATCTGTTCAACAAGAGACTATGCATCCGTAAAAGTGTAGAAACTATTAATTGCCTGTGTGGAAATAGGCACAGGAACAGTTCCTGCTAAGACGACGGACGCGCGTACTTCTGGGATGGCGCTGTAACACGACAGGGAACAGTCTGAGTGACGGCGGACCCCCACTAGCTGTCGCCGGCGCCTTCCTGCCTCTTCCGCGGTGCTATCTGCTGCACATCAGTGCGCCTCGCCGTCACATCTCGCCCGGGTTTACTTTGTCGGACGCAGATGAAGCGCGTGGCTGAAAGCACCCGCCGGCAACTGTCGCTTAAGAGCGCCTGCTCCCCCAAACCACGGTGTGTCGCTTCTTTTGAAGTCTATCCACTATCCTTTTCCGAGCCTCTGCCTGATTCCCCGTGGTACGTTTTTTCCGCAAGATATCTACAAAGGTTTCTGGCTCCACTAAAGCTTAGGTGTAAGCTGCGTAAATAAATCCCATCCGATCGGTAGCCTTTATGAAAATTGAATTAATCCTTCAGAGCTGCCGCTGTCTGTTACTCCTCTCATTCTTTTGCTCTGCCGTTCTTAATCTGTGGCATCGTCATAGGTTTAATAAATATTTTCGCCGTACTGTCAATGTAGATTGAGAAATACAATAGCGAAACGTGCAGGGCAGTTCTTATCACTCAACCCATAATCTGCTGACCATTAAAATTGCAACACGACTAGGATGTAGAATTTTCTAATAGCAGTGTAATTTCATTCAGTGTATATTTAAACCTCTAAGGTAGATGTAAACTGAAATATTTACCCCTCCCCTATTGTCTCCTACAATTGAGAAATGTTGGGATAAGTTGAGATAACGTACTAGACCTTCCAATACTGTTAATAGTCCGACTTTTTTTCGAACCTGCATATATCAATATTTTTCACCTTGAATGTTAGCTATCAGCATAGAATTACATTAGTGAAGATAAACTCATTTGGCGAGATCGCTGATACGAGTTTATTGTCGATAACAGGTTTCGGTAATCAGAGATACCATCTTCAGAATCAACAGACAGGTTATTGCGTGTCTTAAAACAGCAGTAAAATTACTCTTTTTCATGAATCATAAGTACATAACAGACTAAAAGACTGATGCATCGGCATGTCAAAATTGAAACAACTACATACATGCTTATTAAAAGCGGTGCCCTGGCTGCTGTGATGTATCTGTAGTGACTAATGTAAGACAGGTACGTAGTTGTTTCAATATCGACATGAGATGCACCAGTTTTCTAGTCTGTTATGTACCTGCCAAATGATGAAAAAGCGTACTTTTACTGCTATTTTAAGGCATTTGCAGTAACCTGTTTGTCGAGATCTGAAGATCGTAACTTTGATTGGTGAAACCGGCTATCGAGAATAAAGATTATTATTTGCCATTTTGGCAAAGAAGTTTATCTTCACTAATGTATTATCACAAATAGCCTCTTGCTTCTCAAAATGAACAAACTAAACAATATAAAACTGACTAATGTTAAATCATAGTGACAGATCGCAGCTACGTTCCATGAGCATGCAAGTAACTAATTAACAACCGGAAAAGGGAAAATTTTAAACCAACGAGAAAATGAAACTGAAACAGGATTCCATAGGAGCGATAGATAAAGATGGAAAGTACAAAAGAATTCACTCTCGTTTCGGACCCGGCGAGCTGACAGATTGACAGTAGGACTGTTTACAAGCGACAGTCAACGAGGAAAAGAACACTATAGCAAATTTTCAGTGACGAAGACTGTTGTCACTGCTATATTTCTTGTTATGAACAGTGTTGGCAATAGGAAAGTATTCAGAGCCAATAGTTGCTTGTTTTCCACACCGTGACCATGTTCCGAGAAAATCCTTCTGACTTGTCAAAAACAGTACAAATTTTTTGTGAGAGTAGATGGAATGATTTTTTCAACGCGTATTATAGAGAGTCACTTCCGGGAATCGAACTGACAGAATTTGTGAGAACCTAGAAACCCAGCGGGTGCCCTTTCTCCCATAAGCGCACTGAAAATTGATTGCACTGATGCAATGCTATGATTTCTGGAAAGTGTAGGATTGTAGGATTAACCTGAGAAACATCGAAAGTAATTTCCACATCCTTGTTCTACAGTGATTATGACGGTTTATTGTGTAGGGGTAGAACATTGTTGAGGGTGCAATAATGGTCCGACGCCACGAAGAGGGAATTGTTCACTGCAGTATTATGCATCCCCTGTATAAATTATTGTGGATTGAAATCAAAGAAGTTACATGACATTTATTTAAAAAATCCTGAGACAATATCTTATGATCGACAACAGCTAATTTGACAGCAGTTTAAACAACACTCAGATATCGTACAATGTTACGTTTCGTTCACTGATTATTAATGAAATTACTTTACGAGTTATCCTTACTGCTTTTTTTATCAAGCACTAACTAATTAAATTAAGTGTTCTGTTACCCTGACAACAAAATATAAGGAATTTTATTTTTACAGGGCACTCAAACAATGCATCACGGCACTGTCTAGAGCTATGTCAGCTGCCTTATGAGATCGGTTCCCAAGCTTTCTCGTGGTAGCTCATCAGATGTAGAGTGTTTCAAGACAATACTTTCAGAATTTTCAAGCTTGCAAAAGGTTTCTTTTTGGCCAGATGTGGAGAGATGAAGTAGCTCAGCTTTCTGAAATGGCTACCTTATCAAAGGTAGATTGTATAAATAACACACAGGTCATATTCCTAAGCGAGTAAACCTTGTTATGTCTGTAAACAGTGAACTGGGAGACGCTTGAAGGCTTGCGCCAAAGACGCTGAAAAACAGTCAACAAGTTTAACTTCTACCCGTCAGTTCATTAGGTTCTGGAACTCCCGGTTTTAAACCGAAAGATTTTCATCAGGCCATTGAATCCCAAGAAACTGTTATAACCATGCCCTGAAACAGTCCTCTCTGTAAATGGCAATGGGTCAGCGGAAATAGTGCTAACACACAAGAGCAGGTTTTGAGTTGTTGTTTGTTATTTGTTTGATAAACAGAAAAACAACGCGAAAAAATACCTAACAGTCTACATACAAGGCAGTTCTTTTCATCGATACTTGTGGAACTACTTGTTACTAGCGTCCGGTGTAAATTACGTGTAACTACTCCCTGTCTGTTTTGGTGAGCCCCTCCTCTTAGCATAAATTCGTACAACGCAAATGAAGTTGCACACCGTACCTTACAATACTTGTTTTGAAATGAGCTCGTGTGGTGGGTAAACGTCGACCTCTCCGTCGCTGTAAATACTTACCACGGAATTCCTCTGAGACACACACTCTCCTTGTTAACGGAAAATCGAACTGAGAGACCAAACTTAAAAGAGCGAGAAGTTGAAAGTTGCAAAGCCGAAGAGAACTTGGTTCACCAAAAGACACCAAAAACTTGATTACTCGCACTGGATTAATCAAGTAAGAAGCATTAATACTTGCCGAGAGGTGTACAATAGAAAACACATAGTGCAAAAGAGACACCAAGTGTATCTACAACAGGGGGGACAATGCATACTGCCTGTAGCCGGACCCAATCACCAGTACTACACGTGCACTCTGCCCGATCTTATGACTAAGTTCCGGCATTAACAATGCCCATACTACGCTGTTCAATCGTATTAATGTGACCAGCTTTTGCAGTGCGGACTGCGGCGAGACAAGAAGAGTATCAGTGAGATTCTGGAAGATGCTTACAAGGATGTGGAGCCATGCCGACTCCAGTATAGTGGCCGGCTGCATCATTTCTCAAGTGGGGGTCCATAGTGCCAATACAGCGATCGAAGTGGTTCTACAGATTCTAGACTGACTCGGAACCTGGGAAGTTTGGTGGCCAGAGGAGTGCGGTAAACTCACCCTGGTGCCCTCTGAACCACAGACGTACACTGCGAGATGTGTGACACGTTGCATTATCCTGTTTGTACATGCCGTTGGCCTGCCTGTAAGGGTGTACGTGATCACCAAGGATAGATGCGTACTTGTGTTTATCCACTGTGCCTTCCAGAATGATGAGCTCACTCAGGGAATGCTACGAGAACAATCCTCAGAACATAAGGCTCCCTCCTCCTGCCTGGAACCTTTCGACGATCCAACGGCCACCTGTCCGGCGAAGCATAAAACGTCGTTTATCTAAAAATGTCAGATGTCGCCACTTAGTGGATGTCCAGTTGCAGTGTTGGTGTGCTAATTCTAGCCTTCATGGTCTATGAAGGTGTCAGAATAGGTGCCTGCTGTGCGGGAGCATTCGCAGCAGCGTTCGCTGAACGGGCGTTCAGGAGACACTGCTGATAATCCCTTGGCTCGCCTATTCGCGCATACACATGTCCACAGCCGTCATTCACACCTGTCATCTATGGTTCGTGGTGCATCAGCGCTACTTTTGGATGCCATCATTTTGCCATGCTTGGAGTACCTTTACTGCTGTAGCACATGAACATTTTACGAACTTTTTCGTTTCGGAAATGTATCCATCCTTGACTCAAAAAGCAGAAGAACTTTAAATTGCTCTCAGCTCAGAGGCCTCTTCTATAACCAGGAGCAAGGGCAGGGCAAAATATGTGATGCAATATCAGAATCAGTCTTACAAATATTTTCGCTTTGGAAATGTATCCATCCTTGGCCCAAAAAGTAATGACCATGGCTTTCTGGAAGTAAGATAAATCGCTCCACTTACGCATTATGACAGTGACTACTCTTTTTTCCACGTCGTCCTCCCTCCCCAACATACCTTATATACTCTCCACTGCTAGTGCTGTCACCTGACGTCTGTGAATGGTTATTGTACATTGAAATCGAACGTACTTTGTGATCACATTAGCGTAGTAAGTAGGCTGTTTAGGTTTTTATGTTGGTACCGCCACGTAGTGCTCTGAATGAAAATAGCTGACTACGCTGTGTGCAGTCCGTGGCAGGTTGGACTCATTGTTTGAATATTCACTTGTGTAGTGTTGGTCAGTTGGATGCGATCAGCGCGTAGCGTTGCACATTTGGAGGTGAGCCGCCAGCAGTGGTGGATGTGGAGAGAGAGATGCCCCAGTTTTGAGACGTTGCTGTAAGCAGATGATCTGGACGTGAGCCCGTCAGAAAAAGGCAATTTGTAAAGATGGATGTCATGAATTGATAGATATATATATGATGACTTTTGAACATTGTTAAGATAAATACATTGTTTGTTCTCTATCAAAATCTTTCATTTGCTAACTATTCCTGTCAGTATTTAGTGCCTTCAGTAGTTAGAATCTTTTATTCAGCTGGCAGTATTGGCTCTCGCTGTATTGCAGTAGTTCGAGTAACGATGATTTTTGTCAGGTAAGTGATTCATGAAAGGTGTAGGTTATTGTTAGTCAGGGCCATTCATTTGTAGGAATTATTGAAAGTCAGATTGCGTTGCGCTAAAAATATTGTGTGTCAGTTTAGTGATGATCAGAATAAGTAAATAGAGAAATGTCTGAGTACTTTCAGTTTTGCTCAGCTGTTTGAAAATCAAATAACGTAATAGTTTTTCCAGCACTGTCATTATTAATTTTTCCAAGGTGACGTTTCATAATGTGACTGGACCATATATAATACCGAAAAAAGAATTCATTAAAACCTAGCCATAACAATTTTACTAAAAGTAATTAGGGAGAACAAGTCTTATGCCCCAGAAGTTTTTAATATAAATAAAAAGTCAGTAAACAGTAATGAAACAGCCTTGTCTTAAATAATGCAACAACCAGTAAAATTAACTAAATTACAGTACTAACTTAGGGAGAACAAGTCTTATGCCCCGGAAGTGTTTAATATAAATAAAACATCAGTAAACATTAATGAAACTGCCTTGTCTTAAGTAATGCGACAACCAGCAAAATTAACTAAGTAACAGTACTAACTTTAGGAAAACATAAGGCACAGTCGATGAATATGTTAAGCTCCAAAATACCCAGCAAAATTAGTAAAAAAAGGAATTTTTAAATGACGGACAAACACATTTAATTAGCTTGTCAGACTCCAAAAAGAAGGAGAACTTTAAATTGCTCACAGCTCAGAGGCCTCTTCTATAACCAGGAGCAAGGGCAGGCCAAATCATGTGTTTCAATATCAGAACCAGTCTTTACAAAAGATGAAACTTGACTGACCAAACAAAACTGGTAGGATGAATGTGAAAAGACACACTTTGCAGTACGCACAAATGACGGAAGTAAATATTCAGACTGAATTTTCTCATGTTGAGAAATTATACCTATTTCTTCTGGTAAAAATCTTGCAGAGCCAAGATCACATAAATTCATCTTAATTTTTAACCTGTTCCGACAGATGCAGCTGTCGTCTTCAGCTCTTCAAAAATTTTTGTTACGAATCATGTTCGTTGTTAGAATATCATGCCATGATTTAAGTGTTTATAAATGTTCAGAAACGCACTCACCAATTTTAATTCCCCTGGTGATAGCAGCTGACGTATGTGATGCTGTCCACAGCAACAATTCCCTCAATCCATCCAGCCTTTACTTGCTACCAGCCGGTTTTCTCTGAGACCGACAGATTTTCACGAATTAGAGTCCCGCCTGGACATACGCCTCGTCTTGCTGGTCTCCACAGCTCCGGCGTCCGGCCATCAGCGGGCCCTATTTTGCCCATCATCTCCAGTGGCAGAATGCACAGCCCCGCAGAAGGCCAAGTTGCGCCCTCCTGTGGGACACGGCGGAGCCTGTTGCTGCGTTCAGTACTACAGATAATAATGGACAACTGTCGGTGTAACCCACCACGGCCCAATAACCTCTATATTGAAAGGAAATCATTCAGCCAGCCGAAGTGGCCGTGCGGTTAAAGGCGCTGCAGTCTGGAACCGCAAGACCGCTACGGTCGCAGGTTCGAATCCTGCCTCGGGCATGGATGTTTGTGATGTCCTTAGGTTAGTTAGGTTTAACTAGTTCTAAGTTCTAGGGTACTAATGACCTCAGCAGTTGAGTCCCATAGCGCTCAGAGCCATTTTTTGAAATCATTCATTTTCTTTGTGAAATAAACAGGGGTTGAACAAAAATATAGCAACACCAAAAGCACAACAGTCAACCATGCTTAACACAGTGCAGGAAAACCATCATTATTCAAGACTGCCGCTAGTTGTCTCAGAATGGGTAAATACAGGTCCTGTATGGTATTCGACGGAATCTTATAGCAGTACTCCTGCACAGAAGTGGCAAGTTAAGTAACAATGATGGTGGACGTGAATGGCGATAACGCACGCTTCTCTCCAAAGTAGACCACAAAGGATCATTAATACTGGAATGTGGTGGCTGTGGAAACAAAGGAAGATGCGCCAGTTCATTCTTGTGTTCACAAAATTATTCCTTGGCGATGCGAGCTGTGTGCACAAAGACCTAGTCGTCTGGGAAAACAGCATCATCATTAGGGAACAAACATTGTACTGACAATCCAAAATGGTCACATACTTCTTGAGAATAACACAACCTTGCAGTGCAAGCATGGGACCCATTGAATGCCCCAGTCTGGATGCCTGAATCATCACCGAATCCCATAATGTTTCACCCTTTGGACGTAAACTCAGCAGTGTGAAACAAGACTGATCCAACTAAATAACTTTCTTCGATTGCTCCATGCTGCAGGGTTGATGCCTACGGTGCCTCATTTCCTCTTTATGGGCACATTCACCACCGATAAATGGTTTTGGAATATCAGATGGGCTGCAGTTTGCTACTTCTGGAACTCGCTTCCTGTTGTTTTGATGTTGAAAAGGTTACTCACCTAGTCAGATGTGGGGAACCACCTAAAAACCACATACAGGCTGGCCGGCACATCGATCCTCGTCGTTAGTCTGCCGGGCGGATCCGATGCGGAGACGGCGCACCTCACCGTCCCATAAGCAACGCTTTAAAACGCAAGACTATCCGGACGGGTCGCTATACAAAAATATCTCACGTGAATAATTCTGAAAGCAATGTAAAGAATAATTACGCAAACACCTTGCAAACAAGCAAGGAACGATCTCACCATAACCCTGGTCTACGTCGCTTCTTTGTATCCATTTCGTTATCTCAAGACAAGCGTCGTTACTAGACAGACCGACACATCCACCGAGTGAGAAACCAGAACATGTTCGCAGTAACAGGCGCAAGCTAGATCCTCCATTGGTCCCACAAGCTATGCGAGGCGTCGATAACCGATTTTCGCACTAAGAAATAGGTTGGCTGATCTCATAGCTTCGGCAACTTGCGTAAGACATGCCTTGGCAGTATTCAACCGAAGTTGAAGCTGCTCTAGTGGAAGGGAAAATGACACAGTGTTGTTTGAGATACGCAAGTTCTTATAGATAAGCTTGTGCATACACAGTATAACGTATAGCTATTTCAGATTGCTTTCAACACGACTTTGAGGCGCCCGTTAGCTCTCTGTTGGCAGTAGATAATGGTGCAAGAACAGATCGGCAGTTCGTATCTCGTCACTGGGATATGCGTTACGCCAGTTCTCGAACATAACTATTACCTAGCTTTAGGTTCTGTAATTTCATTTGCAACCTTATTTGGTTGAATTCCGCCGTGCAAGACTACTCTGGTTTTATTCATCGGTACTGATTTGGGCTCACATTACATGAAGTCAGAAACTTTCCCTCTCCACGCCCATTTTGGTCATCAACTACGCGGTGATTTAGGTCTCCAAACGAGGTTCTCTGAAGCGACCTATAAAGTTAGTGTGAGCTTGCAACAAAAACATTCGCTTTTCAGAAAATCTGGTACAAAAGTTCCATTAATCTCATAAAATTGCGAGAAAAATCGTCCCGTGGTCTGCACCCACTGACAAAAAACATGAGCAAATGAGGTGCAGCGCCCCTATTAAGATTACCGGAATATGGCAACGTTTGTTCATCTCAGAGTCTCTACACACGAATACATCCATGATGATGTTGTATGCAGAACTGTAATTAGTCCGAAACGGTCACGTCTTGCCTCTTCTGTCACGTATTGCCACTCTGTCTGACGTTGTCACTGGGCGCACTGTAGTCGTCGTGCCTATATCAGCTTTCGTGTTGAAGTAAGAAGCAACAGTGATTTGCTGGATGTTTATGATAAACAAGACGTTTCATACAGTCCATGTAGATACCTGTCTTGCTGCAAACGAGCCTTTTTCCTGACGCTGTTAATCTGATGTCACTGTCCAATCTAGCGCAGCTAAGCCAACAGTATGTCTATCCTCTCGGGCGCTAGTTGCATGGGCCGTCCAGCCCCTTCAATGAGTTTAGTATGTCCCTTCTCAAGTCACAGATTACGTAATCGCATGGAAATTGTGGTGTCCCAAATAAAGTAAGCAGAATCTCTAAGGCCAATATCATGCCAATGTTAATTCCGACTTGGGCTGGTAAACGTTTCACCTTTTTACGCGAGGCATGATCCAATCTTGTAACAAAGAAACAACCTTTAAATGTTTCACATTTAAAAATGGTTCAAATGGCTCTGAGCACTATGGGTTCAAAATGGCTCTGAGCACTTTGGGACTTAACTGCTGGGGTCATCAGTCCCCTAGAACTTAGAACTACCTAAACCTAACTAACCTGAGGACATCACACACATCCATTCCCGAGGCATGATTCGAACCATCGACCGTAGTGATCGCGCGGTTCCAGACTGTAGCGCCTAGAACCGCTAGTGCACCCCGGCCGGCTGTTTCACATTTAAATGTGAGTTATGAATTACAAACTCCTTATACACACATCAACGATAGTTTTTCAACAGACTTCTGTTTCGAAATTGGCTCTTTGTATATATTAATTTGTAATGTATCCAGATAATCAATCAAAAAACCAAACAGCTGTCTAACGACAAAATTTTCTATTGGCCATGGGGAAGGGAGGCTACACAACTTTCCTGGGCATTATCTACGTGGTGGAATGTCCTCTCGCTTGGATGTAGGCTTGAATCGGTTATAGCATACCATCGATAAGATCATGAAGCCATCCTTGGTCCAGATTGTTCCACTCCTAAAAGGCGATTACGTAGAACATGTTTTATTTGCCGACATCCAAAATCAACTTGTTTCAGTCGAACCTACACATATTCGATTGGGTTCACGTCCGGGAAGTAGGCAGGGCCTTCAATTCTCGTGGTGAAGGAAAGTGTTGACGAAAGCAGCACGATGTGCACGCGATTTATAATCCATGTAGATGAAACTGTCATCAAAAAGTTGGTGATACGTCCAACTGTTTACTGCAGAATCTCGTCCCTGTACTGTAGAGCAGTGAGAATACCATCAACAACCACCAGAGGTGTGCCGTGGCCCCCTGTAAGGCCATCCCAGAGCATCACTCCGCCACCAACCTGCTGCAAGTGTGTGACAAGTGTTGGTGACGTTCTGTTTTACCAGGTTGTCCCTGGGGGTTCAATCTGCATGATTTATTGCCCGTCCTTGATGGAGCCAATTATGTGGTGTACAATGTCGTGATCGTCGGTAATGGATAGTCCGATCATGCAGTCGTCTCCCAAAAGTTTGATGCGATACATGAGACTCTTCTAACACCAAATCCAGCTGCGGAGCAATCAACCCACGTATTCCTTAACTCTAAAGTCTTAGGTATCGATTTTCCTGTGCACCTGTCGAACGTGGACGACCTGTGCGATGTAAATCCTAAACACCACTTGTCAACTGCAACCGATTACCTGTCGAACGTGGACGACCTGTGCGATGTAAATCCTGAACACCACTTGTCAACTGCAACCGATTCCATGTCCGCAGACCGCTTTAAACTCCGGTGCACAGGTTGAGCAACTTCCCTGGTTGACAAGCCTTCTGCTCCTAACGTGGTGGTGACCATTGGTAGTGACTGTCCTTCGTAGCGTGATTGATGGTCACTCTACTGTTCCACAAACGTCCTTACAGATGCCTTACTGCCAACTGAACCGCCGCATTCCATCGTCAGGTGTGATCTTTCGATTGATACAGGAACAGTCACAACAGAAACACACCTACACGACAT
This sequence comes from Schistocerca piceifrons, assembly GCF_021461385.2. Taxonomy (NCBI): domain Eukaryota; kingdom Metazoa; phylum Arthropoda; class Insecta; order Orthoptera; family Acrididae; genus Schistocerca; species Schistocerca piceifrons. Next base: position 952,566,945 of record NC_060138.1, read on the forward strand.
ATCAGGATGATGTAACACTTTTTTGAAGTTGTATATGGAATGTAGATGACGTTACTGCTACATCCTTTGTGAAATTGCGCCAAAATGCTAATCTTTTGCGTATACAGGTACCTGGTACACTCCATGCGTATTTGACGTTTGATTCTTGTTGAACTTATAGAGATGCAATTTAATGGCCAGCAGTGTAACTTGCTGTCATTTGTCAACGATTTGAGACAGATAAATATGGAACAGTACGCAATGTAACGAAGATATGTTCACCTCATCACACGCCTGTGATATCCTTGTCTTTCAACACAGTTATGTTATGTTCTGTATGTAAACTCAAAACTTCAAGAAAATGTATGAAACGCAATACAGAGAGCGTCACAAACCGCACAACACTCTAAACATTCGACTAACCCTTTTCATATTGAAGTAAACAAAAACACTTCATATGGCAGACGCTAGAAGAATGGTGTCATCTACCACCAGCGTTCCGAAGTAAATACAATTTGCGTTTTGCCGTTGTTGTCGCTGAAACATGATGGTGTGAACTGCCATTATGAACGAAACGATAGTAGTTACAAAACTTTGGGATTTTATGCTATTTGCCCTGTAATAGTCTAAATATAAAAATGTAAGTAGGCTGTTTAGGTTTTTTTATTGGTAACGCCACGTAGCGCTCTATATGAAAATCACTGGAAGTGCTGATTGCAGTCTGTGGCTGGGTGGCATTGTTGTAATATTCGCTATTGTAGTGTTGGGCTGTTGGCTGTTAAAAGCGCGTAGCGTTGCGCAGTTGGAGGTGAGCTGCCAGCAGTGGTGGTTGTGGGAAAGTGAGATGGCGGATTTTTTGAGAGTGGATGATATGGACGTGTGTCGATCAGAAACAGTATATTTGTAAGAATGGATTTCATGAACTGATATATATATATATATATATATATATATATATATATATATATATATATATATATATAAAAATGACTTTTGAACAGTATTAAGGTAAATACATTGTTCGTTCTCTATCAAAATCTTTCATTTGCTAACTATGGCTATCAGTACTTAGTGCCTTCAATAGTTTGAATCTTTTATTTAGTTGGCAGTAGTGGCATTCGCTGTATTGCAGTAGTTCGAGTAACGAAGATTTTTTGTGAGGTAAGTGATTTGTGAAAAGTATAGGTTAATGTTAGTCAGGGCCATTCTTTTGTAGCGATTTTTGAAAGTCAGATTGGGTTGCGTCAAAAATATTGTGTGTCAGTTTATGCATAGTCTTGTATAATTTTTCTAAGGGGATGTTTCATATGGCAACCCTGCCAGGACACCTCACTGGAATCTTCTGATTTTTTCTTGTAGTTTGTGTAATTAGTGTAGCTTTTGTTTATTGCTAGCATGTAATTGTACAGAGAATTTCCTTTGTAGTTGCAGTCTTTCATTGTTGTACAGTAAAACAGTTATTGCATGCATGTAGATTTGCACCAAGTATTTTGCAGCTGCACTTGCAATTAACTAGACATTATTTTCAGTGCTATGTTAATGAGTTCTCTTATTTTTGCTCTTCAAATTGTGCTTTTCTGTCTTATCGTGTGAAATATTGTGACAATAATGGCGTGTGAAAAACGTAACACTAGGCTCCAAAGTAAACTGAGAAATAATAGTGATGACGAGCGTAGCTTATCAGCACCACTGTGTAATGAATTAACAGACATTCGAAGTAGTAATTTGGTAACTGTGCATAGGGAAATGGAGTGGGCGGCAAATAATGATGTAGACAGTGAAACTAGTAGTGAACAGGGGAGCATTATCGATCAATCGGTCGGCAACAGCTCGCCTCAGGAATCCGAAATGAACACAATATTGCAAATACTGTAGACTCAGGTTTTGGGTCCTCACCGATAGCTCAAATGAGTCAAGACACATTTTCCGCTTGTCAAAAAGTGAATGTTGCCAGTGAAAATGCACTGCCAAGAAGCTTAGAGAAACAGATTCCAGACACTAATACATTATTATTGCGAGTACTGCAACAAATGGAACAAAATCAGAGACAAACTCAGTTAAAGCTTCAAAAGTTAGACACAATGGAACAAAATCCGAGACAAACACAGCAAAAGCTTCAAAAGTTAGACACAATGGAACAAAATCAGAGACAAACACAGCAAAAGCTTCAAAAGTTAGACTCAATGGAACAAAATCAGAGACAAACACAGCAAAAGCTTCAGAAGTTAGACACAATGGAACAAAATCTTTAGAAGTTAGACACCACGCTTGAACAAACACGTGAAGATTTAACTACTGAGTTACATAACATTGAATCGAAATGTCAAAAAGTCTGTAATGACATAATAACACAATTTTGTGGGCATTTTCAACCTATTTTTTCGCGGCATGAAAATGCATTACAGAATCATGAAGCAGCCATAAAATAACTGCAAACTATTGTTCATGAAAATCATGAGACCTTGCAAGCTAAAATTGACTCAGTTTCATCTACCGATTCGGTTACACAACTTGCAAAAACTCAGGAAAACTTAAAGGACACAGTGGATACTCTGAAAAATGGTTCAGAAAGAGACATGGAGGAAATTAGTTCATTATCACAGAAAGTAGTTGAACTTTTGGATCAGCAAAATAATTTATCTACGAAGGTAGATGATAATCTGAATGACACAAAACCGGTAGTCTTTAATGACACAGAAGAGTGCAAACAAATTAGGAAATTCAAACAAAATCAGAATCAAATTAATATGCAACACCAAGGAGAAATCCGGCAAGTACAAGATCAGCTGACACAGGTAATACAAGATTTACGTATTTCAGAGGACACTCGCGCTCCAATATGGGAAGAGGGACATAGAAATACGGAACAGCCACAAAATAATAACACGGGGTACTTCGGAAATTATGAAAGAAATTGGCAAGGTACACCAAATTTTGAGATGGAACCGCCGAAGTGAAGTAACAATGACTGATATGCAATTCGCCGACATGATGATTTTGACTATAAGCTGTTTATTACCACACATAAATTCAAAACATTTAAGAATTCCGGCAATGACATTCATCCACATGCGTGGCTTCATCAATTCTCTCATTGTTTTCCTCCCAACTGGTCATTAGAGCACAGATTAGAATTTATGTGTGGCTATTTAGAGAGTGAACCAGCTGTAAGAATGCGATCGGTCATTCACGATTGCCACAGTGAAGGAGAATTTTATCATGCCTTCCTCTCAGTATATTCGTCTCAAGCTACACAAGACCGAGTAAAACATAGCATCATAATGATGAAACATTTCAAACAATCTGAATTTTCCAGTCTTGTGAAATATTTTGAAGACATGTTGCCCAAGAATCAGTACCTGTCAAACCCATACAGCCCCTCAGAACTCATCCGCATTTGCTTAATCAAATTACCTGAACATTTATGACATATTATTTTGGCAGGACGTTGCAAAGACGACATTGAAGCTTTTCAGGGACTCTTAGAAGAATTAGAAATTGACACTGACAATGGCGGAACGCGAAAACTGGAACACAACAATTACAGGTCACATCCGTCGCAATTCCGGGATGAAAGAAGTAATAACTGGACACAACAAGGCTATTCTCATGGTACAAATCCTGACACCACAGACACCACCCGTATGACAACCGTTGGCAGAGTAGTAATAATTACAGGGAAAGATCACCTCTCCGTGGTAGTGACTATCACAGAGACAATCAGAGAAACAGACAATATGGTAACAAAAATAATTATTATCAAGGGAGACAGAATAACTTTAGATGTAACGGTCCAGTGCACAGTTACGATTCAGGGAGAAATTCTGCACCATGTGACCGACAAGAAAGAAACCATGGAATCTACCGACATGATGACAGACGATATGATCGTAACGACAGACCTGAATTGCATCAGAACTGGCGGGATTCAAACAGGGCAGGGCTCTCTCGACAAGGTGAATTTGTAGAAGTTAGGTCTCCCAATCCCAATAACGACGCGTGCCAACAAAGACACAATAGGCAATGACTCATACCGCTGGCAGCCACAAAACGTATTTATGAAACTGACGACGCAGCTGCCGTAGCTAGTAGTTACGTAAAAATGGAAGACATTACGGACATCTTACTCCAGAAACACGACGTAAACATAACAACATTGCATATCCTGTGATTCACATTACAGTAAATGACGTACAATTTACGGCAGTACTTGACTCTGGCAGTCCCATTTCAGTAATTAGCGAAACAGCCTTTAGCAAATGCAACAAATCGAACGATTGCCCCACACTTCCGTTACGTAAGATTAAATTACAAGGTGCAATCTTTGGAAAAAGTGTAGATGTATGCCAACGAACCAACTTAGAATTCTTTTGTCAATTCCACAGCTTCTCTATGAACTATCTTATTGTTCCAGTATTGACGACGGAAATTATATTGGGAGTAGACTTTTTGAATGAATACAAAGCAATCTTAAACTTTCACGATGCTGAAATAAGTTTAGAGAAAGATGGTAAGTCAATAGCTTTCAAATTTGAAGATTGGCTCTCAAACCATGACGAAGAAATTAATCAGCTTTACCTCCTGTTAGGCAACAGTTCAGAATTTTCGACGGAACTTGACACTAACAATCACTCTGCAAGTACTGACAGGGATGATATCGATGGTACATTTGATACAAATGAGTTAATTCAGAATAAAATTCAAACAATTGAGAACTTTAATGACACTGATAGGCAAGACCTTTGTGAGATTTTACAAGCACATTCCACAGTTTTTACTCACAAAACAGGAACAATCAAGGGATTTCAATACCAATTTCGTGTTCGTGAGCATACTAAATTTTGTGTTAGACCATACGTAATTCCGGCACATTATAGGGACCGTGTTAGAACAGAAATACAATCAATGCTTGACGAGGGCATTATTGAGCCTGCAGTAAGTTCATACTACAATCCATTACATGTTGTTGAGAAGAAAAATGGATCGATCAGACTTGTCTTAGATTCGAGACAAATCAATACTATCATCATTCCTGAAACAGACAGGCCGCAAACGTTGGAAGAACTTCTTCAAAATTTTAATGGTGTAAAGGTGTTGTCTTCTATTGATCTCAGATCCAGCTTTTATCAGATCGAACTTCATCCAGAATGTAGAAAATACACAGCTTTCCTTTGTTTCGGCGTTTGTTATCAGTTTCGGAAACTTCCTTTTGGTTTGAACATTCTTCGGCAGCATTCATTCGTGGGCTAAATTCCATATTACCTGAGTTCTTAAAACGTCACATCACCTTATATGTGGACGATATTCTGATAGCAGAAGCTTCATGGGAACAACATAATCGCATCCTCAACAGCGTGTTACATATTTTTGTACAACCTGGAATTTCAGTTAACTTGGAAAAGTCTGAATTCGGTAGGACAAAGGTGAAGTTTTTGGGACATATTACTTTTTCTGCAGGCATTCAGCCGGATCCTGAAAAGTTAGAAGCAATCACAGCCATTCCAGTTCCATCCACAAAGAAACAAGTCCGCAGTTTTCTAGGTCTCGTACATTTTTACCGTCGTTTTCTGAATATGTAAATTTAAGTTACACCAAAACTTTGTTCTCTCACTGGAAAAAATACTATTTGGAACTGGGACGAACAAGCACAGTTGGAATTCAATTCTTTGAAAGAATCGCTACTTAACGCTCCAATACTAGCTCATCCAGATTTGTCACAAGATTTCTGCCTTAGCACAGATTCTTCTAAAGTCGGTCTTGGTGCCCATTTATTTCAAGACGCCACAGAAAATGACACTACTGTTCAGAAAACCACTGCTTTTGCTAGCCGAGTGCTAACAAAATCCGAAAAAAATTATTCCGTTACCGAATTAGAAGCTTTACCTATCGTTTGGGCATTTAACAAATTCCGTTTCTTTCTTTCTGGTAAGCACGTAAAAGTATACAGTGATCATCGTGGATTACAATTTCTTATGTCTTCAAAATTAAATAACGACAGGTTAAAACGTTGGGCATTGTATCTGCAAGAATTCCACTTCACAATAGTCTACATTTCCGGCAAGGAGAACATTGTTGCGGACGCACTGTCACGCGCACCGGCTGGGCTTGAGAAAAGTAACACAGAAGGCAACCTCGAGAAAAATTTCAGTATTCTTTACATTCAGAAAGTCGCCTTTCAAAACTACATCACCACATCTTTAAAGGACGTTGCTCATGAACAAGATAAAGATCCGATTTGGAAAGACATCAAAAGTAAATGGCATGAAAAGACACACACTCAGATTCGGCATTATTATCTGGTTAGAAACAACATACTCTTCAAACGCTGCACTGTTGATGACAAGCTATGGGTACTGTTCATTCCAGACTATTTTGTTAATAAGCTCATTTGGTACATTCATTTCAGCTATGCACATTTTGGTCCACGAAAATGTTATCATATTCTTCGAACGACTTGTTATTTTAACAATATGGAAAAGAGAATTCGAAGAGCCTTGTCTATTTGCAAACTTTGTCGAAAGGCGAATCCATCTACTATCTCACATCGTGCTCCGTTGTTTCCTATCATGCCTTCTAAATTAAAAGAATTTGCTGCTGTTGATCTCTTGGGACCCCTTGTCAGAACATCGAATGGATTTTCCCACGTTCTAGTCGCTGTTGAACTTACTTCAAACTTTGTTTCTTTCACTCTGTTATGTAAATCCACTGGACGGTCTGTATCCAACGCTTTTGTTAAAAATTTCTTACGTGAAGTTGGCCACGTTGCTAAAGTCATTTCAGATAACGGACCGCAATTCAGATCTGCTGTTTGGTCACGCATGCTTCGGAATCATAAAATCAAACCTGCTTTTATTTCATAGTACTCACCACATTGTAACCCGTCTGACGGATTATGAAAGAAATCAATAAGCTTTGTAGACTTTATTGTCACAGAAAGCATCAGCATTGGGACAGATATTTACACTTATTTCAAAATGTGCTGAATGAAATACCTCATGACTCCACTGCTTTACCACCTACTCTTGTACTGAAGATTGAAGAACCACCGAACAGAATCAGAGAGATTGTACCCTTCCCGAATACACGTAAACTTCGACACAAAGACATAATTGATTTGGCTATTAAAAATATAAAATCTGCAGTAGACAAAAGGAGAAAACTACACGGTAAAGCAAATGCAGAGAAATTGTATATTGGTCAGAAAGTTCTCATTAAAGTTCATTCATTGTCACATAAGAAGAGACACTTGAGTCACAAATTCTTTCTAGTTTACAGTGGACCTTACAGGATCTGACGTATACCACATGATAATTGCGTTGAAGTTGAAATTCTGCGTACTAGGAAGAGTAAAGATTTACACCACATTTCACATGTAAAGCCGTTTATGGAAAGATAACCTGCTTTTTAACTTTATCTTTGCCATAAAACTTTTCACTTCACATTTCTAGTATGCTTTGTCAGACTTAGAAACTGTTACCATGCAACAATTTTTGAAGTTAAATATCCAGTCAAGAACCAAGAGAACTTATTTAAACAGAAATTACGAATGCATTGTTATAGTGAACAGACGACACAGTGTTGTTATTTGTACATTCTTGCATGTTAGTTGCACGATTACATAACGACTATCTGGCTTACATACTTAGAACATATACTGCCAATGAGATTTTAATGCAACATTTTGGTTTACTTGAAAAGATAGTCTTTATTTGAAGTACATTCGGTGAGATTAAAAATGACTTAGCCTTTGGTTTCTTTGATAGCTACACGATTATATCACGATGCTACTAATATGTGACACAATTTACACTGTTGCTTTTGCAGTGTATCTGATTTAGTACTTTCTTGATCACGGTAAGGTACGTAATAACTACGATATCTATACGCAAAGCATTTCACTCTTGTTTCTGATGAGGTAAGTACATTTACTTCAGCAGAACTTTGCTTACAGAGACCGATAACTACGACACTTCCACAGAATTATCTTACAGCAAGACGCACATTTAGCGCTACAGGACACGCATTTGAGAGATTAATTTTGTACTTAAACCATTTATTTTTCAAGATTTTTGAATTAAAAGAAAGTTTTCCGTGATACATTTCATTCCATTGCTGTAATATGTAACACCTAAGGGTATAATTACATTAATCCTCAGGGGGGTACACGCTTACTTTGTGTACCATGTGTGTGGCAAGCACAAGGAGCCCTAGCTAATATGGTATTTGCTTATACAACTTTACACATCGGTACCATATTTCTCTAACACAGAATTACACACCTATGTGATCATTTAACTGAGAGAGAGAAATATTTATTTTACTACATCAGTGACAGATATTTACGTAATTACACAGTTGGATAACTTCACACTTATTAAATTGTATTTTGTCTGTACTTTGTGAAATGTTCATACTTTTTTCGAAACCATTGTGATACTATGAGAGCTTTGAATGATGTATTTGGTATGGGATCATGATTTTTAAAGTTCGTTTGAGGTAGATGACACTTTTGACATGAGCAGAGAATTTTTTTTAGTTTTTGAAATTATTGGAGGAAGCTACGACGATTTTGAGATTTGGCTGAGGGTTTATGATGTTATGATGACGATGTGTATTACGCTGTTGCGGTATGTTTATGATCAATAAGCTGATGCTATATGTGGAATTTGATTATGCTATGTATTTATTAGGATGAAATATTGAAGAAGTGTCTACGAATATGTATATGTGTAATAAAGCAAGGAATAATGAGTAGTGGTTAGGGACTCTGGTTTGTGAAAAAGGATGTTGGAAACCGAGACTCGTACTTTAAGAGTTATGAAATGTGTGTATATGCGTGAATGTATCACTATGCTGGCGAAAATTTTTTGGACACTGTTATATTTACAGGATTTTGTTTCTACCAATTTGCAACGCAAATTCTTGACCTGTGAAATTTTTATATGAGACTGTCACTGTAATGCAAACTGGTGTCGTAAATATTTCGGTAAGAAAGTTAATTGGCCACCTTCATGTAATGTGTCGTGGGCACCGAGCTGTGCGACAGTCGCCTGGAAAAAAGCATTAGTGTCTGCCTTTCAGAGGCACAGGTGGAGAAAAAGAAAGGCCGTTATCCTCGCTATTGATATTCCTTTGCAGAAAGCATTGCAAATACGACAGGCTCAAACTCGAAACATGTGATTACACTGTGGAGCTCTTAATTTATGATATTTACTAAAATGCCTAATGAAATGATGAGAAACATTTCTACATCTATTATCTTTCTCGTTGAGAGATTGCTCAATTTGTTTAATATCTAGTTTCTAGCTCCACTGCAGCATTGGTTAAAATAAAATTTAATAGATGTACTAATATAAATATTTTCTGTCTACAGATCCAGTAAATAACAATTTTATTATACACTTCCAAAAAAATGAGGAAGTACAAAAAGAAATTTCCCTTCACAGGAATTGCATACATAATTTTCTTTTCAAGTACTTGGTAATTTATTTTGTAGAATTAGTTGTGGTGCACCACTTTAATTACAAAGACATTAAGATGTGAATATACATTTCCCTTATCTGCATTGTTGTCTTTAGTGTAATATTTTTTCTGCTTGAGCTTTGCCATGTTTAGGTATAAGTTATAGTACTTGCTGCTGCTGTTTGCCAGGCATAGTGTTACTGAATTTGACTTTGAATTACTCTGTTAAGCCAGTTTTACTACGGATTTATTTTTCTTGTTTGCTGCGCATTGCCTTATATTAGTTGTAATATTGCAATTGCTTTGCTAATTTACATATACTGCTGCTTGCTTTGCCAATTTGCATTTTTTTGTCATTGCTGTTTGTGTTAATTGTTTTGTACTGCTGCATTGCCTCGTCCCTTAGTATATATATATCTGAGCTCAATAGATTTAAGTTAGCATAAGAGGGGATAGATTATATAAGACACTAACTATGGAGAACAGGGAAAGAATCCATTGAGAAGAATATGAAAAAGATTTGGGCCAAAATGGGTACTGTACACTGAGAAATAATTATTTTGAAAGAAATAGAATACAGAAAGCAGGTATAGATAGGACTTTTTGGGAATAATGATGAACAAAGGGAGATCTCCAACAAAAGAAAGTTTTGTTTGCAAAATACTGCAGTAAAACAAACCCTGTCTTTTCCTTTTGTGTCATTATGCTATGTGTTTGTGTACCCTTGTGTATTTGTGTTCTTCCTGTCTTTATGTGTTTATCTGATGAGATTTATGTTGTAGAATTTTTCTAATACTATGTTATTTACTTTGTAAAGATGTTTAGACATTATTAAATCTGTTCTGTTTCGATGCTCATGTGTGAAATTAATGTTTCGAAAACTATTCTCATTATTTTATTTGTTTACTTATGTCATAATTCCTGTAACACTGATGTTTATGTCTATTTATATTCCTTTGTACAGCACCTATTACTACAAATGTTATCTGTATTGTTACGTTCTTTAATGATGTATTCTTATGTTGTAAATTTGTAATTGTATAGACATCAGTGCTTCAAATTAAGTTACATTTCACTGCACACGTTTCTGTTGGTCATAGTATATGCACAATATGTGAGAAGTTGGGACTGTTAGTGTTTGCACGTATGTTAATAATTCAGCAAAGGACTGATACTAAGGACATTTCAAAAAAAATTTTTTGTGAGTGCACAAGTGGTGGTTCACGGACTTGCTATATTGTCCGCAAGACTCTTAGATGGTGATTGTGCACCTGCACAGTCGCAACAGTTCGCTGCTGGCTGTCTCTAGAAGGACTACAGTGGGTCTGCATCTTTGATGGCCCACCAATACCATTATCCCTACAAGGACTGCAGTGGGTCTGCACCTCTGGTGGCCCACCAATACCGTAATCTCTACCAGGACTACAGTGGGTCTGTTCTGCGATGACCTATCTACCAATATTCTTCAAAATTTCGACTGACTCTGCTGTGGGTTTGCTCTGTTGTGGACCATTACCTGTCTGTATGTCAAGATTCAGCATTATCGTTCTGTTGGAGGGACAACACTACTTCTTCAAGACTGCATGGAAATCCATTACTTCTGCGTGCATTTTCTTTTACTGCTCAAACTTTGAGAAAATAAAAACACTGCAATTTTACTGTGATGAATGATCAGGGCTGTCTTTATGGACTGTCAGAAAATTTTATCTTTTGCCCAACATTGTATCAATAATTGTGTGTATTTGATTTCTTTCTTATTTTAATTGTAAAAAAATTTTTAACAAATATGTATTGGCCAGTGCCCAAGACAATTTGTAAAATTTTTTGTGGGGAGCATGGGGGCTATGTAAGTAGCCTGTTTAGGTTTTTTTATTGGTAACGCCCCGTAGCGCTCCATATGAAAATAACTGGCTGTGCTGTGTGCAGTCTGTGGCTGGGTGGCATTGTTCTAATTTTCGCTATTTTAGTGTTGGGCTGTTGGTTGTTAAAAGCGGGTAGCGTTGCGCAGTTGGAGGTGAGCCGCCAGCAGTGGTGGATGTGGGTAAGTGAGATGGCGGCGTTTTTGAGAGCGGATGATCTGGACGTGTGTCCATCAGAAACAGTACATTTGTAATAATGGATGTCATGAACTGATATATATATTATGACTGTTAAGGTAAATACATTGTTTGTTCTCTATCAAAATCTTTCATTTGCTAACTATGGCAATCAGTACTTAGTGCCTTCAGTAGTTTGAATCTTTTATTTAGCTGGCAGTAGTGGCGCTCGCTGTATTGCACTAGTTCGAATAACGAAGATTTTTTGTGAGGTAAGTGATTTGTGAAACGTATAGGTTAATTTTAGTCAGGGCCATTCTTTTGTAGGGATTTTTGAAAGTCAGATTGCGTTGCGCCAAAAATATTGTGTGTCAGTTTAAGCACAGTCCTGTATAATTTTTCTAAGGGGACGTTTCAAATATTACGTAGTAGTTACTGTGGATGGCTTCTTTATCTTCTTCTTGTCGCAACACGTCTCTTCACGCTTTAAGGCTCGACTAATGTGGGTTTTCACCGATATTTCTACGAGTGTGGCCCTGGAACTGCCTTCAGAGAGTATTTCGTTTATGTTTTAAAGACTCTTGACCAGAGAATACAGACATTGTCTGATGAGGATGAACGCGGATACATAAAACAGGAAGTAATAACTTAATTTTAGAGGTCGGCAACGTAGAGTGTATTGTGATTAACAATAATAATTACTCCTTTCTCCTTTTTCAGCTCACAGACATCATCGGCACCCGATACGCGCAATTTATTACGGCCATTGCTCTTCTAGACCTTGGCTCACATTTACCAGCAATATCTACATCTACATCTACATTTATACTCCGCAAGCTACCCAACGGTGTGTGGCGGAGGGCACTTTACGTGCCACTATCATTACCCTCCTTTCCAGTTCCAGTCGCGTATGGTTCGCGGGAAGAACGACTGTCTGAAAGCCTCCGTGCGCGCTCTAATCTCTCCTCCTCGGGAGGCATAAGTAGGGGGAAGCAATATATTCGATCCCTCATCCAGATATTTTACAGAAGTAACTGCTACCAGTGTTTGTTCCGCTATCATATAATAATACAATAAAGGATCCTTCTTTCTATGTATTCACAATACATTACATTTGTCTGTGTTAAGGGCCAGTTGCCACTCCATGCACCAAGTGCCTATCCACTGCAGATCTTCCTGCATTTCGCTGCCGGCCGCGGTGGTCTCGCGGTTCTAGGCGCTCAGTCCGGAGCCGCGCGACTGCTACGGTCGCAGGTTCGAATCCTGCCTCGGGCATGGATGTGTGTGATGTCCTTAGGTTAGTTAGGTTTAAGTAGTTCTAAATTCTAGGGGACTGATGACCTAAGATGTTAAGTCTCATAGTGCTCAGAGCCATTTGAACCAATTTTGCATTTCGCTACAATTTTCTAATGCTGTAACTTCTCTGTATACTACAGCATCATCCGCGAAAAGCCGCATGGAACTTCCGACACTATCTACTAGGTCATTTATATATATTGTGAAAAGCAATGGTCCCATAGCACTCTCCTGTGGCACGCCAGAGGTTACATTAACGTCTGTAGACGTCTCTCCATTGATAACAACATGCTGTGTTCTGTTTGCTAAAAGCTCTTCAATCCAGCCACACAGCTGGTCTGATATTCCGTAGGCTCTTACTTTGATCAGGCGACAGTGCGGAACTGTATCGAACGCCTTCCGGAAGTCAAGAAATTTAGCATCTACCTGGGAGCCTGTATCTAATATTTTCTGGGTCTCATGAACAAATAAAGCGAGTTGGGTCTCACACGATCGCCGTTTCCGGAATCCATGTTGATTCCTACATAGTAGATTCAGGGTTTCCAAAATCGACATGATACTCGAGCAAAAAACATGTTCTAAAATTCTACAACAGATCGACGTCAGAAATATAGGTCTATAGTTTTGCGCATCTGCTCGACGACCCTTCTTGAAGTCTGGGACTACCTGTGCTCTTTTCCAATCACTTGGAACCTTCCGTTGCTCTAGAGACTTGCGGTACACGGCTGTTAGAAGGGGGGCAAGTTCTTTCGCTTACTCTGTGTAGAATTGAATTGGTATCCCTTCAGGTCCAGTGGACTTTCCTGTGTTGAGTGATTCCAGTTGCTTTTCTATTCCTTGGACACTTATTTCGATGTCAGCCTTTTTTTCGTTTGTGCGAGGATTTAGAGAAGGAACTGCAGTGCGGTCTTCCTCTGTGAAACAGCTTTGGAGAAAGGTGTTTAGTATTTCAGCTTTACGCGTGTCATCCTCTGTTTCAATGCCTTCATCATCCCGGAGTGTCTGGATATGCTGTTTCGAGACACTTACTGATTTAACGTAAGACCAGAACTTCCTAGGATTTTCTGTCATGTCGGTACATAGAATTCTACTTTCGAATTCTCTGAACGCTTCACGCACAGCCCTTCTTACGCTAACTTTGACATCGTTTAGCTTCTGTTTGTCAGAGAGGTTTTGGCTACGTTTAAACTTGGAGTGAAGCTCTCTTTGCTTTGCGCCAAAAATATTGTATGTCAGTTTAAGCACAGTCTTGTATAATTTTTCCAAGGGGACGTTTCAAATATTACGTAGTACTTACTGTGGATGGCTTCTTTATCTTCTTCTATCGGACTATCCTCGCTGCGGTCACTCAGTTACGGGTGTTCAAATGGTTCAAATGGCTCTGAGCACTATGGGACGTAACATCTGAGGTGATCAGTCCCCTAGAACGTAGAACTACTTAAACCTAACCAACCTAAGGACATCACACACATCCATGCCCGAGGCAGGATTCTAAACTGCGACCGTAGCGGTCGCGCGGTTCCAGACTGAAGCGCCTAGAAGCGCTTGGCCACAACGGCCGGCAGTTACCGGTGTCTTCTACGTTGATGTTACTGACGATGAATTTGCGATGTGTGTTATATCCAGTTTCTAACTACAAGCAATACCCTACGCCGTGGCGTAACACTTATTGTGAAGATAATGTCTAAGAAGTACCATTCAGTGAATGGCCATGTCTGTCTCTCTCTCACTCACTCACACATACATACATACATACATACATGTCTAAGTGAGGAGTGAGTGTGTGTGTGTGTGTGTGTGTGTGAGTGTAAGAGAGAGAGAGAGAGAGAGAGAGAGAGAGAGAGAGAGAGAGAGAGATAGAGAGGGGGGGGGGAGACACAGAGACAGAGAGAAAGTAGAAAGAACGACATTTGGAAGAACAAAGATTTAGGGGAGATGGAAACTGTAACATGTGAAGTCAGAAATGCTTTGCATTTTAAAGCTATTAGGGTCCATGTAGAAGTTGGTGGGACACGAATAAGTCACAGATGCTAATCTTGTACATCGTTGAGGATACAACTAATCTAACGTATGCACGTTTCCCGCAAGGCCATACCTGCGACTCCTTTTTATTAGTTCCTCCACCTGTTCTCTCTCCGCGATGTGAGGTTGTCGGTCTGCGTCGGGTAGAGCGAGCGTAGCAGAGCGGCAGAGAACAGACAACAGATGAGGAGGAGGCGGAGGAGGAGGAGGAGGAGGAGAGGAAGCAGGAGGAGGGGGAGAGGTGGGTGGGTAAGGATGAGGAGGGATGAAGGAAGCGGCGAGTGACGGAGGCAGGCGGAGCAGGCAGCCTGTGTGGGAGGGAAATGGGGCGAGGCGCAGCCAGTGGACTAATTAAACGGTGTTTGCTGTGGCGGGCGGCGCGAAGGACGGCCGCCGCAGGTGGAGCGGCGCGGCGTGGCGCAGAGCCGCGTGGTGCGCCCTGATGAGACTCTTTCCGATATTAGGGCTGCGGGGGGCGTGCAGGGGGCGGGGGCGGCGGCTTGCTAAACTCGCCGGCGGAGAATATTAAAAGCTCGACAACGGCCCTCCGCTCCGCCCAGCTGCCGCAGCTCCGGGATTGCTTCGCCTTGCCGGCTCGTATTCTGATTGCCGATCGTCGCAGCTAGACCTTGGGAAACGCGTGTAAGAATTTACGAGCTTAAAAGCGAAAAATTACTACCGTCATTCTGAGAAAAAAAGGGTGGTAATAAAACCGGTGGAAAGCCGGTTCCACGTTAGTAATAAAACATAGCTACCACCACTCCCCTTCCCGCCGCCAGTTGCCTAATTGCGAAGAGTTTCAGAGACCGTGCTCGATCATCAGGAGGTAAATTGGATTCTTACTTGGCGTGCTTTAGTTTGTGATATACAGTGTGTTGGCGCATTGAGAAAAGGCTTTGCTATCGTATACGGGGGCAGCAGGTTGAAACTCACGTGTGACTATCATTAGGTTTTCTGTTATTTACCTGCATCCGTAAATGACTTGGCAGTTGACATTCTACTGCAGCCGGGCATAGTTCAGTCTCTTGTTCCCTTTCGAAAACTTTGTCGCAGGCGCTGACGTTGGTGAAAATTACTACTGTAGCTTTCCCTCCAGACTCTGTAGTTTGCCGGCCGGAGTGGCTGAGCGGTTCTAGGCGCTACAGTCTGGAACCGTACGACCGCTACGGTCGCAGGTTCGAATTCTGCCTCGGGCATGGATGTGTGAGATGTCCTTAGGTTAGTTAGGTTTAAGTAGTTCTAAGTTCTAGGGGACTAATAACATCAGAAGTTAAGTCCCTTAGTGCTCAGAGCCATTTGAACCATTTTTTTTTTTTTTTTTTTTGAGTCTGTAGTTTCTTTGAAGTCGGTCACCTGTTTCGACATTAGAACGGAAGTGCCTGCAGCTCATCGTGGCTAATACCGAATTTGTTTCTTGGGTGGACGGCAGCTAGCGCCTCGAGTTCCTCTTGAACTCAGGATTATTTTAATCGTGCAAGCACCAACAGTTCCTATTAGTGCAAGATATTCTTTATTATGATAAGAAATTTGTTACGTCAGGCAACTTCCACATGTATCCTATGATACTAACGGAAGTAACGTGAAGTAATAAAATTATCTTTCTTAAAAAGAATTTTATTACTACAGCTGTATGTCACTTCTTCAATGAAACAACACGTTTCGTGCGAATAAGAGACTCTCCTCTAAGATGTTAGTCACAGGTCATATCATTCTTTAATGTGACAAACTATAAATTTTCCAAAATATTCATGACCTGTTCTTCCACTTTTGCTTCTGAGCTATTAAATAAGGATCACTAAAAGCAAGTGCTAATCAGATAGTGTCACTCACGAGGCATTAGACACTCCTTGGCATCAAAGAAATTCCGGAAGGACTTCTAAATACGAACAGATCATTTGGTAATAGGAATGTGTTTCATAGTATGATCAGTGGTTGAACTGTACGGACATATAATGGGCAGCCAAATGAAAATGAGGCAGATGGGAAGAGAATGATTCGCCACAATTGTTAATACATTTATCTCATCGTGAGACAAGACGACCAACGCCTCCAAATAGAAATGTTGTCGGCTGCCTACGGAACAATGACTGTACCCAGGCGGCACGTCTTTCTCCGAAGCAAATAGACGGCCTCGAATGTCTTTCTTCAGGGCTCGAAAAATAGTGAATCGTGTTAGGAGAGATCGGGACTGAAGGATATGTAAGGGCTTCCCAGAGAAACGTCTACCACGTCGTCGAAACAATCTTGGCAGCTTGTGGGCGGGCGTTATCCTGAAGCAGAATTCTGCCGTCCATCAACCAGCTGGTGCGTGCGTTTGTGGAACACTGCGCTATAATTAATTCACAGCGGTAAGCCGACACTTTGCAAACATTGAAGAGTGCCATCAATCCCAAACGCCCAGAAATACTGACGGGTGGCATCATTCTCTAGTAGGACGACGACACGATGCCTTGCTTCATTCGATTAAGCTGAAGACGTTTTGCTAAAAAGCCCTTACACTGCCTTTATACAGTGCCGACTTCTCTCCATGCAATTTCTATATTTTTGGAACCCTGAACAGTGACGTTCGTAGCCGTCGATTTGCTTCGGATGAAGAGAGAAAATACATGATATGGTTCTACGACCTTTTTTTATGGCCGAGTGGCCTCAATCGGGGAAGTCCGGCCGCCGGCTTGCTAGTCTTACTTCAAGGAAGCGCCACGCTGGGCGACTTCTGCGTCGGTGATGATGAGATGGTGAGGACAACACAACACCCAGTCCACGAGCGGAGAAAATCTCCAATCCGGCACGGAATCGAACCGTACCCTCTGAATTGTAGGCAAACACGTTTACTGCTTAGCTAAGCAGGTGAACGGATGAGGAGTTACTCTCCTGGATACGATCATGATTCCGTAGGCAACCGCAAACATTTTTATATGAAGACTTTCATGTTCTTGTTTCACAGCGTTATAAATGTATTAGCAGCTATGGCGATTACTTCCGACATTATAAACAGGCTCTTTACTTTTTACCCATCGGTCTCGTTTCCATTTGGCTGCCCCCTACTTTTTACAATTATTCTTTATGTCCAAATGACTATGTATGCTTAGGAAGAGAATAATTTCAAACAGTTCTGCTGTTCTAACGAAAATAAACATTTTTAAGAATCCGTTTCGACGATCATTGTTTTGTTTAGCAGTTTTGTACAAGATGCCATCGAAGGAAACTAGACAATACTAAAAACATATTTGGGTTAATTGAGTAAGTATTCGAGTTCGCATCATTCCCGACAAAGGTCGAATAGGAATCTGTCTTCGAGCCGCAGCAAATATAGGTGCATAGCATCTGAACTTAGTTCTCGTCCCGGCATTCCAGCAGCCACTAAAATAAAAGTTGGAAAGTACGCTAAGGGAGGAGGAGTGCGACTGCCATATGCGTAGAGTGTGAGTGGTCTATAGCTGTCCTCTACAGCTTTAGACACTGTCATACAAGCCAAGCATGATTAACATGTTATAGCCAGAGAGTACGGTTGCCTAGAACGGTCTAGCGCACAAGTTCTGCAAGAAATTTGACAATGACTGAAGCAGCAGCCATAAAATCTTTTTTTTTTTTTTTTTAAAAAAAAGACGCACTTAGAAGACGCAGTTACTCGTGGGGCAGCGAGGGCTATATCGGCTCCAGCTGCGAACTAAACTAGACAACAGCAAAAGGTAGGAAGCGATACAGGTAATTACCATCAAGAAAATAATAAACTAACAGCAGTGAAGTGTTGGAAGCAACACAGGTAATTATAATGAAGAAAATGATAGTGGATCCAATTTTATATTCATTGAAAGTGAGCAAAAAAAGGAAACGTGTTGGCTCATTATACCCGATAGCTATAGCACGACTGATGTATTAGCTTTCTCCGCAGACCACTAACAATGCAACTCAAATAACGTCGGTAGGTCGGAACCGAGGTAAAATGTAACTAAAAACTGTAGCTGCCACTAATTTTATCGCTGGAAACTATCTTTGTTTACACAGGCCTTGAGGTAAGTGAACCAGCTTTCCGTGATCCGGAAAAGGAAATAATAAAACAAATAATGGCAGCAGTGCTTCGTTATGGAGCACAAGGAAATGGACGGATTAAGGAAATGTGTATCTCGTCACTTGTAAGGCACTGGAAACGCCTGACTGTATTCATACATGACATCCACTGTCCTGTCGAACCATACGTAAGACCTGCTCTGCAGTGCTATAATAGCCTACACGCATGTGAGGGAATGGAGGAAACTTTCGTGATGTCCTGGGATAGGCGACGGGGTCTGCTGCGCGGGCCTTACCAGCAACAGGATCTAGCAGAGACGACTGTTCCGCCCGTGACGGAATATCGAGGAAGGGCCTCGAAAGACAGCTTGCCGTGAGGGAGACCCAGACCCACGCTGTTAATACATCAGCTGTCTGATGTTCGAATTACTGCCCTTCCCAATATTTTTTCGAAATTTTCATCCCTATCAAACCTCATGTATTTACCAAGTTTTAAAAACGATTTCTGAAGACATGTTTATTAATTCAGTTTGGAAATACATTTCAAAATTCATGTGTAACAAATGTACCAGCAGTGATTCACAAGTGCCGTTTGGAACACTCTTACAACCAAATGGCATTGCACTGTGGACTACGTGAACGATGTGTACTCTAAGAACACCACTACATATTTCTACGACGCAGAATATAAATTGATGAAATGCACAGATTACTCTCGTAACTAACATATCCGGGTACGTTCTAGTGTATTTGGATTTAGATTATTGTACAGGTTGGGCAAAAAGTCAAGAAGGGGTATCGCTGTGAATTACTTTTCATTTATCATTAGTCTTCACTGATATTTCACCGACTTAGAAGCCAAATAAGGGCAACTCTTAACTCTTGTGAGTGGAATACATTACTAGGTAAGTGTCCGCCATAAAGTAAGTTTTTCACAGTGTTTTCGCGCAGTAGCGCTGAGAATATTTTATCGCTGGAAAAAAGTCACTGTGATTACAATGAAATTAATATTTCTGTAATTATATTACCTATATAATTTAAGCGAACAAGGACTCGCCGCCTTTTTTTCTCTCCATTCCTGATCAGCCATTATCTGGAACGGTCAAGAAAATTATTGCTTTGTCAATGTTATGTAGAGATTTTGTTATTTGTGCTCATTTTGCATAATATCCGGAGATCTTGCTGGCCAGGGTAGTTGACTTACACCTTCTAGAGCACGTTGGGTGGCACGGGATACATGCGGACGTGCATTGTTCGCAGGTTATTTCATTTTTGTCTCTACAGATCTTAAGATGGTCAATGAGGCACGGACAAAAAATGTAACATATTTAATTTGCGCCGTTGAACAAATTACTGTGAAGGGTTTAATTCGAAAGGAACTCATAATGAGTTGTTGCTCATGAAGAAGAAACTGAATTCTGAAATACACGACTACAACATGTGAACAGGATGAAAAATGCTAAACTGCTTAAGAAAATAGTTATGAAGCCGGCCGGTGTGGCCGAGCGGTTCTAGGCCCTTCAGTCTGGAACTGCGCGACCGCTACGGTCGCAGGTTCGAATCCTGCCTCGGGCATGGATGTGTGTGGTGTCCTTAGGTTAGTTAGGTTGTAGTTCTAAGTTCTAGGGGACTGATGAACTCTGATGTTAAGTCCCATAGTGCTCAGAGCCATTTGAACCAAAACCGTTGCGATTATGAAGGAGAGAAAGAGAGAGAGAAAGCAAACAATAGTCATAATGAGGAATGTAGGATGATAATTCAGGTCTTATACCTTTTTCATAAGAGATATGTGTAACATTCATACACATTTCTTATTTATTACTATTAGTTGCATAACTCTCTAATTTTCTAATATCTTCATGGACAAGTTACTCTTGGCAATATGCACCAATTTATAATGTTCCCCAAGTATTAGCGGATTTCGTGACTGTGTTTTCGCGCAGTAGCGCTGAGAATATTTTATCGCTGGAAAAAAGTCACTGTGATTACAATGAAATTAATATTTCTGTAATTATATTACCTATATAATTTAAGCGAACAAGGACTCGCCGCCTTTTTTTCTCTCCATTCCTGATCAGCCATTATCTGGAACGGTCAAGAAAATTATTGCTTTGTCAATGTTATGTAGAGATTTTGTTATTTGTGCTCATTTTGCATAATAATACCTATATAATTTCATTACTACTAATCATACCTTTTTCCTCAGCTTTTTTCATGAATTTGATAATTAAATGTGACTTACTTTGCGTGGGGATGTCTGTTAGAGCACGATAGCATGTTAACGGCACCAATCAGTGTAATACGTTTGGTTTGCTTTCAGAATCTAACCTGCATCTAAAGTTTCACTTTTCACAAAACGAAGTCCGACAGCTTTTAGGCGCAGATCACGTCCCAAAATTATACTGATCAACAGACAATCGCGATAGAGGAGCCTAGTTAAAAAAAAAATATTAATCATGATGGTGGCAACTGAAATTCCCAATTTCAATATTTAAAAAATATTTTTACATGATTTTTCAAGTAATTTTTCTTGATTTAATTGGGAATCCAATCAGACCAATATAATTTTAATTTGATTCAGACTTGCATTTGAATTAAAATATTTTAAAAACCATAATAATATAAAGTTAAATAATAAAACTGCAACCATTAGAAATAATCAGAGGAAAAACCTCTCAGACGCAATGCAGTCATTGAAAATAACGCTCTTGGTGTATCAACGTTTGGTGCGTGATTTTAGAGCCCCCCATTCGATGGTCCCTGCTTTATTGACGGAAATCTACACTCCTGGAAATTGAAATAAGAACACCGTGAATTCATTGTCCCAGGAAGGGGAAACTTTATTGACACATTCCTGGGGTCAGATATATCACATGATCACACTGACAGAACCACAGGCACATAGACACAGGCAACAGAGCATGCACAATGTCGGCACTAGTACAGTGTATATCCACCTTTCGCAGCAATGCAGGCTGCTATTCTTCCATGGAGACGATCGTAGAGATGCTGGATGTAGTCCTGTGGAACGGCTTGCCATGCCATTTCCACCTGGCGCCTCAGTTGGACCAGCGTTCGTGCTGGACGTGCAGACCGCGTGAGACGACGCTTCATCCAGTCCCAAACATGCTCAATGGGGACAGATCCGGAGATCTTGCTGGCCAGGGTAGTTGACTTACACCTTCTAGAGCACGTTGGGTGGCACGGGATACATGCGGACGTGCATTGTCCTGTTGGAACAGCAAGTTCCCTTGCCGGTCTAGGAATGGTAGAACGATGGGTTCGATGACGGTTTGGATGTACCGTGCACTATTCAGTGTCCCCTCGACGATCACCAGTGGTGTACGGCCAGTGTAGGAGATCGCTCCCCACACCATGATGCCGGGTGTGGGCCCTGTGTGCCTCGGTCGTATGCAATCCTGATTGTGGCGCTCACCTGCACGGCGCCAAACACGCATACGACCATCATTGGCACCAAGGCAGAAGCGACTCTCATTGCTGAAGACGACACGTCTCCATTCGTCCCTCCATTCACGCCTGTCGCGACACCACTGGAGGCGGGCTGCACAATGTTGGGGCGTGAGCGGAAGACGGCCTAACGGTGTGCGGGACCGTAGCCCAGCTTCATGGAGACGGTTGCGAATGGTCCTCGCCGATACCCCAGGAGCGACAGTGTCCCTAATTTGCTGGGAAGTGGCGGTGCGGTCCCCTACGGCACTGCGTAGGATCCTACGGTCTTGGCGTGCATCCGTGCGTCGCTGCGGCCCGGTCCCAGGTCGACGGGCACGTGCACCTTCCGCCGACCACTGGCGACAACATCGATGTACTGTGGAGACCTCACGCCCCACGTGTTGAGCAATTCGGCGGTACGTCCACCCGGCCTCCCGCATGCCCACTATACGCCCTCGCTCAAAGTCCGTCAACTGCACATACGGTTCACGTCCACGCTGTCGCGGCATGCTACCAGTGTTAAAGACTGCGATGGAGCTCCGTATGCCACGGCAAACTGGCTGACACTGACGGCGGCAGTGCACAAATGCTGCGCAGCTAGCGCCATTCGACGGCCAACACCGCGGTTCCTGGTGTGTCCGCTGTGCCGTGCGTGTGATCATTGCTTGTACAGCCCTCTCGCAGTGTCCGGAGCAAGTATGGTGGGTCTGACACACCGGTGTCAATGTGATCTTTTTTCCATTTCCAGGAGTGTATATACACTTCAACACCACGAGTTCCTCAGATATGCTGCCAAAGTTATTGGAGGACATCCCACCGGACGTTACGTAGTAAATGTGATGCCAACTTGAAGGACGTCCCTCCCATTCCGTATATGTAACGACAGACCATATTAAGAGAACATTGGAGAGCATGTGGACGATTGTCCAGCACACGCAAAATGTCTGCACAGTCACCAAACTTCACACTTCTATATTTTTATCTGTGGCGAAAACAAGGGGTCTGTTAGGAAGCACTGCCTTACAACACGGGCCTGTGCTACCGTTAACTCAAGATAAAATTCCACGTGCAGTATTGTTTCGAGAAATTCGCTTTATAGCTTTGAACACTTGGTATGACATCCATGATCATATAGACACGAACCGTACCTGAGTTACGCATTTGCTTAAATTTGGTATAGTGCGAGTAGAACAGACGTTTGTGAAACTTCTTCTCCTGACGGTGGGACGCTGGTTTGCGGCGCTGTTATTTGATACTGTTTGATCAAGTTCAAATGGCTCTAAGCACTACGGGATTGAACATCTGAGGTCATCAGTCCCCTAGACTTAGAACTGCTTAAACCTAACTAACCTAAGGACATCACACACATCCATGCCCGAGGTAGGATTCGAATCTGCGACCGTAGCAGTAGCACGATTCCGGACTGAAGTACCTAGAACTGCTCGGCCACAACGGCCGGCTTTGATCAACTCACATACATGTTATGTCGTTGAAGTTGTCTGAGAAGCTTCTTTCAATGCCACAAAAAATATATAGTTCCATTAAAAGGGAACGAAGTCAGTAGCGTGATTCGGTGTCTATAAACGATAAAAACTACTTGCTAACGTCAGGAAATTCGTCACATTGTCTTTTATAATTTGCGAAATCCGCACGACGATATATTCGTTCATCCTGGACGTTTTTGGAGGGCCTGTCTTAACTACGTCACACTGTACTCCCGTTAATAACAACATATACAGAAAGTAACATTATCCCTTCATGAGTCGGATTAAATGAACAACAAACCACCTCAACTGAGGAGATGGGCAACACAGTAAAGCTAATTCCCCATTATATCCGCCGCACACTGGTTGAGTGCGGCATTGTCATTGATCTGCATTTTAGCCCCTTTTTTTTGTTTTTTCATCATGTCTTTCATATTTCAGAAATTAATTGTTAATCTCGTTCGGTGATTTTTTTTTCTTTACCCACCAGTAACTTTTAGGTTTGTAGATCTAAAGCCTAAGATGAGAAATATCGTTTCGTTTCCTTTTGGCTCGTCCTAAACGTTTTTTGCGGCATCCCAAAATCGATCTTCTTCTACATGTTAGGATTATTTTACACACTAGATGGGTAGGACAAAACAACGTGTGGTCAGTCTCGTGTGTTCACTGAATACGTAGCAACAAAATTTGTAGTATGAGCGACAACACGCAAAGTAGTCACAGAGAGAATATTTCATAATACCGCAGAAGACCACGTCTTTAGCACGGTTAAGAGAGTCTGAAGGGTTTAATTTTCGACAGGGAGTGCTTAAAGTTCTTAGCCTGTTTTCCTGTCAAAGCGTTTATGTATCTCAGTACGAAAATTAATAATCCTTAGTCATCTGAAGATCTTTGTTGCTTTCTGCGAAAACCAGCCCCGTAATTAACAAACTGGGTGTTATTCTCTCAATATCTAACGTCTTGTATTTGTGTTCACTTAAGTTTCACTTGTAACAGTACTTGACGAGAACGCTCATAAATAGGTTCCAGTGAAGCCAGGGCTCATAAATTTTCTTTAGAATCGGTGGACAATAGTGTACCAAATACAAAATAGCAGCCACATTCTCAATTTAGAAGCCTTCTCTAATTTTTAAATTGTCCAAAGCATATCAAAAATGGTTCAAATGGCTCTGAGCACTATGGGACTCAACTGCTGAGGTCATTAGTCCCCTAGAACCTAGAACTAGTTAAACCTAACTAACCTAATGACATCACACACATCCATGCCCGAGGCAGGATTCGAACCTGCGACCGTAGCGGTCTCGCGGTTCCAGACTGCAGCGCCAGAACCGCGCGGCCACTTCGGCCGGCCAAAGCATATCAATGAGAAAGTTCTACCTGTCATGGCAGCACACAGATGAGCAATTCGTATACCAATACATAAGAGGAAAAGATCATTAGATCATTACATGAACTTTCCATCGTTTTTAAAGTTCTGTTTTACAAAATTCATATAGCGACATTCATAATGCTATTGCGAGCACGAGGGAATTCATACAGCTCCAAATTGCAGGTTTCAACATATATGGCTACGGTATTGTTATATAACCTTTGTGAGTTTCATTACGGGATTTAATGATGGATTTTCTATGTTTGTTTCAAACAAACGCCAGTCGGACAAAGTAAACGGAAAGTTAGATTGTACTAGGCCACTGAAAATAAAATTTTGGGTACATAGACAGCACAGAATGTATGCAGTAGGTATGCGCTCCGCATTGAGTGTAACCAATTTGTCTGCGAACGTGAGCAATGTAGTTTCCACACGTATGTAACTCTAAACAGGAGTCAGCTGAGAAAACCTAATTTCCTTATAATTGAGAATAAAGTTTTACTTGCTCTTCACGACGAGGATGCAAATGGATTTTTAGTGTGATGTGTTCGTTCTGGAAGTAGCTAGCACGAATTCTGGCGGAGGGAGATGTTTTAACCACCTGTATTTCAACAAAAATATAAATAGGGATTGTCGGGGATGATTCTTGTACACTCGGGATGTGGTGCAGTGGCCTGTGTTGAAGGGCTTACTTCTCTGCCGTGTCTCATGGGGTATGGGAATAAGACATTCTGGTTGCGATTCATCATTCGGACTGGAATCAGAAGTTTGGCTGACCCATTTACGCTATTAGAGAGGGGCAGACTTCGTGGCTGCACAAGATTTTCCTCTTTTGTTAGCTGCGGTAATTTAACAAAATACGAAATTATGTCATCTAGAGATGACTATGATTTGTGAATAATTTGCAGTTTTATTTAGCTCTTCGACACAATTAGAGTTATCGTTACAGATGACCGTTTCAAATAGCTGTCGTCGGGTCCAGTTGAAGGACATGAGATGTTGTTTCCCATGTGTGATCGATGGACAGTCAGACAATTCCAAAACTATACCTCATTCTGCAACATGAATGGGATTCAGATGCACACATTAGGTCACAAGCCAGGTCAGTATTGTAGTATGCCCCAGACATTGTCACGATCAGGGTAAAACGTTCTATTTTAATTGTATAACTAGAAATGATGCTGCGTGTTATGCAGTACGATGATAAAACTAAAAAACACTGACTTAGAAAGTACTATGATATCAATTTGTGGATTTTCGTTATTTTCTTAGTTTACTTCCATAGATTTGAAGCGCGAACTCTAGCTCTGACGTGAATTGGTGAATTTTTTTGTTGTTGTTGCATATGGTGATGTATTTTTAATTGTGTTTCATCTCTCTCCCTGATCCGGTCGAAAACACACACACACACTCACACACACACACACACACACACACACACACACACACTGCACATTTACACATCGTGGTAATGCACATTTATCAATTCTACTACGGAGCAGGAGGAATCCTCAAGCTGATATGTTTTCAGTTTATCCAACAAACCTATTGTCTGCTCCTAATGCTAATGATCATAACATAGACAAGACGTTATATTCTAAGAGCAACATACTCAAAGTAAAAAGGCAGCAAATTTTTCCCTTCACATTTCAATTATTATTCATGTAGCAAGCTACTGTATTTGAATCAGATATATCAAGGCTGAGTGGCATCTACCAGCCACAGGTAGTTATCAGAATATTTCGAGGTTTCTTTTGGTCCTCTTCAGAATGAGATTCTTTGTTGAAATTGTCATCGCCTTTTAAAGCCATTATTAACTGTATGTCAGAGCAGAGAAATCAGAAGAAGACAATATCTGTGAAAGTGGCAGCAATCATTTTGGAACTTTTATTAATGAGTTCAGTCTAGATCACCAATAATTGGCAGACAAAACCACCGCATGTGACTGCAGCACCTGGATCTCAAGCACGATACTTTATTCACGTACATTGTCTCGGATATGACGTCACTTTGTTTGATGATGGCAGATACCGGAACTAGTAACAAGTGAAATGTAAACTGAAGTCATTATTGAAAGTTGTGAGAAAAATAATGTATTGTATACAGGGTGCTAGGGATATAAGTACACAAAGTGTGATCATTGGTACCTTAACATGTATCCACTTCAGAATGTTAATCGGTTTTTCACTGCGGCTCAACAATCTTCCCAAAAATACGTCACATAATTTACTATGTGACGTTTTCTGCACTGTCGTAACTGTATCCTCCCAAGTGGACTACGCCTTTCAGTATAGACTAAAGGATTTGAATCCACGCGTTTACACTTCAGCACTTGACCTACTGCCGATGGGAAAATAAACATTAATGGATTGAGTTGTGTCCGTTGTAATGGACACGTGCGACAGAACACGTATCACTCATGATGATGCGGCTGGTCCATGTATTTATACGAAATAGGGAATGGCATAAGAAAGGAAAGGATTAGGTGGGAATTCGTGACGTAGCCGCACAGGGCATTGTGGTAATGCAGTGGTGAAAGCTGAAAAGTTGTGCTGAGCTGGGACTCTAACCCTTGTTTCGTACTTAACGTGAGCGGTCACCTTAACAACTTCGGCTATCCGTACGCGTCTCCCAGACTGACCCAAACTTCCGTAGCTCACATTGTCTCCGTCTCATCGCCGCATATATTTCTGTAAATCCCGAACATGGAGGGACATTGTTATTCTCGTCTTTTACCTTGGCAATGTCTGTATCGTGCAGTGTCTGTGTAGTCTAATGCAGTGTTCTTTGGACACGCATGCGTATGTGTGTGTGTGTGTGTGTCCAAATGACATTGTATTTGACTAAACAGACATTGAACAATGTAGTCATTGCCAGTATGCAAAGGGAGTCTGTTTACAAATATTGCTGGGATAGAAGGAACAGATCCACAATTCTGGGCCATACGACTAGGGATAAAGAGGGCCAGAGAATACAGATAGATAAGCTATTAGCTTCAATAAAGATCGTGATCACGATGCAGGTGACAAGTAGGAACACCTTCTTAACATGTCCACATGACATTAACAGAATCTGGACTGTCTGAGGTAATTTACGCGCATGTGCGCTTATTAGAGAAATTGCCTTGGTAATTTTGAGGAATTATTTCCACATGGACCAAACTAAATCTGAATGAATCTCACCTCATGAATTTCACTGTGCTGACTTCCGTAAACAGCAACAACTTATGTACCAACTTACATGTCCAGACGGCATTAGGAGATCTTTCTGCATTTCAGCAAAGTCTACATGTGTATTCCTACTCTGCGAATCAGGAGTGCATAGCAAAGGGTACGTTTCATTTTACACTGTATTAATGTTTCTTCCCTTTCCATCTACGAATGGAGCATGGACAGAACGACAGTTTGCTTGATTCCTCGGAACTGTTATGAACCTCATTTTATTTGCACTAAGAATGTCTGCAGTTTGGGTTCTTCAACAAATATTATTACATTCTCTCACCTAACAAACGAGCAGCCCTGTTCTGTACGTGTTCGATATCTCCTGATGTCCAACATTATCTGGATTTTGTACACTAAACCAGTATTCAACTTGGTTGGCTGGTTTAAGAGAAGGAGGAAGGGATCAAACTCCTTGGTCATCGGTCCCTTGTTCCGAATAAAACAATGCCACAAGGGGGAGAATAAAACAAACGAGACGTACAGCACAAAACGGAATGAAGAGAAAAACCACAAGAACGAAGGAAAGGTAAGAAACCCTAAGAGGAACAAAACAGGACAAGAAAACAACAGAGAGATACAAGAAACAGTTACAAGAGAGTAAAACAATAAAGCAGATTGCAGTGGCAGGCAGACCACGAGAATAAAATGGAGAAGCCATCCAATCTGCAATATACTAAAACCTCCACCTTAAAACCGCTAGGGTGGAGGACACAGAGGGACAAAGGACATGCGCGAAAACTTAGATCAAATGATAAAACCTACCCTCAAGAATAAAACGTAAAACTAACGCTGGTGTTGAGGCATCATCACCCAACACCGAAGGTAGGGTGCTGGGAAAGTTACAAGTCCGCCGCAGAGCGGCTAAAAGTAGGAAGTCCAGCAAAAGATGGACGATAGTCATTTTTTAGTCACAGCGACACCGAGGTGGGTCCTCGCGACGGAGGAGATAATCATGCGTTAGCCTCGTATGGTCAATGCGGAGCCGGCAGAAGACAACTGATTCCCTGTGAGTGGCCTTCATGGAAGACTTCCACAAATTCGTAGTCTCCTTAATGACACACAGTTTGTTGTGCGTACTGTTATGCCATTCCGTCTCCCAAAGTCGTTAAACTCTGCGGCGTAAGGCAGAACGCAGGTCAGGTTCAGAGAAGCCGATCGCCATAAGTAGTTTCTGCGTAGCCTGTTTGGCCAGCCTGTCGGCAAGTTCGTTGCCGGGGATTCCGACATGACCTGGGGTCCAGACAAACACCACTGAAAGACTGGACCGTTCCAGGGCATAAATGGACTCCTGGATGGTCTCTACCAAGGGGTGACGCGGTAGCACTGGTCGATAGCTTGTAGGCTACTCAAAGAGTTAGTACACCGAAGAAACGACCTCCCAGGACATGAAAGGATGTGTTCAAGACCACGAGATATAGCCACCACTCTGTCGTGGAAAAACTGCAGCCATCGGGCAAGGAATGCTGTTCACCATGTCCTCCATGGACATACTCGAAGCTGACGTGACCATCAGCCATCGAGCCGTTGGTGTAAACCACTTCATGGCCTCGGTACATGTCAAGAATCGACAAGATATGGCAGCGGAGAGCCACTGTGATTGCTTAGGGCCATGTGATAGGTCCAGCCGAAGCCGTGGCCTAGTTGTACACAATGGAGGTGTACGTGAGCGGATCTCAATTATAGGTGGTAAAGGCTAGGATTCCAGTTCGGATAGAAGGCATCGGACACGAACTACAATTGTACGCCCTGACCTTGGCCGCTGATGCGGGAGATGAACCGCTGTGGTTGGGAAAAGGAGTCGGTAATCGGATGCGCAGGAGAACTACGAACTTGTGCAACGTAACTTGCGAGCAGTTTTGCACACCTAACCTTTATGGAGGGACCCCAGCCTCCACCAGGACGCTGGTCACCGGACTCGTCCTAAAAGCTCCCGTGGCAAATCGAATGCCGCAGTGGTGCGCTGGGTCGAGTAAACATAACGCTGAGGGTTTCGCCGAACCATAAACCAAACTCCCATAGTCAAGGCGGGATTGAACAAGGGCTCTATAGAGCTGTAACAGCGTAGAGCAATCTGCACCTCAGTTGGTGTTGCTCAGGCAGCGGAGGTCATTGAGGTGCTGCCAGCACTTCCCCTTAAGCTGAAGGTGAGGAAGCCAAGTCAATCGAGCGTCGAAAACCAGTCCTAAGAAACGATATGTCTCCACTACAGTGCGTGAATCGTCATTAAGGCAAAGTTCTGGATCCAGATGAAAGGTATGACGCCGACAGAAGTGCATAATGCACGACTTAGCGGGCGAAAACTGGAAACTGTGGGCTAGAGCCCATTACTGCACCGTGTGGATGGCTCCCTGTAGGCGTCGCTCAGCAACACCAGTACAGGTGGAGCATTACGAAATGCAGAAGTTGTTTGCATACAGATAAGGTGTGACGGATGGCCCTACAGCTGCTGGCAGACCGTTAATGCCCACTAAAAATGGAGATACACTCAATACAAAGCCCTGCTGGATCCCATTCTCCTGGATATGTGGGGAACTATGAGAGGCACCAACTTTGACACGAAAAGTACTAAGCGACAGAAAAGTTTGGATAACAATCTGTAGCCAGCCTCAGAGACCAGACTCGTATAATTTGGCAAGGATATGATGTCACCAGGTGGTGTCATACGCTTTTCGTAAATCAAAAAAGAGGGCAACAAGGTGTTGGCGTCAGGAAAAGGCTTTTCGGATGGCAGACTCGAGGGACACAAGATTATCAGTGGTAGAGCGACCCTGACGGAAACCGCCTTGGCATAGAGCCAGTAGGACACGTGACTCCACGACCCAACCTAACTGCCGACAGACCATACGTTCTAGCAACTTACAAAGAACGTTGGTGTAGTTGACGGGCCGATAGCTATCCATATCAAGTGGGTTTTTCCCAAGTTTGAACACTGGTATTATGGTGCTCTCCCGCCATGATGATGGAAAGAGGCCATCACACCAGATCCGGATGAAGATGACGAGGAGATGTCGCTTGTAGTCAGACAAGAGATGTTTACCCATCTGACTGTAGATCCTTCTGGCCCAGGAGCAGTGTCGGGGTAATGGGCAAGGGCACTGAGGAGCTCCCTTCCTGTAAATGGGGCATTACAGGATTCACTGTGGCGTGTAGTGAGCGAGAGGATTTTCCCTTCCATACGACGTTTGAGAAAGCGGAAGGCATAGTGCCCAACAAGGTGTTCAGCCTTTTCATAAGCTGGCGAACGCGGGCACAGAACCGTTTGAAGGCTATTGTGTGCTCTAGGGAAGGGTGCCGCTTATGTCGTTGTAGAGCTCGCCAGTGCTCTTTCGTCGCCTCAGTGACTTCCAACTGCCACCAAGGTACCGACTTCTGCCGATGGCACCCCAAAGAAAGAGTGATCGCATTTTCCGCCTCAGAAACGATCTTTGTAGTTACCTGCTCAACCACAACATCGATGACACCATGTGGGGGAGATTCAACGGTGACAGCAGAGGTGAAGGCTTCCCAGTCTGCCTTGTTGAAAGCTCACCTGGGTAAGTGTCCATGGGAATGACTCCAGGGGAGTGACAGGAAGATGGAAAAGTGGTCACTATCACACAGGTCGTCATGTACTCTCCAGTTGATAGATGGGAGAATTTACGGGCCGAGCAACTACCATGAGCCACACTGAAATGTGTGGCGACCAAGTACTTAAGAGGCAGAGGTCGAACTGAGACAATAAAGTTTCGACATCTCTGCCTCGGCTCGTAAGCATGGTGCCACCCCACAAGGTTTTATGAGCTTTAAAAACTCCCAAAAGTAAGAAAGGTATAGGAGTTGCGCAGTCAGTGCTTTCCCGTCTGGAGGCAGAAGTACGTTGCAGACAGTTATTTCCTGCGACGTTCAGATCCTGACAGCCAGAACTTCAAGAGTGTTTGAAGGGGCACAGGCTCGCTAAATACCGATTTCACGACATAGACGCAAATCCACCTGACATTCTATTATA
Source organism: Schistocerca piceifrons (assembly GCF_021461385.2). Taxonomy (NCBI): domain Eukaryota; kingdom Metazoa; phylum Arthropoda; class Insecta; order Orthoptera; family Acrididae; genus Schistocerca; species Schistocerca piceifrons. The sequence goes on from NC_060138.1 coordinate 952,599,257, forward strand.
TTCACTATGGTTCTTGTAATGTCCCCTATAGCTGCAAAGGGCAGGGGTCTGCAATGCCAGGAACCAGTTTTCCTGGAGGGCAATGCAGAAAGCAGGTGTAAAGCTTAACAGATGCCTTAGCTCAGCCAAGCAGTGATGAAAACCACCGCAATTCTATTGGAGGATAATGTGATCGTGAGGCTGTGAAGGCATGGAACATTCAATGAGGCAGTTTACGCCTCAGGGTCACCTGCCGCCACCGACTTATTTCCTGAGCAGTCTATATCTATTGTGTCTGAGGGTCCAGCAAGATCTAGGTCCTCAGTGGACGCCAGAATCTCCACCACATACTCAGATGCAGAGCTTGTAGGTAGCGGTGGTCTGGCTGCCACCGCAATTCCCCTGGTATTGAGGGTCTTCTTTTTGGATTTTTCTCACTGCTCCTTGGGTTTCTTTGGCTGGGAGGGCTTCACTGATTCAGTATCAGTGACTGAGGATGATTGTGAAGCCCTACGACCAGCTACTTTTGGACACTTCAGCCACTGGCAGGTCCCATATTTCCCACTAGCAGAAACCTGGGAAGGGGTGACGCAAGGGACCCCTCCATATCGAGAGGAGCTGAAGAAGAGTTACGCTCCTCTGGCTGAGAAGTGGGGACTGGTGTCCCCGATGGTTGGGGGGGGGGGGGGGGGAGGAGTGCTCTGTAGGTAGATGATGCGGGAGCAACAGCGAGGGAAGTGCCACCCACCATCAAGGGAGCAGGTGTAGTTTCCACCTCTGAGAGCCGACTGAAATTCGTGGAACTGATGGGCTACAGCTGTTCTCGTAGCGGCGGGGTAAGAGGGGGTCATAGCCTAAGGATGGAGGCACTCAAGTTTCCTCTTAGCCTCAGTGTAGGTCAGTCGCTCCAGAATGTTATATTCCATGATTTTCCTTTCTTATAGTAAAATCCTATAGTCTGGCGAGAAAATGGAATGATGCTCTCCACAGTTGATGGGAGGCGGGGCACATGGAGTATCAGGATTCGAAGGATGTCCACAATCTCGACATGTGACGCTGGAAGTACAGCAGGACAACATATTGCCGAACTTCCAGCCCTTAAAGCACCACATAGGGAGAAGGATATATGGTTTGACATTAGAGTGGTAAACCATCACCTTCATCTCCTCAGCCAATGTATCACCCAGCCAAGATGAAGGCACCGGTGGCAACGTGACTATCTCTCAGACCCCTATGGACGCTTCAGACGAAATGACCGCCTCAGCGCTGTAAGTTGGCGTGCAGCTCGTCATCAGACTGCAGAAGAAGGTTCCTGTGGAATATAATACATTGGGCCACATTTAAGCTCTTATGCAGCTTGATGGTAATGGAAACATCCTGCAGCATGTCACAGCTTAGTTATGCCTGTGACTGGGAAGAGGATGCCTTTTCATCAAGTCTGACCCTGACTGCATTTTATACAAGCCCTTCAACTCCCCAAACTTCTCCTCTAAATGTTCAACAAAAAAACAGAGGCTTCATTGAATCAAAGGAGTCCCCATCAGCTCTCTTATATATGAAGTACTGGGGTGAATAAGTTTTGCTGCCATCCTTAGCCTGGTGTTCCTCCCATTGTGTGGCCAGGGAAGGAAATGATTTTGGGTCTTACTTCCTTGGAGAGTTGGAATGCTTAGAGACTGCTGGTGTGTGATTACCAGTAAATGGTGACGTGGTACACTTCATCCTGCATCATCCACCCTGATGCCATCCACTCTGGCAAGGGACCCTCCCCACAAGCGCTACCCAGCCGCAGCAAAGGCCACCTGGCAGGATGGACATTGCTGGGAGTCCTGATGTCCAATGGTGACGGGCATCTACTCCTTGGCATATGTGGGGAGTTAATGGCGCAGGCATCAGCAGAGTGATCCCAGTGCGGTCAGGGGGCTACAACCAACAGCGTACATGGCGGCCCAACCACAACAGACTGGCTACTCTGCTGGGTATAAGGTGCAACCAAGCAAACAGCTCAGTTATCATTGTCAGGGCAGAAAACGATACTGCACAGTGGATGGAGGAAAACGCACCCAGGAGAGTGACCATGCCCAACAGCTGCAGAATGAGTGAAAGTGCAGATCCACATCCTTCTGGTTTACTGGATAGCACGAATCGGGAACAGCAGCAAGTTTCAGTGTCATGTCAATGTTAATTAAGGTCTCTTTCATGGATATGTTATAACTTTCTCTTTTATGTAAGTCGACACATATGGACCTATATTTGTAAGCATCTAGCTGCCACCATCCTTTACGAACTATGGGCGTATTTCTAACTTTGGGTGTTTGTGTTGTTATCATCATTTGATCATCATTCACGAAAGTGGCGAGTTTGGACTGAGCATAGGTTGGGAATTTGTACTGGCGCTGATAACCGCGCAGTTGAGCGCCCTGAAAACCAAATATCATCACCATATTCATCGAACATTGGGGTACCGGGCATTTAATTTATCTGATAGGTACAGCCTTGCAAACGAAATGGAACATCTGCAATCTGTGTTAAAAGGTAATTGACATTCTCCATAGCAGATTAAAACAGCTTTAAGGAGGAACAAACGTGACCATTCACAACACTAAGAGAAGAAGAAGCTGTTCAACTCCAGGGCTTTGATCTCATATCTCGGCAATATTTCGTCGACATTAGGGAGAAAACTAGAAAAAGGTATCCTAAAGTAATCTTCCGGTCACCTAAAAACACCTGTGCTCTTCTCGGTTCGGTAAAAGATGATATGGGTTTCTGGGAGGCTGGAGTTGACAGTATACCATGCGAATGTACATTGTTCAGCCTACATTAGTCAGACCAGACCCACAATACCTCAAAAGTGCGTGGAACATGATCACCAAGCTTGCATTTCGCAGCCCAGTAAACCGGCCATAGCCGCGCGGAGTGGCTGAGCGGTTACAGGCGCAATGTAGCGGATTGCGTGGCCCCTCCCACCGGACGTTCGAGTCTTCCCTCGGGCATGGGTGCGTGTGTTGTTCTTAGCGGAGGTTAGTTTACGTTAAAGTAGAGTGTAAGTCTAGGGACCGATGACCTCAGCTGTTTGGTCCCTTAGGAATTCACATACATTTCAACACCTGAAACCGGTCATAGCCTAGCGTGTTATCTCCACAAGACATTCTACAGGTTATTCTGCCACGGAAATCTTGGCAACGATGAGATCCTACTGCGGTTCAGTTATTGAGGAATCTGTGGGAACGCGTTTTCCGGAAGATCTAAGGTAAGGTAGGACCCGGTGACTTCTTTAACTTCTTCTTAAAGAAAATATTATTTATCTAAAGACGTGTCAAGGAGAATTATTTTATTAATTTGACATTTGAATTTTGCCTCTACGGAAAGGTAATTTGACAGAGGCCGTGCGTGCAGTGTCACCACAATAAATTCGCCAGTGCGCCTCAGATGGAGTAATATTCGATGAGGGCGCTGAATTCGACAATGTGAGGTTGTATGGTTGTAACCTAGGCGGATGCACGTCCGAGTCAGTTTTTAGTATAAACTAAGAGAGGTGCACCAGCAATCTCCATCGTAAATCGCTACCCTGGAGGTGACTGAATGAATGTTTGTCAGAGAACTTATGCGCTGTGATCTGTACTGATTTTTCTGACTGAGAGAATGAAAATTTAATTTAGCTGCGAAAATGTAAATTGTCAATAACTTTAAATCAAACCAAAATTGCATGAATGTACGGAACGCGAAAACTGAATCTAACGTGACAGTATTGATCTGAAACTGGGCCTAGTAATAAAACAAAACCTGATCAACTTGAAAATAATGCTATCCCTGAAATAAAATTTCTTACCTTTATCTGCGCTATGGTAACGCTCTTCGCACTGCTCTCCGTTAGTACTTTAAATTGTGTAGTTAGTGAACAGGTATTGTGCAAGGCTGTTGCTTCGCATACATTTTAACTAAATCGAATACGACTAAGACAATAACTTCTTGAGAAAAATAGTTAATCAAAAGTGATATGGATCTGGGAACTATTATTGACTTGGGGTAAGTAGCAATATGGCACTAACTTTACAGCACGTATTTTGACTCTTTGAAAATTAATAATGCTCACAATTTAATCACTCAAGAAACTGATTATATATTAACAATTAGCTTTAGAAAATCATTGGAAGTGAATGCTACCTATACATTATCACAATCATCACTTATGAATACGCGCAATGCATTAGTGACAAAACCATTTTCTTTACCTTAATTATTACCAATTTTTGTTGAGATTCCTTTTATAGTTAAGAAACATCGTAGTATCCTGCAAATAAAAAATCATCCCTTCCCATAACAAGGAAGTGTATACCCAGTACACATCAAATACAACACGTCCATATACTTGAGAGTCCTCCATACATCTCTCGATCTACAGTTACTCTAACACTATACCCATAACACCTAGAATCAGCCATCGCTGTTGAACAGCGACGCTACTACTCAATCGATACTACATTTCACTGTCTCTAGTTCAATATACACATAGGAACCAAAGCAACTAGTATACCTGCCTGAAATCGTGTAGGGCCCCGGCGAGCTCGCAGAAGTGCCGCAACACGACGTGGTATGGACTCGACTAACGTCTGAAGTAGTGCTGGAGGGGAATGACACCATGAATTCTGCAGGGCTGTCCATAAAGAGTGCGAGGGGGTGGAGACCTCTTCCGAACAGCACGTTGCAAGGCATTCCAGATATGGTCAATGATGTTTATGTCTGGGGCGTTTGGTGCCCAGCGGAAGTGTTCCAACTCAGAAGAGTGTTGCTGGAGTCACTTGTAGCAATTCTGGACGTGTGAAGTGCCGTATTGTCCTGCTGGAATTGCACAAGTACGTAGGAATGCACAAATGGATGCAGGTGATCAGGCAGGATGCTTATGTATGTTTAATCTGTCAGAGTCGTATCTAGACGTATCAGGACTCCAATATCACTTCCACTGCACACGCCAGACACTATCACATAGCCTCCTCCAGCTTGAACAGTCCCCTGCTAGCATGTAGGGTTCATGAATTCATGAGGTTGTCTCCATACCCGTACACGTCCATCCACTCGTTAAGGTTTGAAACGAGACTCGTCCGACCAGGCAACTTGTTTTCAGTTATCAAGAGTCCAATGTCGGTGTTGATGCGCCTAGGTGAAGTGTTAAGCTTTGCGTCGTCTAGTCATCAAGAGAACAAGCGTGGGCCTTCCGAAAGCCCATATTGATGATGTTTAGCCGGCCGGGGTGGCCGAGCAGTTCTAGGCGCTACAGTCTGGAACCACGCGACCGCTGCGGTTGCAGGTTCGAATCCTGCCTCGGGCATGGATGTGTGTGATGTCCTTAGGTTAGTTAGGTTTAAGTAGTTCTAAGTTCTAGGGGACTGATGACCTTAGAAGTTAAGTCCCGTAATGCTGAGAGCCTTGATGATGTTTCTTGGAATGGTTCGCACGCTGACACTCGTTGATGGCCCAGCGTTAAAATCTGTAGCAATTTGCGGAAGGTTTTAGCTACTGCCACGGTTAACGATTTTCTTTCGTCGTCGTATGTTCCGTTCTGGTAGGATCTTTCTCCGGCCGCAGCGATGTCGGAGATTTGATGTTTTACCTGATTCCTGATATTCACGGTACACTCGTGAAATGGTCGTACAGGAAAATCCCCACTTCAACGATTCGTCGGAGATGCTGTGTCCCTTCGCTCGTGCAGCGACTGTTACACCGCATTCAAATTCACTTAAATCTTCCAGAATACACAATCACTTGCACTGACTGTAATACGCTGTATATGGGTCAGACAGGCAGGTCTACAGAAAGTAGAGTGACTGAAAAAGACTGTAGCTGAATATGAGCTGGGGGAACGTCACAGGTACAAAGTCAATTGCTACAAATAACCGACAAAGGAAGAAAATCTATCAGAAGTAGTTGATATAAATCAGCACTTCTCTCAAAAGTCCCACTTCGGTCAAATTGATCTGTTTCGGGTCAGAAATTTCCCACGAGATGCAATCAACCAGCTGCACACTTTATCACAGACATCATGTTTATCTCCACAAAAGTATACCACAATACACTAGTCACATACCTTACATTGTCTGTCCCCACAAACTTTGTGCTACATTCATAAAACATGAATATTTCAATGTGATGCGTTTTCGTTATGTTGTATTTGGTACTATCCATCAGTAACCTGACATTTAAAGCTGTAATTTAGCATGTTTGGTGCGTAATATAAGTGATCAGCTCTCGATATCAAATCTCTCAGCGTATGTTATCACCAAAGAATCTGTCGTCGCGTAGATGGTGCAAAGTACAGGAGCCTTATTATGCTTCCACCACAAGACTTAATGGGGGTATCCCCGTTTGCGCCCGTTGTAAATGGGCGATTTTCGTGAGTAATGTTAAATATGATGACATAGTTATATTCTTTATACTTTTTCTTGAAGAAAACATTTTTGCATCCACTTCTAACGCTTCCTGTGACCGCTGCCCAGGAGAAAGGATCTCTTGCAGCTGCGGATTTCTAGTCGTGCGTTATCGTGTGGGGATTTATAGGACTCCCCTTGGTAGGTCAGGGTATCACTACACAAAGCAAGCAGCTAATCAGAAAGCAGAGTGCTTGTAGAGTGCACATGAGGGGTTTTTAGGCTAGGCCGTATTTTGAGGTGCTCTGATGAACACTCACTAGTTGATGTGCAGTAAGGGAAGTTAGATGGCGTACAGAATAAAGACACGATTGTTAAAATTTATCAAGAAACTGTCTAAGTATTCGTAATAAAGATCCCGAATTTACTGCCCTCCAGCAAAGTTATAGCGCTCAAATTATTCTTGGGACTGAGAGCTGGCTGAAACTTGAGGTGGATATTTAGCGAGTAGTGGAACGTATATCGGAAAGGTAGATGCAGTACTAAATGGAGGCCATTTTAACCTAGAGAGCATAGATTGGGATGTCTAGGGATTCATTGTGGGGAATACAGAGATACGGTCATGCGAAACACTTTTGAACACGTTTTCTGAAAAGCTATCTTGTGCAGCTAGCCCGGCAGCTACACGCAGAGGAAGTATCTTAGACCTTGTAGCTACAATTATGTCGGACCTTAACGACAATGTCAATATACAAATGGGGATTAGCGATCATATTGTCACTATAGCAACTATGATCCGAAAGTTAATAAATCATTCAAGAACCGAAAGAACGCATTTTTTCCCCTCTTACCAAGGGGGAAACTAACCATCCTGCTTCACGTGGCTAACATGAACCTAAAGGTGTTGTCGGTAGCGAGATTGAGAACCAGTGAATAACTGAGCTCAAGACTAAGTAGGGCCAACAAACATATCGTGGAGCAATTTTCCATGTAATTCGACTGTGCTGTCCACCACCCACATTGAAATTTCGGACGAAAACCTTACCTCCTAGGACGCCTCGTAAGGGCTGCCTTTCCTGATTATAGCGTTTCTCCTGACGATAGGCTAACACAGTGTTGTTCCTGGCCCTGTCCAAATTCTGTTCACTGACTGCATGGGTAATACACTCAGGCAAAAGAATAATTATACCGCACAGGTTGGCATGAGCAGAATTAAGAGAGTAAGCAAACATAAGTGATGCCTCAACTGCTCAAGAGACGTGATGCTGCGCATAATTAAAGGCGGAATTGATCCAAGGTAGTGAAGTATCCCATTTGGAAGGTTGGGGATAATAGGGGGTTTCATGGCATATTTAAAATAAAAACCTTTAAACACGTTAGAAAGAAATGCTGAGGCATTGTCACTAACAAGGGCCTTAGCCAGTCCAAAACAAGAAAATGTGTTATTTAAGTGGCGTCTGAGAAGAAACCTAACAAACCGGGAAAACCATTGACAACGACCAATATATAACGATTTCCTGCCTTAATGTGGGCAAGTGAGACTACGTAATCATAAAATATTCAATCAATTGGACCCTGTTCCTTTTACGACTTAAAAGCCCCTTACGTGAGTTCGTGCTGGACTTAGTTATCTTATGCCGTTCGCACTTGCCTACTGAAGGACGAATGTCTTGTATAATGAAGGCTAGGTTAAGTGACGGCGCACCTTAGTCAGGGTCTGATAAAGTCCCAAGTGGCCACCCAACAATGAATTACAAAAATAACAAAAAATGGGGGCGTAAGTTCGATAGGCAAAAACATTTTAAGTTCAGTCAATCTACCAACTTCATGACATAACATCCCCTTCCTTAATATAAAACTGGGAACCAGTTCGCCAGCCAACAAACGCTTCCTAATAGGTCCTGAATAATGATCCTGAGCTTGTTTAAACCTGAGGTCGGTAAAGAGCTGAGGTATCTAGGCTAAGAGAAACAGCCCTCCAGTTTCTGAATCTCTTCATCAACCATGCAACTAAGCGCATAAGCAATCTGGTTGTCGGCGCCGTTAATGTGACGATCTGTAAAAAAGAAGGCAGATATATGGACAGACCAACCTGCAATCCTGCCGGTCTTCCTAGGACGTGCTTGGTTGTCGGTCACTAAATCAAATTCTATGTGCTCGAGATAAAATTTATTTTTCTCAAGAGCAAGTAAGAAAGCCAAGGCCTCACACTCCTAAACCGAGTATTTAAGCTCAGGACCTACTAACGCCCTGGATGCAACAGTTAGAGGGCCCCTCTCTCCAGGATCTTCCTGTAAAAGAACACCGTCAACTCCGGCATCAGAAACATCAGTGTGAACTATGAACCGCTTCCGAAAATCCGGAATAGCCAACGCAGGAGTGTCAATGAGCGCAATCTTCATAGCATCAAAAGCAGATTGCTATCTCTCTCTCCAAACTAAATTTTCTCCTTTTTTTTCGAAGACTTAAGTGGGGTAGGAAGTCGAGCAAAATTAAGTGCGAACTTCCTGAAGTAATTGGGCTTGCCGAACTACTCACCCCCTATCTTATTTCTGGGAGGACGAACTTTCTTAAATTGAAAGTAGGCTCTTGATCAAACCTAGTACAGTCCCTAGAAATCAGATGGTATAACAATGAAATCTTCTGCCTAGTGGGAGTAATCTTAGATGGTTTACCCGTTAATCCTGCCGAACGAAGCCTCATCAATACCTGCTCTAGATAGGAAAGGTATTCATGGAAGGAGCGACTATAATCAACATCAGCAAGTTTTTATATACACAGACGGGCTTCAGATCCCGTAAAACGTAATCTAACAGTCGTGAAACCACGGGAGACCCGGTAGCAATCTCGAACGGTACCCGATGAAATTCGTACAGATTCCAATGCATTAAAAATGCGGTAACCTGTTTGGATTCCTCACTCAGTGGTATCTGATAGTAGGCTTGATTTAAATCAAGTCGTAAAACAGCAAACACCAGCGAAGCAAGTAATAGAGTTACGGGAATCCAAAACTACTTTCTCATTAAGGGTTCTATAATCAACAACCGATCTGTAATCCTCGTCCTGCCAGGAGCATGCTTGAAGCATATGTAAAAATTGATGGTCAAATAATTCCATTCCGCAGCATATCGTCAGTTTTCTCCCTCAATATTCTCATGTTATCAGGCGAAAGACGATAAGGAGCACGACGCACATTTTCTTTCACATGAATGGAATGAAAAAATACGGAGGTAATGGCTAAATAGTTAGAAAAACAGGTGAAACATTGACCACTAGAGAAAGTAAGCTCAAAGTCTCCAAATATTACCAAAATAGGTGCAGGCTGAAATAATCTGATTTAGAAGATCCAAAGAGTAATCATAAATCGGATAATATTATTCATTTCAGAAGAAACGTAAAATATTTGGCGGGAAATTTTAACATAAGAGCTTAAGGAAATACGCCGCTAGCACGAACAGCTTCACTAACGTAACGTCAGGCAGCCACAAACACTCCTGAAAAACACCATAACACCATGCTAGTGCATAACAGCAACATGTCCACGTGGCCAAACGGTGGACCTACAATTGAAAAAACTAAGAGCTGTTAAGAAACACCACTCAGGCGAAACATGAGCTAACGAATACCAGTTACGCAAATGTCATTAATAATTTTATGGCATATAGCCTACAAATCTGCCTTAATAATCAAACAGTATCGTTACTCAAAATTACACAGAGCAAACACTGCGTGTTTTTGGGTACTTCCATTGTCTAATTCATAAATTTCGTGCGTATTATAGTATTTGAGAGTTGTAGCATCGCGCTTTAGTGTTTACTTCGTAGATTCTTGCTTAAATTGCGTGAGAGTTTCGTATAGGAGGTGTAATTTCGAGTTTTAGTTACTGTAATCGTAAATTCAGGCAGATGGTAGCGCAGTCGTTAGGCATTTGTACGGGTTAGTTCATACATTCTTTGCGTGTTTCCCTTGCGTTATCTAGGCACAGACTCATGTTTCAGGAACTGTTGCTCAACATCGATTAGAATGGACGGGGACTGTGATTGCTTCGCTCACAGATGCAAGCGGCGCTGACTTTGGTCGCGCAGCTTGAGACTGTTGCCAATGGGCACCACTGTGGGGAGCCAGACTTTGGTATCACGGGGATGTCAACCTCGTCCTGTCTGTCCCGAGATCGGTCTGCCGCTGTGGTTGCCCCTGTTGCTGCCCGCAGTGGGGCTGAGCCCTCGCCTGTGGTTGATTGGGAGGTCGTTCCAAGGCGTGACAAGCAGCGAAAGACGTCCCCGGAGACTGATCAGAAAGCCTCCCCGGTGCGTCTGACAAACAGGTTTCGGGCACTGTCTCTAGCTGAGCCAGATGCAGCTACCTGCCCTGTTTCAGAGTATGATTCTCAGCCTTCAAGGTCCGGGCAATCGCAGAGGGTGGGCTTATTGGTAGTTGGGAGCTCCAATGTTAGGCGCGTAATGGGGCCCCTTAGGGCTATGGCGGCTAAGGAGGGGAAGAAATCCAGTGTGCACTCCGTGTGCATTCCAGGTGGAGTCATTCCCGATGTGGAAAGGGTCCTTCCGGATGCCATGAGGAGCACAGGGTGCAGCCAGCTGCAGGTGGTGGCACATGTCGGCTTTAATGACGTGTGCCGCTTTGGATCTGAGGAAATTCTCTCTGGATTCCAACGGCTATCTGATTTGGTGAAGGCTGCCGGTCTTGCTTACGAGATGAAGGCAGAGCTCACCATCTGCAGCATCGCTGACAGAACCGACTGCGGACCTTTGGTGCAGAGCCGGGTGGAGGGTTTGAATCAGAGGCTCAACGGTTTTGCGACCGTGTTGGCTGCAGATTCCTTGACTTGCGCCATATGATGGTGGGGTTTCGGATTCCGCTGAATAGGTCAGGAGTTCACTACACTCAGCTGGCGGCTACACGGGTAGCGGAGGCTGTGTGGCGTGGACTGGGCGGTCTTTTAGGTTAGAAGGCCTCGGGAAAGTACGGGGTGGACTGCAATCTCAAAGGGTGCATGGCAAATACAGGACGTGCTTGAATCAAGGAACAGTCGGAATTGCAGTTGTGCTGCGAAAGTACCTGAGCTCCAAGCAATAATAGAAAGCACAGAAGATGAAATCGTTTTAGTTACAGAAAGCTAACTAAAGCCTGAAATAAGTTCTGCAGATATTTTTACGAAGTCTCAGACTGTGTCCAGGATAGATAGATTAGGCAGAATTGGTGGTGGAGTGTTCGTGTCTGTCAGTAGTGGTTTAGAGTGTTCGTGTCTGTCAGTAGTGATTTATCTTGTAGTGAAGTCGAAGTAGATACTCCGTGCGAATTGGTATGGGTGGAGGTTATACTTAACAGCCGAACTTACTTAATAATTTGCTCCTTCTACCAACCCCCAGACTCCGATGATATAGTTGCTGAACAGTTCAGAGAAAATTTGAGTCTCGTAACAAATAAATGCCCCACTCATACGGTTATAGTTGGTGGGGACTTCAACCTTCCCTCGATATGCTGGCAAAAATACTTGTTCAAAACCGGTGGTAGGCAGAAAACATCTTCCGAGATTGTCCTAAATGCTTTCTCCGAAAATTATTTCGAGCAGTTGGTCCACGAACCCACGCGAATTGTAAATGGTTGCGAAAACACACTTGACCTCTTAGCCACAAACAATCCAGAGCTAATAGAGAGCATCATGAATGATACAGGGATTAGTGATCACAAGGTCGTTGTAGTTAGGCTCAATACCGTTTCTTCCAAATCCACCAGAAACAAACGCAAAATAATTTTATTTAAAAAAGCGGATAAAGTGTCACTAGAAGCCTTCCTAAGAGACATTCTCCATTACTTCCGAACCGACTATGCAAATGTAGACGAGATGTGGCTCAAATTCAAAGATATAAATTGGTAAGAGATGGAACTAATCCCCATGGTACACAAAACAAGTCCGAAGGCTGTTGCAGAGGCAACGGAAAAGGCATGCGAAGTTCAGAAGAACGCGAAATCCCGAAGATTGGCTAAAAATTACAGACGCGCAAAATTTGGCACGGACTTCAATGCGAGATGCCTTTAATAGGTTCCTCAACGAAACATTGTCTCGAAATTTGGTAGATAACCAGAAGAAATTCTGGTCCTATGTAAAGTACACAAGCGGCAAGACGCAGTCAATACCTTTGCTGCGCAGTGCCGATGGTACTGTTACCGACGACTGTGCCGCTAAAGCGGAGTTATTGAACACAGCTTCCCGAAATTCCTTCACTAGGGAAGGCGAATGGAATATTCCAGAATTTGAAACACGAAAAGCTGCGCAGTGCCGATGGTACTGTTACCGACGACTGTACCGCTAAAGCGGAGTTATTGAACACAGCTTTCCGAAATTCCTTCACTAGGGAAGGCGAATGGAATATTCCAGAATTTGAAACACGAACAGCTGCTAGCATGAGTTTTTTAGAAGTAGATACCTTAGGGGTTGCGAAGCAACTCAAATTGCTTGATACGGGCAAGTCTTCAGTTCCAGATTATGTACCGATTAGGTTCCTTTCAGATTACGCTGATACAATAGCTCCCTATTTAGCAATCATATACAACCGCTCGCTCACCGATAGATCTGTACCTACAGATTGGAAAATTGCGCAGGTCGCACCAGTGTTTCAGAAGGGTAGTAGGAGTAATCCATCGAACTACAGACCTATATCATTGACGTCGGTTTGCAGTAGGGTTTGGAGCATTTACTGTATTCAAACATTATGAACCACCTCGAAGGGAACGATCTATTGATACGTAATTAGCATGGTTTCAGAAAACATCGTTCTTGTGCAACGCAGCTAGCTATTTATTCGCACGAAGTAATGGCCGCTATCGACAGAAGATCTCAAGTTCATTCCGTATTTCTAGATTTCCGGAAAGCTTATGACACCGCTCCTCACAAGCGACTTCTAATCAAGCTGCGGGCCTATGGGGTATCGTCTCAGTTGTGCGACTGGATTTGTGATTTCATGTCAGGAAGGTAGCAGTTCGTAGTAATAGACGGCAAATCATCGAGTAAAACTGAAGTGATATCAGGTGTTCCCCAGGGAAACGTCCTGGGACCTCTGCTGTTCCTGATCTACGTAAATGACCTGGGTGACAATCTGAGCAGTTCTCTTAGGTTGTTCGCAGATGATGCTCTAATTTACCATCTAGTAAGGTCATCCGAAGACCAGTATCAGTTGCAAAGCGATTTAGAAAAGATTGCTGTATGGTGTGGCAGGTGGCAGTTGACGCTAAATAACGAAAAGTGTGAGGTGATCCACATGAGTTCCAAAAGAAATCAGTTGGAATTCGATTACGCGATAAATAGTACTATTCTCAAGGCTGTCTATTCAACTAAGTACCTGGGTGTTAAAGTTACAACTTCAGTTGGAAAGACCACATATATAATATTGTGGGGAAGGCGAACCAAAGGTTTCGTTTCATTGGCAGGACACTTAGAAGATGCAACAAGTCCACTAAAGAGACAGGTTAGACTACACTCGTCCGTCCTCTGTTAGAATATTGCTGCGCGGTGTGGGATCCTTACCAGGTGGGATTGACGGAGGACATCGAAAGGGTGCACAAAAGGGCAGCTCGTTTTATATTATCACGTGATAGGGGAGAGAGTGTGGCACATATGATACGCGAGTTGGGATGGAAGTCATTAAAGCAAATACATTTTTCGTCGCGGCGAGATCTATTTACGAAATTTCAGTCACCAACTTTCTGTTCCGGATGCGAAAATATTTTGTTGAGCCCAACCTACGTAGGTATGAATGATCATCTAAATAAAATAAGAGAAATCAGAGCTCGGACAGAAAGGTTTAGGTGTTCGTTTTTCCCGCGCGTTGTTCGGGAGTGGAATGGGAGAGAGATATTATGATTGTGGTTCGATGAACCTTCCGCCAAGCGCTTGAATGTGAATTGCAGAGTAATCATGTAGATGTAGATGTAGATAACATGAAACTGTAAAGTAAAGGCGTAATAACTCCCCCCCCCTCCCAAACTACTTAACTGAATAAGGTGAAATCGTTAATTTCGGAAAGTTACTTCAAACAAAAACAGTCAATAAGTCACCTAGGCTACACAGCCAGTGACTTGTTTGCGCTGAAGGGAAATTTCTGTGAGAAAGTGGCACTTAGATTTCAGAGCATACTTTGAATAATATACATTAGTTCGACAAATTTTCTTAAAACAATTAAAATATTGTATAATAAATCTTAGAAAATATCCCAAGCCGTTAAAAAAACTACTTAATAAACAAGATTTACCGCAGAGCTTATGAGCAATTTAACAGCACTTAACATCCGGTTTCGTTAAACACTAGGGTAACAACAAATGCTCCGACGGATCACAGGAAAATAAAACTAGTTTGAAAGCTACCACATTTAAAGTACCAGACAGCTTGTGTCGTAAACAAGTAACAGTAAGTCAAAACTACAAGTAGCTCCTATAATGGCAAACAGCCACTGTTTCGCGTGTGGAACGAGCACTACCCATTAAATGGATCAAACTCAAACAGACCAGATGTGGTGAATATTAATTACAACGGGTGAAAAAATTTTGAGATCCATAAAGCGACAGTCACAGAGACGGGCATATGACAGAGTGAGTGATACCAAACATTGCTACATGAAGCAGTCGTTATTCATTAATTTCTGGTCAGTGCAGAAGGCCAGCATCCAAAAGCGCACAGGGTGGACATGAGGGACGAGAATTCAGCTGAAGCACGGCGAAGGGCGTGGTGAAAACTGCGATTCAGCCGCTAACTGTACACTCGCAACTAATCAGTCTCCGCACAAGTAAGTCCAACAGGCACACACAGCCAACGGCCCGACCGCTATCAGTATTGCCCTCTCGCTACGTATTCAGACACTTCCCAACTCGAAACGGTCTTGCATGATTTTAAGACTCCGCGCCAGCGATAACTCACAAGAAGGTGAGGGTAATTCACGCCACCTAGCGGAGCACCAGCAAATGAAGGGGGAAGGAAGACGATATGAAACCGTCACGTCTATGACCGCCGCCGCAGAGGATGCTAAAACCAGGTATTATTTCCTACATCCGCCGAACAGAGCGCAGGAAATGACGATTCTTCCACCGACTGCAGACAAAGCCAGCCGCAAACCCTCAACCGGCTACTTGCCGGCCAGTTGCCACACTTACCGAGCAGTTGCAGAACTTACAGCTGGCGCACCTACATCCCAGAAGATGTCAACTAGTGATCACCGTACAGTCACCGCCGAGTGCTCATCGCCGAGTGACAAAGTGTTTAATATCAACTGAACCTGAACTACAAGCTGACTTACAGCACAACAGACTGGACTATCAGATTAGTTAGTCATTACCGAGACTGGATTCATTTCTTTCAATGCAGTGTCACACCTATTACAATCAAATTAGAGAGGGGTATTTATCTCGTGCATTATTTTAATAATGCTCATAATGTTGACATTGTTATTTGCATTTTAGTTATGGAAGCCCTTTGACATGTTCAGGTGCCAGCACGCCATTTCAGTACAAAAGCTACTTTTCTGTGGTAGTGGTTTTGCTTCCTGCAATCCTTTACATTTGATGCCAAACTTAATTGGTGAATACAACACTAATGATTAGTGAAACCCAAAAAAGAAAATTACGAATTAGGATACTGTAACATCCACGAGATAACTTTTTGGCTACAGTGCGACGAGAGGAAATCATGCCTCTAACAGTTATAAACATTATGTGATCGACGTATGAAAAAACAGTGAAATGAATATTAGTTATTTATATAATATTCTATGATGTAATTAGACATATCGATGTGTATCATGCAAAGACAATGATAATTGCAAATTCCCTTTATAATCTGCGTTTGTCTTCCTTTGTTTTTACCGTTTGTTGGTTGGCTTATGTAAGTTGCGGACGCATATCAAACTGAGGTCTGTTAAGAAATTGTGATTATTTGTTAATTATTACTTGAAAATAGAGTTCATTATTATGGTAAATATGTGTGAATAATTATTTGTAACTTTAATTCATCTCTCAGTAAGCATTGTCTGTGTTCATTATTTCTTTCCGCTGCAAAGAGCGCAGCCATTGATGATAGCGATTTGTACCGCGTTTTTGTCTGTGTTTTCCTTAGAAAGAAATAAAATGTTTCCTTGATGAAGTATAAATAGTGCACAATATGAAAGTATAGTTATAGAATTTAATAATCATTTCAAATACTTACTTATTTGGTCTAACAATAGAAAGTCTCTATCAATTGTCTGCCGCCATCATAACAATTATCTCAGTGGGAAATTCAAATTACGCCACTCTGCAGACATAAATGCTGAACGTAATACAAATGTGTAAAAATAAATGTGCACCGGTGGTCACGAACTCATTTTAATGAAAATAATTCGAATCAGATTGGTTCTTTAAAAACAGTGCTCATAGCACGATCGTTATAACAAACTTTTCTAGCTGATGTATGGAGCTGAAATTAATTACGCACGAGTTGCGAAGAATATTGTTTCAGGTAACATATGTCAGTGTTGTGCGCGGCTGATATTCGGTGGTTTTAATGATCATTTTGCTGAAGATAACTGTTTCCATCATAATCCATAGTTGAATAGAATCTGTTGTATGAACTGTGATTTAGTGACACTTACACAACTTACAGACAACACTTTAACACGACGTTAACTTGGAGTTCTTTATCAACTTGACCAATTCTTTAGCCAGGAGAAAATTTATTTTGTAATTACTCAATGTAATAAAATAAGATTATCATTTTCATTTACAAATTAGTTAAATACCAAACCACTGAATAAGCCAGCGAACGCCACACTGGCGTCCAACGTGGGACCACCAATGCACATTTATTCATTTTAATAACCATTGTATATTTACTTGTTACATGAGCATTGACATCTTCCTACCAAATTGCTGTACGGATCTGTATCAGCGCTGATGCGAGTCACAGGAGTAATTCACACCCTCACACAGGTAGGAACATATGTGCATGTCCAGTAGTTACATAGCATTACGCAAACAACATTCGCAGCATTGACATCTTCCTACCAAATTGCTGTACGGATCTGTATCAGCGCTGATGCGAGTCACAGGAGTAATTCACACCCTCACACAGGTAGGAACACATGTGCATGTCCAGTAGTTACATAGCATTACACAAACAATATTTGCTGCGTGTGCGATCTTATACTAAAACCAGTACCTGCAGCCATAAGTAGAAATAATTGAATATTCTGGCTGCGAGAATAATATTTTTAAGTGTTATTTGTGTATATGTGTTAGTTATACGATTATTTTATGTCAATTGGTGCTTGTTAGTGATTAATATATTTGTTGTGCTATATTGGTGATAGAATGGTTAAACAAAAGGAGATTAAACCGAATGGGCATACTGATGCAGAGATGACATCAGAGTCTCAGGTAGAACGATCTATGCATATTTCTGTCGAATTATTAGAAAATTTAATTATGAATGATAATTTAGAAACTGATGTCCCGAGTGATAGTAAAACCGAGGAGTTGCCAAAACAAACTAACACTCCTGCATTCAAGCAGCTAGGAATTAATGACAATATTTCATCTGGGTAAGGGGCAAAAGTTAACAATGCTCAAGCTGTGTCCATACAGAATATGCTAACAGTATTATTAGAAAAGTTTACTATTAAGGAGCAAGAGCGCGAAAAACAACGCGAGCTTAAAGAGCAGGAGCGTGAAAGACAACATCAGCAGGAAAAGGAAAAACGCAGACAGGAAAAGCTTATAGAAAAACAGCAACAGGAACTCAGGGGCCAAGAAAAGGAAAAGAAATTTATGGAAAATATAAACAATATTTTACTAGATTGAGATAACGAAATTGTCCGTAGGATAAATCAAGTGTTGGTCGATCGTGATAATGCTATTACTACCCATTTTAAGCAGGAGATTGGTGAAGTAAAAACCAATATTAAACCGTTAACAAACATTCAGGTAAGGTCAATAATCTTTAAACTGAAGCAGATAGACTAGAGAACCAATTCAAAGCCTTGGCTACCACTGTGGAAACAATGCAGGAGGACATTCCCTCGGAAATCCAAAAGCAAGTCCGTACGGAAGTAGCCAGGGTGCTGAGCTCTGAAAATCAAAACTTTGAAAATCTGACAGTATGCAGTAATGACAACACTGGTACTGACAGGGAAAAGATCGCAGAGAATCTAACGGCGAATATTAATGCACCAGAAGGAAGACCAAATTTTGGTAATCAACCATTATTACCAGAGCAATATGTGACACCAACGAACTATAATAGTGGAATAGAATCAACTTGTAATAAAGTAACCACACCACCTGCGAATGATAGCAATTCCATGCACTTAACTACTTTGATGCATGAAGAAAGCCTAATTAAGCATAGACAGTTTCAAATATTTAACGAAGAAAGCAAGAAAAACATACATCCAGTAGTTTTCATTCGAAACTTCAAAAGCGTTCTTCCAAAATCATGGTCGGAAGAACAGAAAATACAGTTTGTGGTTCCACATATTTCTGGTGATGCGTCGCTCTGGGCATTAAATGCAGCAGAAACTTGCAAGACTTTCCACGACTTTGAGAAGGCGTTCCTTGATCAATTCTGGTCAGCGTCTACTCAAGAGCGACTCCGTAAAATTGTTTACAATGCAGAAATGTACAATCCGAAGTCAGGTTCCTTAAGAAAGTACTTTGAAAAATATATTAACATGACCTGGTATTGGGATGAACCAGTAACCACCAGAGACTTATTGCGAGTGTTGAAAGTTAGATTACCTATACATATTAGAGAAATATTATTTAATGTTGCAGACACCGATATGAAAGAATTTCTGTCTGTAATTGATTCTCTGGATCTCGTGCAAGAAGACGCCAGAAAAAATTCTAACGTGATCAGCAATAATAATAGTCCTAATAGAAAAAATTCATGGAATGGAAATAATGAAAATAGGGGCGAAGGTAGTCCAAAGAAAAAAAAAGTAAAGCTTATAGTAACGGAAAAGACAATAATAATAATAATAGTAGGAATCCCTACAGCCAAAATTTTGGTTATCCTAATAATAATAACAGTAATTATCAAAAGGCCGAAGAACACCAACAACCGAATGGTAATCAGAGGCCGTACCACAATGAAAACCCATACAATAAAATAGTAACTGAAAGAGACGAAATGACAACAGGTCAGACAGTCCATATAAAGACAAGCCTAAAAATATGCGGGGTGACAGTGAATACTGGCGACAGCCAGGGCCAAGTCATTGGCAGCCGCAGCAAAATTCTGTCAATTCAGGTCAGCCAATAAATTATGTACAGGCTATACCTGCACCAAGCAATCAATATCCACCATGGTTGGATCCAAGCAGGCCTCCTCCGACTGAAAACTCACAAAATGTTAGAATAGTGGAGGTACCTTCGGAAACAAAACGAAACACTAAGAAGCCAACAAACTAATTTCGGTCCCTGTAGGCCTTCGCCAGGTGACCGAGGCCAACAATGGAGGCAATAGGTCGACGGAACAAAAAATAAACATGATACGGTATCAGGATGGCAACAGGATCGAAGATGAGCTATATTAGGAACCTGCTGTCTCTGATAAGCCATAAAGGGAAAATATCCAAGCAAGTGTCACCGGAGCTGTAAATGGTGTAACAACTTCTATTCTGCTTGACACAGGTGCGAATGAATCAGTTATGAACACGCAGTTTTTCAAGAAGGTATCGGAGATAAGAAGATTACCGATTTTGCCAGTTGCAAATTGTAGGGTTATAGGGGCATTGGGAAAAAAGGCACAGAACATAAAATACCAGACACAGGTGGAAGTTTCCTTGGTAAATGATCGCTTATTATGCACGTTCCTACTAATGGATAACTTGTCCATACCGGTGTTTCTGGGTCTTGAGTTCCTTCGGGAAAGGGAAGCTGTAATTGATCTCACCTATGGGACATGTGCACTTAAGTACCAACAGCGACCCATAACATTAATGCTGAATCGGGAGTTAGGTGCGAACCTCCCACTGATGAGAAAAATGAATCTTTCTGTCAGCAAACAGAAGTTGTTAGTGTTGAATCAGAAGCACCCACAGATGTGTCGCAAAAATAGAAATAACGAGTCAACCAGCAACGTGAGTGACATTGTCACAACAATAGAAGAGAAAGTACAGGAGGCAACTTGCATTAATGCTTCAGAGGCTAGACAATTAACAGAATTGTTATCTGAATACCTCGAAGTATTCATTGAACGCCCTGGAATCATAAAAGATTACCCACATAATACGAAAGTATATCCGCACAAGACCTATTGCAGAGCATCTTACTCGGTCCCCTGGACTAAGAAAAAGGAAGTGAATATACAAAGGACCAATCAGAAGTGCAAGTGCACTATGCCACAACTGTAAATATAATGTTTATAGTAAAACAATTAGCAGTAATAATTTGGTAATATTATGTGTGTACTACTTTATAAGCTTTTATGTCAAGTATTACATTGTAATGTTGTTGAATTATTTGAACAAGAAGTAGAGAATCCCCATAATAAATGTATTTTTACTCTAAAAGGGATAAATAACTTGATAAACACTTGAGTGTTGTTGCATTAGATGTGAGGAATTTTACCTTTCTATACGTAGGATAGAAATGATTAAAATGCTTAAGTAATATATTTGTTCGTGTGTAAGAATGGATATGACAAAAATATTTTCATGAGTCATGTAGTCCCACACACGTAGCAATTGTTGGTGGTATGTGAGCTGTGTGACTGAGAAAAAATAAATAAATAAAAAAAAATAAAATAAACTGCTTTCACCACTAGTGAAGCGAAATCTGAATGTGTTGTGATATACGTGCATGGTTTCATTACAAAGTCATTTAAAATGCTCTTATTAGCAACATTCCGGTTAGATGAACCGAACATGGACATCAGTCCCAAAAACATGGAAAAAAAACGTCAATAAAAAAAATAAAAAATATAAATGTATGTATCTGTAATAAAAATGGAAATGTGCTGTTATCTGGACAGTTCAGTAATGTGTCATGGTCAAGATAATGTAGCAGATTCTGAAAGTTTTGTATTGTCTCATGTTGATGTGACAGTGTAAAATTTTAAATTCTTTTATTCTGTCATGCTAATACGAACTTGTGTGCAAGTGTACCAGACCTCATTATTTGAAAAGTGTCATTTGCATATAGATTGTCTTTTAAGTACACTGGAAAACTACTGACAGCAATCAGAACAGTGAAACGTGTTTCGCAGGAACTAGTGGACGCGTGAAGAACTGTGATTTACATGGTGAATAATGATGAACAATGATAAAAACTGTGATCACGTAACCTTATGAACGCTCTTGGAGTGTCAAAGTCAGCAGCAACGCTACGAACGTTGAGTACTGTTGACTGTATTAATTGGTCATAAGCGAGCGACTGCGTGTGAGATTGCTCTCTAAGTTTTTCATATATTTTGAGTTTTCCGATACATATTTTAACGGGTTTTGTGATAATATTTACTATATAAGTGACGTATTAGTGGTTTCTTCATTCACCTCTGCCTTTCTTGTGTTGTGACCTGATATTTGTGAGTGTTTCGTATCGAGCAACTTAACCTCTTGCCTGTGTTTACTTTCCGCGCTGACCAGTTGCAGCTGTATAGTGGTTTATTTAGGAACTTTAGTAGTCTTCAACCGGTGTTCTTGGTGTTTTCTGGTGAAATAATTTCAACAGAACCTTTTGGGAACTGTTTTCAGCTTCGTTACTGTGTCATTAGACGTTTGATTTTCTTTCTGTATTAGTCTTTTGTTATATTCACACTTGCTATTTATTAATACTGTTAATAATAGTAGTTACTTCCTCTGTAGGGTAAGTTTGTGATTATTGTAGTTAGGTTTTTAACATCTTCTTATTGCAGTAGCGGAACTTAGAAAAAGTAAAATTTTACCATGAGTGAGAAGTGTGGGCTTTGCCGTAGGTTCGTGAGTAGTGAATTGTGGTGTGAGACTTGTTCGAAGTATTTTCACTGGGGGGAATGCAGTGGGGAAGCCAGTGGGCATTCTGGTGAGATCCTCTCCTGGAACTGCAGGTTATGTAGCAAGAGTAAGTTGATAGTGGAGGAGGAGCGTAAGATCTGTGCCCTTCAGGTGCAGTTGAAAAACGCACAGGAGGAGCTAGATAGGATGAGGAGGGAGAAGGGGGTGGGGAATTGGAGCTGGCTGTTGGCAAGGGATCTGCTAGGAGAAGAAGATTTTCAGATAGTTTTACTATTGGTGTTTACAATAGATATGACCAACTGTCAGAGTCTAGTGGAGAGGAATCTCTAGTAGTTGTAGATATAGGAAGTATGCAACAGACCTCAGTAGTTACTGTGCCTAGAACAGTTGCAAAGTCGAAGAGGAAGAAGAAGGTTCTGCTGTTAGGTAGTTCTCATGGCAGAGGTGTAGCCCAGCAGTTGCAGGAAGTGCTGGGGAGTGAGTACCAGGTCACCAGCATTGTGTAGCCTAATGCATGGTTGGCTCAGGTGACTGTTAACATAGGGGGGTTATGTAGCGATTTTACTAAAGAGGATCATGTAGTGATTGTGGGTGGGGCTGGTAATAGTATTGATAGGGATGGGGAGTATAACATAGATGGTGACCTGGAAAAGATAGCCACTCAGACTGGCAACACGAATGTGCATTTCGTGGAACTGTTTCAGCGTCACGATCGGCCTCATCTTAATACAGCCGTCAGGCGTAATAACATGAGACTTGGGGGTGCGCTGATGACAGAAAGCATGGGTCACATTTCAGTGGTGTCAGTGGAGTCTATCAGCAGGACAGGTTTCACTAGACATGGCCTGCACCTCAACAGGTATGGGAAGGAGAGGTTGGCAAAGCTTATAGGTGACAGCATAGGTGGGGTTGGTGGGATCACTCATGGGAAAATTCCTGCAGTAGTGGATGTTAGAGCACCTTTTTTAGATTGAAGTCAGCTGATAGGTATTCCTGCTTAAGGGAAGTCTCTCTAACAAGGGAATCACTTTTGACAAAGCTTAGGTATCCGAGTAATGAGGGAATTAGTATATTTCATCAAAATATACAAGGTATTAGAGATAAAGTTAGTGAACTGCTTATAGATGTTGACTCTGAAATTATTGGTATATCTGAACACTTCTCAAATAAGGAGATAATTCAGAGGCTTCCTTTACCAGGATACAGTTTGGCTGGCAGCTTTTCGAGGAGCTCTTTGCGGTGTGGGGGAGTAGCCATGTATGTGAATGTGAAAAACGGCATCCCATTTGAGTCAATTAATGTTTCAAAGTACTGCACTGAAAGGGTGTTTGAATGTTGTGCTGGTGTGGTTAAATTTAACGGAGCTAAACTTCAAACTGTTATTTATAGATCCCGAGACTCCGACTTCACAACATTTTTGCTAAAGCTAGAGGAGGTTCTTGGTTCACTTTATAGGAAATACAAAAAGTTTGTTATATGTGGTGACTTCAATATTAATTGTATAAGTGATTGCTCAAGGAAGAGGATGCTGGTGGACCTCTTTAATTCATATAATCTTATGAAAACCGTATTCTTTCCAACGAGAGTGCAAGGGAACAGTAGAACAACCACAGACAACATTTTTGTTCATTCCTCATTACTAGAAGGGCATTCTGTTAGCAAAAGGTGAATGGCCTTTCAGATCATGATGCACAAATTTTAACTTTAAAAGATTTTTGTGCTGCAACACGTGTTAAATATAGTCATCAGCTGTTCAGGAAAGCTGATCCAGTTGCTGTAGAGACCTTTGTAAACCTTATAAAGGAACAAGAGTGGCAAGATGTTTATAGCGCTGATACAGTAGACGATAAATATAATGCTTTTCTCAAGACTTTTCTCATGCTCTTTGAAAGTTGCTTTCCGTTAGAACGTTTAAAACAGGGTACTAGCACAAACAGGCAGCCTGGGTGGCTGACTAGAGGGGTAAGAATATCTTGTAGAACAAAGTGGCAATTATATCAAAACGTTAAAAACAGTCAAAATCTAAATGCAGCAGCCCATTACAAACAGTATTGTAAGGTGCTTAAAAATGTTATTAGGAAGGCAAAAAGTATGTGGTATGCAGATAGAATAGCTAAGTCTCACGACAAAATTAAAACCATATGGTCAGTTGTAGAGGAAGTTGCTGGTCTGCAGAGTCAGGTCGAGGATATAGAATCAGTGCGTAGTGGGAATGTCCGTGTTACTGATAAGTCGCATATATGTACAGTATTTAATAATCACTTTCTGAATATAGCAGGTGAACTAAATAGAAACCTAGTCCCAACAAGGAATCATATTGCGCTCTTAAAAAAAGTGTTCCGAGACTGTTACCTGAAATGCTCCTCCATGATACTGACAAGAGGGAGATTGAGTTAATAATTAAATCACTAAAGGCCAAGAACTCTCATGGATATGACGGGGTATGTAGCAGAATACTGAAGTATTGTTCTATGTATGTTAGCCCAGTTCTCAGCCATATCTGTAACTTTTCCCTTAGGAGTGGTCGGTTTCCTGACCGATTAAAGTACTCGGTAGTGAAGCCACTTTATAAAAAGGGAGATATTGATAATGTTGACAATTGTAGACCTATTTCTATGCCATCGGTGTTTGCTAAAGTTATCGAGAAGGTTGTATATGCAAGGTGACTGGAGCATTTAAATTCACATAATTTGCTGTCAAATGTTCAGTTTGGTTTTAGAAATGGTTAAACAACTGAAAATGCTATATTCTCTTTTCTCTGTGAGGTTTTGGACGGATTAAATAAAAGGATGCAAACGTTAGGTGTTTTCTTTCATTTAACGAAGGCTTTTGACTGTGTTGACCACAAAATATTACTGCAGAAGTTGGACCATTATGGAGTAAGGGGAGTAGCTTACAATTGGTTCGCCTCTTACCTTAAGAACAGAAAGCAGAGGGTAATTCTCCGCAATATTGAGAGTGGTAGTGATGTTCAGTCCCAATGGGGCACTGTTAAGTGGGGCGTTCCCCAAGGGTCGGTGCTGGGGCCACTGCTGTTTCTTATTTATGTAAATGATATGCCTTCTAGTATTACAGGTGATTCAAAAATATTTCTGTTTGCTGATGACACCAGCTTGATAGTGAAGGATCTTGTGTGTAATATTGAAACAGTAACAAATAATGTAGTTCATGAAATAAGTTCGTGGCTTGTGGAAAACAATTTGATGCTAAATCACAGTAAGACTCAGTTTTTACAGTTTCTAACTCACAATTCAACAACAACTGATATTTTGATCAGACAGAATAGGCATATTATAAGCGAGACAGAACAGTTCAAGTTCCTAGGCGTTCGGATAGATAGTAAGCTGTTGTGGAAATCCCTTGTCCAGTATCTTGTTCAGAAGCTAAATGCTGCTTTATTTACCATTAGAACAGTGTCTGCAATACTTGACACTTCAGCACGAAAAGAAGCCTACTTCCCATATTTTCATACGCTTATGACGTATAGTATTATTTTTTGGGGTAATTCTTCTGATTCAAAAACTGTATTTTTGGCTCAAAAACGGGCTGTTCGAGCTATGTGTGGTGTAAGTTCGAGAACCTCTTGTCGACCCTTATTCAAAAATCTGGGAATTCTGGCATTGCCCTCACAGTATATATTTTCTTTAATGTCGTTTGTTGTTAGCAATATTAGCCTATTCCCAAGAGTTAGCAGCTTTCACTCAGTTAAAATCAAATTTGCATGTAGAATGCACTTCCTTGACTCTTGTGCAGAAAGGAGTGCCGTATTCTGCTGCATCCATTTTCAATAAGCTACCACAAGAACTCAAAAATCTTAGCAGTAGCCCAAACTCTTTTAAGTCAAAACTGAAGAGTTTCCTCATGGCTCACTCCTTCTATTCTGTCGAGGAGCTCCTAGAAGAGATAAAAAATTAAGCAAATTCCAGTGTTACATTGTTGATTTTCTTCATTTAAACGTACGACTTGTCACCTGAATATGTTTTTTTTATATTTCATTTCATCTGTTTCTAAAATCGTGTTATAATTTCATGTATTGACTCGTTCCATGACCATGGATACTTCTCCTTAATTTGGTCCCACGGAACAATAAATAAATAAGTAAATTAATTAATTAATTTGAACTGATGACCTTTAGTAGTTTGATATGATGCGTCTCCGTGTGCCAAATTTAATGTGACAGACTGTACAGCCAGCCGCGTGGCAAAACAATAATGCAACGTTGGCTACGCAGCGCATCGGGAAAATATTTACACTCCGCTTAAATAAACGAAGCACACTACGGACACTTGTTTGATTAACGGTGCAGTGTTCAAAATGTGCATATTGTGGTAAACTTACATGTAAATCACTACATTGTGTTGAACAGTATCAAAATACAGAACATACCCAAAAAACAGTCTAATTCCATCTGTGTGAATGCAAGTGAAATGGACACTAATAAACTTTTCCACAGAATGAGAATGGTAATTATCTTGTCACTGATACTTATATTTTGACATTTCATGTACCTGTCTTAAACTGAAGGACGCGGGAAAGGAGAAACAAGACCTGCTGCAACGCGACTTTACCCAACAGCAGATCCAAACCACGATGCAGCCGACGGCAGCCGACGCCCCACCGACTCGGCCGATGGCGGTCCAGAAGCTGCCACTGCTTGTCTGCGGACCAACGGCTCGACACGGGGGGCGGTCTTACGACGTCAGCAGCAAATTCTTATGGCATTCGATAAATGAGTGATATACCACCACGAAAAAACATTCATAATCTCAGATGTTTACAACAGAGTCACAAATTTGCATTTTCCAGCATATTTTATTACATTCATGTCAAGCCTGACTGTTAAAAGTAGGTGTCAATATTTTCTTGAAGCCCATTGGACGGTTTTATTCCCGGTTTTCCGAGTCCATTGAACGCAAATGGGGGGAGGGGGGGATAAGTTAATCCGGGAAGTATCCGCAGCAATTTCAGAGATAATACAGTCACTGAAGTCAGTTAAAGTACTCAATTCAACTATAATTTTATCATGTCTGAAACAACATTGAAACTAAACATTTGCATCTTGAGAGTAGCAAATCTACGTGGATTACGTGGACTGATAAAAAAAATATACAATAGATAAAACCAGACTGGACTATCAGATTAGTTAGTCATCACTGAGACTGGGTTAATTTCTTTCAATACATTGTCACACCTGTTACAATCAAACTAGAGAGGGGTATTTATCTCGTGCATTATTTTAATAATGCTCATAATGTTGACATTGTTATTTGCATTGTAGTTATGGAAGCCCTTTGACATGTTCAGGTGCCAGCGCGCCATTTCAGTACAAAAGCTACTTTTCTGTGGTAGTGGTTTTGCTTCCTGCTATCCTTTACATTTGATGCCAAACTTAATTGGTGAATACAACACTAATGATTAGTAAAACTCAAAAAAGATAGTTACGAATTAGAATACTGTAACATCCACGAGATAACTTTTTGGCTACAGTGCGACGAGAGGAAATTATGCCTCTAACAGTTACAAACATTATGTGTTCGACATATGAAAAAACAGTGAAAACATATAAATATTAATTATTTATATAATATTCTATGATGCAATTAGACATATCGATGTGTATCATACAAAGACAATGATAATTGCAAATTCCCTTTATGATCTGCGTTTGTCTTCCTTTGTTTTTACCTTTTGTTGGTTGACTTTTGTAAGTTGTGGACACATATCAAACTGAGGTCTGTTAAGAAATTGTAATTATTTGTTAATTGTTACTTGAAAATAGAATTCATTATTATGATAAACATGAGTGAATAATTATTTGTAACTATAATACCTCTCTCAGTAAGTATTATCTGTGTCAATTATTTCTTTCCGCTTCAATGAGCGCAAACATTGCTGATAGCGATTTGTATCGCATTTTTGTCTGTGTTTTCCTTAGAAGGAAAAAAAATGTTTCCTTGATGAAGTATAAATAGTGCATAATATGAAAGTATAGTTTATAGAATTTAATAATCATTTCAAATACATACTTATTTGGTCTAACAACAGAAAGTCTCTATCAATTGTCAGCCGCCATCTTAACAATTATCTCAGCGGCAAATTCAAATTACGCCACTCTGCAGACATAAATGCCGAACGTAATACAAATGTGTAAAAATAAATGTGCACCGGTGGTCACGAACTCATTTTAATGAAAATAATTCGAATCAGATTGGTTCTTTAAAAACAGTGCTCATAGCACGATCGTTATAACAAACTTTTCTAGCTGATGTATGGAGCTGAAATTAATTACGCACGAGTTGCGAAGAATATTGTTTCAGGTAACATATGTCAGTATTGTGCGTGGCTGATACTCGGTGGTTTTAATGATCATATTGCCGAAGATAACTGTTTCGATCATAATCCATAGTTGTATAGAATCTGTTGTAAGAACTGTGATTTAGTGACACTTACACAACTTACAGACAACACTTTAACACGACGTTAACTTGGAGTTCTTTAGCAACTTGACCAATTCTTTAGCCGGGAGAAAATTTATTTAGTAATTACTCAATGTAATAAAATAAGATTATCATTTTCATTTACAAATTAGTTAAATACCATACCACTGAATAACCCAGCGAACGCCACACTGGCGCAAAACGTGGGACCACCAATGCACATTTATTCATTTTAATAACCATTGTATATTTACTTGTTTCATGAGCATTGGCATGATCCTACCAAATTGCTGCACGGATCTGTATCAGCGCTGATGCGAGACACAGGAGTAACTTCATATAAGCAGTGCAGTTCACCACCTTGCAGAAGTAGGAACAGATGTGTATGTCCAGAAGTTGCATAGCATCACACAAACAATACTGCTTGTGCAATCATAAACTAAAGTCAGTACCTGCAGCCATAAGTAGAAATAACTGAATATTCTGGCTGCGAGAATAATATTTTAAGTGTTATTTGTGTATATGTGTTAGTTATAAGATTATTTTGTGTCAATTGGTGCTTGTTAATGATTTATATATTTGTTGTGCTATATTGGTGATAGAATGGTGAAACAAAAGAAAAATAAACCGAATGGGCATACTGATGTAGACATGACATCAGAGTCTGAGGTAGAACGAGCGACCCATATTTCTGTCGAATTATTAGAAAATTTAATTATGATTGATAATTTAGAAATTGATGTCCCGAGTGATAGTAAAACTGAGGAGTTGCCAAAACAAACTGACACTCCTGCATTCAAGCAGTTAGGAATTAATTACAATATTTCTTCTGGGCAAGGGGCAGAATTTAACAATGCTCAAGCTATGTCCATACAGGATATGCTAACAGCATTATTTGAAAAGTTTACTATTAAAGAGCCGGAGCGCGAAATACAACGCGAGCTTAAAGAGCAGGAGCGTGAAAGACAACATCAGCAGGAAAAGGAAAAACGTAGACAGGAAAAGCTTATAGACAACCAGTAACAGGAGCTCAGGGGCAAAGGAAGGGAAAAGAAATTTATGGAAAATATAAACAATATTTTACTAGAAAGAGATAAAGAAATTGTCTGTAGGATAAATCAAGTGTTGGTCGATCGTGATAATGCTATTACTACCCATATTAAGCAGGAGATCGGTGCAGTAAAAACCAATATTGAACCGTTAACAAACATTCCAGTTCAGATCAATAGTCTTCAAACTGAAGTAGATAGACTACAGGACCAATTCAAATCCTTGGCTACCGCTGTGGAAACAATGCAGGAGGACGTTCCCTCGGAAATCCGAAAGCAAGTCCGAACAGAAGTAGCCAGGGTGCTGAGCTCTGAAAATCAAAACTTTGAAAATCTGACAGCATGCAGTAATGACAACACTGGTACTGACAGGGAACAGGTCGCAGATAATGTAACGGCGAATTTTAATGCACCAGAAGGAAGACCAAATTTTGGTAATCAACCGGTATTACCAGAGCAATATGTGACACCAAGGAACTATAATAGTGGAATAGACTGAACTTGTAATAAAGTAACCACACCACCTGCGAATGATAGCAATTCCATGCACTTAACTACTTTGATGCATGAAGAAAGCCTAATAAGCATAGACAGTTTCAAATATTTAACAAAGAAAGCAAGAAAAACATACATCCAGTAGTTTTCATTCGAAACTTCAAAAGCGTTCTTCCAAAATCATGGTCGGAAGAACAGAAAATACAGTTTGTGGTTCCACATATTTCTGGTGATGCGTCGCTCTGGGCATTAAATGCAGCAGAAACTTGCAAGTCTTTCCACGACTTTGAGAAGTTGTTCCTTGATCAATTCTTGTCAGCATCTACTCAAGAGCGACTCCGTAAAAATGTTTACAATGCAGAAATGTACAATCCGAAGTCGGGTACCTTAAGAAAGTACGTTGAAAATATATTAACATGACCCAGTATTGGGATGGAACAGGAACCACCAGAGACTTATCGGGAGTGTTGAAAGCTACATTACCTCTACATATTAGAGAAAATGTATTTAATGTTGCAGACACCGATAAGAAAGAATTTCTGTCTGTAATTGATTCTCTGGATCTAGTGCAAGAAGACGCCAGAAAAAATTCTGACGTGATCAGCAATAATAATAGTCCTAATAGAAAAAATTCATGGAATGGAAATAATGGAAATAGGGGCGAATGTAGTCCAAAGAAAAAAAAAGTAAAGCTTATAGTAACGGAAAAGACAATAATAATAATAATAATAGTAGGAATCCCTACAGCCAAAATTTTGGTTATCCTAATAATAATAACAGTAATTATCAAAAGGCCGAAGAACACCAACAACCGAATGGTAATCAGAGGCCGTACCACAATGAAAACCCATACAATAAAATAGTAACTGAAAGAGACGAAATGACAACAGGTCAGACAATCCATATAAAGACAAGCCTAAAAATATGCGGGGTGACAGTGAATACTGGCGAAAGCCAGGGCCAAGTCATTGGCAGCCGCAGCAAAATTCTGTCAATTCATGTTAGCCAATAAATTATGTACAGGCTATACCCGTACCAAGCAATCGATATCTACCGTGGTTGGCTCCAAGCAGTCCTCCTCCGACTGAAAACTCACAAAATGTTAGAATAGTGGAGGTACCTTCGGAAACAAAGCGAAACACTCAGAAGCCAACAAACTAATTTCGGTCCCTGTAGGCCTTCGCCAGGTGACCAAGGCCAACAATGGAGGCAATAGGTCGACGGAACAAAAAAATAAACATGATACGGTATCAAGATGGCAACAGGATCGAAGATGAGCTAAATCAGGAACCTGCTGTCTCTGATAAGCCACAAGGGGAAAATATCCAAGCAAGTGTCACCGGGGCTGTAAGTGGTGTGACAACTACTATTCTGCTTGACACAGGTGCGAATGTATCAGTTATGAACACGCAGTTTTTCAAGAAGGTATCGGAGATAAGAAGATTACCGATTTTGCCGGCTGCAAATTGTAGGGTTATAGGGGCATTGGGAAACAGGGCACAGAGTATAAAATACCAGACACAGGTGGAAGTTTCCTTGGTAAATGATCGCTTATTATGCACGTTCCTACTAATGGATAACTTGTCCATACCGGTGTTTCTGGGTCTTGAGTTCCTTCGGGAAAGGGAAGCTGTAATTGATCTCACATGTGGGACATGTGCACTTAAGTACCAACAGCGACCCATAACATTAATGCTGAATCGGGAGTTCGGTACGAACCTTCCGCTGATGATAAATATGAGTCTTTCTGTCAGCAAACAGAAGTTGTTAGTGTTGAATCAGAAGCACCCACAGATGTGTCACAAAAATAGAAATAACGAGGCACCCAGCAACGTGAGTGACATCGTCACAACAATAGAAGAGAAAGTACAGGAGACAACATGCATTAATGCCTCAGAGGCTAGACAATTAACAGAATTGTTATCTGGATACCTCAAAGTATTCATTGTACGCCCTGGAATCATAAATGGTTACCAGTATAATAATAAAGTATAGCCGCACAGGACCTATTGGAGAGCATCTTACTCGGTCCCCTGGACTAAGAAAAAGGAAGTGAATATACAAAGGACCAATCAGAAGTGCAAGTGCACTATGCCACAACTGTAAATATAATGTTTATGGTAAAACAATTAGCAGTAATTATTTGATAATATTATGTATGTACTAGTTTATAAGCTTTTATGTCAAGTATTACACTGTAATGTTGTCGAATTATTTGAACAAGAAGTAGAGAATCCCCATAATAAATGTATTTTTACTCTAAAAGGGATAAATAACTTGATAAACACTTGAGTGTTGTTGCATTAGATGTGAGGAATTTTACCTTTCTATACGTAGGATAGAAATGATTAAAATGCTTAAGTAATATATTTGTTCGTGTGTAAGAATGGATTTGACAAAAATGTTTTCATAAGATTGAGTCATGTAGTCCCACACACGTAGCGATTGTTGGTGGTGTGTGAGCTGTGTGACTAAGAAAAAATAAATAAATAATAAAATAAACTGCTTTCACCATTAGTGAAGCGAAAAGTGAATGTGTACTGATTTACGTACACAGTTTCAGTACAAAGTCATTTAAAATGCTCTTATTAGCACATTACAGTTAGATAAACGGAACATGGACTTCTATCCCAAAGACATGGTAAATAAAAATCGCAATAAAAAAATAAAAAATATAAATATATGTATCTGTAATAAAAATGGAAATGTAATGTTATCTGGACAGTTCAGTAATGATCTCCTGGTCAAGATAATGTAACAGATTCTGAAAGTTTTATATTGTCTCATGTTTATGTGACAGTGTAAAATTTTAAATTTTGTTATTCAGTCATGGTAATATGAACTTATGTGCAAGTCTACCAGACCTCATCATTTGAAAAGTGTCATTTGCATATAGATTGTCTGTTAAGTACTCTGGAAAACTACTGACAGCAATCAGAACAGTGAAACGTGTTTTGCAGGAACTAGTGGACGCGTGAAGAACTGTGATTTAGATGGTGAATCATGATGAACAGTGAAAAAACTGTGACCACGTAACCTTATGAACTCTCTTGGAGTGTCAAAGTTAGCAGCAACGCTATGAACGTTGAGTACTGTTGACTGTATTAATAATTAATTTGAACTGATGACCTTTAGTAGTTTGATTTGATGCGTCTCCGTGTGCCAAATTTAATGTGACAGACTATACAGCCAGCAGCGCGGAAAAACAATAATGCAACGTTGGCTACGCAGTGCGTCGTGAAAACATTTACATTCCGTTTAAGTAAACGAAGCACGCTACGGACACTTGTATGATTAACGGTGCAGTGTTCAAAATGTGCAAATTCTGATAAACTTACATGTGAATCACTACATTGTGTTGAACAGTGTCAAAATACAGAACATACTCCAAAAACAGTCTAATTCCATCTGTGTGAATGCAAGTGAAATGGACACTAATAAACTTTTCCACAGGATGACAATAGCAATTATCTTGTCACTGATACTTATATTTTGACATTTCAAGTACCTGTCTTAAACTGAGGGACGCGGGAAAGGAGAAACCAGACATGCTGCAGCGCGACTTCTAGCCAACAGCAGATCCAAACCACGATGCAGCCGACAGCAGCCGACGCCCCACCGGCTCGGCCGAGGACGGTCCAGCAGCAGCCACTACCTGTCTGCGGACCAACGGCTCGACACGGGGGGCGGTCTTACGACGTCAGCAGCAAATTCTTATGGCATTCGATAAATGAGTGATATACCACCACGAAAAAACATTCATAATCTCAGATGCTTACAACATAGTCATAAATTTGCATTTTACAGCATATTTTATTACATTCATGTCAAGCCTGACTGTTAAAAGTAGGTGTCAATATTTTCTTGAAGCCCATTGGACGGTTTTATTCCCGGTTTTCCGAGTCCAGTGAACCCAAATGGGCGGGGGGGGGGGATTAGTAAATCTGGGAAGTATCCGCAGCAATTTCCGAGATAATACAGTCACTGAAGTCAGTTAAAGTAATCAATTCTACTATAATTTTATCATGTCTGAAACAACATTGAAACTAAACATTTGCATCTTGAGAGTAGCAAATCTACGTGGATTACGTGGACTGATTAAAAAAATATACAATAGATTAAACCAGACTGGACTATCAGATTAGTTAGTCATCACTGAGACTGGGTTCATTTCTTTCAATACATTGTCACACCTGTTACAATCAAACTAGAGAGGGGTATTTATCTCGTGCATTATTTTAATAATGTTCATAATGTTGACATTGTTATTTGCATTTTAGTTATGGAAGCCCTTTGACATGTTCAGGTGCCAGCGCGCCATTTCAGTACAAAAGCTACTTTTCTGTGGTAGTGGTTTTGCTTCCTGCTATCCTTCACATTTGATGCCAAACTTAATTGGTGAATACAACACTAAAGATTAGTAAAACTCAAAAAAGACAGTTACGAATTAGAATACTGTAACATCCACGAGATAACTTTTTGGCTACAGTGCGACGAGAGGAAATTATGCCTCTAACAGTTATAAACATTAAGTGTTCGACATATGAAAAAACAGTGAAAACATATAAATATTAATTATTTATATAATATTCTATGATGCAATTAGACATATCGATGTGTATCATACAAAGACAATGATAATTGCAAATTCCCTTTATGATCTGCGTTTGTCTTCCTTTGTTTTTACCTTTTGTTGGTTGACTTTTGTAAGTTGTGGACACATATCAAACTGAGGTCTGTTAAGAAATTGTAATTATTTGTTAATTGTTACTTGAAAATAGAATTCATTATTATGATAAACATGAGTGAATAATTATTTGTAACTATTATACCTCTCTCAGTAAGAATTATCTGTGTCAATTATTTCTTTCCGCTTCAATGAGCGCAACCATTGCTGATAGCGATTTGTATCGCGTTTTTGTCTGTGTTTTCCTTAGAAAGAAAAAAAATGTTTCCTTGATGAAGTATAAATAGTGCATAATATGAAAGTATAGTTTATAGAATTTAATAATCATTTCAAATACATACTTATTTGGTCTAACAACAGAAAGTCTCTATCAATTGTCAGCCACCATCTTAACAATTATCTCAGCGGCAAATTCAAATTACGCCACTCTGCAGACATAAATGCCGAACGTATAACAAATGTGTAAAAATAAATGTGCACCGGTGGTCACGAACTCATTTTAATGAAAATAATTCGAATCAGATTGGTTCTTTAAAAACAGTGCTCATAGCACGATCGTTATAACAAACTTTTCTAGCTGATGTATGGAGCTGAAATTAATTACGCACGAGTTGCGAAGAATATTGTTTCAGGTAACATATGTCAGTATTGTGCGTGGCTGATACTCGGTGGTTTTAATGATCATATTGCCGAAGATAACTGTTTCGATCATAATCCATAGTTGTATAGAATCTGTTGTAAGAACTGTGATTTAGTGACACTTACACAACTTACAGACAACACTTTAACACGACGTTAACTTGGAGTTCTTTAGCAACTTGACCAATTCTTTAGCCGGGAGAAAATTTATTTAGTAATTACTCAATGTAATAAAATAAGATTATCATTTTCATTTACAAATTAGTTAAATACCAAACCACTGAATAACCCAGCGAACGCCACACTGGCGCCCAACGTGGGACCACCAATGCACATTTATTCATTTTAATAACCATTGTATATTTACTTGTTTCATGAGCATTGACATGATCCTACCAAATTGCTGTACGGATCTGTATCAGCGCTGATGCGAGACACAGGAGTAACTTCATATAAGCAGTGCAGTTCACCACCTCACAGAAGTAGGAACAGATGTGTATGTCCAGAAGTTGCATAGCATCACACAAACAATACTCGCTGCATGTGTAATCATAAACTAAAGTCAGTACCTGCAGCCATAAGTAGAAATAACTGAATATTCTGGCTGCGAGAATAATATTTTAAGTGTTATTTGTGTATATGTGTTAGTTATAAGATTATTTTGCGTCAATTGGTGCTTGTTAATGATTTATATATTTGTTGTGCTATATTGGTGATAGAATGGTGAAACAAAAGAAAAATAAACCGAATGGGCATACTGATGTAGAGATGACATCAGAGTCTGAGGTAGAACGAGCGACCCATATTTCTGTCGAATTATTAGAAAATTTAATTATGATTGATAATTTAGAAATTGATGTCCCGAGTGATAGTAAAACCGAGGAGTTGCCAAAACAAACTGACACTCCTGCATTCAAGCAGTTAGGAATTAATTACAATATTTCATCTGG
This sequence comes from Schistocerca piceifrons, assembly GCF_021461385.2. NCBI lineage: Eukaryota > Metazoa > Arthropoda > Insecta > Orthoptera > Acrididae > Schistocerca > Schistocerca piceifrons. Next base: position 952,635,832 of record NC_060138.1, read on the forward strand.
GCAAGGGGCAGAATTTAACAATGCTCAAGCTATGTCCATACAGGATATGCTAACAGCATTATTTGAAAAGTTTACTATTAAAGAGCAGGAGCGCTAAATACAACGCGAGCTTAAAGAGCAGGAGCGTGAAAGACAACATCAGCAGGAAAAGGAAAAACGTAGACAGGAAAAGCTTATAAACAAACAGTAACAGGAGCTCAGGGGCAAAGGAAGGGAAAAAGAAATTTATGGAAAATATAAACAATATTTTACTAGAAAGAGATAAAGAAATTGTCTGTAGGATAAATCAAGTGTTGGTCGATCGTGATAGTGCTATTACTACCCATATTAAGCAGGAGATCGGTGCAGTAAAAACCAATATTGAACCGTTAACAAACATTCCAGTTCAGGTCAATAGTCTTCAAACTGAAGTAGATAGACTACAGGACCAATTCAAATCCTTGGCTACCGCTGTGGAAACAATGCAGGAGGACGTTCCCTCGGAAATCCGAAAGCAAGTCCGAACAGAAGTAGCCAGGGTGCTGAGCTCTGAAAATCAAAACTTTGAAAATCTGACAGCATGCAGTAATGACAACACTGGTACTGACAGGGAACAGGTCGCAGATAATGTAACGGCGAATTTTAATGCACCAGAAGGAAGACCAAATTTTGGTAATCAACCGATATTACCAGAGCAATATGTGACACCAAGGAACTATAATAGTGGAATAGACTGAACTTGTAATAAAGTAACCACACCACCTGCGAATGATAGCAATTCCATGCACTTAACTACTTTGATGCATGAAGAAAGCCTAATTAAGCATAGACAGTTTCAAATATTTAACAAAGAAAGCAAGAAAAACATACATCCAGTAGTTTTCATTCGAAACTTCAAAAGCGTTCTTCCAAAATCATGGTCGGAAGAACAGAAAATACAGTTTGTGGTTCCACATATTTCTGGTGATGCGTCGCTCTGGGCATTAAATGCAGCAGAAACTTGCAAGTCTTTCCACGACTTTGATAAGTTGTTCCTTGATCAATTCTTGTCAGCATCTACTCAAGAGCGACTCCGTAAAAATGTTTACAATACAGAAATGTACAATCCGAAGTCGGGTACCTTAAGAAAGTACGTTGAAAATATATTAACATGACCCAGTATTGGGATGAAACAGGAACCACCAGAGACTTATCACGAGTGTTGAAAGCTACATTACCTCTACATATTAGAGAAAAATTATTTAATGTTGCAGACACCGATATGAAAATATTTCTGTCTGTAATTGATTCTCTGGATCTCGTGCAAGAAGACGCCAGAAAAAATTCTGACGTGATCAGCAATAATAATAGTCCTAATAGAAAAAATTCATGGAATGGAAATAATGGAAATAGGGGCGAAGGTAGTCCAAAGAAAAAAAAAGTAAAGCTTATAGTAACGGAAAAGACAATAATAATAATAATAGTAGGAATCCCTACAGCCAAAATTTTGGTTATCCTAATAATAATAACAGTAATTATCAAAATGCCGAAGAACACCAACAACCGAATGGTAATCAGAGGCCGTACCACAATGAAAACCCATACAATAAAATAGTAACTGAAAGAGACGAAATGACAACAGGTCAGACAGTCCATATAAAGACAAGCCTAAAAATATGCGGGGTGACAGTGAATACTGGCGACAGCCAGGGCCAAGTCATTGGCAGCCGCAGCAAAATTCTGTCAATTCATGTTAGCCAATAAATTATGTACAGGCTATACCCGTACCAAGCAATCGATAGCTACCGTGGTTGGCTCCAAGCAGGCCTCCTCCGACTGAAAACTCACAAAATGTTAGAATAGTGGAGGTACCTTCGGAAACAAAGCGAAACACTCAGAAGCCAACAAACTAATTTCGGTCCCTGTAGGCCTTCGCCAGGTGACCAAGGCCAACAATGGAGGCAATAGGTCGACGGAACAAAAAAATAAACATGATACGGTATCAAGATGGCAACAGGATCGAAGATGAGCTAAATCAGGAACCTGCTGTCTCTGATAAGCCACAAGGGGAAAATATCCAAGCAAGTGTCACCGGAGCTGTAAGTGGTGTGACAACTACTATTCTGCTTGACACAGGTGCGAATGTATCAGTTATGAACACGCAGTTTTTCAAGAAGGTATCGGAGATAAGAAGATGGCCGATTTTGCCGGCTGCAAATTGTAGGGTTATAGGGGCATTGGGAAAAAGGGCACAGAGTATAAAATACCAGACACAGGTGGAAGTTTCTTGGTAAATGATCGCTTATTATGCACGTTCCTACTAATGGATAACTTGTCCATACCGGTGTTTCTGGGTCTTGAGTTCCTTCGGGAAAGGGAAGCTGTAATTGATCTCACATGTGGGACATGTGCACTTAAGTACCAACAGCGACCCATAACATTAATGCTGAATCGGGAGTTCGGTGCGAACCTTCCGCTGATGTTAAATATGAGTCTTTCTGTCAGCAAACAGAAGTTGTTAGTGTTGAATCAGAAGAACCCACAGATGTGTCACAAAAATAGAAATAACGAGGCACCCAGCATGCATTAATGCCTCAGAGGCTAGACAATTAACAGAATTGTTATCTGGATACCTCGAAGTATTCATTGTACGCCCTGGAATCATAAATGGTTACCAGTATAATAAGAAAGTATAGCCGCACAAGACCTATTGCAGAGCATCTTACTCGGTCCCCTGGACTAAGAAAAAGGAAGTGAATATACAAAGGACCAATCAGAAGTGCAAGTGCACTATGCCACAACTGTAAATATAATGTTTATGGTAAAACAATTAGCAGTAATTATTTGATAATATTATGTATGTACTAGTTTATAAGCTTTTATGTCAAGTATTACACTGTAATGTTGTCGAATTATTTGAACAAGAAGTAGAGAATCCCTATAATAAATGTATTTTTACTCTAAAAGGGATAAATAACTTGATAAACACTTGAGTGTTGTTGCATTAGATGTGAGGAATTTTACCTTTCTATACGTAGGATAGAAATGATTAAAATGCTTAAGTAATATATTTGTTCGTGTGTAAGAATGGATTTGACAAAAATGTTTTCATAAGATTGAGTCATGTAGTCCCACACACGTAGCGATTGTTGGTGGTGTGTGAGCAGTGTGACTGAGAAAAAATAAATAAATAAATAAATAATAAAATAAACTGCTTTCACCATTAGTGAAGCGAAAAGTGAATGTGTACTGATTTACGTACACAGTTTCAGTACAAAGTCATTTAAAATGCTCTTATTAGCAACATTACAGTTAGATAAACGGAACATGGACTTCTATCCCAAAGACATGGTAAATAAAAATCGCAATAAAAAAATAAAAAATATAAATATATGTATCTGTAATAAAAATGGAAATGTACTGTTATCTGGACAGTTCAGTAATGATCTCCTGGTCAAGATAATGTAACAGATTCTGAAAGTTTTATATTGTCTCATGTTTATGTGACAGTGTAAAATTTTAAATTTTGTTATTCAGTCATGGTAATATGAACTTATGTGCAAGTCTACCAGACCTCATCATTTGAAAAGTGTCATTTGCATATAGATTGTCTGTTAAGTACTCTGGAAAACTACTGACAGCAATCAGAACAGTGAAACGTGTTATGCAGGAACTAGTGGACGCGTGAAGAACTGTGATTTAGATGGTGAATCATGATGAACAGTGAAAAAACTGTGACCACGTAACCTTATGAACTCTCTTGGAGTGTCAAAGTTAGCAGCAACGCTATGAACGTTGAGTACTGTTGACTGTATTAATAATTAATTTGAACTGATGACCTTTAGTAGTTTGATTTGATGCGTCTCCGTGTGCCAAATTTAATGTGACAGACTATACAGCCAGCAGCGCGGAAAAACAATAATGCAACGTTGGCTACGCAGTGCGTCGCGAAAACATTTACATTCCGTTTAAGTAAACGAAGCACGCTACGGACACTTGTATGATTAACGGTGCAGTGTTCAAAATGTGCAAATTCTGATAAACTTACATGTGAATCACTACATTGTGTTGAACAGTGTCAAAATACAGAACATACTCCAAAAACAGTCTAATTCCATCTGTGTGAATGCAAGTGAAATGGACACTAATAAACTTTTCCACAGGATGACAATAGTAATTATCTTGTCACTGATACTTATATTTTGACATTTCAAGTACCTGTCTTAAACTGAGGGACGCGGGAAAGGAGAAACCAGACATGCTGCAGCGCGACTTCTAGCCAACAGCAGATCCAAACCACGATGCAGCCGACGGCAGCCGACGCCCCACCGACTCGGCCGAGGACGGTCCAGCAGCAGCCACTACCTGTCTGCGGACCAACGGCTCGACACGGGGGGCGGTCTTACGACGTCAGCAGCAAATTCTTATGGCATTCGATAAATGAGTGATATACCACCACGAAAAAACATTCATAATCTCAGATGCTTACAACAGAGTCATAAATTTGCATTTTACAGCATATTTTATTACATTCATGTCAAGCCTGACTGTTAAAAGTAGGTGTCAATATTTTCTTGAAGCCCATTGGACGGTTTTATTCCCGGTTTTCCGAGTCCAGTGAACGCAAATGGGGGGGGGGGGGGGGGATTAGTTAATCTGGGAAGTATCCGCAGCAATTTCCGAGATAATACAGTCACTGAAGTCAGTTAATGTACTCAATTCAACTATAATTTTATCATATCTGAAACAACATTGAAACTAAACATTTGCATCTTGAGAGTAGCAAATCTACGTGGATTACGTGGACTGATTAAAAAAATATACAATAGATTAAACCAGACTGGACTATCAGATTAGTTAGTCATCACTGAGACTGGGTTCATTTCTTTCAATACATTGTCACACCTTTTACAATCAAACTAGAGAGGGGTATTTATCTCGTGCATTATTTTAATAATGCTCATAATGTTGACATTGTTATTTGCATTTTAGTTATGGAAGCCCTTTGACATGTTCAGGTGCCAGCGCGCCATTTCAGTACAAAAGCTACTTTTCTGTGGTAGTGGTTTTGCTTCCTGCTATCCTTTACATTTGATGCCAAACTTAATTGGTGAATACAACACTAATGATTAGTAAAACCCAAAGAAGAAAGTTACGAATTAGAATACTTTTCAACTACTTTCTAGAAGCATTTGACGTTCATTTCCATTGTTATTCATACTACATCACTAAAGTCACAAAGAACAGGCAATAATGTCAGCATTAACACAAATACTGTGCACGGTATCTGGTTTGTCAGCAGTTATTGTGACGAACTGCAACTGTCGATTCACCACGTAGTAGTCTTACACTTCTTTATATCTCTATGTATAAAAGGCAATGTCCAAACTGACTCACTCGCTCTCTGCCTCAACGTCGCAAAGACCAAACCACTAGGGACAGAAACATGAAATTTGCAGAAGGTATTGATCTTATATTGTATGTATCGTTTAAAGATGGATTTTTCTGAATTCCACCCCTAAGGGGGTGAAATAGGGGTTGAAACGTTTTCTGAAAATTTGCCACTATTAAGGTAATTTTGAAGATAAACCTACGGAAATTCATATTTAGTTCCTGAGTCAGAAATAAAGTATCACGCATTTCACCATTTTTGGAAATTCATCCTCCAGGGGATTGAAATATGAGATGAAAGAGCTTATGGGAATATTTCACTATGCAAGCATTCTAGAAGCTAAATCTGCGAAAATTTGTATTGGGATTTACTGTTAGAAATTTTTCAAAAATCTGCATTTAACATGTTGAAATATGGGGTGAAATGTTTTATGAAAATATTTCATTTCAAAAGCATTTTTGAAACTGAATCTGTGGAAATTATTTGGATTCTCCAGTTAGATATGAAAATAATGTGTGTTTAATTGTTTTTGGAAATTCAACCCATTGGAGGGTGAAATAGGGTCACACTGATTGACTGATTCGTCATCACTCAGCCCAAACCACCAATGACAGGAACTTGAAATTTGGAGAGGGTATCAATTGCGCATGCTGCTTCATTCCTGTAGACTGTATGGTTAGCACAGATTTTTTTGTTTATCTTTAATCGGATTTGTATGTTAATCACGAATTGCAACGTCTTTTAATATTTTCACGCTAATTAATGCCATAGAATCATTGCCTGACTTACCATGAAAAGTCTTTCCCGAATGTACTTCAGACCAAATGGCATTCTGGCAGCTGGAGTCGAAAGTGTTATTAATCCTGCCTCTTGAATTCTTATGGTGATATTTCCATAGAAATTTTCATCCCTAACATATATTTCCTTAGAAGCAAAATACCTGTTTTCATATTTTATCTTTAAAAATGGTTTAATAAAACGAAATATTTTCACAAAAATTTTCCATCTGTTTCACCCGCTTAGGGATTGAACTTCCGAAGAACACTGAAAAATATAATTTTACTCCAACTGGGAAGTCAAATACCAATTTCCACAGATGCAGTCTTAAATATGCTTAAATAGTACTTCAGTAATGATTTATTTTCATAATAAACTTTCACCCACTATTTTACCCATTCCCCTATTCCAAAATGTTGAAGCACGTATTTGTTTAATCCCTATTAAACAAGTACGAAACCATTTTTAAAGTTACATATCTGAACACTGGTATTTGACTTGTTAGAACTAAAAAAGTGTCTAGTGTTTTTGGAAATTCAGTCCCTAGGGGTGGGGGACGGTGAAATATGGGATGAAATTTTTTATGAATTATTTCACTAAGAAACCACTTTTGAAGCTAAATCTATGAAAATTCGTATTTGGCCTCTCGGTTAGAAATAAAAAAAGGCGCATGTTTACTGTTTATGGAAATTCAACCCTTAAGGGGATGACGTAGGGGATGAATATTTTTAAGAAATTGTTTCACTGTATTAAAATAATTTTAAAGCTATATCTATGAAAATTGGTGTATCACCTTTCGGTTATATATAAAGAAATGTGTGTTAAAGGACGAAAGTTTCTATGTAAATGTCACCACATGAACGCAATAGTCATGATTAACAGAAATTTGGACTCTGGCTACCAGAATCGCTTTGGTCATATGAACATTCGGAAAAGTTCATGTTTTTATCACCTTAGAGACAACGATTTAGAACGTTAGTGCTCACGAAATCGGTCGCGTAGACTGTGTGATTTGCGTAGATTTTTTTTCTTTCTCATTAATCTAATTGGAAAACAAAAATACCTACGCAGACCAGACACTCCACGCTAGCGAAGCAGCGATTATAAAGCTAGTAATACATAAATGCAAATCACACAAGACCATTATCTCGATGTTCTTGCTGCTGAGTGACCGTGATTATGCCAGCTAATACTGTGTCTGCGAGTAAGTGCATGACATACGGTGCATCCTCAGGAGCGACAGAATAAGTAGTAGTTGCATACAAGTAAAAGCATTCCACTTTCTTGGGAGGGAAGTGTTAGATTAGTCTCTACAGAGAATGAGATGCCACAGGTTTTCTCTCAAAACATTCTGTTAAACTTTTTGGCCAGTATGTTAACGTAATTCGGTTCAGAGACGTTTATGCATATCCCTACACCGGTACACACTTAATCTTCCCTAACCCACCCACTTGATGAGTAAAATTTAAACTGCCGCCTAGATTACGTCATTTTCCGGACATACACTGTCCATATTCGGAGTGGTTAGTGTCATCTGTACTGAAATCTTTTGCTTGTCAGAGCATTTTAAGTGGAACTGAACAACTCTCCTTTTAAGACTAGATGCTGCATGGGTATCGATAAACAGCATCCGACGAAGACTGAATATAATTCTGTTGGGAATATCAGATCATTTGTAAAATTCCTTACCGTTTGTCCATAATAACGTAAAAGATTTTATATTAATTCACAACTTTCAACATTCGTTATTATGAACTGTTATCAACTTGTATGTGCTCTGTTTGTCGGTTTACGAACATTTTATTTATTACAAGTGCTACTTATGTAGTGAAGTACTGGCAGTGTGATATCTACACTAAACAATATTAAACAAAAATTAAATGAAGAGTCTGAAGTCAGGGTATCTGTGTGATATATATATGTCACACAGATACCCTGAGTATATATATTCCAACAGAAATAGTATCACCCGTTATCAGAACAATTTTGAGGCGGGATGGAATTGATTCTGAAAGGTAGCTCTTTCGCGATCAGTTGAAAGATGTAATAATATTATATTCAATACAAAACAAAAAATTACTGTAGCATAAGGCTATACAATACACGTATGGCGACAAGCGTTTAGTATTTCCAGACGTTGACTTCCCTCTCTTAAGGTATCAATAAACTGATGTGTGCTATAAAATATCATGCCTTGATTAGCGCCAGATTTACAGTGCCAACAGCTAATTTTTGGTGGTTTTACGCTGAGTGAAGTTCTACATCACTTACTTTAACCTCTTGAGAGGTAGCAAACATAAACGCTTCGAGTTTACCCGGTGGCGTCGCTCGTAAACAGTGAAGTTGTTGGATGGGGAGGGGGATTGCAGACGACGGAGAGCGAGAGGTTCCAGTTCCGGAGAAACACGACGTGGGCGCCTGGAGAAGTACGTGGTCTCGAAATTTCACATTACTTGTATCTCATGTTACAGTTCTGAAAGGACTGCTAGTTTTTGTCTACACGTGCATATTCAAACCCTCTGGGCCACTGTGAAGTGCATGGAAGGGGATAATTAACATGGTACTACTTCTTGCTTTAATAGTGCAGGCGGCATGAGAAGAATCACTGCTGAAAAGGATTTGTGGACGCTTGTAATTAATATAATCTTCTGTTGGGCGCTACAAGATTGATACACAATGGGATGAAGTATAGATTCTTCACTTACTATTGGCAATCAGGCTTTCGCAGTATAACTGACGTGTGTCTACATTGAAGCGTCTTCCATTTCTTGTTTCTCCACATTTCTGTAACAGTCTTCCGTGGGTCAAACGAACCTGTGAGCAATTGCATGTGTCTTCTGTGAATGTGTTCAGTACCTTCTACTCTATTTGGTACGGGTCCCACACATTTGAGCTTTATTCTAAGATGTTTCCCTTGAGTGGTATCTCTTTTGTAGACTGACGACATTTTCCTATGATCCTGCCAGTGGTTTCAGATCTGTCACATGCGTTAATTACTGCTAATTCTCGTATGATCCTTCCACTTCATATCTATACATACCTTTTTTGGTATTAGTTTACTCAGTTCAGTTTTTGCTTATTTATACTGCAGCCATAGGCTACTGTTTGTGAGGGATACAAGTTTTTCATTTCTATGTAAGTTATCAATATTTGCACTGAAGTGAAATCTTATTATGATCTGACTAGTTATTTGTGCCGCTTTCTTTAGAGTTGTTGATTTGCGTAGCTGCATTAATTTGGGAGGGGTGGTCCAAATACTTGCAGTATAGATAAGCAGGCTCCCAACTTCACGATATTAATGACGTCTTTCATGCGGACACTTACTAAACAATTCATTAAGTATGGGAGATGACGTAAATAGGATTTGTAAAGTGATTAATAAGGAAAGAGATGAGAATTTACTTTGTGACTAACGCACATATAACATGGTGCAACGAAACACTGTAGTAACTGTTTATGTTTCAGTGGAATGGCGTGCTTTCCAAGTAGTCGATAGATGACAGATGTTGTAGAGAAGACCTTAAAATTAGCTAATATTTCGTATCAAAGTTAGTCTTGAAATGTACTTGAAATGGTAGTAAATGTTTGTTAAATATTGGTTAATTTATAACGCTCTTTTTCAGATGGATATAATTGTCGTACGATAGAGTTGCGCCATTGTAAACATACTAGTCAGTGATAGTGTTTGTATTCCGTAGATTCATATCGTCGTCACAGATGCGACACCTCAATATATATAGCGGAGGCGTATGTAGAGAATATGAAATATACGAAACATTGATTACAGTGTCGCTGGTACTTCATAAACTTGTTTTTTGGTTGTGTATTTCAGGCCATGGGCTCTTGGGTCACTGGACTTATTTCCTGCTATAAAGACGTGCCATCTTGGTATCCGACCAGATGGTTTTTACATGCGGCTACCTGTTGGCCACTTGTGACTTTTACAGGTTAGTTTTAGAGCGTCATCGTACTGACATTTTTAACTATATATTTTGCAAGACTATGCAAGCATGGTGGAATCGTCTGATCTCGTCTTTGATATATCAATGTATTAAACACGGAAATCAAGAAAACTAAAGAAAACGGACGAAAGTAAATGGAATTTCATTAATGGGAATGACCTAATGTATAGAATAATTTTTGTTTGTATGCTTTTTCGCTTCCAGTAATTTCTGGCAAAGAGTATTCTGTAATATATTAATCTTCTCCTGATACGCAGCAGCATTATTTTTTCTTTCAACAACAAAGTCTTCTGTTTTCCAGTTTTAATTCCTGCTTATTTCGTTTGGATATTCCTGATTCCGAAGGTTCCAGAAGTAAAGTGGGTGATGGAATTCAGAGAACCCTCGCCTTATTGTTATGCTTAACTACAAACTGCACAGCTTTAATGTCTCTTACATAGCATAACATGCAGGGAGACGAAGTGCTGCCAACATATTCTATACAGGCATGAAATCGAAAAACTACCCGAGTATCGCCAGACTGTTTTAGATAATCTGGGAGGGGAAGGACTACCTCGCCTAACGATAATTCAATACGATTGTGACTGAACGTATACAGAGACCGTTTCGAAAACGAAAGTGCCTATTTGCCTAATACTTTATTACATTTTGGGATATTTTTCCATTAAAAAGTTTTTTATGACTTTATCATAATTAAGTTGTAAATTTTTTTATTAGTACTGTGCATGCTAAATACCGTTTTATCGTGAGTTTACTGAACATAACAGATAAAGAAATAAATTAATCAGTAATCTCCCACGTTATTTAAAACAGTCTGGTGATACTAGGGTAGTTTAAGTCACAATCGTACTGGATTATCGTTAGGGGAAGGACTACCTCGGAAGTGTGTAAATTTGGTAGTAAGAGTACATATATAAACCCAGTTAACAAATCGTTCAGTGCCACAGTTAAGTCAATATAGTTGAAAGAAGCTCAAAAAGCAGGCATTAATAAGTGTGAAATTCTGCAAATTTTTTACCTTTACATCCATAGGATACAATCGAGGTGGCGAAAAAACTTATGGGGAGATGTTGTCTTAAGATCCAATTTCTAGTAGTAGATGTGTCTGCCAGCGATCCTTTCACATGAGAGGCAAATGTCTTTTCACCAACGAGACGAAAACCGAAAACTGACGCAGTCCTGCTTGGAGACGAAAATATTTTCCCAAAGGTAGCATACAAAGGTAGCAGATATCGCTCCTTTGTTATCTCAGTGATGACTAAGGCGGATTAAACTACATGTGGTATGTGACGTAATTTTCAGCGAGAAAAATTTGCCTGTGCAACGATAAGAATGCAGTGGGAATGTATTCACATCAGTTGGACGAATGTAATGAAAACAAACACTCAAAACCGGCATGTCACGTAAGTCACATCCAACGAAAACCTATAACGCAACCATCTGCTGGGCGTGCTTATATTTATCTATTATTTATACTTTAGGACAATTAATCTGCAAAAAATGTTGTAACGAAAGCATGAACTGTCTGAAGATGAATCATAACGATTCGAAACTGCTAACGGTACCCTTTGAATAAAGGAACCGAAAATAAATTTGTGGCTGGTAGCTGTCTCAACACCATCAACATTTGTGTTCAAACAACAGCCACGGTCATCATATGACAAAATTGCATGTAAAAAGACACTTTTTTGTTCTTCTGATTTTTGTTTATTTCACACTATTTTTGGCCTAATTGGGCCATCTTCACGAAACAACTGAGTGGCGTTTGAAAGGAACACAACTTCTTAGTTAACCAAACATTATAAGCAAAGATGCAATACACTTACGTTGAATGGTAAGCATTAAGCTTGTTCTTTCGTTGAAATAACAGTTTACACAATGGGCAGTGTTAAGCCCAATAAATAATTAAAGTACAGAATATTACATGTTAAATGGTTCTAATGTTAAATTTTGTGACGTCTTGACGTTGAATGAACACTCTTCATTTATGTTGTGAAACAAACATTTTTTATCATTTTAAGCTAATTATTGTGTATAATATTGTCCACTGACTAAAGTTTAGTTTACAATGTACGAAGACATGTTTGTTGCACAACACAAACGAAGAGTGCTCAGCTTAAAAGTTTCTCAACTAATATCAAGACCCCCCAAAATTTAGGATTATAACCATTTAACACATAATATTGAGTAGTTTAATTATCAGTTCCGCTTAAAAAATTTTCATTGTCTAAATTTTAATTTCAACGTTAAGAAAGATGCACAGTAGTCAAGCCAAGTGGATTCTATCTTTGCCTATGATGTTTGGTTATCTAAAAACTACTGCCCCTTTCAAACGCTAGTCAATTGTTTCCTGAAGGTAGCCTAATAAACCGATAACTAGAATGACATAAACAAAAGTCAGTAGAACAAAAGCAGTGTACTTTTATTCAGCCTTAAATATGGAACTGCTCTACCAAGAAGTAAGGAAAGAATCCAGGAATAGCTATTTTTGAATTTTTTACTGGAGCGAACTGAAACAAAAAATCTCATTCATAGGAAGCAATTCGCTTTTCTAGCATTACTAGGCTATTAACGTTATGAGTAAATAACATCCATTTCAGTACTTTAAGGGATTTTGTTGAAAACAGTTTTTCTTATGACCTCTTTCACTGGCACCGTCTCTAGCACATTGTAACACAAAAAGACAACATAAAACTGATCAGAAAATGTGAACATCCAGAAAGAAATTCCGTAAGCTCTGAATAACATGCTGTTTCAAATCAGAAAAGCAAAACTTGCAAGGAAATTTTTCGCAATGACGGAAAAATAAGACTCAAAAGTGGGAAAATAAAATTAAAATCGTGAATGACTGTAGTGCAAATCGGATTCCAGCTTCTGATAACATGAAAGGAAAAGTATTTGTGATGGGAATGTGAAACAAGGAACAAAAAATGCCGACGGTAATGTATGTGCTGAATACGTCACTCTTAAGCAAAACTGTCATCCTTCAATCAAAACCAAAAGAACGAGAAGTATGACCGTGGAATAAGGTGAATAAATTGAACACTGGTAAGGTAACGAATTTAGGTGAAATGAGGTTTATGAAATGAATTACAGATTCTAAGATCAAACCCAAATCGACTGATGACCTCAGGTGTTAAGTCCCATAGTGCACAGAGCCATCAAACCTCAATCATTACTTTCGTAAGTTATCCCATTTTGATATCTAGAGAGCTAAGATTTTAGACACGTACTTTGATAGTGTAGAGTATCCACCACCCAATTCTGTCGTCATCGCAGTCGCACTGGGATGCAGCATGCGACCTCACTACATCATAAAGTTAAATAGTTACCGGAAAAATATGCGACTGGAGCCAGATTGACTACCTTTGCTTTGGTACTAAAGAAATTGCTTAGACGAGGCTAACCAGTTTCGCTCATGACAAGCGAGATGATGATCAACATCAATTCTATATCATCATCATCTCTGTAGCAGTCGGACTACCTCCACATAAGTTTCAAATTCATGCTATTGAACTAGAAGCCTGCACCACTTCCAGTCTTCACATAATGTCCAACTAGCATCCTGCAATTGCAACCAAATGCGCAGCTAAAATCGGAACCCAGGACAGGTTAGTCTTTGATAGAGTCAAAGCTGCTTAGTGAAGGAGGGGTGAAAATAAAGCGACACCTATTTTGTCGTAGGTGCCAGCACGTAATAGTTTCCCAGAAAACGACAAAATTTTTATACTACTTCATCAGCTCACACGTGCGGCTTTAAACCAAGCGAGTCGGTAATTTAGTGCCTAAAAGCAGTGTTTGGAATTTTTAAAGTCTGTGTTTGAATCCAAAAGTATTTTTTTCTTTTGCTATCACTAGAGCATGTAGCATCAATGATATCAATATTTTTTTTTATATCGAGAAAAACATGGGATTATTGACCAAAGAAATAAGCATCCAAATATTATTGAAAATACATTTTATCATCACCAGTTCCATATAACCTTATATACTTAACAACAACTGAGAATGGAAACATACAAATTCTGGTATTTCAATTTTTGCTTTGATTTTTTGCTTTTATGCTTCAAGTGAACAAACGCATTCCGCGGGTGGTACATACCATAAATACATTCAAAAGATAACAATCCTCAGCACTGCGAGTGATGTGTGAAGGCACATATGGCACAGTCACATTTTTAGTGTGAATACAATTAGAAAAAGCAACCTTCATTGACTACTGATCCAGCCGTGTATTTTATTAATTGCATAGTTTCTGCATGTGATTTTCGTTATCATTGTGATAAGAATAGGTCACTTCTGTAATTATCGAATCGAATTTTTCTGCTGCCAGTAAAAATATACGTCGTAGGGTTGTCAGAACTGCATGTAGTCTGATAGAATTACTTTTAATCAACACTCCGATAGGCGAGTATCATCAGCAAACAGGCAGCCGTAAGACAGAGTGTTGTTCGAGTCAATAATGTACATCAAAGTCCCCATATTGGCATGATCTCATAAAACGTTCTCCGAGCCCTACTTCAGTATAATTTTGGACTGAACAAAGGCACAAATAATTTCAAAGCCTATAATTCGTGGCAATTTGGGATACTTCCTCTTGTTAAAAAGTAATTTTTTCGTAGCATTATCATGATAAGTTTTAACTAATTTGTATTAGTCAAGTACATACTAAGTAGCGTTCTTTTATTAATTTATTGAACACAACAGAGGAACATAAGAGTTAGATTAATCAGCAGCAGTTCTGCTGCATTCCAGTAAATTGCTTGAACAGCAGCGGAGGAGCAATTAGGTAAAACGACGAGGGCTAGTAGAAATCCTTGGGTAACAGAAGAAATATTGAATTTAATTGATGAAAGGAGAAAGTATAAAAATGCAGTAAATCAAGCAGGCAAAAAGGAATACAAACATCTAAAAAATGAGATCGATAGGAAGTGCAAAATGGCTAAGCAGGGATGGCTAGAGGACAAATGTAAGGATGTAGAGGCTTATCTCACTAGTGGTAAGATAGATACTGCCTACAAGAAAATTAAAGAGAAGAGACCTTTGGAGAAAAGGGAGTCACGTGTGTGAATATCAAGAGCTCAGAGGGAAACCCAGTCCTAAGCAAAGAACGGAAAGCAGAAAGATGGAAGGAGTATATAGAGGGTCTATACAAGGGCGATGTTCTTGAGGAGAATATTGTGGAAATGGAAGAGGATGTAGATGAAGATGAAATGGGAGATACGATACTGTGTGAAGAGTTTGACAGAGCACTGAAAGACCTGAGTCGCAACAAAGCTCCGGGAGCAGACAACATTCCATTAGAACTACTGACTGCCTTGGGAGAGCCAGTCCTGACAAAACTCTACCATCTGGTGAGCAAGATGTATGAGACAGGCGAAATACCCTCAGACTTCAAGAAGAATATAATAATTCCAATCCCAAAGAAAGCAGCTGTTGACAGATGTGAAAATTACCGAACTATCAGTTTAATAAGTCACAGCTGCAAAATACTAACACGAATTCTTTACAGACGAATGGAATAACTAGTAGAAGCGGACCTCGGGGAAGATCAGTTTGGATTCCGTAGAAATATTGGAACACGTGAGGCAATATTGACCCTACGACTTATCTTAAAAGCTAGATTAAGGAAAGGCAAACCTACGTTCCTAGCATTTGTAGACTTAGAGAAAGCTTTTGACAATGTTGACTGGAATACTCTCTTTCAAATTCTGAAGGTGGCAGGCGTAAAACATAGGGAGCGAAAAGCTATTTACAATTTGTACAGAAAGCAGATGGCAGTTATAAGAGTCGAGCGACATCAAAGGGAAGCAGTGGTTGGGAAGGGAGTGAGACAGGGTTGTAGCCTCTCCCCGATGTTATTCAATCTGTATATTGAGCAAGCAGTAAACGAAACAAAAGAAAAATTCGGAGTAGGTATTAAAAACCATGGAGAATAAATAAAAACCTTAAGGTTCGCCGATGAGATTGTAATTCTGTCAGGGGTACCAAAGGACTTGGAAGAGCAGTTGAACGGAATGGATAGTGTCTTGAAAGGAGGATATAAGATGAACATCAACAAAAGCAAAACAAGGATAATGGAATGTAGTCTAATTAAGTCGGGTGATGCTGAGGGAATTAGATTAGGAAATGAGACACTTAAAGTAGTAAAGGAATTTTGTTATTTGGGGAGCAAAATAACTGATGATGGTCGAAGTAGAGAGGATTTAAAATGTAGACTGGCAATGCCAAGGAAAGCATTTCTGAAGAAGAGAAATTTGTTAACATCGAGTATATGTTTAAGTGTCAGGAAGTCGTTTCTGAAAGTATTTGTATGGAGTGTAGCCATGTATGGAAGTGAAACGTGGACGATAAATAGTTTAGACAAGAAGAGAATAGAAGCTTTCGTAACGTGGTGCTACAGAAGAATGCTGAAGATTAGATGGGTAGATCACATAACTAAAGAGGAAGTATCGAATAGGATTGCCGAAAAGAGAAGTTTGTGTGACGACTAGAAGAAGGGATCGGTTGGAAGAACATGTTCTGAGGCATCAAGGGATCACCAGTTTAGTATTGGAGGGCAGCGTGGAGGGTAAAAATCGTAGATGGAGACCAAGAAATGATTACACTAAGCAGATTCAGAAGGCTGTATGTAGCAGTAGGTACTGGGAGATAAAGAAGCTTGCACAGGATAGAGTAACATGGAGAGCTGCATCAAACCAGTCTCAGGACTGAAGAGCACAACAACAACAACAGCAACAATATAATATGCTACTTTATCTAAAACAGACTGACAAGGCTTGGATAGTTTTTCAACTTCTCGCCTGTAGACAATATGTTAGTAGCACTTCCTCTCCATGCATGTTAATGTTATTGACGCGTAAGAGACAATAAAGTTGTTGTACAGCTGAGCATAATAATAAGGCGAGAGGTTTAGTGAATTCTGTCACCGACTGTAGCAATATTGATAATATGTTCAGTAACGTATGTAGGTAGCTCATAATTGCAGTACAGTGTAATTCCTTGATACTAAATGATTATCATCACGCAAATCACGTAACTGACATCTACTCGGCGTAGTAGCCACTACTTTAATTTTAAAAATGCTGCTCACATGGGAATACTGCAGTTTACAAGTATTAGTGTTAGGAAGATTCGCTATAGGCAAGTACTTCCTCATGCTGATATGGCTTTACTTTGCACTGAATAAAACTACATTTTATTGAAGTGATTGGAAACTTGACAGTCTGTTTGCATATTCGTTCCCAAGAACCCTTACAGTATTTTTTTCTCATGGTTGTAAAGTATTCGGAAAGATATATACGCATTACGTTAGTGTGAAATGCATATCTGCTAAAACCAAAGTAATTTATTGAGTCACTATCTATTGCAGGTCAGCAACTGGAAGCAGTTAACTCCATAAACTATCTGGGAGTAGGCATTAGGAGTGATTTAAAATGGAATGATCATATAAAGTTGATCATCTGTAAAGTAGATGCCTGACTGAGATTCATTGCAAGAATCCTAAGGAAATGCAATCCGAAAACAAAGGAAGTAAGTTACACTACACTTGTTCGCCCACTGCTTGAATATTGCTCACCAGTGTGGGATCCGTACCAGATAGGGTTGGTAGAGGAGATAGAGAAGATCCAACGGAGAGCAGCGCGCTTCGTTACAGGATCATTTAGTAATAGCGAAAGCGTTACGGAGATGACGGATATAGATGTAGATGTATAACTCCGTAAGAATGATAGCAGCTGAAACGTTTGTGGGACAAAGGTTGCATGGGATAACGGGGGCCATAATATGACGTTGGATGTTTGTTGCTAGATGGGGTCGCTTCAGAGATATGAAGGTCAACTTTGTTTTCTTAAATGGGATGCTACAGTTTGGTACTTATTTTCTGATAGCGGCTATCAAGAAGAATCCAATGATGTGTAACAGTAAGGTCTTCAAACGTCTACGAAGGTCACAAAGGTGGCATGAACGTCCTTTTATAGAGGTGTTCGAAGTGATGAGCATTAATATCAATGTAGTGCTGCAATCTTCTTATCATGGGCTGAGTGGTATTCTCTATCACATAGGCACTTATCGAAATACATGCTCTGACAATTCTCTCTCGTACATCGC
Source organism: Schistocerca piceifrons (assembly GCF_021461385.2). NCBI lineage: Eukaryota > Metazoa > Arthropoda > Insecta > Orthoptera > Acrididae > Schistocerca > Schistocerca piceifrons. The sequence continues at coordinate 952,654,030 of NC_060138.1, forward strand.
GAAAATAATAAATATTCGGCACATACGGCGTCTCCATCTAACGTGCCATTGACATGTAAACAGCATTCGACGGTTTCGCCATACAACACTAATAGGAACGGTAACACTAGTATCTTCGAATCAAGCGAAAGTGAATACGTATTCCTTCGAAGAACAAGTCGATATGCTTTTCATTTACGTAGAATTCCAACGAAATTCAGTGAGAGCTAGAGACATATACGCTGAAAGATGTCCTAAACGTACTCACCAAACAAGTCTTCGGAAAATTTGTTGGGGATAGTGTTTTACCATGACAATAGTGTGTTTAGGTACAAAAGATATTTCCTGATATGTGTTGCAAACTAGTGGTCCACTTTAGAATCACATGAAAGAAAGCGCACTAGAGACTGCCATAAATAGTTTCCTCCATTTTCTACTGTCTTTCTTGATGTGAACCACGAGATTGTGTCTTGTGCTGCATGTGTAAATATTTTTAGTTCTACATGTTAAAATGCCGCATAATCAATTAAATAGAAGGTACTGTAAGTTCTTCAGTTACATAATTTTATATGGAATAAAATTATATATTTTTAAAAACTATTCCTATATCGTGTGGGCGGTTATGCAATACATTGTCAGTCGTAGCTCATCTGTATATCGGAACAGAAGAAGACCTTCTACTAAAGAACATATGAAATTAGCATATTAACTGAGTTTCTTTACTGTTTTAACATTTCTTACCCGTTTTGAGAACGGTAATTTGCGTTGGATTAGAATATCTTCTAATTTAAAATATATTTAAATTGTGCCACGTTTTTTTAATAATATTTCTACTTAATTTCATTTCAGTTACAGTTTATTAGTATCTTGGAGATTAATAATGTAACAGATAGACTACTAACTACCGTATTAACAAGATTCTCTCGATTGTAAAATTTTTAAATTTCAATAGAATATTCCTTCCTAGGGACTAGGCCAGTGTTCTACCTTGGTTAATTTTCGACGTCTGGAAAAACCTTGTGTTTCCAGAGTTATATTTATGATTTTAGGAAAAGACTGCAGCATACGAAAAACGAGGGCTAGCATTTAAAAATGAAATAAGACAATATATGACACTTGTATAACAGTGCTGTCTAGAGCTGGAAGTCTGAAAAGTGTCCCAAGGTACAGCTTGCTTCCCTACATATTAGCTTTCCAGCGTTCGGAAACCGAAGATCACGGAGCAGCACTGGCAACCTACGTCCTCAGTTATATGCTGTGTGTATTCCAATCTCTGTCTCACTCTACAATTTTTATCCTCTACAGCTCCCTTTAGTAACGTGCCTGTTATTCCCTGATCTCTTAATATATGTCCTACCATCCTGTTCCATCTTCTTGTCCCAGTCTTGCATATATTTCCTTCCTCGCCGATTCTGAGGAGAATCACCTCAGTCCTTACCCTACCAGTCCATTTAATTTTCAACATTCTGCAACGCCACATCTCAGATGCTTCGATTCCCTCCCGTTCCGGTTTTCCCTCCGCCCGTATTTCATTACCATTAAATGCTGTGTTTCAAACACACATTCTCAGAAATTAAGACCTCCTCTTCGGCAGGAATACTGTTTTTGGCAGTGCTAATCTGCTTTTTATATCCTCCTTGCTCCACCCGTCATTGTTTACTTTGCTGCCTAGGTAGCAGAATTCCTTAACTTCATCTTTTTCGTGGTAACCAATCCTGATGTTAAGTTTCTCAGCTACTTCTCATTAATTTCGTCTCTCTTCGGTTTACTTTCAATTCATATTCTGTAATCATTAGACTGTCCATTCTTTTCATCACATCGTGTAATACTTCTTCACTTTCACTGAATATAGCAATGTCATCAACGAATCTTATCATTGCTATCTGATATCCTTTCACATCGAATTTTAATTCCACTATTGAACCTGTCTTTAATTTCCGTCATTACTTCTTCGATGTATAGATTTAACAGTAGGGTCGAAAGACTACGCCCTTATTTTACGCCCTCTTTTAATCTGAGCACTTCGTTCTTGGTCTTCCCACTCTTCTTCTTCCCTCTTGACTCTTGTACATATTGTATATTACTCATTTTTTCCTATATCTTACCCCTACATGTCTCAGAACCTCGAACATCATCCACCATTTTACATTGTCGAACACTTTTCCCAGGTCGTCAAATCCAATGAATGTGTCTTGATTTTTCTTTAGTCCTGCTTCCATTATCAACCGCAACGTCAGAACTGCCTCTCTGCTGCCTTTACTGTTCCTAACTGATCGTCATCTAACATACCCTTAATTTAATTCTTCTGTTACACAAAATATTGTCATTCCCTCAACTTTGGTAAGAACGTGGTCATCATCATCATCATCATCATCTTGGACAGTTTCCAGCCACTGGCTGGGTCTGTCGGGAACACAAGCCTCTCCATCGTGTTCTGTCTTTCCACCATTCCCCCTCTTCCACCTTCGTCCAGTTCTCTCCTCTTCTCGTCACACATTCCTTCACTCCCTTCACCCATCTATCTCTTGGTCTTCCTCTGGGCCTCTTCCCCTCCAGTTGCAGATCAAACATCCTCTTTGGAATTCTTCCCTCATCCATTCTCTTCATGTGTCCATACCACTGCAGTCTTGATTTTGCTATCCTGTCCTGTACTGGTTCCTCCTTTAGTCTTTCCCTCACATACACATTTCGGAATCTGTCTCGTCTTGTTCACTCAACCTGCTCCTCTGGAACTTCATTTCACTAGCCTGTAATCTACTTTTGTCGATTTTGTGCATTACCCATGTCTCACTTCCGTATGCCAATATGGGGACAAAGTAGGTTCGGTATATAATTCCCTTGGATTTCTGTGGCACCTCCTTGCTCCTAATAAGCCCCCTAATGCATTTGTAGAACTGCCCTGCTTTTCTGCACCTTTCATTTATTTCCATTGCGTTTCCCCCCTTACTTTCAATCATGCTTCCCAGGTACTTGAAGTTCTCTACCACTTCTAGTTTTTCCCCTCCACAAGTTATATCCACATTTGGCCTATTCTTCTTCCTTGTTGTGACAATTATTTCACTATTCTTTGCAGAGAAATGCATTCCATATTGTGCTGCCGTTGCCTCCCATACATCCAACTGCTCTTGCACCTCCTTCTCGCAATTTCCCCATAACATCAGGTCATCGGCAAAAAGCACTGCTTTCATTTTATGATCTCCAATTGCATCTGATACTTGCTGTAGGATTTCATCCATAACAATAATAAACAATAAAGGCGAAAGTGCACTTCCCTGTCGCAGCCCATTTTCCAGCTTGAACCATGCAGTACGTTCCCTCCCCACTTTCACACAACTCTCACTTCCCTCATACATTTTTCTGACTTTTCGTGTTATCTCTTCATCTATCCCTTTTGCGTTCAGCACATCCCAGAGCTTGTCCCTACAGATACTGTCATACGCCTTCTCAATATCTAAAAAGGCCATGATTAAGTCCTTCCCGTACTCATAGTGCCTTTCCTGCAGTTGCCTTACCGCAAATATGAGGTCCGTTGTTGATCTTCCCGGTCTGAAACCGTACTGCTCCTCTTGCAGTCTACTTTCAATACTGCTTCTTATTCTCTTCTCCAGGATCTTATCATAGATTTTTCCACAGTGGCATAGCAGGGTGATTCCTCTCTAGTTCTCACATCTCCTTTTATCCCCTTCCTTGAAGATCAGAACTATAATTCCTTTCTTCCAATCCTCAGGAATTCTGTTCTCCTTCCACACCACCCTCAGCACTCTGTATAGCCACTGGGTTCCTACTTCTCCTGCTGCTCGTATCATATCCACTGTTACTTCGTCCCAACCTGGTGCCTTGCCCCCTTTCATCCTCTTTATGGCTTCTTCCACTTCATTCCAAGTTAGATCATCAATTTCCCCACTATTATAATCGTCTGCTGCCTTAGGCTTTCCATCGCTGTTAGTTACCCGCTTGGCGGCATTCAACAGATCTTCAAAGTACTCCTTCCAAATCTTTTTGAGCTCATGCATTTCCTCCACAACTCTTCCATTATTATCCATGATCCTCAGGCACTCGCTTCTGTCGTTCCTCTTATTTCTTACCATGGTGTAAAGTACTTTTTTGTTCCCTTCACTGTACTCTTCTAACATTCTTGTCCATTTTTCCATCCACTTCTTCTTTTCCGCCCTTACAATGGTCTGTGCCGCTTTCTTGCTTTCCTTATATTTTACCATAGCTTCCTCTGTTCGGGTCTGGAACCATTCTCTGAAGGCTTTGTTCTTTCGAAGTACTGCCTCTTTACATATGTTGTTCCACCATGGGGTTTCCTTACTTCTCCTCTTTGTGCTAGTTCTTCCGCACACAGTCTCAGCTGCCTCAACTAGAGCCCTCTTAAAATCTCCCCATTCTTCTTCCACTGTTCTCTGATCTTCCTTTGGCAGCTTCTTCCTGATCAGTGTCTGGTACTGGGTCCTCCGTTCATCCTCTTTCAGCATCCATGTCTTCAACCTTTTCTCCTGTATATCTGTTGCCCTCCTATCTTTTTCCTCTCTCAGGTTGGCTACCAACAGCCGAAGTCACTGTCTAAGGCCTCAGATGGAATGACCTTAACATCTGTGAGGCTGCTCATCATCTGCCTATCCACTAGTACATAGTCTACTACTGAAGTCTTCACTGTACCAAGTTATTTTGTGGCTACTTCTCTTCTTGTACCAGGAATTTGCAATCGCCAGCCCATTCCTCTTGCAGAATTCCAGCAACAATTTTCCTTCTCTATTTCGATTCCCCCAGCCCTCTGGTCCCATTATCTCCTCGAATCCTTTCCTGTCTGTGCCAGAGGTCCCCTATTATAATCTGATTACCTCCATTTAGCTGCTTTTGCATGTCATCTTCAAATTCCTCCTTCTCCTTTTTTGTACACCCCACCTGTGGGGCATATGCTTGGATGATTTCAACGCTTTTTCCTTTCACTCGTACTCTGGCTTTTATCATTCGATCATTGATACCTTCCACCTCCTCCTGCAGACCCTCTCTGACCACTATTGCCACTCCATTTCTTCCCCTCTCATTCCCTATCCAGTACAGTTTACATCCATTACTTAGTGGTTTTTCACCAACTCCTCTCCACCTAGTCTCCGCAAGTCCCAAGATGTCCAATTTCCTCCTTTCCATCATTTCTACAATTTCTTCTAACTTCCCAGTTAGAGTCCTTACGTTTAAGGTGCCCAGCCGTAAACCATCTCGTAATCCTTTTCCATTGCTTGGTCGGTTTCCTTTAAATCCGTTCCGTGATCCGAGGCATGTTCCCTTTTTAAAAGCAGTTGATTTATCCACTACTGGCTTGCTAGGCCTATCGCAGCTTCACCAGAGCCCCGTTAGCCGTCACGTTTCAGGGTTCCCATAGGGCCTTCCCAGCTACCGTAGCGGTCCTGGGGCACACGAAGTCCCCGCTGTACATCGCCCCTATAGGCAGTCCCCTACTTTGTGCCGGTGCCCATCTCCCACGACTTGGACGAGGGGTTGGACTTATGGGAGACGCAAGAACGTGGTATATACATTCATTAAATTATATAATACGACTTAATTTAAATTGTTCTGTATGACAGATGTATTTATTTATTTATTTAATGAAAGAACGTGGTATATACATTAAATAAATAAATAAATACATCTGTCATACAGAACAATTATAATTAAGTCGTATTATATAATTTAATATACAATGTGATGTAATAGTTTTTAGTTCTCAAAAGCTACTGGAGTGTTAGAATATAAAACCCTGGCTAGTGTTTCATGCAAACAAATGGCTTGTGTTCGGGAGGATTCGATGTACATTTTCCTTTTTTTTCGCTAATCACTCCGTAAACTAAGTACTAGTTCACTGATTACATACTCAGACTGTACCCTCGGACGACGTTTTCTTAAAAAAGGAGTAGTTTTGTTTTTGATTACGACTTCATGAACTCTTTGAAGAGAGAAATATAATTTCCATTTTCTCAGACAATGAGTAGATTTTGAAACAACGAAACTAACTGTTATAATGAGACACGTAATGATAATTAAAACTATAGTAGAAAATATCACTGTTTAGTGGCATCAACAGTCCTTTGCAGTTTCGGTGAACAAAAAACGATCTATGTTCCATCTTGATCGTATTGGCATCCATACATTTGTGTGTTATTGTCTGTTGGTTTTGCTTCAGAAGACCCGACATTCTTTTAGGAATTGGTTTTGAGTTTATTGCTATCTACAAAGACTAAAAAAAAATAATTGGCGAAATGCTGTCGTTATCTGCGAAATAACGCATGGTTCTTGTCTCTTGTTTGTGGATGCTTTTAAAATTGTAATTTATTTTAGTTAGCTATCGTCGCAAAGTTAAAATGAGGTTAATAACAATCTATTTGAACTGAAGTTTGATGAAGGCCGTTTCCGACCCTTGCAACGGTGGCGCAAAAGTTGGTCTATACAAAAACATGTCTATTTACTCACATACCTGAAGAGTTTTATTGAAAATTACAACGGCCGCGTAAGGCTGCGTTCACTCAAACAAACACTTCATTCATAAAAGTAAATAACTACCCGACATTTAAATGAAGGGCAGAAATATGACAGGATGATAAATACATTACTTGCCGTTTCCAGCCGAAAAGAGTCAGTTAACTTGATTCGCTTACCCATTATGAAATGACACGCGTGGTTAGGTAATTCAGGTGATACGTGTCTACGTACAGAAGTTACGAGAAGTATTATAAGCCTTTTTGGTGAACCATTACGGTTGAGCAATGGCAATATATTGCTTTTGGACGATGCAGATTAGCTGCACGTACGTTGCAATGTCCGACGGACAAGTTTCGATGGGTGAGCATCAGTCATACAGGAGTGCCAGCAGAGAAGCAATCTATCTCAATTAATTAGTTCCGTAAGCTCGGCGCCGCAGGTGCCCCGAGCCGAGACAAGCCCGGAGATAACACGGGGACTAATGGATAGATTCAGGTGTGATGCCAGCGCTGGGAAGGTACGCTTACGTTACTCTTTTATGAATAGATTACCCGTCTTAAGGACAATGAATAGATGCTTCTTAAAATAAGAATTTAGTTTTCATTATGGACGTTTCATCTGAAGATACTGCAGAAGCCTCGCTGTCAGTAGAATTCCTCGCTGTGAGAAAATAGAAAAATCTTTCGCCATCGGGGAAAACACATTTTGTTAGTCTTCGTCTTTGACTAAGCCACAGTATCGAGTTACTGCTAGCAGGATGCCATGGTTCACACGGCCAGGTTACACTACAGTGTATGGAGAAACCTGTTAGTAGGAGCCCGACAAGTGTATGATGTCTTGGTCAACCTCTGACCACAAATTCATTTGGGAATTTCACCCATGAGTATTCCTCTCCCACTGCTTTTCACTCAAATCAAAAGGCACAGAATTTCATTACACGTAAACTCAGACGTAAGACAGATGTGAAATATGCAGGTATGTCCATTTTATCTAGCACCGAGTGCCTCATTGTATTTAAGAACCTTTTTAATGTATTTTAAAAATTATAAAATGAACATAAATTCTGCTTTATCTCGTTATGGTTACTTTTGTATTCTTAATTACGTGGTCTAAATTCCAGCAGAGGTGTCTGGCCAGCGCACAGAACACCTCACGAATTTTTAAATGATCTGTAATAGGAAACGCTCTTCTTACCACACACTCTCACATAACCCAGAAATGAATCTTTTGGATAATTATGAAACGGTAACTCGCGGTGCAATGTGAAATCTGTATTTGTTCTGTGTTTACTTACAACATTCAAAGTTTTGAGTATTTATAATATCACCAATAATGCCATGAAAATGGTACCACACGGAAATAGTGTAATAATTCTCTGTCAGAGTGACTGTGCCAGCAGCAGTCTGCATTGAAGGCAATCAAGACCCATAAAAATGTAGGAATAAAGTTCTCATTGTCTTGTACAGCGTATTTATTTATTTATTTATTTAACCTGATCAGATTAGGGCCATCAGGCCCTCTCTTACATTGGACCAGTGTTTCACACATGCAGCATTTCACACATCAGAGTTACATCATGAACATAGTTTAAATGAGAAAATTAGCTTACTCTAGTGACAATATGAATAAAGAGTAGTGACTAAGACCTAATAAAGTAAATGCGGAAGTATTTTTACAACAGTTGCTATACATACAGATTATGATAAAAGCAATAATAATAACAGTAAAACAAAAAATCAAATAATAATGATGAATATGACTAAGACCTAATAAAGTAAATGCTGGCAGTATTTTTACATCAGGTGCTATACATACAGATTATGGTGAAAGCAATAATAATAACAGTAAAAAAAATCAAATAATAATGACAAACATGAGAAAGAGTGGCAATAATAATGAAGGTTTGTGCAGATGTACATTAATATATTGGTGTGTAAAGTAGATGTTTACTAGTATAGCGAGTTTTGGGTAAGGGAGGTTTAAGGAGGGGGAGAGAGGGAAGTAATGAGGTGAAGTGCACTTATGTACAGAGGAAGGCATTACTGTTGCTTAAGTAGATACGTCATTAACTGTTTTTTGAAGCCGGTCATGTTTTTAAGTTCTCTAACATAACGAGGGAGGTTATTCCAGAGTCGGGTTCCCGCTACTGTAAAGGACTTGGAGAAGGTGACTGAGCGATGCAGTGGAACGGAGAGGATTTTATTATGATGGGAACGTGTGTTTCTGTCATGTTGTTCCGACATGAGTGTTAGGGAAGAGGAGAGATATGAGGGACAGTGTACATTTATAAGGCAGTAGATGAGACAGAGTGTATGGAAATCTCTGCGTTTGTCTGCACGCAGCCAGGACAATTTTGCATATGCTGGTGAAATGTGATCAAAAAGTCGAACGTCACAGATATATCGGACGCAGGCATTCGTGACCAGTTCTAGACGTCGGGAATTTTCCTGAGAGAGGCCTTGTAGGATAATATCGCTGTAATCAATGATTGGGAGTATAAGCGTTTGTACTAATTTCTTTTTCAGATCGAAAGGGAAGAGTTTTTTATATTTTTGTAGGACATGAAGGGATGCTGATGCTTTTTTGCACACTGCAGTTACGTGCTCTGTCCAATTTAGATTTTCATCAATTATTACTCCCAAACTCTTTGCTGATGGCGAGAAGTTAATATTTGTTCCATTTAGGATAAGAGGTGGTATGGATTCCCGATGTTTTGGGCTAATGAGCTTAGAGTGACCAACAAGTACCGCTTGGGTTTTAGATGGGTTTAGTTTTAGACCTATGTCCTGTGCCCAGTTTGACAGCGCATCGAGGTCAGTATTGAAATTTTCAATAGCTTTCTTGAGATTGCTTGGTTTCGCACTTAGATACAACTGAAGGTCATCAGCATACATATGGTATTTGCAATAGGTCAGGACCGATGACACATCATTGACATAAAGAGAGAAGAGTATAGGACCTAATACTGAGCCTTGGGGAACGCCTGACACTACCTGCCGCCATTGTGATTTTATATCCCCAGACAGGACGCGTTGCTGACGAGACATCATGTATGAGCGAAACCATTGCATTGCGCTTTGTGAGACATTTAGACCGCTAAGTTTGGCTAGTAAGATGTCGAAGTCGACAGTATCAAATGCTTTGCTGAAATCTAAGAAGCAAATAATAGTCGCTTCTTGTCTGTCCATGGCAAGTTTCAGGTCATCTGTCACCTTTATCAGAGCGGATGTTGTGCTTCGATGTTTACGGAAACCTGATTGGTATTCGTCTAGTAGGTTGTTAGTAGTTAGGTAGTTGGTGAGCTGGTCATGAACTATATATTCTAAGGCCTTTGATAGTGCAGGAAGAAGGCAGATGGGGCGGTAGTCAGAGGCTGCTGTGGCGATGTCCTTTTTAGGCAGTGGCTTAATTTGTCCCAGTTTCCAGGCCTCAGGGAAACACTTGTGATTAATGAATCGTTGAAAATGTCTGTTATAGAGGGCAGTAGTTGGTCAATAATAAGTTTTACCATCTGGATAGTGATACCATCATGTCCAGTAGATGCTGATCTAATCCGCATTATGGCTTTCTTGACAGTACTGCAAGTGACGTGCTGTAGATAGAATTTTTCTTTGCTACAGTCGTTCATCCCAATGAAGTAATCAATGATTCTCTGTTTTTTTTGCGGATCAATTTTGGTTGCAGGTAATGTGAAGAATCGGTTTAGTTCTTCAGCTGGGACCATGGGATTTTCTGCAACTTTTATTTTGCCTAAACCGAGACTACGGAGATTTTTCCACAGGATAGCTGGTCTACATCTATTGTCAGCTAATGTACGGGCATGTCTGAGCTTAGCGTTTCTCACCGCTTGACTGACTTTGTTTCGTTTCTGCTTGTATACAGCGTGATTTTCAGGTGTAGGGTGTATCTTGTATGCTCGATGTGCAGCATCTCTGAGATTCATGAGCTGTTTTAGTTCATCAGTCAGCCAAGGTGCAGGTTGCCTTTTTACTTTTCTGGTCTTTATTGGAGCATATTTGTCATATAGCTGAGTACTTTTGTTAGTGAAATCGTGGAGTTTGTCGTTTATGTCCATGAGGGGAGTAGAGGTCATCCCCCAAACTATTTTTTGTGCCTCAGTTTCGAGTTCAGGCAAATTTATGCGTTTGAGGTCTCGGTATGTAGACAGTTTTTGTTTCTTTCTAGGACATTCTAGTGAATACGTCATGGAAATGATGTCATGGGCAGACATGCCAGGCGCAGATATTTGAGAGGTGCGGATTATTCTGTTCGGAGATTTCGTTGCGAATATATCTATGAACGTGTGACTGGTAGTCGTGTGATGAGTAGGTGCCAGCTGAAGTAGCGTCATATTTGAGGAAGAAAGCATCCTCTTAAATTTCCCAGTGGAAGGACTATTGCACAGAAAATTAATGTTAGTGTCACCAGCTATAATTACATGTTCATATGACGATTCGAGACTAGAGAGGGCAGTTTCGAAGCAGGCGAACCCACCTACTTTAGGAGGTTTGTAAAGGACACATATTAAGCACTTTCTGTTAAGTGATTTGATCTCTATGAACATATATTCCACTTGTTTATCTACATTGTTGTCGGATGTGTGTAGTACTGTAGGTGACAAATCAGAGCGTATGTACGCCCCTACTCCGCCCCCTCGTCTGTTGCATCTGTCGTGCCTGAGAAAGATATAGCCATCTAGGTTTACGGAAGTTGTAGGAATACTTGGTTTGAGCCAAGTTTCTGACAAAAGTATTACGTGTATATCAGCAGTTTGAAATATATATTTGAACTCGTCGATGTGAGCTGGCAGAGACTGGACATTTGCATGTGCAATATGCAGCTTGGTGCGTTCGGGTGTTGATTGCCCGAGGAGGCTGCCGACCGATGTTTGCGGGTCGTGGTTGGCGGTGACAAGAGGGTCTGGCATGAGGAATGCGGAAAGCGTGTGAAAGAGAGGCGGGTGAGGGAGTGTCCTCCCAGTTCTGTGCAGTGAGAGCGGCCGGGAGGGGGAGGGGGTAGGTCCCCGGGGAGGCAACGGGATCTGCGGCCAAGGTCAGCGAGGTCTGCAACGGTTATGGAAGTAGCAGTGGGCTGGCAGGGGAAGGAATTTCGCTAAATACAACGGGAGTAATCTGCACGTTATGAAATGGTGTGATATTAATTGCACTTATGAGGATAACAACTAAAGTATGATGGTGGGTTGCTAATTAAGGATGGAAATGAGACTACCTAATGCAATAATTAACAAAATTACATGAGAAAAACAATTAAAAATGAAAAATAGTTATGTGGAGAAACGAAGAGTTGATAATACAAATAATAACAAATATTACACGAGAAAAAATAATTAGAGATAAAAAAAAATAGTTATTTAGAGAAACGAACAATTTGATGATACATTAGTTACGATATGGTTGACAGTGTAAACAATATAAACATACAGGTTAGTGGCAGCAAGATTAGACATGATTTAGCTTCTAAAGCACAGGCTTTCGAGTTCATTAACACTGCAAATTGTTTTCTTTCCGTTTTCGGTCTTAACCATTATCCTGCCGTCATTTGTCCATACGTTATGTAGCCCAAATTTCGAAATCGCGCTCTTCAAAATGTTTAGTCTTTCAGAGGTCAGATCCTCGCGTACTGTCAGACCCGACTTCGCGAAATTCTTCTTTGCTCTGAAGATTTCAGATCTCTTCCTATACGACATAAATTTCACAATTATAGGCCTTGGTTTTGTAGAACCTGGCGACCTACGACCCACTCTATGACTTCTGTCAATGTCACTCAGAGTCACCTGCACGCCTAGCTTTTCTTGGACAAGGTTTATCACAAGCTCATCTGTGTTCTCTCTGCTGCTCTCTGGAATGCCGAACAGTCTGAGATTATTGCGTCTCTGATATTGTTCGAGCTCGTCCGTCTTCTCGATCAATTTCTGTTCGAGCAGTCGTGCTTTCTCCTCACTTGCTTTTAAAGATGTGTCCAGTGCACGGATCTCGCTCGCCTTCGCCTCCAGAGTTTTCTGTATTTTGTCCGTCACTGCTGCAGTGACAGCATCAGTGATGGTTTGAACAACGAGCCCGAGCGTCTCCTTAGCCTGCAGCGCGGCACTCACCTCAGCCTTCACGAGTGCGGCGATGTCAGCGATCCCGGGCGGAGCGGCCGCAGCTCCCGGTGTAGACTCCACGCCTGCGCTGCCGCCGGCCTGGCCGTTGGCTGCACTGCGCGTTGTTCGGCGATTTTCCATTTTTAGTACGATTCCGTGTAATTGGTGCTCAGTATGTGATGTAAAATACGACACTCGGCAGTAGATATACGGCTTTAGTATATGTAGACTAGCCTAACTGCTTAAAACGTATGATGTCTGTATGCAACACTCAAAACACGTTGATGTTCATAAAATCAGAAAATTTCATCCGCTATGACAGATCTTCCAGGTCTAATCCTTGCAGTAATGTTCGCCTCAGAAACATGTCTGAAGAAATTACCGTGTTGCTATTTCAGTCTTGACTACCTTTCGCAGACCTAAAGAGAAGAAAATATGAAAATGGCGTTTTTGCTCCAACGGACATGGAATATCAAGACTGACACAAGAATAATGAAAAGGATAGAAACGAAATAATTAGGACTGTTCTATAAAACAACATTACCACTCCATATGCAGTTAATAATCTAAATATTTATTAATTCCTTATGCGAGTAGTTTGAGTAAGGCACAACATGGTTTAACATTCAACATTTAAATTTCCCTATGATCGCGGGGCACTGCTAAAAACAATTAATCAGACTCGTTCTTCCCTATCCAAACTACAATTACTTCTTGGCTGTAAAAAATCATTTATATGGGACCCCGTGTGATCGCTCTTACCACAGTTACATGAAATAATTATACGAAAAACGAAACACATTACCTTAACGGAGCCGTTCCCAGAAGAAGTGAGTAACTTAATATTTTTGGTACACATATAATAGTAATATCTAAAACCGTAATGCCTGTTGCTTTTGAAAATCGTATATATTCTGGAATATTCCTTTCTACTTTATTTAATGTATAGAAGTAAAAAATATAAAATGTGTGCTCATTACTTTTGTTACCAAAATAGTAGTTCACACTGGTAGCATATCTCAGAGGGATGATTAATTTGTATCTACTAGGTGTTACTTCTGTCACTTACAAAGTCGATATAGGACACTATTCTTACTTGTAAAATGAGAGAGAAATGGAGGAAACAAATGTATTCCTACTGCATTAGAGCAATTCTGCTCATCGCAAAAAGATCACAATATTGGAATGTAATGTAATAAAAGGAGCCGCTCAAATGTATTTACCAGCTTTCGAAAAGCCAAGAAGTGATGATGTGATGGACCTAAAGGAAAAACAAATACATTCTGTGATGATAATGGCAGACTACGTTAAAAATGTGCTTGCATTAGTAGGAAGGCAGTGGACATTCTGGCAAGACTTTTATTCGTGTCAGCATCAGCAGTCCCGGAATCACTGACGTCGTCATCAGTTTTCCCAAAATTTCCGACACCAACATTAGCATTCTCAGAATTGTAAACGAGAAAAGTGGCTGCATCGGTCATAAGAGGTTAAAATCATTTATTACAGTAAATTAATTTCAGTCACTATGTGACCAGCTCCAATGCAAATATAGAAGACTCGTGTAATAAAAGCACATATCACAACTTCAGCATGGCGTCAATACAGAAGAACATATCAGGTAACAAACAAATTTCCAGCTGTTCTCATAACTCCTTTCCTTCCCCTATTTCTCGGAATTCCCACGCCTCCCGCTCTCTCCTCACCCATGGCCAACGGCACCACGTGTCCGCATCGAACCAATTCTGCTCTCAGCCGATTTCGTCGGTATCCTGGAGCAGCGATGGCTCATCCATTGGTTTGCAAGTTCAGTGTCGTCGCCCATCGAACACCTTTACTTTTTATAATTCGATTGCGTGAGTGCAATCATTTGCTGTCTACTCTTCGAAGATGAAGTGACTCCTACTGCTGTTGAGTAATATGTTCTCCATAGTAGTTCATTGGTTGGGTTTGTGTTGTAACAAATTGATTTTTTATTGTGTGATTTCTTTTTATTATTATTACATCTATGCGATGTTGCAGTGAGAAGCGCACAATATAAGATACTGATGTTATAAAATAGTCTGTAAAATGTTAGTCAAGTGGCACCAAATCCTTTGAGAACATATGGTCCCAAAATTATCTGAATGATCTGATGACGTCGTACCGGCGTATATGTGGCCTATGCCGTGTAACTGGGACGTATACACAGCGAATGCACTGCATCGCGACGGCGTAAAGCCAGTGTGGCATTGGCATACAGGCGTCGTGTCTGCGTCGTGTTGTATCAACGCCATCATATCTTGCTAAAACCGACACTTGATTTAGTACTCAAAAGTAACTGTATGCTTTATCAAGGACGTACTGTTGCTCTCCATAGAAAAAGACGAGGTAACATACTTCGGCATTGCAGTGTGTGTGACATCATAGCACATTCCACAAAAGGATTTGTCCAGTAGCACGAAATCCAGTAAAACTAGTAGTATTCATTGTAAAAATGGCAATTTGGTACGGCGACAAATCGACAAATCCAGAAAAATTGCGAATAGGTAGAATAGACCAAAATGCAGATGTACCATAGAAAAGAATTGATAGATGTGTAAATATAACCATTCTTGCACATGCTCATTCACATTAGGTATTCGAGCGTTGTGCATTAACGACTACTGAAATCCTGGCGTCCATATGAACGTAGTTAGAAGTAGAGAAAAAAAATTGCGAGGTACTCTGACACTACAGTGTGTGTGTGTGTGTGTGTGTGTGTGTGTGTGTGCTTAATCTGCAAAATGGTGGTAAAAATGAAGTGTGTGTGTGTGTGTGTGTGTGTGTGTGTGTGTGTGTGTCAGTTCTACAGCAATCCCCCAGGCGAACTGGGTGTGGCTGAATCTAAAAATGATCGCCGATAGTACTGTAGTTAACGTTTTTCCTATTTAGCAGTAACGTATTCAAAAATAATGTATATTTCCTATAAGCACTCCATAAATATTGAGAGTGTGCAAAGACTTTACATTAAATAATGGGATGTTACAAATATTTCTTAGCGATCTCTTGTGGTAGAGCATTTGTTCAACGTAATATGTCTATTAGGTAGTTAACACAGCGTCATTTCTAACATGTCAGTGA